>NC_072430.2:145370000-146620000 GCF_028878055.3 Symphalangus syndactylus | reverse complement strand
GGAGAACAATGATTATAATAAACTGGGAAGGGTAGTGAAGAAACAAGTATTAAGAGGGGTTGGTTAATGAGTACAAATACGATTAGATGAAAGTAATAAAATCTAGTGTTCATTATCACAATAAGGTAACCACAGGTAACAATAATTTATTGCGTATTTCAAAGTAACTAGAAGAGTGAAGTTGGAGTGTTCCTAACACAATGAAACAATAAATGCTTGAGGTGATGAATATCCCAATAACCCTCTTGTGATCATTAAACATTGTATGTGTGTATCAAAATATCACATGTACTCCCATAAATATGTGCAATTATGATGTATCATTAAACATTGAAAATTTATTTAGTATTATTAGTTTTTTTTGTTTGTTTTTTTGTTTTTTTTTTTGTAGAGACAGAGTCTTGCTCTGTCACCCAAGCTGGAGTGCAGTGGCACAATCTGGGCTCACTGCAACCTCCGCCTCCCAGGTTCAAGCAGTTCTTCCATCTCAGCCTCCCAAGTAGCTGGGATTACAGGTGCATGCCGCCACGCCCGGCTAATTTCTTTTGTATTTTAGTGAAGACGGGACTTCACCGTGTTGCCCAGGCTGGTCTCGAAGTCCTGAGCTCAGGCAATCCGCCTGCCTTGGCCTCCCAGAGTGCCAGGTAAAATTTAGGATTTTAAATGAAGTAAAGTGTGACTAAGTAGGCAGAAATTACAAACAAGGGACGAACAACAACAAAAATGAAAGAAAGAAAAGAAAGAAAGAAAGAAATTTCTACAAAATCCTGAAAGATTGGCTTTACTAAAAATCTTGTAATTTGGAAAATGAGAGAAGAAAAATAGAACCAATGATATGCCTGATTGTTGCCCTCAAATATTTTATAGCAGGAATGCATAAGAATGAGATAACATAATTGGCCTTCACATAGATACAATATTTAAATGCTTTTCCCTTTTGTGTAGAAACATGACACACTGATTTCTCATGTTGAAGGCGAAATTAAATCTAGCCAAGTAGTGACCCGGCTCTCCGCCTGCCGTGGTTTAGTGAAGACCAGCAATTCTAGTCCGAGCTTAGAAGCCTCGGAGAGGATGCTGACGAAAGCACCGCTGCCTAACTCTCTGACCCAGGCTCAGTGCATACTGACCACCAGAAAAATCGGCTCTATTTGTGGCTTCAGCGCTTATTATTCCTGGTTGCTTTCAAATATCCTAACATAGTGAGACCATGAAGACATTTATAATTCAGTCCTAAAGTAAAATTCAACCATGTTTTTTTCTACTGTTCCCAAAGACCAACTTGTGCAGGACTTCAGGTGGAAGAACTGGTGCCTGGATTATGTTGTAAAAAACAGTATTTTAGCCTGATGGTAGGAGGATAACACATTCTTTTTCGTTTCTGCAAAAGATGCTAATTTCTGCCATTGTTAAGTTTCAGATTCACTCTGTGTAATCAAAGAACCCCTAAATGGATCTGAGGAGTTGCTTACAAAGAATTTTTTGATCATGTATGTCTGCTCACTGTCTACTCAGTTGTCACATTTAAAAATGAAAGCATTTTAAAATTAGATATCAGTCTTTATTTTCATCATTTTCACTTATTTCAGGAGCAAATTATCTGTTAAAATTTCTTTTTCAACCATCTACAACAGATCTAAATAGGCCAAGGATATGTAGTAAGATATATGACTCTTTATGCAAACAAAGAAGAGAAAATAGATCATCTTTTTCTTTGCGGCACTGGAATTACCATATTTAAAGCATTCTTCAAACTATTTTTAATCCTTGATTTTGCCAGTATGACATGCAATCTTACAATTGTTTGTCCTATTAGTATTCCTTTATAAAAATATTCTCTCATGCTAAAGAGACTGGCTTGTTAATGGAAAAAAATTCAACCAAGTGAAATTTATAGCTCCTCTTTTAAAAACACAGCTCTTTAAGGGCTTTGTGGCAAGAAATCAGGGGCATTAGCAACCACTTTCAAGTTACTTTAAGGGAAAATTCATGAGAATCATTGAAAATTAGTTTTATAATTTTTTTACAAAATTTTATATAGATACACATATATATACACATACATATATGTGTATATATATATTCTATTCCATGTACAAACTACATTTTTAAGCAGGCATTACTTAGATGCTTACTAGATGGAAATTAACAATCTATGGTTCTAAAACGTAGATTTATGTAGACTGATGTAGATACTTGAATTTTGCCCCAGCTCTACTTCCTAATAGATGTATGAATAGTCATGTAACTGAACCTATCTGAACCGATTTTCTCTGTAAATGGTGAAAATTATGCCTCAACAAAGGGATAGTGAAATGGGTAATATTTGATAATATGAATTTAGCTCAGCCTCACATAGTTAAGCAATCAATAAACAATAATAAAAATAATAAATAACTTGTTTTAATACTTCCCTATCTTTCAATACCTGGCATAGAATTGGATGAGAATGAAAAATTCACCTATGTCACCAAAGCAGACGTGAATTGAACACTTAGATATGTTTCACTTCACTCAGCTCCTGCAGAGAAATTTGCCATCAGAAAACAACCCATGTCTGAGGCTGCTGGATAAGAGCTTAAGGTCCCCTTTTCATAGATGTTCTCATTTCTCTCGAGCTGGATACCACACCTGTCCTTTAAAGGCCTGTAAGTAGCTAAACTATCATGGTTTTAAGTCTGTACAATTTCCCTTTGTCCTGTATATAGAATACAAAATGGCACATGAAAATACACACACACATACACACACACACACCAGAAAAACTGAAAGAAAAGATAAAGGAAAGCCTCAAGAGCAAAATACTCAGATGCAGAAGTGTAGACATGCATTTAAAATCTAACTTTATTTTGCTAATGAAAATAGAATCAAGCCACAGATTTTTGTGACTGGCAAAGGTATTTGAGCCCCCAACCGTTAATCTCCTTTCTTCACTCCAAGCTACTTGATTCATTCAACAAACATATTTACTATCTACAAGCTTCAGTCACTGAGCCATATGCCCAAATAAATGTCAATCAACGCCCTAAAGATAGACTGATGTAAAAGGTAAGAAATTTCAATCCACTGTGTTGCATACCATGACAAAGTAGGTATAAGAGATGATGTGACTACTCTTACTACCAGAAATTAGGGAAGACTCACCAGAGAAAGTCACATTTAAGATGAGTCCTTAAGGGTTTGGCAGAAATTTAATGGATTGAGAAGAGGAAAGTTCCTTTTCGATTTTTTTACAACTAAGTGTGTAAAGGCATAAAAAGTTATGCTATGTGCAGAGATCAATGGGAAGGGTAGATGAGGAGAGTATAGGATGCCGAGTGGGAAATGAGAAGCAGGAACAAGAGGGTAAACAACTGGCAGTTTCTTAAATAGAAGAGCTACATAATTGACTCTTATCTGTATACAAAATAACTCCTGTGTTCCCTGGAAAAGATTGTTTAGGAGAGAGTGACAAGTTAGCAGAGGCCAGTAAGAGTGGAGGGAGTGACAAGCCTTTTGTCTTTACCTCCTTCAAGTCTCTGCTCAAATATTGCCACTTTACAGAGATTGATTTGAATGACCTTTAAATAACAGTCGCTGCTACTCTCTTTCCTTATTTCCTATTTTATTTTTCTTTGAAAAAATCATTACAGGATTAGTTATGATTTTCCCATTAGTATGTCATTTTTTATATCTTTTGAGATAATTGCCATAGCCTCAGTGACCAGAATGTTGCCTGGGACGTAGTAGCTACTCAGTAAATATTTTGTGAATAAATCAATGATTTTTTTCAAAATGTGAGCTCATGAAGACCCGGCCCAAGGCGATCACCACGGGCATAGAGTAGAGAGTACAGACTTAAGAAGCTTTTCCAAATTAAATCAACCAAACGTATTTGGTGATGGAATATATGTAATGAGGGAGGAAAGATCAAAAAAGGAGGTGCTTCCTTCACAGTGTGGGAGATTGGATGAATTATGATGACATTCACCGAAATGAAATGTAATATGAACACCTTTGGGAAGGAGATCATAAATTCAGTATCAGGGGTGTTAAACATCAGTTCTCTGTCAGTCAAAAGGGAATGGAATTGCAGGCCTGGGGCCCAGGAGAAAGCTCTGAGATTAAGGTAGGGATGTATAAATCATTAAAAATTGATAGCAGTAGAAGACACAAGTATAAAAGTCATATGAATAGTGAGCATAAGAATATAAATACTGCAAAGTTTAGAGCATTTGGAAAAATATTAAGGTCAGGAAATAAAATGATAATATTTTTAAAATGAGAGTTAAGGATGACAAAAATTCTATGATTCCGAAGTTGCACTGGGAGTCTTTGAGATTGGCCACTGTTCATCAGGAGAACTAGATAAGTTTTTGTTTTTGTTTTGTTTTTTAGCAACAGCATGGGAAGGAAAAAAATACACTTTTTGCTAGACTAGTTTGTGATTTTTGCACTTTAAAGTGTAGAAACTTACTAAGCTTTTAGATTTCAGAAATATGTAGGTCAACATCTGAGTTTAGATTCATAGAGCACTTTTTGTCTTTCACCAGTTTCCTGATAGAACCAGCATCTGAAATGTTCCCTCCTGTCCCAAAAGTCTACACTTCCTATGGCTTCTTCTATGTACTTATTTCCCGTTTGAATGTCTTTCCTTTTATTCTATATGTTACAAAGCAGAAATAATTGAATAGCTTGTAGACTTTCTCAGGTGCACACCCTTTTCTCTCTCCTCTAAATTGGTCACCAAAATTCCATCATGGCAATGTCAACAATGATGGCAACATGACGGTTACCACAACTGCATGCTCATCAGGGAGGCATTGGAAAGCCACCCATCTATTGGTGAGCTTCTTCCAACTGACACCTGGGAAACGGCCACTTACCCGCTCTCAGTCTATTGTTTTTAATGGAACTGGGACTGCTGGATATTGTGTTGGGGAAAAAAATCCATGCAGAACCAATGATATGTAAGAATTAATGGAATTCCTAGAAAAAAGCAGACACTTTTGTGCTCTTTCGTGAGGGAATATGAGAAACAGCTGCTGCCATGTTGTAATCATAAAAGCAAACCTTAAGTATGAAGCCAAATATGTAGAAGAATGCAGATCTGAGAAACAAAGAAACAAAAAGAAAATAGTTATGGAAGCTCTTCATATGACTCATGTAGACTTTTTAGTCATATGAAGTAAGAAGTGGCTGTTCCTTAAGGTGGAGTTGCTTAGTCTTCTCCACAGCCACCAGAGTCCTAATTAGTCATTTATCATGTGCCATTAATTGTGCTACATATTTTATGAACATGATGTCATTATATTATATCATTTAATTTTCAGCACAATTCTATGAGGCAGTTATTACTACTGTTTTACAGATAAGAAAGCTGAGGAACAGAAAGGATGAGGAATTTACTCAAAATTACACAGTTAATTGAGGCACAGATGCAGGAATTAAACCCTAACCTATTCTAAATCCCTCAATATTATTCCACCTGTCCTGACCCGAATTTGGCTACATATTAGGGTTTCCATTATAATATCTGGCGTGCGGTTTCCTCTAAAGTCTGTCCATACTAGTGCCCTGTCTCCATCTTCTCATGTCTGTAAATGGATTTTTAAATTATGGGGTTTACATTTCTTTTCTATCTACGTACACTGACAGAAGAATTACCACCTTACAGAATGAAATCACATTAATATGTCCTTGCTGCTCAAGAGGCAATTAGGGTATTCTCTGTGGACTCATCCAATCCTTGGACCACATCTTATTTTGTGAAACATATAGAAACCGAGCTTAATTAAATTAATAAAATGAAATACATAAATGTTCAGAATGTGTCTGAATTAGTACCCAACTACATTACTTAGGTAATATTTAGGCTTTTAAAAAAAAATTTATGAAAACTCATGTAACACCTGTGTGCTTGGAAATGCTGACTATTCTTGTGCTTAAAGCTTATCCATGATCTGCTTCAGAGTTTGTGTAACAGAAACCCCCAGTTTACATACACACACACACACACATATACCTATATGATATGTATGCATGGAAAATTGAGTATATGCATATAGAAACATATCATTAAGTGGATTTCTAAAGTTCTTAAGAATCATTGACAAACCAATTCATTCTCAAAGACACCTTTAACAAATGTTTGATTCTTATCTTACCTTAGTTAAGTATTATAGGAATGCTATGGAAGTTTGACCTGATTTACAAAAGCTAATTTATCAGATATCAAGGAATCCCAGATTTTGTTTCTACTTTTAAAAAGGTAAACAAAAAATCACAAGCACTGCATATCTTTATCTTTTAAATGGAAGTAAATCTAGCAGGTATTTTTTAAAATAAAAAATATACATGAGACTTGCAGTTTTCATTACAGCATGTAAAGAGCTTAGCAGTCACCACTTCATTCTAACAACAAGTTAAAAGCTTATCAAATGAAAAACTAACAGTTCTTTTCAGATCCATCTAGACGTCAGATCACAGAGCAAACTGTTGCCCCTGAAATCGGAGAGACACACAGGCAGATACAGAGATTCAAAACCTACTTGCACAGAAACCCGTCAGCAGTAACACCTGTGGGAACCAGTGCCAGAGTAGGGAAACCTGAACCATAATTGAGGAATTGCTGGAGGCCCACTGTGGACAACTCTGAGAATTAAAAGCTCCAAGGGAGCACGTCACAAAGGGCCCCCACACTTTTGTGAATTTGAGCTCTAAGAACTCTACCGGGTCCTCACAGTGAATATTGGATAAAAGTCTCTCAAGCTTCTGCAAGGGAGAGGGAGAAATGAACCGATTTGAAATACAAAAGGGCAACCGTTCTTAAGGACTTGTCTTCCAGAGAAACTATTTTATCAGGGACTGACCGTCTGGGGTATTGTCAAAGCCTAACTGACGTGAAGGAAGGAAAATATCCTGTGTATTAGTCTGTCCTCACGCAGCAAAAGGATATACTTGAGACTGAGTAATTTCTGAAGGAAAGGTGTTTAATTGACTCACAGTACGGCCTGGCTTCAGAAGCCTCAGGAAACTTACAATCATGGTGGAATCGGAGCAAACACATCCTTCTTCACGTGGTGGCAGCAAGAAGTGAGAGCGAAGGGGAGGAAAAGCCGCTTATAAAACCACCAGATGTCAGGAGAATTCACCCACCACCATGAGAACAGCACGGAGGTAACGGCCCCCAGGATTCCATCACCTCCCGCTAAGTCCCTCCTATGACCCGTGGGGACTATGGGAACTACAGTTCAGTATGAGATTTGGGTGGGGACACAGCCAAACCATATCACCCAACTTCAGCCACTGCTTGTCATCCTATGTCACCCAATGGGCAGAGGTTGTGGATGGGGCTGAGAAGCAGGTGAAATTCATAGTCCGAAGTCACAGGCTCAACAAAATACTAATAACTTCCTCTACTGCAACACCTTAGCAATCTACTAAAGGCCTGTTTGCTGCAGTTCTATTTACCCAGTACATCATGTCTTCCTTTCAACACAATATTACGAGGCATACTAAAATGTAATAAGCACAATTTGAAAACAAAGAACAATCATCAAAATCAGAGTCAGATAAGGCAAGAAAGTTGGAAGTATTAGACAAGAAATTTTTTATTTAGTAACTATGATCAATATGCTATGAGATTTAATAGAAAAAGTAAATAACTTGGAAGAACACATAGAAAATGTGAACAGATGAAAATTATAAAAAAGAGTCAAAAAGAAGTGTTAGAGTTTAAAAACACTAACAGCAATGGCGAGTGCCTTTGATGCGTCATTAACAGACTAGACGTGTATGAGAAAAGCCTCTCTGAGCTGGAGAATATGACTACAGAAACATCCACAATAGAAAAGAGAAGAGACAAATGATGAAATAAATCAGAATATAATATCCAAGAAATGGGAAACAACTAAAAACTATGCATAAAGGGAATACAAGAAGAAGAAAGAAAGAAGCAGGATTTGAAGCAATAATAACAGAGTTTCTCCCAAATTAATGACAGACACCAAACCACAGATCCAGAAAGCTCAGAGAACACCAAAGAGGATAAATGTCAGAAAACCTGCACGTAGGCATATTATACTCAAATTTCAGAAAAGGAAAGGCAAAGAAAAAGCCTAAAAAGATGCCAGATTTTTAAAATACCTATTTATAAAAGATCAAAGAAAAATATTATATCTGACTTCTTTTCAGAAGCAGTGTAAGCAAGAACAGAATGGATTTAAATATTTAATGTCTTGGTAGAAATAAAACACTCTCCAAGCTAGAATTCTGTACCCTGCAAAATTATCCTCCAAAAGTGGAAGAGAAAGAAAGACACCCTCAAACATAAATTGAGAGAATGTTTTGTCAGTAGACCTGCCTTGCAAGAAATGTTAAAAAAAAAAAGTTATGTAGAAAGAAGGAAAAGTATACAGGTTACAAAGTCATATCTACATAAAGAAGTGAATAGAATCAGAAAAGGAATAAGTGAAGATAAACCTTTTATTTTTGTTATTTTATCTAATAGTTGCTTCAAAATAATAATAGCAATAATGAATTAGATTGTTTACACTTCTGTTCATATATATGGCTATGTGTAAATAAAATGAGTGACACTAATGATACAAGAGACAGGAGTGAGTAATTAGGATTATTGTGTTATAAAGTTCACACACTACCCATGAGGCAGTAAAGCATTGTTTCAAAGTGCATTTGGATTAGATGTAAAGGTATATTGCAACCTGTAGGGCAAGTAATTTTAATTGTAAGTAATATGGATGATATTAACACACTATAGACAAAGACTGTAAGAATGGATCAAGAAACTATAAGCAATTATATGTTATTTATAAAAAGTCTTATATCTAAAGACTCATAGATGAAAAGTAAAAAATAGGATGGTGAGAGATACACTATGCTAACACTAATCAAAAGAAAGCAGGAGTAGCTATATCAATTTCAGACAGAACAGACTTCAGAGCAAAGGAAGTTATCAGGGATAAAGAAAAATATTACATAATGAAAAAGGGTCAATACTCCAAGAGCACATAAAAATCCTTAATGTGTATGCACCTAACATCAGAGTGTTATAACATGTGAGGCAAAAACTGATAGGACTGCAAGGAAAAATGCATAAATCCACTCATAATTAGAGACCTTAATACCCTGCCACCATAAGTGGACAAATCCAACAGGCAGAAAATTGGTAAGGACATGGATGTACAGCATTACCAAATCATTTGGATGAAACTGACATATAGACTACTTTATCTGACAATAGCGTATTACACAGTCTTTCAAGCTCACATAGAACATTCACCAAGATAGATTACATCTGAACAATAAAATCACACCTTAACAAATTAAAAAAGATAGAAACCATGCATTGTCTGCTATCAGACTACACTGGAATTACACTAGGTCGATCACAGAAAGACAGCTGGAAAAATCTCAAAATCTTGGAGGTTAAATAACACATTTCTAAATAACCCATGGGTCAAATAAAATATCTCAAGAGAAAGTAAAAATATATTTTGAACTGAATTTAAAATAAAATACAGTTTATCAAAATTTGTGGGAGGCAACAAAAGCAATGCATGAGGGAAATTTATAGCATCGAATGCACATGTTAGGAAAGATGAAAGAACAAGCAACAATATAACCTTCCACATTAAGAAACTAGAAAAACAGAACAAATTAAATCCAAAGTAGGCAGAGAAAAGAAATAATAAAAATTAGTGGAGGAATCAATGAAACTAAAGACGGATTCAAATAATCAGTGAAACAAAAAACTGGTTATTTGAAAAGATCAGAGTGGAAGAGAGAGAGAATGAGAGAGACCACGCGAATTACCAATATCGGAAATGAAAAAGAGGACATCACTATAGATTTATGGGCATTAAAAGGGTAGTAAAACAATATTACGAACAAATCTGTGCTTCCAAATTGGGTAATCCAAATAAAATTGACCAATTCCTTAAAAGACACCATCTGTCAAATCTTCCACTGAAAGAAACAGAGTTATAATAGGCTTATATCCATTAAGGAAATTGACTTAATCAGTTACCAGAATAGAAACACCAGACCCAGATGAGTTCAGGGAGGAATTTTAGCACACATTTATAAAATAAATTATGCCAATTCTCCACAGTCTCTTTTGGAAGGCAAAAACAAAGGAGATACTTTCAAACTCATTATTTGAGGCCAGCTTTACCCTAATAGAAAAACCAAAGATATTATAAGAAAAGCAAACTACAAAACAATGTCTGTCAGGAAAATAGCTGCAGTAATACTCAAGAAAATATTAGCAAATTAAATTGAGCATGTATAAAAAGAATTATACACCACAACCAAATTAGATTTATCTAGGCATGCAAGTCTGGTTAAATATTTAAAAATGAATTAATGTAACCCATCACATCAACAGACTGAAGAAGAAAAATTACATGATAATACTAATATATGAAGAAAAAACATTTGACAAAATCAAACACCCATTCACGATAAATTCTCAGTAAACTAGGAACAGAGAACTTCTTCAAGTTGATAAAGCATATCTGGAAAAAGCTCTAAATCTACAGCTAATATCATACGTAACAGTGAGAAACTCAAAGCTTCCACGTTAAGATCAGGAAAAATGCAAGGAGATTCAATTCACCACTCTTCTCAAGATTGTACTGGAAGTTCGAGCTAATCAAATAAGAAAACAAAATTTTAAAATATAGAGTGGAAAGGAATAAAAAGAACTTTCCTTGTTTGCAGATGACATGATTGTTGACATAAAAAATCCAAAAGAATTCTCAGAAAAATTCCTGGAATATTAGTGATTATAGAAAGGTATCAGAATATAAGGTTAATATACAAAACTCAGTTGCTTTTCTACATATTAGCAATGAACAAGCACAATTTGAAATTACAAACACACTAATATTTACATTATTATCCCTCAAAATGATATACTTAGGTATAAATCTAACAAAATATGTACAAAATCTATGTAAGGAACACAGCAAAACTCTCATGAAAGATTTCAAAGAACTAGGCTGGGTGCGGTGGCTCATGTTTGTAATCCCAACACTTTGGGAGAGTGAGGCAGGCAGACCACCTGAGGTCAGGAGTTCGAGACCAGCCTGGCTGACATGGTGAAACTCCATCTCTACTAAGAATAGTGGCAGGCGCCTATAATCCCAGCTGCTCTGCAGGCTAAGGCAGGAAAATAGCTTGAATCTGAGAGATCATGCCACTGCACTCCAGCCTGGGTAACAGAGTGAGATCCTGTCAAAAAATAAATAAATAAATAAATAAATAAAGGATATATTTCATGCTTTTGTATAAAAACCTCAAGGTAGTCAAGATATCAGTTCTCCCAAACTTGATCTATAGTTTCAACACAATCCGAAATAATCTTAGCAAGTTATTCTATAGATATCAACAAAGTGATTCTAACGTTTATACAGAGAAGCAAAAGAATCAGAATTGCCAATTTAATATTGAAGAAGAATAAAATTGGAGGAGTGATGCTATCAAACTTTGACTTACTATAAAGCTATTGTAATCAAATTAGTGTGGCGTTGGTGAAAGAATAGACAAATAGATAAATAGAACAGAATAGAGAGCCCAGAAATAGACCCACATAAATGGAGTTAACTGATCTTGACGAATGAGTGAAGGTAATACAGTGGAACAAATACAGTCTTCTCAGAAAATGGTGCAGTTTTCCATGTGCTAACAGTTGTGTTCCCAGGGAAGGAGAATGTCTGATGGGTACTAACAAGAAGGATGTCTTTTATGGAATTCTCTTGGGATCAATACCTAGGAAAGTAGAGAGAAGCATGGTAGGACAAGGAGAGAAAGTGGGCTGGATGCAGCTTCAGCCTATGGGGACACTGGTAAAATAACACTTCAGAGTTGTATAAAGGCCAAGTTCTAGTTGGAACGGGTAGACTGTGCCTTCATATCCGTCTATTGATCAGTCATTGGTTGCAGGCAGTTGAGGCCACCCTTAAAGAGGGCTGTGATCACAGCACCCATCATACAATGTAACCTCATTCTGAGGATGTTCCTCACACCTCTATCATTCTTGCATCTTGATTGTTCATTACCAGGTCCTACTTTTCTACTTAATTTTAAAGTGTTGAAGTTCCTCATAATTTCTTTTCCCCACTCTTCATGCAATATACACTCAGTGCAATCTCACCTACTCCCATTCTTTCCTTTAATAATGATAGACTGAAGGGACCCAAATTTATATCTGTACCAGATATTTCCTCTAGCTCTAGACATATATTTGCAAAACCTACTTGTAGAATTCTACTCATGATCTTCCCCCACTTCCTGTTCTTTCCCAAACAATCTTTCTTTTTTCTTGCTCCACAAACAGAAACTAGAATGATTTCTTTAAAAATACAAATGAGGTCAAGTTACCCTTCTGCTGAAACTTTTCGGTATCTTCCCAGTAACCTTCAGATAAGGTAAGAACATTCTTAAAATGACTGTTTCAAAGCTCTGCACATTCTGATCTACATTTCTTCCTTAAGTTCCTCTCTAGGTTAATTTTACTTATTCATACTTCCTCCTTGATCCCTGTCATTTGGTGAATCTTTCTTTATTTTTAAAGTATCTGTTTAAATGGCATTTCTTTAAAAACTCTTATTCATTGTCTAAAAGTACTTAAGGATTTTGTTCTATAATATCACTCTGTCTTTGTGTTTATTCAAATGACAAAATTATGTACTTTATTCTTTTGTTTCATATATTTTTCTTCTGTTTGCCCGTGAGTTTCAAGGGGGCAGGGGAACAGATTATCCTATTTTTTTTTTGTTTTTATTCTATCCCCAGTGCCTAGAATAAGGCTTCATGCACAGAAAACATTTTATGTATGTATATGCTGAGAAAAGCAGTATGATTGAAGAATGCATAAATAGTGACTGGAAAATGAACATGCGAATCCCAGCACTTTGGGAGTCCGAGGAGGGCAGATCATGAGGTCAAGAATTTGAGACCAGCCCAGCCCACAAGTGAAACCCCGTCTCTAGTAAAAATACAAAAATTGGCCAGGCATGGTGGTGGACACCTGTAATCCCAGCTACTTGGGAGGCTGAGGCAGCAGAATCACTTGAAGCCAGGAGGCAGAGGTTGCAGTGAGCCAAGATCGTGCCAGTGCACTCCAGCCTGGGCAACAGAGTGATACTCTGTCTAAAAAAAAAAAAGTAAAAAGGAAATGTACATGCATAATTTAGCATGTGTTTCTACCACTGAACACAGTGTGGGCAACATAGGAATATATATCAGGATGATGCAGATGAGTAAATAATTCTGAATTATTTAATAGTCAGGATTTATAGCTAGGATTATTTTCAAAGGCCTATTAATATAAAATGGAGATGGATGAGCATGTACTACCTGAGGGCAGAAGAAAATCTCAATGAAAAATATGGAGTAGAAATCAGAAGGCAACAAAGAGGATGGCAAGATAATTGCTTTTCCAAAGTAATGCAAATGAACACACTGAAAAACAGGCATGGGTAAGTTCACTATGGCAAAATGTCCAAATATATACTGGCAAGCAAATGGAAAGTTTTATCTTGACTTTCGAGGTGAATAGAGATCTACAGGGATAAATAATATTTTATAGCTGAGAAAACACATGTGAAAAAGGGGAGAAATGGCCGGGCGCAGTGGCTCACGCCTGTAATCCCAGCACTTTGGGAGGCCGAGGCGGGTGGATGACCTGACGTCGGGAGTGTGAGACCAGCCTGACCAACATGGAGAAACCCCGTCTCTACAAAAAACACAAAATTAGCTGGGCATGGTGGTGCATGCCTGTAATCCCAGCTACTAGGGAAGCTGAGGCAGGGGAATCGCTTGAACCTGGGAGGCAGAGGTTGTGGTGAGCCGTGATCGCGTCACTGAACTCCAGCCTGGGCAACAAGAGTGAAACTCCATTTCAAAAAAAAAGAAAAACGGGAGAAACTTGCCCCAAATCATTTGGTTAAAAAGTTGCATATTTAAAATGTGAACCAGCTGGGCATGTTGGCTCATACCTGTAATACCAGCCCTTTGGGAGGCCGAGGCAGGCAGATCACCTGAGGTCAGGAGTTTGAGACCAGCCTGGCAAACATGGTGAAACCCCGTCTCTACTAAAAATACAAAAATTAACTGGGCGTGGTGGCACGTGCCTGTAATCCCAGCTACTTGGGAGGCTGAGGCAGGAGAATCACTTGAACCCGGGAGGCGGTGGTTGCAGTGAGCCGGGATCGCACCACTGCACTCCAGCCTGGGCGACAGAGTGAAATCCTGCCTCAAAAATAAATAAATAAATAAAAGTAAACCAGTTTCTTTCTAACCTCCAAATGCACAATATTCCACGACACCAACCCTACACCAAAGAAATGTGTAGAAGTTTATAAAAATGGTTATTAACTGATTTTTTTTCAGCACCAGAATCAACTATCCTGACTCTAGCTTTAGAAACGTAAGTTAAAAAAAGAGGAAAATAACTTCGAAGGAAGTAATTCTTTGAAAGCCGTTAGGACAACACAATGATTTGAGTGTCTTGTGCTTTTCCATGAAAAGGTGGGGCTAAGTCTGTTGTAGAGGGTGAAGGAGACACAGGAGTTAAAAATGTGCCAACACCGTGGCCCTTGGAAATAACTTGTAAGATCAAATGAAAATCGCAATCAAGACTGTCAATTTTTGATCAGATTGTTTTCAATCGATAATGAGTGCAGGCCTGCAAATGTGTATGGGAATTATGTGGCATATCAAGGTACATTTCTGCAAAGCATACTGGGTGCAATATGGCTTGTGGATTCAACATTCCTTTATATAATTGCACTCAACTAATGTATGCCTTTGAAAGCAAGCACATCAAACATTATGTCTTAACAGATTTCTGAAAGAAAAACTGGAGTTCCTGGAGGCTCTTAAACAGTCTGCTGGTTATTTTATGGCATAGAGGAGAAAATTTACCCTGGAGAAATCTAGCCGAGCACATCCTCAGACTGATCACATTCACCTTCTCATCATGCTTCCAGTCTCAATTAAAAACAAAACAAAAAACAGAGAATCATATATGAGTAATCTGTCCTGAATCATACAGGGAAAATCCATGCTGAGATAATACTTATGCATCTGTCTTAGAACATGTCTAGAATACTTACTAGGAAGACTCACTATCAAAAGGGATTTTGGCATATGTGCATTAATTCAGCAAGCCTCATTTCTTAAATACCAAACATGTGCCAGACATTGTCCTAGGAAGAGAGGATTTAGAAAAAAAAAAAAAGATATATTTACATGTAGTCCAGCCATAGAAAAAGATAAGTAAGTAATTAAATGCAGGAGTATACTATAGCTTCAAAAATAAAACTTATGAAGGTGCGGAAATTAGCACACATAGGATAAAAAGGTCACTTCTACATAAGAGGAGGCGATTATCAAGAAGATTCACATAAGATTCAGTATTGACCTAAGGTTAAAGAGAGAAGCAGTGTTCTTGGACCAAGTTTTCTGGGAGGTGGGAGAGTAAAAGAAGTCCGGGACCAAAGGAAGCTACAACAGAGAGCACTGAACGAGCAGCCTTGCAGGTCTGACCCAGACTGTCATCTGAGAAAATTACAGGCAGTTTGATTGGTTGGGGCACAGGCCGTGAGGTGGGGCATGATGAGTGATAGCTGGAACCAGGCAAGGCTCATAAATGTCACACTAAGGAATTCTCACTGTTTTCTACCAGCCACTGGAAGAAACTGAAGAGCTTAAAGCAAGATAATGGCACATCACAAAACACATGGATTCGAGGTGGTAAGACAAAAAGAAGTTACTGTAGCAGAAGCATTAGGAAGTAGACTTGTATAATTTAACCGCAAAATAAGTACTTTTCCTACCCCACAAAAACATTCCAACATACAGAACTAATGTGGGTTATTAATTATTTCACATTGTTCCCTACTGAAACAACATACTTTCAACTTTGTTCTTTCAGTTCTGAGCGTGCTTATCTGCAAAGATACATAACCTAGTCTCCACGTCTTATCATAGAAAATTAGTACAGGTGACTTGTCTATTTTCAAACGGGGAGAAAAATATAATAGAAATAGATGCATTTAGTCCTTCTGAATTAACCAGCTAAGCTACTTGAGGAGGAGGAGATTATATCAAAATTTTAAACTTTTAAAACTAATTTAACATTATAACCACAAACGAACAGATATATATTTTTTTTTTCATTCAGGAACTACTTTAGAGAGAAATTAAAATCCATGCTCCTGCCTTATTCAAAGCAAAATGATATTGGGTACAGCTGTTCATTTCAAAGGCTACTGCACATCTCCCATAAAAGCAGTGTGCTAGAGTGATAAAAACTGCCCACCAATGGTCATGCCTATGCCCGTTTTCTAAGGCGTTTGCCACACTCCTGTCAAGAGGTGAAGTCTGTTTCTTTAACTCCTCGATCTGGGTTGCCCACGTGGCTTGCTTTGATCAATGAAATGTCACAGAAATTATGTTCTAGGACTTTTGAGCTCAGGTCTTCAGTTTCTACTTTCCCTTTCGGAACTCAGCTCCGCATAAAGAATTCCAGAATCTCCTGTTAAGGAGGGTAACCACACAGAGAGATGGGAGGGTGACAGGCCACAGGCAGAAACACAATCTACATGGAAGAGACCCATGGCATTCCAGCCAACAGCAAGTACCAGCCCCCACGTGCGAATGAGGTCAATGGGTTCCACTAGCTCCAGCTGAGCTGTCCCAGCCAAAACCATGTCAATCATGGACGAGTTCTCTCTTCTTCATCCTGCCCATATTGCTGTCTCATGGCATCATACCCAATAAAATGGCTGCGATTTGAAGTCATTAAGCTTTGGGGTGCTTTATTACATAGCAACATATAAATAATAATGAGTAGCAAAATGCTTATTGCTAACTTTTCAGTGTAAGATTCCAGTGGCAGACCATGATGCCATGTAGAAAATATCTGGCTCAATTCGTACAAAAATGGCACAGCGTGTGGGACTCAGAGGAGACACCACAGTAGCAGGCCCTATATGCACAGCGGGACACACAGGAAGCCAGTGTCCAAAGAGCTGAAGGTGACCCTGTGGCCTTTCAATATTCACACTAAGAAGCAAAAGCAATAGCACAGCATATCCTGGTCGGTGATGTGTGTGTGTGTATGTGTCACGGCTGCATTAGACCAGACCACGTGGTAATATTGTCTAAAGAAAGAAATAGAAAATACATAGAAAGATCTAAACTTGTTTTTCTTTAGAAGTTATGTCCCAACCATGATAAAAGTGCTATTTTTTCCCCCTTGAGGAAACAAAGAAAAAACAACGATAACATTTCTACGCATTTTTTTTTTTTTTTTTTTTTTGCTGTTATATCCATTTTATGATGCTTTGGAAGTACTACTTATTCTTACTTTTAAAGCCAGTCAGAATGTGTGTGGGTGTCTCTTATTTCTGTCTTTTTAAAGCTTCAACATAAAAGTTCTTTAGTACATCACACATTGCAATATTAAAAGAAAACACTATCTTGCCTAAATAAGCAGTATCCTATAATAGCCAGTCGAAACTAACTTCAATGTGTGTGATATGAATATTGCTTTCTGAAAACTTTACGGTCTGTTTGGACCACTCAATATGTAATTTTTAAACTAGGATGCCATAGTGTTTAAACAGTTTTCACATCAGAAATGTAAGAAATGCTTCTCCTCAGCAAATGTAAAAGAACACAAATCACACCAAACTATCTCTCAGACCACAGTGCAATCAAATTAGAACTCAGGATTAAGAAACTCACTCAAAACTGCACAACTACATGGAAACTGAACAACCTGCTCCTGAATGACTACTGGAAAAATAACAAAATGAAGGCAGAAATAAAGATGTTCTTTGAAACCAATGAGAACAAAGACACAACATACCAGAATCTCTGGGACACATTCAAAGCAGTGTGTAGAGGGAAATTTATAGCACTAAATGCCCACAAGAGAAAGCAGGAAAGATCCAAAATTGACACCCTAACATCAAAATTAAAAGAACAAGAGAAGCAAGAGCAAACACATCCCAAAGCTAGCAGAAGTCAGGAAATAACTAAGATCAGAGTAGAACTGAAGGAAATAGAGACACAAAACACCATTCAAAAAAACCAATGATGAGGGTGGAGCCAAGATGGCCGAATAGGAACAGCTCCGGTCTCCAGCTCCCAGCCCCAGCGACACAGAAGACGGGTGATTTCTGCATTTCTGCTTGAGGTACCGGTTTCATCTCACTAGGGAGTGCCTAACAGTGGGTTCAGGACAGTCGGTGAAGCGCACTGTGCGCGAGCCGAAGCAGGGCGAGGCATTGCCTCACTCGGGAAGCGCAAGGGGTCAGGGAGTTCCCTTTCCTAGTCAAAGAAAGGGGAAACAGACCGCACCTGGAATATCGGGTCAGTCCCATCCTAATACTGCGCTTTTCCAACGGGCCTGGAAAACGGCACACTGGGAGATTGTGTCCCGCACCTGGCTCGGAGGGTCCTATGCCCACAGAGTCTTGCTGATTGCTAGCACAGCAGTCTGAGATCAAGCTGCAAGGCGGCAACGAGGCTGGGGGAGGGGCGCCCGCCATTGCCCAGGCTTGCTTAGGTAAACAAAGCAGCCAGGAAGCTCGAACTGGGTGGAGCCCATCACAGCTCAAGGAGGCCTGCCTGCCTCTGTAGGCTCCACCTCTGGGGGCAGGGCACAGACAAACAAAAACTCAGCAAGAACCTCCACAGACTTAAATGTCCCTGTCTGACTGACAGCTTTGAAGAGAGTAGTGGTTCTCCCAGCACGCAGCTGGAGATCTGAGAACGGACAGACTGCCTCCTAAAGTGGGTCCCTCACCCCTGAGCAGCCTAACTGGGAGGCACCCCCCCAGTAGGGACAGACTGACACCTCATTCAACCGGGTACTCCTCTGAGACAAAACTTTCAGAGGAACTATCAGACAGCTGAATTTGTGGTCTCACGAAAATCCGCTGTTCTGCAGCCACCGTTGCTGACACCCAGCCAAACAGGGTCTGGAGTGGACCTCTAGTAAACTCCAACAGACCTGCAGCTGAGGGTCTTGTCTGGTAGAAGGAAAATTAACAAACAGAAAGGACATCCACACCAAAAACCCATCTGTACATCATCATCATCGAAGACAAAAAGTAGACAAAACCACAAAGATGGGGAAAAAACAGACCAAAAAAACTGGAAACTCTAAAAAACAGAGCACCTCTCCTCCTCCAAAGGAACGCAGTTCCTCACCAGCAACGGAACAAAGCTGGATGGAGGATGACTTTGATGAGTTGAGAGAAGAAGGCTTCAGACGATCAAACTACTCTGAGCTACGAGAGGAAATTCAAAACAATAGCAAAGAAGTTAAAAACTTTGAAAAAAAATTAGAAGAATGGATAACTAGAATAACCAATGGAGAGAAGGGCTTAAAGGAGCTGATGGAGCTGAAAGCCAAGTTTCGAGAACTACGCGAAGAATGCAGAAGCCTCAGTAGCAGATGCGATCAACTGGAAGAAAGGGTATCGCTGATAGAAGATGAAATGAATGAAATGAAGAGAGAAGGGAAGTTTAGAGAAAAAAGAATAAAAAGAAATGAACAAAGCCTCCAAGAAATTTGGGACTATGTGAAAAGACCAAACCTACGTCTGATTGGTGTACCTGAAAATGATGGGGAGAATGGAACCAAGTTGGAAAACACTCTGCAAGATATTATCCAGGAGAACTTCCCCAATCTAGCAAGGCAGGCCAGCATTCAGATTCAGGAAATACAGAGAACGCCACAAAGATACTCCTCGAGAAGGGCAACTCCAAGACACATAATTGTCAGATTCACCAAAGTTGAAATGAAGGAAAAAATGTTAAGGGCAGCCAGAGAGAAAGGTCGGGTTACCCACAAAGGGAAGCCCATCAGACTAACAGCTGATCTCTCAGCAGAAACTCTACAAGCCAGAAGAGAGTGGGGGCCGATATTCAACATTCTTAAAGAAAAGAATTTTCAACCCAGAATTTCCTATCCCGCCAAACTAAGCTTCATAAGTGAAGGAGAAATAAAATACTTTTACAGACAAGCAAACGCTGAGTGATTTTGTCACCACCAGGCCTGCCCTAAAAGAGCTCCTGAAGGAAGCACTAAACATGGAAAGGAACAACCGGTACCAGCCCCTGCAAAAACATGCCAAATTGTAAAGACCATCGAGGCTAGGAAGAAACTATAGCAACTAACGAGCAAAATAACCAACTAACATCATAATGACAGGATCAGATTCACACATAACAATATTCACGTTAAATGTAAATGGGCTAAATGCTCCAATCAAAAGACACAGACTGGCAAACTGGATAAGGAGTCAGGACCCATCAGTGTGCTGTATTCAGGAAACCCATCTCATGTGCAGAGACACACATAGACTCAAAATAAAGGGATGGAGGAAGATCTATCAAGCAACTGGAAAACAAAAAAAGGCAGGGGTTGCAATCCTAGTCTCTGATAAAATAGACTTTAAACCAACAAAGATCAAAGAGACAAAGAAGGCCATTACATAATGGTAAAGGGATCAATTCAACAAGAAGAGCTAACTATCCTAAATATATATGCACCCAACACAGGAGCACCCAGATTCATAAAGCAAGTCCTCAGTGACCTACAAAGGGACTTAAACTCCCACACAATAATAATGGGAGATTTTAACACCCCACTGTCAGCATTAGACAGATCAACAAGACAGAAAGTTAACAAGGATATCCAGGAATTGAACTCAGCTCTACATAAAGTGGACCTAATAGACATCTACAGAACTCTCCACCCCAAATCAAGAGAATATACATTTTTTTCAGCACCACACCACACCTATTCCAAAATTGACCACATAGTTGGAAGTAAAGCTCTTCTCAGCAAATGTAAAAGAACAGAGATTATAACAAACTGTCTCTCAGACCACAGTGCAATCAAACTAGAACTCAGGATTAAGAAACTCAGTCAAAACCGCTCAACTACATGGAAACTGAACAACCTGCTCCTGAATGACTATTGGGTACATAATGAAATGAAGGCAGAAATAAAGATGTTCTTTGAAACCAACAAGAACAAAGACACAACATACCAGAACCTCTGGGACACGTTCAAAGCAGTGTGTAGAGGGAAATTTATAGCACTAAATGCCCACAAGAGAAAGCAGGAAAGATCCAAAATTGACACCCTAACATCACAATTAAAAGAACTAGAAAAGCAAGAGCAAACACATTCAAAAGCTAGCAGAAGGCAAGAAATAACTAAAATCAGAGCAGAACTGAAGGAAATAGAGACACAAAAAACCCTTCAAAAAATTAATGAATCCAGGAGCTGGTTTTTTGAAAAGATCAACAAAATTGATGGACCGCTAGCAAGACTAATAAAGAAGAAAAGAGAGAAGAATCAAATAGATGCAATAAAAAACGAAAAAGGGGATATCACCACCGATCCCACAGAAATACAATCTACCATCAGAGAATACTACAAACACCTCTAGGCAAATAAACTAGAAAATCTAGAAGAAATGGATAAATTCCTCGACAAATACACCCTCCCAAGACTAAACCAGGAAGAAGTTGAATCTCTGAATAGACCAATAACAGGTTCTGAAATTGTGGCAATAATCAATAGCTTACCAACCAAAAAGAGTCCAGGACCTGATGGATTCACAGCTGAATTCTACCAGAGGTACAAGGAGGAACTGGTACCATTCCTTCTGAAACTATTCCAATCGATAGAAAAAGAGGGAATCCTCCCTAACACATTTTACGAAGCCAGCATCGTCCTGATACCAAAACCTGGCAGAGACATAACCAAAAAAGAGAATTTCAGACCAATATCCTTGATGAACATTGATGCAAAAATCCTCAATAAAATACTGGCAAACCGAATCCAGCAGCACATCAAAAAGCTTATCCACCATGATCAAGTGGGCTTCATCCCTGGGATGCAAGGCTGGTTCAACATACGCAAATCAATAAATGTAATCCAGCATATAAACAGAACCAAAGACAAAAACCACATGATTATCTCAATAGATGCAGAAAAGGCCTTTGACAAAATTCAACAACCCTTCATGCTAAAAACTCTCAATAAATTAGGTATTGATGGGACGTATCTCAAAATAATAAGAGCTATCTACAACAAACCCACAGCCAATATCATACTGAATGGGCAAAAACTGGAAGCATTCCCTCTGAAAACTGGCACAAGACAGGGATGCCCTCTCTCACCGCTCCTATTCAACATAGTGCTGGAAGTTCTGGCCAGAGCAATCAGGCAGGAGAAGGAAATAAAGGGTATTCAATTAGGAAAAGAGGAAGTCAAATTGTCCCTGTTTGCAAATGACATGATTGTATATCTAGAAAACCCCATTGTCTCAGCCCAAAATCTCCTTAAGCTGATTAGCAACTTCAGCAAAGTCTCAGGATACAAAATTAATGTACAAAAATCACAAGCATTCTTGTACACCAATAACAGACAAACAGAGAGCCAAATCATGAGTGAACTCCCATTCACAATTGCTTCAAAGAGAATAAAATACCTAGGAATCCAACTTACAAGGGATGTGAAGGACCTCTTCAAGGAGAACTACAAACCACTGCTCAATGAAATAAAAGAGGATACAAACAAATGGAAGAACATTCCATGCTCATGGGTTGGAAGAATCAATATCGTGAAAATGGCCATACTGCCCAAGGTAATTTATAGATTCAATGCCATCCCCATCAAGCTACCAATGACTTTCTTCACAGAATTGGAAAAAACTACTTTAAAGTTCATATGGAACCAAAAAAGAGCCCGCATCGCCAAGTCAATCCTAAGCCAAAAGAACAAAGCTGGAGGCATCACGCTACCTGACTTTAAACTGTACTACAAGGCTACAGTAACCAAAACAGCATGGTACTGGTACCACAACAGAGACATAGATCAATGGAACAGAACAGAGGCCTCAGAAATGATGCCGCATAGCTACAACTATCTGATCTTTGACAAACCTGACAAAAACAAGAAATGGGGAAAGGATTCCCTATTTAACAAATGGTGCTGGGAAAACTGGCTAGCCATATGTAGAAAGCTGCAACTGGATCCCTTCCTTACACCTTATACAAAAATTAATTCAAGATGGATTAAAGACTTATATGTCAGACCTAAAACCATTAAAATCCTACAAGAAAACCTAGGCAATACCATTCAGGACATAGGCGTGGGCAAGGACTTCATGTCTAAAACACCAAAAGCAATGGCAACAAAAGCCAAAATCGACAAATGGGATCTCATTAAACTAAAGAGCTTCTGCACAGCAAAAGAAACTATCATCAGAGTGAACAGGCAACCTACACAATGGGAGAAAATTTTTGCAACCTACTCATCTGACAAAGGGCTAATATCCAGAATCTACAATGAACTCAAACAAATTTACAAGAAAAAAACAAACAACCCCATCAAAAAGTGGGCAGAGGACATGAACAGACACTTCTCAAAAGAAGACATTTATGCAGCCAAAAAACACATGAAGAAATGCTCCCCATCACTGGCCATCAGAGAAATGCAAATCAAAACCACAGTGAGATACCATCTCACACCAGTTAGAATGGCCATCATTAAAAAATCAGGAAACAACAGGTGCTGGAGAGGATGTGGAGAAATAGGAACACTTTTACACTGTTGGTGGGACTGTAAACTAGTTCAACCATTGTGGAAGTCAGTGTGGCGATTCCTCAGGGATCTCGAACTAGAAATACCATTTGACCCAGCCATCCCATTACTGGGTATATACCCAAAGGACTATAAATCATGCTGCTATAAAGACACATGCACACGTATGTTTATTGCGGCACTATTCACAATAGCAAAGAGTTGGAACCAACCCAAATGTCCAACAACGATAGACTGGATTAAGAAAATGTGGCACATATACACCATGGAATACTATGCAGCCATAAAAAATGATGAGTTCGTGTCCTTTGTAGAGACATGGATGAAACTGGAAACCATCATTCTCAGTAAACTATCGCAAGGACAAAAAACCAAACACCGCATGTTCTCACTCATAGGTGGGAATTGAACAATGAGAACTCATGGACACAGGAAGGGGAACATCACACTCCGGGGACTGTTGTGGGGTGGGGGGAGGGGGGAGGGACAGCATTAGGAGATACACCTAATGCTAAATGACGAGTTAATGGGTGCAGGAAATCAACATGGCACATGGATACATATGTAACAAACCTGCACATTGTGCACATGTACCCTAAAACCCTAAAGTATAATAAAAATAAAAATAAAAATAAAAATAAAAAAATAAAAAAAAATAAAAAAAAAATAAAAAAAAAACCAATGAATCCAGGAGCTGGTTTCTTTTAAAAGATCAACAAAATTGATAGACCACTAGCAAGACCAATAAAGAAGAAAAGAGAGAAGAATCAAATAGACGCAATAAAAAGTGATAAAGGGGATATCACCACCGATCCCACAGAAATACAAACTACCATCAGAGAATACTATAAGTGTCTCTATGCAAATAAATTAGAAAATCTAGAAGAAATGGATAAATTCCTGGACACATACACCCTCCCAAGACTAAACCAGAAAGATGCTGAATCCCTGAATAGACCAACAACGGACTCTGAAATTGAGGCAATAATTAATACCCTACCAACCAAAAAAAGGCCAGGATTCACAGCTGAATTCTACTAGAGGTACAAAGAGGAAGTGGTACCATTCCTTCTGAAACTATTCCAAACAATAGGAAAAGAGGGAATCCTCCCTAACTCATTTTATGAGGCCAGCTTCATCCTGATACCAAAGCCTGTCAGGGACACAACAAAACAAGAGAATTTTAGACCAATATCCGTGATGAACATCGATGCGAAAATCCTCAATAAAATACTGGCAAACCGAATCCAGCAGCATATCAAAAAGCTTATCCACCAAGATCAAGTTGGCTTCATCCCTGGGATGCAATGCTGGTTTAACATACGCAAATCAATAAATATAGTCCATCACATAAACAGAACCAAAGACAAAAACCACATGATTATCTCAATAGATTTAGAAAAGGCCATTGACAAAATTCAACAGCGCTTCGTGCTAAAAACTCTCAATAAATTTGGTATTGATGGGACGTATTTCAAAATAGTAAGAGCGATTTATGACAAACGCACAGCCAATATCTTACTGAATGTGCAAAAACTGGAAGCATTCCCTTTGAAAACTGGCACAAGACAGGGATGCCCTCTCTCACCACTCCTATTCAACATAGTGCTGGAAGTTCTGGCCAGGGCAATCAGGCAAGAGAAAGAAATAAAGAAATAAAGAGAAATAAATATTCAATTAGGAAAAGAGAAAGTCAAATTGTCCCTGTTTGCAGATGACATGATTTATATTTAGAAAACCCCATCACTCAGCCCAAAATCTCCTTAAGCTGATAAATTCAGCAAAGTCTCAGGATACAAAATCAATCTGCAAAAATCACAAGCATTCCTATACACCAGTAACAGACAGAGAGCTAAATCATGAGTGAACTCCCATTCACAATTGCTACAAAGAGAATAAAATACCTAAGAATCCAATTCACAAGGGATGTGAAGGACCTCTTCAAGGAGAACTACAAACCACTGCTCAATGAAATAAAAGAGGATACAAACAAATGGAAGAACATTCCATGCTCATGGATAGGAAGAATCACTATTGTGAAAATGGCCATACTCCCCAAGGTAATTTATAGATTCAATGCCATCCCCATCAAGCTACCAATGACTTTCTTCACAGAATTGGAAACAAACTACTTTAAAGTTCATATGGAACCAAAAAAGAGCCTGTATTGCCAAGCCAATCCTAAGCAAAAACAACAAAGCTGGAGGAATCATGCTACCCGACTTCCAACTATACTACAAGGCTACAGTAACCAAAATAGCATGGTACTGGTACAAAAACAGATACATAGATGAATGTAACAGAACAGAGGCCTCAGAAATACCAACACACATCTAAAACCATCTGATCTTTGACAAACCTGACTAAAACAAGAAATGGGGAAATGATTTCCTATTTAATAAATGGTGCTGGGAATACTGGCTAGCCATATATAGAAAGCTGAAACTGGATCCCTTCCTTACACCTTATACAAAAATTAATTCAAGATGGATTAAAGACTTAAATGTTATATGTAAAACCATAAAAACCCAGAAGAAAACCTAGGCAATACCACTCAGGACATAGGCATGGGCAAGGACTTCATGACTAAAACACCAAAAGCAGTGGCAACAAAAGCCAAGATAGACAAATGGGATCTAATTAAACTAAAGAGCTTCTGCACAGCAAAAGAAACTACCATCAGAGTGAACAGGCAACCTAGAGAATGGGAGGAAATTTTTGCAATCTACCCATCTGACAAAGGGCTAATATCCAGAATCAACGAAGACTTTAACAAATTTACAAGAAAAAATCGAACAGCCCCATCAAAACGTGGGCAAAGGATATGAACAGACACTTTTCAAAAGAAGACCTTTATTCAGCCAACACACACATGAAAAAAGGCTCATCATCACTGGTCATCAGAGAAATGCAAATCAAAACCACAGTGAGATACCATCTCACACCAGTTAGAATGGCCATCATTAAAAAGTCAGGAAACAACAGGTGCTGGAGAGGATGTGGAGAAATAGGAAGGCTTTTACACTGTTGGTGGGACTGTAAAGTAGTTCAACCATTGTGGAAGACAGTGTGGTGATTCCTCAAGGATCTCAAACTAGAAATACCATTTGACCCAGCAATTCCATTGCTGGGTATATACCCAAAGTATTATAAATCATGCTACTATAAAGACATGCACACATATGTTATTGTGGCACTATTCACAATAGCAAAGACTTGCAACCAACCCAAGTGTCCATCAATGATAGATTAGATTAAGAAAATGTGGCATATATACACCATGGAATACTATGCAACTGTAAAAAATGATGAGCTCATGTCCTTTGTAGGGACATGGATGAAGCTGGAAACCATCATTCTGAGCAAACTATCGCAAGGACAGAAAACCAAACACTGCATGTTCTCACTCACAGGTGGGAATTGAACAATGAAAACATGTGAACACTGGGTTGGGAATATCACACACCAGAGCCTGTCATGGGGTGGGGGGTTGGGGGAGGGATAGCATTAGGAGAAATACCTAACGTAAATGAGGAGTTAATGGGTGCAGCACACCAACATGGCACATGTATACAAACCTGCACATTGTGCACATGTACCCTAGAACTTAAAGTATAATAATAATAATAAAGAAATGTAAGTGCTAAATTACAGATTTTCAAATATTTAGGAGACATGAATATAATGCCATGTTTTTTCTGAACACTTATTAAGCACAGTTAACAAAAACAAATAGAAATGATAAAGTTTTGTTAATATTTCATGTTAACTCCCATTTTTATTTTAATTAATTTCTGGCTTGAAACCATTGGAAATTTGTTTTTTTTGTTTTTTTTTTTTTTTTTTAACCCTCATTAAAATCTTATTTATTTTTATTTAAACAATTTTTTTTTTTTTTTTTTATACTTTAGGGTTTTAGGGTATATGTGCACAATGTGCAGGTTTGTTACATATGTATCCATGTGCCATGTTGATTTCCTGCACCCACTAATTTGTCATTTAGCATTAGGTGTATCTCCTAATGCTGTCCCTCCCCCCTCCCCCCACCCCACAACAGTCCCCGGAGCGTGATGTTCCCCTTCCTGTGTCCATGAGTTCTCATTGTTCAATTCCCACCTATGAGTGAGAACATGCGGTGTTTGGTTTTTTGTCCTTGTGATAGTTTACTGAGAATGATGTTTTCCAGTTTCATCCATGTCCCTACAAAGGACACGAACTCATCATTTTTTATGGCTGCATAGTATTCCATGGTGTATATGTGCCACATTTTCTTAATCCAGTCTATCGTTGTTGGACATTTGGGTTGGTTCCAACTCTTTGCTATTGTGAATAGTGCCGCAATAAACATACGTGTGCATGTGTCTTTATAGCAGCATGATTTATAGTCCTTTGGGTATATACCCAGTAATGGGATGGCTGGGTCAAATGGTATTTCTAGTTCGAGATCCCTGAGGAATCGCCACACTGACTTCCACAATGGTTGAACTAGTTTACAGTCCCACCAACAGTGTAAAAGTGTTCCTATTTCTCCGCATCCTCTCCAGCACCTGTTGTTTCCTGATTTTTTAATGATGGCCATTCTAACTGGTGTGAGATGGTATCTCACTGTGGTTTTGATTTGCATTTCTCTGATGGCCAGTGATGAGGAGCATTTCTTCATGTGTTTTTTGGCTGCATAAATGTCTTCTTTTGAGAAGTGTCTGTTCATGTCCTCTGCCCACTTTTTGATGGGGTTGTTTGTTTTTTTCTTGTAAATTTGTTTGAGTTCATTGTAGATTCTGGATATTAGCCCTTTGTCAGATGAGTAGGTTGCAAAAATTTTCTCCCATTGTGTAGGTTGCCTGTTCACTTTGATGATAGTTTCTTTTGCTGTGCAGAAGCTCTTTAGTTTAATGAGATCCCATTTGTCGATTTTGGCTTTTGTTGCCATTGCTTTTGGTGTTTTAGACATGAAGTCCTTGCCCACGCCTATGCCATCCCCATCAAGCTACCAATGACTTTCTTCACAGAATTGGAAAAAACTACTTTAACGTTCATATGGAACCAAAAAAGAGCTCACATCGCCAAGTCAATCCTAAGCCAAAAGAACAAAGCTGGAGGCATCACACTACCTGACTTTAAACTATACTACAAGGCTACAGTAACCAAAACAGCATGGTACTGGTACCACAACAGAGACATAGATCAATGGAACAGAACAGAGCCCTCAGAAATGATGCCGCATAGCTACAACTATCTGATATTTGACAAACTTGACAAAAACAAGAAATGGGGAAAGGATTCCCTATTTAATAAATGGTGCTGGGAAAACTGGCTAGCCATATGTACAAAGCTGCAACTGGATCCCTTCCTTACACCTTATTCAAAAATTAATTCAAGATGGATTAAAGACTTATATGTTAGACCTAAAACCATTAAAATCCTACAAGAAAACCTAGGCAATACCAAGCATAAGTAACTTAGAACTGTAAAGTAAAAAACACTAAATGTCATTGACTTTAAAGTGGATACTGAAGCAAAAAAAAACCCTTCTATTAAAAAGTAGACTATATGCAGTAACTTATGTAGAAAACTTAGCATAAATATTTATACAAAATTGCCCTACCATATTTTATTAAAGTATTACATTATAAATTAAGAGAAAATCATTTTAAAAATGAGTTATATTTTAGGCCTTTTTTCTCAAAATGTGTTTCATAAATTGATATGGTTATTAGCATAGGAATTTCAATAATAGGAACAAAGAAACCAAATGAAAACCTAGTGTGTGTTTATGTGTCTGTGTGTGTGTATACAATTACCTGGCATTCCAACTTCAACATGTTTAAAAATATTTCAGTAAAAAATGTTAGATTTATTTTAAGGTAGTTTGTAAGATATTTATTAGGTTTATTTGTAGGCCTTGCACACTTAGTTAAGTAACAATATCATAAATTAAATTATTTAATAATGAAACAGAAACTCAAAGCTTCATATTATAATTAAATAAACTCTAAAGGATCTAGTAATTTCAACTGTATGCCCTAAAATGCCCTCAGGACTACAGTGTCTATCAACTTGCCCACAGAAAACGCAACAATGAAAGAAAGAAAGATATCTATTTTTTCATAAAAGATCAACACACTTTGTCCAATTTTTCTGTCCAACTGCTATAAAGTAGGCCAACGCTAATGGCAAATAAAAGAGCTGCCATTCAACATGCATTCTAGTAGTGAATATTAACTGACTACTCTGTGAATGCAGTGTTCGTTGAACAAATAAAAGGATCTTTGCCTGCGTGACGATTATATTTTGGTCACTTTACATTTTACTGGAGGAAATGTGAAGAATAGAATATCAGCAATATTAACAACATTATCCCACTAGAAGGTCTCCAGTGACTGATACTTTCAGACTCATCTCAATGACCCTATATGATCTTTATATTCCAAGGAGCATGGCAATGGATTTTAACATTTCCAAATTAAAAGGTAATGGTAAAGTAATGATAACCAACATAAAAATGACTCCCTGGAAACGAAAGCAACTCATTTCAAATGGCTTTGGAATGCCATTAGGACAGCACCTTTTCCTTTGTAATGCAAAAGTCTCACAATCTAGAGAGCAGGTCTTGTGAATTTTGTGAATTTTGATGAGGGGTAAGGCATTACAGAAAGACACAAAAGTCATGCTCCAGATCCCGGCAATGTAGCTAGTAGGACAGACACAGAGTACATAGTTTTACTACTGATCACAGTGATTTAGAGATTGGAACCCATAGTTCTGTGAGATCAGGCATCATTTCAAGATAAAATTTACATTTTTAATAAATGCAAACTTTGGCTCAGCTAAACAAGGTACCTTGGGCTATATTTACTGTAGATAGATAAATTTGGCGTAATTAACCCTTGCACAGTCTAAACATACCACGTGCCAAAAATGATGTAAAGCACTGAATATGTGAGATAAAGTATGATGAATTCTATTGACAAATACAGGCAATAGCTTCCATTTAATTGAGAAGAAACCGTATACCTAGCACAAGTCTTTTTCTGTGCATTAACTTTTCACAATGCAACTATATGAAGTCATAGCCTATTTTATATGTAAATAAAAGTGTTTCCAAAGGTTAAGAAAGGGCACGGTGAGAGTGAGAAGCACAGTCTGGGTGGGCAGGACAATCTAGCTGTCTATCTGTGCTTTAAACTCCAATAAACATCATCTCCCACACCACGGCATCTAACTCAGAGTCACATTTCAATTGCCAGCAAATGGAAGCCTCATAAACCCAAAATGTGAACGGCAATGAAGTTCATAGAGCACGCTTTGAGTGCACAGAGTATCTTTGCAAACATTATCTTTTTTTTATTATACTTTAAGTTTTAGGGTACACGTGCACAACGTGGAGGTTTGTTACATATGTATATATGTGCCATGTTGGTGTGCTGCACCCATTAACTCATCATTTAACATTAGGTATATCTCCTAATGCTATCCCTTCCCCTCCCCCCAAACATTATCTTTTAAGACTTTCACAATCACGCCATGAGATTATTCCCATATCAAAAAGTAGGAAATGAAAGCCTGGAAAGAAGTTATATTGACATTAAACTGTTCTCAAACCCAAGTGTACAAATGATTTTTCTTGCAAAGAAATTCATATTCTACACAAAGTTCTATTTCAAAATGAATTCTGGAATTCAATTAAACACTCATCTGGAAAACGAGAGCTTAAGTGGAAATTCCTCACTGGTATTCAAGCAAATAAATTAAATAATGATATTAAACCTACATCTAATCTCTTATTATTACATATTGAAAGTTTGCTATACAGCTACCACTAAGTTATATATTTCCAGTGACACAAACAATAAAATGAATTTGTTTCTATTGGTACTAGCACAAAAAAAAAAAAAAAAACCTACATAGACGGCAAAAAGGTCAATCTACTAATTTATCTTCTAATAACTTTCCACCCAGGAGCATTCGTCCCTCTCATAAGACAGTTGTTCTGTGCTTCTTTTTTTCACATTCTAATTGCCTCACATGAACCAAAAAAAGAATGTGGATCTAGGATCAATACCTTTTGAAAAGTCATTTATTTCATTATATTATTTTTTCATATATCTGCATTATTGCATAGAATACCTGATTGGTCTTATGCTAAGTTTTGCATGTAACATTACCTCTGCAAGATGTTAATACGTCTCCTTCCAAAAATGTTTGAAAAATCTTGAGTAAAACATATTAAGTAAGTTCCTGTTTTATAGTTTTCCAGGAGTTTTACCATCCTTGGCCAATGACAAAATTCAAAGCAGAGATACAGTACACAACTTTTGTAAAACTTACCTATTTTTCTTGTAAGACTGTGGCTTTGTTTTGTTTTGTTTTGAACTTCTTTTCTGTGATGTGACATAAGACTGTGTGTTGAGTTAGGGGTGGGGACATACATTAACAGAGGTTTAGGAACTGCTTTGCTAAAGCAAGTTTGAGGAGAAAATGGGGAGACTAATACAAGATTTTCCTTTAAGCAGTGAGATTTGAAGGGGCAGGTGGTTTTTGGAGAAAGAAGAGACCCATTCATGGCACAGGCTTCTTTATGTTTCTGCTCTGTGTGATACTTAATGAGGATACAGACATTCACTTCCTCTATTTCCCACCCCTGGCCGGGGGTAACCCAAAGGTACCTGATAAAGACACAGCCTTATAGCTGTATCAAGTATCCCTGAGTGTGTTAGGACTGGAGAGGCCTAAGGAATAAAAAACATACATGCATTAAATGGAACAAATACAGAGAAGAAGAAAACTCAGACATGGTACATTAATTGTGTACCTTTCCTTACAGCCCAGGACATCACAGGGTACATGACCTGCTTCCTTTTGACCTGCTTCCTTTATGTTGACTGCATGAACAGGGAAGGGGGTTGGGGTACACGTGGGAGATAATTGTGTTTATTATGTACCTGGTATTAATACATCTATAGAGACAATTGGAATGACTATACTGGAGAAACAGCAAGGGAAGAACTGAAAAGGCTAAAATAAATACTTGGTTCTCTAAAAAATACTAAAAAAGATTTCTCATGTCTGACAAATTATATTTTAGACTAATAGTAATAAGTGACCAAAACTAAGGTGATTTGATAAATATCATAAGGTATTTTATTGTGAAATTGATATCTATACGTATTGCTTATAAAGCTCAGCAATCTGTTCTTGAATTGAGAAATTACTGAGACAACATCAAAAGCTGTCATTTTTGTTTCTATGTTGTTGTTGCTATTGTTTGTGAGGTGAGAGCTTCTAAACTTTATGACTGTTTGAAAGGGGCCTATATAGACCTTGCCTGAATATTAAGTCATGTGAAATGATAAAAAGCTTTCTGATTTATTGGGTTAGAAAAAGAAAAAATTGAGAAATTGAGCATCATTAAAATTAAAGACCTTTGTTATTCAAACTGTGCTTAGAATGAAAAGAAAAGCCACAGGTTGGGAGAAAATCTTTTCAAAACCTATTCAAAACATTTTCAAAACATAACAGATAAATTGGTGGTATTTAAAGTATACAAAGAACTCGAAAATAAGAAAGAAAACAACTCATTTAAAAAATAGGCCAAAGGTCTAAATACAGCTGTCAAATAGGAATATTGAAGTTACTAGTCATGTATCATTAGGGAACTGCAAGTCACAGCAACCGTGAGATATTATTACATGACTATTAAAATGACCAATATCCAAAAGTCTGATAATACCAAAAGCTGGCAAATGTGAGGAGAAACAGGAACTTTTATTCATTGCTAGTGAGAATGCAGAATAGTACAGCTACTTTGGGAGTCAGTTTGGCAGTTTCTTATAAAACTAAACATACTCCTACCACATAACCCAGCAATTACATTCCCTGGTATTTACTTAAAGGATTTGAAAACTTACATGCACACAAAAACCTTCTTCCCATGAATGTTACAGGAGCCTTATTCATGATCACTAAAATCGAAATGTCCTTCAGGAAGTGAATGGAAAAATAAACTGTGGTATATCCAGACAATGGAATATTATTCTGTCAAGCTACAGAAGACACACAGGAACCTTTAAATGCATATTGCCAAGTGAAAGAAGCCAGTCTGAAAAGTCTACATACTGTATGATTCAACTACATGACCTTCTGGAGAAAGCGAAACTATGGAGACAGTAAAGAGATCAGCGGCTATTAGGGATTTGGAGGAGATTTGTGCAGTCTAAACATGTCATGTGCCAACAATGACGTAAAGATATGTGAGATAAAGTATGACGAATTCTATTGACAAACACACGCAATGGCTTCCATTTAACTGAGAAGAAACCATATACCTAGCACAAGTCTTTTTCTGTGCATTAACTTTTTGTAATACAACTCTATGAAGTTATAGCCTATTTTATATATGAATAAAAGCATTTCCAAAGGTTAAGAAAGGGCACAGTGAGAGTGAGAAGCACAGTCTGGATAGGTAGGACAATCTAGTTTTCTATCTGTGCTTTAAACTCCTATAACCATCATCTCAATCTACTAATTTATCTTCTACATAAATTAGTAGAGGAAGCGATGAACGGATGGAGCAAGGAAGAATTTTAGGAGAGTGAATCCCTTTTTCTGTGTGACACTGTAGTGAGGATTATTTGTCATTACACATTTGACAAAACCTATAGAATTCATAAGACAAGGAGTAAACTCTAATATAAACTACATACTTTAGTCAATAATAATGTACCAATATTGACTCATCAACTATAACAAATGTACCACACTATTGCAAGATGTTAAAAATCGGGGAAATTGGGGGAGAGGCTGAGGATGACGTGTGAATGCTTATTCACTTCTTTCTACAAACCTAAAATTGCTTTTAAAAAGTCGACACAAATTAAAACAAGGCAGGGTTTTCATGCAATGGAAAAAAACACACAGTTTTAGTAAGTGACTGATAATTATGCTTATGCCACTTTGCTAGATTACACTTCATTAATAAATATAGTTTCATTCTTTATGTTATAAAGCAGAATAAAGTCAGATATCTAGAGAAATTGATTTTAATGATTAGAGTAAAAGCATTTTCACCTCCAGTGTCAGAATGAGTTCTTCAGAATCAGTCCGTTTTATAGTTAAATCAATCATTGATTTTAAAAAAATATTGAGAAAAACATTAACTTCACTTTTTCCATCAAACTCAATGTCATGACAGCATTGTGAGTCATTTCAATCTAGGATTAAAACCTATTTCTGGACCCAGTGGACTTACTGTGATAGATTCTGAAAATGTAAGACGTTAAAGTCCAGTCTTTGATCTGCTGTCCTCTGCAGTTATCAAAAGGTCAGTTTATCCTGCTTCTTTTCTCTATTTTCATATATCTTGCACTTCAGCTTAATATTAGTATTAAGCTAAATTTCTTATTTTATTTTGATTGATAAAGGAAAACAGATTGTTTCGATACAGTTACTGAGAATAAGCAGCAAAAGGTACTTATAAAGTACACAAGAGAGCTATCAGATAAATATTTGTTCAAAAAAAGATTTGGAAATTTTTATTGCATGAATGTTCAAATGGAAAGGAAAACTTTCTGGATTCTTTATCCACCACACATGACTAGCAGCACTAAAGTAGTGAATAATGTCCGTTCAATTGGTAGTTTTCATGTATTTCTGATATCAGAAATGGACTGTTAGTAACTAGTTTTAAAAGGAGAGCATTTTTGTGCATGGCATTCTCCTGAATTCCAAAGCCCAAACTTAACTTAGGCTAATTTCTCTCTGCTGGGAGCACCATTAATTTCTCATAGATAACATTTCATATATAGGCGGCATTCTGATGATGTAAAGGAATTCACACATTATGGGCCTACAAGCCAAATTTAATCAATGGCTTGCTTCATATGGCTGAGAGCTAAAAATTGTTTTGACATTTTTGAAGTGTTTAAAGAAGGAGAAGGAAGGGGAGAAGAAGAATGAGTAGATGAAGGAGAGACAGAGACTACATATGGCCAGCAAAGCCTATAATATTTATTGTCTAGTTCTTTACACAAAGAACTTTTCCAATCTTGAACAAAACACACACATCTTTGTTATGCCAAAAAAGGACTACAATAAGTCTTCACTTAACATCATCGACAGGTGCTTGAAAACTGGTCATAGGTATATAGATTTATGGTCACGTGATGTTTTGATACACGCATACAGGGTGATAAATTGGGGATGGTAATTGGTACAAAAATACAGTAAGCGAAACCGATTTTACCATAGGTTGACATCAAAAGAGTTCAGCTTCTATGGCTTTCGGTAACTAAAACGTCAACAAACTTGTAAATAAAGATCAAAACACTTCTAATATTAAATGCTGAAATAAATTTCAGCTATTCATACATTTAAGATCAATAAAAGCTAGTAAAATCATTATTTACCTACTTAATTCAGTTTAGGTTTGCAGTTGAGCGCAGCCTATCCTGTCAGCTCAGGACGCAATGTGGGAACCAGCCCTGGACAGGGCGCCGTCGCATTGCAGGTGCACTCACACATACCCACAGTTACTCAGACTGGGACCACATAGACACGTCAATCAACCTCACATGCACAGCCTTGGGAAGTGAGAGGAAACTGGAGCATCCAGAGAATATCCATGCAGACATGGGGAGAATACATAAGCTCTACACAGACAGTGAATCCCAATTGGAATCAATTTGTTTTTTCTCATTAACATTATAATGAAATGACATTGAATGAAACGTCGTTATTCGAAGACCTGTTGTACTCAGTTCTAAACATTTCAGAATTAAGAGATCTACACACATCCTCTTCTATATAATGGAGTGGGTCTCTTAAAATTTCCTGGCAACATACTCTTAGCCTGCCTAGGAAACACTTTAGAATAGAACTGCAGTATAATAAATTTTCATATTCTATTTATATCTTCCTATTTCTCCCTCTACTTATTAAGGTATAGTCTTGTATATGTAATCCTTCAGTTCCTGAACAAGGTGAACATACGATCTCATGATGTGTGTTTTAATTTCTTAACTTTGTAGAGATTTGGGAATGTGAGGATGATGGCAAGGAAAGAAAGGAACTCAGCAGCTATAAAAGAAATCTGACCTTTAATTTTTTTATTGAGTTTGTTTGTTTTATTTTTCCTTCCTTTGCACAAATGAGAGCTTCTAGTTTTACAAAGGTTACCACCAATTTTAGGACAAAAATTTGTATTTGTGGGATAACACAAGTTGGAGACACAATGATTTAGAGATTGCATATCAATTTTATCAAATAAATGTGATAAAGTAGGTGATATGCACACACACACACACACAGACACACGTAGTGACAAAAACATTGACACAGATACCCAGATGGTACTTAACGTACTTTCAGCCTTAAATTCTTTCTCAAGGACAAGCCATTTGTTTGCAAATGATTTAGCATTCAAAAATGATTAAACACGAGAAAAAATGCATTGCACATAAAGTTCAGATTACAAATGAATTAAAGTCATACTAATATAACTATAATTTATAATGAATTCAAATAGCTTTCAGAAGGGTCATCTGTGGCATGTGAAGAGCAATCTGAATTGATTTTTCTGGAAACTGGTCACAGCCATGTTTTCTAGACTAGTGAGTGAGTGCTCATACAGCACCATGTGTGTTCAACAACACATAAAGTTGGATGACAAAATCTACTTTAGTGAGAAGGTAGCTATTTCCAGGGGCACCAACAGTAATGTCAGTTTTGAGTCTTGGGTTTGCTTTTGTTTGTTTACAAGGCAATGTAATGTTTAAGGAAAAAAAAAATTCTACCAATCCATGTTGAGTGAACATTTCAATCCATGTAAAGGCAAAAGTCAGCTTCCACCATGCCATGCAAACCTTATAGTAAATGACATGTTAAATCGGTAACCTCGAAAGGGACTTCTGAGAAGCTATGAGTAAAAGGCACACACAAAATGCCTTTGAGATAAATTCACAAATGAAACGGAAAAGGATATCTGTGTACATCCAAGAAGAATAGTAATTATCAGAAAACAAGAACACTTCTAAATTGAAAGAATCCCCAAAGTAAAAGAGGACCAAAGAAAAAGATATAAAGATGAGAAATGAGATGAGGCGAAAATGGTGAGCGACGAGGAGACATACTGAGAAAAAAATTAGCTAAAGATAGTGTGTTATTATTTCAGCAAAATTAAGTGTATCAATAGTGAGAAATATGACTTGAAATAGATTCAGTACCTCAAGCAGAAACATAAACAAATAACATCTGGGTTTTTCTTTTGATAACCAGTATTTTAAATACAAAAATCTAAAAATTTTATCTTTGTGTAAGAGTTACACATTTATCATACCAATCAATAACAAAAAGGCGCTATAAATACTTTATGGAAATAAATGTCCTAGCAGATGTTAACCAGACATCAGTCTTCACCGGTAAGGATTAGATTTGAAGGTGTTTGCAGATAATTAAAACTTGTTTTTATAAGATAACTTAGCAGCTAAGTAGTATAATGAAAATGGGATATTCAAATTATAAGATATAAAATATTAAAGACAGAAGAACATGTTTATTTTTTCAATATAAATATTGTTACAGCTCAGAGAAACAGTATGAAATCTCAGGGCTCATGGAAGACCACATTCTAGAGATAGTGATTGACAGGTGTGGTAATTCCCCTACAGCGTGGTGCCTGTTGTCATGAAGTAGCATGTCTCCTACAGGGTACTACCAGCAGGTTCAAGTAGGAAGAGCCAATAGTCCATGTGAGAAACCCCGGAAGGCTAAAGATAGAAGGAAATATTTGTGCCACATTGAAGAGCAAGTTCACCAGGTGAATTGGCATGTGGCTAGGGTACAACTTCCCATACATATATAATGAAACACACAAAAAATTATCAGAAAAGTATTTTATTATTATTAGAGTCATGATTAGCACTCTCCTCATCAGGAAAGTTTTATGTTTTTTTCTAGCCCTACTCTATACTTTTTAAACACAGTCTCCAATTTTGAAAATAAAAGTTTCTTATTTTTAATTCAAATCTCAATTAAAATAAAACAAAAACCGAAAATGTAGAAGTTTCTTATTTTGACCATCTATATATCATACACAACAAAAAGACTGATAAAATTCCACTAAACACAACAGCTAGATCCGTATTCCCGTTACTGCTTAAGCCCATTCCAATAAGGATTTTGTACCAAATCTGCCCTTGCCAAGGCTACCTGGGGCCTTCATTTTATTATTTGCAATGGACAATTTTAACTTCACATCCATGTTGGCTTCCTTACATCCTAGATGCACATACAGCCAGATTTTTTCCCATCAGATGTGATTTGATCTTCCAACTTCGGAATGCCTTGATGACCTCCTCTTTATCTAAAGATCACTTTAAAAAGCCTGAAGTATTTGGCTCTTCGCTAAATCCTTGGCCAGACGTAATGTCATCCTCCCATTGGCTTTCTTTGTCCAAACTACATTAGCCTTATCTCAGATCTTCAAACAAGTTATATTTCCTGCCTAAGATCTTTCTATGAGTGAGTGAAAGGTCTGATGAAGATAGTTCCTCTTTGCCGCCAAAGGTTTCATTGATCACGCTGATAATGAATTTACTGTTATTTTAATCTCTTACTATTATACTCAGGCTTAAATTCTCTACCCTACACACTTGAGTTGACATAATTTTAATTTCCACTATGATGCTTCTCTCTCTTCTATCAACACTCTCTCCTCACAGGGTTTCATCCAGATCAGGAGTCAGCAACATTTTTGACAAAGAGCCAGATAGTAAATATTGCAGGCTTTGTGTTGCCAAGAGGCAAATTTATGGAACTTTCCCTGCTGAAAAATTTCCCTGTATTTTACATTTTAGACTTATAAATGCCACACGTACTTATAACTCATGAGCCATACAAAAACAGGCGGCAGACCAGATCTGGCTCATGGGCTATAATAGTTTTCCAACCCCTCACCTAGATGCATGACTTCAGGCATGATCTATAGGCTACGATGATCTCACATCTCTAGCCAAGTCAACTTGTCAGTGCCTACTTGATGTCTCCACTTGGATTCTAACTAGCGTCTTAATTTAAGATTAAAAAATGTAAAATCAATCACAAATACGCACCTACCCACACCTCTGTCACTTGCAAACTGCCTCATGTCATCAAGACTTTGCCATATCACTAAAAGTGACCATAATCCCCCATGTCCCTAAATCCAAATACCTTTATATAATTCTTGCTCAGTAAATTCAATCATCTTCAAATCAACTTCCAATCTCAGCTGATTTTCTCCAACTTTATTGCTACACTCATAATCCCAACTACCATCATCCTTCAACTGGACAGGTGCCATAGTCAGCTAAATGAACCCCCTTCCTTCACTATCGTACCCTTCCACAATAGTACACCCTCCTAAGAGCTAACCTCATCGTATCACACATCCATCATACACTTTTCAATGTAGTTAATTTATATTCACACTTTGATATAAGATCTAGATTTGGTCCCTGAGAACACTCATGTAATCTCTCTCCATGCTCTTCCTTCATGGACATTCCAGCCAAACCGGCCTTCTTTTCTTTGTAAGAAACTATCAAGCTTTCTTTTTAAATTACAGAATCTTTATATCTGCCCTTCTTTCTGCTCAGAGCACCCCAGATCTTCAAAGTACCTTCCTATTTGTCTTCACTCAACTCTCAAATGAAATATTACCTCCTCAGAGAGAAAAATGCTCTGAAATACCTACAGCCAGATCAGTGCCTTCCTCCTTGCCAGTTTTACTCAGCCATGTTATCACATGTAATCTTCTTCGTAGTAGTGTACCTTATAGCCCTTCACACCATTGCTTTGTTTAGGTATTTGTATGTCTTCGTCCTCTTTCCCTCCTCACTACAGTATAGCCAATTGTGTCTTCGCCTTCTTCACTGCTATATCCCCTACTGCCTGGTAGGCTTTCTATAAACAGCCATTTATTGACTTATTGACTACATGTATATGCTAATCCTTTTTACTAATTGTTGTTACACTATAAATTTCTCTTCTCCCTCTCTTTGCTTCCCTCTTCTCATGCCCCTTGATGCTTCCTACTCAATATTAACATGGACATCATTTTGTGTCTTCAGCATTTCTCTTTTCATTATATTATGATAGGTTAATTTTCCTAAGAAAACACTATTTTGACAAAAGCAAAGCAATAAAGTAAAGCAGCATAGGATCAATTTTTTCCGATTGAAAAGGAAACACCATCTTTCCGAGAAGACAATTCCACCAGGAAACAAAACAAACAAACACATTTCCGGTAAGTCCTAGATCCCAAGACTTGAAGCCAGTATGTTTTTCCACTTTCAAGTATCCTTGACTGTACAGATAAAAGGTATCCACTTAGAGATATTAACTCATTACCACTGCCTAAATTTGGCTTCCAGAAACACAACTTAATATGACATCAATAGATGTGATAATAATTTGAAAGTAGCTTTATCAAAATCACCCAACAGAACAAGTTACTTTCCTAATTAGCATCTTCAGTTAAATATATAAATCTGATGAATAATAAGTTATGCATTATGCTAAATTGCATTGGCTCACTATCCTAGAATGCTTTCAAATTAATTAAAAATGAGATATTCAGTGATGAGAAATATAAAAAGATAAAAACCTATTTCAATCAGTTTAAATTAGAATTTAACATTTCTTCAATCCACTATTTTGTAGTCAATTGCAAGAGTAATAAAGCAAAATTATTGAGTCTTTAATAGTGACCGTTCAAAATTCATAATGAATTATTGAAAAGAAAACTAAGGTCCCTAGCAACTTTCCACCTCACTTCAAAGCACAGCCAAGGTCATTACAACAGGAAGTAAGACTCCACACAATTCCCACTTCTTCACCTCTATTCTGTTACTTCTGGAATCTTCTACTACTCCAAATTGTGTGTTTGCTCCAGACTCAGCAGTTCTCACCACCTTGTTCTTCCAATTACCATCTTCTCTGTGCGGCCCTTCTTGACTACCCAGTTAAAAGTTACCCTTTGAAAATTATCTGATCCCCATCCAGGATTACTTTTCACCATCTAACTTACGATACTTTGCATATTTATGTGGCTCATTGTCTGTTATCTGTCTCCCTAAGTTAGAATGCGAACTTCATGATGGCAGAGTTTTGGTCAATTTCCTTCACTCAATAATTCCTGAACCAAAGTAAACACTTCATAAGTATTTTTTGAATATACTAATATATAGTCCGAATTATCAAGGAGCTTATAAATAAATAAAGACACATCCCAGCATATAGTGCAGTTTGAGAAATATCGATAGTGTGGTATAGGAGGAGGTATGTAAACTATGAGAAGCAACAGTTAAATAAGAAGCAATCCAGAAAGACACACAGTGTGGGTGACATCTGAGTTAAAGGACAGAAGGTAAGAAAATAACCAGATGGAGAGAAGAGAGGAAGATCTTACAAACAAGCATCAGAAGTTACCATAAGAAAAGCAAGTACAAAATCATCATAAGAAAAACAATTGCATCCCAGTTATTATCACAAACATAATTAACTATGAAAACCCAGAACAGTTCATGCTTTGATAATGAGAAAGTTGATACGTAGATTAAGATGTGATATAACAATCTGCAAATCTTAGTGCTTCCTAACTTTTGAGAAAACATTTTTAGGCAAGATATGATGATTTAAGGAAGAAAAGTTGCTGATGGATGAGGCACGTCCCTTAAAGACAAACACTATGAAGACTGCGTACAGCCTTTATAATGGAAAGGTGCCAGGATTTTTTTTCAAGTACTTGGAATCTCAGTTGGCAACTTTGAAATTCATGTGTAATTCATGAGTTTTTTAAAAGAAATGTAATAAGTAACACAAGTGATTCTAGAGCTTGTCTTTAGGCTGAGGTAGATATTGGCATTATAAGTTGAAGTGTTAGAAAGGAACAATAAGAATTAAGAATAAGCAGTAATTTCTGCCAAGATCTGTGACACCCAGTCTCACACATAAGGCTTTTTGGAATCTCTTGGTTTCCAAGGTTCAGGCTCTCATACTTTAGTTTGTACATAAAGGACTTAAGTTATTCTTAAAGCACAGTTTTAGCACTTCACACCAGGAGATGGTTATCAGACCGATCACAGGATAATGTGAAATAGAATGTGTGCCTCCTTGTGAAGGAACCTCGTTCCTTCTGCCATTCTATTCCTACGTTTCTGGCAGGAAAGTCCTAGAAAAAAATTCATATATAGATTAACTTTAAACAATTTACATTATATTTTACTGTTATTAGCTTCTAGAATATCTTAGCTTAGGCTGGCCCTGGTGGCTCACACTTGAAATCCCAGCACTTTGGGAGGCTGAAGTGGGTGGATCACTTGAAGTCAGGAGTTTGAGACTAGCTTAGCCAACATGGTCAAACCTAGTCTCTACTAAAAATCCAAAAATTAGCCGGGTGTGGTGATGCATACCTGTAATCCCAGCTACACGGGAGGCTGAGGCAGGAGAACCATTGAGCCCGGGAGGTGGAGGCCACAGTGAGCCAAGATTGTGTCACTGCACTCCACCTGGGAAACAGAGCAAGACTCTGTCTCAGAAAAACAAAAAACAAACAAACAAACAAAGAGTATCTTAGCTTATATATTTCTCACATCTCATCCTACCACTTTACTTCTTTTTTCCTGTTTATACCAATTATTTCTATTCCTCTTTACATACAGACAGAAAGATAAGACTAAAATGTGTCATAGACAATGACATCTAGTAAATTGATGTATTCTTCATGTTTAATTCCACAACAGATTTCAAATACAACCAAAATCTCCAAATAAAATCTTAATTCTAAATTGTGTGCTTGTACAGTCTTCAAATATGTTCAAATAGAACATCAAAGCTCAATAAAAATAGTTATATCACTTGGGATGGTGTTTAAAATATTTTTTCCTAAATAAATTCAGCTTCAGAAGATGAGAAAACCTTCATTAGGATATGTTTTAAAGAACAAATTAAGTTAAATGTGAAGGAAATCATACTTTATTAGGTTGAATAGTAAGATTTATTTATTACTATTGTGAATTAATGCCATCCAAATATTGAGTGATGTAATTCAATTTAGTAAAAGAAAAAGGTCTTAATTATCAACTTCCTTCCTTATAAAAATGTAATATGCTATAACTTGCATTTTTTCCAAGGCAACGACCCTGATGATCAGAGAGGTTAAAACCTAAAAACATTTAAAATCATCTAATCTAAATTATAAAAAAGAAATCCCTTTCTTCAGAAAAAATATTTTTTTAAGGAAGCACTCAAAAACAAATCTCTACTAGTAGATATACAGCATACACATCTCTTACTATCTCCCATGCAGACTGCATAAAATGGCTTGCTGGCTACTTTTAAGAAAACAACATTCAGATGTCTGGAAAGTATCTGAAATGCATGATTAATCTACACAGATAATTTTCTCAAGAAACCAAATTTTGAAGACAAGTAATTCAAAAGTCTATTGTCTTTAAAGTAAATCCGCTGGTATTCTTAAACTGCTTTAATCCTTTCTCTGTTTACCTTATAGTGTGCACCTCTCAAGCTATGGGAATGCATGTCTTCTCTAAGAGCTGACTTCTTTTGTAGGAAAAAGCTGTTGGAAATGACTGTTAGGATTTCAAATGTTTGGGAGTGTGTATTCATGTGGGTTTTATGTGTTGAATATTTGCATTTATAATTTTAAGATGCTTAAATCAAAAACTAAAATGACCTATGTAACATAATTCTGCCATAGGATAAATTAAATTCAATTAAATGTTCCCATACAAATTATTATCTACCACAATGTAAAAATATTTATATATCACAAAGACATAATAAACACTGACTTCCATTATACAGCAGAGTTCAATTTCACTACTACTTAGCTTGATGATATTTTAAGGTCATGTCTCTTGGAATACACATTCAATATTCATTGCCAAATGTCACATTCAATATTCATTGCCAAATGTCTGAGCTCACCTCTCTTGAAGCAATATTCAATTATCAAATGAAAATAATTTACCAAGCAACCTCACAAAACACAAACTCTAGGTAGCATCAAGGTTTTTCAAAGTGATTATTCCTTACTGGTCGCGATCCTAAGATATTAAAACTCATAGATCACATGATCTGAGATTTTCTAATTGAAAAGCCGTAGCTGTAAACCTTTCATTCAAAGTCGGATACTACCTTCAGCTGTCAAAAGAATTATGCAATCACTTAAACTTCTGGAATGAAAGAGAAAATGAAGGGAACAATAAAAGTAACTTTGAAATGCACTGGGAAATGAATATAAGGAACCAAATGGAGGCAAAGACAGAGAGAGAGAGAGAGGGCTGTTTATCTAACCTTCCCTTCTTGAGTGGGTTTTCTCTGATATCTCTAGAGAACAATTGGATGTGTAACAATGAAATACAAAACACAAGATACTGTCTTCCTATAATTACTTGTAATGATTCCAAGATGGCATAATTTGGGAACCTGCTAAATAGGACAACAAAGTGATCTGCTTTTCCAAAATTTTGCCCCTTACCTTATATATTATTTCATGGTGAAGATCAATAAAACTGAAAATTGGAATTGCCAGATATTATCAGATTTTATTTTTTGAATGCTTAACAGTTGACTCAAAATCTGGTCATAAAAATGGAAGTTAAATTAAATTGTCCTCAAAATTTAAGTTTGCTACATTTGTAAGAACCACTTGCTTCTTCAAAATCTCAAACTTTCTCATATCGAGCAGCAAATTGAAATGAGGAATTTAAGCATGTAAATTCATCCTGGAAACCAAATTGATTAAAATTTTCTGTGTATTCATGATAATGTTTAAAATTTTTGCTTCATTTAAACCCTAAGTTAGTTACAAAAACTCTAAAATTATGCTTGTTTAAAAACTTGGGCTAACTTGCTTTTGAAAACATACTGACATATTCGTTCCATTCTTCTTATAATTATTTTTTTGTCACTCCCAAACAGCACACCATTGAATATATCCCCAAAATAGCACTTCTTAGTTAAAGCCATTAAGACAGAAATATTTTTGAGCCAGGTGCAATGGCTCATGCCTGTAATCTCAGTACTTTGGAGGCCTAGGTTAGAGGACTGCTTGAGGATAGGAGTTTGTGACCTGCCTGGGCAACATAGCAAGACCCAGTCTTTACAAATGAAATGAAAATAAAATATAAAATAAACTGGCTGGGCATAGTAGTGCACACCTGTGGTCACAGCTACCAGGAGGCTGAGATGAGAGGACTATATGAACCCAGGAGTTTGGGGCTGTGAATGAGCTATGACTGCACCACTGCACTTCAGCCAGAACTATGGGTTGGTGAGTCAGAAATAAGTTCTCAGTTCTGAATATAATAACTGCTCCTGGCACTCCCCAGAATGAGCTGGGTTTTCTTTTGCCTCTCTATAGTCCCTCTTCCTCAGGAAATACCCCCATGGTTCTGCCTGCTGTGCTATTAATTACACCAATGCTTATTATATGTCAGTTCAGTTTTATCTAGATTCTCCCAAAGTCAGTGCTGAACTTAGTTGTTTGAAAATGTATATATTGTAATAGTTACCAAAAAGACAAAATACAGCTAGATATTTATGCTATTTGTTTTATTTCCATCGTAGGTATATTTCCTTTTAAAATTCATGAATATCTTTCTCTAAGGATTGTCTCCGTTTCCAGATGTTAAGCACTTTCTCATGCACACACCACCTAAGCAGCAAAGACACAGAGTCCACGTCAGGGAATGTCACATTCAGGATAAGCACCTATTATTCTGTAATTCAGAAGTAGGAAAATGGATGTCCTCAAGCAGATGCTTTTCTTGACAGATACAAAATTTGACAAGGATCATTGACTTACTTCCAACCCACCATTCATCCCTTTTCTCTTATTTTGACCCTAAGGGTCCAAGACGGATAATGGCCCTACATTCTTATTTGGAATTCAGATTTCAGACTGCATTTCTTCTATCATTGTTTATAAGTAGTGGTTGCACACAGTTGCGATAATACTATGACATTAATCTACATTCCTCGTTAAATCGATTTTCGCCTTCCATTTTTTGAGCTTAGCTACAATTTCTCACATGGTTTCTCTAGGAAGATTCCCCAATGACTGAAACATTTAGAACATGGTCCATTCATAAATATGACATTGGGATTCCCCAACGACTGAAACATTTAGAACATGGTCCATTCATAAATATGACATTGGGATTCCCCAACGACTGAAACATTTAGAACATGGCCCATTCGTAAATATGACATTGGGATTCCCCAACGACTGAAACATTTAGAACATGGTCCATTCATAAATATGACATTGGGATTCCCCAACGACTGAAACATTTAGAACATGGTCCATTCATAAACATGACATTGGGATTCCCCAACGACTGAAACATTTAGAACATGGTCCATTCATAAATATGACATTGGGATTCCCCAAAGACTGAAACATTTAGAACATGGTCCATTCATAAATAAGACATTGGGATTCCCAACGACTGAAACATTTAGAACGTGGTCCATTCATAAATATGACATTGGGATTCCCCAATGACAGAAACTTTTAGAACATGGTCCATTCATAAATATGACATTGGGATTCCTCAATTACTGAAACATTTAGAACATGATCCATTCATAAATATGACATTGGGATTCCCCAATGACTGAAACATTTTGAACATGGTGTATTCATAAATATGAAGAGCTTGTGTAGAAACTATAATTTACTTATCCTATTATGCTTAAGAAATTATGTGAAATAATGTGAAAATAATCTTATAACATTTGCATGCATATTTGCTGCAAGAGTCATAATTCATTGATACTTAATCATAATCTTGGACATGGTGGGTCCCAATAACCAATATTTAATGCAAGACTGTAAACTTAATAGAGAGAAAACCTTATTTATAAATTTTCATGTGTTCTTTTCTTGACAATAAGGAGCTGTGAGATTTGTATTTTAAAAGATACTTAGTAATAAAAACTTTAATTTTTAAAACTTTTATTTTTAAATTCTGCTTAATTGCATAAAAGTTAAAAGGTAATATTTAATATTTAATGAGGCTTATTGAGCTAAATGATGATATGCAGCTTGGGTTATACTTGCAATTATAAGATTTGCTCATTATACCTAAGCAATCTCCTTCACTCAATCTAGCTACCACAAAGGAAGCAAAATTCCCTGAATCATAATATCAAAGCATTCCATTATGTTTTCTATTAAGTTGTTTTGTTCTTTGAATCATTGTCTATTTTAATTTATCCTTTTAGAAAGAAAACAAATTACTTAACTTGCATTTCCCACTAGAAGCTTCACTACAGCTAGACTTGGAATTGATTTCAGGCCATTTTTTAATAAATGATGGTCCCTAGTGAAAGATAGAATACTTGAGCCATCAATATTGAGTAAATAAAAGGGTTTGGGTAAATAAGAGAGAAGATACCTATTTTTCTCAAATATTTTAAATATCTAATAACCTATTCCTCATCTAAAACAAGCCACAATTACTGGAAATGATGGTCAGAGGAAGGTTTTAGCAACCCTGTGTAATACTACATGTCATGTTGGATCGCTATTACAGAGAAACAGTTGTCATGCTGCATTTTAGTAATTCTACACATTACCAGAGAAATAGACAACTCTTATAGCCACAGAAATCCAACGTAGCTACTGTCTACATATTCTTGTTTCAGACCTTTGGTGAAAAAAACTATTATGTGTATTGAATATATTTTACATTTGTTTTATCACAAAAAAGAAAAATGAGAATTCTATTAGATGCAAATACAAATTCTGAATGACAGGAAAGAAAAATTAAAATCAAAGCTGATCTTAATTAACAAAATGTATTATCTGCTTACATGTATATACAACTGTTCATATACAAAGGCACAGATGCATTTGTGGTTTTGAAAAAATATCTATTTCATTTCAAATCTTCATTGAACAATATTACATATGGCAAGAAAACTGATCTTTTTGAAGGATCTTTTAAAAAGTGTTAAACTTTATTAGATACTTCAAACTAGCAAAGCTCAACTTCATCATAATTATATAATAACACTGCACACTTTCAATTTTATCTGGAGAAATATACCTATCCCTTGAAATAACTCTGTAAACTTCCTGCTCACAGATTTCATTTCAAGCCTTGAAAATGCAGAAAATCAATGCCGAATATACTTGCCCCGAAAGGAAAAGAAAATTTCAGCGATGTCAGGATGTTTTATCACATAAAATACAGAATTGCAATTTGTATCTGAGCAGGCAACACACCTCCAAAAATAATACAATACTTATCACAAAATACATTCACAGATACTAGATTTGGCACAAACCACTCCATACAGCTATTGATGAAATCAGTATTGAAAGCCTTATTCCAAAATCTATGGCCCTTTTCTACGCTCCAACAGACATTTCAGGATGCCACAACCTTGCAGCTCCACTCTCTCATTAATTTCCCCTAAATACACTTGGCAGAAGAACGAGAAACGTCACATTTTTCATTTAATTTCTAAAGAACATCGCATCCTTTAAGAATAGGTTCTTGAAATTTTAAAATGTAAAACATAAAAACCCTAAAGAGACAAACATCCAAAAACATAAAAACCCTAAACAGACAAACGTCCAAAAACTTTTCTTCAAAATCACGACAACTTTATATGCTACGTGTTCTTGTAAAATACCACACACACAAACTCACAGGCACACCCACCCACCCAAAACCCACACACACGCATATTTATGGCCTCGTAACACCTCACATATATATACATATCACCAACTACAACAGAGACACGCGCATATATATGGCTTCATAAAACCTCACATATATATACATATCACCAATTAGAACAGAGAAAAGCCAATTTCAGAAAGATGGCTTCAATTTTGATGCATTTACTCACACCTAATTCTATTTCAATTTAACTAGTGCAGAGATATTACAATGCCCTGTAACAAAAACCTGACGGAAGATTATAACAAATTGTTTAAACATCAAACCAAAGACTCAACATAATTTCATCACAAAGCGAAATTCGCATCCAACTCGCAAAGAATTAGAAAATCCTTGCACTTACCTTGGCCTTGTCCATTCCCCAGATGACCCCAAAAGACCACCGTCATCAACAGCCCCGGAGCCCACGTACACGTCCTTCTAGTGACACGCTCATGTCTTCTGGCCATTGCATCTTAAACTCTGCATATTCAGTGGGGTGGATGTGAAAGTACAATAAATTACATTCTTAGAGAAATACACTATGACTCAAATCCCATATCTAATATGCACTGTACATTTCTGAATTATCCTGCCTACAGGGAGGTACATTTGAAAATCATGCTTCCCTTTAGGGTTGTCATATTGATGATTAATATGAAAGCTCATTCATCTTTAATCTTTACTCTAAGCATTCAACTGAATTACATTTTTAATATCATTTTCCAAAACATGCCACTTAACCTATGAATGTTAAAAAGTACTCCCAATATACATATTGTAGTTCAGTCAAGCAAAACATGGTGTATGGACACTATTAAGTATAACTTGATATTTAGGCAAATTGATGAATTTAACATACCATATAATCTCTACATATATACAAAAGGACTTTTCAACACATTTATGTAAGTTTCGCATAAATACCCTTGAAAATATTCTCAAGTTTTAAGTGGTATTCTAATTATGTCAGTAATTTTAACTGAATAAAGAGATGCATCATGTGCAAAAACTAATCTTGTTTACTTAAAATTGAGAGTAAAATTAATTATAGAAGGTACAAAACACTTGTAATTTTGATTTCAGATATATGACCCACAGGAACCTTCATATATACAAATATTATACACATATATGACAATATATATTTGAATGTTCATTTTGAAACTGCTTTTCATACTGATACATGAAAATACTTAAATGTCCACCAAAGCAAGGTTATTTATTCATATATTTGAATGATATACAGTAGCTCAAAAGAATAAACTTGAGTTGCATGTACTAATATGGATAAGTGTCCGAAATGAATAGTGAAGCAAAACTAGCAAATTTAATAATGATAAGTTCAAAACTACACCTTTCATATGTAAACATGTGCAATAGTTAAAATTATACATTTTATGTTGCATAAATATATAATACAGTATAATAACGCATAAGAATGACAAACACCTTCAAGACCAAAGTTAGGAAATTACAAGACTACAATTTAAATGGTTAGTAGGTGGAATTTTAAATCAGAGTTTACTCCTAAATCCCAATTTTTCCACAGTTGACAAAATAACGGAGTTAAGAAAAGTAAACTTAATGATTTCCAGAATGAACGCTTTATTCAAAATGCTACGTAATTACAATTCTAATAAACTTGCAAGGGAATCCAGTCACCCAGAAGTTTTTTATGCCTTTCTCCTACATCACGAAAGGGGAAGATTTAATTATCAACTTTGCATTACTTAACGTCAGACTCATAGTATCAGAGCTAAAGAGAAATTTAAGAAACACCTAACTCAACCTCTCTATTTTAAATGACCAAATGAGTTGAGAAGGTTACAATGACATTTCTAAGTTCATATGTAAAAACAGAATTTTGATGACAATGACAGTTTAAGTACTAATAAACACTCCTGGAAAAGTTACTGTAATCCAGGTTATTTTACTGTGCTAAATGCCTTACATTCTTTACCCAATTCAGTTTTCACAGAAATCCTATGAACAAAGCACTTCCAAAATTTACCACTTCACAGCTAAGAAAACAAGGCTTAGAGAAATGCTACACGATCCCCTAGTCATGAGGTTAGTAGGTACCACTGTGGAGACTGAGGCAAAACAGGACGATTTCAAAGCCTATGCTCTGAACAAGTAAACACTAAGCAGGAATTTAGTTCTAGATCTCCCAGTTGTAGTCCAATAATCAGCCAAAACATGATGCTGAGAAGAGGGGAAAGAAAGATGTCTTGTATATGGAGCCTCATGTATTTGATCCCAAATACATCTTCAAATTGAAAATCATTAGAGCACAAGGCAATAGAATTATTAGTTTGTTTCTAAAATCATCCTTTCCCAAGTTGAACATACAAGTATATTTTATCATACATATACTATATGTGTGTATAACGTGTGTTTATCTAAGTATTCCTGTGGTTTATAGATCTGGATTTGGAATTACAAGTGTTTTGTGATTTATTATTTATTATTATACTTTGAGTTTTGGGGTACATGTGCACAACGTGCAGGTTAGTTACATATGTATCCATGTGCCATGTTGGTGTGCTGCACCCATTAACTCGTCATTTAGCATTAGGTGTATCTCCTAATGCTGTCCCTGCCCCCTCGCCCCACCCCACAACAGTCCCCAGAGTGTGATGTTCCCCTTCCTGTGTCCACGTGTTCTCATTGTCTCCCTCTGTTGCTCTGGCTGGAGTCAGTGGTGTGATCATAGCTCACTGCAGACTCCAAGTCCTAGGCTCAAGCGATACTTTTGCCTCAGCCTCTCAAGTAGCTCAGACTACAGGCACGCACCACCATCCCTGGCTAATTGTTTTACAGAGATGGGTCCCATCGCGTTGCTTGACTGGTCTCAGCCTCCTTAGGTCAAGGGATCCTCCCACCTAGACTTCCGAAAGCACTGAGATTACAGGTGTCAGCCACCGTGCGTTTTTTGATTTCTTCAATTAATTTTACTTATACACTTGATTACACAAGATTAATTTTGTGTACATAATGAATCTCTTTTGAGGTTTAAGTTACTGATTAATTAGAGTACCACTTAACAAGCGTGTCATCCCAGCACTTTGGGAGGCTGAGGTGGGCGGCTCACCTGAGGTCAGGCATGAGCCACCGTGCCTGGCCTACACACATTCTTTTCACTCCTGCTTGCAGATCTCTGTTCCCTTCTAATTCCAGTGGAACCACTTTCACTTAGTATCAAAATATCCAGATCCACTCATCAAAGTGTAAATAATCCTTCAGCAAATTACCTTTGCAAATCTACTTTTATGTAATATTTCCTTAACTTCTTCTTACCTACATCCAGTAGTCATTTTACAAGGCAGAATTTTTTCTATTTTATATAGAACTGAGGCAGTATTTGAAAAAAATCTCAAAACACTCTTCAGGAAGGACTGGCATCTAAAACACCAGTTCCAATATATATTTTAGTAACATTTTAAAGGACAGATGGTTTTCAAAATGTTATTATAATTTAAAAAAATGTAAACTTCCTCTCTGAGTTCATGTTTATGGAAAACTAATATTTCATAAATGCCAAGTTACTATGATGTATTATCTAAATGCTGCCCCTGCCATTCTATAAATATAAAAATAATAACCTTCTAACTAACTTTGGTATTAGTCAACAACTGTGCTGATCAAAAGTAAAATCAATTCATTTAAAAAAAAATTTCCATGAAAAAAAACAAGTAACTTGTAAGCAGTATGGTAGATGAACCAAAAAATAAAGTAACATTAACCAGAAAGACATGCCATGGACTTCTCTAATCTTTTTTTGGAACACCCTTTTCATGCATATGAAAATAAAAATTAAATATAAAATACCTACTTTATGTATGTACTTTTACTTGTGTCTATTGTTCTTTAAAGATTAAAATAACTCCTAAAGCCTGGATAGCTGAGCCCATTGTGCTCTTCTGCCCATAAAATAGATTGGATGTGCAGTGAAAGAGGTAAAACTTAGGCTTTCAGATTAGTTATGACGATGGAAACACAATTCTATTCAATAGTGTTCATCTTGGTCTTTCAAATGTTTAAGGTCACAAGGCAAAAGAGAACAGACTTTAAGAATGTTCGTGTATTACTTCTCGTCTTACCCAACAGCTACATTAGTTCAATTAGGCCAGTGTTTTGGAGTAAACAGCATTGTGAAATGTGTCGTGCAGTCCGGAGGCTCCACCACCTACCTCCAGGTAGTTGTTCTGTCCGATGGAGCCTAGAGTAATACCTTAGGAGATGCATTACATCTACAGGTACCAACTAGGAAGGGTAGTCTTGAATTAAAGGGCTTTAGAACATGTTATAAGAGCAAATCGAAGCTTCTAGGTATTAGAACCACTTCAATCACAGAGCGTCTCTGGGTTCTATCTGTGGCCAGCATCAAGTATCTGTCTGCCGTCCCCGAATGCTTTCTCTCATCATGTGGATCTTCTAGATGGTCTTATTCTTCCCCAGCCAGCCAACTTGATCAACAAGCCTAGGTATATTAGGTATGTATAAAGTTGGTTCTTAAATAAAGTCCATTTCTGTATCTAGGTAAGTAATGTCTTCAGACTTACAATTTCGTTGATATCTAGAAAGAGTGACTCAAGTTAGCTTCTAGTGTCAGTTTTTCTAGCAGCTTCTTTAAAAACAAAAATCCTCTCTGGAACAAAGCTTCCTTGCAAGTATTGCTGTTGGCAATAGTACTCTTTACTGAAATGCTTATCCGGTGAAACTTGCGCTGTGCCAGTGAGCCTGCAGGTTGATGGTCCTTTTGTTCAACTTCTCCATTATAAAGCAACCCCTCTGATCACCCTTTTAAAACTAAAGACCAAAGAATCAAATGAGATCAGGAAGTGACCAGAGCTCACAGGTCATCAACTCCTCTTCTTAGCATATTATAGCACACAGTCTAAGCCCGAAAAACACAGCAGAACCCATTACAGCTCTCGAGTTCCAGTTATTAACATTGCTTTTTTTTAATGGAAAATTTTCATTAGAAGCTATCACAGGACTCACATTCAGTAATAACTTAGATTAGGATACATACTGGAGCCTTTGTCCTTAGAGTAGGTGCCACTGAGTCACTATTAAAAGGAGTCTTTTTGACCTTAGTAAATTCTCACAGGGCTTCTCTCAGTCTAAACTGTAACTGGCCTTTACTAGTGATGTCATGTGTAATTCAAATTAATATTGTAATGTATATAAGTTGTATATATAGGTATAATACATGCGTGTATTTACAATTATTTATTTTATTTTTTAATAAGATAAAACTTAGAGGTTAAAATATGACTCTAGGCCATTGTGCTTTAGAATGAAGAGCACAGACATGGGTTGGAAATGTAAATTTTGACCCCATTTAATTTCTGTGACAAATTCATTAATGTCTTCAAGGTTCAGGCTCTATGTATGAGACAAATGAATACAGCTCTAAGATTCCCGAAAACCCTAAAGTATTAAAATTCCACTCTGCCATTAGTTCAGATAAATCATTTGCCAACTTGCCCCACAAGAACCAGGCATCTTTAAATGGTAACATAACATGCACTTCTCTCTCCCAAAGTGTAGTGCATAAACGTTCTGCTTCTGAATAACACAGGATGCCTGCTAAAATATGCTGTCAGGGGGATTAGTAAGGAAATGTTGTATCAAAACTTCTGCAGATGTGGCCCTGAAATACACATTGTAATAAATCCTCCAGGCCTCTCGAGTTAGGAATAACTGGTTTATAAAATTGTACTTACTTAAAAATTATAGATAAACAGATTTCACCGTAACCCAGTTTTTCTGATCTGAATGAAATAAGGCTCTATATTCAGACTGACTTTTCAGTGAAAAACAACTTAAAATAGTGACAAATCATCTATAACTTTAAATGAATATAACTAGGAGACCTGAAAACTCAGGTTTAGCAGTCATCTTCCAACAGTTTGAGAGCCCACAGGAGCCACAGAGCCCTCATGTCTCTCCAGAGAAGCAGGGTGATTCTTCCCCCTAAACACCATGCAATTCTTGAAGTGAGTGAAAGCATTCCTGCTCACACTGATACCCTCTCAAGTGAACTCAAAGTTAAGCCATCTCCAGCCAGACCAGATACCCTGGCCCATATCTCATTCATTAATATATATTGAGAAGCCTTTGTTTCTTGGAAACTACATGAAGTGAATAGGCTGTGGACTCCACTGGACATAGTGGTCTATATTTAACCAATTCCCTTCACACATATGTATCAGATGCTCTCTTAGTTACGGAGCTGCAGTGGTGAATAAGAAAGCCACAGTCCTGTACTCCTAGGGTTTCAATTCTGAAGACGAAGACAGGCACAGAAACCCAACCGAGCAAAGAGAAGAGATTATTACAAAATGTGTTCACATGCAAAGTGAAGCAAGGGACTGAATATACAACAAGGGTGTTGGGGCGAACATTAGATATAATCTTAATTCAGATTATATAAGATTCATACATATAATTTTTATATATAGATGTATTAATTTGGGCCGGGCGTGGTGGCTTATGCCTGTAATGCCAGCATTTTGGGAGGCCAAGGCGGATGGATCACTTGAGTCCAGGAGTTTGAGACCAGTCTGATCAACATGGCAAAACCCCATCTCTACTAAAAATAAAAAAGTTAGCCGGGTGTAGTGGTGTGCGCTTGTAGTCCCAGCTACTCAGGAGGCTGAGAAAGGAAAACTGCTTGAACCCAGGAGGCAGAGGTTTCAGTGAGCCAAGATTGTGCCACTGCACTCCAGCCTGGGTGACACAGCAAGACCCTGTCTCAAAAGAAAAAGAAAAAAAAGAAATATTAATTTGGATCATACAGATTCTAACCACTTCTTTCAAGTGAGAATATTTAAGCTGAGACCTGAGAATAAAAAGAGTTAGCTTTTCATACAATACAGAAAGGTTCGTCTTTTAGGAAAAACCCCCAGTGTTCATGGACCCTAATATATGAGCAAGATCTTGGCATGTAGAAGAAACCTGTGAATTGGATGAAATGAAAAACTGAAAAGTAGGAATCTGGATGAAGTATAGAAGGGAGAAAGACTAATGTGAGACGTGGCTGAAAGAGAAGGATATGTGAAACAGTACAGGTCTTCATTAGTAATGATGAGGAACATAAATCTTAGTCCAAGTACATCAGAAAAGTGGGAGAGTTGGAAACTGAAAGACATGTTAAGAGATCACTTTGGTTTCTCTGTAGCTAACAGGGTGTAGGAGATTAAGAATTCAAGTAGGTTGACTAAGGATGACCTAAGAAAATAAGCGTAGGTAAGAAAATATGTGGCTCTGGCTAGGCTGGGGACATTGGAAATCAAAGTAGGTGGAGGAAATTACAGATGTATTTGGAACCAAAATATTTTTTAAATGAATGTTGAATTGGATATTGCCAGAATATTGAGGAAGGGCCAAAAATGACTTATAAGCGTCTAGCATGGCTGGCAGTGCCACTTACTGACATGTGGGAAACCAGGACATGTTACCTCTGAATTATTCGAGTGCTATTGTCATGTAAATCATCAACTCGCAGAATAAAGGTCTGGGCCAAACCCTAAGACTGGAAATTATGAGCTGTTTAGTAGTGTTTAGAGCTTAGAGAGAGTATGTGTGTGGAGAGAAAAGAAGAGCAATTAGGACAGAACCCTTAGAAACATCAATATTTAAAATTTGGGAAGAGAAACAGAAACAAATAAATTGTGGGAAAATGAAGCTCAGGGTAGTTGCAAGGGAATGCTAAAAATGAACTATGGCATTTGAGGAGGAAAACGTGAAAACTGAAAGCAAGAGAGTACGGATGGATCGTGAGGGAGCAACAGCAGCTGTGTCCTAAGGAGAGTCTCAGTGAAAATGAAGGGTTGTAGGAATGAGGATATCTGGGCCAACGAGCTGGCAAGGAGTGATGTCCAGGAGGCAGAATATTTGCATCTAGATCCTGGTGGTACATACCCTTATAGAAAATGTTTCAGATTTGATGACAATAAAGTGGAGGAAAGAATAAAAGTAATGGAAATAAAGATGTCAAAAAACGGGGAACCGAGGTTTGTACTGGTCCTTTCACGTGAACGCTGAGCCACTAAAGTGATGGCTGAACTTGCCTGAAGATGATATTGAGCAAAAGATCTAAAGCCTTAAATAAATGACAAGAGGCCAGGTGCAGTGGATCATGCCTGTAATCCCAGCACTTTGGGGGGCTGAGGCAGGCAGATCACCTGAGGTCAGGAGTTCGAGACCAGCCTGGCCAACATGGCGAAACCCCGTCTCTACCAAAAATACAAAAATTAGCTGGGTGTGGTGGTATGCACCTGTAACCCCAGTTACTCAGGAACCTGAGGCAGGAGAATCACTTGAAACCGGGAGGAGGAGGTTGCAGTGAGCCGAGATCACACCATTACACTCCAGCATGGGTGACAGAGCAAGACTCCATCTCAAAAAAAAAAAAAAAAGAAAAAAGACAAGAGTGCCCAGGAGGGAGGTCTGTTGATGATGGTAATACCAAAGGGGCATGGCTGATATTTCCAAGGGGTTTGAGTTTCAAAGGAACAGTCTAATTTGCAAGGAGCGGAGAAATTAACAGTCTAGAAGTTGTAACGGGAACCAAGAACAACCCCCTCGGCTTCCAGCCATAGGTATGTGGAGGGTGAGAAAAAGACCTGTCTCAATTTATGAAAGCTAGAGGAACAATTGTACTTTGGTATCAACCAAGTTTTGTTTTAAGATAATTACAAAGCAATATGGAACTTAGCAACAGTCAATTTTGACAGTTTCCTGCAGCTTAGTAAATTCTGCACAAAATTAAGATTTAACACAAAAGTATAGAAAAATTTTAATGGCATAGCACCTTTCTTCACAATTCCTTAAACCAAATAATTCCCTGTTCTTCTAACTCTCTCCTTACACTATCAACTAGGCTTCTTATTCAATGAACGGTTTAAGTCTACTAAGACACACACACACACACACACACACACACGTCTTATCCAGCTGCAGATCTCATTTTTGAAGGTACATTGAAAGTACATAGATCATTCTATAATCATCAACTATGAAGATTGTGAGCAACTGGAACAAGTATTCTTGGAAAAGAAGTTTCCTGTGTATAAGAAAAAAAAGAGTCCAACTCTGGGAACTGACTTGGCTGAGTCATCATTATATGCCACTGGCAAGAAATCAAGAAGTAACTCAGGACTGATAAACTTTGTTAAAGGAAATGGAAACAGCCTATCTGTGAGGCTTAATTCTTGATAATCTGGCCAAGATATAGCATCTGGATAAGAGTTCACTGACTCAACTAAATTTTGTGAAGGTGAAGTACTTGTTAAAATGAAAGATCTATTTAGAGAGAAATAAGTAGACATAATATCTGCACTATGGATAGGTGTATACCTGCTTTTTGCAAAAACAGTTTGTATCTTTGAAATGCTGGTTTGCCCTGGACAGAGCTAACTTAAATAGAGACCAGGCGCGGTGGTTCACGCCTGTAATCCCAGCACTTTGGGAGGCCGAGGAGGGTGGATCATGAGGTCAGGAGATCGAGACCATCCTGGCTAACAAGGTGAAACCCCGTCTGTACTAAAAATGCAAAAAATTAGCCGGGCATGGTGGCGGGCACCTGTAGTCCCAGCTACTCTGGAGGCTGAGGCAGGAGAATGGTGTGAACCCGGGAGGCGGAGCTTGCAGTGAGCCGAGATCGCGCCACTGCACTCCAGCTGGGTGACAGAGCGAAACTCCGTCCCAAAAATATATATATATAGTTTTTATATATATATATGTATATATACCCAAAGGATTATAAATCATGCTGCTATAAAGACACATGCACACGTATGTTTATTGTGGCACTATTCACAATAGCAAAGACTTGGAACCAACCCAAACGTCCAACGATGATAGACTGGATTAAGAAAATGTGGCTGGATACATATGTAACAAACCTGCACATTGTGCATATGTACCCTAAAACCTAAAGTATAATAAAAAAAAGAAAAAAAGAAAATGTGGCACATATACACCATGGAATACTATGCAGCCATAAAAAAGGATGAGTTCATGTCCTTTGTAGACACATGGATGAAGCTGGAAACCATAATTCTCAGCAAACTATCACAAGGACAAAAAAAACCAAACGCTGCATGTTCTCACTCATAGGTGTGAATTGAACAATGAGAACACATGGACCCAGGAAGGGGAACATCACACTCCGGGGCCTGTCATGGGGTGGGGTGAGGGGGAGGGACAGCATTTGGAGATATACCTAATGTAAATGATGAGTTACTTGGTGCAGCACACCAACATGGCATATGTATACATATGTAACAAACCTGCACGTTGTGCACATGTGTCCTAGAACTTAAAGTATATATATATATAAAAAGAGAAAACCATTAAGGAAAGTCTATAATACACAGGAACACACAGACATACATACACCTGTGTGTCTATATCTTCAGTTATCACACTTTTTCTATACAGACTCCACACGAGACAAACATGTTACATTTTATGAGAAACTATAAGTGGAAAGAGGAGAATTTGTGAAATCAATATAGAATGTTCCTTGTTTAGCATAATTCTAACTGTTTCTCATTAGAGGTCTGAGTATCAATCTGTATTATATGTGGCCATGCTGGCATTTGGGAAATTCCACAAGAAACTTTTTAAATATGAATTTGGAAAAGGGAAAAGGATTTTTAAAGTGTCTTTTTTTGTTCTGCATTCTATGTGGAACATCTATTTTGTGCTAACTGCTCGTGTTAGCTTGTGATTGCCTGTGACTATGTGGAAGATATACTTTACGTGACTATGTGAGCAATAGTCTTAAAGTTAAGAAATCTAAAATTTGGTTGGTTTAGTTGCTAATTAGGTAAATTACCTTGTAATGGTTACTTAACCTCTCAAAGATTAATTATCTTCAGTGGTACATTGAAGGTTCCATTCATATTGATTTTAGTAGACTTATCCTGCTAAAAAGTAAATTTAACAGAAATTATTCTAGACCTCATTATTTCAGGAGACCCCACCCCAGCTTTTATTCCTAACTTCAAGAAATGCAGAGAAATTTAAAAATTCGATGTTCTCCCAATTCAACAGAATATAACTGAACTAAATAGATTTATGTATAATTCATTATTTCAACCTTTAACGCTATATCCAAGCGGTTTGTTTTCACCATAAAGTTATAGCTGTTTAGGCCAATAATTAAAGAGGACCTTGATAGAGAATGACAAGAGAGGATGATCACCCTATTGTCTATCTTCCAGCTGCTTTCAATGCCCTGAAGTTTTATTCACACCCAAATATTAGAATCTTATCTGAGAGAGCGTACTCAAATGATGAATCATGCTACTTTCTCAAGAAAAGTGTTACAGAATAATAAATGCCTTTCTGGTCAAAGCACTGATGCTCTGGAAATAATCTTTTTCCAAATGAGGTACAGGAATTGTTAGGACTATTAAAAGTTTGTATATGATATCTGCCAGGTTCGACTGAGCTTCACTTAAAATCTACTATATTATGAAACTGGAAAACATCATTCTCAGTAAACTATCGCAAGGACAAAAAACCAAACACCGCATGTTCTCACTCATAGGTGGGAATTGAACAATGAGAACTCATGGACACAGGAAGGGGAACATCACGCTCCGGGGACTGTTGTGGGGTGGTGGGAGGGGGGAGGGACAGCATTAGAAGATATACCTAATGCTAAATGACGAATTAATGGGTGCAGGAAATCAACATGGCACATGGATACATATGTAACAAACCTGCACATTGTGCACATGTACCCTAAAACCCTAAAGTATAATAAAAAAAAAAAAAATCTACTATATTAGGGCCAAGTGTAATGACTCAAATTAGTGAACTTAAAAATTGTTTTAAAATGTTTCATGGAGACATTTCAAATATTGCACTCTGATTTATCACTGTTACTTTTGCTGAATTCAATTTGATGCCAAGATTTATTCAGATTAATCAAATGCCATAAACTCTGAAACCTAATGTTCCTTAACATCTTAAGAACTTTTAAACAGGTCAAATGTTGAAGATACGCTTTTAGTGAAACTGTACCTAAGCACATGAAATCTATTGAATATAGCTTTTCAGAAGACTAACAAAGAAAGAAGACTTAGGAAATTCGGAAACATTTTTTAAACCTTCTAGAGGGAATTAAACTACTGAAAAATAATTTCAATTGGTGAATCTAATGGCATTAATCAGAAGATAAGAAAAAAGTAACCATAAAACTTTATGGGGGTAATATTTGCTATGAGGATCAGGAAAAACAACTAATGGATATTAGGCTTAATACCTGGGTGATGAAATAAACTGTACAACCAACCCCATGGCACAAGCTTACCTCTGTAACAAACCTACACTTGTACCCCTGAACTTAGAAGTTAAAATTTAAATAAATAACGTTGTGCTAATAATTTCAACCAGAGCCTTTCCAAGGTGCAGGGAACTTTTGAGAATTTTATTTCTTGCAAAAGGAAATTTGATTCCTTGCTTAGGGCCTTCCTAGCAAAACCTCTATTCTTTGGAGAAGCATCATACTCCTACAAGATTTAAGGACCATCATATTTGTCAGACTTTTTTTCTGTTTTACTGTGAGCAGTTTACAGAACATAAAGAAAAATCAAATCCGAAGGTGCACTACACGTGTTTTAGCAAAAGGAACATTTTTGTGTACTTTTAAGAAAATACGACAAATTGAGTTTTCTGACCTATTACCAAGTTAGACATCTTGAGTGAATTGAATCTGTTGTCATCCGGTTTGGTTTTCATCCCATGGCTCTGGAAAACTGACATTTATCTCCAATTTTTCAACTCTGCTTCTTTCCAGTACCTCATCTATACGACTATTATAGTACTTTTCATCTGCTTCTACCACTACACTATGGCTGCATTACTTTTAACACAGTGTCCCACATGTTACCCATTTCTACCTTATATAAAGAGTAGAAATTGAATTATAATTGAGTATCCAGTTGCCTCATATTCTGGTCTTCAACTGAAATAACTCCAGCTATCTCAAAACTTCAACCCTCCCTGGAAGTATTGGACCAAATTATCCCAGATTATAGCACTCTCAGGCTAAAATTACTAATGCTTCTATAGTTTCAGAGACAGTATCAGGTTATTCAACACAACCTTCCATGCACCATCCCAGCCTCATATAATCAGAGGACACTTAGACGACTTTAATAGCCTTCAAAAGACACCCTCCACTTTTACTTATATATATATTTATTTATCTATTTATTTAATGGAGACAGGGTCTCACTCTGTCACCCAGACTGGAGCGCAGTGGCATAATCACGGTCCACCGCAGCCTGCACCTGCCGGGCTCCGATCCTTCCACCGCAGCCTCCTGAGTGGCTGGGACCACAGGCGCCGCCACCACGTCTGCCTGGATTTTGTATTTTTGTGGAGATGGGGTTTCACATGTTGCCCAGGCTGATCTGAGACTCCTGAGCTCAAGAGATCCACCTGCCCCAGCCTCCCAAAGTGCTGGGATTACATGAACGGGCCATTGTGTCCAGCCGGCCCCGCCCGGTTTTTAACCTTCGTACTGTTTATATAATCATCCTTCACAAAATAGAACACTTCATTACTCGATGGTTCTCATTATTCTAATATGAAGACCTATATTAAGAAAATAAATTCCTGGTCAGGCGCAGTGGCTCACGCTTGTAATCCCAGCACTTTGGGAGGCCGAGGCGGGCGGATCACGAGGTCAGGAGATCGAGACCATCCTGGCTAACATGGTGAAACCCCGTCTCTACTAAAAATACAGAAAATTAGCCGGCGTGGTGGCGGCGCCTGTAGTCCCAGCTACTCGGGAGGCTGAGGCAGGAGAATGGCGGGAACCCGGGAGGCGGAGCTTGCAGTGAGCCGAGATCGCACCCCTGCACTCCAGCCTGGGCGACAGAGCCAGACTCCAGCTCAGACAAAAAAATAAATCAATAAATTTCCAATATTTCCTAGCATATCCAATTTAATTCTATACATCACATAAAAATAAAAGCCGTCTTACTGTGTTAGTTTCTTACTGCTGTTACAGTAAATTAACATAAACTCAGAGGCTTAAAACAACACATTTTTTTTCTTTATACTTCTGGGGGTCAGAAGTCCAAAATGGGTCTTAGTGTGCTAAAATCAAGGTATCATCAAGTCTATATTTTGTCTGGAGATTCCAGGAGAGAATTCACCAGGTTTGAGGGGTCACATGTATCCCTGAGCTCTTGGCCTCTGCACATCTTGGACACAGCACATCACTTCAGCCTTGGCTCCAGTTTCCCCAAGCTCTTCTGCTCACTCTGGTCTCTCTGCCTTCCTGTCTGAAGGGTCTTTGTGACTACAGTGGGCCCACCTAGATAATTCAGGATAATCGCTCCAGTTTAAGGTGAGGTGATTAGCAATCTTAATTCCACCTCTAACCATAATGCTTCCATGCTGCCTAACAACACATTCAAAAGGTCATCCTGCTAAGGGTCATTATTCTACCTACACACTAAGTGACTGAGAAAAAGTAAAGTTATCTATCATGCCTTACCTATGGCGAGGAAATAATAACTTATAATGATTTATCTACGAAAACCTGTTTTTAAAAGCTTTGGTCCTAGTCTATTGATTAAAGTTTTGGTATATTCCAGATAAATTTCATGTCCTTGATGCTAACACATTGTGCACTGTAGATGGCCTTTTTAAAATAGTACTGCATAAAGGAATATTTAAGGTTGTCTGCACAATAGAAAAGGAACTGTAGTTGCTATGCCACAAAAGGCCGGATTTCTGCATATTACACCTCCTACCAGTGCACACATGTGCCAAACTCCTTCCTGAAAGCCTGGTTTATGTTTCCTATGTGCTTAGCAATAGTTTTACTCTCACGACTGTTTATATTAAGTCCTATTTTTTAAAGCATATCCTCATTTGTTTGTTTTCCTGAGCCTCTGAACTGGATTTCATCTGGTATGTATTGCACAGGTTTGCACACTTGATTGTATGCTACCTTAAAGCATCCTCTTGTGTTCTGGACACGGTTATTTTTCTCCATGGTAAGGTGATAAGTGACTTCTCTGAGGACTTGCCACCTTAGAATGCAGTGGTGACATCACCTTCTCAGGCTCTGTCTGCAATGTGGAATTTAGTATTTTCCAAATTCTGGTCTAACTTGAACTTCATAATTAAGCAGAGCCGCCTTTTGAGGGAACAGTAGGGTGTCTGCCCCTAAACGTCTGTGTAAATGCAGAGACACATTTGGGAACATAACTGACTTTTATGTACAGAAGCCAGATGCATTTCATGCCCATGCATGCTTAGGGAAGCAAGTTCATCTCATCTATCACAATAAGCATCTGTGCCACTAAATTCCACTGCAGGATACTTTTCACACTTAGACAATAAAACATTTAAGGAAATAAAAACTCTTTCCAATAAAAATGTGCATCAAAAACTGTGTGTATGTTTAAAAAAAAACCTTCCTCTATAAGATAAGGCCACAGGAACTACTAAAAAAGCATTCTTGAAATACATTTTCTGATAGGCATCTAGGCCCTTGCCTTATATAAGATTTAAGGAAAGTGATGTGTGTGTCTTTATACTTGAAAGGCTGTTTTCAACAGCAAAGTGTATTCTTTGAGGTATCAATAGAGTTTTGAGAATGCAAAAGTTTAAAAGAAATGGAATGCATATTCTCCAGGTATGAACATGCAATTGTCATTATTTTCCTACAATCTACTAGATTAGAAACAGAAGAAAAATTATGGAAATGTCTGTTTTCCCTCAATAGGAGTACCTATTTATTAAAGTTAATTAATTACTATTCTTTAAACATTTTCAAAATAGACTCATAAGTGACAACTTTCAGAGAAAACAAGGGTTTTTGGATGTATATATTTACTTATAACATGGATAAAATAATTTTGTTAAATATTAACTCCATATTAATAATGTTCTCTATTGTTTTTGCATTTTGTTTAACAATAGAGAATCTAATACATTTAGTGTTCATGAGTTTCATACAGTTTCCTGTCAATGTACTTTGTCTTTTTTTTATTGGACTACTAATCATTTATTTATGATTTGTTGGAACTACTCATATTTTAAATATGTCAAGTGAATTGCAAGCACTTGTTGCTGATTTGATATTTGCTTTTTACACATATTCATGGTATCCTCTGAAAAAGAAAAGTTTTATATTTTAACAAATTCCAATCCATAAATTTTTTTTTTTAATTTTCTGTTATTGGTTAGGGCTATGTTTGGATATTTAATTTTAACCGTAATGTTGCAAGTGATATTTGTCTATGGTATTTTTTCTTTATATTTTGAAAAAGTGTATTTGACATCCACTATGGAATTAATATTTATTAATGACATATTATACCTTTGTGCAACTATAAAATACATATAGCCAATTATCTGAACACCATTTTATGAACTGTTTATCACTTATCCACTGATTTGAAACACTATCTTTATCATATATTGGATTTTAGGTTTATCGAGATTATGTAACATGAAATTATTTAATTATGAAATTATGTGAATTCAAGCATGACAGTCAGCTCTTCTTCCCCACCACTACCCTGTAAAAGGATGGATGGAATAATTGCTTCCCTATGGCTTAAGTCTATGAGAGGTATACAACATGGTCTTGATGAAGTGGGAACTACACAGAAACTGTTTTTGGTCCTGAAATGTACTCCAGCTTTACCAATTTGTTCTACACATATACCATTGAGGGTAGAAGCTGAATTTTGCTAATGATTATATTTACACTACTTAACATTGTGCCAGATACTGAGTAGATGCTTAGAAACATGTTTAATGACTTGTTTTATTGCTAGAGACCTAATTATCTGCTGTAGTGGTGCTATCTCATTCAGAATCATTTTGACCAGCCTTTCTCCATCATGAATAAAACACTTATTTACACACTTGTGTACATGCACACGTGCATAGAAACACACACACCCTTTGCAGAGACAAACTGCATTGAAAGCATGTACAAACATTATAGTATTTTTGTTGATTCTGACCTGATTCTGATTCTATTGTATACTTTTTCATTCTGATCACAATAACAATAAAAATAGAAAACTATAAGTTGTGAAGCTGGAAGATGCAGAACATGAAAGATCGAATTACCAATTTTTTTTTCTATTTTCTTTAGTTGGCTGCTGATAAAATCAGAAAAGAAATGGACACAAAAATGAAAGTATGCAATGTGTGTGCGTGTGTGTATCACATGCACTCGTTTCCATGATGTACATATGGAATTTCATAACCAGCCAAACTAAGCTTCATAAGTGAATGAGAAATAAAATCCTTTACAGACAAGCAGATGCTGACAGATTTAGTCACCATCAGACCTGCCTTCCAAGAACTCCTAAAGGAAGCACTAAACATGGAAAGGAAAAACCAGTACCAGCCACTGCAAAAACACACCAAAATATAAAAACCAATGAAACTAGGAAGAAACTGCTTCAACTAATGTGCAGAATAACCAGCTAGCATCATGATGACAGGATCAAATTCACACATAACAATATTAACTGTAAATATAAATGAGCTAAACGCCCCAATTAAAAGACATACACTGGCAAATTGGATAAAGAGTCAATACCCACAGGTGTGCTGTATTCAGGAGACACATCTCACTTGCAAGGACACACATAGGCTCAAAATAAAGGGATGGAGGAATATTTGCCAAGCAAATGGAAAGAAAGAAAAAAAAAGCAGGAGTTGCAATCCTAGTCTCTAATAAAACAGACTTTAAACCAACAAGGATAAAAAAGGACAAAGAAGGGCATTACATAGTAGTAAAGGGATCAATGCAACAAGAAGAGCTAACTATCCTAAATATATATATATATGCCAAATACAGGAGCACCAGGATTCATAAAACGAGTTCCTAGAGACCTACAGGGAGACTTAGACTCCCACACAATAATAGTGGGAAACTTTCACAACCCACTATCAACATTAGACAGATCAACAAGAAAGGAAATTAACAAGGATATTCAGACTTGAACTCAGCTCTGGTCCAAGTGGACCTAATAGATACCTACAGAACTCTCCACCCCAAATCAACAGAATATACATTCTTCTCAGCACCACATAGCACTTATTCTAAAATCAACCACATAATTGGAAGTAAAACACTCCTCAGCAAATGCAAAAGAATGAAAATCATAACAAACAATCTCTCAAACCACAGTGTAATCAAATTAGAACTCAGAATTAAGAAACTCACTCAAAACTGCACAACTACATGGAAACTGAACAACCTGCTTCTGAATGACTACTGGGTAAATAGCAAAATTAAGGCAGAAATAAATAAGTTCTTTGAAACCAATGAGAACAAAGACACAACATACCAGAATCTCTGGGATACAGGTAAAACAGTGTTTAGAGGGAAATTTACAGCATTAAATGTCCACATCAGAAAGTGGGAAAGATCTAAAATAGACACCCTAACATCACAATCAAAAGAAGCAATGGAAAACACATTAAAAACCTAGTATAAGACAAGAAATAACTAAGATCACAGCAGAACCGAATGGGAGAGAAACACAAAAAACCTTCAAAAAAAAAATCAATGAATCTAGGAGTGGGTTTTTTGAAAAGATTAACAAAATAGATAGACCGGTAGCCAGACTAACAAGGAGGAAAAGAGAGAAAGATCAAATAGACACATTAAAAAATGATAAAGGGGATATCACCACTGATCCCACAGAAATACAAACTATTATTAGAGAATACTGTAAACACCTCTACACAAATAAACTAGAAAATCTAGAAGAAATGGATAAATTCCTGGACACATACACCCTCCCAAGACTAAACCAGGAAGAAGTCAAATCCCTGAATAGACCAATAACAAGTTCTGAAATTGACTCAGTAATTACTAGCCTACCAACCAAAAAAAGCCCAGGACCAGATGTATTCAGAGCCGAGTTCTACCAGAGGTACAAAGAGGAGCTGGTACCATTCCTTCTGAAACTATTCTGAACAATAGAAAAAGAAGGACTCCTCCCTAACTCATTTTATGAGGCCAGCATCACTCTGATTCCAAAACCTGGCAGAGACCCAATAGAAAAAGAAAATTTCAGGCCAATATCACTGATGAACATCGATGCGAAAATCCTGAATAAAATACAGGCAAGAGAATCCAGCAGCACATCAAAAAGCTTATCCACCACGATCAAGTTGGCTTCATGCCTGGCATGCAAGGCTGGTTCAACACATGCAAATCAATAAACATAATCCATCACATAAACAGAACCAATGACAAAAACCACATGATTATCTCAATAGATGCAGAAAAGGCCTTCAATAAAGTTCAACACCCCTCATACTAAAAACTCTCAATAAACTAGGTATTGATGGAACATATCTCACAAAAATAAGAGCTATTTATGACAAATGCATAGCTAATATCATGCTAAATGGCCAAAAGCTGGAAGCATTCCCTTTGAAAACTGGCCCAAGAGAAGGATGCCCTCTCTCCCCACTCTTATCAACATAGTATTGAAAGTTCTGGCCAGGGCAATCGAGTAAGAGAAAGAAATAAAAGCATGCAAATAGGAAGAGAGGAAATCAAATTGTCTCTGTCTGCAGATGACATGATTGTGTATTTACAAAACGCCACCACCTCAGCCCAAAAATTCCTTAACCTGATAAGCAACTTTGGCAAAGTCTCAGGATATAAAATTAATGTGCAAAAATCACAATCATTCTTATATACCAATAACAGACAAGCAGAGAGCCAAATCATTAGTAAACTCCCATTCACAATTGCTATAAAGAAAACAAAATACCTAGGAATACAACCTACAAGGGATGTGAAGGACCTCTTCAAGGAGAACTACAAACCAGAGCTCAAGGAAATGACAGGACACAAACATATAGAGAAACACTCCATCCTCATGGATAAGAAGACTCAATATCATGAAAATGGCCATATTGCCCAAAGTAATTTATAGATTCAATGCTATTCCCATCAAGCTACCATTGACTTTCTTCACAGAACTAGAAAAAACTATGTTAAATTTCATATGGAAGCAAAAAAGAGCCTGTGGAGCCAAGGCTAACCTAAGCAAAAAGAACAAAGCTGGAGGCATGACGCTGCCTGACTTCAAACTATATTACAAAGCTAAAGTAACCAAAACAGCATGGTGCTAATATCAAAACAGATATATAGACCAATGAAACAGAATAGAGGCCTCAGAAATAACACCACACATCTACAACCATCTGATCTTCAACAAACCTGACAAAAGCAAGCAATGGGGAAAGGATTCCCTATGTAATAAATGGCGCTGGGAAAACTGGCTAGCCATATGCAGAAAAGAGAAACTGGACCCCTTCATTATACCTTATAAGAGAATTAACTCAAGGTGGATTAAAAACATAAATGTAAAACCTAAAACTATAAAAACCCTAGAAGAAAACCTAGGCAATATGATTCAGGACATAGGTGTGGGCAAAGACTTCATGACTAAAACACCAACAGCACTTGAAACAACAGCCAAAATTGACAGATGGAATCTAATCAAACTAAAGAGCTTCTGCTCAGTAAAATAAACTATCACAAGAATGAACAGGCAACCTACAAAATATGAGAAAATTTTTGCAATCTATCCATCTGACAAAGGTCTAATATCCAGAATCTAGAAGGAACTTAAACAAATTTACAAGAAAAAAAAACAAACAACCCTATCAAAAAGTGGGCAAAGGATATGAACAGACACTCCTCAAAAGAATACATGTATGTGGCCAATAAACATATGAAAAAAGCTCATTATCACTGGTCATTAGAGAAATGCAAATCAAAACCACAACGACATACCATCTCACACCAGTTAGAATGGTGATTATTAAAAATTCTGGAAACAGCAGATGCTGGAGAAGATGCAGAGAAATAGGAACACTTTTACACTGTTGGTGGGCTTGTAAAATAGTTCAACCATTGTGGAATACAATGTGGTGATTCCTCAAGGATATAAAACCAGAAATACCATTTGACCCAGCAATCCCATTACTGGGTATATACCAAAGGATTATAAATCATTCTACTCTAAAGACACATGTACACATATGTTTATCATGGCACTATTTACAATAGCAAAGACTTGGAACCAACATAATGCCCATCAATGATAGACTGGATGAAGAAAATGTGGCACATATTCACCATGGAATACTACACAGCCATAAAAAAGGATGAGTTCACGTCCTTTGCAGGGATATGGATGAAGCTGGAAACCATCATCCTCAGCAAACTAACACAGGAACAGAAAACCAAACACTGCATGTTCTCACTCATAAGTGGGTGCTGAACAATGAGAACATGTTGACACAGGGAGGGGAACATCACACACTGGGGTCTGTAGGTGGGTGGGGGGAAAGGGGCGGGAGAGCATTAGGACAAATAGCTAATGCATGTGGAGCTTAAAACCTAGATGACGGGTTGATGGGTGCAGCAAATTACCATGGCACAAGTATACCTATGTAACAAACCTGCATGTTCAGCACATGTATCCCAGAACTTAAAGTAAAATTTTAAAAAATGAAAGTATGCAATATGTGTATGTGTGTATGTGTATGTGTGTGTATACATACATATAAAACAAGCACTCATTTTCATTATGTACATATATGCACATTATGAGTGTGAATATATGTTAAATAATATCCTATCAGTTTTGTATTTGTAACACATATATGTACATGCATATACAACAAATAGAGGTGTTTTGCATAATAATTTCATTTATATTCATTTCATCAGCTAAGAACTAAAGAGAATTTAAATCAAAATCAATTATTCATTTACAGGTGTTTTTAACCATCATCTCCCCCTTTATCTTCACTTTTATGCCTCCTTGTATTGCTATTTTGTGACTTTTTTGCCATAAATTATACATATTTGGAACCGTCACTTTAAGAAATTCAATCTTTGGATAAGATCTCTAAGATTGATTTAGTATGAATACGTGTGTGGGCACACACTTGACAAAGAAAGGTCAGTTATAAATATATGTGTACACTTATCAAAATAATTCACATAAAATCTCTGAATAAAATTATCTGTATGCTTTTTCTGTCAATAAAAGCAATATAGTATAATTCTTGGTAGTAAACCTGTTTGTTTTCATTCTGTTGCCTACCATGTGAGCTGCCATGTTGGTATAAAACATCGATCATTTGATATTTTACTACAGCAAATAATAGTGATCCCCACGAAATAATAAATAAATCAGTGAGTTTCAAGGAAATAAGTTTTTGGATGGATCAGATAATTTCAAGTTGTTAGTTTATTCTCCAGCAAGGTGAAAGAAAAAAGCTGTTAGTTTGTTCTCTATCAGGTGAACGAAGATGAAAACTAAAGTTCTCAAGGCCAGTGCATAATAATGGTGCCGTATTCTGTGCATCAATCACCATTACCAAATACCTATATTGCCAAATATTTCATGTACCGCTTTAGTGGTGATTAATCAATGTGCCATGGCACTGAAACTGAAACGAGACTTTGTAGTACAAGTGATATTCAAAGGGTTTTGAAAATTTATCAGCTCTATAGATATAGATGAAAATTTATCATCATCTATCTAGAAATCCTGTTTTTATAAATGTTACCTAGCCAAATATTAGTTTTATTTACTTAATATTTAGAAAACATGAGTTTAGTAAAAATTGTTCAGATTTTCTTAATGTAGTGTGTGAAATTACTATGTAATTCTACAAGAAATATGCTACACAGCTGAATACACAAATAGGTCAGCAGAGGGAGCAAAAGGTGCCTTTCCACTATAATCCACAGCAACATCACCCGCTCTTCTCTCTACATCATCGATGTATGTTATCTAAAGTCCTGTGCAAATGCCACCTCAACACGAGTCCTCTAGCCTTGCCTTCTTATCAGAAGCAGCTCGAAAGCCCCGATAATTCTAGAACCACTGAAAAATACACACTTGTTGCAAGGATTGAAAAGCCTCATATTGCAAATTCAGAATTCACAGTATTGAAAAAATTCATAATTTTTTTAAAGTTACAATACTGTGAACTATATAAAATGAATTATGCTGGGATCAGATGACTCTCTTCATTCCAGCCTATCTTATATTTTCTCATTCATTTCTCCACATAGTCACAACAACAGACTCACTATTACATTTCATTAATGGCTATTTTATAATAAATGATCTCAATAGCATTTCTGAAACCTCTGCTGTTCTGGTTTTACATAACTCTTGAATTTTTGAATGAGTTAGTTTTTGATTGAAAAAGACCTGACTCTTATGCTTAGAAAAGCCATCATTTCTTTCTGTAAGCTTTCCGTCTTCTATAAGCTTTACATGTTCCATAAGCAAACATTCGCTGGTTTTGTGATCAAACTAGAGAGGCAAATTCAGTTAATAATAACAACGTCATTTATCATCCTCAAATCTAGTGTTATGGATAATACGATCTCCACAAGGAGACGGTTGCACGAGCGACAAGAGAAAGACAATCAACAGTCTTTTACTCATACCAAGATATGTCCACACACACTTGTTTCAACAGTCAAAGTAACGCCATATGTCCCCAGTGATGTGGGTGGGCAAAAGGAACAGTTGGCCTGCTAATGAGGGCCATATGTACACGCAGCCTATCGTACCATCCTTCTTACTTATGGTTGCTGAAAACTCAGTGGAAGAGCTTGCTCTGAGGAATGGCATGGCTGGAGGAGGAGAGGCTTCCTTAAGAGCAGGAAAGGACCATTTGTTGTACAACTACTGTATCTCTGAAACTGGGAGCTAAAGATATGCATGTACGTTACTCATTCTTATTAAGAGTTACTTACGCATCCGTAGAGTTCTTTACTCCAGTTTCACCTTCTTTCACTAAATTCTTTTGCATTTATGTGCAAAGGGATTTTGGGCCCTTTTCAAAAATTACTTTTCCTAATCAATCTTGTTAATTTGATGTTCATTTACATCGGCTTCTCTTTATTTTTAGCTTGATTTCCAGAAAAATTATACTTTCTTTGACATTGTTAAATGTTACAATATTAAAAGAAATGAAAAAGACTTAAAAACTTAGAATATTTGAATGAGGGTTTCTGGAAGGCAGAGAGAACAATAAGGCAAAAGTACTTACTGCACTACTGTTCCAAAGTAAAAGAAAAACAAAGATTTTAAAAATGATTATAGCAGCTTTGTATCTCAACCAGGGTTTCCTTTGAAATTTCTACAACTGCAAACACTATTCAGCAATTTGCACTGATTATAAAATTTATTGTTTTAAGGTCAATTGTGATACTATGATCAGATAATATAATTTACTTTACTCTTAATGGCTTCATTTTGACAACTGAGGGAGCTTTCAGGAAGGACAACGCTTCCTGCACAACAACCAGTAAAGCAGGTCACATCCATTTTCAATCTAATTTTAAGAAAAATGAAGGACAAACTACTTGTGAGGCAGCAAGAATTCATTTGCATTAAATTAATTTGAACAGGGCATTTCAAGTTCTCTCTGGCAACAATGGAATAAAGGGGAAAATGAATCTATCTTATGCAATGATCCTCTTCTAGGTTACAGAAAGATTTGAAAGGCTGACATGACCATTGCTAAATTTCTTCTAGAAGTCTATGATTAGTGTCATAGATATAACTCATGAGATAAAATATTCACAAAGAATGTCTGTGAACTGCATCAATTGTGATGGAACTACTGTCTAACATCCCTTTGAAAAGTTATATTCTGCAAAGGTTAAAAAACACCAACCTTTCGATGCTTTCTTATATGGATGAGCTTTTGTCAACAAGAACTAAGCTTCACAATTAAGCACTATGGAAGATAATGTTCTAGGTTAATTTAAACCTAACTAATCCAGGACTTGGCCTTGATAAATAATGGGTTTAATTAATATTTTTGACCCTAGCAGTGCAAATACTTTTACTTATATTTTACTAAAGCTAGTTTTGACAAATCTAAGGGTATTTAATTTATCAGTATCTGTTGTCAGATGAAAACTTCCCCATCAATACCTTCTAATGGTTCAAAAATAAACTGTTACCCCCACAGATACATTGTTTTTCCATGCGTAAGCAAGTACATTAATTTCAGGGTCTCAAGGCATAAAAGTGATATTACCACTTGTGATAGGCTGCATAATAGTCCCAAAAGATGTTCTTCACCTAATCTCCCGGCCCTGGGAATGTGCTGCCTTACACAGCCAAAGGACTTGTAGATACGATTCATTTAAGGATCTGGAGACAAGGTGATTATCCCAGATCATCCACGTGAGTCCAAAGTAATCACAGGAGTCCTTAGATGAAGTGGAGAGAAGGACTCAAAGTTAAAGGAGGAGACAGCGCGGAGACAGAAACAGAAATAAAAGCAACGCACCTTGAAAATGGAGGAATGGGGAAAAGACAATGAAGACAGGTGCCACCAGAAGCAGAAAATGCAAGAGAATGGATTCTCCCCTCAGCACCTCCAGAAGGAACCCACACTGCAGACACATTGACTTAGCCATATTAAAGTGATTTTGGACTTCTGACCTTTGAAACTGCAAGACAATAAATATGTGTTAAGTTATGTAAATGTGTCGTAATTTGTTATAGCAGCAGTAATACAACTAATACACCACTACAATAAGCAAAGGAAATAAAGTGCAATAGTGACAAACTTAAGGGTTTCCAGGAAAGAGAAACGAAGTGGTAAACTCAATCACAGGATTATATTAGTAACTGTAGTATATGTTACTTGCTTACCCTTTCAATCACATTATTGCTGTAATTATCATTATCATCCAATCAATATGATTACACCAGTATGTATAACTTAGACATGAAAATTTTTTTCTATTTCACTCTTCCCATAATTCCATGCAGCTACCCCTAAGCAACTATGTATCTGATGAAGCTAATATTTTCAGGGAAAATCTTCCATGTTAAGCAGAAAATTTACATCTAAAATTAAATTCTTTTAAGCCAGTCTGGGGACAATACCTAGAAAATTCAAACATTACTTCTCAAGAATACCACTAGCAGTGAATTTGTGACGCTATCTTCCACCAACTGAATCAAAATTAATTTTAAATATTTTCAAAGCAATATTTTAAAAAATCGTGTACACATTTTTTCCTCTTGGTAAAAATAAACCACTTCTCAACCATCCATTATATTTATGTTAGTTACATGAAGTCCATACATGAATTATCATACCACAAATAGAAAACTATTTAAATAGAAAAATCTCACTTGGTGCTGACAGAATGACAGCATAAAACTGTTAAGCATGAGGAGAAAGTTGTTTGCAGTGTAAATATTTCCCTTTTCCTATCAAAGTGTGTCCTGTGATCTAGCGCTCTTCTCTCCACATGCTTAAGTACAGCAAAAGTTATAAAAACACTCATTCTAGTTTTCTATACTTTAATGGTTGTAGAACATCAGAAGAGAATTGGGAGATGGGAATGTTTTGTGCTTGACATTGCATTTGAGGGGAAAATAAAAACTTCGACATAATATGTGGGATGTCTCCACAGTAATACATGGGAGGGCAAGAAAAAAATGCTATCAAATTTCTACCATGCGCTGAGCCCCTTATATCAACAAATATCCAGCCTTTCTAATGTACTAACAACCACTCTTCATAGCAGGTATTCTATTCCCAGCTTGTAGGTAAGAAACAAAGCTTCAGAAAGGGATCTTCACCAATTTCACACAGTCAATAAAAGGCAGAACTAGGGCAAATATCAATAATAAAAATAGCAATCTAATCGTAATTGGACCTGGCACTGTTCTAAGAAGAAAATCATTAACAAAGGATTTTGAGTTACCACACTCTTAGTCTCCCCGTTTTACAAAAGAAGCAACTGGGGTAAAGTGAAGCTATGCCGTTTCTTTTCAAGCTCATATACCTAACAAGATACCACTTTAATCATGGGTCTCTGATAGATCGTGTACCTCATTTCTAGCGTTTGCTGAGATTTTTCTTATTAACCCTAAGCAAGTATTTGATCCCTGGTAAGTATGCTGTAATTTTTTCACCGCTCATTCTTATCACGGTTCTTCAAGAAAAGTACAGTTCAACACATTTGTCCTATTTGGTTACAAATTTTGAAATTCAAAATATGTATCACACTAAGCTGTTAGCTCCATTTGGAATTTTAAAAAACTAAATTTTTCACTCAGTTAAAAAAAATTGCATTGTTTACTCCCATATCTACAATATAGCTTATAAGTGTATATTTGTATTGAAAACATAATTTTCTACAACTTTTATAATATTTAAATATTATTTAAGGTTTTAATAATATTTAAATATTTAAATAATACATTTAAAAACATAGTTCAACAAGTCCGAATAATCCATCACTTACTTATGACAGAATATTTGTTCAGTATCTTCTGTTTGTTCACTCTTGTGTCATATATCCTATTTTAAGAATCAAAAACTTCTCTTAATGTCAACACTACAGCCTCTTCACAATTCCTACTTATTCCTAATTACCCTTCAGGAGCAAATAAAATGAATTTATCCCAAATTTCTTTGCTTTGAAACAACTTCAGTGAAAATGGTGGTTGTCAACCATATCTACCATTCATATATCCCATTGTTTTCTGCATTAAATTTCATCTAATACTCCTTATGCCATCAGTGTCACTACAAAGGGGGACAGGGGATGAATCTCATCATGAACAAAGGTATATACACTAGATCTTAGGATGTTCAATCATTTCCTTACTCTATTATGTCCCATCTGAACTACTCATATTAAAATGAGCAACTATATGAACATGGTACTTTTAAGAAAGGATGTTCAAAAATTAATTCATATCTTGTACAAATTTGTATCCAAGAAATCATGACCTAATAGGCATCACATATGTGAATGAAAAAATTCACTTTCAGCAATGAATGTTGATGACACTCCTTTAGCAAGAGTTGTACCGAGCTACCCACAACTCCTCAGCACTCACTATTCTCATACATGCGGTCGGACAATGTCCAAGGGTGCAGTGATTCTGTCCAGAGGCTTTTCTGGGCCGTTAGAGCTGTCTCAGCCTGTGTACAGGGTTATACAGACACTCTAGGGCATTCATGACTCTGATCACTGGAGCAGCCCTGTACTAACTGCAAATTTATGGAGGAAACTTTCAAGTCCTCTTGCCCCCCAGTTGGGGTAACTCTGTTACCTATTTCATGTGGTCTCAGTTCTCTAACAAAAATGATCTCGGCCTGCTCATCTTACTTCCATTTCACTACATGGCATAACTAGAAGTTGACTAGGTATTCTGCTTTAATGTATATGCAAAGCCCTCTTGTTCAGGAATGTTTGTAGAATAATATTTCTAAATTAGGAATACAATTGGTCTTGTTCTTTCCTGAGGGATAAAATGTCATCTCTCTTCTTCTCTCCCTCTCTCCTTTCTTCCTAACTCAGCTAACCCTCTATCTGAAAGAATTACAAAGGAAGAAATCTAGGGCATTGTTTAGCATTCTCAGGAGGATTGGAAATGTTGGAATGACAGCGAGTATCACACATACACTGCTTGAAGTATTTTGTAGGATCCAAGGGAAGAGAAAATTTTGACATTCCAGAAAATTTAAGTCATCCTTTTAATATCAGGACCAGAAAGAAACAGGTCACACGGGCAAGAGCCATAAAACTAATTATCTTGACTCTTTCCAGAATACCTGAGCTATAAATGTACAGGGAATCCTGTAATCAGATGCAAAGTTGTGTATAATATACTTAGTTCCCAAATGTAACTAGGAATTTTATGTATATAATGTGAAAAATCGTTCCAAAGTATTTGAGACTCCAAAAACTTTCCTAGCTAGCATTCAATATTCTTGCTTAACTTCTCCTTATACCCCTAACTGTATTGAGCATGCATAGACACACAAAAGCTAGGATCAACTATTACCGCTTAAGAAAGAAAAGGAGGAAAAAGGCTGTGTTATAGGGATTTAGTTTTCTTCCTCAACTCTTGAAGAAGCCTATTTGTATCAGCCCGTGTCAGACAACAAAGTACTTATCAATAAAGTTTTATGAATGTGGTCACATATGAAATATAAGAGCATTCAGTTTCTACCTCTCCTTTTCTCATAAATCCTACATCAGATAGACATTAGCTATATCTGCCAATGTTTCCACGGAATCTTAAAGACTATTCACTGCAAAGCTGGCAGTGTAGCCTGAAAGCAAGTTATGTCTGCGTTGCAACTTCACACTAAGTGGTTTAAAAATACAACTAAATGTGGCCTGTCTTTATCTTGATTATAAGACATAAATTATCCCAAGAATATTCTTAGTAAAAATTGGGTCTCCCGGTCAAGCCACTTCTATTAAGAAGGACACAGGTCAGTTTTTAGGAGTTTAGGTGTTATTTGGAAGTTAGGAGCATCTAAATATGGAATATAACTCCATTAAATTATAGTATATTTTATATCAAAGAGAAACGACAAAAATAAGAAATGTTTTAAGTATTTTTTCGTATAGCGTGTTCATATATAATTACTTCAGTAGTCTCAATGTAGTCATGCAATTGTTTGGGTAAAGAACTAAACTTGAAGTTAAATAGCATAGGTCTGAATTCTTATGGTTTATAACATTCATATATTTTATATGCTCCAGAATAATATGTAATTTCTAAGTTTATAACATAATAATTACAGAAATCTAGGTAAAGTAATACTTCTGTGACACAGTCTCTTCATCTACAAAATGGAATATTGCTTTTCTCCTTAAATTTATATTAAAAATTGGAGAAGTAATATATGTGAAAGAACCTTACAATAAATATGCAAGTTTTATTTGTTGAATTCAAACAGTCATTAAAGAACAAAATAAAACATTACATTTGGATTAACAAAGTAGATACATATATCTCAATCTGAGAAACCTTTAAGCTCTCTTGACCATAAAATGACATTGGATCCTATAAGAGAGTTTGGTAAATATTTGAAAGATATTTCAATTTCACACCTAAATGTTGATTCTGACATTTATTTCCTAAACTTATCATTTGTATACTTACCTGCTATTAAATCCACAGGGGTCATGTCACTAACTGTATGCCCACCGATTTTATTGAGAGGTATTCAGCAAGGCCCACAAAGTAAGTATTGAATTTTTTTAAAAAACAGACCCAAAACACCTAAAAGCAAAACACTTAGTAAATTCTTATAATCATGAAGATCACAAATTAGTGCTATTAGTAAGAAAGAAACTTCTAAACCAAATAAAGTCCTAATACCTCCAACGAATTTTGTCTCTCTGATACACACACACACGATTAAAAAAAAAATGAAGGAAATGTAAAAAAATAAATAAATGAAGGAAGTTCTGTGGGAAATGTCCATAATTTCATGCCCAGAATTTCCCTATCAATCTCTTTCCCCAAAGTTCTTCCGAGAAAATAAAGTTGCCTTTCTCTCAACGTTAACTCATCACTTTTCTCATAGCATTTTCAAAAGAAATATTTCCTGTCAGCCGGCCACTTAAACTTTGTGCTGTTAAAGAAATCCAAAAAGGTATCAATTTTGCAACAAAGGATAAAGAGGAGACGAAGTGAACCAACATGGCTTTTAAGCTAAATTGCCGTCACCTGTCACAGGTTGTCTAGCGAGCCTCAAGTTCCCTCTAATAAGCTTATGGAGGGTGCGGAGCAAAGGCACCTCAAGGTGCTCTGCGGGTTTTCCCCTGGTAAATTAGGCTGAAAGGAAAAGAGTCCCACCCCCCACCCCCAAACTTGGAGACCAGGGCTGCCCTGCCGAATGCTGTGCCCAGACCTCCTACTTCCACGCCCTTCCAGTCCTTTCCTCGGCTTGGAAAATTGGGCATGAGGCAAGCAAAAGGAAGGACAGAAGGCCAAAACGGGCATCCGGGAAGCCAAATTTCTGTCTCAAAAGCTCGTCTAGAAACGCGTACATAGCGCGTGCCTTGCGGACATCTCCTAAAACCCCGTTCACTGAAGCTAATTCCTCCCGAACGCCCCCACGCCGGCTGAGGATCGCAACCGCCCATCCGCCCCTCCAGCCTGTGCAGCCGCCCCCAAAACCTCCCGTGAATCGGGAAATGTCAAGGCAGCAGCGCTTGGGGAGCCGAGCAGCCTCGCCAGTTCCAAGTCTCTGGTTCGAGACCCCTCGCTTCGCCTCTTTGGGGAACTCACCTGGAGTCAGGTTTAGATGGCAGCCTCCACCCAGGGGACCGGGAAGCGGCCCCGGGAAGCGCCGCCGCGTCCTGTGAATAACGAGCGCAGCGCAGCGGAGCAGCTCCCCCTGGACTGGCCGCTCCCCGATTCCTCCCGCTCTGTCCGGGAACCGTCCCTCCGTTCTTTCCTCTCCCTCCCCTGCCTGCAGCCGCCGCGCTCCCTCCTCCTGCTGGCGGCGCAGGGCTGTGCTTCCGCCTCCCTCCTGCGGGCGCACGAGCTGCCCGCGCTGCTAATGAGCAGGCTCCAGGCTCCGCCCGGCCAGGGGTGCGCACACACCCCACGCCGGAGACGAGCTCCCCGGAGCGGAGCTATGGATACGCCTGGTGCGGCCGCTGGAGAAATGAACTGGAGGAGGCATCCAGCATCTCACACTTTCTGGCCACTCAGCTTAACTAAGCCATAACCCCAGACTTCTTCCTAAATCTCCAGTAATTTACAGGTGCTGAAAAGTCAATGAGGGGTTTGAGCACAATCTGTGTTAACAGTATTGCCAGTATAGACATGCTAATCTGGCTAGATTCTAGGGATGAAATGTTCAAGGGACGGTATATGATTCTTTCTGGTGGTTATTTTGACATATTTTGGCTATACTTACAGATCTGTAAAATAAACCAGCAATCTTCTAATCATGACAACACAGATTCCTAATTGAAGGCAGCTGATACTTATTAAATACCAGGCTCTGTTTAATAGGCTCTTCTTTCCCAGCTGATCTTTACTACAATTCTGTGAGCACTACTAGCACCCCTATTCTATATTTTAAGAATTTGGGTTTAACTTTTAAAACAAGACGGTCTTAAAACAAGACTAAGGATCATGTCCAACCTTGCAGAGATTCTAAGTTTCTGAGCCTAAATAATAACTGAAATCTGTAGCTCCCACAACCCATAGCCTGTGTATAATGTGTTGCAGCATCTTGGATGGTACTGTGTAACTGAACCAACAAAGATAATAGGACCATCAGCAAATACACACCACGAGACTAATGAATACCTAGAATCCTAGTGAGACTTGTAAATAGTCAAGCACCCTAAGTAACAATAGTTCAAGTGCATGCTAAACATGGTGATTACTTATAAAAGAACAGCAACCAGTATGAGTGAAGACAGGCAAATAATGTTCAAAATGTTCAGAATCAATGTCCAGCCACTTATGAGTTGAATTCCCCACTCTAAAAAGGAGGCCAGATGTGATGTATTCTAAGAAGTCTACAATGGGCGTGGTCTTTTCGCAACCAAAAAGGGCTTTTTAAACACTTATTTCCCATTAAGAATATGCAATAGCTAATTAATATTAAATCTGAAAATCAGTGATAATTTATTTCAACTAACCTTACATGAAAAAATCATTACTCATTCAAGCTTTTAGAATTAGATTAAATAGCATTGAGTATCAAATTTACTTCAACCCATAGAAATAATAGACAATTAATAAAGTAAGTAATTTAATTAACTTTACTTTTGTGTCATGATGTATTTTTCCTTAGGAAAAGGATAAGACATTTTTTCCATGGTATAAAATACTAGAATATGACTTTTATATTTTTCTTCATGAAGATTAAAGAATTAATAAAATAAGTACAGACATATTGTCAACAAATCTATCCAGATCATTCATTCTCCACTCAAGAAATTATGCTAGGCAAGCTTTATTTCTCCATATGTACAAGGCAATTCAGAGGTCAAAAATTTGAAAACACTTCAATGAACATCAACCATTAATTAACTAAGAGTAGATTTTATTTATAAACAACTTTAAAAGACTATAAAAAAGGTATAACAAACTTCTACTTTATCAGTACTGCTACTCCTGTTGAACACAAAGATATATAATTATAGTTTTCTCCCTATTTAAAATATTTATTGATTCTGGCATAATAATGTCATACTCATCCCTCAATAATCAGTGTACATGGAACCAGAAATCTTTTCTTTCACCTAGTCAATTTAAGTATTTCTGTGTTTTGCATGTTAACACTCTATTTATTCTGTGTTTCTAGTACTTATCCTCAAAATTTTTATAGTTCCGTTCACATATGAATTCTACCAATCAGCACTATATATAAATAATGCAACGTATAAAATGTGTTAAATAAATGGATGTAAGATTTATGCTAAATTTTTCACATAGTAAGTACTTCAAAACCCTTATTATTTTTCCTTAAGCTTTTATGTGCATATATTTTATCTCTCCAACTAAAGAATAAACTTCTAAATAAGAAGAGTTTTGTCTATAAATTTTACGCATTTTAATACATTATTAATCTAAAACCTTGGACTAGAGTTTGGAATTCTTTTATGTATTCATTTATTGATTCAAAAAATAGGTGTCCATGCCATTTTTTCTAAACCTTGTGCAAGATGTAGGGTATACAATGATGTCCAGACTTTAGAGTCCTTGACCTCATGGCGTTTAAAGTGCAGTAATGTACAGTAATTTTAAAATCTATTTATTATTATTTAAAACAATCAATGAATACATTCTTGTCGAAAATAACTGAAAAGTCTGTCTGAATTCCCTGGCCAAGGCCAAAACATGAAAGCAAAAGAGCTGCCTGAAAACAGTGCAAGCCACTCTCCAGAGGGTTTCTCTGTTGAAACAGCACATCGCATTATGGAAATAATGAGAAAAATTAGTAACTGTGCAAACGACAACACGTATGCATCTTTGTGGTTTCTGACCTTTTAGCATCGTCGAAGCAAGACCACAAACCTTTCAACACCAGGCGTGGTATTAATCTTGCACAGAATATAATGTTTTCACATATTTTATTCTGATTTCCTACAAAGTAATTTCAATTTCTAGCTAAAGCTAATGGATTTTTCTAGTGAAAACATTGTGTACCGAATGACTTTCCAGTGAGATCCGCGTACCATGCGCCATTTTCATGTTCGTGCTCATTTCTCTGAAGTCTGTTTGCCTTTAATTCACCATAATGAAATTCCTTGTGTACTTTTATTGGCAACCATTGCATAGTGACACTTGCATCCAAATGTAATTCCATTTGAGCTTGGCAGTGTTTGCTTTTTTATCAGAAGAGGAAAGTTAGAGGGAACAAGGGGCAAAGATGTGTGTAAGAATATCTGAGGGACCATCACAGCATCATCACAAATTCAAGATTTTTTTGAAACATTAGACAAGGGACTCACAGCCATGCCCTGGGATGGCTGAAACACTTCACAACCTGCTCATGTTTATGACCAAAATCATCACCTAAAATGAATTCAATGTGTCAATATCATAATATTGTTTGTGTATAAGTAATCATGAAGCAGTTAGGGAAGGGAGTATAATCTAGTAAGAAATTGGAACAAAAAGTGTTAGACAAAATTCAAGAAGATTTAAAAGAAGAAAATTAACCTGTCTGATCTGAACAGAATTGGAAAAGCACATCAATCATAGCTCTATACATTGACCATAGACTTAAAGCATAACATAAAAATAAAGAAGGCAGATAACTCAGGAAAACATTTCTATTAAATCTACTCCGTAAAGTTTTCCCATACTTTTATTTTACTAACAGGAGCATACATTTAAATCTGACAAAATCATATATATTTTGTTGATTCAATTTGTAGCAGATAGAGGAGCATGTCCCAGTGCTATGACAGTGAGTTGTCACTATAACATACCACTGCTTTACATCTTACCCACAGGCTAAAATGTTTACCCCTAGAGTCGTGACTTTGTATATGACAGGAGATTGCTACTAAAAGTAAATATATTTGGCTGAAGGGTAGATACAACTTTAGGCCATTATATCATTCACTAAAATTTAGCTGGCATTTACATATTTACCTGCTTAGTTCATATGACAAATATGTTTGAGAGACTGCCATATACAAAAAAAAAAGATGGAACCATCTTACAAATTTAGAGATTACTTAAAGAAATGGAACTGAAGGGTTAACTGTGATGGCAAGAATGAAGAGAGCAAAACCAGAGGGTACTTCAAGGAGAACAGGCATGAGAGAGGCATTATAATTTGGAGGGTGCTATGATTTGAACCTATGTGCCCATCCAAAGTTTGTATGTTGAAACTAAAATCCCAGGACAATGACATCAAGAGATGGGGCTTTTGGTTAAGTGATTAAGTGAAGAAGGATCCACCCTCATGAATGAGATAAACGTCCTCGTAAAAGATGCTTTAGAGGAATGCCGGGCTCCTCAGTCTCTTCTGCCATGTCGTCACATTGTCCGTTTTTGCCCACTTTTGTCACGTGAAGACGAAGCAAGAAGGTGCCACCTCGGGACCAACTGCCAAATCTCCACTGCCTTGATTTCGGACTTCTCAGCCCCAGAACTGTGAGAAATACATTTCTGTTTTTTATGAATTACTCAATCTGTGGCATTTTGTTATAGCAGCATACAGACAAAAACAGGGTAAACAGCCTGGTGAGAGTGGATATTTTAGAAACTTGAGATGATTCAATGTCGCTGATTCTCCATTTTCTCATATGTAAAATGAAGGAAATAATGCTGATTACTTCATAGTTCATTGTACAAATTAAATTAACTATGTAAATAAAGCAATATAGTTCCTTTTATCTAGTATACATTGTTTAAGTGTTGTTGTCATTACATGAGGAAAACAAGAACTTCCCCAAACAGAAGGATGTGGGAACCAAAACTAAGATATAAGAAAGGACCAAAGCTCACTGTGACAATCTGGTCAAGCGCTGGTTAGGGAAGATAGCATAATGTTACGCATAGATATTATTATAGGATAATTTTCCTCCACCCCGAACTCCTCTAGCACTTTCCCTACGTCTTTCATTGCACTTCTTCATTTGTCTCTTTAATTACGGTTATTTATATAAATCTTTTAGCTTCCTACAAAAATAAGCTTGTAGTGGGACAGATTCTTGAGGATCTATGTCAAAGCAATTTTTCTATTTCCTACAGCAAGTAACCCAGTAGTAATCACACAGAATTTGTTAAAAGAATAAACATAGGAAGATTAATTTCCATTTTTTTCTTTGCTAATTTTTAATCAGAATTATACCATTGTTAGGGAGGGAGAAATTATAAATTGAGGACATGAGTATTAACATTTAAATCTGTTATTCTGCTTTATTTTAGAGCTTGCCATGTTTTGTGATTAAAAAAAGAAACAGGACATTCTATATAGCTGTTGCAAAACGTGTGGTCTGTTGGTGAACTAGCAGCACCAGCATTACCAAGATTTCCTTAGTTTGCAGGACTACTGAGTCAGAATTCGCATTTTGACAAAACTCCAGGTGATTCATGCTCTGCATTTAAGTTGGAGAAGCACTGTTCTATAGTTCTCCTTATGTCCTAAATGCATTGTCAGTGAAAGAAAATACTATACGTATGATAATAATAACGGTAATATTAACAAAAATGTAACTATTAGTAATTTTCTATGCTCTCCCAGATACTAAGTCCTTTATTTAATACTTGTGATATTTCTGCGAAGTTGCAATTGATATCACCTACTAAACTGATACTCAGAAATCTGAAGTAATTCTCCAAGGTCACAAAGCTAGTGAATCACAAACCAGATTTTTAAACTCTTGCTGCTTCATTCCAAAGACTAAACCGTTTCTAACTCACGGTTAATACATTTGCTTCTGCCTTCCATTTCCTAAATATAGTTTCCTTTCTATTTCATTAGCTTTACTTATACATGACTGATTTTTAACCCTCTCTAACATTTGCAGAATATGGTGTACTATGGTTAATAAGGACAATACCAAGTAATATCATGTTGAGAAAGCGTGCAGAAGTAGCATCAAAAAACAGACTTTTTCCAAAATGTTTACTAAAAACTTTCAATAAAAACAAGATTTTCTACTTAGAATTTCTACCTTGCATAACTCAAATGGAGCATGATTATTAAAATGACAAAAAGATTCCGTAATTGTCTAAGAGCTAAGAATAAGAATTGCTATATAAAAAAGCATAAATATGCCATATGAATGACATGTATAAGAATCATGGGAGTGCTATTTGGTATTTAGTATTTAGTTCCATTCTGCAGCATGATCAAAAAGAAGCATCTGTATAGTTCACTGTGCATTATAGCACAATAAATCACCTCATTAGGCTCAGATATATGTAAAGATTTACAGTCTGGGAAAGTCCACTAGATATTCTTAATCACTTCTTAGACTGTACTGTCCCCCATATTTCTCTTTTTCTATAGAAAGGTTGCACATGGAAAGGCTTTATTTGAAATCCAGCAATGAATGGAATGTCTGTGAAGCAAGAAATAGATGGAAATTGACATTTTAAAAGAAAGTTTGGCTTCTGAAGAGATACAGCTGTGACCTTGGTCTTTTTGTTGGAGAGAAGTATTCCCTAGCCTTACTGTACTATTTTTCCCAAAGCACCCTCTCTATTGTTCTCCCTTCATCTCTGGCTCGTATCATATGGCCCCTCCCTCATTCTATCTGGTGAGTTCTGAGAAAAATGCTTAAATTCTGCAGAGAAGATTGAGAACAATGCTAAATATTCCTCAGAGAAGCAAAATATTATGTTAACAGTTTATATTTTCACATGAAATTGTCTATCTCTTCTCTCTGTCTCATGTGTGTATGTGTGTATGTGTATATATATATATACATATAATATACAGTAGATATGTATATATAGAGTATAATATTCAGTATATATGTATATATAGTATAATATACCGTATATATGTATATATATACAGTGTGTGTGTGTGTATATATATATACATATATATATATATATGTATATATATACTACCATTTACCTCCCAGGCTATACGTCCTGACATCTTAAAAGTAGAAAGCCCTCACAGGCCGCGGTTGCTCATGCCTGTAATCCCAGCACTTTGAGAGGCCGAGGCGTGCAGATCACCTGAGGTCGGGAGTTCAAGACCAGCCTGACCAACATGGTGAAACCCCATCTCTACTAAAAATACAAAAAATTAGCTGGGCGTTGTGTTGCGCACCTGTAATCCCAGCTACTCAGGAGGTGGAGGCAGGAGAATCACATGAACCCGGGAGTCGGAGGTTGTGTGAGCCGAGACCATGACATTGCACTGCAGCCTGGGCAATGAGAGCAAAACTCCATGTGAAAAATAAAGGTGGATAGGCCTTAAAAGACTTTTGAAAATGAGATTTGTCAAATATTTATTAGAGATGAAGAAAATAAGTGCGGACCCACACGTAACTTGTCTGAGGTCACAGAAGTAGGGACCCACACGTAACTTGTATGAGGTCACAGAGGTAGTCATGCTGCAGCAGCCTTATTGGTTTTCCTCTATGACATGCATTATTATTGTTTTTGATCATTTCAAGAGGTTTCTAGTCGATAGTGGGACAAAATTTCTAATTTGGGAACCTAATTTTCTCTGCAAATCTTCTTTACATCTCTAGCTTATTAATACACCTCAGAAGTGTTACAGGAATTAATTCGCAGGATTTTGAAGAATATTTTGAGGTATGCTGGGAAAAATCATGTCAAGTATCAATGATTAGAAACTAAACAATCAATATTAGATATTGTAAAATTATATTTAATCTTCCATATGGCATAAATAAGTTATTTTAATGTACAGTCGTTGTACTTTGTAAATTTGCATATAAAATATTTGAAAAAATAACTTTCAATATGTAAAATGTAAATATACAAAGGAAAGGATCGGAAAAAATAGATAAAAATAATCAGGCTAAGAAAACACTACAGTGTCACCCTCAGAAGACTATAGAAGGATTCTCACCCTCGAGAAACAGAGGAACTTGAACATGGAAATGACCCTCTGCTGGCCATACTGATTATGGTACATAATTTTAAAAGGCTTTTAGAGAGAAGGGAAATGTTTTATTATGCATTCAGCACAGTGTTATGGTGATGTTTCTTAACTATCAGCTATTTTTAAAATTCTTATAATCTTTCTATACATGACAAAGTTACACAAATCTGAAGGATAAGAAGGGACCCTGCAAACCTGATAATACAATTCTCTTTTCAATGATAACGTATTTCTAAGCGCGCATCTCCTAATCATATTGATGTGCATTAAGTGTTCTTTTACCTACACCTGTCAAAGTGGCTAAAGTAATATTTCATGAGGAGATAATTTTTTCCTTTAGGTGATTTTTTCCGCATAATACTCTAACATTTCCAATTCCATCTTTCTCGAAAAAGTTTACATGATATACATATACAATTACTAAAATTTTGGCGGCATAAATAATTTAAATGGACTTTACTTCAAAGATAATATTTACTTTTAAAGTTGTAAACCTTTGAATCATCAATTAATTAGAATTATCTTTTTCTTTATAAATAAAGTTTTTTGTCCCTACATATTTATGATTTGGAAATTTTCACCTGGAAAATTTCATTTTCAGTTCTATGCCTTGTCTTTAGTATAAAATTCAGTATTTCAATTTCAATATAATTTTTTGATTGATTTTAATGCAGAGAACAGAAAGGAATATCTTCAAATATAAACTACACAGAATCATTCTGTGAAACATCTTTCTGATCTGTGCATTCAGCTAACAGAGTTAAACCGTACTTTTGATTGAGCAGTTCTGAACACTCTTTCTGTAGAAAATGCAACTGGACATTTGCAGCGCTAAGAGGGTAGTAGTGGAAAAAGGAATATATTCAAATATAAAGTAAACAGAAGCATTCTGTGAAATTTCTTTCTGTTCTCTGCAACTTCTTTCTGTTCTCTGCATTCAACTAACAGAGTTGAGCCTTACTTTTGAAGGAGCAGTTCCGAAACACTCTTTGTGTAGAAACTGAAATTGTACATTCGGAGAGCTAAGAGGATAAAAGTCGAAAAAGGAATATCTTCAGCTAAATACTACACAGAAGCATTCTGTGAAACTTATTTCTGATATGTGCATTCAACTAACAGAGTAAAACCATACTTTTGATTGAGCCATTATGAACACTCTTTCTGAAGAAAATGCAAGTGGACATTCGGAGCACTAAGAAGGTAATACAGGAAAAAGGAATATATTCAAATATAAACTACACAGAAGAATTCTGTGAAACTTCTTTCTGTTCTGTGCATTCAACTAACAGAGTTGAACCTTACTTTTGATTGAGCCGTCCTGAAACACTCATTCTGTAGAAACTGCAATTGGACATTCTGAGCGCTAAGTGGCCTATATTGGGAAAAAGAATATCTCCAAATAAAAACTACTCAGAAGAATTCTGTGAAACTTATTTCTGATCTGTGCATTCAGCTAACAGAGTTAAACCATACTTTTGATTGAGCAGTTATTAAACACTGTTTCTGTAGGAAATGCAAGTGGACATTAGGAGCGCTAAGATTGTAATAGTGGAAAAAGGAATATCCCCAAATAAAAACTACACAGAAGCATTCTCTGAAACTCCTTTCTGTTCTCTGCATTAAACTAACAGAGTTGAGCCTTACTTTTGAAGGAGCTGTTCTGAAACACTCTTTGTGTAGAAACTGCCAGTGGACATTCGGAACGCTAAGAGGGAAATAGTCGAAAAAGGAATATCTTCAACTAAATACTAAACAGAAGCATTCTGTGAAACTTCTTTCTTTTCTGTGCATTCAACTAAAAGAGTTGAACCTTACTTTTGATTGAGCCGTTCTGAAACACTCTTTCTGTAGAAAATGCAAGTGGTGATTCGGAGCGCTAAGAGGGTAATAGAGGAAAAAGGAATATCTTCAAATATAAACTACACAGAAGCATTCTGTAGAACTTCTTTCTGTTCCTTGCATTCAACTAACAATATTGAACCTTACTTTTGATTGACCAGTTCTGAAACTCTCTTTCTGTAGATACTGCAATTGGAAATTCTGAACGCTAAGAGTCCTATATTGGAAAAAGGAATATCTTCAAATAAAAACTACACAGAAGAATTCTGTGAAACTTCTTTCTGATCTGTGCATTCAACTAACAGAGTTAAACCATACTTTTGATTGAGCAGTTCTGAACACTCTTTCTGTAGAAAATGCAAGTGGACATTCGGAGCTCTAAGAGGGTAATAGTGGAAAAAGTAATATCGTCAAATAAGAACTACAGACAAGCATTCTGTGAAACTACTTTCTGTTCTGTGCATTCAAATAACAGAGTTGAACCTTACTTTTGATAGAGCCATTCTGAAACACTCTTTCTGTAGAAAATTCAATTGGACAATCTGAGCGATAAGAGGCCTATATTGGAAAAAAGAATATCTTCAAATAAAAACTACACAGAAGCATTCTGTGACACTTTTTCTGATCTGTGCATTCAGCTAACAGAGTTAAATCATACATTTGATTGATCAGTTCTGAACACTCTTTCTGTAGAAAATACAACTGGACATTTGGAGCGCTAAGAGGGTAGTAGTGCAAAAAGGAATATATTCAAATATAAACTACACAGAAGCATTCTGTGAAACTTGTTTCTGTTCTGTGCATTCAACTAACATAGTTGAACCTTACTTTTGATTGAGCCTTTCTGAAACACTCTTTCTGTAGAAAATGCAATTGGACATTCTGAGCGCTAAGAGGCCTATATTGGTAAAAAGAATATCTTCATATAAACACTACACAGCAGCATTCTGTGAAACTTCTTTCTGATCTGTGCATTCAGCTAACAGAGTTAAACCATACTTTTGATTGAGCAGTTCTGAAACACTCTTTCTGTAGAAAATGCAACTGGACATTCAGAGCGCTAAGTGGGTAATAGTGGAAAATGGAATATCTTCAAATATAAACTACACAGAAGAATTCTGTGAAACTTATTTCTGATCTGTGCATTCACCTAACACAGTTAAACCATACTTTTGATAGAGCAGTTCTGAACACACTTTCTGTAGAAAATGCAAGTGGACATTCGGAGATCTAAGAGGCCTATATTGGTAAAAAGAATATCTTCATATAAACACTACACAGCAGCATTCTGTGAAGCTTCTTTCTGATCTCTGCATTCAGCTAACAGAGTTAAACCATACTTTTGATTGAGCAGTTCTGAAACACTCTTTCTGTAGAAAATGCAACTGGACATTCAGAGCGCTAAGTGGGTAATAGTGGAAAATGGAATATATTCAAATATAAACTACACAGAAGCATTCTGTGAAACTACATTCTGTTCTGTGCATTCAACTAACAGAGTTGAACCTTAATTTTGATTGAGCAGTTCTGAAACACTCTTTCTGTAGAAAGTGTAATTGGATTTCTGAACGGTAAGAGTCCTATATTGAGAAAAATAATATCTTCAAATAAAAACTACAGAGATGCATTCTCTGAAACTACTTTCTGATCTGTGCATTCAGCTAACAGAATTAAATGATACATTTGATTTAGCAGTTCTGAAACACTCTTTCTGTAGAAAATGCAAGTGGACATTCGGTGCGCTAAGTTGGTAATTGTGGAAAAAGTAATATCTTCAAATAAAAACTACACAGAGGCATTCTATGAAACTTCTTTCTGTTCTCTGCATTCAACTAACAGAGTTGAGCCTTATTTTTGAAGGAGCAGCCCTGAAACACACTTTCTGTAGAAACTGCAAGTGGACATTCCGAGCGCTACTAGGGTAATAGTGGAAAAAGGAATACCTTCAAATAAATACTACACAGAAGCAATCTGTGAAACTACTTTCTGTTCTGTGAATTCAACTAAAAGTGTTGAACCCTACTTTTCATTTTGCCGTTCTGAAACACTCTTTCTGTAGAAACTGCAATTGGATATTCGGAGCGCTAAGAGGCCTATATTTGAAAAAGGACTATCTTCAAATAAAAACTACACAGAAGCATTCTGTGAAACTTCGTACTGATATGTGCATTCAGCTAACAGAGATAAACCATACTTTTGATTGAGCAGTTCTGAACACTCTTTTTGTAGAAAATGCAGGTGGACATTCGGAGCGCTAAGAGGGTAATACTGAAAAAAGGAATATATTCAAATATAAACTACACAGAAGCATTCTGTGAAACTTCTTTCTGTTCTCTGCATTCAACTTACAGTGTTGAGCATTACTTTTGAAGGAGCAGTTCTGAAAAACTCTTTGTGTAGAAACTGCCAGTGGACATTCGGAGCGCTAAGAGGTTAATATTCAAAAAAGGAATATCTTCAACTAAATACTACACAGAAGCCTTCTCTGAAACTTATTTCTGATATGTGCATTTAACTAACAGAGTAAAACCATATTTTTGATTGAGCCGTTCTGAACACTCTTTATGTAGAAAATGCAAGTGGACATTCGGAGCGCTAAGAGGGTAATAGTGGAAAAAGGAATATATTCAAATATAAACTACTGAGAAGCATTCTGTGAAACTTCTTTTTGTTCTGTGCATTCAACTAACAGAGTTGAACCTTACTTTTGATTGAGCCGTTCTGAAACACTCTTTCTGTAGAAACTGCAATTTAACATACTGAGCGCTATGATGCCTATATTGGGATAAAGAATATCTTAAAATAAAAACTAAACAGATGCATTCTGTGAAACTTCTTTCTTATCTGTGCATTCAGCTAACAGAGTTAAACGATACTTTTGATTTAGCAGTTCTGAAACACTCTTTCTGTAGAAAATGCAAGTGGTCATTCGGTGCGCTAAGATGGTAATTGTGGAAAAAGGAATATCTTCAAATAAAAACTACACAGAGGCATTCTCTGAAACTTGTTTCTGTTCTCTGCTTTCAACTAACAGGGTTGAGCCTTATTTTTGAAGGAGCAGTCTTGAAACACTCTTTCTGTAGAAACTGCAAGTGGACATTCGGAGCGCTAAGAGGGTAATAGTGGAAAAAGGAATATATTCAAATAAATACTACACAGAAGCATTCTGTGAAACTACTTTCTGTTCTGTGCATTCAACTAAAAGAGTTGAACCCTACTTTTGATTGAGCCATTCTGAAACACTCTTTCTGTAGAAACTGCAATTGGATATTCGGAGCGCTAAGAGGCCTATATTGGAAAAAGGACTATCTTCAAATAAAAACTACACAGAAGCATTCCGTGAAACTTCGTACTGATCTGTGCATTCAGCTAACAGAATTAAACCATACTTTTGATTGAGCAGTTCGGAAACACTCTTTCTGTAGAAAATGCAAGTGGACATTCGGAGCGCTTAGAAGGTAATAGTGGAAAAAGGAACATCTTCAAATATAAACTACACAGAAGCATTCTATGAAACTTCTTTCTGTTCTGTTCATTCAACTAACAGAGTTGAACCTTACATTTGATTGAGCAGTTCAGAAACACTCTTTCTGTAGATACTGCAATTGGACATACTGAGCGCTAAGACTCCTATATTGGAGAAAGGAATATCTTCAAATAAAAATTACACAGAAGCATTCTGTGAAAATTCTTTCTGATCTGTGCATTCAGCTAACAGAGTTAAACCATACTTTTGATTGAGCAGTTCTGAACACTCTTTCTGTAGAAAATGCAAGTGGACATTCGGAGCGCTAAGAGGGTAATACTGAAAAAGGGAATATATTCAAATATAAACTACACAGAGGCATTCTGTGTAACTCCTTTCTGTTCTCTGCATTCAACTAACAGAGTTGAGCCCTACTTTTGAAGGAGCAGTTCTGAAACACTCTTTGTGTAGAAACTGAAATTGGACATTCGGAGAGCTAAGAGGATAATAGTCGAAAAAGGAATATCTTCAACAAAATACTACACGGAAGGATTCTGTGAAACTTATTTCTGATATGTGCATTCAAATAACAGAGTAAAACCATACTTTTGATTGAGCCGTTCTGAACACTCTTTCTGTAGAAAATGCAAGTGGACATTCGGAGCACTAAGAGGGTAATACTGGAAAAAGGAATATATTCAAATATAAACTACACAGAAGCATTCTGTGAAACTTCTTGCTGTTCTGTGCATTCAAGTAACTGAGTTGAACCTTACTTTTGATGGAACCGTTCTGAAACCCTCTTTCTGTAGAAAATGCAAGTGGACATTCGGAGCGCTAAGATGGTAATAGTGGAAAAAGGAATACATTCAAATATAAACTACACAGAAGCATTCTGTGAAACTTCTTTCTGTTCTGTGCATTCAACTAACAGAGTTGAACCTTACTTTTGATTGAGCCTTCTGAAACACTCATTCTGTAGAAACTGCAATTGGACATTCTGAGCGCTAAGTGGCCTATATTGGGAAAAAGAATATCTCCAAATAAAAACTACTCAGAAGCATTCTGTGAAACTTATTTCTGATCTGTGCATTCAGCTAACAGAGTTAAACGATACTTTTGATTGAGAATTTATGAGACACTCTTTCTGTAGAAAATGCAAGTGGACATTCGGAGCGCTAAGATTGTATTAGTGGAAAAAGGAATATCCCCAAATTAAAACTACACAGAAGCATTCTCTGAAACTCTTTTCTGTTCTCTGCATTCAACTAACAGATTTGAGCCTTACTTTGAAGGAGCTGTTCTGAAACACTCATTGTGTAGAAACTGCCAGTGGACATTCGGAACGCTAAGAGGGTAATAGTTGAAAAAGGAATATCTATAACTAAATACTACACAGAAGCATTCTGTGAAACTTCTTTCTGTTCTGTGCATTCAACTAAAAGAGTTGAACCTTACTTTTGATTGAGCCGTTCTGAAACACTCTTTCTGTAGAAAATGCAAGTGGTGATTCGGAGCGCTAAGAGGGTAATAGTGAAAAAAGGAATATCTTCAAATATAAACTACACAGAAGCATTCTCTGAAACTTCTTTCTGTTCCGTGCATTCAACTAACAGTATTGAACCTTACTTTTGATTGAGCAGTTCTGAAACTCTCTTTCTGCAGATACTGCAATTGGACATTCTGAGCGCTAAGAGACCTATATTGGAATAAGGAATATCTTCAAATAAAAACTACACAGAAGAATTCTGTGAAACTTCTTTCTGATCTGTGCATTCAACTAACAGAGTTAAACCATACTTTTGATTGAGCAGTTCTGAACACTCTTTCTGTAGAAAATGCAAGTGGACATTGGGAGCTCTAAGTGGGTAATAGTGGAAAAAGTAATATCGTCAAATATGAATTACAGAGAAGCATTCTGTGAAACTACTTTCTGTTCTGTGCATTCAAATAACAGAGTTGAGCCCTACTTTTGAAGGAGCAGTTCTGAAACACTCTTTGTGTAGAAACTGCAATTGGACAATCTGAGCGCTAGAGGCCTATATTGGGAAAAAGAATATCTTCAAATAAAAACTACACAGAAGCATTCTGTGCAACTTCTTTCTAATCTGTGCATTCAGCTAAGAGAGTTAAATCATACATTTGATTGAGCAGTTCTGAACACTCTTTCTGTAGAAAATGCAACTGGACATTTGGAGCGCTAAGAGGGTAGTATTGGAAAAAGCAATATATTCAAATATAAACTACACAGAAGCATTCTGTGAAACTGCTTTTTGTTCTGTGCATTCAACTAACATAGTTGAACCTTACTTTTGATTGAGCTTTTCTGAAACACCCTTTCTGTAGAAACTGCAATTGGACATTCTGAGCGCTAAGAGGCCTATATTGGTAAAAAGAATATCTTCATATAAACATTACACCGCAGCATTCTGTGAAACTTCTTTCTGTTCTGTGCATTCAGCTAACAGAGTTAAACCATTCTTTTGATTGAGCAGTTCTGAAACAATCTTTCTGTAGATAATGCAACTGGAGATTCAGAGCGCTAAGTGGGTAATAGTGAAAAATGGAATATCTTCAAATATAAACTACACAGAAGAATTCTGTGAAACTTCTTTCTGATCTGTGCATTCACCTAACAGGGTTAAACCACACTTATGTTTGAGCAGTTCCGAACACTCCTTCTGTAGAAAATGCAACTGGACATTTGGAGCGCTAAGAGGTTAATAGTGGAAAAAGGAATACCTTCAAATAAATACTACACAGAAGCATTCTGTGAAACTTCTTTCTGTTCTGTGAATTCAACTAAAAGAGTTGAACCCTACTTTTCATTGAGCCGTTCTGAAACACTCTTTCTGTAGAAACTGCAATTGGATATTCTGAGCGCTAAGAGGCCTATATATGAGAAAGGACTTTCTTCAAATGAAAACTACACAGAAACATTCTGTGAAACTTCGTACTGATCTGTGCATTCAGCTAACAGAGTTAAACCATACTTTTGATTGAGCAGTTCGGAAACACTCTTTCTGTAGAAAATGCAAGTGGACATTCGGAGCGCTTAGAAGGTAATAGTGGAAAAAGGAATATCTTCAAATATAAACTACACAGAATCATTCTCTGAAACATCTTTCTGTTCTGTTCATTCAACTAACAGAGTTGAACCTTACTTTTGATTGAGCCTTTCTGAAACACTCTTTCTGTAGAAACTGCAATTGGACATTCTGTGCGCAAAGAGGCCTATATTGGTAAAAAGAATATCTCCATATAAACACTACACAGCAGCATTCTGTGAAACATCTTTCTGATCTGTGCATTCAGCTAACAGAGTTAAACCATACTTTTGATTGAGCAGATCTGAACACTCTTTCTGTAGAAAATGCAACTGGATATTTGGAGGGCTAAGAGGGTAGTAGTGGAAAAGGAATATATTCAAATATAAACTACACAGAAGCATTCTGTGAAACTTCTTTCTGATCTGAGCATTCAGATATCAGAGTTAAACCATATATTTGATTGAGCAGTTTTGAAACACTCTGTCTGTAGAAAATGCAACTGGACATTCGTAGCGCTAAGTGGGTAATAGTGGAAAAAAGAATATGTTCAAATATAAACTACACAGAAGCATTGTATGAAACTTCTTTCTGTTCTGTGCATTCAACTAACAGAGTTGAACCTTACTTTTGATTGAGCCGTTCTGAAACACTCTTTCTGTAGAAAATGCAATTGGACATTCTGAGCGCTAAGAGGCCTATATTGGGAAAAATAATATCTTCAAATAAAAACTACACAGAAGCATTGTGTGAGACTTATTTCTCATATGTGCATTCAGCTAACAGAGTTAAACCATACTTTTGATTGCGCAGTTCAGAACACTCTTTCTGTAGAAAATGCAAGTGGACATTCGGAACGCTAAGAGGGTAATAGTGGAAAAAGGAATATATTCAAATATAAACCACACAGTAGCATTCTGTGAAACTTCTTTCTGTTCTGTGCATTCAACTAACAGAGTTGAACCTTACTTTTGATTGAGCCGTTCTGAAACACTCTTTCTGTAGAAACTGCAATTTTACATTCTAAGGGCTAAGAGGCCTACATTGGGAAAAAGAATATCTTCAAATAAAAACTACACAGATGCATTCTGTGAAACTTATTTCTGATCTGTAAATTCAGTTAAAAGAGCTAAACCATATTTTTGATTGAGCAGTTATGAAGCACTCTTTTTGTAGAAAATGCAAGTGGACATTCGGAGTGCTAAGACTGTAATAGAGGAAAAAGGAATATCTCCAATTAAAAACTACACAGAAGCATTCTCTGAAACCCCTTTCTGTTCTCCGCATTCAACTAACAGAGTTGAGCCTTACTTTTGAAGGAGCAGTTCTGAAACACTCTTTGTGTAGAAACTGCCAGTGGATATTCGGAACGCTAAGTGGGTAATAGTCCAAAAAGGAGTATTTTCAACTAAATACTACACAGAAGCATTCTGTGAAACCTCTTTCTGTTCTGTGCATTCAACTAAGAGAGTTGAACCTTACATTTGATTGAGCCGTTCTGAAACACTCTTTCTGTAGAAACTGCAATTGGACATTCTGAGCGCTAAGAGGCCTCTATTGGGAAAAATAATATCTTCAAATAAAAACTACACAGAAGCATTGTTTGAAACTTATTTCTGATATGTGCATTCAGCTAACAGAGTTAAACCATACTTTTGATTGCGCAGTTCAGAACACTCTTTCTGTAGAAAATGCAAGTGGACATTCGGAGCGCTAAGAGGGTAATAGTGGAAAAAGGAATATATTCAAATATAAACTACACAGAAGCATTCTGTGAAACTTCTTTCTGTTCTATGCATTCAATTTCCAGGGTTGAACCTTACTTATGATTGAGCCGTTCTGAAACACTCTTTCTGTAGAAACTGCAATTGGACATTCTGAGCGCTAAGAGGCCTATATTGGGAAAATGAATATCTACAAATAAAAAGTACACAGAAGCATTCTGTGAAACTTCTTTCTGTTCTGTTCATTCAACTAAAAGAGTTGTACTTTAGTTTTGATTGAGCCGTTCTGAAACACTCTTTCTGTAGAAACTGCAATTGGACATTCTGAGCGCTAAGAGGCCTATATTGGGAAAAAGAATATCTACAAATAAAAACTACACAGAAGCATTCTGTGATACTTATTTCTGATCTGTGCATTCAGCTAACAGAGTTAAACCATACTTTTGATTGAGCAGATCTGAACACTCTTTCTATAGAAAATGCAACTGGACATTTGGAGAGCTAAGAGGGTAGTAGTGGAAAAAGTAATATATTCAAATATAAACTACACAGAAGCATTCTGTGAAAATCCTTTCTGATCTGAGCATTAAGCTAACAGAGTTAAACCATACTTTTGATTGAGCAGTTTTGAAACACTGTCTGTAGAAAATGCAACTGGACATTCGTAGCGCTAAGTGGGTAATAGTGGAAAAAAGAATATGTTCAAATATAAACTACACAGAAGCATTGTATGAAACTTCTTTCTGTTCTGTGCATTCAACTAACAGAGTTGAACCTTACTTTTGATTGAGCCGTTCTGAAACACTCTTTCTGTAGAAACTGCAATTGGACATTCTGAGCGCTAAGAGGCCTATATTGGGAAAAAGAATATCTACAAATAAAAACTACACAGAAGCATTCTGTGAAACTTCATTCTGTTCTGTTCATTCAACTAAAAGAGTTGAACCTTACTTTTGATTGAGCCGTTCTGAAACACTCTTTCTGTAGAAACTGCAATTGGACATTCTGAGCGCTAAGAGGCCTATATTGGGAAAAATAATATCTTCAAATAAAAACTACACAGAAACATTGTGTGAAACTTATTTCTGATATGTGCATTCAGCTAACAGAGTTAAACCATACTTTTGATTGCGCAGTTCCGAACACTATTTCTGTAGAAAATGCAAGTGGACATTCGGAGCGCTAAGAGGGTAATAGTGGAAAAAGGAATATTTTCAAATATAAACTACACAGTAGCATTCTGTGAAACTTCTTTCTGTTCTGTGCATTCAACTAACAGAGTTGAACCTTACTTTTGATTGAGCCGTTCTGAAACACTCTTTTTGTAGAAACTGCAATTGGACATTCTAAGCGCTAAGAGGCCTACATTGGGAAAAAGAATATCTTCAAATAAAAACTACACAGATGCATTCTGTGAAACTTATTTATGATCTGTAAATTCAGTTAACAGAGCTTAACCATATTTTTGATTGGGCAGTTATGAAATACTCTTTTTGTTGAAAATGCAAGTGGACATTCGGAGCGCTAAGATTGTAATAGAGGAAAAAGGAATATCTCCAATTAAAAACTACACAGAAGCATTCTCTGAAACCCCCTCTGTTCTCCGCATTCAACTAACAGAGTTGAACCTTACTTTTGAAGGAGCAGTTCTGAAACACTGTTTTTGTAGAAACTGCCAGTGGATATTCGGAGCGCTAAGTGGCTAATAGTCCAAAAAGGAGTATCTTCAACTAAATACTACACAGAAGCATTCTGTGAAACTTCTTTCTGTTCTGTGCATTCAACTAAGAGAGTTGAACCTTACATTTGATTGAGCCGTTCTGAAACACTCTTTCTGTAGAAACTGCAATTGGACATTCTGAGCGCTAAGAGGCCTCTATTGGGAAAAATAATATCTTCAAATAAAAACTACACAGAAGCATTGTTTGAAACTTATTTCTGATATGTGCATTCAGCTAACAGAGTTAAACCATACTTTTGATTGCGCAGTTCAAAACACTCTTTTGTAGAAAATGCAAGTGGACATTCGGAGCGCTAAGAGGGTAATATTGGAAAAAGGAATATATACAAATATAAACTACACAGAAGCATTCTGTGAAACGTCTTTCTGTTCTGTGCATTCAACTACCGGGGTTGAACCTTACTTTTGATTGAGCCGTTCTGAAACACTCTTTCTGTAGAAACTGCAATTGGACATTCTGAGCGCTAAGAGGCCTATATTGGGAAAAAGAATATCTACAAATAAAAACTACACAGAAGCTTTCTGTGAAACTTCTTTCTGTTCTGTTCATTCAACTAAAAGTGTTGAACCTTAGTTTTGATTGAGCCGTTCTGAAACACTCTTTCTGTAGAAAATGCAAGTGGAGATTCGGAGCGCTAAGATGGTAATAGTGGAAAAAGGAATGTCTTCAAATATAAACTACACAGAATCATTCTGTGAAACTACTTTCTGATCTGTGCATTCAGCTAACAGAGTTAAACCATACTTTTGATTGAGCAGATCTGAACACTCTTTCTGTAGAAAATGCAACTGGACATTTGGAGCGCTAAGAGGGTAGTAGTGGAAAAAGGAATATATTCAAATATAAACTACACAGAAGCATTCTGTGAAACTTCTTTCTGATCTGAGCATTCAGCTAACAGAGTTAAACCATACTTTTGATTGAGCAGTTTTGAAACACTCTGTCTGTAGAAAATGCAACTGGACATTCGTAGCGCTAAGTGGGTAATAGTGGAAAAAGGAATATGTTCAAATATAAACTACACAGAAGCATTGTATGAAACTTCTTTCTGTTCTGTGCATTCAACTAACAGAGTTGAACCTTACTTTTGATTTTTGCCGTTCTGAAACACTCTTTCTGTAGAAACTGCAATTGGACATTCTGAGCGCTAAGAGGCCTATATTGGGAAAAATAATATCTTCAAATAAAAACTACACAGAAGCATTGTGTGAAACTTATTTCTGATATGTGCATTCAGCTAACAGAGTTAAACCATACTTTTGATTGCGCAGTTCCGAACACTCTTTCTGTAGAAAATGCAAGTGGACATTCGGAGCGCTAAGAGGGTAATATTGGAAAAAGGAATATATTCAAATATAAACTACACAGTAGCATTCTGTGAAACTTCTTTCTGTTCTGTGCATTCAACTAACAGCGTTGAACCTTACATTTGATTGAGCCGTTCTGAAACACTCTTTCTGTAGAAACTGCAATTGGACATTCTAAGCGCTAAGAGGCCTACATTGGGAAAAAGAATATCTTCAAATAAAAACTACACAGATGCATTCTGTGAAACTTATTTCTGATCTGTAAATTCAGTTAACAGAGCTAAACCATATTTTTGATTGAGCCGTTATGAAACAATCTTTTTGTAGAAAATGCAAGTGGACATTCGGAGCACTAAGATTTTAATAGAGGAAAAAGGGATATCTCCAATTAAAAACTACACAGAAGCATTCTCTGAAACCCCTTTCTGTTCTCCGCATTCAACTAACAGAGTTGAGCCTTACTTTTGAAGGAGCAGTTCTGAAACACTCTTTGTGTAGAAACTGCCAGTGGATATTCGGAGCGCTAAGTGTGTAATAGTCCAAAAAGGAGTATCTTCAACTAAATACTACACAGAAGCATTCAGTGAAACTTCTTTCTGTTCTGTGCATTCAACTAAGAGAGTTGAACCTTACATTTGATGGAGCCGTTCTGAAACACTCTTTCTGTAGAAACTGCAATTGGACATTCTGAGCGCTAAGAGGCATATATTGGGAAAAATAATATCTTCAAATAAAAACTACACAGATGCATTCTGTGAAACTTATTTATGATCTGTAAATTCAGTTAACAGAGCTTAACCATATTTTTGATTGGGCAGTTATGAAATACTCTTTTTGTTGAAAATGCAAGTGGACATTCGGAGCGCTAAGATTGTAATAGAGGAAAAAGGAATATCTCCAATTAAAAACTACACAGAAGCATTCTCTGAAACCCCCTCTGTTCTCCGCATTCAACTAACAGAGTTGAACCTTACTTTTGAAGGAGCAGTTCTGAAACACTGTTTTTGTAGAAACTGCCAGTGGATATTCGGAGCGCTAAGTGGCTAATAGTCCAAAAAGGAGTATCTTCAACTAAATACTACACAGAAGCATTCTGTGAAACTTCTTTCTGTTCTGTGCATTCAACTAAGAGAGTTGAACCTTACATTTGATTGAGCCGTTCTGAAACACTCTTTCTGTAGAAACTGCAATTGGACATTCTGAGCGCTAAGAGGCCTCTATTGGGAAAAATAATATCCTCAAATAAAAACTACACAGAAGCATTGTTTGAAACTTATTTCTGATATGTGCATTCAGCTAACAGAGTTAAACCATACTTTTGATTGCGCAGTTCAAAACACTCTTTTGTAGAAAATGCAAGTGGACATTCGGAGCGCTAAGAGGGTAATATTGGAAAAAGGAATATATACAAATATAAACTACACAGAAGCATTCTGTGAAACGTCTTTCTGTTCTGTGCATTCAACTACCGGGGTTGAACCTTACTTTTGATTGAGCCGTTCTGAAACACTCTTTCTGTAGAAACTGCAATTGGACATTCTGAGCGCTAAGAGGCCTATATTGGGAAAAAGAATATCTACAAATAAAAACTACACAGAAGCTTTCTGTGAAACTTCTTTCTGTTCTGTTCATTCAACTAAAAGTGTTGAACCTTAGTTTTGATTGAGCCGTTCTGAAACACTCTTTCTGTAGAAAATGCAAGTGGAGATTCGGAGCGCTAAGATGGTAATAGTGGAAAAAGGAATGTCTTCAAATATAAACTACACAGAATCATTCTGTGAAACTACTTTCTGATCTGTGCATTCAGCTAACAGAGTTAAACCATACTTTTGATTGAGCAGATCTGAACACTCTTTCTGTAGAAAATGCAACTGGACATTTGGAGCGCTAAGAGGGTAGTAGTGGAAAAAGGAATATATTCAAATATAAACTACACAGAAGCATTCTGTGAAACTTCTTTCTGATCTGAGCATTCAGCTAACAGAGTTAAACCATACTTTTGATTGAGCAGTTTTGAAACACTCTGTCTGTAGAAAATGCAACTGGACATTCGTAGCGCTAAGTGGGTAATAGTGGAAAAAGGAATATGTTCAAATATAAACTACACAGAAGCATTGTATGAAACTTCTTTCTGTTCTGTGCATTCAACTAACAGAGTTGAACCTTACTTTTGATTTTTGCCGTTCTGAAACACTCTTTCTGTAGAAACTGCAATTGGACATTCTGAGCGCTAAGAGGCCTATATTGGGAAAAATAATATCTTCAAATAAAAACTACACAGAAGCATTGTGTGAAACTTATTTCTGATATGTGCATTCAGCTAACAGAGTTAAACCATACTTTTGATTGCGCAGTTCCGAACACTCTTTCTGTAGAAAATGCAAGTGGACATTCGGAGCGCTAAGAGGGTAATATTGGAAAAAGGAATATATTCAAATATAAACTACACAGTAGCATTCTGTGAAACTTCTTTCTGTTCTGTGCATTCAACTAACAGCGTTGAACCTTACATTTGATTGAGCCGTTCTGAAACACTCTTTCTGTAGAAACTGCAATTGGACATTCTAAGCGCTAAGAGGCCTACATTGGGAAAAAGAATATCTTCAAATAAAAACTACACAGATGCATTCTGTGAAACTTATTTCTGATCTGTAAATTCAGTTAACAGAGCTAAACCATATTTTTGATTGAGCCGTTATGAAACAATCTTTTTGTAGAAAATGCAAGTGGACATTCGGAGCACTAAGATTTTAATAGAGGAAAAAGGGATATCTCCAATTAAAAACTACACAGAAGCATTCTCTGAAACCCCTTTCTGTTCTCCGCATTCAACTAACAGAGTTGAGCCTTACTTTTGAAGGAGCAGTTCTGAAACACTCTTTGTGTAGAAACTGCCAGTGGATATTCGGAGCGCTAAGTGTGTAATAGTCCAAAAAGGAGTATCTTCAACTAAATACTACACAGAAGCATTCAGTGAAACTTCTTTCTGTTCTGTGCATTCAACTAAGAGAGTTGAACCTTACATTTGATGGAGCCGTTCTGAAACACTCTTTCTGTAGAAACTGCAATTGGACATTCTGAGCGCTAAGAGGCATATATTGGGAAAAATAATATCTTCAAATAAAAATTACACAGAAGCATTGTTTGAAACTTATTTCTGATATGTGCATTCAGCTAACAGAGTTAAACCATACTTTTGATTGCGCAGTTCAGAACACTCTTTCTGTAGAAAATGCCTGTTGACATTCGGAGCGCTAAGAGGGTAATAGTGGAAAAAGGGATATATTCAAATATAAACTACACAGTAGCATTCTGTGAAACTGCTTTCTCTTCTGTGCAATCAACTAACAGTGTTGAACCTTACTTTTGATTGAGCCGTTCTGAAACACTCTTTCTGTAGAAACTGCAATTGGACATTCTAAGCGCTAAGAGGCCTACATTGGGAAAAAGAATATCTTCAAATAAAAACTACACAGATGCATTCTGTGAAATTTATTTCTGATCTGTAAATTCAGTTAACAGAGCTAAAACATATTTTTGATTGAGCAGTTATGAAACACTCTTTTTGTAGAAAATGCAAGTGGACATTCCGAGCGCTAAGATTGTAATAGAGGAAAAAGGGATATCTCCAATTAAAAACTACACAGAAGCATTCTCTGAAACCCCTTTCTGTTCTCCGCATTCAACTAACAGAGTTGAGCCTTACTTTTGAAGGAGCAGTTCTGAAACACTCTTTGTGTAGAAACTGCCAGTGGATATTCGGAGCGCTAAGTGTGTAATAGTCCAAAAAGTAGTATCTTCAACTAAATACTACACAGAAGCATTCAGTGAAACTTCTTTCTGTTCTGTGCATTCAACTAAGAGAGTTGAACCTTACATTTGATGGAGCCGTTCTGAAACACTCTTTCTGTAGAAACTGCAATTGGACATTCTGAGCGCTAAGAGGCATATATTGGGAAAAATAATATCTTCAAATAAAAATTACACAGAAGCATTGTTTGAAACTTATTTCTGATATGTGCATTCAGCTAACAGAGTTAAACCATACTTTTGATTGCGCAGTTCAGAACACTCTTTCTGTAGAAAATGCCTGTTGACATTCGGAGCGCTAAGAGGGTAATAGTGGAAAAAGGGATATATTCAAATATAAACTACACAGTAGCATTCTGTGAAACTGCTTTCTCTTCTGTGCAATCAACTAACAGTGTTGAACCTTACTTTTGATTGAGCCGTTCTGAAACACTCTTTCTGTAGAAACTGCAATTGGACATTCTAAGCGCTAAGAGGCCTACATTGGGAAAAAGAATATCTTCAAATAAAAACTACACAGATGCATTCTGTGAAATTTATTTCTGATCTGTAAATTCAGTTAACAGAGCTAAAACATATTTTTGATTGAGCAGTTATGAAACACTCTTTTTGTAGAAAATGCAAGTGGACATTCCGAGCGCTAAGATTGTAATAGAGGAAAAAGGAATATCTCCAATTAAAAACTACACAGAAGCATTCTCTGAAACCCCTTTCTGTTCTCCGCATTCAACTAACAGAGTTGAGCCTTACTTTTGAAGGAGCAGTTCTGAAACACTCTTTGTGTAGAAACTGCCAGTGGATATTCGGAGCGCTAAGTGGGTAATAGTCTAAAAAGTAGTATCTTCAACTAAATACTACACAGAAGCATTCTGTGAAACTTCTTTCTGTTCTGTGCATTCAACTAAGAGAGTTGAACCTTACATTTGATGGAGCCGTTCTGAAACACTCTTTCTGTAGAAACTGCAATTGGACATTCTGAGCGCTAAGAGGCATATATTGGGAAAAATAATATCTTCAAATAAAAATTACACAGAAGCATTATTTGAAACTTATTTCTGATATGTGCATTCAGCTAACAGAGCTGATTAGCAACTTCAGCAAAGTCTCAGGATACAAAATTAATGTACAAAAATCACAAGCATTCTTGTACACCAATAACAGACAAACAGAGAGCCAAATCATGAGTGAACTCCCATTCACAATTGCTTCAAAGAGAATAAAATACCTAGGAATCCAACTTACAAGGGATGTGAAGGACCTCTTCAAGGAGAACTACAAACCACTGCTCAATGAAATAAAAGAGGATACAAACAAATGGAAGAACATTCCATGCTCATGGGTTGGAAGAATCAATATCGTGAAAATGGCCATACTGCCCAAGGTAATTTATAGATTCAATGCCATCCCCATCAAGCTACCAATGACTTTCTTCACAGAATTGGAAAAAACTACTTTAAAGTTCATATGGAACCAAAAAAGAGCCCGCATCGCCAAGTCAATCCTAAGCCAAAAGAACAAAGCTGGAGGCATCACGCTACCTGACTTTAAACTGTACTACAAGGCTACAGTAACCAAAACAGCATGGTACTGGTACCACAACAGAGACATAGATCAATGGAACAGAACAGAGGCCTCAGAAATGATGCCGCATAGCTACAACTATCTGATCTTTGACAAACCTGACAAAAACAAGAAATGGGGAAAGGATTCCCTATTTAACAAATGGTGCTGGGAAAACTGGCTAGCCATATGTAGAAAGCTGCAACTGGATCCCTTCCTTACACCTTATACAAAAATTAATTCAAGATGGATTAAAGACTTATATGTCAGACCTAAAACCATTAAAATCCTACAAGAAAACCTAGGCAATACCATTCAGGACATAGGCGTGGGCAAGGACTTCATGTCTAAAACACCAAAAGCAATGGCAACAAAAGCCAAAATCGACAAATGGGATCTCATTAAACTAAAGAGCTTCTGCACAGCAAAAGAAACTATCATCAGAGTGAACAGGCAACCTACACAATGGGAGAAAATTTTTGCAACCTACTCATCTGACAAAGGGCTAATATCCAGAATCTACAATGAACTCAAACAAATTTACAAGAAAAAAACAAACAACCCCATCAAAAAGTGGGCAGAGGACATGAACAGACACTTCTCAAAAGAAGACATTTATGCAGCCAAAAAACACATGAAGAAATGCTCCCCATCACTGGCCATCAGAGAAATGCAAATCAAAACCACAGTGAGATACCATCTCACACCAGTTAGAATGGCCATCATTAAAAAATCAGGAAACAACAGGTGCTGGAGAGGATGTGGAGAAATAGGAACACTTTTACACTGTTGGTGGGACTGTAAACTAGTTCAACCATTGTGGAAGTCAGTGTGGCGATTCCTTAGGGATCTCGAACTAGAAATACCATTTGACCCAGCCATCCCATTACTGGGTATATACCCAAAGGACTATAAATCATGCTGCTATAAAGACACATGCACACGTATGTTTATTGCGGCACTATTCACAATAGCAAAGAGTTGGAACCAACCCAAATGTCCAACAACGATAGACTGGATTAAGAAAATGTGGCACATATACACCATGGAATACTATGCAGCCATAAAAAATGATGAGTTCGTGTCCTTTGTAGGGACATGGATGAAACTGGAAAACATCATTCTCAGTAAACTATCGCAAGGACAAAAAACCAAACACCGCATGTTCTCACTCATAGGTGGGAACTGAACAATGAGAACTCACAGACACAGGAAGGGGAACATCACACTCCGGGGACTGTTGTGGGGTGGGGGGAGGGGGGAGGGACAGCATTAGGAGATACACCTAATGCTAAATGACAAGTTAATGGGTGCAGGAAATCAACATGGCACATGGATACATATGTAACAAAACTGCACATTGTGCACATGTACCCTAAAACCCTAAAGTATAATAAAAAAAAAAAAAACATTCGCTGGTTTTGTGATCAAACTAGAGAGGCAAATTCAGTTAATAATAACAACGTCATTTATCATCTTCAAATCTACTGTTATGGATAATATGATCTCCACAAGGAGACGGTTGCACGAGCGACAAGAGAAAGACAATCAACAGTCTTTTACTCATACCAAGATATGTCCACACACACTTGTTTCAACAGTCAAAGTAACGCCATATGTCCCCAGTGATGTGGGTGGGCAAAAGGAACAGTTGGCCTGCTAATGAGGGCCATATGTACACGCAGCCTATCGTACCATCCTTCTTACTTATGGTTGCTGAAAACTCAGTGGAAGAGCTTGCTCTGAGGAATGGCATGGCTGGAGGAGGAGAGGCTTCCTTAACAGCAGGAAAGGACCATTTGTTGTACAACTACTGTATCTCTGAAACTGGGAGCTAAAGATATGCTTGTACGTTACTCATTCTCATTAAGAGTTAGTTACGCATCCGTAGAGTTCTTTACTCCAGTTTCACCTTCTTTCACTAAATTCTTTTGCATTTATGTGCAAAGGGATTTTGGGCCCTTTTCAAAAATTACTTTTCCTAATCAATCTTGTTAATTTGATGTTCATTTACATCGGCTTCTCTTTATTTTTAGCTTGATTTCCAGAAAAATTATACTTTCTTTGACATTGTTAAATGTTACAATATTAAAAGAAATGAAAAAGACTTAAAAACTTAGAATATTTGAATGAGGGTTTCTGGAAGGCAGAGAGAACAATAAGGCAAAAGTACTTACTGCACTACTGTTCCAAAGTAAAAGAAAAACAAAGATTTTAAAAATGATTATAGCAGGTTTGTATCTCCACCAGGGTTTCCTTTGAAATTTCTACAACTGCAAACACTATTCAGCAATTTGCACTGATTATAAAATTTATTGTTTTAAGGTCAATTGTGATACTATGATCAGATAATATAATTTACTTTACTCTTAATGGCTTCATTTTGACAACTGAGGGAGCTTTCAGGAAGGACAACGCTTCCTGCACAACAACCAGTAAAGCAGGTCACATCCATTTTCAATCTAATTTTAAGAAAAATGAAGGACAAACTACTTGTGAGGCAGCAAGAATTCATTTGCATTAAATTAATTTGAACAGGGCATTTCAAGTTCTCTCTGGCAACAATGGAATAAAGGGGAAAATGAATCTATCTTATGCAATGATCCTCTTCTAGGTTACAGAAAGATTTGAAAGGCTGACATGACCATTGCTAAATTTCTTCTAGAAGTCTATGATTAGTGTCATAGATATAACTCATGAGATAAAATATTCACAATGAATGTTTGTGAACTGCATCAATTATGATGGAACTACTGTCTAACATCCCTTTGAAAAGTTATATTCTGCAAAGGTTAAAAAAACACCAACCTTTCGATGCTTTCTTATATGGATGAGCTTTTGTCAACAAGAACTAAGCTTCACAATTAAGCACTATGGAAGATAATGTTCTATGTTAATTTAAACCTAACTAATCCAGGACTTGGCCTTGATAAATAATGGGTTTAATTAATATTTTTGACCCTAGCAGTGCAAATACTTTTACTTATATTTTACTAAAGCTAGTTTTGACAAATCTAAGGGTATTTAATTTATCAGTATCTGTTGTCAGATGAAAACTTCCCCATCAATACCTTCTAATGGTTCAAAAATAAACTGTTACCCCCACAGATACATTGTTTTTCCATGCGTAAGCAAGTACATTAATTTCAGGGTCTCAAGGCATAAAAGTGATATTACCACTTGTGATAGGCTGCATAATAGTCCCAAAAGATGTTCTTCACCTAATCTCCAGGCCCTGGGAATGTGCTGCCTTACACAGCCAAAGGACTTGTAGATACGATTCAGTTCAGGATCTGGAGACAAGGTGATTATCCCAGATCATCTATGTGAGTCCAAAGTAATCACAGGAGTCCTTAGATGAAGTGGAGAGAAGGACTCAAAGTTAAAGGAGGAGACAACGCGGAGACAGAAACAGAAATAAAAGCAACGCACCTTGAAAATGGAGGAATGGGGAAAAGACAATGAAGACAGGTGCCACCAGAAGCAGAAAATGCAAGAGAACGGATTCTCCCCTCAGCACCTCGAGAAGGAACCCACACTGCAGACACATTGACTTAGCCTAATTAAAGTGATTTTGGACTTCTGACCTTTGAAACTGCAAGACAAGAAATATGTGTTAAGTTATGTAAATGTGTGGTAATTTGTTATAGCAGCAGTAATACAACTAATACACCACTACAATAAGCAAAGGAAATAAAGTGCAATAGTGACAAACTTAAGGGATTCCAGAAAAGAGAAACGAAGTGGTAAACTCAATCACAGGATTATATTAGTAAATGTAGTATATGTTACTTGCTTACCCTGTCAATCACATTATTGCTGTAATTATCATTATCATCCAATCAATATGATTACACCAGTATGTATAACTTAGACATGAAAATTTTTTTCTATTTCACCCTTCCCATAATTCCATGCAGCTACCCCTAAGCAACTGTGTATCTGATGAAGCTAATATTTTCAGGGAAAAATCTTCCATGTTAAGCAGAAAATTTACATCTAAAATTAAATTCTTTTAAGCCAGTCTGGGGACAATACCTAGAAAATTCAAACATTACTTCTCAAGAATACCACTAGCAGTGAGTTTGTAAGGCTATCTTCCACCAACTGAATCAAAATTAATTTTAAATATTTTCAAAGCAATATTTTAAAAAATCGTGTACAAATTTTTTCCTCTTGGTAAAAATAAACCACTTCCCAACCATCCATTATATTTATGTTAATTACATGAACTCCATACATGAATTATCATACCACAAATAGAAAACTATTTAAAGAGAAAAATCTCACTTGGTGCTGACAGAATGACAGCATAAAACTGTGAAGCATGAGGAGAAATTTGTTTGCGGTGTAAATATTTCCCTTTTCCTATCAAAGTGTGTCCTGTGATCTAGCGCTCTTCTCTCCACATGCTTAAGTACAGCAAAAGTTATAAAAACACTCATTCTAGTTTTCTATACTTTAATGGTTGTAGAACATCAGAAGAGAATTGGGAGATGGGAATGTTTTGTGCTTGACATTGCATTTGAGGGGAAAATAAAAACTTGGACATAATATGTGGGATGTCCCCACAGTAATACATGGGAGGGCAAGAAAAAAATGCTATCAAATTTCTACCATGCGCTGAGCCCCTTATATCAACAAATATCCAGCCTTTCTAATGTACTAACAACCACTCTTCATAGCAGGTATTCTATTCCCAGCTTGTAGGTAAGAAACAAAGCTTCAGAAAGGGATCTTCACCAATTTCACACAGTCAATAAAAGGCAGAACTAGGGCAAATATCAATAATAAAAATAGCAATCTAATCCTAATTGGACCTGGCACTGTTCTAAGAAGCAAATCATTAACAAAGGATTTTGAGTTACCACACTCTTAGTCTCCCCGTTTTACAAAAGAAGCAACTGAGGTAAAGTGAAGCTATGCCGTTTCTTTTCAAGCTCATATACCTAACAAGATACCACTTTAATCATGGGTCTGTGATAGATCGTGTACCTCATTTCTAGCGTTTGCTGAGATTTTTCTTATTAACCCTAAGCAAGTATTTGATCCCTGGTAAGTATGCTGTAATTTTTTCACCGCTCATTCTTATCACGGTTCTTCAAGAAAAGTACAGTTCAACACATTTGTCCTATTTGGTTACAAATTTTGAAATTCAAAATATGTATCACACTAAGCTGTTAGCTCCATTTGGAATTTTAAAAAACTAAATTTTTCACTCAGTTAAAAAAAATTGCATTGTTTACTCCCATATCTACAATATAGCTTATAAGTGTATATTTGTATTGAAAACATAATTTTCTATAACTTTTATAATATTTAAATATTATTTAAGGTTTTAATAATATTTAAATATTTAAATAATACATTTAAAAACATAGTTCAACAACTCCGAATAATCCATCACTTACTTATGACAGAATATTTCTTCAGTATCTTCTGTTTGTTCACTCTTGTGTAATATATCCTATTTTAAGAATCAAAAACTTCTCTTAATGTCAACACTACAGCCTCTTCACAATTCCTACTTATTCCTAATTACCCTTCAGGAGCAAATAAAATGAATTTATCCCAAATTTCTTTGCTTTGAAACAACTTCAGTGAAAATGGTGGTTGTCAACCATATCTACCATTCATATATCCCATTGTTTTCTGCATTAAATTTCATCTAATACTCCCTTATGCCATCAGTGTCACTACAAAGGGGGACAGGGGATGAATCTCATCATGAACAAAGGTATATACACTAGATCTTAGGATGTTCAATCATCTCCTTACTGTATTATGTCCCATCTGAACTACTCATATTAAAATGAGCAACTATATGAACATGGTACTTTTAAGAAAGGATGTTCAAAAATTAATTCATGCCTTGTACAAATTTGTATCCAAGAAAGCATGACCTAATAGGCATCACATATGTGAATGAAAACATTCACTGTCAGCAATGAATGTTGATGACACTCCTTTAGCAAGAGTTGTACCGAGCTACCCACAACTCCTCAGCACTCACTATTCTCATACATGCGGTCGGACAATGTCCAAGGGTGCAGTGATTCTGTCCAGAGGCTTTTCTGGGCCGTTAGAGCTGTCTCAGCCTGTGTACAGGGTTATACAGACACTCTAGGGCATTCATGACTCTGATCACTGGAGCAGCCCTGTACTAACTGCAAATTTATGGAGGAAACTTTCAAGTCCTCTTGCCCCCCAGTTGGGGTAACTGTGTTACCTATTTCATGTGGTCTCAGTTCTCCAACAAAAATGATCTCGGCCTGCTCATCTTACTTCCATCTCACTACATGGCACAACTAGAAGTTGACTAGGTATTCTGCTTTAATGTATATGCAAAGCCCTCTTGTTCAGGAATGTCTGTAGAATAATATTTCTAAATTAGGAATACAATTGGTCTTGTTCTTTCCTGAGGGATAAAATGTCATCTCTCTTCTTCTCTCCCTCTCTCCTTTCTTCCTAACTCAGCTAACCCTCTCTCTGAAAGAATTATAAAGGAAGAAATCTAGGGCATTGTTTAGCATTCTCAGGAGGATTGGAAATGTTGGAATGACAGCGAGTATCACACATTCACTGCTTGAAGTATTTTGTAGGATCCAAGGGAAGAGAAAATTTTGACATTCCAGAAAATTTAAGTCATCCTTTTAATATCAGGACCAGAAAGAAACAGGTCACATGGGCAGAGCCATAAAACTAATTATCTTGACTCTTTCGAGAATACCTGAGCTATAAATGTACAGGGAATCCTGTAATCAGATGCAAAGTTGTGTATAATATACTTAGTTCCCAAATGTAACTATGAATTTTATGTATATAATGTGAAAAATCGTTCCAAAGTATTTGACACTCCAAAAAGTTTCCTAGCTAGCATTCAATATTCTTGCTTAACTTCTCCTTATACCCCTAACTGTATTGAGCATGCATAGACACACAAAAGCTAGGATCAACTATTACCGCTTAAGAAAGAAAAGGAGGAAAAAGGCTGTATTATAGGGATTTTATTTTCTTCCTCAACTCTTGAAGAAGCCTATTTGTATCAGCCCGTGTCAGACAACAAAGTACTTATCAATAAAGTTTTATGAATGTGGTCACATATGAAATATAAGAGCATTTAGTTTCTACCTCTCCTTTTCTCATAAATCCTACATCAGATATACATTAGCTATATCTGCCAATGTTTCCACGGAATCTTAAAGACTATTCACTGCAAAGCTGGCAGTGTAGCCTGAAAGCAAGTTATGTCTGCGTTGCAAGTTCACACTAAGTGGTTTAAAAATACAACTAAATGTGGCCTGTCTTTATCTTGATTATAAGACATAAATTATCCCAAGAATATTCTTAGTAAAAATTGAGTCTCCCGGTCAAGCCACTTCTATTAAGAAGGACACAGGTCAGTTTTTAGGAGTTTAGGTGTTATTTGGAAGTTAGGAGCATCTAAATATGGAATATAACTCCATTAAATTATAGTATATTTTATATCAAAGAGAAACGAGAAAAATAAGAAATGTTTTAAGTATTTTTTCATATAGCATGTTCATATATAATTACTTCAGTAGTCTCAATGTAGTCATGCAATTGTTTGGGTAAAGAACTAAACTTGAAGTTAAATAGCATAGGTCTGAATTCTTATGGTTTATAACATTCATATATTTTATATGTTCCAGAATAATATGTAATTTCTAAGTTTATAACATAATAATTACAGAAATCTAGGTAAAGTAATACTTCTGTGACACAGTCTCTTCATCTACAAAATGGAATTAATATTGCTTTTCTCCTTAAATTTATATTAAAAATTGGAGAAGTAATATATGTGAAAGAACCTTACATTAAATATGCAAGTTTTATTTGTTGAATTCAAACAGTCATTAAAGAAAGAACAAAATAAAACATTACATTTGGATTAACAAAGTAGATACATATATCTCAATCTGAGAAACCTTTAAGCTCTCTTGACCATAAAATGACATTGGATCCTAAAAGAGAATTTGGTAAATATTTGAAAGATATTTCAATTTCACACCTAAATGTTGATTCTGACATTTATTTCCTAAACTTATCATTTGTATACTTACCTGCTATTAAATCCACAGGGGTCATGTGACTAACTGTATGCCCACCGATTTTATTGACAGGTATTCAGCAAGGCCCACAAAGTAAGTATTGAATTTTTTAAAAAAACAGACCCAAAACACCTAAAAGCAAAACACTTAGTAAATTCTTATAATCATGAAGATCACAAATTAGTGCTATTAGTAAGAAAGAAACTTCTAAACCAAATAAAGTCCTAATACCTCCAAGGAATTTTGTCTCTCTGATACACACACACACACACACACGATTAAAAAAATGAAGGAAATGTAAAAAAATAAATAAATGAAGGAAGTTCTGTGGGAAATGTCCATAATTTCATGCCCAGAATTTCTCTATCAATCTCTTTCCCCAAAGTTCTTCCAAGAAAATAAAGTTGCCATTTTCTCAACGTTAACTCATCCCTTTTCTCATAGCATTTTCAAAAGAAATATTTCCTGTCAGCCGGCCACTTAAACTTTGTGCTGTTAAAGAAATCCAAAAAGGTATCAATTTTGCAACAAAGGATAAAGAGGAGACGAAGTGAACCAACAAGGCTTCTAAGCTCAATTGCCGTCACCTGTCACAGGCTGTCTAGCGAGCCTGAAGTTCCCTCTAATAAGCTTATGGAGGGTGCGGAGCAAAGGCACCTCAAGGTGCTCTGCGGGTTTTCCCCTGGTAAATTAGGCTGAAAGGAAAAGGGTCCCACCCCCCACCCCCAAACTTGGAGACCAGGGCTGCCCTGCCGCATTCTGTGCCCAGACCTCCTACTTCCACGCCCTTCCAGTCCTTTCCTCGGCTTGGGAAATTGAGCATGAGGCAAGCAAAAGGAAGGACAGAAGGCCAAAACGGGCATCCGGGAAGCCAAATTTCTGTCTCAAAAGCTCGTCTAGAAACGCATACATAGCGCGTGCCTTGGGGACATCTCCTAAAACCCCGTTCACTGAAGCTAATTCCTCCCGAACGCCCCCACGCCGGCTGAGGATCGCAACCGCCCATCCGCCCCTCCAGCCTGTGCAGCCGCCCCCAAAACCTCCCGTGAATCGGGAAATGTCAAGGCAGCAGCGCTTGGGGAGCCGAGCAGCCTCGCCAGTTCCACGTCTCTGGTTCGAGACCCCTCGGTTCACCTCTTTGGGGAACTCACCTGGAGTCAGGTTTAGACGGCAGCCTCCACCCAGGGGACCGGGAAGCGGCCCCGGGAAGCGCCGCCGCGTCCTGTGAATAACGAGCGCAGCGCAGCGGAGCAGCTCCCCACGGACCGGCCGCTCCCCGATTCCTCCCGCTCTGTCCGGGAACCGTCCCTCCGTTCTTTCCTCTCCCTCCCCTGCCTGCAGCCGCCGCGCTCCCTCCTCCTGCTGGCGGCGCAGGGCTGTGCTTCCGCCTCCCTCCTGCGGGTGCACGAGCTGCCCGCGCTGCTAATGAGCAGGCTCCAGGCTCCGCCCGGCCAGGGGTGCGCACACGCCCCACGCCGGAGACGAGCTCCCGGGAGCGGAGCTATGGATACGCCTGGTGCGGCCGCTGGAGAAATGAACTGGAGGAGGCATCCAGCATCTCACACTTTCTGGCCACTCAGCTTAACTAAGCCATAACCCCAGACTTCTTCCTAAATCTCCAGTAATTTACAGGTGCTGAAAAGTCAATGAGGGGTTTGAGCACAATCTGTGTTAACAGTATTGCCAGTATAGAGATGCTAATCTGGCTAGATTCTAGGGATGAAATGTTCAAGGGACGGTATATGATTCTTTCTGGTTGTTATTTTGACATATTTTGGCTATACTTACAGATCTGTAAAATAAACCAGCAATCTTCTAATCATGACAACAAAGATTCCTAATTGAAGGCAGCTGATACTTATTAAATACCAGGCTCTGTTTAATAGGCTCTTCTTTCCCAGCTGATCTTTACTACAATTCTGTGAGCACTACTAGCACCCCTATTCTATATTTTAAGAATTTGGGACTAACTTTTAAAACAAGACGGTCTTAAAACAAGACTAAGGAACATGTCCAACCTTGCAGAGATTCTAAGATTCTGAGCCTAAATAATAACTGAAATCTGTAGCTCCCACAACCCATACCCTGTGTATAATGTGTTGCAGCATCTTGGATGGTGCTGTGTAACTGAACCAATAAAGATAATAGGACCATCAGCAAATACACACCACGAGACTAATGAATACCTAGAATCCTAGTGAGACTTGTAAATAGTCAAGCACCCTAAGTAACAATAGTTCAAGTGCATGCTAAACATGGTGATTACTTATAAAAGAACAGCAACCAGTATGAGTGAAGACAGGCAAATAATGTTCAAAATGTTCAGATCAATGTCCAGCCACTTATGAGTTGAATTCCCCACTCTAAAAAAGAGGCCAGATGTGATGTATTCTAAGAAGTCTACAATGGGCGTGGTCTTTTTGCAACCAAAAAGGGCTTTTTAAACACTTGTTTCCCATTAAGAATATGCAATAGCTAATTAATATTAAATCTGAAAATCAATGATAACTTATTTCAACTAACCTTACATGAAAAAATCATTACTCATTCAAGCTTTTAGAATTAGATTAAATAGCATTGAGTATCAAATTTACTTCAACCCATAGAAATAATAGACAGTTAATTAATAAAGTAAGTAATTTAATTAACTTTACTTCTGTGTCATGATGTATTTTTCCTTAGGAAAAGGATAAGACATTTTTTCCATGGTATAAAATACTAGAATATGACTTTTATATTTTTCTTCATGAAGATTAAAGAATTAATAAAATAAGTACAGACATATTTATTGTCAACAAATCTATCCAGATCATTCATTCTCCACTCAAGAAATTATGCTAGGCAAGCTTTATTTCTCCATATGTACAAGGCAATTCAGAGGTCAAAAATTTTAAAACACTTAAATGAACATCAACCATTAATTAACTAAGAGTAGATTTTATTTATAAACAACTTTAAAAGACTATAAACAAGGTATAACAAACTTCTACTTTATCAATACTGCTACTCCTGTTGAACACAAAGATATATAATTATAGTTTTCTCCCTATTTAAAATATTTATTGATTCTGGCATAATAATGTCATACTCATCCCTCAATAATCAGTGTACATGGAACCAGAAATCTTTTCTTTCACCTAGTCAATGTAAGTATTTCTGTGTTTTGCATGTTAACACTCTATTTATTCTGTTTCTAGTGCTTATCCTCAAAATTTTTATAGTTCCGTTCACATATGAATTCTACCAATCAGCACTATATATAAATAATGCAACGTATAAAATGTGTTAAATAAATGGATGTAAGGTTTATGCTAAATTTTTCACATAGTAAGTACTTCAAAACCCTTATTATTTTTCCTTAAGCTTTTATGTGCATATATTTTATCTCTCCAACTAAAGAATAAACTTCTAAATAGGAATAGTTTTGTCTATAAATTTTACGCATTTTAATATATTATTAATCTAAAACCTTGGACTAGAGTTTGGAATTCTTTTATGTATTCATTTATTGATTCAAAAAATAGGTGTCCATGCCATTTTTTCTAAACCTTGTGCAAGATGTAGGGTATACAATGATGTCCAGACTTTAGAGTCCTTGACCTCATGGCGTTTAAAGTGCAGTAATGCACAGTAATTTTAAAATCTATTTATTATTATTTAAAACAATAAATGAATACATTCTTGTCGAAAATAAATGAAAAGTCTGTCTGAATTCCCTGGCCAAGGCCAAAACATGAAAGCAAAAGAGCTGCCTGAAAACAGTGCAAGCCACTCTCCAGAGGGTTTCTCTGTTGAAACAGCACATCGCATTATGGAAATAATGAGAAAAATTAGTAACTGTGCAAACGACAGCACATATGCATCTTTTTGGTTTCTGACCTTTTAGCATCGTCGAAGCAAGACCACAAACCTTTCAACACCATGCGTGGTATTAATCTTGCACAGAATATAATGTTTTCACATATTTTATTCTGATTTCCTACAAAGTAATTTCAATTTCTAGCTAAAGCTAATGGATTTTTCTAGTGAAAACATTGTGTACCGAATGACTTTCCAGTGAGATCCGCGTACCATGCGCCATTTTCATGTTCGTGCTCATTTCTCTGAAGTCTGTTTGCCTTTAATTCACCATAATAAAATTCCTTGTGTACTTTTATTGGCAACCATCGCATAGTGACACTTGCATCCAAATGTAATTCCATTTGAGCTTGGCAGTGTTTGCTTTTTTATCAGAAGAGGAAAGTTAGAGGGAACAAGGGGCAAAGATGTGTGTAAGAATATCTGAGGGGCCATCACAGCATCATCACAAATTCAAGTTTTTTTGAAACATTAGACAAGGGACTGACAGCCATGCCCTGGGATGGCTGAAACAGTTCACAACCTGCTCATGTTTATGACCAAAATCATCACCTAAAATGAATTCAATGTGTAAATATCATAATATTGTTTGTGTATAAGTAATCATGAAGCAGTTAGGGAAGGGAGTATAATCTAGTAAGAAATTGGAACAAAAAGTGTTAGACAAAATTCAAGAAGATTTAAAAGAAGAAAATTAACCTGTCTGATCTGAACAGAATTGGAAAAGCACATCAATCATAGCTCTATACATTGACCATAGACTTAAAGCATAACATAAAAATAAAGAAGGCAGATAACTCAGGAAAACATTTCTATTAAATCTACTCCGTAAAGTTTTCCCATACTTTCATTTTACTAAGAGGAGCATACATTTAAATCTCACAAAATCATATATATTTTGTTGATTCAATTTGTAGCAGATAGAGGAGCATGTCCCAGTGCTATGACAGTGAGTTGTCACTATAACATACCACTGCTTTACATCTTACCCACAGGCTAAAATGTTTACCCCTAGAGTCGTGACTTTGTATATGACGGGAGATTGCTACTAAAAGTAAATATATTTGGCTGAAGGGTAGATACATCTTTAGGCCATTATATCATTCACTAAAATTTAGCAGGCATTTACATATTTACCTACTTAGTTCATATGACAAATATGTTTCAGAGACTGCCATATACAAAATAAAAGTTGGAACCATCTTACAAATTTAGAGATTACTTAAAGAAATGGAACTGAAGGGTTAACTGTGATGGCAAGAATGAAGAGAGCAAAACCAGAGGGTACTTCAAGGAGAACAGGCATGAGAGAGGCATTATAATTTGGAGGGTGCTATGATTTGAACCTATGTGCCCATCCAAAGTTTGTATGTTGAAACTAAAATCCCAGGACAATGACATCAAGAGATGGGGCTTTTGGTTAAGTGATTAAGTGAAGAAGGATCCACCCTCATGAATGAGATAAACGTCCTCGTAAAAGATGCTTTAGAGGAATGCCGGGCTCCTCAGTCTCTTCTGCCATGTCGTTACATTGTCCGTTTTTGCCCACTTTTGTCACGTGAAGACGAAGCAAGAAGGTGCCACCTCGGGACCAACTGCCAAATCTCCACTGCCTTGATTTCGGACTTCTCAGCCCCAGAACTGTGAGAAATACATTTCTGTTTTTTATGAATTACTCAATCTGTGGCATTTTGTTATAGCAGCATACAGACAAAAACAGGGTAAACAGCCTGGTGAGAGTGGATATTTTAGAAACTTGAGATGATTCAATGTCGCTGATTCTCCATTTTCTCATATGTAAAATGAAGGAAATAATGCTGATTACTTCATAGTTCATTGTACAAATTAAATTAACTATGTAAATAAAGCAAGCAATATAGTTCCTTTTATTTAGTATACATTGTTTAAGTGTTGTTGTCATTACATGAGGAAAACAAGAACTTCCCCAAACAGAAGGATGTGGGAACCAAAACTAAGATATAAGAAAGGACCAAAGTTCACTGTGACAATCTGGTCAAGCGCTGGTTAGGGAAGATAGCATAATGTTACGCATAGATATTATTTGAGGATAATTTTCCTCCACCCCGAACTCCTCTAGCACTTTCCCTACGTCTTTCATTGCACTTCTTCATTTGTCTCTTTAATTACGGTTATTTATATAAATCTTTTAGCTTCCTACAAAAATAAGCTTGTAGTGGGACAGATTCTTGAGGATCTATGTCAAAGCAATTTTTCTATTTCCTACAGCAAGTAACCCAGTAGTAATCACACAGAATTTGTTAAAAGAATAAACATAGGAAGATTAATTTCCATTTTTTTCTTTGCTAATTTTTAATCAGAATTATACCATTGTTAGGGAGGGAGAAATTATAAATTGAGGACATGAGTATTAACATTTAAATCTGTTATTCTGCTTTATTTTAGAGCTTGCCATGTTTTGTGATTAAAAAAAGAAACAGGACATTCTATATAGCTGTTGCAAAACGTGTGGTCTGTTGGTGAACTAGCAGCACCAGCATTACCAAGAGTTCCTTAGTTTGCAGGACTACTGAGTCAGAATTCGCATTTTGACAAAACTCCAGGTGATTCATGCTCTGCATTTAAGTTGGAGAAGCACTGTTCTATAGTTCTCCTTATGTCCTAAATGCATTGTCAGTGAAAGAAAATACTATACGTATGATAATAATAACGGTAATATTAACAAAAATGTAACTATTAGTAATTTTCTATGCTCTCCCAGATACTAAGTCCTTTATTTAATACTTGTGATATTTCTGCGAAGTTGCAATTGATATCACCTACTAAACTGATACTCAGAAATCTGAAGTAATTCTCCAAGGTCACAAAGCTAGTGAATCACAAACCAGATTTTTAAACTCTTGCTGCTTCATTCCAAAGACTAAACCGTTTCTAACTCACGGTTAATACATTTGCTTCTGCCTTCCATTTCCTAAATATGGTTTCCTTTCTATTTCATTAGCTTTACTTATACATGACTGATTTTTAACCCTCTCTAACATTTGCAGAATATGGTGTACTATGGTTAATAAGGACAATACCAAGTAATATCATGTTGAGAAAGCGTGCAGAAGTAGCATCAAAAAACAGACTTTTTCCAAAATGTTTACTAAAAACTTTCAATAAAAACAAGATTTTCTACTTAGAATTTCTACCTTGCATAACTCAAATGGAGCATGATTATTAAAATGACAAAAAGATTCCGTAATTGCCTAAGAGCTAAGAATAAGAATTGCTATATAAAAAAGCATAAATATGCCATATGAATGACATGTATAAGAATCATGGGAGTGCTATTTGGTATTTAGTATTTAGTTCCATTCTGCAGCATGATCAAAAAGAAGCATCTGTATAGTTCACTGTGCATTATAGCACAATAAATCACCTCATTAGGCTCAGATATATGTAAAGATTTACAGTCTGGGAAAGTCCACTAGATATTCTTAATCACTTCTTAGACTGTACTGTCCCCCATATTTCTCTTTTTCTATAGAAAGGTTGCACATGGAAAGGCTTTATTTGAAATCCAGCAATGAATGGAATGTCTGTGAAGCAAGAAATAGATGGAAATTGACATTTTAAAAGAAAGTTTGGCTTCTGAAGAGATATAGCTGTGACCTTGGTCTTTTTGTTGGAGAGAAGTATTCCCTAGCCTTACTGTACTATTTTTCCCAAAGCACCCTCTCTATTGTTCTCCCTTCATCTCTGGCTCGTATCATATGGCCCCTCCCTCATTCTATCTGGTGAGTTCTGAGAAAAATGCTTAAATTCTGCAGAGAAGATTGAGAACAATGCTAAATATTCCTCAGAGAAGCAAAATATTATGTTAACAGTTTATATTTTCACATGAAATTGTCTATCTCTTCTCTCTGTCTCATGTGTGTATGTGTGTATGTGTATATATATATATACATATAATATACAGTAGATATGTATATATAGAGTATAATATTCAGTATATATGTATATATAGTATAATATACCGTATATATGTATATATATACAGTGTGTGTGTGTGTGTATATATATATACATATATATATATATGTATATATATACTACCATTTACCTCCCAGGCTATACGTCCTGACATCTTAAAAGTAGAAAGCCCTCACAGGCCGCGGTTGCTCATGCCTGTAATCCCAGCACTTTGGGAGGCCGAGGCGTGCAGATCACCTGAGGTCGGGAGTTCAAGACCAGCTTGACCAACATGGTGAAACCCCATCTCTACTAAAAATACAAAAAATTAGCTGGGCGTTGTGTTGCGCGCCTGTAATCCCAGCTACTCAGGAGGTGGAGGCAGGAGAATCACATGAACCCGGGAGTCGGAGGTTGTGTGAGCCGAGACCATGACATTGCACTGCAGCCTGGGCAATGAGAGCAAAACTCCATCTCAAAAAAAAAAGGTGGAAAGGCCTTAAAAGACTTTGGAAAATGAGATTTGTCAAATATTTATTAGAGATGAAGAAAATAAGTGCGGACCCACACGTAACTTGTCTGAGGTCACAGAGGTAGTCATGCTGCAGCAGCCTTATTGGTTTTCCTCTATGACATGCATTATTATTGTTTTTGATCATTTCAAGAGGTTTCTAGTCGATAGTGGGACAAAATTTCTAATTTGGGAACCTAATTTTCTCTGCAAATCTTCTTTACATCTCTAGCTTATTAATACACCTAAGAAGTGTTACAGGAATTAATTCGCAGGATTTTGAAGAATATTTTGAGGTATGCTGGGAAATATCATGTCAAGTATCAATGATTAGAAACTAAACAATCAATATTAGATATTGTAAAATTATATTTAAACTTCCATATGGCATAAATAAGTTATTTTAATGTACAGTCGTTGTACTTTGTAAACTTGCATATAAAATATTTGAAAAAATAACTTTCAATATGTAAAATGTAAATATACAAAGGAAAGGATCGGAAAAAATAGGTAAAAATAATCAGGCTAAGAAAACACTACAGTGTCACCCTCAGAAGACTATAGAAGGATTCTCACCCTCGAGAAACAGAGGAACTTGAACATGGAAATGACCCTCTGCTGGCCATACTGATTATGGTACATAATTTTAAAAGGCTTTTAGAGAGAAGGGAAATGTTTGATTATGCATTCAGCACAGTGTTATGGTGATGTTTCTTAACTATCAGCTATTTTTAAAATTCCCATAATCTTTCTATAGATGACAAAGTTACATAAATATGAAGGATAAGAAGGGCCCCTGCAAACCTGATAATACAATTCTCTTTTCAATGATAACGTATTTCTAAGCGCGCATCTCCTAATCATATTGATGTGCATTTAGTCTTCTTTTACCTACACCTGTCAAAGTGGCTAAAGTAATCCTTCATGAGGAGATAATTTTTTCCTTTAGGTGAATTTTTCCGCATAATACTCTAACATTTCCAATTCCATTTTTCTCGAAAAAGTTTACATGATATACATATACAATTACTAAAACTTTGGCTGCATAAATAATTTAAATGGACTTTACTTCAAAGATAATATTTACTTTTAAAGTTGTAAACCTTTGAATCATCAATTAATTAGAATTATATTTTTCTTTATAAATAAAGTTTTTTGTCCCTACATATTTATGATTTGGAAATTTTCACCTGGAAAATTTCATTTTCATTTGGATGCCTTGTCTTTAGTATAAAATTCAGTATTTCAATTTCAATATAATTTTTTGATTGATTTTTACCTGAAATTATGATAAAATAAGAAAAGTGAAAAATAGAGATAAACTTTAAGTACAATGTTATTTGTGCTTAATAATAAAATCAAGAAAGTAAAATATCTAAAATAATTATAACTATTTAAATAAACAAAGTATCATGTAATGGGCGAAATATTCTTCTGGCTCGTTTTTGATTCTGACAGGTTGTTTACAGGTTCTGAAGTTCAGTTTGCTCATCTCTAACATGAGGTTGAACTAGGTATGGCTTGTTTGGCTGAACTCTGTAAAGCTGGTCAAAAAAGTTGCATTTGCATTCTTCTTCCTGTTACTGTATACAATAGAATCCTTCCTGTTTCTACCATGAGATTCAGAACACAGTCGCTGACCTTTCGGAATAGTTTCCAAGTCTCCTTTTTCTCCTGAAGCCTTCTCATAAACGGCTCTACCATGCACCCTGCTTGTCAACACCAAACTCGAAGTATACCTGATGTCATCCCTTCCTTTACCATCTTCCTACCTGTATCCAATCTGTAGCTCAACCATATCAAACTTGAGAAATCTCTCTAATGCATCCATTCTGCTCATTCTCTATAATAACCACTCTAGGTCAAACCACGGCCAAACCCATCAGTTCAGTTCAATATTTTGATGGATCCCTAATGTGTCTGCATATTTCCACTTCCCCCTTCTACCATCTGTTCTCTAGAAAGCAAAGAAAGTAATCACCAAAAAAAGAAAAAGAAAAAGAAAACAGGAAAGGAATAACATCAGGTCAATGCCCTAGAAAAATCTTGCAGAAGCTTCCCAATACTTGTGCAAGAAAGCTCACACCCCATATTCGGACCCCCTAACTCTAAATGGGTGTAAAACCTCATGTCATGCATCGCTCACTTACTATGCTCCGGCCACCATGGACTTCTATTACTCATACACGCAGAACATTCTCCTGTTAGAAGGCCTTGTCATGTGTTCTTCTGGTTGCCTGGAAATCTCTTGTCATCTTCTCCTCTTTCAGGCCTGAGATTAATTTCCTCAAACAGGCCTTTCTTGATCCCACCTTATCTCACTTCACCTTCAACCTCTTTTAAAAATCCTCAATCTGATTTTTCTTCATAGCATATATTATAATATGTCAATATCTCGTCTATTTATGTGATTACTAACTTACACTGAGGAGAGCATTTGAATAGAATCTCAATAGGCCGAGTTTCTACAACTTTGTCCTCATACCTCAATTCCCAGCACTTGGCACAGGATCGAGTACAACAAACACTTACTGAATGGATAACGAACTACATGTAAGATAAAATCAAACCTTGCCGAATTGCAGGCACGTTCCCTTATTCTTATACTCCTATGCTTAAAGTGAAAATATATTCATGTTATATTGCTCCGAATGTCCACTTCCAGTTTCTACAGAAAGAGCGTTTCACAACTAATCAATCAAAAGTAAGGTTCAACTCTGTTAGTTGAATGCACAGATCAGAAAGAAGTTTCACAGAATGCTTCTGTGTAGTTTTTATTTGAAGATATTCCTTTCTCCACTATAGGCCTCTTAGCACTCCGAATGTCCACTTGCAGTTTCTACAGAAAGAGTGTTTAAGAACTGCTCAATCAAAGGTAAGGTTCAACTCCGTTAGTTGAATGCACAGAACAAAATGAAGTTTCCCAGAATGCTTCTGTGTACTTTCTATTTGAAGATATTCCTTTTTCCACTATAGGCCTCTTAGCCCTCCGAATGTCCACTTGCAGTTTCTACAGAAAGAGTGTTTCAGAACTGCTCAATCAAAAGTAAGGTTCAACTCTGTTAGTTCAATGCACAGAATAGAAAGAAGCTTCACAGAATGCTTCCGTGTAGTTCATATTTGAAAACATTCCTTTTTCCACTATTACGCGCTTAGCGTTCCGAATGTCCACTTGCAGTTTCTACAAAAAGAGTGTTTCAGAACTTCTCCATCAAAAGTAACGCAAACTCTGTTAGTTGAATGCACAGAAGAGAAAGAAGATTCGCATAATGCTTCTGTGCAGTTTTATTTGATGATATTCCTTTTTCCAGTATGCGCCTCTTAGCGCTTCGAATGCCCACTTGCAGTTTCTACAGAAAGAGTGTTTCAGAACTGCTCAATCAAAAGTAAGGCTCAACTCTGTTAGTTGAATGCAGAGAACAGAAAGAAGTTTCAGAGAATGCTTCTGTGTAGTTATTATTTGGAGATATTCGTTTTTCCACTATAGGCCGCTTAGCGCTCCGAATGTCCACTTGCAGTTTCTACAGAAAGAGTGTTTCAGAACTGCTCAATCAAAAGTAAGGCTCAAGTCTGTTAGTTGAATGCACAGAACAGAAAGAAGTTTCACAGAATGTTTCTGTGTAGTTCATATTTGAAGATATTACTTTTTCCGCTATTACCCTCTTAGCGCTCCGAATGTCTCCTTCCATTTTCTACAGAAACAGTGTTTCAGAACTGCTCAATCAAAAGTATGGTTTACCTCTGTTAGTTGAATGCACAGATCAGAAAGAAGTTTCACAGAATGCTTCTGTGTAGTTTTTATTTGAAGATATTCCTTTTTCCAGTATAGGCCTCTTAGCGCTCCGAATGTCCACTTGAAGTATCTACAGAAAGAGTGTTTCAGAACTGCTCAATCAAAAGTAAGGTTCAACTCTGTTAGTTGAATACACGGAACAGAAAGATGTTTCACAGAATGCTTTTGTGTGGTTTTTATTTGAAGATATTCGTTTTTCCACTATAGGCCTATTAGCGTTCCGAATGTCCACTTGCAGTTTCTACAGAAAGAGTGTTTCAGAACTGCTCTATCAAAAGTAAGGCTCAACTCTGTTAGTTGAATGCAGAGAACAGAAAGAAGTTTCAGATAATGCTTCTGTGTAGTTTTTATTTGGAGATATTCCTTTTTCCACCATAGGCCTCTTAGCACTCCGAATGTCCACATGCAGTTTCTACAGAAAGAGTGTTTCAGAACTGGTCAATCATAGGTAAGGTTAAACTCTGTTAGTTGAATGCACAGATCAGAAAGCATTTTCACAGAATGCCTCTGTGTAGTTTTTAATTGAAGATATTCCTTTTTCCATTATATTCCTCTTAGCGCTCCGAATGTCCAATTCCAGTTTCTACAGAAGGAGTGTTTCAGAACTGCAAAATCAAAAGTAAGGTTAAACTGTGTTAGTTGAATGCACAGAACAGAAAGATGTTTCAGAGAATGCTTCTGTGTAGTTTTTATTTGGAGATATTCCTTTTTCCACTATAGGCCTCTTAGCGCTCCGAATGTCCACTTGCATTTTCTACAGAAAGAGTGTTTCAGAAATGCTCAATCAAAAGTATGGTTTAACTCTGTTAGTTGAATTCACAGATCAGAAAGCAGTTTCACAGAATGCTTCTGTGTAGTGTTTATTTGAAGATATTCCTTTTTTGCAATATAGGACTCTTAGCGCTCAGAATGTCCAATTGTAGTATCTACAGAAAGAGTGTTTCAGAACTGCTCAATCAAAAGTAAGGTTCAACTCTGTTAGTTGAATGCACGGACCAGAAAGCTGTTTAAGAGAATGCTTCTGTGTAGTTTATATTTGAAGATATTCCTTTTTCCACTATTACCCTCTTAGCGCTCCGAATGTCCACTTGCATTTTCTACAGAAAGAATGTTTCAGAACTGCTCAATCAAAAGTACGGTATAACTCTGTTAGCTGAATGCACAGATCAGAAAGAAGTTTCACAGAATGCTTCTGTGTAGTTTTTATTTGAAGATAGTCCTTTTTCCAATATAGGCCTCTTAGCGCTCCGAATATCCAATTGCAGTTTCTACAGAAAGAGTGTTTCAGAACGGCTCAATCAAAAGTAAGGTTCAACTACTTTAGTTGAATGCACAGAACAGAAATAAGTTTCAGAGAATGCTTCTGTGTAGTATTTATTTGAAGATATTCCTTTTTCCACTATTACCCTCTTAGCGCTCCGAATGTCCAGTTGCAGTTCCTACAGAAAGAGTGTTTCAGAACTGCTCCTTCAAAAGTAAGGCTCAACTCTGTTAGTTGAATGCAGAGAACAGAAAGAAGTTTCAGAGAATGCTTCTGTGTAGTTTTTATTTGGAGATATTATTTTTTTCCACTATTACCATCTGAGCGCTCCGAATGTCCAATTGCAGTATCTACAGAAAGAGAGTTTCAGAACTGCTCAATCAAAAGTAAGGTTCAACTCTGTTAGTTGAATGCACGGACCAGAAAGAAGTTTAAGAGAATGCTTCTGTGTAGTTTATATTTGAAGATATTCCTTTTTCCACTATTAACCTCTTAGCGCTCCGAATGTCCACTTGCATTTTCTACAGAAAGAGTGTTTCAGAACTGCTCAATCAAAAGTATGGTTTAACTCTGTTAGCTGAATGCACACAGCAGAAAGAAGTTTCACAGAATGCTTCTGTGTAGTTTTTATTTGAAGATATTCTTTTTCCCAATATAGGCCTCTTAGCTCTCAGAATGTCCAATTGCAGTTTCTACAGAAAGAGTGTTTCAGAAGGGCTGAATCAAAAGTAAGTTTCAACTCTGTTAGTTGAATGCACAGAACAGAAAGAAGTTTCACAGAATGCTTCTGTGTAGTACTTATTTGAAGATATTCCTTTTTCCACTATTACCCTCTTAGCGCTCCGAATGTCCACTTGCAGTTTCTACAGAAAGAGTGTTTCAGAACTGCTCCTTCAAAAGTAAGGCTCAACTCTGTTAGTTGAATGCAGGGAACAGAAAGAAGTTTCAGAGAATGCTTGTGTGTAGTTTTTATTTGGAGATATTCCTTTTTCCACTATTACCATCTTAGCGCGCCGAATGTCCACTTGCATTTTCTACAGAAAGAGTGTTTCAGAACTGCTTAATCAAAAGTATGGTTTAACTCTGTTAGCTGAATGCACAGATCAGAAAGAAGTTTCACAGAATGCTTCTGTGTAGTTTTTATTTGAAGTTATTCATTTTTCCACTGTAGGCCTCTTAGCGCTCCGAATGTCCACTGCAGTTTCTACAGAAAGAGTGTTTCAGAAATGGTCAATCAAAAGTAAGCTTCAACTCTGTTAGATGAATGCACAGATCAAAAAGAAGTTTCACAAAATGCTTCTGTGTAGTTTTATTTGAAAATATTCGTTTTTCCACTGTACGCCTCTTAGCGCTCCGAATGTCCACTTGCAGTTTCTACAGAAAGAGTGTTTCCAAACTGCTCCATCTAAAGTAAGGTTCAACTCTGTTAGTTGAATGCACAGATAAGAAAGCAGTTTCACAGAATGCTTCTGTGTAGTTTTTAATTGAAGATATTCCTTTTTCCACAATACGCCTCTTAGCGCTCCGAATGTCCATTTGCAGTTTCTACAGAAAGAGAGTTTCAGAACTGCTCAATCAAAAGTAAGGTTCAACTCTATTAGTTGAATGCACAGAACAGAAAGAAGTTTCACAGAATGCTTCTGTGTAGTTTTATTTGAAGAAAATCCTTTTCCCACTATATGCCTCTTAGCCCCCGGAATGTCCACTTGCAGTTTCTACAGAAAGAGTGTTTCAGAACTGCTCAATCAAAAGTAATGCTCAACTCTGTTAGTTTAATGCAGAGAATAGAAAGAAGATTCAGAGAATGCTTCTGTGTAGTTTTTATTTGGAGATATCCTTTTCCACTATATGCCTCTTACCACTCCGAATGTCCACTTGCAGTTTCTAAAGAAAGAGTGTTTCCAAACTGCTCAATCAAAGGTAAGGTTCAACTCTGTTAGTTGAATGCACAGAACAAAATGAAGTTTCACAGAATACTTCTGTGTAGTTTTTATTTGAAGATATTCCTTTTTCCACTATAGGCCACTTAGCCCTCCGAATGTCCACTTGCAGTTACCACAGAAAGAGTGTTTCAGAACTGCTCAATCAAAAGTAAGGTTCAACTCTGTTAGTTGAATGCACAGAACAGAAAGAAGTTTCACAGAATGCTTCTGTGTAGTTTATATTTAAAGATATTCCTTTTTCCACTATTACCCTCTTAGTGCTCCGAATGTCCAATTGCATTTTCTACAGAAAGAGTGTTTCAGAACTGCTCAATCAAAAGTATGGTTTAACTCTGTTAGTTGAATGTACAGATCAGAAAGCATTTGACAGTATGCTTCTGTGTAGTTTTTAACTGAAGATATTCCTTTTTCCATTATAAGCCTCTTAGCGCTCCGAATGTCCACTTGCATTTTCTACAGAAAGAGTGTTTCAGAACTGCTCTTTCAAAAGTATGGTTTAACTCTGTTAGTTGAATGCACGGAACAGAAAGCAGTTTCACAGAATGCTTCTGTGTAGTTTTAAATGAAGATATTTTTTTTCCACTATACGCCTCTTAGCGCTCTGAATATCCACTTGCAGTTTCTACAGAAAGAGTGTTTCAGAACTGCTCAATCAAATGTAAGGCTCAACTCTGTTACTTGAATGCAGAGAACAGTAAGTAGTTTCAGAGAATACTTCTGTGTAGTTTTTATTTGGAGATATTCCTTTTTCCACTATAGGCCAATTAGCGCTCCAAATGTCTACTTGCAGTTTCTACAGAAAGAGTGTTTCAGAACTGCTCAATCTAAGGTAAGGTTCAACTCTGTTAGTTGAATGCACAGAAGGAAATGAAGTTTCACAGAATGCTTCTGTGTAGTTTTTATTTGAAGATATTCCTTTTTCCACTGTAGGCCTCTTAGCCCTCCGAATGTCCGCTTGCAGTTTCTACAGAAAGAGTGTTTCAGAACTGCTCAATCAAAAGTAAGTTTCAACTCCGTTAGTTGAATGCACAGATCAGAAAGAAGTTTCACAGAATAGTTCTGTGTAGTTTATATTTGAAGACATTCCTTTTTCCACTATTACCGTCTTAGCGCTCGAATGTCCACTTGCATTCTATACAGAAAGAGTGTTTCAGAACTGCTCAATCAAAAGTATGGTTTAACTCTGTTAGTTGAATGCACAAATTAGAAAGCAGTTTCACAGAATGCCTCTGTGTAGTTTTTAATTGAAGATATTCCTTTTTCCATTATAGGCCTCTTAGCGCTCCGAATGTCCACTTGCAGTTTCTACAGAAAGAGTGTTTCAGAACTGCTCAATCAAAGGTAAGGTTCAACTCTGTTAGTTGAATGCACAGAACAAAATGTAGTTTCACAGAATTCTTCTGTGTAGTTTTTATTTGAAGTTATTCCTTTTTCCACTATAGGCCACTTAGCCCTCCGAATGTCCACCTGCGTTTTCTACAGAAAGAGTGTTTCAGAACTGCTCAACCAAAAGTATGGTTTAACTCTGTTAGTTGAATGCACAAAACAGAAAGAAGTTTCACAGAATGCTTCTGTGTGGTTTTATTTGAAGATATTTGTTTTTCCACTATACGCCTCTTAGCGCTCCGAATGTCCACTTGCAGTTTCTACAGAAAGAGTTTTCCAGAACTGCTCAATCAAAAGTAAGGCTCAACTCTGTTAGTTGAATGCAGAGAACAGAAAGAAGTTTCAGAGAATACTTCTGTGTAGTTTTTATTTGGAGATATTCCTTTTTCCACTATAGGCCCATTAGCGCTCCGAATGTCCACTTGCAGTTTCTACAGAAATAGTGTTTCAGAACTCCTCAATCAAAGGTAAGGTTCAACTCTGTTAGTTGAATGCACAGAAGGAAATGAAGTTTCACAGAATGCTTCTGTGTCGTTTTTATTTGAAGATGTTCCTTTTCCACTGTAGGACTCTTAGCCCTCCGAATGTCTGCCTGCAGTTTCTACAGAAAGAGTGTTTCAGAACTGCTCAATCAAAAGTAAGGTTCAACTCTCTTAGTTGAATGCACAGATCAGAAAGTAGTTTCACAGAATGCTTCTGTGTAGTTTATATTTGAAGATATTCCTTTTTCCACTATTACCCTCTTAGCGCTCCGAATGTTCACTTGCATTTTCTACAGAAAGAGTGTTTCAGAACTGCTCTATCAAAAGTATGGTTTAACTCTGTTAGTTGAATGCACGGAACAGAAAGAAGTTCCACAGAATGCTTCTGTGTAGTTTTATATGAATATATTTGTTTTTCCACTATGAGATGAAACAGGGTGGGAGAGTACATAGGGAGGCTCATAACCTCAGTGTGGTTGGAGAAAACAGGCTGAAAGGAGAAACGGGAGAAAGTTACAAAGGGTATCAAATGTGTTAGTAGTGGAGGGAAAAGCAAATATTGAATACGACCCACAGATCTTGGATAACCCAGTGTTTGGTAGTAACTTACATGAAAGGTTTTGACAAAATAGCGGGATAGATGGAGAAAATAATAAGTAAGTGTTATATTTCCTCAGTAGAAACAAACAAACAAAAAACGTGTAATCACAGCCTGATCTTTTAACTGGCCTCCACTTATCTTGCTGCCTGGATTGGCATACATATTCCGCTGCCTGGAAACTGCCCAACACGTTTGAAAGGTTGTTGCTCACTATTACACCCAGGCATTATTGCTTCACCAGCTGAGTTGTAAGGGGCCTCCAGGTGGCCTAGATTGTTCTCCTTATCATATACATTATTTTCATTTATCGATTTGCCCAGAACATCTAATGAAATATTACGGACACCAATAACATGAATACAAACATAGCTATAGACACTAAAATGTAAATTGATGTCTTTTGAAAGGCTGTCATGTCTCAGATGCTAAATTTGGAGTATTTGCTTCTAATAAATAAATAGCTTGCTTTAATCATTCTGGTTTATGAATATAATATAGGGGAGCAGCTTTGATTTTGCCCTTAATCTTAAAAAACAATTAGCGAGGCATGGTGGCAGCACCTGTAGTCCCAGCTACTCAGGAGGCTGAGGCAGGAGAATGGTGTGAATCCGGGAGGTGGAGCTTGCTGTGAGCCAAAATCATGCCACTGCACTCCAGCCTCGGCGACAGTGTGAGACTCCATCTCAAAAAAAAAAAAAAAAAAGATCATACAAGGAGTAAATGATGATTTAGCATAAAACACAGTTCATAGAACTCAAACTTTGTTATTTTATGGGATTATACTAACCTATTACTATTCAAAATTTACCATTTCAAAAGAAGAAACATTGGTCTGGGAAAATTGCCATTGCTTATACAGAATAATGGAGGAATCTTTTTGAGCACAACAATTCTAATGATATTCCTCATCACTGGTTCCAAAACCAAGCCCAAGGAAGGCCTGCATAGGGATAACGTGTAGAACACGCAAAAGAAACACACATCACCAGCTCCTCAACCCAGAGCTCCAAGGGAATGGCCAAGGAAGCTGTATTGTCCTAAGAAATTTGAGATTGTTTTGACTTACATTAAATCCTGCTCAATCATATGTATGTACACAGACACACACACACACACACACACACACAGACGGTGTCGTCAGTGAAGCCTCTAACAATGCATCTTGACTGGATAGATTCGACAATTAAAATGACTGGAAGAAAATAGGGCTTCATAAGTGGCACTTACTATTCACATAACACATTAAAAGGACATCTCCTAAATTAAATCTTGTCTATGATAAAAAGGCAGACAATCATGACCCAAGGCTAATTTATAACCGCAGAAATGTTCAAGACAGACCAATGCTTGCTATGTTTAGGAACTGACAAGAAAGTACAGGTCTTTATAATCTACCATTTTGCTTCATTTGATACCAGGTGACCTTCATAATGCAGGCAATAGAGAATTGCAAGATTTGTCGGAGATTTCAGGTCTTTGGAAAGCTATGCCCTTTCACAAGAACAACCGTGGAAACAGGAAGAAAGTCAACTCCCACTTAAGGCAATCAGAATTTACAAATATTCCTTCCTTCATTGAAATTTCAATAGGCACTTCAATATTATCTTTAATTCTTTTGTTACAATCATACATCACATAACATTTTGGTCAAGGATGGTGCACACACATGACAGTGGTGCAATAAAATCATAACACTGTATTTTTACTGTACCTCTTCTATGTTTAGACATGTATAGATACACTTACTGTATAGATATAAGTAAGCATATAGATATACTTAACTGTTGTGTTACAATTGCCTACAGTATTCAGTGCAGTAACATGCTGCACAGGTTTGTAGCTTAGGAGGAATAGGCTATACCATATAGCATAGGTATGTAATCAGCTATAGTATCTAGGTTTGTGTAAGTAAACTCTGTGATGTTCATACAATAATAAAATTGTCCAGCAATGCATTTCTCAGACATACCCCTGTCATTACGTGACACATGACTATGTTAGTTAACACTGAGGGAACTTCATGGGAAATACACTCTGCAGCTCCATCATAAATAGAAACCGTTTATGTCAAAAAACACATAAAAGCATAGTTGCAAGATTACAATTCCTTCCAGATATTTCATTTAGTATCTCCACAGATCACTAACTGCCTGAATAGCATTCTTGAGTCTCCACTGCCTCACATTTGATTTCAGGTCATTCCATCAATTGTCAAAGACGCATCCAACATTAACTTTCCAATACTGGTTTGGATTGTGCCAACATTGTCATCCTGGGCCACAACAACACAAAAGGCTAACTCGGTGAGTTAACATAGACACTGATCAGTGAGATTTTGCTGACGGGTGGTACCATTTTTTACCAAGATCAAGGGTATTCATACCTTCAGGCATATAGATAACATTGAAAAGGGCAGGTTCGTAGATAAAAAGGCGATGAGGAAGGGTTATTGCAGGATACATGAGCTACGGTGTCTCCTGTTTAACCTGAGTCTGAAGAGATTCAAAGTGAAGGTGCCATGCATGCCTCTTCAATAGTTCCATGTCGATTGATTTTCTGGGCTACACTTCCCAGCATTCAAATTGCTAAATGCATATAAATGACAACTGAATATTTATAACCTAGATTTGTGCTTTTGAGTGACCTTATCTATAGTTATGTGCTTCAGTGATCTAACTTGGGGTTGACTCCAAACTTTGATAAAGTAAAGACCCTGCTTATTCCTTGAGTATTGCTGCACTGACAACTGATTTAGTGAATGCCACTGTGAAAATAATAAACCTCTTGGTGAATATATTTAGACATATCTTGTAACCTGTACACATCTTAACCAGGGATGTTACTTGATCTTTCTATGTACAGGAGTGTGTGGAGATAGAACAACATACAGGATTGTAATTGTTTCCTGTGAGACTAATAGAAAATTCAAGCTAGTGAAGTATGTTTATGCATGGCACACTTCTCACCAGCAATTTTAGGAAGTTCTACCCACAACCCATATGTCTTTTGATATGTGGGTTACCTTGGAGAGAGAAAAAGGAACTCTGAACACAGGCACAAAATCCTTTAGAATTTTATCTAGAGTTGGACTTGTCCCAAAGCTTTTGTATAAACTTGCTTGATGAGCAACTGTTGTCCACTGGTAGCTTCACTGTACAATCCACACACAACCAAACTTCACAACTGGAGTCCTAAATTTGCACTTTGTTTGGTAAAGTTGAATGAAAAATGGTCTTTTAAGCTTATGCTCTCTTATGAGAGCTGTTATTAGATTAATTTTACTCCAAGATATGCCAGTTAGGAAATAACTTCCAATATAATTTCACCAGCCCCCTGTGGGTGGACTAATTAGTCATACATCACACTTACTCTGGTGGTGAAATGCCTCAAAAGAAGGTCTGCAGAGTGTTGCTCTACCTAGAAGGACATGAATAAAGAGACATAAAAATCATTCATTAAGAAGGAAGAAGACTTTCCTTGCCTAGGTTTTCACTTGTAGGATCCAATTAATTTTATCACTTAATATTTTGTCCTGGTGGGCATTCATTTTACAAATTTGTAAGATCAGTAGAAATGGTAACTTTCAGAAATCAAACTGTAAATGTTCTGTAGACGTTGACAGAAAGAGCTATTTGGAGCTGTGCTTTTGCCAATTAGACACTCTGAGAAAATCTGTGAAAGGATATTTTCAGGAAGTCATTGAACCCCCTAAAAATCAAGTTTATTGCTCTTACCATAAATATAAATAATTTATTATCAACCATTTTCAATATTCTAATAAGTAACCTTTATTGTTCATTTCATTGGCATGATCTACGTAGACACGTGATTTATCTTCTTTTGCAATAAATTCAGAAAATTTGCTGCCTGGAAAAGCCATGTTTTAAAATTACCACCTGTTTGATGATTTTCTTATAAAAACATTTCCACTTAAGTATCTATCTCTGTTTGTCCTTTATTTTCCCTTCCATTCTAGCTCTACCCCTTGTCTCCTTTGTGTGTCTCAGGATAAGTGCCCTATAACATTATGTAATTCTGGAAACCCTTCGATACAATGTTATTACATGTAAAAAAAAAAAAGTATGTTTTAGCAAACTCTTTGTTCACAGATTATCTTTGACTACTTGCCTATTAGACAATTTTTGTAGGCTCCATATGCTATTAATTTATATTCACTTTTAGAAGAATTTTCATCAAAAGCAAAAGTCTTATGTAAATTGATTATATGCTACTTGTACTTCTGTGTATATATACACACAGAGCCACATACATATATGTAACTCCGGAGGCCTGCCTGGACTGTTTAATAACTGTCCTGAACAAGAGCAAGAAAAAGCTGGTCAAATTTCAAACAACAGGTTGAACTGGGGAGCTCACATTTTGCATAAAATAGACACTAGCGGCCTTTAAAAATTAAACATTTCTACTGTTTTAAAAAATTGTAGCCATCATAGTATGAGGAAAAAATGTAATAATCCTTTTTAATTCTTTCCATTTTATTAACCACAGAGTCCTTACGCCCTAACTTCATTGGTATCCCTTTGAGATTAAACAGAACACTGAATTTAAAATTCTGAGAAATAAATAATTACACCATTTATTTGAGGCACTCTTTCACCTTTCAAGAACTATTTTGAGAATTCATTAGCTAAATATTGCTATAATGCAGGCTAGTAATAAATGGAAATAACGAGTTCATTGTAAAGTTTAAACTCATGATGGTATGATCTGGAATTTTTGTTAACCTAGAATACATAATTAGCTCTAGAGGTGAAATGAAAGACAAAATCACTTTACATATTAGTAAAAAACAAATAATGTAACTTTATAAGCTACTGCTGTTCTTTTGCTCTTGGGAACCAGTGACATCTCTAATTAGAGAACATTATGGAAAGGTTAAAGATGAGAATACATGCAGTCTGTCTACAGGAAACCTCAACTGTTCAGGTTAATGAAATGTTTGCAGAAGTCATATTAATTAGCAGGTTCACAGGAAACTAACATTTATTGTATAAATTCCATGGTAAAATGTATTAGGGCTCCAGGCACACAACTGTGCGCCATCTACGTTACCACACAATGCCTACTTCTTTCCGTCTTTATTCATTTCTCTCCTAATGGTCTGTATGTTATTGTTACATAGTTCGAAAAATCTTCCATGAGGCAGAAATTTCATTTAATGATATAGCTTTGAAAATAAAGAAAAACAGTAGAAACTTTCTATTTTCTTATAAAGCAGTATTGTTGAATTTTCAAAGTTTCATTTATGTAATGTCACAAGGTGACAAACGTATTTCTTTAATTCCCTCTTTTTGTTATTTTTGTCTAACATCAACCAAAGCCATTTCTTTCATTTGAAGGTGAAAACTGCTCATCAAAATCCAGTTTAAGCTGAGAAACAAAGAACTAAATTTTGCATGAGAGATTATACACTGCATAAGTATAAAACAGCACCAGAAACAATGCTGGATCAGCAATTTTAAAAAAGATGAACGCAGGTTATCATCAAATCAATTGTTACCAAGACACCAATTCCACCTCTAGGCCAGAAAATTAGCCACTTCCCACAGGAAAACAATAATTGAAGACAAAGTTTACCAGTGAAAGTTGGTTATTTTTTTTTCCATCCTTGCATCAACTAAAATGATATCTATAGTTCCTCTTAACACTTTTCTTACTTTCAAATATGTGGGTATGCTTAATTAGCTGAGGCCATGTTTCATACGCACATCTGGCTACAAGGGAAACTGGGAATATGAGCCCCAATCCTAATGTTTGTAGAGTATTTAGAAATTTGAGAATTCCCTCCAAATAAAGAGTTTTTTAAAACACTGTTAGACAAAAAGTTTGAATTACAAAATGTGGTAGTAGCTCATGTCTAACTCAAATGCAGGGAAAAAAACTATAAACTCTAAAAAAAAAAAAAATACACATTTGATGGTAATAAGAAACAGAAAATAGGCAGAAATAGTAGAATATTTGACCACTGATGAAGTTTTTAACCATTGAATAAAGAAAAATTGCAATGATTTAAATTTGCATCAATGCAGCTTCACACCTGATGACACTCCCTGGTCTGTGCAAAATTGGATGTCTACGAGTAAAGCAGTGAGTTTTACTAGCTTGAGGAATAAGAGCACAGAGTTCCAGGCTGACAGAAAAGAAGAACTGGGAAATTTGAATGACATGGGAGGAAATCTCACACAAGTGAAAGCCACAGAGGAGAATGTCACAGAGGAAAAATCTAAAATCAGCACTTAAACTTCATTCAGATATATGACGGCTGCTACATTTCACATTGATAAAAAGAGACTCCATAGAATCCAGCAGAAAACAACAGCTAAATTGCTAGTACAGAGCAGATATTTCAACCATTGCATATAGCTCAGGAGTAAAAGTTTGGTGTTTGACTGCACAAAGAAGACCAATATTAGAAAAGAGTCACTCTTCAAAGGAAAATAAAAGAACCTATCTCTACAAAATATCATCCTAATAATCTAACATATAATTTAACCTGTCTAGACATAGAACCAGGAAAATATGATGCATAAGAAAAAAGTAAACAATGGATTAAGATATTGAAATGGCCCACACGCTGGGATTAGAAGATAAGAAATTTAAAATAAGCTATTGTAAGCATATTCAAGGATTTAAGGAATAGACAGTCATAAGAGTGAATATATGGAGAATCTCAACAGAGAAGTAAAAACGATAAAGAAATAATGGGACAAATTTTAGAACTGAGGGACAGAATATCTTATATAAAAATGACATCGTACGCACATACCAGCAAATTAAAGGTGGCAGAAAAAGCTATCAGTGCACTTAAAAACAGATCAAGAACAATTTTCTAATACAGTTAAGAATACAGAGGAAGAAAAATAATAAAAATAGGGCCAGTCTAGAACTAATATAATTGGAGTCCTAGAAAGAGTAGAGAAGGAGAAAATGAGACAGAAAAAGCTATTTGAAAAAGTAAAGACCAAAAGTTTTCCTAATTGTCAGCATATATCAACTTACAGGTTTAAGAAACTCAAAGAACAGAATAAAAATAAAGAACCAAATGCAGACATACCATAGTCAAACCATTGGGCAAAAAAAGAGTAAATCTTGAAAGTAGCTACAGGGAGGGAGAAAAATAATGTACATACATGGAAACAAATAGACAGATGACCTGTCATCAGAAATGACAGTTTAAAAAGCAATGAAACCACATCTTCAAAAAATAAAAAAACACGTCAACTCCAAATTCTATAACTAGAGAAAGTAATTCTTGAGAAAATAAAGATTTATTCAGATAAAAGAAAGCTTCGGACATTTGTCATTAGCAGAGCTAAATACAAGAAATGCAAACGGAAATTTTTCAGGCTAAAGAAAGATAACAACAGATGGAAATTCTGAACTACAGGTAGCAAGGAGAAGCTCTAGGAATGGCAAGTGCATCAACATGAAAAACTAAGGCTTTTTTCTTTTAGTTTTATAACAAACAACTGATGGTTTAAATAAAAAATTAAGTGTACTGTTGATAATGTATGTAAACTATTCTAAATTAATAGCTCTGACAGGAGACTAAACGCAACAATTTTGCTGCAACATTTCTTTATGTTACATGAAAACGTTGACTGTTAACAGTAAGTGGACTGCGATAAGCCCAGGGTGCTGATTATAATCCCTAGAGAACCACCACATCATATGAAGACATTCTTCTAACATGCCAATAAAGGAATTAAAATGGAACGCCGAATATTGTTCAGTTAATATAAAAAGGCATGAAAGAAAGAACAGAGGAGCAAAAAATGATGGAACAAATACAACATAAGAACAAAAGAGGCTGGGCACGGTGGCTCAGGCCTGTAATCCCAGCACTTTGGGAGGCCGAGGCGGGCGGATCACGAGGTCAGGAGATCGAGACCATCCTGGCTAACACAGTGAAACTCCGTCTCCACTAAAAATGCAAAAATTAGCCGGGCGTGGTGGCGGCGCCTGTAGTCCCAGCTACTCGGAGAGGCTGAGGCAGGAGAATGGCGTGAACCCGGGAGGCGGAGCCTGCAGTGAGCTGAGATCGCGCCCCTGCACTCCAGCCTGGGCGACAGAGCGAGACTCCGTCTAAAAAAAAACAAAAAAAGAAAAAAAAAGCAAAATAGTAGGCTTAAATCCAACCTTATCAATAATTATTTCAAATGTAATTTAAATACTCCAAATAAAACACAGATTGTCCATCGGTATATTCTGTTGTATGAATATACCACATTATCTTTATTAAGCTGCGAGTAAAATAATTTCCAAGTATACCATGGAAACAACAAGCACAAGAAATCTTATGTGGCTATATTAATAGAAGAAAAAGTAGACCTCCAAACAAGCAATATTACAACAGAAAGCTATTTCATAATGATCAAATGTCAAGTACTTATGAAGACATAATTCTGTATTGCTAACTGATAGAATAACTAAAGAAAGTTAAGATAAAATAATTTTGACAACAGCTTGACCTAATCAATATTGACCAAGACGATAGAATATATGTTCTATTATGCTACACGTGAAACATTTATCAATAGACTATAGACCACAAAATATCCCTCAAGAAGTTTCAAAACACTGTAATCATAGAAAGTATGCTCTCTGACCATAATGAAAATGAGTTGAAATGGGTAAAAACAAGCTACACAGGAAAGTCTACACTACTGGAAGATTTAAATACACCTTAAAATGCCCTTCAGCTCAAGGAAGAAATCATAAGTAACACCTTAAAATACATCGAACTGAATACAAATAGAAATATACTATATCAAAATGTGTGGGATAAAGTTAAGCAGACCCAGAGTAAAGTTTTTGTATAAATGCTTATTCTAAAAAAGAGAAGTTCAAAACAAGTGAACTAATTTTCTACCTTAAAAAGAAAATCTAAAACAAGAGAGCAAATTAAGTCCAAAACAAGTAGAAGAAAGGAAATAGAACAGAAATTAGAAATCAATGAGACAGAAAACAGACACAGGAGAAAATTAACATGGCCAAAAGTTAGTTCTGTGAGAAAGAAAGAAAATGCAAATTATAAATATCAGGGATTAATGAGATTGTACAGTTGTAGACACAAGAGACATTAACAAGATAATGGAATATTGCGAAACATTTTATACCAATTTTCATTACTTGGATGAAAGGGTGAATTCCTTGGAAAAAAAAACTTATAGAAAAATTCACAAGATTAAATGGAACATATGAATTGACATTTATTAAAGTAATTAATTGTCAAATACTTGCACATAAAAACATAAAACTAAAGAAAATAAAAAAATAAGCAAACTCCAGATCCAAAGAGTTTTGCTGGTGAATTCTTTCAAACATTTGAAAAAACTAAAATGTTTAAATTATTTCAGAAATAAAGAAGGGGGAAATTCCAAACTCGTTTTATGAGTCAGAATTCTGATACCAAAACTACAAAACCCAGGAATGCAAAACTGATTTCAGCTTAAAGAGCTATCACCATTCTAATCTGTGATTCTAATGAATTTGGCTATCTTAGATACTTTATACAAGTGGAATCACACAGTTTGTCCTTCTGTGACTAATTTCCTTTACTTAGCATTAATGTCCTCTAGGTTCATCCATGTTGCATATTGCAGGGCTTTCTGTTTTTAAAGCTGAATAATACTCCGTTGCATGAATATACCACATTTTCTTTATCTATTCATCTGCCAATAGACATTTACCTTATTCCCACATTTTCATTAGTGTAAATAATGCTGCAATGAGCCTGAGAATCAGAGAATCATCCCAATTTCAATCCTTTCAGATAAATAACCTGAAGTGAGATTGCCAGATCATATAGTAGTTCTACTTTCTTAATTTTTTTGAGGAGCCACCGTACTGCTTTCCATAGAGGCTGCACAGTTTTACATTCCCAGAAACACTGTACAAGTGTTCCAATTTCTCCCCATTCTTAACACTCATTATCTTTTTCTTTTAATAAGACCATTCTAACAGGCTTGAGGCAATATCTCTGTGGTTTTGATTTGCATTTCCCTGATGATTAGTGATGCTGAGCATTTTTTTCATGTACCTGTTGGTCACTTGGGTATTTCATTTGGAGAAATATCTATTGCTGATTAAAAAAAGAAAAAACTCTCAGCAAGCTAGAAAAAGAAATTTTCTCGAAGTGATGGAAAGCATCCATAACAAAACATATAAACAATATTATATTTAATGGTGAATGTGTAAATGATTAAACCACATAAATTAGGACAAGAAAAGCATGTCTGTGTTCGTCACCTCTATTCAACATTGTACTGGTGATTCCAGACTTTGAGTATAAATATTTAGGGGACAACTGTTGTCACTGAAGCCCAAATCTTGGTCATCCTCAGAAAAAAAAAAAAAAAGTTGATTAGGTTGTATATAATCTAATTCTACTTGCTTTGGGCTTAATTTTAGAGAAATTCAATTAAGTTGCTTAATTTAAGCAACTTTTACTTAAATTAAGCAACTTAATTGAATTTCTCTAAAATTACAGCTTGTATCAACTCTAGAATTTATTGGGCACCTCCTAGGACATAAACACTGGAATTTGGTGAGAGACATCAGGTAGGAAAGAGCCTGGCTCTGACATAAACTCAACACACAGAGGGGGACATATGTTATGAGACTGACCTGCCTTCTCCATCTCATAAAAGGGGTTCTTGTTGCTGGTAACACAGATTAAACTATTTCAATTTCATTCAAGATAAAAGGATTAGCAATTGTATGTAAGATGAAAAAATCACCCCTCAGGAAGACAAAAGTCTCACAAAAGGATATTTAAACTAGCCAACACTTTGAAATTTAGGCAGAGATCGAGATTTCTGGGTGAACTAAAGTAGCAAGAACAAAGTAGAGGCTCCAATTCTAGGAAAAGGGGGCCCTAATAAGATTTACGATCCAGAAACTCAAGAAATCCAGACAGAAGGATGCAGTCTCCGCATTCAAGGCAGTAGCAATACCTGGATTACGAAGCCAATCCCCAAAGCAGGAACTCATAAACACAAATTGGATTGAGGAAGAAGCTTGCCCACCAGAAGATTTAGGTTATTACAAGGTAGAATGTGATAGAGAAAACGAGCATGGGACTGGAAACAAAAGGAGGAAGCCCCATGATTACAACTAGAATATAACTGTCAGAGATGGTGCGGAAACAAGACTGAAGAGAGAACTCCTTAAACCCCACGTGCCTTACGTCAGGACTGATCCTGGACACAGGCTGGAAAGCATAGCCTGCAAGTGCTGAGGGAGGAGGCGTGGGCTCAGCTGTGAGAAGGAGAAGGACATACAGCTGAAAAGCAGATACGGGTCTTGAAATCGCGCAGAGGGTTTGGGCCTTTGTTGCTCTCTGCCAGCAGCTGCCAGTAGTTCTCACACTTTGGCTGGCATCAAAATCACCTGGGGCAGTGGTGGGGAGGGGGAGAGTGTTGTGAAACCACAGGTGACCAGGCAGAAAACACCTCTATGTTTTCCAATTCAGTAAGTACAGAAATCTTAATTGGAACAAGGTGGAGGTCAGACATTGATAGTGCTGTGGACTGCACCAGGGACATAAGCATGATCTTTAGAGAAGTGGCTCTAACCAGTTGAGGGCAACCACTGGACAGAGAGAGGTCCAGACCAACCGTACACAGAGACATCATGCAATTACACTTTAGCAACCTCTCCAAATAACATGTCTCTTAGTGAAACTTGGGAGGTTGAAAATTAAAAACATAAAATCCAGTGGCATTTATGTATCCTAGGCACTTACATTTGTCTGGTTCTTCCACCTTGCCTTTGCTTGGTTAGAATTTTGGGTAGATAAGAGGTGGACTTACATGTGCTAGTGTGAGAACTTTGATACACTCATTTAGACATTGACCTACTATCTTGATGTTTGAAAGCTACAACCCAAAGAAATTTCTTTTTACATAAAACAAATTCAGCCCTTGCCTTCCTTATAGATTACATCTTCCACTACCAGTAATAAAAAAGTAACAATATGCATAAGTCAAAGTATCTTCTTAGATCCTCTGTAGTGTTTTATTATTTAGTTGTGTGAATTAAAGTAACTCTCAAAATTTCAAGGATGCCTGAGAAGCAATTCATGTTCAAAGGCTGCCCTCTTGTGACAATGTGTTGTATGTTTTACTGTAAAAGTAATCTTATTTCACCTTATAACCTCTACAATCCAATTCATAACAGCATAAAAAGGAAATAAAACCTTACATAATTTTGAATTTTAGAAAGTACCTTGTTTATATGGCTCCTTAGATAATGAATAGTCAATTTGGTAAATATTCCAGTGAGTTGAAGGTTTGAATCCATCTCACTTAACTAGCTTGATGGATATATTTCTAAACCTATACAACCCACTCCTCTGCTTGTAAAAAATTAAAGTTAGCTGTAGATTGAGATGTCAGTGACACAGTTTATAGAACATAACTTAGATTGTCATCTACATTACTGCAACTACAAATACCACCCTCAGATTGAAGAATCAGTTTTATCAGTAAACATCTCTAATTGAACTACAAATGGTGTATGTCTTCTGGCTTTTACAAGCTCTTGGTCTAAAGCAGGGAATATACGATGTAAAAATTACAAAACAAGGCCACGCGCGGTGGCTCATGCCTGTAATCCCAGCACCTTGGGAGGCCGAGGCGGGTGGATTACAATGTCAGGAGATCGAGACCATCCTGGCTAACACGGTGAAACCCATCTCTACTAAAAATACAAAAATTAGCTGGGTGTGGTGGCGGCGACTGTAGTCCCAGCTACTCAGAAGGCTGAGGCAGGAGAATCGCTTGAACCCAAGACACGGAGGTTGCAGTGAGCTGAGATTGCAGCACTGCACTGCAGCCTGGTGGCAGAACAAGATTCCATCTCAAAAATAAATAAATAAATAAATAAATAAATAAATAAATAAATAAATATACAATAACAGTGACTATAATGTTTTGTGATGTTAAACCTTGAGAGCTTTTTTATTCTTTCTTTTCCCAAGTCCCTTTCCCAGTTCCAGGAGCAGTTATTCTAAGCTCATTGACGTAAAGGAATAGAAACAAAAGGTTTGGTGGAAAAAATAATAACCTGCTATCATTTCTGTCTTTTGTTTTTTAAAAGCTTGAGCATTTGGGAGAATTTGGAAAGATTGTGGAGTAAGTGCAAAGAAGGAATTCGCTAACAAAAATTATATAGGGTAAAATGAGTTTTTTCCAGGTTAGAAAATACTCACTCCCTACACTCCTACCTTCCTTTCCCATAGTTAAGAAGAGGAAAAAGCAAAGGCCTCTTGGTAGCAGTGGTGACTTAGGCAGTTTCTTAGAAATATTCTAGAAGGCATAGTCATCTTTAAAAAAAATAGCTACAAGGATATGTCTAAGCAGAAGGGACCATGGGCCAAATTACGAGTAGACTTTTGCATTCCAGATATGGTAAAGAAGAAGCAGGAAGCCGGTGGGCCTAAACAGGCCACACAGAAATGGACAAGGAATAGGCCAGCAGCAGCTTGTGGGGACAAAATGTCAAGCCCCGAATGTGAAACCCACCATCCATCCTCCAAATTCTGGCTCTGTTTAACAAGGCTGTGGTCTGGCACTAGGTGCCACCTCAGTGACTAAAGCATAATTCCCCGTCTCCTGGGAGTGTTGACAGCTGACTCCTGGCAACAACACTCACAGCACAGTAAAGTTCCTTCACCCAAGTTCATGTCCCTTCTCAAGGCATCCCACATCCGAGAACTGCTTGGTACAGAAATATAATGGCCTGGCTTGCTTGCTCCAATTTGAGGTCATTAGGTAAACTCACCAAGATCCCTGTAGAGCGGGCTGCGGCCATGATAGTGATTGCATTCCAGCCAGCTTCGTGCTTTGCCCAATCCTATTGCTTTCACTCTTCGCAGGTGTTGGGAATATCCATTTCAACTTCCTTGCATGCAAATCTCCAACTCCGAGTCGGTTTCCTAGGACACCTGACTGGTGACATCTCTATCACTATCACAGTACTTAGAGGGGAGCATCTTAAAATGATTTAAGGCTAACTGCCCTAAGAGCACAGACAGATGATGGCTTAAAATAGAATTTAAGTGGGTTTAAAAAACATGAAAAAAGTTGACATTGCACGCTCATATGAGCTTATGGATCAAACCATGCATATGATTTCTAAGATCCCTTGTGCAGTATATATTTGCACTGTTTATAAATGACATCCCCTTGAATTGAATTCAGTGCAATTCAAAACAGTAATTTGTGGGAAAAGTTAGGTATGCAGATAGCCTAGACTCTACAGAGGCACACATCATTTGGAGAATAATAGTGAACTGGCTGGTCTATGAGGGAAGAAAACAGTGAATATAGACTACTAGTGAACAAGGATATTTTCTCATATATATTCAAATTAAGGTGAATTTCTTTACAGAATTATGCCTTAGAAAAAGTATTTCCCTATATATGAATCCTCACAAGTTTTCCTACGATGAGTGCTTTTGTGATTATTTTGAATAACGAAGTAATATTTAAGGAAACTCTCTTGCCCTGAATGTACTTTATGTCAATTGATGTTGCATATAGAGATCATCAGAGTGAAGCTACAAGAAAAGGAGGAACATTACTTAGCAAAGACTTAGAGAATTAGTCCTAATAGTGTGAAATCACAATTTCAAGTGAGGGAATAAATGCAGCTTTTAATGATTACTTAAATGAAGTTTAACTGTAGCAGGATCTACAAGAAATTCGCAACCTTTGGCTCCGGTAACAGAAACTCAGGATATACGCCTTTCAGGGCTTTTGGATTCTGCATCATATTGAGAGAGACTCCTTTAAACAAGCAATAGGAAACTTTCTGTGACAACATAATAAATTCAAAAAGTTCTGTAGCTCAGACAATGTAGATAGAAGTGAGGACTTTGGCCTAGACAGCCCTGTTCACTCTAAAGATGGATTAAATAATGAAAAAGATATTGATATCAAAAATTCAATCGGGAATTTGATTAAAGCATTTCATTAAATGTGATAATTTCTTAGTATATTATCTCACATATGCAATATTCATGTGTAACAAATTAAATACAAGTAAACATTTGACTATAATATCTGCAGCATAATTTCCATATCAATTTACATATTCAGCTTTGCTCACGTGAAAACTTGGATCTTCTCAAGAAGAAAATTTGTGAAATCTTTAATTCCTCATCCCCAGAAATGTAAATAAGTCAATATCAATATTGTAAGTCAGTGATTTGTTCCTAGGAAGACAGTAAAAATTTTACAAAAATGCTTTAGAGCCCTTCTCATTGTAAACCTAGAAAACAGAGAAAGGCTCTCTGATGGAAAAAGACACACCTTAGGGAGGAGGACATTGCAATGGGAACATGCCTGACAAAAGAAACTATGTAGATTCAAATGGTGAAGGAAGACAAGGTCTTTAAAAGAAAAACGATCAACCTGGAAGCATGGGGGAGTAGAAACAAATAAAGGAAAAATGAAGAGGCTTATGTAATTGTTTCGATATAGTTATCTTCAACTATACAGATCAACAACAAGGTCGATGTCAGTTGAAGGTTGGGCAGGTGGTTGCTGGATAGATGTCCTCACAGAAGTGTATTTTGTGTAAGGTTGCTATGGCCTTTGTGCAAGGTTGTGGTTTTTGTGGTATTTTGTGATAGTTTTTGTTATCAGGCCTAGAAGCATGAGAACCCTCTCTTCAAGGCCTTCTCTGAATCTATTTGTCCAGGTTTTTTCTTTTCCTTTTAAACATTAGTGACAGTTTTGATTCTGATAACTTTCATATCATGATCCCTAATTTCAAAAAAAAATTAAACATGTAATTTGTTAGTGATGTATTTGATAGGCTTGGATTTGTGAGTCACCTCTACTATCTATAGTGGTAGATATATCTGAGCCTGCTTACACCAGACTTCCATCGGATTTTCTCTTCAGTGGAATTGGAAGAGGGGGTTTTGGAGAAGGGGATGAAGGAATTGTGCTGCATCAGAGGTCCCCATCTAACACCACAGGGACTTTTCCTGTGCTCTTGCCAGGCCGTTGTATTAGGCTGATGCAAAAGCAATTTTGGTTTCGTCATCGAAAGTAATGAGACCATATGACTTACAATGTCTGTGCCATGACCAGCTTCTAATAGCCTCCGAGGACCCCTCTGCCCTGACACATACTGTCCTGGAACCACGTCTGCCTTGTAACACCTGAGGTAGCTGTCACCATGACCAATCCCTTCTCATCTTTACTCTACATGCAGGTAACAGTTATAATTACATCTCTGTGTATTCACAGAACAATTAGTACATCTAGGACTTCTACAAAATTTCCCTATCTGATTTTGGTGTTCTGGTGTCCTGGCAGCTCTAGCCATGAAGGGATGATGCTTTATGAGCATTTCTGTTGAGTTTTTTGCTTTTCCTCAGAAACTGATTCCAATTTTCCCACATATGTTTGACAATTTGTTTGAACTCATTTATTCTAAACCCATTATTTCTTGTCTATTATTTAACAGGGAGGGGGGCGAGGGATAAAAGATTACAAATAGGGTGCATACAGCAGGAGGTGTACAGCCACCCTGGGATATGACTCCGAACATCCACGGAGAGGAGAGGCTGCTATTACTCCCAATATCGCAGGGGGTGTACATCCATTCTGTGACATTGTTCTTAATATTCCAAGGCAGAGAGGTTGATATTACTCCCAATATCACAGAAAGTGTACAAACCCGTGTGATATTGTTCCTATTATCCAAAAGAAGACAAGATGATATTACCCCCCATATCGCAGGAGGTGTACACCCACTCTGTGATATTTTTCGTAATATGCAGGGCGGGAGAGGCAGGGGGACGAGGCGCCCCACGCGAGGCGGGGACTGAGAGCCAGCCCCTCTGCCCCCCTGGCTCTTAGGACCCGCGGTGGACTCACAGCCTGTTTACCATATTGTGACTAATATCATCTTCCCCTCTGGAAATTATCAACTATTGCACAGACGGGTGTACACCGGCTTTCTACAGAGGACGTACACCCGTCTGTATTCGAGTAATATCATCCTCTTCCTCCCTGAAGATTAAGAACAGTATCACAGGGGTGTTTCTACTCCCTGCGATATTAATAACAATATCACAGAGTGGGTGAACACAGCCTGCGATGCTGGAATTATTATCATCCTCTCCCCCTCGGGATACTAGGAACAATATCACAGAAGGGGTGGACACTCCCTGCGATATTGGGAGTAACGTCATACGCTTCTTCCGTGAATGTTAGGAGCAATATCACCGGGTGGCTGTACATTCATTGCTATGTTGCAGTCATGTCATACTCTACCCGCTGGATATTAGGATCAGTGTCACAGGGTGAGTGTACACCTACTGCGATATTAAAACTAATATCATGCTGTCCATCCCTGGATATTAGGAACAATATCACAGGCAGGTGTACACCTCCTGCGGTATTAGGAGTCATAATATTGTCAATTATTAAACATCAGTCTCATTAATAACTATCAATGGTAATATTAATTCATAGTATAACGTTATTAATCATTAATGATTATTTTAAAGAGAGGATTATGCATGATTAGAATTATTACTATTAATGTCATTTTTAATATTAGTTATTAATCTTAATATTTATCATTGTTTTATTACCAACATTGGGAATAAAATCACCCTGTGATATTTTTCTTCATATTATAGGGAGATATTGCTTCTAATATCACAGTGGGTGTACCCCTCATGTGTATACTCTGTGACAGTGTTCTTTATATCCTAAGGAGGTATTACTCCTAATGTCACAGTGGGTTTTCACCCTGTGTTATCTTTCTTATTTGACCTGACTGCTTTTTTATCCCACACTACAAAAGGAATGGAACAGATAAAAAAGATATGGAGATTGGACCGTGCTGCCGTGTGGCCGCTGCAGGACACCTTTAATATCCCTGTTTCTCAGGCTGTCGACGAAGGGGTTCAGCATGGGGGTGACCACCGTGTACATCACTGAGGCCACTGCAACCTTTCTGGGGGAAGAGGACACATCTGAACTGAGGTACCCTCCAACGCCTCTTCCATAAACTCAGAAAACAACTGACAGGTGAGACCCACAGGTGGAGAAGGCTTTACACTTCCCACCTGACGACGAAAGCCTCAGAATGGAGGAAACCATTTTATAGTAAGAGGAAAGGGTCCCCGAGGTGGGAAGGAACCCAAATACGGCAGCAGGAAAATACATGATTATGTTATTGGTGAAGGTGTCACAACATGCAAGATGGGGGAGTTGAGAAGGGTCACAGAAGATATTAGGAATTTCCGCACCCTTGAAGCAGGTCGTTAGCAAGGCAATCAAGTTGTGCAGCTGGGAGTCTAAAAGACTGAGAAGGAAAAAAAAAAAAAAGACAACCAAAGTAGGAAGCCACAGAAACACGGGTTCATGATGGCCGAATGATACAGAGGGTGACAGATGGCTACAAACCGGTCATAGGCCATCACACTCAGGAGCGTGTCTCTCTTCCATGCCTCGAAAAATGGCAAACAGAGACATCTGAGTCAGGCGGCCTGCCTAGGAGATGACTCTGCTGTGAGATTGGATGTCCACAATCATCTCGCGGACCGTGGTGGAGGTGAAACCCATGTCAGGCGAGGACAGGTTGGAGAGGAAGAAGTACATGGGGGTGTGGAGGTGGGAGTCAGGGCTGATGGCCAGGATGATGAGCAGGTTCCCCAGGACCGTGACCTGGCACATGGACAGGAACAGCCCGGCGAGGATCGGCTGCAGTTCTGGATCCCCTGAGAGTTCTAGGAGGAGGAATCTAGAGACATCGGTTAGATTCTGTGGGTCTGCATGGTTTGGACACCTTTTGCCTAGAAAAGGGCGTTGAAAAATGGGAAACAAGTAAACCAACACCCGGCATTGTGTCTGCATTTTGGATAGAAGCAATTCACAAGTAACGTTTTCAGATTTCAGAGCAATCCACGCTCAGCAATATTTTGCAGTTCTGATAAACTCACTTGTCTTCTAATGCTTTCATCATTGATTTCTGTGTTCTTCACTTCTTGCTGTACACGCCTGCCTTAGAGATACTAGATTCAAGAATGTTCCAAGAACCAGATCATCATATATAACAAATGGGTAACTGCTAGAAAATACAGCCTATCTTGTCCGAAGAAAAATACGTAACAAAGCCGTTCTCTTCACTTGAAGAAAAAGGTTATCCTAATTAAAGGAAATTAAGAACTCAAATATTTTATTTTATTTTATTCTACTAGATTGATACAAATTCCCTTGATTTAGAACATTTATAAACACTGTATAGCAGCTGAGACCAGGCGGGGCGCGGTGGCTCACGCCTGTAATCCCAGCACTTTGGGAGGCTGAGGCGGGCGGATCACCTGAGGTCAGGAGTTCGAGACCAGCCTCAACATGGGGAAACCCCGTCTCTACTAAAAATACAAAATTAGCTGGGCGTAGTGGTGCATGCCTGTAATCTCAGCTACTCGGGAGGCTGAGGCAGGAGAATTGCTTGAACCTGGGAGGCGGAGGTTGCGGTGAGCCGAGATCGAGCCATTGCACTCCAGCCTGGGCAACAAGAGCTGAGACCATGTCAGCTGGAAATGAAATGAAAGTTGATAGTTCCTAAGCAGAAACTGGTTCCACATGCCAGTTAGGTCCTAGTGATGTCATCGTTCCGTTTTCTGACTTTTCACCTTCAGCAGGAATAGTAATTGCTTCCTCAAATCGGTGGGTCTTCTTTGAAAATTCACGTCAGCTACAACTCCTGTCTTTAGCTTAGGTGGACTTAGAGTTTTCATCAGAAAGTTCGGCCAGACGCGGTGGCTCACGCCTGTAATCCTAGCACTTTGGAAGGCCGAGGAGGGTGGATCACGGGGTCAGGGGATCAAGACCATGCTGGCCAACATGGTGAAACCCTGCCTCTACTAAAAATACAAAAACTTCTCCCGGTATGGCGGCGGGTGCCTGTAGCCCCAACTACTCGTAAGGCTGAGGCAGGAGACTGGCTTGAACCTGGGAGGCAGAGGCTACGGTGAGCCGAGATCACACCACTGCACTCCAGCCTGGGCAACGGGAGCAAAACTCCGTTTCAAAAAACAAAAAACAAAAAGAATCAAGTAAGTTGAAGTCACACTGATGACAGCCAATTGTTGTGAACCAAGGAAGTGTCAATTCAAGAATTAACATAGATTTTGACTTTTGCTACCTCTTCTGTGCCAAGCAAGATACAGGCTCTGGAGAATCAGAAACAACAGAGACTCACTTGTTCCTCTCACAATACTCAGTACTTACTGAGATAAGGACAAAAGAAAATGTCCTGTCTGGAATGCAGGGAAACCGGAACTTCAGGTCAGGGGATATTTCCATTGAACTATATGGAGTTGAAGCTTAAAATAGTAACGAATGTATGGGAGATTCACTTGGCCTTGACTTTCCACAACCATCACAGAGAGATCACGCAGCGGGCACCCACAATAGGTTTCATCATCGCTCGCTTCCATTAGATCACCTAGAAATCAGCTCAGATGAGAGTGCTGAGTCTCAGAGGATGGACATCTCACCGCCTGCCATACACAGAAGTAGAAAGGGTGGTATTCCAAATTCATGGCCAGACTCTAAGTCCCGGGTACTCTACTTCATGGTCTTCCAACTCTCAAAAAGTTGTGGTTTGCGTTTTGCTTTTTGAGACGGAGTCTCGTTCTGTGGCCCAGGCTGGAGTGCAGTGGAGTGATCTCGGCTCACTGCAGCCTCCGCATCCCAGGTTCAAGCTATTCTCCTGCCTCAGCCTGCCGAGCAGCTGAGAGGACAGGCGCCCGCCACTACGCCCGGCTCCTTTTTTTCTATTTTTAGTAGAGACGGGGTTTTCCCGTATTGCCCAGGCTGGTCTCGAACACCTGACCTTGTGATTTGCCTGCCTCAGCCTCCCAAAGTGCTGGGATTAGAGGCATGAGACACCGTGCCCAGCTTCCAAAAGTTGTAAGCAGAGCTCAGAGGTCTTAACCACGGGCACGTCTGAGGAGCATTTTTTGAAACGCTTTCCAGCTTCCTCAGTAGGAATGGAAGCCAAACTCGGAATCGATGACTCCTTTGAGGCAGTCGAGAGCTGTAAGGAGAGCCAGGAACAGGGGCAAGGGAGAGATGCGTCCCGAACGATCCTGTGCCCATTCTTTCTGGAACCTTTGATGTGATCTCAGCTGCCCTTTCTCTACTTGACACAGTGATTGTGGCACCCACTGGTCTAGCTGTGGTCTACAAGGAACCCCCAAAGGGAAGGGCACAGTGAGCAGGGGCATTGGCCTGAGTGACAAGGATTTGAGAGGGCAGGTTGGATGCAGGGAGAGGATCGGCCAAATGCCATGTGTCCGGACTTAGACCGCCTGGTTCAAATTGGACTTCACCCTTTTTGACTTCCTGATCTGGTACAAGTCCTATGAAAATGCGTTGCTCCTTCTCTAGTCTGTAAAATCATCATGAAATGTGCACTCGTAACTGGGAAACTATGCAGATGAAATGAAACAAGCTGCATAGAGCACAGAGCTCAGAGCCTAACCTTTAGGAAGCCCTCAGTGAGGGTTAATGATGCCCTGGTGTCTGTCTTCATCCTCTTTATCCTCATCATCACCTTCATCATCTTTGTTGTTCTTAGGGAATAGTTTAGAGGGACTCATTCCCTGCTATCTTGGGTGAGGTGTCTATGAAAAGGACAACTCAGTGGGGGAGGAAGGCAAAAGTTTGAATAAGATTTCTGAGGCCCCCTCACCACAAGCAAGAACAGAAACTCCACAGTCTGCTGAGCTGACAGGTTGCACCTTGGTCTCCTCCCATCTGCCCACCGCACTGTCCTGTTTGTCCTGAGGATGAGGAAACAAAGCGAGGCTCCCGAACGTCCCTCAGCTGAACTGCCCTTCCCCCCTGCCGGGCCATGACCGCGGAGAACAGGTCCACTGCCCTCCCTGTGTGGTGCACGATGGAGGCTCAGACTCCATCCTCAAGGCTGGCAAGAAGACAGGGTGAGACATGAGCCTCCTGATACAGGTGACGGGTGTGGAGCCCCCAGGACTGGAACCTCAGACTGCAGGGCTGGAGGCACAGACTGAGTATTGACTATTCTTTGGCCTGGGGGGCTCAAGGCACAGAGCTCCTCATTAGCCAAAGTCGCCCAAGCTCCCCAATCTCTAAAGATTTTCTCATAAGACTGCAGGAAGAAGAAGAGAAAAGGGAGTGTCCGTAGAAGCTTTGGGGCTCTTCCTGTAATCAGGAGGAAGCTTTCGTGTATTCTTCGCTTCTTTCTTTTCTTTCTAAAGATCCAACTGCTTTCATTTTCATCTTTTATTATGGGAAAATATACCACGTATCAATACTAAAAGTTGTAAATAGATATGATTGCATCTAGAATGGCCGGTATAAACATTGACAATTTCCACTATTTTTCAGTTGACAGTTGAATGACATTAAGTACCTTCACATTGTTTAGCAACCATCACCGCCGTCATCTCCAGAACAGTTTTCTTTCAAAATGGAAATGGCACCCATTCACCAAACTCTCCATTCCTCTCTCTCGCCCACCCCGGGGGCCACCATTCTGATTTGCAACTCTATAAGTTTAACTACTCTAGGCACTTGATGGAAGTGGAATCATACCGTGTTGAATTTGTTTTCCTGCTTTTTTTTTTTGGTGGGGGGACAGAGTCTTTCTCTGTCGCCCAGGCTGGAGTGCAGTGGCGTGATCTCGGCTCACTGTAACCTCCACATCGTGGGTTCGAGCGATTCTTGTGCCCCAGTCTCCCGAGTAGCTGGGATTACAAGCGTGCGCACCCACGCCCAGCTAATTTTTGTGTTTTTAACAGAGACGAGCTTTCAGCATATTGGCCAGGCTGCTCTCGAACTCCTGACCTTAAGGGATCCGCCTGCCTCAGCCTCCCAAAGCGCTGGGGTTACAGGTGTGAGCCACTGAGCCTGGTCGTGTTTATCCTTTTGGGATTTCTTTATTTCACTGACGATAATGTCTTCAAGGTTCATCCATGTTGCAGCCTGTGTCAGAAGTGCCTGCCTGGTTTTCTTTTTTTGGTTTTGTCTAATTTCGTTTTGTTTTGTGTTTACATGGAGTCTCACTGTCGCACAGGCTGGAGTGCAGTGGCACAATCTGGGCTCACTGCAACCTCTGCTTCCCGGGTTCAAGCGATTCTTGTGCCTCAGCCTCCCAAGTAGCTGGGACTATGGGCACACGCCACCACAGTGGGCTAATTTTTTGCATTGTCTTTTTTTTTTTTTTGAGATGGAGTCTTGCTCTGTCGCCAAGGCTGGAGTGCAGTGGCACGATCTTGGCTCACTGCAAGCTCCACCTCCCAGGTTCACGCCATTCTCCTGCCTCAGCCTCCCAAGTAGCTGGGACTACAGCTGCCCGCCACCACGCCCGGCTAATTTTTTGTATTTTTAGTAACACGGGGTTTCACCGTGTTAGCCAGGATGGTCTCGATCTCCTGACCTCGTGATCCGCCAGCCTTGGCCTCCCAAAGTGCTGGGATGACAGACCTGAGCCACCACATCTGGCCAAGATTTTCTTTTGTTCCCACATCTAAGTGAGGACATGTAATATTTGTCATTCTGTGCCTGCCTTACTTCACTTAACATACAGACCCTGCAGTCTCAAACATTTTTTCTGCAGTGGAGAGCATTTTATGCCTTTTTAGGCTGGATAATACCGCATAGTGTGTGTATACCACAGTTTCTCCATTGAAACAAAATTCAAAAAAGCAAATATTTTTAAAATGTCTCAGAATGTGAAACTTTAGGGATACTGTGCCCATTTTATTCTTTTCTATTTCCCATTTTATTTATATGTAAGTGTAGAATAAAGCAGGAATCAATGTGTGTAGAGATCTGTGACTTCAACAAATGTAAAATGAAAATGCTAAGTGGTGGATGGGCACCGTCACTCACGCCTGTAATCCCAGCACTTTAGGAGGCTGAAGCGGGCGGATCACCTGAGGTCGGGAGTTCAAGACCAGCCTGACCAGTATGGAGAAACAAAGTCTCTACTAAAAATACAAAAAAAAAAAAAAAGAAAAGAAAACTGAATGGGGCGTGGTAGCACATGCCTGTAATCCCAGCTACTCAGAAGGCTGAGACAGGAGAATTGCCTGAATATGGGAGGCAGAGATTGTAGTGAGCCGAGATCGTGCCATCGCACTCCAGCCTGGGCAACAACAGTGAAACTCTGTCTCAAAAAAAAGAAAAGAAAGAAAGAAAAAGAAAAAGAAAAGAAGAAAAAAAGAAAATATTACTTCCATTATCGCAGGGGGTGTTCAGCCCTGATGATATTGTTTTCTAATATCCAGGGAAGGAGAGTATGATATTACTCCCAGTATCACAGGGGGTGTACACCTTTTTGTGATATTGTGTCTAATATCCAAGGAAACAGAGGATGACATTACTCCCAATATCGCAGAGGGTGGACACCCCCCTGGGATATGGTTCCGAATATCCCAACGGGAAGAGGATGATATTACTCCCCATATCAACCCTGGAGGGTTATCTTCCGCCCCTACTCTTGGCCACCGCTTAGCCGGAGCTGGTCTTCTCTCTTGGCCCGGCTCAGTGAAGAAAAGTCTCCATTCCTCCTCTCCGGGGACCATAAGGCTCATAGTGACTCCCGTTCTGGGTAGCTTTAGCAGCAAAGAGCCATGCTCTGTCAAAGAGACAGTGGCTCTCAGCTTGTTAAGCAAGTCCCTCCCCAACAAGAGCAAGGGACAGTCAGGCATGGACAAAAACTGATGAGTCACTGTATGTCCTCCTACAGTGCAAGTCCCAGGCAAGCATAAAGCTTGCTTTGCTGAAACCCCCGTGGCTCCGATGATGTCAATAGTCTTTCTGGAGAAGGGGGTGACCGGGGCGGTTACTAGCGAATGTCCAGCACCGGTATCTACAAGAAAATCAACGCCTCTACCCCCGACTGTCATTCTGACCATAGGCTCTTTGGGGACACTTGAGCCCACTCTCCCTCAGTCCAAGAACCCTTCTGCCAGGTTGAGCAGGGCCCCTTCCTCCTTGTCTGGGGCCTCCTGCTCTGAGTCACCTTGTTTTCTTTTAACTTGAGGGCATTTGTTCTTCCAATGTCGTATTTCTTTACAATAAGCACACTGGCTACGCTGCCAACTCTGACAGCCAAGCTGAGTTTCTTTCCCAGGGCCCCCCTTCCCTTGCCTCTTTGGGGGGAGCCCTCTGATTCCTGAAGCTAACAGGCAGGTCGGTGTCACCGGGCCTGACGTTCATTCTCTGTGCGGTGTTCCTTACGGCTTACTGCATCCCTGTTTACAAACACCTGCTTAGCTCTTTCTAATAATTGTGATGTATTCGTCCCTGCAAGCACAGCCTGTTTCTGCAGTTTTCTTCTCATGTCTTCTGCGCTTTGATGGACTCAAGCCATGTGAAGCATGTGCTGATTTTCAGGGCTATCGGGATCAAAGGGAGTATACATACGATAGGCCTCACACAATCTCTCATAGAATTGTGCTGGACTTGGCCGGGAGCGGTGGCTCAAGCCTGTAATCCTGGCACTTTGGGAGGCTGAGGTGGGCGGATCACAAGGTCAGGAGATCAAGACCATCCTGGCTAACACGGTGAAACCCCGTCTCTACTAAAAACACACAAAAAAATTAGCTGGGCGTGTTGGCGGGTGCCTGTAGTCCCAGCTACTTGGGAGGCTAAGGCAGGAGAATGGTGTGAACCCGGGAGGTGGAGCTTGCAGTGAGCCGAGACCGCGCCACTGCACTCCAGCCTGGGGGACAGAGAAAGACTCCATCTCAAAAAAAAAAAAAAAAAAAAAAAAGAATTGTGCTGGTCTTTCTTCTTTTCCCCGAATGACCTCAGAGACCTCAGAGACCTTGTTAACGTTTGTGGCCTTCTGAGCTCCCCTCTTGAATGCTTCCAAGAGAGCTTCCCTGTCTCGGTTTAGCCTTTGCATATCCTCTCTTTCATTTGGGTCCCACTGGGGGCCGGTTCCTGGTAACTGGGTCCTTCCATACTCTTGGGGGTTTTGATAATCAGCTGGTGCATGTTCCTCTAGCCACTTAGTTGCTGCTAGGAACACTCTCCACCTTTCATCTCTGTGAAAGAGGAACATGAGCAACCGGTGGCAATCAGCCCAGGTGGGGTTGTGGGTCTGGATAATAGTTTGGAGCAAATCAATTCGAGCTTGTGGCTTTTCGGTATAGGACGGGGTACGGTTTTTCCAGTTGAGAAGGTCGGCACAGGTGAAGGGCTGGTAGAGAAAAACACGCCTCTCCACCACGTGACCATCCTCATCTATCCCAGTATACCGCTGCTGTCAGGGGCATCTGTATCCCCGTTTTGGGTCATCAACGAGCTGCCAAGGGAGGGGTTTCTCCCGAGGCATCACCTCCTCTCTTGTCTCCTCTGGGTGGCCTAGGGATATGCTTGTCTTGCGGAGGCACAAGCACTGAGGGCTCAAGAGTGGGGAGCCTCTTTCCCTGGTAAGGGGAGGGCACCACTGGGATCACTGGTGCCATCTCCTGCAATAGATCTTCTGACGTTGGGTCGAACAGAACTTGAGGAGTTGATTTCCCTGGGCAGGTGGAGCGGGATCCTTCCTTAGCTGTCTGTCCCTTGGCTACTAGTATTGCTGCTGCCTGCCCTCTTAGCCACTGTGGGGGGTCTAGCACCAGCTGTCACCAAGTGTCTATGTATGGGAAGCGGTCTAGGTATCCTTTCCCAGTTACCTTGTGCCACACTTGAGAAACAAGGGACCTGTCCAGGCTTACTTGTGACGGCCAACCCACTTCTAATGTTGGGCAATCTATTTCCCATGAAGTTTGAAGTTCCCAGGTGGTCTGGTGGTTAGGAGTCGGCGCTCTCACCGCCGCGGCCCAGGTTCGATTCCTGGTCATGTGAACCAAAAACTGGAGCAGGACTCGTCGCGGACACAAACCCCTCAGACACCGGATTCAAGAAGGAAGAGGTTGCTTTTAATCGGCCAGGGGCGTCAGAAGACTCGCGTCTTAAGAGCCGAGCGCCCCGAAGGAAGACAGACTTCCTAGGCGTTTTCTCAGGGCTTACAACTCTAAGAGTTTCCACCTGAAAGGCTCCCGATGGATTCAGAGCACATGTGCTTAGAGTAGGGGAGGGGGGGTTCATATTTTCACCTCAGGCCGCCTCATCAGTGGCAGTGGCTGGTCTTGCCACTGACTTCAATCTTCTTGGTTTTCAACTTTTACTTCCTCCTCCTCTTCAGAGATAGTAGACAGAAAGAGAAATGCCTTCTCTCCTCAGGGCCACAGGATGATATGACTCCCAATAATACTGTGAGGAAGGTCGCAATATTACTTATCAAAATTAATAATATCAATTATTAATTGATATTAATAATTATCAATATTAATAACTGATCGTATAATTTTTAAAATCAATACCGATAATAATGATAATTAATATTGAAGAGTCATACTGACGATAACAATAAATTATTATTAACTATTAATAACGCCCGATATTAATAACTGGGACTGATCATATTCATTAGAACACAGTAATATTAGCTCCTAATAATTAATATTAATAACCCGAAAACTTTTCACTAGCAATTATTTCTTAACATTAATATTGGTAATTCATATTAACGTGACTTGTAAATGAGTAACAAGTAATACTAATATGACTCCTAATACCGCAGTGGGTGTACCATCACCTGCGATAGTGTTCCTAATGTCCAGGGACGGAGAGAGCATGGTATTACTTTCAATATCTCAATAGGTGTACACCCACCTGACGATATTGATCCGAATAGAATCTCCACAGGGTGGAAGACCCCCATCGCAGGGGGACAAGTCGCCCCCCGCGACGCGGTGCGTAAGAGCCAGCCCCTCTGCCCCCCAAGCTCTTAGGACCCCCATCGCACGGGGGCGAGGCGCCCCCCGCGAGGCGGGGCATAAGAGCCAGCCCCTCTGCCCCCAGAATTCTTAGGACCCCCATCGCAGGGGGGGCGAGGCGTAAGAGCCAGCCCCTCTGCAACTCTGGCTCTTAGGACCCGCGGTGGACTCAAAGCCTGTTTACCATATTGTGAGTAATATCATCTACCCCTCTGGAAATTGTCAACTATTGCACAGACGGGTGTACACCAGCATTATACAGAGGACGTACACCTGTCTGTATTCGAGTAATATCATCCTCTTCCTCCCTGAAGATTAAGAACAGTATCACAAGGGGGTTTCTACTCCTTGAGATATTGGGTGTCACGTCCTCCTCTCCCAGGTTGTAATTAGAATGCTAACCCTAACGCTAACCCTAAACCGACCCTACCCTAACCATAACCCTAACCCTTAACCCCAACCCCAACCCTTAACCCTAACCCTAGCCCTAACCCTAACCCCTAACCCCAACCCCAACCAAACCCTAACCCTACCCCAACCGTAACCCTAACACTACCCCCTAACCCTAACCCCTAACCCTAACCCCTAATCCTAACCCTAACCCAACCCAAACCCTAACCCTAACCCCTAACCCTAACCCCAACCCCTACCCCTACCCCTAACCCTAACCCAAACTCTAACCCTAACCCCTAACCCTACCCCTAACCCTAACCCCAACTCTAACCCTAACCCCTAGCCCTAACCCTAAGCCCTAACCCTAACCCCTAACCCTAACGCTAACCCCAATCCCTAACCCTAACGCTAACCCAACCCTAACCCTAACCCCTAACCCTAACCCCTAACCCTAACCCTAACCCTAACCCCAACCCCAACCCCAACCCTAACCCTAACCTGGGCCCTGACGACAACTCTAATCCTAACCCTAGGTTCCTTACTAAGTTTGTATGTACTTTGTTAATGTGGATTATTACGATTACTGTGTGAGGACTGCACAGCAGCATGGGGATTGCCAATCTTACATTAATTTTTTTTATTGAGGCAGTGCATTAGCATTACAGGTGCTTGTGACATGAGTAATGTGGGTGTCATATTTTGGGTGTCATGTCTGCATTAGCAGTGCTGCATTTGTGTTTCGAAGCTGCAGTGTGGACCTGGCACTGTGGCCCCTTGCCTTCGCTCGGGAGAACTTTGGTGGGCAGGATTCAGAGGGGCTTTTGGTTTCCCATTTTGCACACTGAACCCTTCTAACTGGTCTCTGAACTTGATTATTCAGGGCTGCAAACAGGAAGGATTTTACTCACCGTCGATGCTGCCCCGAGTTGTCCGAAAGCGAGGTAGGGCCCCCAACGTCTGTGCTGAGGAGAATGGTGCTCCGCCTTTGCGGTGTCCCCCAGGTCTGTGCTGAGCAGAACGCAGCTCTGCCCTCGCGGTGCCCCTGGCCCGCACGCCCAGGTCTGTGCTGAGAAGAACACTGCTCCGCCTTCGCAGTACCCCGGAGTCTGTGCAGAGGAGAATGCAGCTCCGCCCTCGCGATGCCCCCTGGGTCTGTGCTGCGGCGAACGCAGCTCCGTCCTCGCAAAGGCACCGCGCCCGCGCAGGCGCAGAGAAGAGCGGCGGGCCGTCGCTCCGCGGCGCAGGCGCAGAGAGGCGCGGCGGGCCCGCGCCGGCGCAGAGAGGGGCCGCGCGCCGTCGCTCCGCGGCGCAGGTGCAGAGATGCGCGGCAGCCTGGCCCCCGTGGGGAGGCGCGCGCAGGGCAGAGATGCACAGCGGCGCGTCGCCGGTAGGGCGGGTGCGGCGCAGGCGCAGACATGCACGCCACCGGGCCGGGGGTTGGGGGGAGCGTTGCAGGCACACAGGTGCACATTCACACGCCGCCGGGCTGGGGGGCGCGGGTGGACGCGGTGCAGGCAGAGAGACGCACGTCGCCGGGGGTGCGGCGCAGAGACGGGTGGAACCTCAGTAATCTGAAAAGCTGGCCACTACAGGACCTGCTTGCTCACGGTGCTGTGCCACTGCGCCTCCTGCTGGCGCCTAGGGCAACTGCAGCGCCCTCTTGCTTACACTGGTGGCCAGCGCCCCCTGCTGGCGCCGGGGCACGCAGGGCCCTTTTGCTCACAGTGTAGTGGCGGTATACGCCGCCTGCTGGCAGCTAGGGACGTTGCAGGGCCCTCTTGCTCACAGTGTAGTGGCAGCATGCTCGCGTGCTGGCAGCTGTGGACACTGCTGGGCCCTCCTGCTCCAAGTGTAGTGGCGGCTGACTCCCCTGCTGGCAGCTGGGGACACTGCTGGGCCCTCTTGCTTTTAGTGTAGTGCGGGCAAGCCCTCTTCTGGCACCTGCGGACACTATAAGATCCTCTTGCTCCCAGTGTAGTGGCAGCACGCCCCGTGCTGGCAACCAGGGCACTGCAGGGTCCTCTTGCTCATGTTGTGGTGCCCGTGTGCCACCTGCTGGCAGCTAAGGACACTGCAGGGCCCTCTTGCTCACAGTGTAGTCGTCGTATACCCCTGCTGGCAGCTGGGGACACTGCTAGGCCCTCTTGCTGGCAGTGTCATGGCAGCATGCCACCTGCAGGCAGATGGGGACTATGCAGGGCCCTCTTGCTCCCGGTGTGACGGCTGGGGTCTGCTACTGGCCACCTCCTGCACCACTTAAAGTCAGAGCGCCAGTTATTAAGCCCCATCAGTTCTGTAAATTCAAACTGAAATGGAGCTATTACTGGGGAGAGCTGATGTCCCAGTTCTTGTCTAACTTGGAAGAAAGATTTTCACCAAGAGGCAGTACAAAGATGGCAGATAACTTCATTCAAAAGAAATACAGTGTAAAGAGCTTATTGTAGAAAAATAGGGAGGAGTGGGCTGATCGTGCATGAAAACAGCCTAAGAGTCCTGTGCAGGGAATTTTATTGTAGACTTCTTCACATTCCTGCCTCTGTCTCAAGTCTCTGCCTGTTTTCTTTGTCTGGTTTTCCTGCTACTGCCTTAGGTCCCCGACTTGCCCCACTTAGGCATGTGGGACCTCCTCGCTGTTGGTTGAGGTACATGTGTGGTGATCAATCCAAATCCACTCTGGCACCAGCCTCTTTCCCGCCTCACAGGCCGGCTGACAGCGGTCATCTTTGTACCTACTGCACCTGCCCATCTCTTTTGAATGTCCTTCTCTGCCCTAATCTGTACTTATGGTGCCAGGTTTCTCTTAAGAATGTCCCCTTTGTTGTTCTTATCAGCATGTACCTAGCAATATTCTGACATTTTTATTGCAGAACGAATGATGATTGGGGCATCTTAAGAAGAGTTCTAGGGTGTTTCTTTCTGCATAGGTACCTCTTCTCCCTCCTACCCACAATTGACAAGTGCCCATCCACTCCAGCACTAGAGATGCTACTAACGTGAATTTTTGGTGGTCCCTCCAGGAGAGCCTTCCCAGGCTTTCCCTTTTTCAGGAGCTCCCCCTCCTGTTCATGTCTAGCTATCTATTCTAATGGAGCCCACTATCCTGTGTCCTTCCCAAAAATAGTGAGGGAATGATTAATTGGAAGCCATAAGAAATGACATCCGTGTAGATGAAAACTTTACAACTTACACAAATAGTCACTCAAAATCATCCTTACACTAAAAATCTAAAACTATACCATTTCTAGAAGAAACTATAGAAGAAGAGCTATGTGCCTTTGGGTTTGGTAATGAATTTTAACAACTGACAGAAAAGGTTGATATACACAGAAGAAATGACAATGTGGATTTCTTAATATTCAAAGTTTATACTCTGGAAGAGACATTGTTAAGAGAACAAAAAGAAAAGCCACATATTGAAGAAAATATTTGCAAAATACAGATCTCAGAATTTGTATTCAAAATATATAAAAATTGTTAAAACTAAACAATAAGTTAAACAGCCCAATTAAAAATGCACACAGATCTGAACAGACACCTCACCAAAGAAGATCTACAGATGCCAAGTAAACATACAAAAAGATACTCAACATAATAGAGAACTGAAAACCACAATGAGATAGCACAGCTGGTCTAAATGTCTTAGAACTGCTAAACTCTTTAAAAAATGACAAATTGCTGGAGAAAAAACAAGAACTCTTTTCATTGCTGGTGGAACACAGTGTGTAAGACCAAAATATGCCACCCCAAAATATAATGGTAGGAAACCAGAATATGCAACCCCAATATATGTCCCTTCGGCTTAAGAATTATTCCAAGCTGATTATTTTGAAAAAAAAAATTCTAACAAAGGAAGTTCTGAAAACAAAGTAGAAGTTACACTTGTGTAAGGAAAATTTACATCTATCAAGGAAATCCCCATTTAAAAGCTACCTCTCTTGACACCAAGAAGAGAAGGATAACTAAATCACTGAAGAGTCTTATCAATGGAGAACGCATGGACTTAACTCTGTATAACAAAGCTTACCCTTGTCTACTTGTGCTTTTGCTGGTTAACTCCCCACTACTGCACCTCAAATCTTCTTTCTTTAAGTTAAAGATAGTATTTATGCTTGAACTGAAAGTCACCTGTGGGAGATTTACTCATTTTTCTGTGAGTATCTCCCATGTATCCATAAGGTATACATGTTTTTAAACTTTTCTGTTTTTCTCATTTTAATCTGCCAGTTTTTACAGAGGGTCCCATCTAAGAATTCCAAAAACATAGAAAATTGTTTTCCTCCCCATTACAAGTTGGGCAGTTTTTTCTAAAGCTAAACAAGTCTCACCTTACAATCCAAAAATCACATTCCTAAGTATTTTGACAACTATTTTGATGTTATTTCCAAACAAAAGCTACCACGCAATTACTTACAGAAGCCCTATTCATAATGACCAAAGGAAAAAAAAGGAATCAGAAAGTCTTACAATAGATGACTGTGTGGGAATCCACTCAGACATCAAAAGCTGTTATAAAGATTATGTAAATGAAAACATTTGAGATACCGAAGATAAAGGAAGAAATCTTACCAGAACTTACTTTATCCAATTAAAGCAGAGCTCCCAGAAAAATACAACTGCCATTAACCCCATCCAAGGAGTTTCTTGCAAATTCAGCTGCCATGGAGACAGCACACTCTTTCCCATTAGCACTGACAAATGAAAATGAAATCCTAAGCTCCCAACTGACTGAACAGACCCACTCTTGGCTGAGGGGACCCCAGAGTAACTTTCAAAACTGAGTTCTCAGCTTTGCTAGGATGGGATGATGGGGGTCAGTTACACATCGTTATACCCCCCCTTTGCTAACCATGATGAGGCTCTCTTCCCTAAGGATTTACCAGAAACCAGCCCTTTCAAAGGCTCCACCACTGATGTCAGCCTCTCCTTTCTTGCCTGATAAGAGACCACCCACGATGGAGAGGTTCTGGCCAGTGTACAGAGGACGCACAGAGCGAGTTTTCATGTCCTCTGCTTCACCTTTTAATGTCAGAGGGCTGAAAATTCCACCCTGGGATCATGCTAACACTGCCATTTTTTGTACATGGGACCCATGAAGAAGCAAGAAACTCAATTGCGCATGCATGCATTTCTCCTTCCATAAATATTCATGACTCCTCCTAGAGGTTATTAAATAAATGTATTTGGCCATTCCACTCAGCATAAATTACTATTTCCTTTACCTCCTCCTTCAAGCATCTGTTTCTGGCTTCTGGCTGGAGGCTAGGCTTCCCAGCCTGTCAGAAGGACAACCCTGCAGGCTGCAACCCTTTATAGGAAATACATCTCTCACTGGGTGCGGTGGCTCATGCCTGTAATCCCAGCACTTTGGGAGGCCAAGGCAGGTGGATCACCTGAGGTCAGGAGTTTCAGACCAGCCTGTCCAACATGATGAAACCCTGTCTCTACTAAAAATAGAAAAAATTAGCCTACACTGACTAATTTAAAATTGACTAAATTCTCCATTCTCAAACCTCTGCTGACTATGTGTTCCACCAATATGGAATTAATTCCACTTCCTTTCCTGTTTGGATGACTTTACTAAGAATTATTTCAAACTTCAGTGGCTCCTTTGAGAAAATTTTTGTCTTCAAAATTGCCTCCTTTTAGACCTTTCCTTTCCCAATTGAGTCTCTCAACTCCCTATAATCACTGAAATTTTAGGCACCCTGCTCCACGCCTTGGAGGCTCTCAATGTGCTGAAGAATCTGCAAAAGCAAACACCTGGGGCTGAAAAATAAAATAGAAAAAAAAATTATTTCTCACCCTCCATAAGATTATATGTCAAAACAAACAAAAAAAAAAACCTTAAAAATCTCCAAAAATGCTGGTGAGAGAAAAGGTTTAGCCCTCATATGAAGAAGAAAAAAACTTGTTCCATTTTCCAGATACAGAGTTATAATACAAATGTAAAATGGGGCAAAGATAAAAACCAATTCTTCTATATAAACTAGTGAATTTTGTAGTTATTGTAATCACATTAGTCAGGGTTCTCCAGAAAGGCAGAATCAATAGGATATATGTAGATAGACAGATGAGAGAAGATTCATTAGGGGAATTCGTTCACATAATTATGGAGGCTGAGAAGTTCCACAATAGCCTGTCTCCGAGTTGGAGAAGCAGGAAAGCTGGTAGCATGGCTCACTCCAGACACAAAGGACTCAGAATCAGGGAAGCCAGTGGTGTAACTCTGATTCTGAGGCCAAAGGTCTGAGACCCTGAAGTTCTGATGTCAAGGGCAGGAGAAGAAAGATGTTTCCATTTCAGAAGGAGATAATTCACCTTTCCTTTTCCTTGTTGTTCTACCTGGGCTCTCAACCAATTGGATGATGCCTGTATTCATCCATTTTTATACAGCTATGAACAAATACCTGAGTCTGAGCAATCGATAAAGAATAAAGAGGTTTAATGGGCTGACAGTTCCACATGGCTGCAGGGGCCTCACAATCATGGCAGAAGGGGAAGCAAAGCCGTCCTTCTTCACATGGCAGCAACAAGGAGAAGTGCTGAGCCAAAGGGGAAAAACCCCTTATGAAACCATCAGATCATGAGAACTCACTCACTGTCATGGGAACAGCATGGCAGTAACCACCACCGTGATTCAATCACCTCCCACTGGGTCCCTCCCACGACATGTAGGGATTATAGGAACTACAATTCAAGATGAGATCTGGGTGGGGGCATAGCCAAACCATATCAGTGCCCATCCACATTGGGTCATGGTTATCTCAGTGTCTTCCAGAAACACCCTCACAGATATGCCCAGAAATTGTGTTTTACCAGCTATGTGTGTCTCTTAATCCAATTAAGTAGATGTCTAAAATTAACCATCAGAATATTTATGCCCGATTCATGGCTGAAATTTCAGGATGAAAGCTATGAAATCTCTATTTGTGTTTGTATATCTATTAATGTATGTTATATATATGTGATGTTTTCCTAACTCCAGATAGCATTGCAAAATTCATTTATAAAATCCTCTAAAAGTGCTCTATTCTAACTTGGCTTGGAAAAAAATAAGCATTTATAAAGAAATATTCACCAAACCCTAGAAATATAGGAAATGATCAAATGTGTTTTAAGTTAACACGATTTGGATAAAACTTAGTTAAATAAGATTAATATAATATTTTTGGTGTAATAAAACAATTATGTCTTCAAAGGTATCACTATTGAATATAAAGCAAACATAAATTCCTATTCTGCTTGAGTTCTAATCAAATAAGCTAATATTATACTTACTAGAAATGTAAAATCTTAAAGCTTATAGATTTGATTCTAATTAATTTGTCATTCTTATGAAAAACGTTATTTTCTTATGGTGAAAAGATACACATATATTTAGAGTTAGCCAGCTGGACTCAGTTTAGATGATCCCAATTTTGTTGCGACATCCAAAATATCATAATCAGGAGCCAGTCGAACATATGCCTTCTTCTCTTTATCAGGACAAATGAGGGTGGTGACCTTGGCCACATCACTGTCATAGCGCTTCTTCTTCACAGCCTGTTTGATCTGGCGCTTCTGGCTTTAACATCCACAATGAACACAAGCGTGTTGTTTTCTTCTGTCTTCTTCTGGCTGACTCAGCGGTCAGCGGAAACTTGATGACAGCACAGTGGTCAAGCTTGTTTCTCCTGGGGGTGCTCTTCCGAGGATATCTGGGCTGCCTCTGGAGTCTCAGTGTCTTGGGCTGCCTGAAGGTGAGTGACATGCGGATCTTCTTTTTGGCGTGTGGCTGTGGACACCTTTCAACGCTGCCTTCGTGGCCTTGAAAGCCTTTGCTTTGGCTTCGGCTTTAGGAGGGGCAGGAGCTTCCTTCGCTTTCGGCGCCATCTTGTGAAAAGCGAAAAGCATTATTTCCAAAATAATCTGTTTACAGTAAATCTGCCTAACAGTAGTTTCCAAAGTACTTTTGGTAATTTTTAACCTTAAAGTTAAGCTAAGTAAAAGATTTGCCTTAAATATCTAGACCATTTATAAATAAGATACAATACTAAAACGTTAATTACTGAACATAAATAATTCAAGTTTATATACTTTTGGCTTCCTATTTTTACAGAGAGACTAAAGATATTTTGGCCCATTAATAAATATCTTTCTTTCTGCCACACTGAGAAATTGTATTATGAGGAAACACATCCCTCTAGATGTTGGGAGATGGTATATTCCTACATTTTCTAACCTACTATAGAATGCTAATATACGACAGTTTATAACTGTCTACTTCATAGTTTTCTCTGGAAAATAAGAGATTACTAAGTATTAAAATTATAATCAATATATGTAAATAAAACTACTAGACATAATAGAATAACTAGAAACAACTCTATGCAAAGCATGCAAGAAAAGTAGGGCATGTTTCACAAGTAGGTTGTATATTTTATAACGAAAATGATACATAAGATACAAATAAAAAGAGATACCTAATCTTCCCTGTGTTATATTTGTATGGGTAAAATGTTATGTTTTCAGAAATTATATAAAATTCCTGGAAATGTGTCAATGTCCTCCTTATCCATGCTATGTGCCAGTATAGAGTAATGAGTCATAATTCCAATTATTATTTTAAATTTTGTGCCAGGTGCACTGGCTCATGCCTGTAATCCCAGCACTTTGGGAGGCTGAGGCGGGTGGATCACAAGGTCAGGAGATCCAGACCATCCTGGCTAACCCGGTGAATCCTCGTCTCTATTAAAAATACAAAAATTAGCCAGGCGTGGTGGCGGGCGCCTGTAGTCCCACTCGGGAGGCTGAGGCAGGAGAATGGCGTGAACCCAGGAGACAGAGCTTGCAGTGAGCCAAGATCGCTCCACTGCACTCCAGCCTGGGTGACAGAGCAAGACTCTGTCTCTAAATAAATAAATAAATGTTGTATGCCACAGAAAAAATCGAATATCCTTGTCAGTTGTGGTATAATGAACTCTCATCAGATCTTTCATCACAGCCATTTCATACTGTATGTTATTTAGATATTACTTCCCCCTGATGCTTTTCTGAAAGCTCCTGCAATCAGCTACAGGTCAGAATGTTCATCTCCAACACAGGACTCCCTCTGAGACTCACGGAAAAGCCCATGACAGGTACTCTGGTTATAGGCTTCTGAAGATATTGCTTAAATAACTTTAAGACCATGCACTTGACTCAGCGAAGATCTCCAGAAGTCTGGTTGAGAAATTGATGGGTTCATGACACTGCTAACCCAAGATCCAGCAAGACTGGAATTGATTACATGGCACTGAATGAACTGATGAAAATTGATTATAATTTTATAGCTTTTTGGAGCACTGCTGGTTCTTTAATGTTCTAGTTTCTGGATATAAGAAATCTCTTTCTCTTAATCTAACTGTAACTTTTACAACAATTTAGTAGATTATACTTTTGTAAACAGAAATGAAGCATTTATCTTTTTTCCCTGCCTGATTTTTCCAGAATTTTGAAATCCTTACTGAATACTCTTATTTTCACAATGATATAGTTGTTAGCAAAAGTCCAGTAAGAATCTATTCGCCTTATAACAGGACATAATTGGAAATTTTGGTTATTTTACTGGAATATCATATTTAGGAAGTGTACCTAAGATCAGTTATGACCAGCAATTTTAAGGAAGTAAGGTTGACTTTTATGGAGACAATGCTTACAAAGCACTGTGAGAAATGGGAAAGTTCTTCCTCAAAGATTATAAAGTCACAGCTATCCACTATTTTTACGTGTGTGTGTGTGTGTGTGTGTTCCAAACCAGTTGTCCTAGCTTGCTCCAGCATGCCTGGACGGAACTAGACAAGCCCCAGCCCGTAGTACATGCTATTCCTTATTTGGAGATGCTTCCTTAACTATCCCTGGGCAACTTCCTTTCCTTTCTTTTTTCTATTCCCCTTACCTAATTAAGAAAGTTTTAAACTAACAGCCAATCAGGTAAAGTGTAAAATGTGAGGTCCTATTCCAGCCAATGGAAACTGGACACAGCACTAGGGTAGACATATCAGGTTATAAGTAACTCTGTCTCCTTTGTTTGGTGTGCTCTTGTGGCTGGACAGCTATTGAGTAGCAGCCTTTATGCAGAAAGTAAAGCTCGCCTCGCTAAGAGATCATTTGTTTCCATGTTAATTCTTTTTTTTTTTTTTTTTTTTGGAACACCAAAAACTTCATTCCCAACAGCACTCTGAGAAAAGCCAGCCTGATATCTAGATTACAGGGTTCGCAGCCTTACAGGTTAGTAAAGAAGGTCATTTCCTGGTAGGCCCAGGAATTTAGGGATATTTTGGGGGCTTCAAGAGGAGAGGAATTCACACAAAGCTATGAGGACTGCAGCTGAAATCTGATAGCATGTTCTTAGCTTGGCTTTTAGCCTGAATTAGACCTTTAAAAGTCAAATCTGAGATTCTGTATGAAAACTTCCAGCAAAGAAACTTGGAAGCACCTATGTGGTCATCTCCTGTTCTTGCTGCACTTATGTAAATAATCAAGTAAAATCTAACAAAACTAGACTGATTTTTAAAACAAGAATAGTCTTACTTTATGATCAAAAATGATGGTTACTACAGAGAGAAATTTCATGTTTCAATGGAAAACTACAACGTGGCCAGGCATGGCAGCACATGCCTATAATTCCAGCACTTTGGGAGGCCAGGAGTTCAAGACCAGCCTGGGTGAAATGGTGAAACCCCATCTCTACCAAGAATACAAAACTTAGATGGGCATGATGGCATGTGCCTGTAGTCCCAGCTAACCATGGGGCTGAGGAGGGAGGATCGCTTACACCCAGGAGGTAGAGGTTGCAGTGAGCTGTGATTGCACCTTTGCACTCCAGCCTGGGCGACAGAGCCAGACCCTGTCTCAAAAAACGTTTTTTTAAAAGGAAAACTATAGCTATTGTGGACTATCAGATTCTAGTCTTGTTTCTTGTTTTGGGGCTATTTTTACCTCTTTATAAACTGGATCCTGCCATCTGATGAATTTTGTCCCACAATGATACTTGTGGAATAAGAAGCCAAGAATTGTCTCTCCTACTAATATATCTATTGTCAGTTAATTTGAAGGTCTCCAGCCCTGGAACAAAGTTAGAAGAGGAAGGTTTTGCTCCCCATAATGCATAACCAAATTGTGGTACATTCATGGACTGGAATACTATTTAGCCATAGAAAGGAACAAGCTATCAGCCCACACAAAGACATGAGTGAATCTTGCATGCACATTGCTAAGGGGAAGAAGACAGTCTGAGGAGGATACACACAGTGTGACCTCGTTTAATGAGACACTGGAGAAGCAAACTACACAGATGGGAAGCCATCGGCTTCATGAGGTGGGGGTTGAAGCATTCCATATGATACTTTAATAGTGGGATATCTGCCACAATGCATTTGTCAAAATATGCAGAATTTCATGGCCAAATGGGTAAATCAAACTCTATTCAAATTAAATAAAATTACTCAGGATGTGGAGTATCCCAGGACAGAATACATCATGTGAAAAAGAATTTATGCTACAAATTACTATGGTTTGGATGTAGTTTGTCCCCGCAAAAACTAGTGTTGAAATTTGACCCCCAATGTGGCAGTGTGGGGCTGTGGGGCCTAGTGGACAGTGTTTGGGTCATGGGGACGGATCCTTCATGAATAGATTAATGTCCTCCATGGGGGTGAGTGAGCTCTGCTCTCATAGGAATGGATTAATTCCTGCAGGAGTAGGTAATTAAAAAGAGTCTGGCTTCCTTGGCTTCCCTCTTGCTTTCACTTTTGCTATGTGATCTCTGGTGCACCCCTTGCTCCCCTTCCACTTTCCACAATGAGGTGAAAAAGACTGAGGCCACACCAAATGCAACTGCCCAATCTCAGACTTTCCAGCCACAAGTATTGGGAGCCAAATGAACCTTTTTTACTAATAAATTACCCAGCCTCAGGTATTCTGTTACAGAAGCACAAAATGGACTAAGACACAAATGTAGGTAAAAACTCACTGAAGGTGCAGGGAAAATGGTGTTGACCTAAGTCACTCTGAAAATGAATAGAATCTGTAGGCTGAAGGCAAATGAACTATACTTCATCATTGGATTCCATTTTATAAAGTTCTTTCCAACAGAAGCAATTGTGAACAATTGTAAAACCACAGTGTCTGTATCTGGAATAAAACAATGACTTACATAAGTCGCAGATGGTGGGAACCAGGTTTCTCACTGTTGAAGTGGGAGGTTACAAATTAGCAAGGCGAGAAGGCTAGAATGATCCCTGTGATAGTAGATCAGGGGTGGAGACATCAACGTAAACTTATGTTTAGTTTAATATAGATACACACAGTTCTACATAGAAAACTTTATAATTACGTGTGTGTAGGTAGGTTAGATACACACATGTACTTCCTAGCATTGCTAATGAGGGACAAGATACAATGTGTTCATTCACCAGCCAGATGTAAGTTTTCCTGCCATTCTGAAAGGAATCAGGCTCTTTGAAGAAATGTCTGACACTAGAACTGGGACAGTAAATATAGGAGCCAGGATAATCTGGAAGTATCAGAAAGAAAGTAAGTACTAAAAAAATTAAAATATATCAAAGAAAAATAAGAGCCAATAAAAACAGCTACCGATGGCCAACACAGGAATGAATTGTGCAACATAATGCTGCAGTGTTGAATAATAACTAAAGCTGAAAGTAATTATCTAGGTGTCTGTATTTGTATACATAGGTGAATGAGCAAATGGAGTTGCATAGAAATCTCCTTTGCAAAAGAATTCCAAATAATTGATGTAGACACTCAGCCATCAAGAAGGTGGAGCCAACTCCTCACTCCGTAAGTGTGGGCTCTGCATAGTGACTTGCTCCAAAAGAACACATGCAGTGTGGACAAGGAGGAAAAATGACTTCACAGTGGAGAAACCTGACAAATGGTAGCTCTGCCAAATGCTCCAAGTGAACATCAAAGCTGACAGTTCACCTTGAGAACATGAAGCGACAATGGGGGACATTCTACAAAATTCCTGACCAATCCTCCCCAGTACTATCAAGGTCATCATGAGATGGAAAGCCTGACACACTGTCACAGCCAGGAAGAGCCTACGTGATGACTACATGTCATGCGGGATCCTGGATGGGATCCTGGGTCAGAGTAAGACAGAACTAAGGGAATCCAAATGAAATATGAACTTCAGTTAACAATAGTCTATCAGTATTGGTTCATTAACTGTGACAAATTATGTAAGATATTAATGAGCCATGTGAGACACACGGATAGGAGATGTTAATTAGAGGAAACTAGCTTGTGGCTGCATGGGAAATCTCTGCTCTTTTTTTGGCAATTTCTATGTAAGTAAAAAAAATATGTAAAATAAAACTTTATTTAAAACTGTTTTTTAACACTTCTTTGTTTAATTATTTATACCATGAATTACTAGTAATTGACACTGTTAACTAGTCCTGTTTTTTTTTTTAAATAAGAGCGTTTATGACACAAAAAATTAAACAATGCAGACTGATATATAAATCAAAACATGTTCTTTACATGTTTTCTGTTACAGTAGTAACACATATGTGTTACTTTGTAAAAATATGTTCCAATGGCAAATTGATTCATTGTGATGGGATCACTTATTCCAAAGACTTCTTGTTTTGTTCCCAAATTTTGTTCACAAAATTTATTTTGCTGTATTATAGTTACCTTTTAGCCATAATACAACAGAATCAAATATTGGCCACTGGGAAAAAATATTCAAAGAAAGAAAGAATGTGAACAGAACTTATGACCATGATGATTCAATGTTTTACCACAATGCTTTCTAAAACAGAAGAGTGAAAAAGGATATTCAAAGTCAATTTCCTCAGCGAGGCTTTGCAGAAAATAAGGAAACTACAAAAACAAAAATGGCAGGACATTCTACGGGTGATTTTAAATGTTGCTATGTTTTATGGGAAAAAAATACTTTACCTTTTAAAGAATCACAAAGAATTATTGGAAACCCAAACTCTGGAATGTTTGCAAATTTAGTTGAGCTTCTATGTAATTATGTCTGTATAGGTAGCCACGAAGTTGATTTTTTAAAAATCTGTGCCTTATTTGTGTAATAAAAGACACAATGAATAATTAATGCTCATAGGAAAACCTTATGAAGGGAAAACAAATCTTGGGGACCCATAATCACTAAGCTAAAGGGAAAAGTCAAGCTGGGAACTGCTTAGGGCAAATCTGCCTCCCATTCTATCCAAAGACACCCGTCTGCTCACCGAGATAAATTCATATCTGATTGCCTCATTTGGAGAGGGTAATCAGCAACTCCAAAGAATGAAACTATTTGTCTCTTACCTACCTATAACCTGGAAGCCCCCTCTCTGGCCTTCTCACCTTTCCAGACTGAACCAATGTACATCTTACACATATTGATTGATGTCTCATGTCTCCCTAAAGTGTATAAAACCAAGCTGTGCCCCAACCACCTTGGGCCCATGTTGTCAGGACCTCCTGAGGATGCATCACAGGCACACATCCTCAAGCTTGGCAAAATAAACTTTCTAAAAAATCAGAGAACTGTCTCAGATTTTCAGGGTTCACACATGTAAGGTAGGATGTCAATGTTTATAAAACAGACATTATTCTATCTACTATTAGAAATATGCTGCCAATTAACCTTAGACTTTCTCAACAAACTAAAAAATGTTGATGAGGTACAAATAATATATCTAAGCTTAAATAGTGTTGCTAGTTTTAATATACCCACTTTTCAATTTTTCAATACTATTTTTACTAATTTAACACTGTAAGTAAAATGAGTAATTAAAACATGAATAAAAGTGTTTACAGGGGGTGCACATGTTTCCTCCAGCCTCTGCCTATCCCCAGCTTTCATCCCAACTGTCCTGATGGTGGCTCTAAGCATCTCTCCTTTCTCTATACCAAGATCTCTCCCCAGAAACAAACCCAAATCTTACTATATGTTACGGCACGTTATGATGATGAGCAGCGATGAGCAGCCGAAGCCTCAAGGAAGGGATGCTTTTGTAAAACGAGACTTGTAGAATATAACATATGAAAGTAAAGCCCGTGGCAGAGCTCCCTCCTCAGCACACGGGGAGCAGGCAGGAAGCTTTCGCCTCACCTTCCTCAATGGCCTGCAGCCATGTTGGCATTCATGATAGTCATTGGTGCTGTTCTCCAAATGTTTTCAGTTCATTTTTTATGAATGCATTCTCACTGTTCCATCCCACCTACTTAAATTTTCCCATGGCCACATGACTTTTTTTTTTTTTTGTCAGTGGAGGTGAGAAGAAATAACATGTGACTTTTTCAGGAGAAACTCCAAGAAACAGAGTTCCATTCTGCAGGCTTTTTTCTCTTTTATATAGCAATGGGGATCATATTGATGGTCCCTCCTTCCGTCTGGATTCCTGTGTTAGGATGGCACGGCACAGAGCTTCTTCTCACCTGACCCGTGATGAGGTGTAAATAAATGACAAAGATTTTTGAGCCACTGATATTTGGAGGTTGTTTGTCACCACAGTTTAACCTAACCCCCATTGACTGATGCACGGCTGAAGAATGAGTCCGAACTGGATCTGGACAAGACGTGTGAAGAGCACTCCAGGCTGAGTAACATTCAAATGTTGTCTCAAAGATAACAGTGAGCACGACATGTTATTGGGGTGGGTGTGTGATAAATAAGGTATATCAGGTGAGAATAATAAGAAATGCAACTTTAAAAGACGGTGCGGATTTGGACTGTGGAGAGATTCAAATGCGCTGTTTAGCATTTAAGATTGTGATGGATGAACAAACTAATTAAAAGCCCAAAATGAAAGCTTGGGATAAATATCTGAGGGTGTCTAATATACCAATTTTTCATCCTAGAATGGGCAGAGTCCTTGACCCCATTCTAGGGAGACTTCCAAAAGAAAAAAGACCTGCATATCTTCAAAAACCCACACTGAAAGACTTGCCTGCACTTTTGACCTGTGGCTAACACTCCTCACCTTCCATTCCGTCATCAGTGTTTCAGGGAAACACCTTTAACTCTCTATGATTTACAGGTTATTAAGTGGCCCTTACAATTCTAATGATGAGGGTGTCTGAGCTCACAGCAGCAAGCAGGCACGTGTGCTCAGCAGCCACGTGGCTCATCTGCTAGGAGCTTACTAAACACGATGTTCTACAACATTGCTTAACACAAGGTGAGACGTTCCTGACTCAGTGTTTAATTGCTCACTTCTTTTTCTGCCCTCTGGGGCTTCTAAGATGAAAAGAACCCAGGGGTGATACAGTGAGTCAAAGGGGTGCCAGCCGCGTCACAGCAAAATAGATTCCTAAAAAATCCCTGGCCTAAGATGACAGCCTTGGCTGGATAAGTTTGAATGTGCTGATAGTGGACACGGTAGAATGAAGGTGGTTGAAATGTTCATATTAAAGAACTTCCACCCAGATTGCAAGAAAAGAGAGAGGAATGGAGATGGCAGCAAGAGTCCCTATAATAAAAGCAGATGTTTTGAGATCAGTTACATTTCTTCTGACAAAAATTAAAGACAGAAACAAAAGTTTAGCCTGAGGCTACAATTAATTGGGCAATAAGCCAGAGGCACATATGGCATAGACAGATTTAAACATTTCTCCCTTATATTAATACAAATACTAAAATTACAAATACTTTGATTCCAAATAAAACAAATATTTAAAAATTTTAATGAATAAACACTGGGGTCTACAGTAGTATTTGAAGGAGATCTCATAAACAGGTTTGTTTCTGAAGGTTAGAACTGATGGTCTAGAGAATTCAGTTCATTCCAGAGACAGAAAGAGAGGAATTTCTTAGGTTCCTTCAGGAATGTGTCTAGCTTTGCCTCATCTTTGTTTGAACTATGGATACAGCAGAAGAAAACATGAGGATTTCACAGATTTAAGGTGCAAAAAGTCACTGGGTTCTCTAAGAAGTCTGGGATTTTTCTGCTGGAAAAATACGTTTGTTGAGAAAAAATGAGTTGGAGGAGGCTGTTATTGAAGTGAAGCAGAATTGTTTTTACTAATCTGCTTATTACCCACTCTGTAGTGTGGAAACACATTATTCATACACAAGGTCCTCTTACTGTTCCGAGAATGCAGTGGAAAGAGAACAGATTAGTTTTTCTCCCTCAGAAAACAACCACTAGAAACATCCTACCTCAGATGAGATATTGCCTAATTATTTTAAAAAGACAGTGAAAAATCATGGATGTAAATGTTTGCTACAAAATAAATACATGCTAGAAACAGAAGCATCTGGTTCACAGCTATATTAGAGCTATCTATGTTCCCTGTCACTGAGATTAAAACAGAAATGTCCAATACAATCATTCACAGCATCGGAGAGGGGAAGTTGAAGGATGGAAAGGCCAGGCATAAAAGGATTTCAGAATTTCAGTCCATAAGGACGTGGCTTTGTGCATTGTCTGTTACTGTGAGCAAGGTGAAGTTTGGAGAATGAAAACATGCAGCAATAAGGGCTCCTTTGTCCATCTCACCTCTCCAGATGCCAAGTTTCACACATGTTGCATTTTAATTGAAAGGTTGATACAATGTTTTTTAAAGAACACTTGCGGTGTTTGAAATGACAAAGGCTGCTGTGACAAAAAAGCAGGGAAAGGGAATTTTTTTAAAAAAAAGCAAACAACACCAACAAAAACCCCACAGAAAAGCAAACAACAAACAAAAAACAGGAAGAAGTCGAACACCCTGGGCTATGACTACTTCCAGGAAGGGGCTACAAGAGGCAGTTGGAAATTCTATTTGCTTTGCAACTGTGGGTTTTCCGGACTGCTTCCTTTCTAAAGTGTATTACTCTGTTTTTGGTTCATGAAGTTATCCATTTCTGTTTTCTGGAACAGCTACGTATTTTCTTTATCTATCATCTATCTATCTACCTGCCTATCATCTATCTATCTATTTACTATCTATCTTTTCTACCTTTCGCTATCAAGAGCTTGGGTCAAGCAGGATAGAATTCCAATGTATGTTCACTCTACCATTTAAAACAAGAGCTCTCGTAGGCATTCTCCATCACATCATAAACCTGAGCTTTCTAAAACAGGGTGTGGCAAACTACCATGCATGGACCATGTCTGACAGAGTCTGCGTTTGTAAGTAAAGTTGTAATGGGACACAGCCAATACATGTGTTAGTGAAGCTATGTGAGCCTGGGCCACACTGATGAAGAGTTTTCATTAGTCTAATCTATTTACTTGCTGTATGAGTGCTCATATATTCTCTTTCTTCTTGGCTTTACAATTTGTGTATAGCAGGGAATTTGTTTCTAATTTGTAGTATTTCATACTTCTAGGTTATTTTCAAATTCCAGAGATAAATATTTTAAATATTGAAGTTTAAGACCTAAAAATGTATCACTGACTTCATGGAAGTAGATATTCACTAGGTGATATTTTCTAGGCTCTCTGAAATTACATCAGAAAAATGTGAATTAGAATATAACCCATAAATAATATCTGGCCACATACACAGTAATTGAAGATCAATTTAAATAACTATTGGATTAAGAAATAGAGACTGAGATAAATTTACAGGGTCAGGGAGGATCTAAGGAGGAAGCATTGGCGCTGGAGCCCAAGGACCTGGGATTACAGAACAGATTCTACCAGTGCTAACTTACTGCTCCAGAGAAAACATCAATTCTGTTCATGTGCAGGTACTATTCATCAAGAAAGGGATTACAACTTCAGAAATGTGTTCAAAATGTATCCATACTTTGACGTATTAATGAAGTAATCACATTCTACACATAACTACTCCATATGGAATATTGGGGAGGGGGTGTTCCAAATAAAGAGACTGAGGATTTCAATGTCTGCTAGAAAATATCTAAGTAAAATATTTTACTTATGTGGAAAGTGTGGATGTTTAGGCATCAAAAGTTTCAAGAATCCCTAAAATGTACAATGGAGATGAGGAGAAAATATCAGAATTCCCCAGCACCAGAAATGAGGCAAGAAAAACTTCAGAAGAGTCGTAAATGTGAAAAGCCAATGGCTGGTCCCACAGCAACGTTGATAACCTTGTGCCAGGACAACTGGAATAAATACATAAACATGAAGATTGAAAATATTTACAATATGAGATCTCCCTCATGTGAGAACTGAATTATAAAGATTGAAGCATATAAGAAAATAAGCTACCAGAATTTAAGCTACCAGAATAAATTCGATTACACATAAATTTCTGATATTGAAATTGTCACAAATGTTTGAGTTGCTAGTGGAAGACAAAGGACATATAATCTTGGGAGTCCTAGGGCCTTGCCCACTGCCGGTCCCTCTCCACACTACTACAGCTGATGCTTTCTGGAAAGCGCCACCTCCTGGCAGGAGGCCAACCAGCACAGATAGAGCATTAAACCACCAAAGCTAAGGACCCTCACAGAGTCTATTGCACCCTTCACGACCTCCACTGGAACAGGTGCTGGTATCCATGGCTGAGAGACCCATAGATGGTTCACATCACAGGGCTCTATGCAGACAACCCCTAGCACCAGCCCAAAGCCAGGTAGACCTGCTGGGTGGCTAGACCCAGAAGAGAGACAACAATCAATGCACTTCGGCTCACAGGAAGCCACGCCCATAGGAAAAGGGGGAGAGTATATGTCAAGGGAACACCCCATGGGACAAAAGAGTCTGAACAACAGTCTTCAGCCCTAGACCTTTCCTCTGACAGAGTCTACCAAAATGAGAAGGAACCAGAAAACCAACCCTGGTAATCTGAAAAAACAAGACTCTTCAACACCCCCCAAAAAATCACACCAGTTCATCACCAGTGGATCCAAAGAAGAAACCACTGATTTATCTGAAAAAGAATTCAGGTTAGTTATTAAGCTAATCAGGGAGGGGCCAGAGAAAGATGAAGCCCAATGCAAGAAAATACAAAAACTGATACAATAGGTGAAGGGAGAAATATTCAAGGAAATCAATAGCTTAAATTAAAAAAAAAAAAATAAAAAAATAAGGAAACTTTGGATACACTTTTAGAAATGTGAAATGCTCTGGAAAGTCTCAGCAATAGAATTGAGCAAGTAGAAGAAAGAAATTCAGAATTAGAAGACAAGGACTTTGATTTAACCCAATCCAATAAAGACAAAGAAAAAATAATAAGAAAATATGAGCAAAGACTCCAAGGAGTCTGGCATTCTGTTAAACGATGAAACCTAAGACTAATCGGTGTACCTGAGGAAGAAGTGAATTCTAAAAGCCAGGAAAACGTATTTGGGGGAATAATCAAGGAAAACTTCCCTGGCCTTGTGAGAGACCTAGACATCCAAATACAAGAAGCACAAATAACACCTGGGAAATTCATCACAGAAAGATCTTAGCCTAGGCACATTTTCATTAGGTTATCCAAAGTTAAGACAAAGGAAAGAATCTTAAGAGCTGTGAGACAGAAACACTAGGCAACCTATAAAGGAAAACCTATCAAACTGACAGCAGATTTTGCAGCAGGAACCTTACAAGCTAGATGGGATTGGGGCCCTTTCTTCAGCCTCCTCAAACAGAACAATTATCAGCCAAGAATTTTGATCACATGGATACAAAACTCTTGGCTGATAGTTGTTTTGTTTGAGGAGGCTGAAGAAAGGGCCCCAATTCCATCTAGCTTGTAAGGTTGCACACATATGTTTATTGCGGCACTATTCACAATAGCAAAGACTTGGAACCAACCCAAATGTCCAACAACGATAGACTGGATTAAGAAAATGTGGCACGTGTACACCATGGAATACTATGCAGCCATAAAAAATGATGAGTTCATGTCCTTTGTAGGGACATGGATGAAACTGGAAAACATCATTCTCAGCAAACTATCGCAAGGACAAAAAACCAAACACCTCATGTTCTCACTCATAGGTGGCAATGGAACAATGAGAACACATGGACACAGGAAGGGGAACATCACACTCCGGGAATTGTTGTGGGGTGGGGGAGGGGGGAGGGATAGCATTTGGAGATATATCTAATGCTAAATGATGAGTTAATGGGTGCAGCATACCAACATGGCACATGTATACATATGTAACAAACCTGCACATTGTGCACATGTACCCTAAAACTTAAAGTATAATAATAATAAAATAAAATAAAGAATTTTGTATCCAGTGAAACTAAGCATCATATATGAAGGAAAGATACAGTCATTTTCAGACAAACAAATGCTAATAGAATTTGCCATTACCAAACCAGCACTGTAAAAACTGCTAAAAGGAGCTCTAAATCATGAAACAAATCCTGGAAACACATCAAAACACAACTTCATTAAAGCATAAATCACACAGGACCTATAAAACAAAAATACGAGTTAAAAAGCAAAAACAAAAAAAAAAAACAAAGTACAGAGGCAACAAAGAGCATGATGAAAGCAATGGTACCTCACTTTTTAATACTAACGTTGGTTGTAAATAGCCTAAATGCTCCACTTACAAGATACAGAACCACAGAATGGATAAGAACTCACCAACTAACTATCTGCTGCCTTCAGGAGACTCACCTAACACATAACGACTTACATAAACTTAAGGAAAGTGGTAGAAAAAGGCATTTCATGCAAATGGACACCAAAAGCAAGCAGCGGTAGCTATTCTCCTATGAGACAAAACAAACTTTAAAGCAACAATAGCTAAAAGAGACAAAGAGAGACAGTATACAATGGTAAAAGGTCTCATCCAACAGAAAAATATGACAATCCTAAACATATGTGAAGCTAACACTGGAGCTCCCAGATTTATAAAACAATTACTAGTGGACATAATAAATGAGATAGACAGCAAAACGATAACAGTGGGGGACTTCAATACTCCACTGACAGCACTAGACAGGTCATCAAGACAGAAAGTCAACAAAGAAACAAGGGATTTAAACTATACTTTGGAACAAATGGACTTAACAGGTATATACAGAATATTTCATCCAACAACCACAGAATACACATTCTATTCAACAGCACATGGAATTTTCTCCAAGATAGACCATACGATAGGCCATAAAATGAGTCTCAATAAGTTTAAGAAAATTGAAATTGTATAACGTACTCTCTCAGATCACAGTGGAATAAAACTGAAAATCAACTCCAAAAGGAATCTTCAAAACCATGCAAATACATGGAAATTAAATAACCTGCTCCTGAATGAGCATTGGGTGAAAAACGAAATCAAGATGGAAATGTAAAAAATTTCTTCGAACTGGATGATACAACCTATCAAGACCTCTGAGATACAGCAAAGGCAGTGCTAAGAGGAAAGTTTATAGCCCTAAACACCTACATCAAAAAGTCTGAAAGAGCACAAACAGACAGTCTAAGTTCACATCTCCAGGAACTAGAGAAGCAGGAACAAGCCAAACCCAATCCCAGCAAACAAAGGAAATAACCAAGATCAGAGCAGAACTAAATGAAATTGACACAACAACAACAAAAAAAAATACAAAACATAAATAAAACAAAAGGTTGGTTATTTTAAAAGATAAATAAAATTGATAGACCATTAGCAAGATTAACCAAGAAAAGAAGAGAGAAAATCCAAATAACCTCACTAAGAAATGAAACAGGGGATATTACAACTGACACCACTGAAATATTAAAGATTATTCAAGGGTACTATGAACACCTTTTGGCACATAAACTAGAAAACCTAGAAGAGTTGGATAAATTCCTGGAAAAATACAACCCTCCTAGTTTAAATCAGGAAGAATTAGATACCCCAAGCAGACCAACAAAGCAAGCAGCAAGATTGAAACGGTAATTTTAAAATTACCAACAAAAAAGCCGAGGACCAGACAGATTCACAGAATTCTACCAGACATTCAAAGAATGTCTTCTTTCATTCAAAGAAGAAATGATACCAGTCCTTTTACACTATTCCACAAGTCAGAGAAAGAAGAAACCCTTCCTGATTCATTCTATGAAGCCAGCATCACCCTAATACCAAAACCATGAAAGGACATAACCAAAAAAGACAACTACAGACCAATATCCTTGACGAACGCAGATGCCAAAATCCTTAACAAAATACTATCTAACTGAATCCAACATCAAATCCAATATCAAAAAGATAATCCACCATGATCAAGTGGGTTTCATACCAGTGATACAGGAATGGTTTAACATATGCAAGTCAATAAATGTGATACACCAAATAAACAGAATTTAAAAAAACTCACATGACCATACCAACAGATGCAGAAAAAGCATTTGACAAAATCTAGCATTGTTTTATGATTAAAACTCTCAGCAAAATAGGCATACAAGGGACATACCTTAATGTAATAAAAGCCATCTATGACAAACCCACAGTCAACATAATACTGAATGGGGAAAAGGTGAAAGCATTCCCTTTGAGAACTGGAACAAGATGAGGAGCCCACTCTCACCACTCCTTTTCAACATAGTACTGGAAGTCCTAGCCAGAGCAATCAGACAAAAGAAGGAAATAGAGGAAATCCAAATTGGTAAAGAAGAAGTCAAACTGTCAGTGGTTGCTGACGATATGATCTTTCACCTTGAAAACCCTACAGACTCCTCTACAAAGCTCCTAGAACTGATAAAAGAATTCAGCAAAGTTTCCAGATACAAGATTAGTGTACGCAAATCAGTAGCTCTTCTATACATCAACAGCTACCAAGCAGAGAATCACATCAAGAACTCAACCCCTTTTACAATAGCTGCAAAAAACAAAAAAGAAAAAAACACAAAACTTAGGAATATACCTAGCAAAGGAATCAAAAGACCTCTACAATGAAAATTACAAAACACTGCTGAAAGAAATCATAATTGGAGCCAAGCATAGTGGCACATGCCTATAATCCCAGCTACTCGGGAAGCTGAGGCAGGAGAATTGCTTGAACCTGAGAGGCAGAAGTTGTAGTGAGCCGAGATCACATCCTTGCACTCCCACCTCAGCAGCAAGAGTGAAACTCCCTCTGAAAAAAAAAAAAGAAAAGAAAAGAAATCATAGATGACACAAACAAAGGGAAACGCATCCCCCTGCTCATGGATGGGTAGAACCAATATTGTGAAAATTGCCATTCTGTCAAAGGCAATCTACATATTCAATTCAATCCCCATCTGAACACCACCATCATTCTTCACAGAATTACGAAAACAATTCTAAAATTAATATGGAACCAAAAGAGAGCCATGTAGCCAAACCAAGGCTAAGCAAAAAGAACAAACCTAGAAGCATCACACTACTTGATTTCAAACTGTACAATAAGGCCATAGTTACCAAAACAGCATGGTACTGGCTTAAAAATAGGCATATAGACTAATGGAACAGAAGAAAGAACCCAGAAAACCCAAATACTTACAGCCAACTGATCTTCAACAAAGTAAGCAAAAACATAAAGTGGTGAAAGGACACCCTTTTCAACACATGATGTTGGGATAATTGTCGAGCCACATGTAGGGGAATAAAACTGGATTCTCATCTCTCACCTTATACAAAAATCTACTCAAGATGGATTAAGAACTTAAACCTAATTCCTGAACTATAAAAATTCTAGAAGATAACACTGGATAAATCCTTCTAAGCATTGGCATAGGCAAGGATTTCATGACCAAGAACCCAAATGCAAATGCAATAAAAACAAAGATAAATAGCTGGGACTTAATTAAACTAAAGAGCTTTTGCATGGCAAAGGGAACAGTCAGCAGAGTAAATAGACAACCCACAGAGTGGGAGAAAATCTTCATAATCTATACATCTGACAGAGGACTAATATCCAGAATCCACAACAAACTCGAACAAATCAGTATGAAAGAAACAAACAACCCCATCAAAAAATGGGCTAAGGATATGAATGGACAGTTCTCAAAAGAAGATATGCAAATGGCAAACAAACATAAATAAAAACACTCAACATCACTAATGATCAGGGAAATGCACATCAAAACCACAATGCAATACCACCTTACCTCCTGCAATCCAAAAATAAAAAAACAGTGGATGTTGCCGTGGATGCAGTGCACAGGGAACACTTCTACACTGCTGGTGGGAATGTAAACTAGCATGCCACTATGGAAAATAATGTGGAGATTCCTTAAATAACTAAAAGTAGGACTACCATTTGATCCAGCAATCCCACTACTAGGTATCTACCCAGAGGAAAATAAATCATTATTCAAAAAAGATACTTGCATGCGCATGTTTATAACAGCACAATTCACAATTGCAAAATAATGGAACCAACCCACATGCCCATCAGTCAACAAGTGGATAAAGAAACTCTGATATATATATATATAATGGAATACTATGTAGCCATGGAAAGGAATGAATTAACAGCATTTGCTGTGACCTGGACGAGGTTGGAGACTATTGTTCTAAGTGATGTAACCCAGGAATGGAAAATTCAACATCGTATGTTCTCACTGATATGTCGGAGCTAAGCTATGAGGACACAAAGGCATAAGAATGATGCAATGGACTTTGGGGACTTGGGAGGAAGAGTGGGAGGGAGGCGAGCAACAAAAGACTATGAATATGGTGCAGTGTATATGACTTGGGTAATGGGTGCACCGTAATCTCACAAATCACCAATAAGGAACTTACTCATGTAGCCAAATACCATCAGTACCCCAATAACTTATGAAAAAATAAAATAAAAATAATAAATGAAAAATAAGGTCAGGCGCGGTGGCTCACGCCTGTAATCCCAGCACTTTGGGAGGCCGAGGCGGGCGGATCACGAGGTCAGGAGATCGAGACCATTCTGATTAACATGGTGAAACCCCGTCTCTACTAAAAAAATACAAAAAATTAGCTGGGCGTGGTGGCGGGTGCCTGTAGTCCCAGCTACTCGGGGGACCGAGGAAGGAGAATGGCATGAACCTGGGAGGCGGAGCATGCAGTGAGCAGAGATTGCGCCACTGCACTCCAGCCTGGGCGAAAGAGCGAGACTCTGTCTCAAAAAAAAAAGAAAAGAAAAATAAAATATAACACACCAAGAAAGTAAAGAGATAACCCACAGAATGGGAAAAAAATTATTGCAAACTATCCATCTGACAAAGGATTAATAACTGCAATATATAAGAAGCTCAAACAACTCTACAAGAAAAAAGTCTAATAACCTGGTCAAAAATGGCCAAAAAGATTTGAAGATCTATTTCTCAAAAGAAGACATACACATGGCAAACAAGCATAGGAAAAGGTGCTCAACATCATTAATAGAGAAATGGAAATCGAAACTGCAGTGCAGTATCATCTCACAGGAGTTAAAATGGCTTATATTCAAAATACAGGAAATAACAAATGCTAGCGAGAATTTGGAGAAAAGAGAACCCGCATTTACTGTTGGTGGGAATGTAAATTAGTGCAACCACTATAAAGAACAGTTTGGAGGCTCCTCAAGAAACTAAAAATTGAGCTACCACATTATCCAACAATCCTACCGTTGGGTATATACCCAAGAGAAAGGAAATCAGTATGTTTAGAATCTGTACTCCTGTGTTTGTTGCAGCACTATCTACAATAGCTAAGATTCAGAAGCGACCTGAGTGTCCATCAAGAATGGATTTAAAAATGTGGTACATATACACAATGGAGTACTATTCAGCCCTAAAAAAGAATGAGAACCAGTCACCTGCAAGACCATGGATGGAACTGGAAATCACTGTGTTAAGTGAAATAGCCAGGCACAGAAAGACAAACATCACATGTTCTCACTTATTTGTGGGATCTCAAAATCAACCCACTTGAACTCATGAACATAGAGAGAAGGATGATTACTAGAGGCTGGGAGGGATAGTGGGGAGCTAGAATGAGGTGGGCATTGATCATGGCTACAAACAATAATTAGAATGAATGAGAGTCGCCATTTGATAGCACAATAGGGTGACAATGGTCAATAATAATGTAATTGTACATTTTAAAATAGTGTAATTAGATTGTTCACAACTCGAAAAATAAATGCTTGAGGGGATGGATGTCCCATTCTTTGTGATGTGATTATTTAACTTTGCATGTCTGTATCAAAACATCTCATTTATGTTATAAATATATACACCTATGTACCCACAAAAATTAAAAATTAAAAAATTATAAGACACGACTCAATTTGAATTTTGGGTAGGTAATGTTATTATTTGTATAAATATCTTCCACTACTTGCTTAAATATATTACACACAAATATGCAAATATTGCTTAGCTATACTAAAAAGTTGTTCATTGCTCATCCCAATTTTAAACTTTACTGTGTTCCTTATATTTTCTTTCAGTAAATCTGACACATTGATTTTAGAAGTATCATAGGATTTACAATAACATTGCACAGATGTGAGGAAAAAAGAATAAAATAAAAATCCTTAGAGGTCATATGGGTTGGTAAGAGTATAAAAGATAACTGAGTCCCATATGATACATTAAAAACATAAATCAGGATGTACATCTCAGCTCTCACCAGGAGACGTGGCAACCAGATTGCCCTTGGGCTGAGGGTGAAGTCCCTGAGCACTCTCAGAGACAGACAATGCAAATCAAGTTCATTCTCATTGTGCTTGCTTGACCTTCAAAATTGTGTAAGTCCCTAAGCATATATATAATCATGAGTAGCTGTAGGGAAAATAACACCATTAAATGTACCAAAAGACTGATCACAAATACTGCAGATGTTTAGATCAGATGTCTGAAGCAAAGAAAGAGTGTAATAAAAAATGATTTAAAGAAAATAGAGCTTGATAAATCTGTTTCTTCATCTTCATAATGTCAAATTTGTTGAGATTTTTTTAAAATGGCATGATTTTTCTACATATCTTTGTACTCTGGCTTAAATTAAATGCATATACAACTTATATAATAAAATACTGGGCTGTTTTATTATTATATTGATAATTTCTTGGTCAACACTATTTTGATCATATTCTATAAATGGCACTGTAAGATCTATGACTGGTTATCAACAACATAAAGTGACTATGAGAATTTCATGTGACAGATGAAGGTTGGTTAGTGCAGTGGCAATAGTCAGCAACCTGAGAAACTGAGCTCACAATTTTAGAAAAGTGTTATTCTTTCTAACTAGATATTTCCATGAAAAGAACCTTGTGAAATGCAGAAATGTTGAAAGAATAATTATAATAACCAAATAACTAAAATACGTCTCAATTTCTCTGACAATTTAACTTAATGCAGGGTGCAGCCAGAATCACAATGTTTACTAACATAGACATTTTTGATCTCGAGACATTTAATTCTTAGCTCGTTGAGGAAAAAAGTAGTAGAACTGTTATTGCAGAGATAAAAGACAGAAATCCTGCCTGGTGATAGGTTTTTCTTATCTCATTATTGAAGAATATATGAGCAGGCAGGGCATGGTGGCTCAAACCTGTAATCCCAGCAGTTTGGGAGGCCAATTTTGGAGGATCACTTGGGGCCAGGAGCTCAAGACTAGCCTGGGCAACATAGCAAAACCCTGCCTCTACAATTTCTTTTTAAACTAGCCGACTGTGGCGGCATATGCCTGTAGTCCCAGCCGCTAGGGAGGCTGAGGTGGGAGAATGGCTTGAACTTAGGTGTTTGAATCTGGAATGATCTGTGATTGTGCCACTGCACTCCAGCAAGAATGACAGGGCTAGATCCTGTGTACAAATATACACATATTATATATATTGTCAATGACCAAGTCACAGGTCTTACAATGCTGTTCGTACAATATGGTAAAAATGATGTTGATAAAGAAATTATCACAATAATAATAATAAATGCCCTGTGTGTTATTTTATTATTTAAGTTGTTCATAAATTTAATGTAAATGAGGTAGAGTAATGAAGATCTGCAGACAAATCATGTCATTTTTTTTTTAATCTCAACATAACTTTTTTTTTTTTTGAGAGGGTCTCACTCTGTCGCCCAGGCTGGAGTGCAGTGGCTAGATCTCGGCTCGGCTCACTGCAACCTCTACCACCCTGGTTCAAGTGATTCCTCTGCCTCAGCCTCCCGAGTAACTGGGATTACAGGTTCCTGCCACCGTACCTGGCTAATTTTTGTATTTTTAGTAGAGACGGGGTTTCACCATCTTGACTAGGCTGGTCTTAAACTCCTGACCTCGTGATCCACCGGCCTCGGTCTCCCAAAGTGCTGGGATTACAGATGTGAGCCACCGCGCCCGGCCAACATTTCTTTTTTAAAGTGCGCAAGCTCTTTGACCATTATGTCTCTGTGCATCACTGCGATAAGATAACCAGAGCAACTGTTTCCACCGTGGAGTTGGGAGGAGATAAAGACACATCCTTTGTGCTTTGGGTGCTCTTATCAGGATCAGGGAGGACCCTGCACTCTGATTTTCTCTCTCTTAAATGTGCAAAGTACAGAGATTTTTACCAAGAATAATTTCAAGAGAAATTAAAAATTCTATAATGTTCAAGGACATGCAGGTTTTCTATTGATCATGTTTCTTCTTGATATTTTTAGGCCCTGGCCAGCCGCAAATGAATAATCTCTATCATCATCATTGTGTTCCTTCGTTGTTTTAACCTTTCCTGATTCCATTCTCTCTACCTTTTATTTTGAAGAAGAATTGACACAGAAAACCCTATCCCTACCAAATGCAAAAAAAAAAAAAAAACTAAAATTATAAATATTAACATTTACAAGTCACATTTGTGAATATATATTTTAATTAGGAAATTACAATTTTAAACTTTCAGAGGCAATGGTGGTAATATAAAACAGGACATTTTTATAATAAGGAACTCATATTTTGCAAATTATTATTCTCTCATCATCAAATAGTTTTACCTAAAGTAATGTACAACCAATTTAATAAGTTTAGTTTTAAAAAACACAAAATTACAAAACAATTAATACAATATTTGAAATCATGATACATATTGCCTGCCTCTCTTCAGGTAAAGTTCTATTAACTCTACAAAAATTTTATAAATGGCAGATGTTACATTTCCAGATAGCTTTGTGGTAACCAAAAAAGGATTTATTAGCAATTTTTATATCACATTGAGACAAAATATTATTTGTGATAAACATTTTTATGTATTTAAAACATCTCATGTATTAAGAAATCATACTTTAGATGGGGCCAAGCTGGCCGATTAGAAGCAGCTGTGGCCTGCGGCTCTCACGGAGAGCAGTGAAAACTGCGAGTGAATTCTGCACCTTCAATTGAGGTATCCAGGTTCTTGCATTGGGACTGACTAGGCAGACAGCTTGACCCACAGGGAGTGAGGAAAAGCAAGTGGGGTGATGGCCCACCCAGGTGTGGCACGGAGCTAGCCGAGCCCCTACTCGCAGCCAAGGGAGGCGGTGAGTGATTATGGGACTCTGCCCGGGAAACCATGCTTCTCCCACGGATCTTTGCAACCTGCAGATCAGGAGGTCCCCTGCTGAGCTCAGCCATGGCCTTGGGTCTGAAGCACAGAGCTGTGTGGAGTCTCGGCGGAGTGCTCGCTGGCTCACTGGGGCACGTGTGGAAACCCGGGAGTTTTGCATCCTCTGCCCCGAGAATTCCAGCAAAGCGAGAGATAAATCCGTGCATTCCCCTAGGAAGGGGGCTGAAGCCAGGGAGCCAAGTGACATCATTCTGAGGCCCACTCCCACAGCACCTCATAAGGCCCATTGGCTGGGAATTCCAGCTGGCCAGTGGCAGCAGGCTGGAGACAGCCGGAGATGGGCCAAGTTCCCGGGGGGAGGGCAGCCGCGATGTCTGTGGTTTGAGTTGGCCGCTCTAGCCTGCTGGCACCAGGGACCAGGAGGAGTTCCCCATAACACAGCACAGCTGCTGAGCCTGATCATGGCCAGGCTGCTTCTTTAAGTGAGACCAAAATCCATCCCTCCTCACTGGACAGGGTCTTCCCATCGGGATTTTAGCAACTCCATCCAGAGTTCTATGGACAGAACCCTGACTTCTCCCTGAGATGAAGTCCCCAGGGAGAGGGGTAGCTGCTGTCTCCCCAGTTCAGCCGACTGAGCCTTTCCAGCCTGCTGGCTCTGGAGAGTCCTGGGGATCAGCACAGCACACCTGCTCTGCCAAAGGGCAGCCAGACTGCTTCTTTAAGCAGTCCCTGATCCTGTTCCTCCTGACTGGGCAAGACCTCCCAACAGGGGTCTCCAGACACCTCCTACAGGAGCATTCCAGCTGGCATCAAGCCAGTACCCCCTTGGACTGGTGCTCCCAGAGGAAGGAACAGGCTGCTATCTTTGCTGTTTTGCAGCTTTCACTGGTGATACCTCCAGATGCAGGAGAGACCGAGGTGGCGAGGGTCAAGAGTAGACCCCCAGAAAACCACAGCACACCTAGGGAAGAGTGGTCTGACTCTTAAAAACAAACAGAAAGCAACAACATCAACAAAAAAGACCCCACAAAAGCCCCATTCAAAGGTCAGCAACGTCAAAGATCAAAGGTAGATAAGCCCACAAAGATGAGGAAGCATCAACACAAAAACGGTGAAAACTCAAAAAGGCAGAATGCCTCTTCTCCTCTAAATGAAGACAGCACCTCCCCAGCAAGGGCACAGAACTGACCCCAGGCTGAGATGGCTGAATTGACAAAAGTAGGCTTTAGGAGGTGGGTAATAACAAACCTCACTGAGCTAAAGAAGCACGTTCTAACTTAACGCAAGGAAGCTAAAAATCATAAAAGAAATTACAGAAGCTGATAACCAGAATATTAAGTTTAGAGAGGAACATAACTGACCTGATGGAGGTGAGAAACACAATACAAGAACTTCACAATGCAACCACAAGTATCACTAGCAGAATAGGCCAAGTGGAGGAAAGAACCTCAGAGCTTCAAAACTATCTGTCTAAGATAGGAAGAGAAAAATAGAGAAAAAAGAACAAAAAAGAATGAACAAAACCTTCAAGAAATATGGGATTATGTAAAAAGACTGACCTAAGACTGATAAGGGTACCTTGACCCACCATGATCAAGATGGTTTCATCCCTGGGATAAAAGGTTGGTTCAACACAGGCAAATCTATAAATGTAATTCCTCATATAAACAGAACTAAACACAAAAACAACACGATTATCTCAACAGATGCAGAAAAGGCCTTCAATAAAATTCAACATCCCTTCATGTCAAAAACTCTCAATAAACCAGCTATTGAAGTATCACACCTCAAAATAATAAGAACCATATATGACAAACCCACAGCCAATATCATACTGAATGAGCAAAAGCTGGAAGCATTCCCCTTGAAAACTGGCACAAAACAAGGATGGCCTCTCTCACCACTCCTATTCAACACAGTACTGGAATTCCTGGCCAGGGCAATCAAGCACAAGAAAGAAATAAAGGTATTTAAATAGGAAGAGAGGAAATCAAATTATCTTTGTTTGCAGATGACATGATCCTGTATCTAGAAAACCCCATCATCTCAGCCCAAAAGCTTCTTAAGCTGATCAACCACATCAACAGAATCTCAGGATACAAAATCAATGTGCAAAAATCGCTAGTATTCCTATATACCAACAACAGGCAAGTAGAGAGCCAAATCATGAATGAACTTCATTCACAATTGCTACAAAGAGAATAAAATACATAGGAATACAGCTAACAAGCGAAGTGAAGAACCTCTTCAAGGAGGACTACAAACCACTGCCCAGAGAAATCAGATAGGACACAAACAAATGGAGAAGTATTTCATGCTCATGGATAGGGAATTAATTCATGAAAATGGCCATACTGCCCAAAGTAATTTATAAAAGAATTCAATGCTATGCCCATTAAACTACCAATGACATTCTTCACAGAATTAGAAGAAACTATTTTACAATTCTCATAAACCAAAAAAGAGCCCAAATAGCCAAGACAATTCTAAGCAAAAAGAACAAAGCTGGAGGCATCACACTACCCAACTTCAAACTATGCTATATGGCTACAGTAACCAAAACAGCATGGTACTGGTACAAAAACAGACACATAGACCAATGAAACAGAACAGAGAACTCTGAAATAAGACCATACACATACAACCATCTGATCTTTGACAAACCTGACAAACACAAGCAATGGGGAAATGATTCCTTATTTCATAAATCATGTTGGGAAAACTGGCTAACCATATGCAGAAAACTGAAACTAGACATCTTCCTTACACCTTATACAAAAAAGTAACTCAGGATGGAATAAAGATTTAAACATAAGACCTAAAACCATGAAAACCCTGGAAGAAAACCTAGGCAATACCATTCAGGACATAGGCATGGGCGAAGACTTTATGACTAAAACACCAAAAGCAATGGCAACAAAAGCCAAAATTGACAAATGGGATCTAATTAAACTAAAGAGCTTCTGCACAGCAAAATAAACTATCATCAGAGTGAACAGACAACCTACAGATCGGAAGAAAATTTTTGCAATCTGTCTGACAAAGGGCTAATATCCAGAATCTACAAAGAACTTAAACAAATTTACAAGAAAAAAACAACCCCATCGAAAACTGGGCAAAGGAAATGAACAGACACTTCTCAAAAGAAGACATTTATGTGGCCAACAAACATACGAAAAAAAAAGCTCATCGACACTGGTCAGTAGATAAATGCAAATCAAAACCGCAATAAGATACCATCTCACACCTGTTAGAATGGTGATTATTAAAAAGTCAGGAAACAACAGTTGCTGACGAAGCTGTGGAGAAATAGGAAAGCTTTTACACTGTTGGTAGGAGTGTAAATTAGTTCAGTCATTATGGAATACAGTGTGACAATTCCTCAAGGATCTAGAACCAGAAATACCATTTGACCCAGCAATCCCATTATGGGGTATATACACAAAGCATTATAAATTATTATACTATAAAGACACATGCACTGTATGTTTATTTCAGCACTGTTCACAATAGCAATGACTTGGAACCAACCCAAATGCCCATCAATGATAAATTGAATAAAGAAAATGTGGCACATATACACCATGGAATATTATGCATTTATGTCCTTTCCAGGGACAGGGATGAAGCTGGAAACCATCATTCTCAGCAAACTAACACAAGAAAAGAACACCAGACCAGGAGCAGTGGCTCACACCTATAGTCTCAGAACTTTGGGAGGCCGAGGTGGGCAGATCACCTGAGGTGGGGAGTTTGAGACCAGCCTGACCAACATGGAGAAACCCCGTCTCTACTAAAAATACAAACAATTAGCCAGGCATGTTGGCACATGCCTGTAATCCTAGCTACTTGGGAGGCTGAGGCAGGAGAGTCACTTGAACCCGGGAGGCAGAGGTTGCGGTAACCCAAGATCATGCCATTGCACTCCAACCTGGGCAAAAAGAGTGAAATTTTGTCTCAAAAAAAAAAAAAGAAAGAAAAAGAAGAAAAGAAAACCAAACACTGCATGTTCTCACTCATAAGTGGGAGTTGAACAATGAGAACACATGGACACAGGGAGGGGAACATCACACACTGGGGCCTGTCGAGGGGTGGGAGGCTGGGGGAGGAAGAGCATTAGGAGAAATACCTAATGTAGATGACAGGTTGATGGGTGCAGCCAACCACCATGGCACGTGTATACCTATGTAACAAACCTGCATGTTCTGCCCATGTATCCCAGAACTTAAAGTACAACAAAGAAAACTTTACATAAATGCATAAAGTCTAGAACAGCTAACATATTATAATGAAATGTCAACTATAATCCCAGCTCAAAGAGAACACCATAAAATTATGAAGGGCTTTCCACCAATCTCTAAATTTATGTCCTCATAAGATTACATTTCTATTTCTTCTTGAATAATTTCCTTATTTTAGCTATGATTTAGTGATAGTAAGATGGTAATTATGAGGAGAACAGTCTAACACTCCGTTGAGAAAATTCTGCCTCATTTCACCACACACCTGAGTCTTAAGCAGTCACTTCTAATGTAGCTGAATAATAGATACTCACCCAGCTGAGTCTATGAGTTGAATCCATGTATGTGAGATAAGGCCCCCAAGGAGTGGTAATAAGCTGGGAATGCCATCAGCTCATCTTCCTTCAGTGCTATATTTGTCATTGTCACTAGTAGAAGCAGGACAGCCCTGGCATTGGGGTTGTTAGAAACAGAGAGTATCAAAGGGAAAACTGAACTTCCCTAATTTTTGGGAAACAGCAGATTGGAAACAGATGGGCTCCAGCGTTTTCCATGTGTGAGGTCATTATCCCAGGTAGCCTTGCTCAGGACCACATTTCTTGTCAGCAAAACAGAAGTCAAACGATATTTCTACCTTCCAAGAGAGTAGAATATAATGTCAGATTTTCTCATGGATTCCCACAAGTTCAAGAAAGTTTCATGGCCATATTTAACTGCTTAAGCATTTCAATAAAAAATTATTTGTCTTTCAAATACACAGGAATCTGTTTGGAAAAATTTTAACCAGAAAAAGTCGGAATTCTAAAGTAAAAAATGCATAAGGCCATAAAAATTTTTTACAGCTTTTAATTTAGATGTCAATGGGGAAAAAAAAAAACATTCTCTGAAGTTTGTTTTTATACCATTAAATACTTATTTTTTATTACCAGCAATACAAGGTGACTCATTCAGGTTGAATCTTGAAGGTAAACTTTAACTTAATTTTAAGTTTTGGCTAATTTTTAAGCATTTTTCAGTCACCTACCATGATATCATCTCAGAAACCAAAATCTCAATTTCATTTAGACCTTCAAAATATTAAAACAGAAGGTTAAATGCTTCAAAATAATATTCATGTAGAGGCTTACATATGTGGAGCAGGAATCTCCATGTATTACAAAGTTTATGAGAACATAACAAATGTTGATACACACATTAATTCTGAAATAAAAACTTACAACAAATAAAACTAACAAATTAAGAAAATTTTGTAGGTTACACATTTTATGTCTAAAAATATAGGTATTAAACACTCAAGAATGGATAAAAGAAATCACAAGAGAAAATAGAAAATATCTAGAGACAAATTAAAAATATGAAATACCAAAAGAGATATATCAAAAACAATAGCATAAGGGAAAGATTTATAGCTATAAATGATGATAAAAAATAAGATACCGAATCAACAACTTTACTTGTAAGGAACTAAAAACAGAGGGAAAAAGAGGGACAACTAAAAGAGGGACAACTAAAAGCTAGCAGAATCTAATAAATGAAAAAGACAGCACTGGAAATAAGTGAAATCGAGAACAGAAAAACAACATCAAAAATCAACAAAACCAAGTTTGTTCTCCGAAAAAGATCAAAACTGACAAAATTTCATCTAGATCGACTAAGAAAAAAAGAGAATACTCAAATTACTAAACTCAAAAATAAAATGGGTACATTACTAACAAATTTTTGGAGTAAAAAAAGGATGTAGGAGAGGACCATAAGGAACTATACACTAAAAAGTTGAATAACCTAAATAAAATGAACAAATTCCTAGAAACAAAAAGCCTACTAAGACTGAATCAGAAAAGTTGAATAAACCTATTCAGCAAGGAAATTCAGCAGGAAGATTGCATCAGCAATCAGAAACCCAGCAACAAAGAAAAGCCTGGACCAGATGGTTTCACTGTTGAATTCTACCCAACGTTTAAAGCAGAATTAACACCAGTTTTTCTCAAACTTTTTCAAAACGTTGAAGAGGAGGTAACATTTTCTAACTTATTCTATGAGGCCAGTATTACCCTGACACCAAGCCAGACAAAGGCACCATAAGAAAACTACAAACATCCCTTACAAATGCTGATGCAAAAATCCTCAACAAAATACCAGCAATTCCAATTTAGCAGTACATTAAAAGGATTATACCCTACAAATAAGCATAATTGACTCCTGAAATAAAAGTATGTTCCAACACATGAAAATCAGTGTAATATCACATTAATATAAAGGAAAAAACCCTCATGTGATCACCTTAATCAAAGAAGAAAATGCATTTGTCAAAATTTAACCCACATTCATGATAAAATGTTCTTAATAAGCTATAAAAAGGAATAAAGCACCTTAACATAAGGTTATATTAAAAAAAAAACACAGCTAACATTATAATGAAAGACTGAAAGCCTTTACCCTAAGAGCAAAATCAAGGATTCCTGCTTTTACTACTTCTATTTAATACAGTACTGAAGGTTCTAGTTAGTTAAAACAATAAGGCAAGTAAAATAATAAAAGATATTCCAATTTTTAAAAAAGTAAAATTTTCTGTTCACAGACGACATAATCTTATATATTAAAAATCTTTTAGTTTCTGTGAGATAAACTATCAGATGCAATAAATAACATTCAGCAAAACTGCAGGATACAAAATCAACACACAAAAATTGGTTGTATTTCTACAATAACAAACTATCTGAAGAAGAAATCAAGACAACAGTATCACTTATGATAGCACAAAAGAATAAAACACTTAGAAACCAACTTCACCAAGGAAATGAAAAACCTGTACAGCAAAACTATAAACATTGCAGAAAAGTATTAAAGATGACACAAATAAATGAAAAGACATCGTGTGTGTATGGACTGGAAGACAAAACCTTGTCAAGATGCCATTGTTATCTATAGTCATCTACAGATTCAATAAAATCACTACAAAAATTCCAATATTTGCAGAAATAGAAAAACCTATTCTAAAACTCCAATGACATCGCAAAAAACCCCAAGTAGCCAAACCAATCTTAAAAACTAATAAAGTTAGAGGACTAACAACTCCTGGTTTCAAACTTACTGCAGTGCTTCAGTACCCAAAACAAGGCTGTGCCAGCATAGAGACAGACATAAAGACCAATTCAATAGAAATAAAGAACCAAAGAACACAGTCATGATTTTTAAAAAGGGAGTCAACACTATTCAATGGGGAAAGGACAGTATATTTTAAATGGTGTTAAAAATGAATATTTACATGGAACACAATAAAGTTGGACCCTTACTTTACACCGTATAAAAAACTTAATTTAAAATGGACAAAACATCTAATTGTAAGAGCTAAAACTATAAAACCCTTAGAAGAAAACATATGAAAAATGTTTCATAACATAGAATCTGGCAATAACTTCTTGGATATGACAGTGAAAGCACAGACAACAACAACAAAAAAATACATAAAAAGATTCATCAAAGTGCCAAGCTTGTATGTATCTGAAGTTATAATCAATAGATTGAAAATACACTTCACGGAGGGAAAAAAATATTCACCATTATATATTTGATAAGTAATTAATATCCAGGCCACACAAAGACCTCAGCAACAACAACAAAACAATCCAATTTAAACATGAGCAAAGGTTTTAAAATACACGTTTCTTTAAAGAATATATACATATGACCAGTAAGCACAGTATAAGGTGCTGAGCATCACTAATCATGAGAAAAATGTAAATCCAAACCACAATGCAATACCAACTGACACATAAGTATAGCTGCCATCAAAAAAACCGCCACCAGCAAACCAAAGCAACAAAGCCCCCAAGAGCAGCAAATGCTGGATGTGGAGAAGTCAGGACTCCTGCACACTGCTGGTGGGAAAGTAAGATGGCACAGCCACTGTGGAAAACGGTAATCACCGTATGATCCAGCAATTCCACATCTGGGTATATACCCCAAAAAACTGAAAGTGGGAATTTGCACACCCCTGTTTATAGCAGCATTCACGAGAGCCAAAGTGTAGAAAAAGCCCAAATGTCCATCTTCAGATGGATAAGCAAGTATGATCAATACACACAATGATACATTATTCAGCCTTAAAAAGAAATTCTAATACATGCTACAACATAAACCTTGAAAAGGTTAAAACAAAAAAATGCAAATACTCCATGCTTTCCACTTTTATAGCGTACCTAGAGCAGTTAAATTCATAGACACAGAAAGTAGGATGTGGTTTCCAGGGGATGGGGGGAAGGGAAAGGGGAGCTATTGTTCCGTGGATACAGAGTTTCACTTTGGGATGATAAGACAGGTTTGGAAGGGATAGTGGTGATAGTTGCACAACAATGTATTTATACTTAACGTACTTACATTTTCTGTTATACATATTTTACCACAGTAAAAAAAATTAGCAAATATTTAAAAATCTGCATGTTTCTTTGAACTGTTTCTTTACATCCCTTGTCCATTTTTCAATTTGGCTGTTTGTCTTTTAATAATTTAGGATAGCTATATAGATATATATATAGATATATAGATATATATCTATATATATATCTATATATATATCCCCAATTAGCTTTATGTCTGTCATGTATGTTGCAGATCTATTTCCCCAGTCTGTTGACTTTGAGGCATTTTTCTCGCCTATAAAGTGTTAATTTTTATGGAGTCAAATGCATCAGTCTTCTATTCAAAGACTTATTTATGGGTTTGGTGTTTCAGTTTAGGACGATAAAGAAGTTTTAGATATGGATAAAGGAGATGGTTGTACAACACATTATACTGGACACCACTCAACTGTACATTTAAACATGGTTAAAATGGTAAGTTTTACGTTGCGTATATTTTACCACCAAAAAAGGGCCAAGCTTAGATGTTTATATGTTAGGGGTTTGGAGTACCTCTAACATTTATTCCCCTCCAGGGCTCTAATTTATAAAACACCCACACAAGAAAGTAGATACTGACTTCCCAAATCTCCTTACAAGTCCCACAGCAGGGGCTGTCTGGGAAAGCAGAGGTGGAAGCAGTCACATAAACTTGAGGTCAGTGTGAGACCTGCCATCTGCCACCCTGGAATCAGATGAAGGAAGGCATGCTGCAGGCTGAGCTGGAGGATGAGCTGGGCTGGCAGAACAGTCCTCCCACGACCCTAGACCTGAAGTGCTCCCACATGCTCTCATGCATGTGTCAAACCAAGAAAGCAGCTAGGAGGGTAACACAGCTACCTGTATACAGGGAGCTATGAAATATCTGAGCTGCGCAAGTGAGGCACAAGGAGACAGAAGCAGTCTGACCTTTACACAGTGACCTGGCTCAAATTATTTCAGGCTCTCATTAACCAGGCGAGCTCCGCTTTCTCTCTGAGGTAGGTAAACTTGAGGGGGTAAAGTGGGAGTTGGGGAAAATGGAAAAGAAAGCCTGGCAGTATTTCTTCTGTTATAAATAAAAAGTAAAACATCGATGCCGTTTCTCAGGGCCCAAATGTTAGGTGAAAAAATGTTTTTCATCTCAGTCATGTGATGTGGACTTAGCAGAGCAGGACACACATGGTCATTTATCCCTTCCCTCTGCATGTTGTGTGCTTTTTCAGTTTATAATGTACGTGATCCACTTGCCTCATCACGCTAGCTGCAAACAAGGCCACTGAATGTCACAACAGGTGGCCAGCATGTCTGTGAAGGGCAGAAACTGGGGCAGCCAAACAGCTGGCAGAGGCCAGCTAGTAAGTACCCAATCCCACTCCATACAGGACTCCACACTTAAAAGATAAGCAAGTGTCAGGCTGCCTCACTAGTTATCCCCCCAAATGAAAAAATAAAAGTAACCCCTCCAGGGAACATGTGTGTGTACACACAAAAGTACATGCACAGCTACATGCAAAGGGGAAAGGCTGGGAAGGAACCCAATCCACCTCTGAACACCAGTTACTTGTGGGGAAGGGGCAGGTGAAGCCAACTGTCAGCATTACTCACCTTTTCAACTGATGAGCTTGCATCAATTTTGGCAATTTCTCATAAAAAGGCCATTTTCACTCCGTGGGTGATCACCAGGTCCTGCAAAACTGAGCCACCAACAACTACCTGCACCACTTCCCATGAGGCCAAATAATGGCTTCCCTCAAAGCTCAGACCTCCCACCCACCTCCCAGTCCTCTCCCATGCAGGGGGCTACTGGCCTCCTGGGGTGCAGGGGTCCAGGCCAAACCCAACCCACAGATGCTTGGTGAAACCAGCATGTATCCAAGGGACTTTCCCCCACCTGGGCCGTGTGCCCACTACATAGATAGGCCTGTGCTTGCTCCCCTAGGACAATTTCTTCCGTTGGAATGAGGGATGGGGAGATTTGATGGTGTCCTCTACAGGCTGGATGTTAATCTGCTGTGGTGCTCTTGGAGAAGCTTGCCTGAGTTCAGCGCTTTCTCAGCACATGGTGTTTGCTGCCCCTTCAAGCTGCGGGAGTCCCAGAAGGTAAGTGCTACTGCAACCCCCATTTACTGGTGAACAGAGGTCAGGTGATCTGCAGCCGGCCAAGCAGCTGCTAAGTAGCCAACAGGCTGGATCTGCATCTCACTTGCAGAGGCCCTGCCTGGATGCTGGGGCTGCCCTGAGACTCCCTCCTCCTCTTCCCTCCACAGCTCTCCCTGCTTCTATCCACTGCTGTGCTCCAGGTGGGGAACACCTATGGATGCACCAGGGTGCAACTACTCAGAGTCCAGTGTGCAGAAGGGCCCCTGCTCTATGCTGTTTCCATATCCAAGCCCAAGCTTGTCTAGAGCTTCAGCAAATCCAAGCCTCCCTGAATTCCCCGCAAGACCAAACTGAGCCCTACAACCCCCACCACTCTGGTTAGCTGCCAGTCCCAGCTCCTGTTCCCTCCTGGGCCACTGTCTCTACAGTTCTGAAGTCCTACAAGAATGTTAAGATCCTAAGCCGACTCTCACCCAAAGACGTAAACAACCAGGGCCCTCCAGGGGTAGAGAACATACCCAGACAGGTTCTGCTGCCTGTAGGCTTGATGTCCTTCCCCTAGAGCACGCCATGCTTGCCAGGCTGGAAGAGCGGCTCCAGAAACTTGGGAAACCTGGGCCTGTAGCTGGCATATGGAAAAGAGGCCTGGAAAAGCACCACTCCTGTCCATGAAGCCCCCACATGGAACCAGGTAATTGGGAAATACATGGGCACCAAGCCTGACCCCCACTCAGACCCAGGTGGGAACTGCAGCAGTGACTTGTCCCCTCTGCCACTCTGGCTGTACCACTACAGGAGGGAGGAACATCTAGCTCCACACGTGAGTGGAGACACTAGGTGTGAGCAGCTTCCAGTGGTTGCTGTAGCTGAACCTTCCCAACCAGGTCCATGCAAGGCCATCTCAGATGGGTGTGCACCTGGGTTGGGCAAGGACACCGCTCAGACAGTGAGCGCCACTGAGGAGGGCTGTCATAGAGGCCCATTTTCCTGCTCCTAGAACAGGTTGGGGGAGTATGGGGGACCTCTCCCACCTCCCAGCTGCTTCCAGGAGCCACTTCTTTCGAGATGAGACACTCTCCTGCCTGCCTGTTCCCATTTGGCTGAAATAGACCATTGCCAACATTTAGAGAATGAAAAGGGGCCTCACCTATTTTCCCTGACAGGTTGGAGGCAGGTGGGCATGCCCAGGGGACCTGGGGTAGATCCTGTACATCTGCCCACCCCCAGGCTATGCTGGCTTCATCTTATCTGTGGGGTGCTGGGGGGGGGGCGGGGGGAATTACCAAGAGACCATCACGCAGGCCATGGACAAGTTCTACAAGAGCCAGGGAGAAGAGCACTGTCCGTGCATGCTGCCCAGCACCCAGCTCACAAACACATCTCTCATTTGACTGCTTTCCCAAAGCATACTTTTGCCGTCCAGGCTCCCCAAGAAGCCTGGGGAGGAGACTCTGCCAGGCTGAAGGGCCTGTCCCCAAACGTGCCACCCTCACCAGGCTCATCGTGACAATCTTGGATTATTTTTGCCCTGAAGTTTTGGAGTGGCAGACAGGGAGACAGCAGACAGTACACATTAGCCACCTTTCCAGAGAGCATCAATCCTCCAGACTGAGGCAGGTCAGACCTCCACTCAGGCGTTTTTCTCACTGGTTGCCAGTTGGGGGAAACAGCATTTGTGAGCACCGGCCTGTCTCCCCAGGTCCTGTTCAGAAACCCCATCTGTGCCTTTGGAGAGACTGCCCTGAGCACACAGGCCCAGCAACCACCATCTACAGCCCCCAGGACCTAATCCCCTTCTACATAGGGTTCAGTGCATGTTAGCAGACACTGGGCTTGATTCCTGCCTAGTCCCTGCCAGATATCCCATGCCCACCTCATTAAGAGAATGAGGCCACACAAACACACTCAGGCCGTCATGGTGATGGAGTGGCTGGGGTCCCACTTGCCCATCCTTCATTACTGGTCCAGAGCCAGCTGTCTGACCACATTCCTACCCCGAGATGGGACTCTGGGGACATTGTCCACCAGGGTCACTGACCTCTTTTAAAATTCCAGAAACATGGCCGGCTGGTCCCCTAGAATTTGGCACATGGGATAAGCCAAGGCTTGCCTTCAGGAACAGGTTTTTCCACCATGTCGCTGCCCAAGGCCCAGGGCATCCCCAAGTTTGCGTGAAGCCTGCTTGCCACGTCCACAGCCCATGCCGACCCCGCCTGGAGCCACTGGAATGCTTGTTCCTGGGCGTGTGATAAACCCAGACAGCTTCAGCCTTGCAGGACAACTGTGCGCATCTGGCAACAGTAGCCAGAGGGCCCATAGAAAGAAGTTGGAGGGGAAACCAGATGCTGTGAAAATACTTTATTAGGCAAAACTACATACTATAAAAATGCTTTAAAAAATGCAGCAGGAGGAGATGGGAAGACACAAACGAACAAGCGCGTAGTGACACATAGCTGTCAACACAGTAAAGAATCCACACTGCTTCCCCCCCCTTTACCTAGAAAAGGAGAGTTCTAAGCCACCTCCTCCTCAGCATACTCCTCATCCTCCTCCTCCTCCTCGGCCGTGGCATCCTGATATTGCTGATATTCAGACACCAGGTCGTTCATGTTGCTCTCGGCCTCGGTGAATTCCATCTCATCCATGCCCTCGCCCGTGTACCAGTGGAGAAAGGCCTTGCGCCTGAACATTGCTGTGAACTGCTCTGAGACACGCTTGAAGAGTTCCTGGATGGCCGTATTATTCCCAATGAAGGTGGCCGACATTTTTAGCCCCCGGGGTGGGATGTCACAGACGGCTGTTTTTACATTGTTGGGGAGCCAGTCAGCAAAGTAGCTGCTGTTCTTGTCCTGAATGTTGAACATTTGTTCATCCACCTCCCTCATGGGCATGCGACCCCTGAAAATGGCAGCCGCCGTTAGGTAGCGGCCATGGCGGGGGTCGCAAGCGGCCATCATATTCTTAGCATCAAACATCTGCTGGGTAAGCTCAGCCACAGTCAAGGCCCGGTACTGCTGGCTGCCCCGGCTGGTCAGTGGGGCAAAGCCAGGCATGAAGAAATGCAGCCGCGGAAACGGGACCATGTTCACGGCCAGCTTCCGCAGGTCAGCATTCAGCTGGCCGGGGAAGCGCAGGCACGTGGTGACCCCACTCATGGTAGCAGACACCAGGTGGTTCAGGTCACCGTAGGTGGGTGTGGGCAGTTTTAGGGTCCTGGAACATATGTCATATAGCGCTTCGTTATCTATGCAGAAGGTCTCGTCCGCATTTTCTATGAGCTGGTGGACTGAGAGGGTGGCGTTGTAGGGCTCCACCACAGTGTCTGATACCTTGGGCGAGGGCAGGATGCTGAATGTGTTTATGATCCTGTCTGGGTACTCCTCCCGGATCTTACTGAGCAGAAGGGTACCCATCCCAGACCCAGTCCCGCCACCCAGGGAGTGGGTCAGCTGGAAACCCTGCAGGCAGTCGCAGCTCTCAGCCTCCTTTCTGACAACGTCCATCACTGACTCCATCAGCTCCGCGCCTTCTGTGTAGTGTCCCTTGGCCCAGTTGTTTCCGGCCCCACACTGACCTGTAAGACAGTACAGCCAGTCACTCGATGGCCAGGTGTACGGTCATCAGTGGTCATCACCATAATGCAGAAGGCACCAGTGTCACGTGTGAGGTGAGAGCACCATGCGCCCTGCAGGTGGAGCAAATGAAACCCCCTCCCCCGAGTTACAGGACAGCGGCTTCCCCTGTCAGGAATTAAGTCAGGAGTCAAACCTGAAACGGGCTAATAGACCTCGCTGCAGGCAGCTCCTGACCGTTTTCAGGGAAGGCAGTAGCCACGGCCCCAGCTCAGCTCCCTGCTCCGAGTTTACATCAGCAGCTCCTCACCTTGAGAAGACACACGGGCCTTCCTCCCAAAGCCCGTTTAGGAGAAGCAGATGGAGCGACTCGACTCGGAGAATAGGAGGGGGTTTAGGGGCCCTGGCTCCACAGTGCCCACAGCGATGACCTTGGGGCACTCGTGGATTTTGAGCTGCCCTGACCCCAGTCCTCGCCCGCAGCTCACCGAAGATGAAGTTGTCCGGCCTGAAGATCTGCCCGAAGGGCCCTGAGCGCACAGAGTCCATGGTGCCGGGCTCCAGATCCATGAGCACAGCGCGGGGCACGTACCTGCCACCTGAGAGGGCGGGAGGGCATTAGCAGGGGAGGGCCTCGTTGCCAGGAGGGCGGTGGGGGAAGGACGGGGTCTCACCGCTGGCCTCGTTGTAGTACACGTTGATGCGCTCCAGCTGCAGGTGGCTGTCCCCGTGGTAGGCGCCAGCGGAGTCGATGGCATGTTCATCGGAGATCACCTCCCAGAACTGCCAGAGACGGGAGGGGCCAGACAGGCCAGGGCTGAGTCACGGAGGCGCCCCAGCCGCTCTCCCACCCCCACCCTCATCCGCACCCCCATCCTAGGCCGCCGTGTCCCTGGGGTCCACCCCGGCCGCCTCGCCAGCCGCCCAGTTCCACCGTCCCCGGCAGGGAGCCCAGGGGCCGCAATGCAGGGGCACCGCCCCGCCACTGCCAACATCTTCCCTGGCCACCCGGCAGGCCCGGGCCGGGCCCTCAGAGCCCCGGCTGCTAACCTTGGCGCCGATCTGGTTCCCGCACTGCCCAGCCTGCGTGAGCACAATCTCCCTCATGGCCAAGGCGGGATTAGGGCGGCAGGAGAAAGAGGAGAAGGAGGAGCAGACGCGCAGCGACCCAGCCCGCCCTCCGCCAACGCTTAAATAGCCCCGCGCCCACCTCCCTCAGCCTCGGATTGGGCTCCCAGAATAAGCAACAGCTTTACTTCCACACAGGTGCACCCACCTGTGAATCCCTTGGCGTTGAGCGTCTTTTGGAGAGCTCAGGTGTCCTTCCTGTGGTCCTTTCCACGTTGGGGAAAGCTGCTCAGATGGAGAACTTCCTCCCGCGTCTTTAGTGAGACTAGATCCCTAGCTGAGCTGAAACTGAATTTTCCTCCCATGCGGGAGGGGAAGACTCTTGTTTCCATATTCACAGAGTGCCTTTGCTCCTGTCCTAGATTGATGACATATTTTTGTAATGGATGCGTCCCTTCATCTATTAGGAGATCTGTGGTTAGGAAAGGCCTTCCATATGTTAACTCAACGGGACTTAATTATACGTTTTACTTTGGAGCAGTTATAACCTGCAGTAAGCTATGGGTGTTAGAGACAGGCCTCTGATTTAGCTAGGGTCTTCTTTAGAGTAGGATTAGCCCTTTCACCTTTCCCGAGGACTGCGGTCTCCAGCAGAGTGAAGGTGATATTGGATTCTTAAAGCTGAGGATAGGTGATGGGTTACGCCTGCTGTGGAACATGGGCCATTGTCACTTTGCAGGCTTTTAGATTACCCAGACTGAGGAGTTATTTCTTCTAGTAAACATTTTTCAGATGGGGTGGGGAATGCCTCAATCTAACCAGTGACGGTATCAGTAAGCATTAGCAAATATTTGAATCTCCTGCAGGAAGGCATCGGTGTAAATTAGAGTTGCCAGTTCTCACCTGGATAGGTTCCTCAATTTTGGACAGGTTTAACTGGAGAAGGAGAAAATTGCTGGCTGTTTGGGTCATGTCAGGCACAGAGCTCACAGTGCTGTGTCACCTGTTTTACTGTTTTGAAAAGATTTACCCCTATAAACAAATGAGACATTAACGGAAACAAAGAATCCCTTCTAGGGTGAAAAGAATCATGAAAGTGCTGAATTATATCCCTATGATTGGTACTTGGCATTAGTAATTTATTACCATGATTCAGCCAGCCAGAGGGGCCCTGGACTGAAATGCAATCCCTGGCCCATTTTTGTTCTTCTTCAGAGTATTCTGGCCCAGTTCTACATATGCTGACCAGCACGCCCATAAGCTTCATTGGCCCTTCCAGTGCAGGACCCTTGGCTGCAGCATCTACAAGGGCATTTCCTTTTACACAGTCAGTCTCTCTTTTGATGTCCTCTGCAATTAATTATAGTCACTTTTTGGCAGCAAAGCAGCATTCTAACAGGCTCAAAATCTGAATGATGTATGGAAAAGGCCTTGGGTGTCAGGAGTCCCTACCCATTCCAAATTGCAGCATAAGCATGAAGCACTAAAAAATCATACTTGGAATCAGTGTAAATGTTAACTTTTAAATCCTTTCCCAATTGCAAGGGCCTAGTAAGTTCAATTAACTCAGTTTTTTGAGCTGAGGTTGAGGCCAGCAAGGCTTGCGCCTTGATTCTCTTGTACTGACTAATAATAGCATATCTAGCCCTCCTGTTTTCCTGATGCATAAAACAACTTGCATCTGTTAACCACTCTTCCTTAGGATGGTCAAGGGGCTCATCTCTCTTAAGGCTGGCCTGCTAGAATAAATTTGTTTCATAACCTGTGACATGCTTTGGCTGTGTCCCCAGTCAAATCTTATCTTGAATTGTAGCTCCCCTAATTCCCATATATCGTGGGAGAGACCCAGTGGGAGGCAATCGAATCAGGGGATGGGTCTTTCCCATGCTGTTCTCATGACAGTGAATAAGCTTCATGAGATCTGATGGTTTATTTATTTATTTTTGAGACAGAGTCTTGCTCTGTTCTCAGGCTGGAGTGTGTTATCATGATCTTGGCTCACTGCAACCTCTGACTCCTGGGTTCAAGCGATTCTCCTGTCTCAGCCTCCTGAGTAGCTGGGATTATAGGCGCCCACAACCACGCCTGTCTAATTTTTGTACTTTTAGTATAGACAGGGTTTCACCATGTTGGCCAGGCTGGCCTCGATCTCCTCACCTCAGGTCATCTACTGCCTTGGACTCCCACAGTGCTGGGATTACAGCTGATGGTTTTATAAAGGGGAGTTCCCTACACAAGCTCTTTTGCCTGCTGCCATGTAAGAGATGTGACTTTGTTCCTCATCTGCCTTCTGCTATGAGCGTGAGGCCTCCCTGACCATGTGCAACTGTGAGTCAATTAAACCTCTTTTCTTTACAAATTACCCAGCCTCAGATATGTCTTTATTAGCAGCATGAGAACAGACTAATACAACCTATATGCCAGAAAGACTGAGAGCACCTGTGGACTCTGGCGGATAAGTAGCTGGGTTTATGGTTTGGCAGGCTTTAAGGGTTATGTCTGGAGTGTCCAGCAATAAGGCCTGACACTTTCATAAATGTTCTCCTATTATCTACTGGTGCCCTTTATCTTCTAGGACCACCTTCCCTTGGTGTGGGGTCAAAACCTGTAGGTGCTGTTCTAATGTTAGTTTATTGGCTTTGCCAACTAGAAAAGTGGTAGCAGCAATAGCTCTAAGACATCAAGGCTAAAAGTCAGAGGATCGCTGAGGAAAGTAAAAGCTAAACTGTTTGGGGCCTCTTTCCTGGGGCAGCCTCCAGGCCACTACAAAACGGAGGTGGTGAGCAGAAAGGCAACAACATGCAGAGCACTCAGGTGAGGGACAAAGAGCACAAGGTGGACAGTCAAAAAAGAGAAAGTGGCAAACATCTTGTTTAGCCAAATCCATTCTTCTCAACATTCCCCAGGGCCTCTAACCCTGTGGGCTTGGCCTCTAATCTGAGTATGACACCCCCAGGTCTCTAACTTTGGGATAAGTCTCTCACCCTAATGTTATACCCTAGGGCCTCTCACTTAAGTAATAGTGGATAATCATTCTTGCCAACCTGAATGCTTCACGACTCTAAAAGACAGCCCACTTGCCAGCTGACTGATTCTATGTGGATTGTTTTCCTTGGAGTGGGGGTCTTGTCTTGGTGTCCCTTCATGGTGTTGCTGACAGATGTTGCTGGAAAAGAGGGTCCTGATACAGACCACAAAGTAGGATTCTTAGATCTTGTGCAGGAAAAAATTTGAGGTGAGTCAGAGAACACAGTGAAAGAAGCAAGTTTATTAGAAATGACTCCATTACAGAGTTGGACACCCTCAGAAAACAAGAGCAGGAATGCATCATCTATTGTTAGTGTCTCCACTCTAACCATAAAGAGAAAGAGTTATAATTAAACTTGGAAGGTGCAGATGTACTCACTAATGTCGGGGCTATTGGTATTAACAATGACCATTAACCCATTGACCTAAGCTAGCTCATTAATATTATCTTTAAGAAAAAATGCTGCACTCTTAGGACATTTATACATTTTTCAGGCTTGGTGGAAGATGTCTTGTATGGCCATAAACATTCTGCAGTTGTAATTTGTGGCCAGTAAAAAAATGTGGCTATTTTCAGACCATAAATATTAACCTTCTAGATGCCCTGTGAGTACCTAGCTACTCATATTAAGATAGAGAATTCTAGTCATGTTTATTAAACCAGGAGCTTGATAACCATGAGTTCCTCTAACACAGCAAGTCTACTCCTCAAGGAGAAAATGTATTTCTCAGGAATTTTGTGCATTTTGTGTGATGGCATTTGGTATGTTTACCAAAATGTCAGAAAAGAGTGAAATTAGTCCTCAAAGATTTCTCAAGATTGGATATAAAGTAAACAAAATGATTATAGTTAATATGCAAGTTGACACAGTTAATATGCAAAAGAAATTTTGTTTGAAACACAATGAGATTTTTATTTATTATTATTATTTTGAGACAGAGTCTTGGTCTGTTGCCCAGGCTGGATTGCAGTGCACCATCTTGGCTCACTGAAACCTCTGCCTCCCAGGTTCAAGTGATTCTCCTGCCTCAGCCTCCCAAGTACCTGGGATTACAGGCATGAATCACCACACTCAGCTAATTTTTGTATCTTTAGTAGAGATGGGGTTTCACTCTGTTGGCCAGGCTGGTCTCAAACCCCTGACAACAAGTGATCTGCCCACCTTGGCCTCCAAAATTGCTGGGATTACAGGCATGAGCCACTGCTCCCAGCCACAATGAGGTTTTTAAGTAATTATGATTTCCTGCTGTTGAGCAGGGAGCTGAGCAAATTCAACAGATCATGGGCCTAAAGTAGGAGAAGACTGAGGACAAACTCTAGAACACATGTGATTAAATTAATTACAATGGAAACCAAATCAAATTTAATAAGGCCATACCTCTTAGTTTCAAGATGTTTCCCCTCGTTTTGAAATGTGGCGTTATTCAGTGGAAAAGAAAAACAGTGTTTATCTCCAGAGTAAAGAACAGGGTTCCCTGCAGGGACTGACTGACTGAGAGCTATGGCTCAGGATTAAAAATTCTTTTTTCCACTTATAAACTAAAAATTAATTTCTAAGCCCCTATTGACTAAATGGACCACTTTTCTTGGATAAGGACTTTCCAAAGTAACCCTGAAAAGCTAGTTCATGCTGTGGGTCACATCTGCCTCATTATACTCTCCTCCCTTTGGTTTTAATTTTAATTTTAAATTTATTTTTGTGGGTACATGGTGTATATATTTATGGGGGTACATGACATCCTTTGATACATGCATGTAATGAGTAATACATAATAAAAAACAGGGTATGCATCTCCTCAAGCATTGATAGCTTGTGTTATAAACAATCCAATTATACTATTTTAGTTTTTATAAAATGTATAATTAAATTATTTTTTACCATAATCACCCTGTTGTGCTATCAAATACGGTCTTATTCATTCTTTCTAACAATTTTTTGTACCCATTTCACATGCCCACTAACCCCCTGTTCCCCCACTGCCCTTCTCAGCCTCTGGTAACCATGCTTATACTCTCTATCTCTATGACATCAATTGTTTCAAATTTTAGCACCCACAAATAGGTAAGAACATGTGACATTTGTCTTTCTGTGCCTATTTCCCTTAACATAAAGACTTTCAGTTCCATTTCTGTTACTGCAAATGACAGACTCTCGTTCTTTCTTACAGCTGAATAGTACTCCATTGTGTATATGTACCACATTTTCTCTATCCAGTCATCTGTTGATGGACATTTAGGTTTCTTCCCAATCTTGGCTATTAGCAACATTTGTTTTTGACGGGCTTCTGGATAAAAGCCACCTTAACTGAGGTGAAGTGATATCTCACTTTGGGTTTGATTTGCATTTCTATGATGATCAGTAATGTGGAGCACCTTTTCATTTGACTGTTTGCCATTTTTATGTCTTCTTTTCATAAATGTTCATTTAAGTTTTTGTCCACTCTTTAATTGATTACACTTTTTTCTTTAGAATGTTTTGAACTCAATATATTGTAGTGTATCAGTCTGTTTCTGCACTGCTATAAAAATACTGAGACTGAGTTATTTATCTATTTATGTATTGAGATGAAGTCTTGCTCTGTCGCCCAGGCTGGAGTGCACTGGTATGATCTCGGTCCACTGCAACCTCCACCTCCTGGGTTCAAGCAATTCTCTGCCTCAGCCTCTTGAGTAGCTGGGATTACATGCACCTGACACCATGCCCAGCTAAGTTTTGTATTTTTAGTAGAGATGGGGTTTCACCATCTTGGCCAGGCTGGTCTTGAACTCCTGACCTCATGATCCACCCGCCACAGCCTCCAAAAGTGCTGGGATTACAGGCATGAGCCACTGCACCTGGCGAGACTGGGTAATTTATAAAGGAAATAGGTTTAACTGAGTCACAGTTCCACATGGCTGGCGAGGCCTCAGGAAACTTACAATCATGGCAGACAGGGAAGCAGTCACCTCTTCCACGACAGCAGGTGAGAGAGCATGTATGTGAAGCAAAGGGGGAAGAGCCCCTTATAAAACCGTCAGATCTCATGAGAACTCAATCATTATCAGAAGAACAGCCTGGGGGAACCACCCCCATGATCCAATCACCTTCTACCAGGTCTCTCCCTCAGCACCTGGGGATTACAATCCAGTATGAGGTTTGGGTGGGGACACAAAGCCTAACCATATCATGTAGCTATTAATTGCTTTTCAGATGGGTAATTTACAAATATTTTCTCCCATTCTGTGGGTTTTCTCTTCACTTTGTTTATTGTTTCCTTCACTTTAAAAAAGCTTTCTGACTTGCTGTAATTCCATTTGTCCGTGTTTGCTTTGGTTGCCTGTGCTTATGGGGCATTATTTAAGAAATTTTTGCCCAAACCAATGCCCTAAAGAGTTTCTCCAGTGTTTTCTTGTAAAATTGTGATAGTTTGAGGTGTTAGGTTTAAGTCCTTAATTCATTTTAATTTGATTTTTGTATGTGGCAAGAAATAGGGTTCTAGTTTCATTCTTCTGCCTATGGCTTGCCAGTTTTCCCAGCCCTATTTATTACAGAAACTGTCTTACTTTTTGTTGTATGTTATTGACACTTTTGTTGAAAATAAGTTTTGTTTACCTGTATGAGTTTGTTTCTAAGTTCTCTATTTCATTCCATTTGTCTTTATGTCTTTTTATTCCAGTGTCATGCTGTTTTAATTACTATAGCTTGATAGTATAATTTAAAACCAGGTAACGGGATTCCTCAAGTTTTGGTTTATATACTCAGAATAGCTTTGACTATTATGGTGTTTTGTGGTTCCATATATATTTCAGATTTTTTTTCTATTTCTGTGAGGAATGTCATTGTTATTTTGATAGAGATGGCATGAAATGTATAGCTTGTTTTGGATCATATAGATATTTTTTAAAATACTGATTCTTCCAATCTGTGAACATAGAAATAACTTTCCATTTTTTTGTCTTCTCTTTCATTTCTTTTATCAATGTTTTACATTTTTAATTGTTGGGAACTTTTATTTCTTTGGTAAATTCCCACACATTTTGTTTTATTTGTGGCTATTGCAAATAGGATTATTTTTTTGAATTCTTTTTCAGTTTGTTGACTGTTGGCATATAGAAATCCTACTGATTTGTATATGTTGATTTTGTATTCTGCAAATTTACTCAAGTTATTACTTCTAATAGTTTTTTGATGGATATATTAGGCCATTCTCACATTGCTGTAAAAATAATTGGTGACTGGTTAATTTATAAAGGATATAGGTTTAATTGGCTCATGGTTCTACAGGCTGTACAGAAAGCATAGCACTGGCTTCTGCTTCTGGTGAAGCCTCTGACAACTGACAATCAAGGTGAAAAACAAATCCGGTGCTTGCACATCACATGGTAAGTGCGAGGGCAGGGGGGAAGGGCTACACACTTGTAGATAACCAGCTCTCATGAAAACTTACTATTGTGAGAATGGCACCAAAGGAAATGATGCCAAAATGTTCATGGAAATCCTGCCCTCATGATTCAATCACCTCCCCACTAGGCCCACTTCCCACATTGAGGATTACATTTCAATATAAGATTCTGGTGGGAACACACACCTAAACTATATCATTTTGCCCCTGGCCATTCCAAATCTCATATCCTTCTCATATTTCAAAATACAATCATGACATTCCAATAATGCCCAAAGTCTTGGCTCATTTCAGCCTTAACTCAAAAGTCAAAAGTCTCATCTAAGACAAAGCTAGTTTATTCCTCCTATAATCCTGTAAAATAAAAAACAAATTAAGTTCTTCCAAGATACAAATGGGGCATAGGCAATGGGTAAATACTCCTATTCTAAAAGGAAAAAATCAGCTAAAAAAAAAAAGGCCACAGGACCCATACAAGTCTGAAGCCCAGAAGGGGAGTTATTGAATTTTAAGGCTCCAAAATAATTATTTTTGACTCTATGTCCCATTTCCAGGGCACACTGATGCCTTGGGACGTTTAGACCCTGTGGCTTTGCATGATTCAGCCCCCACAGCTGCTCTCATGGGCTGGTATTGTGTGCCTCTGGCTGGTTTTGTGTGCTTCTGGCTTTTCCAGGTGCAAAGTGCAAGCTGTAGCTAGATCTACCATTCTGAGGTCTGGAGGACAGTGATCCTCTCCTCACAGATCTACTAGGCCATGCCCCAGTGGGGAACCCACATGGGGACTGTAACCCTACATTTCTTCTCTGCATTGTTTTAGTAGAGGTTCTCCATGAGGGCTCCCTGCAACATGCTTCCGCCTGCACACCCTGGCTTACATTCTTTGAAGTAAAGGTGGAGGTTCCCAAGTCTCAACTCTTGCATTTTGTACACTCACAGGCCTAACACCATATGAAAGCTACCAAGGCTTATGGCTTGCACCCTCTGAAGCAGTGACTGGAGTTGTAACTGGGCCAATTTGTGCTACACCTGGAGCTGGAACAGTGGCCAGGATGCAGGGAGCCATGTTCTAAGGCTACCCAAGGCAGCAGTTCCTGGGCCTGATCCCAGAAACTATTCTCTTCTTTTAGGCCTCAGGGCCTGTGATGGGGGGCTGCCTTTTAGATTTCTAAAATGCCTTCAATTCCTCTTTCCCATTGTCTTGGCTATCAACACTTGCTTTTTTTTTTTTAAGTTATACAAATATCTCTAACAAGTGATTGCTCCACAGCCTGCTCGAGTTCCTCTCTTGTAAAAGCTTTTTATTTTTCTGCCACATGACTAGGCTGCAAAGTTTTTAAGCTTCTATGCTATGCTTCCCTTGCAAGTAAATATAAATTACAACTTACTTTTTTTTGCTCCAACATGTGAGCATAGGTTGTTAGAAGCAGCCAGCCCACATCTTGAATGCTTTGGTGCTTAGACATTTTTCCAACAGAAACCCTAAATCATCACTTTCAAATTCAAACTTTTATATATCCCTAGGGCATGACAGAAATTCAGGCAACCACTTTGCTAAGACAACACGAATGACCTTTGCTTCGGTCCTAATAAGTTTCTAATTTTCATCTGAGACCTCCTCAGCTCAGCCTTCACTGTCCAGATCACTATCAGCATTTTGGTCACAGCCATTCAAAGTTAAGAAAATCTCAACTTTCCCTCATTTTTCTGTCTTCTTCTGAGTCCTACAAACTCTTCCAACCTCTGCCTGTTTACCCAGTTACAAAGCTGATTCCACATTTTCAGGTATTCTTATAACAATTTTCCACTCCTTTGTGACAATTTCGTGTTTTAAGCTTTTTTTCCATCACTATAAATACCTGAGACTGGGTAATTTATTTTTAAAAAGGAGGTTTAAGTGGCTCATGATTCTACAGGCTGTAGAGAAGACACAGCACTGGCATGCACTTCTGGGAAGGCCTCTGGAAGTTTACAGTCATGGCGAAAGTTGAAGCAGAATCTTGCACATCATAGGGCAAAAAGCAGGAGCGAAAAACAGAGGGGTGAGTTGTTACACACTTTTAAATAACCAGGTCTTACGGGAACTCACTCACTATCATGAAGATGGTACTAAATGGGATGGTGCTAAGCCATTTATGAGTAATCCACCCCAATGGTTAAATCACCTTTCACCTGGCCCACCTCCAACATTGAGAATTACATTTAAATATGAGATTTGGGAGGGGACACACATTCAAACCCTATCAGAGGGGTCTTTATGTTTTTCCAAATATAAGATTATATCACTGGCAAAAACGATAATTTGACTTCTTTTCCAATTGGGATGCCTTTTATTGCTTTCTCTTGTGATTGCTCCAGATAGGACTTTCAGAATTACGTTGAATAACAGTGGTAAAATTGGATATTCTTGTCATCTTCCAGATTTTAGAGGAAAGGCTTTTAGTTTTTCCCCACTTAGTATGATACTAGCTGTGGGCCTTTCATATATGACTTTTATTACATTGAGATATCTTCATTCCATACTCAGTTTTCAAAGGGTTTATTATTAAAGAATATTAAATTTTATCAAATACTTTTTTAGCATAATGGAAATGATTATATGGATTTTGTCCTTCATTCTTTTTTTTTTTTTGAGATGAAGTCTTCCTCTGTCACCCAGGCTGGAGTGCAACGGCATGATCTCAGCTCACTGCAACCTCTGCCTCCAGGGTTCAAGCGATTCTCCTGCCTCAGCCTTCCAAGTAGCTGGGATTACAGGGGCCCACCACTGCACCTGGCTAATTTTTGTATTTTTAGTAGAGATGGAGTTTTGCCGTGTTGACCAGGCTGGTTTTGAACTCCTGAACTCAGGTGATCCCCCTGCTTTGGCCTCCCAAAGTGCTGCGATTACAGGTGTGAGCCACTGTGCCCGGCCCCTTCATTCTGTTTATATGATATATCACATTGATTGATTTGCATGTTGAACCATCCTTGTATCCCTGGGATAAATTCCACTCGGTCATTATGAATTACCTATTTATGTATTGTTTAATTGAGTTTGCTAGGTTTTTTGCAAATTTTTGCATCAATAGTCTCAAATATGGGCCCATAGTTTGCTTTTTAAATGTGTCTTTGTCTTGTTTTGATATCAGTGTAATACTAGCCTCAAAGGATGAGTTTGGAAATGTTCTTTCATTCTCTGTTTTTCAGTCTGGCCCTACAGACATTTTTTCATTATGGCTTCAATTTTGTTACTCGTTATTGGTCTGTTCAGGTTTTGGATTTTTTCCTAGTTCACTCTTGGTAAGTTGTGTGTGTCTAAGAATTAATTTCCTCTAGGTTTTCTAATTTGTTGGCATACAATTACTTAGCCACTAATGATCCTTTGATTTTCTGAAACGTTACTTGTAATGTCTCCTTTTTCACCTCTGATTTTATTAATTTGTATCTTCTCTGTTTTTTAGCCAGCCTGTCTAAATATTTGTCGATTGTTTTACTCTTCAAAAAATCAACTTTTTGTTTCATTGATCTTTTGCATTGTTTTCTTCATTTCATGTCTACTCTAATTTTTATTTCTTTTCTTCTAATTTTGAGTTTGGTTTGGCCTTTTTATTCTAGTGAATTAAGATGTATTGTTAGGTTATTTATTTGCAGCTTTTCTGATTTTTATATAGGCACTTACAGTTATAAATTTTCCTTTTATAATAGTACCTCTTTGACTACATTCCACAGGTTTTGCTATGCTATGTTTCTATTATCATTTGCTTCAAGAAATTTTTCCATTTTCTTTTTAGCATTTTTATTGACCTACTGATCATTCAAGAGCATATTGTTTAATGTCCAAGTGTTTGTATAGTTTCTGAAATTCATTTTTTAATGGATTTCTAGTTTGTTCCATTGTGGTCAGAGAAAATGCTTGATATTACTTCAAATCATTTTAATGTTTTTAGACTTGTTACTTAACATATGGTCTATCCTTGAAAATAACCCATGTGCAGAGAAGAAGAATGCATATTCTGCACTGTTGGATGAAATTTTCTGTAAGTATCTATTAGGTTCATTTGTTATACAGTGCAGATTAAGACTGATGTTTCTTTGTTGATTTTCTGTCTGAAAGGTCTATCCAGTGACTACAGTGGGGTGTTGAAGTGTCCAGCCATTACTGTATTGATGTCTCTTTCTTTAGCTCTTATAGTATTTGCTTCATTTATCTAGGTGCTTTAGTGTTGGGTGCATATATATTTCCCATTATATTCTCTTGAAGAATTGATCTCTTTATTACTATATAATGACCTTCTTAATATCTTCCTACAGCCTTTTGTTGAAATCTATTTTTGTCTGGTATAAGTAAAGCTATTTCTGCTCCTTTTGGGTTTCTATTGGCATGGAATAACTTTTTCCATCATTTTATTTTCAGTCTAAATGTATCTTTATAGGTAAAGTATTTTTTTTGTAGGTCACAGATTATTGTCTTGCTTCTCTATCCATTCATCCACTATTTGTCTTTTGATTGGAGTATTTAGTTCATGTACATTCAATGTTATTATTGATAAGCACTTACTCCTGCCATTTTGTTACTTGTTTTCTGATTGATTTTCGTCCTTTCATCGTTCTTTTCTTTCTTCCTGTCTTCCTTTTAGTGAAGGTGATTTGTCTTTTAATATTATCTAATTTATTGCTTTTTACTTTTTGTACATCTGTGGTACGCTTTTTGATTTAAAATTACCATGAGGCTTGAATATAATATCTTATAACACATCATTTAGACTGTGGACAATTTAACATTGATTGCATAAACAAAGAAACAAGCAAAGCAACTAATAAAAACTCTACACTTTAACCCCATTGCCATTCTTTTAAACTTTTTGTTGTTTCTCTTCCTTCCCTATTTTACTGTCTATGTCTTCGAAATATATTGTAGTTATTTTTTATTGGCTTATTGTTTACTCTTTCTATTTGAGATTTTTGCACACCATAATTATCATGGTATAATATTCTGTGTTTTTCCATGTGCTATTACTAGTGAGTTTTGTACCTTCAGATGACTTCTTATTGCTCACTCACTTTTTTTCTTTCAGGCTAAGAACTCCCTTTAGCATTTCTTGTAGGACAGGTCTGGTGTTAATGAAATACCTCAGTTTTTGTTTGTTGGAAAAAGTTCTTATTTCTCTGTCAAGTTTAAAGGACTTTTTGCCAGATACATTATTCTAAAGTAAAAGTCTTTTTTTCTTCACCTTTTTAAATATGTAATGCCACTCTCTCAGCCTGTAAATTTTCCCCTGAAAAGTCTGCTGTCAGATGTATTGGAGTTCCACTGAATGTTATTTGTGTCTCTTCTCTCACTGCTTTTAGAATCATTTCTTTATCCTTAACCTTTGGGAGTTCAGTTAAGTGCCTTGAGGTGGTCTTCTTTGGGTTAAATCTGCTTGATTTTCTGTAACTTTCTTGTACTTGAATGTTGATATCAAATGTTGGGGAATTTTTTAATATTATTTAATATTATTTCTTTAAATAAATGTTTAATTTTTTTTTGACGGAGTCTCGCCCTGTAGCCCAGGCTGGAGTGAAATGGCATGATCTTGGCTCACTGCAAGCTCCCCCTCCTGGGTTCACGCCATTCTCCTGCCTCAGCCTCCCAAGGAGCTGGGACTACAAGAACCCACCCCACACTCAGCTAATTTCTTTTTGTATTTTTAGTAGAGACAGGGTTTCACTGTGTTAGCCAGGATGGTCTTGATCTCCTGACCTTGTGATCCACCCGCCTTGGCCTCCGAAAGTGCTGGGATTACAGGCGTGAGCCACTGCACTGGGCCAACAAATGTTTAACTCATCTCTTTTTCTACCACCTCTTTAAGGCCAATAACTCTTAGATTCCTATTTTGAAGCTATTCTTTAGATTCTGTAGGCATGCTTTATTTTTTATTCTTTTTTGTCTCCTCTGACTTTGTCTTTTCAAATAGTCTGACTTCAAGTTCACTAAATCTGTCTTCTCCTTGATCAATTTTTTTAAATAACTCTGACGCATTCTTCAGTATGATAATTGCATTTTAACTTCAGAATTTCTGCTTTATTATTTTTATTTCAGTCTCACTGTTAAATTTGTCTGATAGAATTTTGAATTCCTTCTCTGTGTTATATTGAATTTCTTTGAATTACCTCAACCAGCTATTTTGGATTTCTTGTATGAAAGGTCACATATTTCTATTTTTCCAGGATTTGCCCCTGGTGCCTTATTTAGCTTGTTTGGTGAGGTCATGTTTTCCTGGATGGCCTTGATAATTGTAGATGTTCATCTATATCTGGGCATTGAAGAGTTCAGTCTTTATTGTAGTCTTCACAGTCTGGGCTTGTTTGTGCCCATTATTTTTGGGAACACTTTCCAGGTGTTCAAAGAGACTTAGGTCCCAAGCCCAATAACACAGGAGCAGACACGTAGAGGTACTGCTTTTGTGGCCTTGGATTAACATCAAGAAAAATTATCTTGATTTATCAGTAGAGGTTCTTGTTCTCTTCCCTTTTTTTCTCTGAAACCAGCAGTCTCTCTTTCTGTGCTGAGGCATGTGGAGCAGGAGTTGGGGTAACATAAGCACCCCTGAGGCTACCACCACTGAGACTGTGCTGGTTCACACTTGAAGTAGGCACAGAGCTTGGTCTCACCCAAGGCCCACTGTAACCACAACTTGGCTACCATAGAAGTTTATTCAAAGCTCTAGCCCTAGCCCTAACCCTAACCATAACCCCAAACCCTAACCATAGCCCTAGCCTTAGCCCTAACCCTTACCCTAACCCTAACCCCTAACCCTGATCCTAACCCCTAACCCCAACCTTTAACCCTTAACCATGACCCCTAACCACTGACCCCAACTCCCAACCCTAACCCTTAATCCTAACCCTTAACCCCTAACCCTAACCCTAAAACCCTAACCCCAACCCCAACACTAACCCCTAACCCTCACCCTAACCCCCACCTTCACCCTAACACTAACCATCTAACCCTTCTCCATAACCTAAACCTAACCATTACCCCAAAGCTAAATCAAACTCTAAGCAAACCCTAACACACTAGGCACACAAGAACAGAGGTATGCATATTCATTCTGTCATACTTATGTTTGCAATTCCTCACACACACACACATCAACACACTCACTTATGCATACCCCCACACATACTGAAATGTCATCTGATTTGTGACCCAAAGAACTCTCAACTAAGAAATAAATGAAAAGTTGCTTACACTGACTAATACTGAAGGAAGTGCCAATTAAAAGAATATTAAAATATCTTTGCCTGCCCGTGTGCAGGCTGGGCATGGTGGCTCCTGCCTATAATCGCAGCACTTTGGGAGGCAGAAGTGAGTGGATCACTTGAGGCCAGAAGCTTGAGACCAGCCTGGTCAACATGGGGAAACCCTTATCTCCACTAAAAATAAAAAAATAAAAGTTGGGCATGTTGGCACATGCCTGTGTTCCCAGCTACTTGGAAGGCTGAGGCCCAAAAATCATTTGAACCCAGGAGTCAGAGGTTGCTATAAGCCAAGACTGTGCCACTGCACTCCACCCTGGGCAACAGAGTGAGAACCTGTCTCAAGAAAAGGACTGATATTCACTGTTGGCAAAGGCTACAGGTGCTCTCTTGCTAGCCCTAAACCCTGACTTTGACCCAGACCCCATCAAACTCTTCCCTGCAATTCACTGTTGGCAAAGGCTACAGGCGCTCTCTTGCTAGCCCTAAACCCGGACTTTGACCCAGACCCCATCAAACTCTTCCCCGCAATTCACTGTTGGCAAAGGCTACAGGCGCTCTCTTGCTAACCCTAAACCCGGACTTTGACCCAGACCTCATCATACTCTTCCCTGCAATTCACTGTTGGCAAAGGCTACAGGCGCTCTCTTGCTAACCCTAAACCCGGACTTTGACCCAGACCTCATCATACTCTTCCCCGCAATTCCTCAGGTATTTTTTCTTTCTGCTGATTTTTTTCCCCTAAACTTCTAACACTTAATACACTGAATAGTAAACCAACCCATACCCAATCCCATCCCCAATTTAATACTAAACCACACTAGGACTTGACATCACAAGAACAGAAAGGTACAGATCAATGTCTAGTATAATTATTCAATTAATATTACTCAAGAGGCGGGGTGCGGTGGCTCATACCTGAAATCCCAGCACTTTGGGAGGCCAAGGTGGACAGATCACCTGAGGTCAGGAGTTTGAGACCAGCCTGGCCAACATGGTGAAACCCTGTCTCTACTAAAAATACAAAAATTAGCCAGGCGAGGTGGCGGGAGCCTGTAATCCTAGCTACTCAGGTGGCTGAGAATCGCTTGAACCTGGGAGCCAGAGGTTGCAGTGAGCAGAGATCATGCCATTGCACTCCAGCCTGGGCAACAAGAGTGAGACTCCGTCTCAAAAATAATTGAAAAATAATAAAAATAATGCTCAAGAAAATAACTGTAATTTCATACTAGCACGTACTTTGAGGATTACACAACATGATCACCACATCCTTTTCTCAGAAAATCAAGCTGGTTTGGCATACTAAAGCCATCACTGCAAAGGAACATCAAATACACAGAATAAAGAAGAAACCCACATACTAATTTCAATACATGCAGGAAGCACTTTAAACAAAGTCAACACCATTTCATCATAGAAACACCCAACAAACCAGGGATAGGAATTTCCTAAACACAATAGGACTTCAGCACCATCTCCATTGTCAGGGCCCAGTGCTTTACTCCTAAGATCAGGACCAAGGCACCAATGCTCATTTTCATCACCGTATTCAACACTGTATGGGAAGTTCCATCCACAACAAATAGGAGAGAAAAAGAAGTACAGAGCACTTATATGTGTTAGGAAGCAGTAAAAACGGCTACTCACAGATCACAGGAGCTATCTTATGTATAGAAATGTCATGACGAACCCCCAAAATATTATTAAAACTAGTAAACTACAACACAAAATTACAACACAAAATGTCAATACACAGTAATCTGCTGTATTTCCAGACACTAGCAACAAACAACATGAGACTGTAATTATGAAAACCATTCCAGGCTGGGGGTGGTGGCTCACACCTGTAATACCAGCACCTTGAGATGCTCAGGTAGGAAGATCTTTTGAACCCAGGAGTTTCAGGCCAGTCTGGCCAACACAGGAAAACACTCTCTCTACAAATAACTTAAAAATTAGCTAGGTGTGAGGGTGCATGTCTGTAGTCCTAGTTACTCGGGAGATGGAGGAGGGAGGATTGCTTGAGCCCAGAGGGTTTAGGCTGCAATAAGACATGTTCACACCACTACACTCCAACCTGGCCAAAAGAGCAAAACCATGCCTTAAAAAAGAAAGAAAAAGAAATTACATTTTTAAAAATCAACAGGCTGGACATGGTAGCTGACACCTGTAATCCCAATGCTTTGGGAGGCCAAGAGAGGAGTATCACTTGAGAACAGGAGTTTGAGGCCAACTTGGGCAGGACAGCAAGACCCTACCTGTATAAAAAATCAAAAAATTAGCCAGATGTGGTGGTGCATACCTGTAGTCTCAGCTACTTGGAGGCTGAGGCAGGAGGATCACTTGAGCCCCAGAGATAGAGGTTGCAGGAGCCAGGATCATGCCACAGCACTCCAGCCTGGGAGACAGAGTGAGACCCTGTCTCAAAAAAATAAAAATAAAGCAATTGCTCATAGAAATATGGGTTTATTTCTGAACTCAAAATTCAGTTCCATTGATCTATTCAATTGATTGTACCAGAATCATGTTGATTTTATTACTGTTGCTTTGTAGTAAGATTTGAAATTTGGAACTGTGAGCCTCTGAGTTGTTGTTGTTGTTGTTGTTTTTTGACACTATTTTGGCTATTCTCCACCCCTTGAAATTTCATATAAATGACAAGATCAGCCTGTTGATTTCTGCCAAAAGGACGTTGGGACTGTAACAGGAATCACCAAGAATCTGTAGATGGCTTTGTGTAGTACTGCCACCTTAAGAATTATTAAGTCTTCTAGTTTATGAATATAAGGTGTCTTTAAATTTATGTAAACTTTCTTGAATTTACTTCAGCAATGTTTTCAAATTTTCCATGTACAAGTTATTTTGTTGTTTTTTTTTGTTTTTTCCAGAAACGGAGTCTCACTCTGTCACCCAGGGTGGAGTGCAGTGGCGAGATCTCAGCTCACTGCAACCTCTGCCTCCTGGGTTCAAGCAAGTCTCCTGCCTCAGCCTCCCAAGTAGCTAGGATTACATGCGCATGGCACCATGGCCGGCTAATGTTTTGTATTTTTAGTACAGACGGGGCTTCACTGTGTTAGCCAGGATGGTATCGATCTCCTGATCACGTGGATCCACCCGCCTTGGCCTCCCAAAGTGCTGGGATTATAGGTGGGAGCCACTATGCCTAGCCTCATGTACAAGTCTTCTACCTTGGTTAAATTTATTCCAAAGAATATTATTACTGTTGATTGTTTTTTGAGAGAGTCTCACACTGTCACCCAGGCTGGAATGCAGTGCCACAATCCTAGCTCTTCAGCATCAATCTCCTGGGCTCAAAAGATCCTCTCACCTCAGCCTCTAGAGTAACTGGAACTACATATGTGTGCAAGCACAACCAGTTAACTTTTTAATATTTCTGTAGGGACGGTGTCTGGCTATGGTGCCCAGCTTTCATTCTAAAGTTTTTTAAAATTCTACAAGTTTAGCCATGAATCAGGCATAATTACTATGATGGTTAATTTTAGGTGTCAACCTTACTAGATTAAAGGATACACAGAGAGCTGTTAAAGCACTATGTGTGGGTATGTCGGTGAAGGTGTTTTCAGAAGAGGTATCATACTGGTATAACATATCACGGCATATCGTAATACTGATATGACACCCACAAGACTGCTGTGACACCCGTAAGACTGATGTGAAGCCCGCAAGATTCATGACACTCCTAAGACTCATATGACACCCATAATACTGATACAACAGCCTGTGAGGCTGATATGACACTCGTAAGACTGATGGGACACCGGCAATACTGATATGACACACACAATACAGAGATGACACCCAAAATATTGATATGACACCCACAATACTGCTATCACACCCCTAAGACTCATGTGACACCCTCAATACTGATATTTCAGCCGCAATACGGATACAGCATCCAGACTCTCATGGGGTGCTTGGTACACAGCTTCCACTGACCTGACTTTGGACTGGGTTTGGCCTCTATAGTGAAGTTTCATGTCGTCTCTGCTTTACTGCCATGGTATTACTGTGGTTGTTTATAATTTACTTTACAGTAATTTCATACTTCTAGGAATCTTGCAATAGCAGTGTAAAGTGTAACTTATCCCTCCTCTTAGATTCCTCAGCAGTTACAGCAACTCCACACAAAACACTCCGGTGTATTTTACCAAAGCAAAGACAGCCTCCCAGCTAACCACCACACAACCCCCAAATCAGGAAATACAAGGTCTCTACCTGACAATCCAATCCACAGGCCCATTTCACTTCACTGCCTGCCCCAACTGGGAGAAAGGGTCTCTTTCCATTTGGGTTGGGTTTTCCTTTTCCTGGAATGTTCCTGAGCTGTCCCTCAGTTTCACAACCTTGGCAGATAACTCCAAGCTGGGTCTGCCCCGTGTTTCCTCCTGAGCAGATGTAGACCCTGCGTTCCCAGCGGAAACACCTCAGCCCAATGCTTGCTCTCCTCAGTGCAACCCACCAGAAAGAGCACAATCCACCTGCCCACAACTGGTGATCTCAACTTTATAATGGCAAAACTCTCATTTTCAAACCGAAGGTTCATCATGTCACTCTCTGATTTAACTTTTACAATGGGTTCCCACTGGCCTTGGAACAAGGACCACAGGACTGACTATGACCTCCACACACTGTGTGCTCCTGCATGCTGCCCTTTCCAAGGCATTCAACCCCAATGGCCTGCAGTCTCGTATGCTCTGTCTTATGGGGACACAGCAGCTGCCCTTTCCAAGGCATTCAACCCCAATGGCCTGCAGCCTCGTATGCTCTCTCTTAAGCGGACACAGCAGCCTCCTGGGTGTCTCGAGTATTTAATGCATGTTCCCTCAAGCCATTCACCCAATGTCCACCCTTAGCAAATTGTCTAAGACACTGTCCAGCAAAATCCTTAAAGCCACAGCAGTTGTGGTATCTAACGGTAGTAAAGTTAATAATGTGGTTTTTCTTTCTTTTTTTTTGAGACGGAGTCTCGCTCTGTCGCCCAGGCTGGAGTGCAGTGGCGCGATCTCGGCTCACTGCAAGCTCCACCTCCCAGGTTCACGCCATTCTCCTGCCTCAGCCTCTCCGAGTAGCTGGGACTACAGGCGCCCGCCACCACACCCGGCTAATTTTTTGTATTTTTAGTAGAGACGGGGTTTCACCGTGGTCTCGATCTCCTGACCTCGTGATCCACCCCCCTCGGCCTCCCAAAGTGCTGGGATTACAAGCGTGAGCCACCGCGCCCAGCCTAATAATGTGGTTTTTCTAAAAACAAAACAATTATTTCTTAGCTAATCTGCAAGAATCACCCGCAATTTGTAGATCAAGGAAATAATAGTCTAATGGAACCAAAGTCCATGTATGGGATAATTAGGAAAGAAATACAAAATCTCAGTGTTGAACAAAAGGCAAATGGCATGACTAATTACTGAAATTTAATAAGAACACACTGGGCCGGGCATGGTGGCTCACGCTTCTAATCCCAGCACTTTGTGGGGGTCTGCGGCCAGCCTGGGCAACATGGCAAAACCTCATCTCTACAAAAAAAATAAAAAATTAGCTGAGCACGGTTGTATACACCTGTAGTCCCAGCTACTCGGGAGGCTGAAGTGGGAGGATGGCTTGAGCCCAGGATGATGCAGTGAGCCGAGATGGTGCCAGAGCACTCCAGCCTGGGCAATCGGGCCAGACCTTAGAAACACTCTCCTGCTGACTCTTCAGGGAGCCAGACAGAGAATTCTGTCTCTTCTGCTGCCTCCTTTGTGTTTGAATATAAAACACAAAAATAAAAGCTTTGTGAAATAAATTTAACCAGGCCAAACAAAACACCTAAATAAAAGCTTTGTCTGGGAAACTTGCTCATTCTCATGTCAATTTCTATTACCGGAGAGCCAAGAAACCCTGGTCAGTAACAAATACCACTGACAGCTGGTTCCTGCAAAAGGTGTTGCGTTAAGCAGGAATTATTTCAAAATAATTAAAGCTTGTCATTGGGTCTACGAAATTGTTTAATATAACAATTCCCTCAATTGAAAACAAGACAAACTAAGAAGCATATTTTTAAAATATTATTGATGGAAACAAATAGCAGAAATACACAGGATTAAGAATTCTGTTGAAAACTAGAAAGAGATAAATTAGAAGTCAAATAAGAGAAACTTATTGGCCAGGCACGGTGGCTCATGCCTGTAATCACAGTACTTTGGGAGGCCGAGGCGGGCGGATCAGCTGAGGTCAGGAGTTTGAGAACGGCATGGCCAACATGGCAAAACCCAGTCTCTACTAAAAATACAATAATCAGCCGGGCATGGTGGCGCAGACCTGTAATCCCAGCTACTCAAAAGGCTGAGGACAAATTGCTTGAACACAGGAGGCGGAGGCTGCAGTCAGCCGAGATCTCCACTGCACCACTGCACTCCAGCATGGGAGACAGAGCAAAACCCCGTCTCAAAAAATGAAAAATAAAAAAAAGGAGAAACTTATTGAATCAAACTGGAAACCAAGAGAAAATGGGTGATTTCCTAGTAAAAATACACATTAACAAAATGGACTCTAAAATAAGGAAAATTTAAATACACCAATTAGCATAGAAAAGCTTGGAGTGACCCTTAGAGATCCCCATTAAAAAAGGATCCCAGGGGCAGGGCGTGGTGGCTCATGCCTGTAATCCCAACACTTTGGAATGCCGAGGTGGGCAGATCACTTGAGGTAAGGAGTTTGAGACCAGCCTTGCCAACATGGCGAAACCCCAACTCTACTAAAAAAAAAAAACAGGCCGGGCGCGGTGGCTCACGCCTGTAATCCCAGCACTTTGGGAGGCCGAGGTGGGTGGATCACAAGGTCAGGAGATCGAGACTATCCTGGCTAACACAGTGAAACCCCGTTTCTACTAAAAATAAAAATAAAAAAAAAAATTAGCCGGGCGAGGTGGCAGGCGCCTTTAGTCCCAGCTACTCAGGAGGCTGAGGCAGGAGAATGGCGTGAACCCCGGCGGGTGGAGCCTGCAGTGAGCCGAGATCTCGCCATTGCACTCCAGCCTGGACGACAGCAAGACTCTGTCCCAAAAAAAAAAAAAAAAAATTAACCAGGCATCATGGAACACACTTGTTGTCCCAGCTACTTCGGAGGCTGAGGCAGGAGAATCGCTTGAGTCCAGGAAGGGGAGGTTGCAGTGAGCGGATATCGCGCCACTACACCCTAGCCTGGGCAACAGAGTGAGACTGCATCTCAAAAAAAAAAAGAAAAAGAAAAAAGAAAATACCGCATGGCCAGGCACAGTAGCTCACACCTGTAATCCCCAGCACTTTGGGGAGGCCGAGGCAGGGGGATCACCTGAGGTCAGGAGTTCGAGACAAGCCTGACCAATATGGTGAAACCCCATCTCTACTAAAAATACAAAATTAGCCACATGCCTGTAATCCCAGCTACTTGGGAGGCTGAGGCAGGAGAATCGTTTGAACCCAGGAGTCAGAGGTTGCAGTGAGCCGAGATCTCACCATTGCACTCCAACCTGGGAAAAAAGAGTGAAAATCTATCTCAAAAAAAAAAAGTGGGGGAGACCTTAGGCTGGGTGCAGTGGCTCATGCCTGTAATCCCAGCACTTTGGGAGGCTGATGTGTAAGGATCACTTGAGCCCAGGAGTTCAAGACAAACCTGAGCGACGTAAAGATCCTGCTTAAATTAGCAGTGCATGGTGGCTGGTGCCTATAGTCCAAGCTACTTGGGAGGCTGAGGCAGGAGGATTGCTGGAGCCCAGGAGGTTGAGGCTGCAGTGAGCCACGATCACACCACTGCACTCCAGCCTGGGAGATAGAGCAGGCTCTCTTAAAAAAAAAAAATCAATCAATTAAAATGTAAAGGCTGGATGCAGTGGCTCACGCCTATAATCCCAGTAATTTGGGAGGCAGAGGCCGGTGGATCACTTGAGATCAGGAGTTAGAGATCAGCCGGACCAACATGGTGAAACCCCATCTCTACTAAAAATACAAAATTAGCCAGGCATTCTGGTGCACACCTGTATTCCCAGCTACTCAGGAGGCTGAGGTAGGAGAACTGCTTGAACCCAGTGTTGTACCCAGGCGAGTTAAAAAAACGCCACACTTTGAGACGAATTAAGAGTCCTTTATTAAGCTGGCAGCCAAAGAGACGGCTAATGCTCAAAATTCTCTTGGCCACGAGGAAGGGGCTCGATTAACTTTTATACCTAGGTTTAGGAAGGGGAGGGGGACTCAAATGTAATAATTCTACAGAAGTAAAAACATGCAAAAATCAAAAGAATCAAAATGGTTACAGAGTGATAAACAACTTAAAAGGCAAATGGTTACAAGAAGAGCAACGGTAAGAGGTGCAAGCTTCTAAATCTTTCATTATAATTAGATATAGGGTCTATGCCAGACACAAACTCAAGGTTGTATGTTGTTATCTCTTGGAGAAAATTCCTGGGAACTTCGTACATTGTTGGTGTTGGTAACTTATCAGTTAACTGGGCTCCTTTGAAATGCTGAGGACCTGTTTACCCAGGACAACTCCTCAGGAAAGGGGTTTGAGTGAGGATCCCTAGTGTCTTGTAAATTAAGGGGTCAGTTGGAGTTTGTCGGCTTTCCTAGCTAGAGAGAGTCTCATTTACATGAGAAGCAAGGCTAGGTAATTTAAAGAGACAAACAGGACAAAATTCAAAGTAACAAGTTGAAGTAAAAACAAGGTTAGGCATTTCACCAGGAGGCAGAGGTTGCAGTGAGCCAAGATCGGGACATTGGACTTCAGCCTGGGCAACAGGAGCTAAACTCCATCTCAAAAAACAAACAAAAAAAAATTTTTTTAATTGAAAAAAAAAAAAAAGCAGCCAGGCGTGGTGGCTCAGGACTACCTGCAATCCCAGCACTTTGGGAGGCCAAGGCGGGTGGATCACTTGAGGTCAGGAGTTCGAGACCAGCCTGGCCAACATGGTGAAACCCCACCTCTATTAAAAATACAAAATTAGCCCAGCGTGGTGATGCAGGCCTGTAATCCCAGAGACTCAGGAGGCTGATGCAGGAGAAGTGCTTGAACCCGGGAGGCGGAGGTTGCAGTGAGCTGAGATCGCGCCACTGCAGTCCAGCCTAGGCAACAAAGTGAGACTCCATGTCAAAAAAAGAGGCTGGGCTCAGTGGCTCACACGTGTAATCCCAACACTTTGGGAGGCCAAGGCAGGTGGATCACGTGGTCAGAAGTTCAAGACCAGCCTGGCCAAGATGGTGAAACCCCATCTCTACTAAAAATACAAAAAAATTAGCTGGGCGTTGTGGCAGGCGCCTGTAATCCCAGCTCTTGGGGAGGCTGAGACAGAGAATTGCTTCAACCTGGGAGGTGGAGGTTACAGTGAGCTGAGATCACGCCACTGCACTCCAGCCTGGGAGACAGAGCTAGACTCCATCTCAAAAAAAAAAAAAAAAAAAAAAAAACAAGAAAAAAAAAAGATAAGAAAAGACACTGCAGGGCCATACAGGTTTACAGCTCAGTATTAAGTAACCTTAACGAAATCTGATTTTATTTAAAATGGTCAAGGCCAAGGGAAAAAAGAGTAGTGACTTTCTTCAATTAATTTTATGGTATCATGTCAAAGCTTGATATAGTTAATACATTTCAACTAACTTAGGATGAGAATGTTTATAAAACAGACGTCATTTTACGTACCATTACAAATACACTGCAAATTAAACAGACTTTCTCAACAAAAGAAAAACTGTTGTTGATGAGTTCACTTCCATTAGACGCACACAATGGTTTTTTTGGTTTTGTTTTCATTTGTTTTTGTTTTTTGAGACAAGGTCTCGCTCTGTTGCCCAGGGCTTGAGTGCAGTGGGGTGCGCATGATAATGTGCCTACTTTTCCATTTTCCTGTGTTGTTTCCACTATGTTAACAAATGAGCCTGAAAACACGGCGCACTGACCAGGCGCGGTGGCTCACGCCTGTAATCCCAGCACTTTGGGAGGCCGAGGTGGGTGGATCACCTGATGAGGTTGGGAGTTCGAGACCAGCCTGACCAACATGGAGAAACCCCGTCTCTACTAAAAATACAAAATTAGCCGGGCGTGCTGGCGCATGCCTGTAATCCCAGCTACTCGGGAGGCTGAGGCGGGAGAATCGCTTGAACCCGGGAGGCGGAGACTGCAGTGAGCCGAGATCGCGCCATTGCACTCCAACCTGGGAAACAAGAGTGAAAGTACGTCTCAAAAAAAAAAAAAAAAATGAGCACTGATCGGGGGCGCCTGTTTCCTCGACCTCAGGCTGTGGCGCCTGCCAGTCCCCAACATCCCGACCGCCCGACGGCGTCTCCGCGTTCCTCCTCCTCTCCCGGTACCAGGGTCTCTCCCCAGAAACAAACTCGCATTCGTAACCGGCATCTTGTCCTGCGCTGGGGGTGACCCGCCCAAGCCGCCATGAAGGGACGCTCGCACAGACTGAAGTCCAGGAACAAACAGCCCGAGGGGAAACGCGGCCGCGCTCGCTCCGCTGCACTCACAGCGGGGGCAGGAAGCCTTTTCCTCACCTTCGCCTCGGCGGCCCCAGGTGTCCCGGAGCTGCAGCAGCGTCTCCCTGTCCTCACAGCGGACGCGGCCCCAGCTGTCCCAAGCCCCGGCCCCTCCCGGGTGGGTCCTGAGGAGAGGAAGCTCCGTCCTCACAGTGGACGCCCCAGGACGCCGCCGTGCGGATCGGACACGGTTCGCGCGCGCGGCCCTCCGGGTTTGGCAGCGCCGGGCGCCCCCTCGCGGCAGCTCTGGGGAATCTCTGGAAATCAGCGTCTGATTTTTTCCAGGCCGTGATTTTTGGAAATTTCAACTGAACTGGAGACCCCATCCCGTGCCTTGACCGGAACGCATGGAGATAGCAATCAAAGAGGATGGCCAGTCCACGCCTGTAATTCCAGCACTCTGGGAGGCCGAGTCGGGCGGATCACTTGAGGTCAGGAAATCGAGACCATTCTGGCCAACATGGTGAAACCCCATCTCTACTAAAAATACAAAAATTATCTGGGCGTGGTGGCACACGCCTGTAGTCCCAGCTACTCGGGAGGCTGAGGCAGGAGAATCCCTTGAACCCGGGAGGCGGAGGTTGCAGTGAGCCGAGATCGCGCCACTGCACTCCAGCCTGGCGACAGAGTGAGACTTAGTATCGAAAAGAAAAAGAAAAAAGAAAAGAAAAAATAAAAAGAAAGAAAGAAGAAGGAAGAAAGTAGGGGGAAGGGGAAGGAGAAGGGAGAAGGAAGGAAGGAAGAAAGAGACTCCAGGCTAGGTGCAGTGGCTCACACCTGGAATCCCAGTACTGTGGGAGGCTGAGGTGTAAGGATCACTTGGGCCCAGGAGTTCAAGACAAACCCGAGCAATGTAAAGATCCTGCTGTCTGTGCCAAAAAAAAATTTTTTTTGTTTTTGTTTTTTGAGACAGAGTTTCACTTTATTACCCAGGCTGGAGTGCAATGGCGCAATCTTGGCTCACTGCAACCTCCACCTCCTGGGTTCAAACAATTCTCCTACCTAAGCCTCCCGAGTAGCTGGAATTACAGTGAAATTATATTCACTGGAACCTGCAGGGCAGCCACCCCGGCACAGGAGAGAGAGGACAGAGACGGGCCAGCCAAGACCTCAGGACAGCCACGGCCTGGGCACACCCAGCTCCTCCCTGGGTCCTGGGCACATCCAGCTCCTCCCTGGGTCCTGGGCACATCCAGCTCCTCCCCGTGCCTGGGCACATCCAGCTCCTCCCCGTGCCTGGGCACATCCAGCTCCTCCCCGTGCCTGGGCACATCTGCTCCAGGCCTTTGCAGACACGGCAGCCGAGCACCCCCGGCCGGGCTCTGCGGCTGAGCACTTGGTCCTCTGCTCTGGGGGACAGCAGCATGGCTTTTCCCACAGCTGGGGTACCTGCAGCATCACGGGGCCCGAAGTGGGGGTGACCTGCCTGCTGCGGGCTCCCTGGGTCAGACGCCCTCAGAGCCTGGGTCTTCCAGCTTCCACTCCCCACAGCCTCTGGCCACAGATTCGGCTGGAGTCGCTGCTGAGACCACTACAGAGGGCAGCGGCTGAGCGTCCACCAAGACAGGGGTCCCGCCTCCTGCCCCACCTGGCCCTGAGCAGAACCACTGCAACCCCTTCTCACCCTCCAGGAGCAGCTGCGTGTGGGGAAACAGCATCCTGTGTGAGGTGGAAACCGGGAGAGGAACCTCCCCCCGCACCTTCGGGTGGACCCGGAATTGCGCTCATTTATGTGGCCGCTTGGAAGATGCCCCCGTGTGCTGAGCCCCCTGTCCCCTCGGTTCCCCCGCTTCTCCCTCCCCTCCCCACTTCCCCCTCCCCTCCCCCTTCTCCCTCCCCTCCCCCCTTCCCCCTCCCCTCCCCCTTCTCCCTCCCCTCTGCCCTTCCCCTTCCCCTCCCCCTTCTCCCTCCCCTCCCTTCTCCCTCCCCTCCCCCTTCTCCCTCCTCTCCCCCCTCTCCCTCCCCTCCCCCCTTCCCCCTCCCCTCCGCCTTCTCCCTCCCCTCCCCCATTCTCTTCCCCTCCCTTCTCCCTCCCCTCCTCCCTTCTCCCTCCTCTCCCCCTTCTCCCTCCCCTCCCCCTTCTCCCTCCCCTCCCCCTTCTCCCTCCCCTCCCCCTTCTCCCTCCCCTCCCCATTTCCCTTCCCCATCCCCTTCTCCTCCCCCTCTTCTCCCCACCGCCCCCACCTTACTCTTCCCCCACCCCTTTGCCCCGAGCCTCACTCCCTACTGAGCCAGCAGCCCTGAGCCTGTATCTCAGGCGCTGCTTCCCGGAGAACCAGCTAAACACTCTTCACTCTATCTGAGGGGCTGCTGTAACCAACATCACAGAGGCAGCTCACACAGACCTCCATTGCTCAGTCTGGCGGCTGCGGGTCTGTGGTCGGCGCCGGCCGGGATGGGTTCTTGCTAGGGCGGCTTCCTGGCCAGCAGGCGGTGGAGAGCGACCTCTGGTCTCCTCCTCTTCCTAGGAGGGCACGAATCCCCTCACGTGGCCCCACTCTCATGACCCCATCTAACCCGAATCACCTCCCAAAGGCCCACCTCCAGATGTGATCACAGTGAGGCTGGGGCTTCCACAAAGGGTACAGTTCTGTCTCCGGTAGACATACATGCAAATGACAGAAACTGCTTAAGGCTCTCAAAGTCCTGTCGTGGAAAACATTAGATTTCCGTAAATGTTAATATGCATCTTATTTGTATTTGAAAGGGTTTAACAGACAACCCTCTCTAACAATGATGCCAGGCAAGCCGAGAGAGAGCATCACCCATTTGTGTAATCCAAAGCTTAAAAAAGTCCTTTCCTGGCCAGACGTGGTGGCTCACGCCTGTAATCCCAGCACTTTGGGAGGCCGAGGCGGGCGGATCACCTGAGGTCAGGAGTTGGAAGCCAACCTGACCAACATGGTGAAACCCTGTCTCTACTAAAAACACAAAAATTAACCGGGTATGGTGGCATCTGCCTGTAATCCCAGCTACCACAGAAACTGAGGTAGGAGAATCACCCACACCCTGGGGGCAGAGGTTGCCGTGAGCAGAGATCTCGCCATTGCACTTCCACCTGGGCAACAGGAGTGAAACTCTGTCTCAAAAAAAAAAAACAGCTTTCCTTCTCTGAATGTGCAAGGAGCAGGAAACTGACCACAGACAGCCAGAGGCATTTCCAGGTCCCTCCCTGAAGCACTCCTGAGCACCCCCTACCTTCCCTGCCCAGCACCCACCCCTCCCGAGTCCCACCTCGATTCTCTTCTGGAGACACGCAGCCTGGGCTCCGTGGGCTGCCCCACCCTGCCCTCTGAGATGGTCCCATGACCCAGGCCTGGCCGATGAGAGCACCCAATGCCCTGCTGCAGTGATGGGCTCAGAGGTGGGCGCAAGGCCCCAGCCAGTGCAAGCGTCTCAATCAGAGGCTCCTGTTTGAACTGCTGGGAAGAGGAAATCTCAGAGTAGACTTGAGGCTGCAAAGAAATGACCGTGGCTGCCAGGAGCTGGCAGGAGGAGAAATCTGGGGGACTCATTTCAGAGGAAGGCATAGGTAAGAGATAGAGACCACTGAAGCCCCTAGATCCATCCATTCCTGAATGCCCCTTTGCAGTTAGTAATTGCATACATCAACAACCCCTGCCCTTCAATGACATTCTTTTTCTGGCTTTTATCAGCTTGAATTGAGTTCCTGATAACTGCAAACAAAAGAGTCCCACTCAAGTAGTTGCTGGTGCCGTTTTGAGTTTAGGGCACTTCTGACGTTGAAGTTAAACAGTCGGTATGGAGGTTTTTGTTTTTACTTATTTGTTGCTGTTATTTTACACAGAACAGGAGTTTCAAACATCTGGAGGCTTTTAAGGATGGGGATAATTTCTCACAGCAGCCTTAAATGCTTTGAGGTGGAGCCTCCTGTTTCTCACTAAACTTGTTTTCTCAAACATCTGGGCGGCTTTAAGCATTGCATTTAAGCAAATACGCTAAACTTGTGAAGCAGGAGAAGAAAATACGAGGCTCAATGCCCCATGGGGTTTACAGTGCAGGGGTAACTTCTGGGGGTGAAAGGAGCGAGAATGCGGCCAAGAGCTAGTGGGGCCCAGCTGCTCCTCACCCCATTACCTGCTGCAAACCTCGAGGCTGCCACGCGACCAGGCGAGGCCCCGCCGTGCAGCACACGGTCCTAACCCCGCTCTGGGTTCCACATTCTGCCTGGAGAAAGGTCACAGGGACTTGCGGGCGGCAGCTGCATTCCCACACGGAATACCCCAATGGCATCGCCATTCCGTCTCAGCCCCAGCAGCTCCAACCGGCACGGGCCGGCCTGCTGACCAGCAATGCCCCTTAGCCTTTCGCCAGCCTGGGAACTTTCAATGCTCCACGATTTCATCGCAAACAGCACGCGCTCCACCTAGTGGACAGAAGCCGGAGCTGCCTCCCGAGACGGTGAGGACCAGCTGCAGGGTTCATCCAGCCGGGGCTGGAGCCTTTGCTTCTCTCTCCAGCAAGTCCCACTCCCTTCACTGACATGAGGAGGCAGCGGCATCAGGAAGATGTCACCGTGGTTCTTCAAGCCCAAGAGTCAAACCTGTCCACAGGGTCGATGGTACACAATTCTCTCGTTTCTGTAAACCGCCCCTACGCCAAGGTTTATTTACTCTAAAGAGGTGCGGGGTCCTGGCAGCAGGGGCCCAAGGAGGCGTGGATTCCGCCAGGACGAGGGATGTGACGACCTCACCTGCGTCTCACGCTGGCTTTGCAACCACGGGTTTGTGAAAATAAATGAATCACATTATTCACTGTGCCCATTCGGCTCCAAACAGCAGGCCAGTGTTGTGCAAGAATGACCCAGAGGATGGCAGGGGAGATGGCGAGGCAGGTCAGACACGTCCTAAACAATGGAGCCTCACCCACCCCAAACACACGCACACACAGACACGGGAAAACACAGACAGGCATATATGCAGACATGCAGACACACACGTGTGTTCACACACAACCATGAAACACAGACGCTTGTACGCACAGACAAGCCCTGAGACAGCATGCACACGCAGACACGTGTGCACACACGCATGCACACCTTTGCTCACACACGGACCCATGCACACACACACACATGCACATCTGTGCTCACACACGGACCTATGCACACAGAAACACAGAGAAATACACCCACACAGCCACATGTATGCACACATTCATGCACACACACACAGGAACACGCTTCCCTCACACACACTCCTTTGGGCCCACCCTCCCAGCCTCCAGCACAGGCCAGGTGGAGCACCTGTGGTCAGGGAAGATGGAGACAAGGGAAGCACAGGGAGGGCAGGAGGACGGAGGGTCATGGCCTCTCTCAAGGGAGGTTCAGGGGGGATGGGAGGAGCTGGGCTCCTTTCAGGGAAGATGGGGGTTGGGGGGAAGCATGGCTCCTCTAGGGGGATGGGAGATGGGGGGAGCCTGGCTCCTTTCGAGGGGACAGGCTGTGGGGGAGCAGGCACCTCCCAGGACAGGGGGTGCTGGGGTCCCCGCAACTTCGTGCTGGCGCTGGTGGCTGGCTCACACAGCCTTTCTGGAACTGCAGTCCTCCCTCAGAGCAATTTGGGAACTGGAGTTAGGGCCGGCGAGGATGAGGGGGCACACAAGAGATGAGAGGACCTCACCCAAAGCCCACCCCAGGCCGGGGCTCCTGCCTCCCCCAGCTCCCTCTGCCTCCATCCTCCTTGTGAGGTGGGGTCCCCGGTGCTGCTCTTCCCACGGCCCCCTGACCCCGACTGTGCAGGTTTCTTCTCACACCAGCAGGTCCTCAGCTCCCGCCCAGACCAGGGAGGGCTCACCCACTCTCCACAGGCATCAGGCCCACAAGACGCCCCCACTTCCAACACCCACGGTACATGGAGCACCCCTGGCCCCCCGGCTTCCAGATTCAGCAGAACAGCTCCCAGGACCCGGAGGCACCTCACTCTCACCCACCCGGGAGAGGCACAGGCCAGGCACACGGGAGGTGGGGGGCCTCCGGGAACCACCATGGTCACTGCCATGCAGGCCCCTGGACCCTCATTTGGGGTTTTTATGGGGTTGCAGAAATGACCGATTAGGCCACAGGCCTCTGGGGACTGACCCCATCCAGGCCTCTCCTTCTCAGGTGGGGTGAGACTGGGTGCGCCGAGCTGACCCGCACCGGTTCTACTGGCAACCAGCCCACCCTCCAGGAGCCGCCCCCTTAGTATCAAAGAGTGAGAAGATCCAGAGCGGGAGCTCTGTGCCCACAAGCTGGACAGAGACCGCGTCTCCTTCTGTGATATCGCAGCACAGTGGTCCAGGAGGCCACCATGTCCCTGCCCACCAGGGCTTCTCCAGCCTCCTCCAGCCAGGGACCAACACCCACATGCGCCCTTTCTCCTCTGCCCTGTGCCCCGCAGCCCTGCTCGCCCACCTCACACACACGTACAGTCACACAGACACACAATCACACACCATCACACAAAGTCACACACACACCCATCACACACAGACACACCATCACACACACATGCAGTCACACACACCATGCACACACACATCACACCAGACACACCATCACACATACACACACAGACACATACACGTGCAGCCACACAGACACAGTCACACACCGTCACACACAGACATAATCACATGTGCAGTCCGACACCATCACACACACAGAATCACACAGAGACACACGCACAATCACACATACCATCACACACCAAGACACACACACCATTACACACAGACACACAATCACACACACACGATTACACACCACACACAGACACACACAGAGACACACATGATTACACATTATCACACACACACACCATCACACACAGACACACACATCACACATAGACACACATGATCACACGTAGACACACAATCACATATAGAGACAGACATACACACCACACAGACACACACATGATCATACACAGACACAAGCACATCACACACACAGACACGTCACACTCCCAGACATAGGAACACACCTAGACTCCGCTGTCCCCACCTACAGTAACACGCGTGTTTCAGACACAGGAACACACAGACTCCGCTGTCCCCACCTACGGTGACACGCGTGTTCCAGACACAGGAACACACAGACTCCGCTGTCCCCACCTATGGTGACACGCGTGTTCCAGACACGGCGATTTCTCATTGCCGACACACAGATCATAAAGCTTAGAAAACAGCTCCCGGACTCGGCCAGAAAAGCATCCGCTTCAGCTCTGCTTCTCATTTCCTCGATTCTTCTGTCATTTTTCAAGTGGCACAAAATCAGACTTTAATTCCTGTTAGAGCTCCATGTTTCTGCTGCAGATGATTTTTTAGTCTCAAGCAGAATGTACTGCAGTGCCCCCCACGTGGCGGTCACTGAAGCACTGCTCAAGTCCCATTCGGGGCTGGAGCCCTCGACCCTCTCACAGGAGGCCGACGTGGCCGCCAGGCTCCGCTTCCCCGTGCACAGCTCACCGACCGCAGGTGAGGGCCCTGGGTGAGCAGACCTGGCCTCCTGTGCAGGGGGAGAAAGAGGCTCCTGGGGCGGCCTCCACCACCCAGGTGTGGACAGAAGACCAGGCTCAGCAGGAGACTCTGCAAGAACCAAATGAGAACCCTCATCTGACTCGGAGCCAGGGTCCAGGAGGCTGCAGACAGTCCAGGGGTCACTCCCCACGCAGTCCTGAGAGAGTGGGGAGCAAAGCTGGCCTCATCCACAGCAGGGCAAGCCCCAGAAGCCGCCCTCCGGGGTTGGCCATGAGGTGGAAGCTGTCGCTGGAGGGCAGGTCGAGGGAATTCCCCCTCACAGTGACAGGGTGGCTTAGAAAAGGCTCAGAAAGCTGCCCCATAACCACTGCCAGGAAGTGCTTTCCGATGTCTAACCTAAGTCCTTCATGCTATGGTTTTCAAATCTTATCCTCAAATAGTAACAAGCCACATGCCTCAAATATCAAAGCCAATGAAGACAGTACATGACCTCCTTCCCTGCCCCCAGCCCCATTCCACGGGCCTCGCCCCCCAGCCTCTCAGAAACCACTGCTGGTTCCCTTCTCCCTTCCAGGATGGTAAGCCCAGGTCTGGGCAGGCCCGCGGGCAGATGGCCCTGCATGGGGAGCCTCACCCCAGCCCACAGATAAACAGAATGCTTCCCATCGCCTCCACGTCACACACACATGCAAACAGTAAATGGAAACACCGTGTGAAATGCTGAAACCTCTGCCCGCGGATGAGGTTCTCCCCAGCCAAGGCGAGGCGGCCGCAGTGCAAGGTCCACACTGCAGCCTCGGAACACAAACGCAGCTTCCTAATGCAGACATGACACCCAAAATATGGCACCCACATTGCTCACGTAACAAGCACCTGTAATGCTAATGCACCACATCATGGTTCTTGCTGACATTATAAGTAGAATTTGTTTAATTTTGTTTTCCAACTGTTCATTGTTTGCCCATGGTCTTACTTTTAAGAATAACAAAATCCTGTCCAAAGCCCACAAGAAGACCACCTCGCAGCTCATTAGTCAAAATTACACCACTGGCTGGGTCCTACAGTCAGTGAAGGTGCAGGTGGTGTTACCAAATCTCCATACTGAATCTAAGGGTTTGATTTGTGCAAAAACACACAGAGTAGGGGTCTTTCTACAGCTCAGAGACCTCACCCCTTTGCCCACCCAGTAACACCAGCATCCTGTGGTCCCTTAATGTTTTTGGAGAGTTGAGCCTGGTGAGGAGCTCTGGGCAAAGATTTTTTCCCCCAACCACCCTCTCCTGCCCTGTAGTTTTGGGCCCCAGCTCAGAAGAAGGAGCCTGGTACAGCCTGGACCTTCCTGCCCAAACCCATCTCCCACCATGAGACTCTTGAGCAAAGCTCAGGCCACTCCACACTGGCACAAGTTTCTCAGACACCACAAATCTGGAGCCCCGGTGGAGGCCAGCTGCCCTGCCCACAGGGTGACCTGTGGCCTCACTTCTATGTCTGAGGCCAGCATCTCCTGCATGGGGGGGAACACCTGAGGACGCTGGTTTTGGGGGAAACTGGGGCACCAGACCACCCTGGTCCCCCCATCCCCCCGCCAACTTCACAGTCTGAAGCAGGAACCAGAGGGGCTTTGTGGGCCCAGGGCGGACTTCCTATGCTCCAGACCAGGATGCAGAGGGCAGAGCCAGCAGGTACCCCGCCATGACAGAAACTTCAACCAGCTCTGCATTTGCTGCTGTTCTAATCCTTACAGGAGAGTTAGGAAGGTGCCGCAGGTTCTGCACACCCAGGCTCCTTGACGTCTGGACAGACTCGGTTCTGACTGAGGTCTGAAGAGCCTTTTGTTGAATCTCTTTCTAATAAGTAAAAGATATTTTCGGCCAGGTACAGTGGCTCATGCCTGTAATCCCAGCACTTTGGGAGGCCGAGGTGGGCAGATCACGAGATTATGAGGTCAAGAGATCTAGACCATCCTGGCCAACATGGTGAAACCCTGTCTCTACTAAAAATACAAAAATTAGCTGGGCATGGTGGCGCATGCCTGTAGTACCAGCTACTCAGGAAGCTGAGGCAGGAGAATAGCTTGAACCCGGCAGGCAGAGGTTGCAGTGAGTCAAGATGGCACCATTGCACTCCAGCCTGGCAACAGAGTGAGACTCTGTCTCAAAAATATATATATATTTTTTCAGCATCAAAACCTGTAAAGCCAGACATTATAGATGTTCAACTCAGCTGAACTGGAGAAAACAGAAGTTTATTTCCCAGAAGTGGAAAATATCAAGATTCTGTGGATCCCAGGCTGGGACCTGGGGCATATTCACTGTGTGGATGTAACTGAGCAGAGGAGCCAGGAGAGCTGTGCCCTCAGCCCCTACTCGGAGATGCACTCACAGAATCTCATTGAACCAAAAGAGCATTCAGTGAGAAAAGGAATCCAGCTCAATCAGCGTCTGCTCTGCATTCCGTTCACGCTGTTCCTTTGAGCAGAAAGGAATTTAAATGCCTAAAATAAACAGCATTTTATGACCGTCTTTATCTCACTCTCTGCTTGTGTGTAACATTTGTCATAAACACAAAAGTAAAATGAATACATCTTTTCAAAATACATGTCTTTGGTTTCAAAACTCGCTTTGGGAATGTTTTATTCTCTCTAGAATGTTCCCTTGGTGTGTGTGGTCTGCAGAGCAGCTTCAGAATGAATTTCTCTCTCTCCCTTTGAAAGAACTTCAACCAAAAGATTTGTTTCTGCCGTTAAACCAGGCACTGGAGTTCAGCTGACATCAGCTAATTAAAGCCCTGCTCAGATGCCTGGCCACAGCCCGTTCCACATCCTCCTGTTCTGAGGCAGACACAGAGGCCAAGTGTTGGCCACTCAGAGGCTGTGAAGCGCTCCCAACAAGGGAGCAGGTGTCCCTGACCAGGGAGGATTAGAGGGGGCTGGGCATGAGCTGGGCAAAGCTCAGAGGAAGAGTGGCCTGTGCTCCTCCGGGTGGAGGGGGACCAGCTGAGTCTGATGTCTGCTTCTGAAACCCTTACTGTGGTCAGTTCTGTCCACCTGCTGGAGGCCAAGGCACTGGGCTTTGTCATCCTGAAGCCCCTCCCACGTAGCAGCCGCTCCTGGGCCTGCATCCTGGGTCATCCCGTTCCCCTACGGGCATGGCGGCTACCTGTGAGTCACAGGGCAGCCTGGACCCGGGACCTTACTAAATAAAGCTGCTGGTTCCAGCCCAGGCATGGCCTTCTGGAGGGACGGGCCAGTGGGAAGGCGCAAAGTCAGCGGCGACCCCTGTCCCAGGGAGGCTGAGATGTGCTGGAACAGGATGCTGCCCTGGCTACCTCCGCCGACAGCCGAAAGGCTGGAGCTCGCCACGCCAGACGAAAAGGGCCAGGCTGATGTGAGGCCAGCACGGTCAGGGCCTTCGTGGGTCTCGGGGCTGAGAGAGCGGGCAGGACCAGCCCAGTGCATTCCACCTAGAGCCGCACATGAAGCCAGGACGGGGGACTCCCGGGTGGAGCGCTCTACTGCCCGTGCAGAACCTCTCACCTCACAAGGCTCGAGAAAGTCAGCTCCATAAAGGCTGGGTCCTGGGAGCTCTGGAAAGCCCCGTAAACCACCACCCCCAAACCCCGCCCCAGGCCACGGTTTCCAGGAAAGGGAAGGGTCCAGGAGGGGAAGACGTAATGTGCCCACACCCCTCCCAGGATGCTAATTCCCAGGCAGGTCCCTGCAACTGTGCACTCAAGTCGAGGGGTCAGGGGGCTGGAGGGGAGGGGCACCACCAGCCAGGCACCACCTGCCCACTCCCCACTCAGCCTAGCTGCTGTCTGAGGTCTGTGGCCGCAGCCTTTGCGAGAGCCGGAGTGTCTGCACTGGGGGCTAGAGATGGAGGCTTTATCAGGTCGTGGGTCAACTTAGTGTCAGGGAGACTTTTCCAGGGGGGCTGTGCAGTCCGCCAGGGCACCTGGCGCCCGAGGCCTCTCTGGGGTACTCACGGCGGTGGATCTCCACCAGGACCACTCCCACAGGGCCTCCAGAGCACTGCCGTTCCGGGCCTTCCCCTCTGCACTCGCTGGGCCGCTTCCAGAAGGAACACTGTCCCTCACCCACTGCTGAGCGGGGCATGAGTGAGGCTCCCGCCTGAGGGGCCAAGGGGCCTCTGCTCTCAGCACCCGGAGGCGCAGGGTTGAGGCATCAAGAGGCTTCAGTTGTGGGCACCTGCTCTGAGTTCTCTACGCCTCCTGACTGATGTTAGGAGGGTCCCTTTGTCCCTTCCCTGGCCCCGAGCTAGAAGCAGCCATGTCTGCAGGAAGCTTTGCTTCCTCCTAGGGAGGAACAAATTCACAGAAGGTGCCCGGACTCAGCTGCTGGGTGAGCCACTGTTTCTTTCCTGCGTTGGTACCGAGACTTCCAACTCAGCCTCAGGACCACAGGCATTTTCTTAACCTCATCAACTGCGATCCGTCCGGCTTTCTCTGCCTTCTCTGCCTTCTCCGGTCCCCGAGAATCCCAGAGGCCAGTGGTGTCCGCTGCACCTCACCAACCGCAGGCCAGTGCCCACCTGAGCGCAGCAGCCTGGGCCTGGGATTGGAGCCCCGAGACAGGAGCAGTCACATGACGGTGCAGGTATCCTGGTGCGACCCACAGGCCGGCTTCCTATTCTCAGACCACCGCTCCAATCCGTGGCCGTGTCTGACTTTCACGCACTGAATCAGTGACTTTCCACTTTTCTCATCTGTTAAATCAGACCATTACGGCATTTGCGGGGGGCCATGGTCATGGGGAGGGGCACAGAAGTCTCTGCGGCTGTGATGTCTCCCATCCCCCGTGTGCCCCCTGCCCACACAGTCTTATTCCGTCCCCGAGGCTGCGAGACATCACTGCTGTCCCGTCCGTCCTGCAGATGTGGAGCCGACTGGGGGCTGCAGGGTTTGCCTGGGTCTCCCCCGGACCCTCCAGATGCAAAGTGGATTCAAACCCCTTTGTCTGACTCCACGGTCAGAGTGTGGTGTGGCAAGTCCCGGACCATTCTCTCTATTCTCAAGGACTTTTTTTTCCCAAGGACGATTTTTCATTCAACTTATCTGCTGGAAAGTCTCCAGGTAATGGGACTTTACCCTCCAGTCTGGAGGCAACGGGAGGGAAAAAAATTTAATCTGGAAAATTAGTTCAGTAAAAATATTTTTTCTGGAGAAGCCCAAGAAGTTAGGAAGTTGGCCCAGGAAGCAGGTTCTGGAGAACTATGGTGGTGTTTTTCCTGTCTGGTTTCTAGAAAAGCAAAATCGACTTCCCAGAAAACACACAGGACGATGCCTCGGAGACCCTGATTCTCCTTGCCACCCTCCGTCCTGCGGGTACCTTGAGTTCAGGGTGTCAGTGCTACTTTTTAAGTTAGAAAGTGAGAGAGAAAAAAAAAGAGAAAGAAGGCTGGGGACAGTGGCTCACTCCTGTAATCCCAGCACTTTGGGAGGCCGAGGCATGTGGATCACCTGAGATCAGGAGTTCAAGACCAGCCTGGCCAACATGGGGAAATCTCGTCTCTACTAAAAATACAAAAAATACAAAAATTAGCCAGACGTGGTAGCCGGCTCCTGTAGTCCCACCTACTCAGGAGGCTGAGGCAGGAGAATCGCTTGAACCCGGGAGGCAGAGGTTGCAGTGAGCCAAGATCGTGACATTGCACTCCAGCCTGGGCCACGGAGTGAGGCTCCAAAAAAAAAAAAAAAAAAGCCGGACGTGGTGGCTTGCGCCTGTAATTCCAGCACTTTGGGAGGAGGCCGAGGCAGGCAGATCACAAGGTCAGGAGATTGAGACCAGTGGGAGTGGGACCAGGTCCAGTCCTGGGGGAGCTCTAATCCTTTCTGAGAGACTCCCCTCCCCGGGCAGCTTCCTCACACACTTGTGCTGATTAACATTCAGCTGAAGACAAGGCCGTCTCCCCAGGCCTCCATGCCCCTCCCACCTGTAGGGTGCTTCTCCCGTGGACTCTACCAGCTTTGGGCCCTTCAGATCCCAGTTCCATCTCCTTAACCCAGGAAGCCCCGGGCCCTGCCTCGGCTCCCTGCCCTGCACCATGGCCTGGAAACTCTTTCCTGAGCTGTGGCATCGGCGGGTCTCACCCTCTCTGTTTCCTGCCTCCCAGGGATCAGTGTCCTTCATTACTTCATATCCATGGCTTATTTTTTCTTGTGTTGTAGTTGGTTTTGGTTCTGGGTGAGGGTAAATTGGTTCCTTTTACTCCACCTTGGATGGAAGTGGAAGTCCTAAAATCACCCTTCAATCTTTCTGTGAGACAAGATGTGTCCAAAAGAAAATATTCAGTAGATTTTAATTGGATTTTTTGTCCACGTGAAAGATTGGGAAACACGGTGGTTAATTCAGTTGGTCGGCATCAGCCAGCGAGGCCAGGTTTCTCCACCGCACTCAGCCCAGACCTGACACCCAGCCATTCTCCCTCCATGCTCAGGGGCTGGGAAGATCCAGGCAGGGCAGCCCTAGACCTCCCAACTCGGGAAAAGAAATTCCAAAAGCAAGGACCTTTCTCCTGTAAGTGGGGTGGAGTGGGTCCCTCTGCTGTGAGTAGGGTGGAGTGGGTCCCTCTGCTGTGAGTGGGGTGGAGTGGGTCCATCTGCTGTGAGTGGGGTGGAGTGGGTCCCTCTGCTGTGAGTGCAGGTGGGGTGGGTCCCTCTGCTGTGAGTGGGGTGGAGTGAGTCTCTCTCCTGTGAGTGAAGGTGAAGTGGGTCCCTCTGCTGTGAGTGGGGTGGAGTGGGTCCCTCTGCTGTGAGTGGGGTGGAGTGGGTCCCTCTGCTGTGAGTGCAGGTGGGGTGGGTCCCTCTGCTGTGAGTGGGGTGGAGTGAGTCTCTCTCCTGTGAGTGAAGGTGAAGTGGGTCCCTCTGCTGTGAGTGGGGTGGAGTGGGTCCCTCTGCTGTGAGTGGGGTGCAGTGAGTCCCTCTGCTGTGAGTGGGGTGGAGTGGGTCCCTCTGCTGTGAGTGGGGTGCAGTGAGTCCCTCTGCTGTGAGTGGGGTGGAGTGAGTCTCTCTCCTGTGAGTGGGGTGGAGTGGGTCCCTCTGCTGTGAGTGGGGTGGAGTGGGTCCCTCTGCTGTGAGTGGGGGTGAAGTGGACCCCACTACTGTGAGGAGTGGGAAGCCGTGTTGGCCTCTGCCTTTCCCATGCTCTCTTTAACGCCTACTAATTAAGGCTGCGGCCCTGAAGCCCCAGGAGTGAGACTCCGAGAAATCCCGAGTGGCCCTTCTCCTCTGCCCCGTCCAGCCCGCAAAGGCAGACAATAAAAGTCGGCCGGGCGCGGTGGCTCACGCTTGTAATCCCAGCACTTTGGGAGGCCGAGGCAGGCGGATCACGAGGTCAGGAGATGGAGACCACGGTGAAACCCCGTCTCTACTAAAAATACAAAAAATTAGCCGGGCGTGGTGGCGGGCGCCTGTAGTCCCAGCTACTCGGAGAGGCTGAGGCAGGAGAATGGCGTGAACCCGGGAGGCGGAGCTTGTAGTGAGCCGAGATCGCGCCACTGCACTCCAGCCTGGGTGAAAGAGCGAGACTCCGTCTCAAAAAAAAAAAAAAAAAGCCAAGCCCGCTGATGTGGGCAACTCCCAGGAGGGTTTATTCATGGGGGATTCCAGACCTCAGATCAGAAGAAGCTGAAACAAGTTGCAGACAGATCTCCATGAGAAATCTAAGACCCCACTTTCAGTCTAAAGGAAAGCAGTCCTGAAGCCACGCCTGGCCGCGTTGCCCCTGAGTGGCTGTAACTAAGCAGCCTCCACCTGGCCGCCTTCATGCTAAAAGCTTTTGACCTTAACCACAGGCACTGATCGGCTTAATGAACACCCAAGGACAGGGCAAGCGGCCCAGCGACAAAAGAGACAAACCAACAGGTGGTGACGGCTTGACTCAACCAAGGCCAGGCTGTGGAGGACTCACCTTCGACATGTATGTCACAGCTGCTGTAAAAAATAGAAAATAAACAGACCGAGGTGACTGGGGGTTCCCGTGCTCTGCTCTCAGCTGAGGACGGCAACCAAGGGGCGGGAGCGTCGCTTTTGGGAGTGACCAACCCTCATTGTGCTAAGAAGCCTGTGGAGCCGGCAGCAGGTGTCCGGGTGCTCTGGGCACTGAGGCAGGAACCAGATGTGCGATTCTGCGGGCAGGTTCCGGGCACAGAGCTTTGCTGAGGCCCTGGGGTCCCGGTAAAGTCAGTCTTAATGGGGGGACTTGGATCCGGGTGTTCTCCAGACCGAAGGGGTGATTCTGAATCAGAAGGGAACTTGTTAAATTGATAAGCAGTCCTGTATGAAGCAGAGGCATGTCTGGCAGCCAGAGACACGTGCGTGGACTCAGAACCAAAATCCAGGGCTGACCCAGCTGCCTCCCGTCTTCCCTGTCCCTTAAATCAGGCAAACCGCATCTGTATTTGACTATTTTTTTTTAATTTGGGGGTGGACTGAGAACAATAGCCAACATCTCAATATTTCATCCCTAAGTCCCTATTCCTCCCTCTTGGCAATGCGGGCTTCCCACCCTCACCTTCTCCTGCACCTAAACCACAGCCCCCAAATCCTCCCAGCCGGTCAGCCCTGCCTAGTCCCAACCCCTGCACCCAGCACCAGGCGGGGCCTTCACCAACAGACTTTCCTGGAACAATGTAGGACTGTGGATCTGGAGCCCCAGAAATATCTACTCACTCTCAGATGAATTCCACCCCGGAACACTCTGCACACACAAAATCAGCCTAAATAGAAACCACGGTAAATGAATGTGAACGCACACAGGCTGACATATGGTGCAGGCATTCCGTGTGGTGTCTGTGAAGAGTGTGGGATAACTCGGCGAGATGTAAAGTACTGAGCGGTTCATCCTCCTCTTCAATGGAAAGTGTGATGGAGCAGGGAGAGGGGGTGAGAGGGGCAGAGAGAGCGCAGATCCACCTGCTTACCCTGTGCTCAGCCCACTGCAGGCCTGAGAGTCAGTGCGGGGCAGGTGCCACCCCAGACCTGGCTGGTTTATTTTGCCAGAGAGGATCACAGGGGAAGAGGAGTTCAAGCCTGCCTGGCGGGCATGGACCGCATTACACAGACCAGCTATGACAGACTGCCTGCCACAAACACATGGGTTTTACGAAATCTGAGAGCTGGCAGAGCCAGGAGTTCTCAAAAGCCGGGGCGCAAGTCACCGAGGATGTTAGTACAACCCCACCCGCCTTTACAACAGCACTGGACCGCACGCTTCTCTTTCATTTACTTAAAATAACGGCGTAGCTTTCAGTGCCGCTTGCAAACCCCAAAGCGCAGAAGGTTTGTTTCGTTGCTCTCAGCACTTTCTCGAAATCCTAAAAGGAATTCCTAGTCCTCTGCTCCCCAGCATCCCCACTGTTCTCCTTCGCGATGGGGTGGTTTGAACTGGATCACAGCCCGTCCTCCCTCTGGGGATAAACATCTGTGGTCCAGCGGCAGGGGCTGTGGGTTCACACTGCCTGAGCGCTCAGCCTTTGCGGCCACTCAGCCTGGTGCAGCCGCGGGAGGAAGGGCGGCACTCCCCGTAAAGACGCGGTGAGGAGCGCACAGCACAGTCAGGAAGGACCCAGCCTCAGTTTCTCCACAGCAGGCGCTCTGCGGTGACCCTCCAACATTGGTCTTCCGAGCTGAGGACCTGGCACATGGCTCGCTTCTCTTAGATGTTAAATGGCCTTTCCATCAAACAGGCTGATGTGGCATTCAGAGCCAGGATGCATTCAATTGATCAATCAGTCAATGTATATTTATCAGGGGCCTCCTGGGGACAGACAGTGTCATTCTTAGGAGCCCCAGGCTGTCAGCCAACAAGCAGGGAGTTGGTGTGACGGGGACACAGTGACTGCCAGCTTCGAAATCCACCCTCCATGCCAGACGGGTGTCTGCCACCCAGTGTGGGCACCGCTTCTTCAAGAACCAGCTCCCCGTTGTCAGTGGGAATCCACCTCTCCTCCACTGTCAGCCGCGTGCACCAGGAGAGAATGATGGGTACCCAGCAGCACCCCCGGGGCACACAGCAGGGTCAGGATGCCTGGCTCCGGCCCACGGGGACATGGCAGCTCTTTTCTCTGCTGGGTCTGGACTAAGGGGAGGTTGGCTGAGGGGACAGGAGACCTGAGAATGACCACAGAAAGGAGCAGAACCAAGAGCCAGAAAAAAGAAAGCTGCTTCCAACAACCTTGTTTGAGTCCTGGATCCAGCCATACCTGAAGCCACCTATCCCTAGGCTTTCTTCAGTGTGTGCCCCAATAAACTCTTTCTCACTTGAGCTTTTTGGATTTGGTTTTCTGTCACAAGCAAAATCCTGATTTCTATTCTAAACCAGCTCTGTGTCTCTTAGAATCGAGTACTGTTGATTTGAGGATCCAGTGACCCCCCCACCGAGTTAGGCCACGTGGTGGGGGATCTCCTGGAGTCGCAGGTGTTAGGAAGGCAGCGGTCTTGGGCGTCGCCCCAGCCCTTCCCACAGTGAGGTGAGGAACGCTAAGGTCATATTCTCAGGGGTCAAGGAGCTCCATGAGGTGTGCGTGTGTGTGTGTGTGTGCGTGTGTGTGTGTGCGTGTGTATTTCATTTTGATAATCATCTGAAAACCACAAACAACAACGTTCTGGCTCATAGCAACGACAGCTCAAAGAGGAACGCTGCCACATGTTCTCAGGGCAGACGCCTGCATGTGGGTTTAGAATCACACCCTCCAGGGCAGACGCTAGGGCCCTCGTGCAGCACCCTGAGAGCAAAGTGCGTGTGATGTGATGTGAAAAGAAAGTGGGAGGACAGAGTCACCACCAGCACAAAGGGGTTCAGCCACAGAGCCACGGATCCCACGCCAACCGACCACCAACTGACAAGCTGCCTATGCCAGGCAGGTCGGCAAACGGGGAGGGCGGAGTGGATTTCCTTACAAAGCCCGTCTTACTTTCCCCGTGTACTATCTGGGGTGTGCTGCTGAATTGATTGTCCCATCAATCTGATGTCTCATTCAGTAAAATGAAAAAGTTGTTAAAACGAAAGATAATGATAGTCATGATGAAAATTCAAATGATTCTTCTACCTCAAAATGATAACATTCAAATAGGGAACAAATTTCTGACGGAACTCAACACTGGAACTTGGTTTTAGCATGACATCATTGTCTGCACCATTACATAAGGGTTGTTACTTGGATCTGGATTGACTTTCTGGAAATCTAATGTTTCACCAGTAACTTTGTTTTGGTTTTCATAGTGGTAAAGAGGTTATGAGAATAAGATGTTGCTGCCCAGCTTTACCTCTGCACGTGGTTGGCTGCACAGAACCTGCAGGGCTGAGCCCAGCTTTATGTCTGCACATGGTTGGCTGTACGGAACCTGCAGGGCTGAGCCCAGCTTCATGTCTGCACATGGTTGGCTGTACGGAACCTGCAGGGCAGAGCCCAGCTTCATGTCTGCACGTGGTTAGCTGCACAGAACCTGCAGGGCTGAGCCCAGCTTCATGTCTGCACGTGGTTGGCTGCACAGAACCTGCAGGGCTGAGCCCAGCTTCATGTCTGCACGTGGTTAGCTGCACAGAACCTGCAGGGCTGAGCCCAGCTTCATGTCTGCACGTGGTTAGCTGCACAGAACCTGCAGGGCTGAGCCCAGCTTCATGTCTGCACGTGGTTAGCTGAACAGAACCTGCAGGGCAGAGCCCAGCTTCATGTCTGCAGGTGGTTAGCTCCAAATTCCATGGTGAGGGTCCCCTTCAGTGCTAAATCTGTGAGTGTTTCCCGCACCCCCATTTCTAGACCCACTAAAGCCACACGAGAAGAAAGCATAACACTCAGAGGATTAGCTGACACAGCTCTCCCCATGACAGCCCTGCAATAAGCAGGAGAGATGGTGCCCCTTCACCTGCCTGTGTATGAAGCTGCTCCACTTTAATTGCCTTGTAAATATGAGTCACTGATTTGCTCACTTTAAAAGGCAATGGATAAAATGGAGATCAATATTATAGATGACTCTGGCTTCCTTTTGCGATTAACTTTAATAAAGGGTACAGGGGCATTTACCACCTTAATCTGCCACTGGTACCTCATCCCAGTAACAGGCTGCCATTAGCATGTTCAATGGAAAATCATTTAAACCACACTCTCCCCACTGCCCTGCCCTGCCTGTCTCACACTTACCTCCCACCACAAGTATCTAACACCTTCCCCTCCTGCCTGCATGTATAATTCTCCATGTGGCACCCAGGGAAAAGACAAAGGGCTCCCCAGCACACACCATGCCACCACCCTGTAAGTCCAGACCTCCCTCATGACTGCCTTGGTTTTCCATGGTGCAGTCCAAGGACGGAGATGTGCTGGTGCTTCCTGGCCTCCTGTCCCAGGGATGGAGACATCCAGGCACCTCCCGGCCTCCTGTCCCAGGGATGGAGACATCCGGGCACCTCCCGGCCTCCTGTCCTAGGGATGAAGATGCACTGGGCACCTCCCAGCCTCCTGTCCCAGGGATGGAGACGTCCGGGCACCTCCCGGCCTTGGGTCTTCCTGTGATTAAAATGTGCAGTTTATTTTCTGATTTTGTTTGCAGTGCACCTGGGGACACATGAGCCAAGATCAGAATCTGAACTCGTTTCTTTTCTTTACTTTAAGTTCTGGGTTTGTTACATAGGTATACATGTGCCGTGGTGGTTTGCTGCACCCATCAACCCGTCATCTAGATTTCAAGCCCCACGTGCATTAGGTATTTGTCCTTCCTCCCCCAGCTCCCTAGCCCCCTGCCCCCTGACAGGCCCCAGTGTGTGATGTTCCCCTCCCTGTGTCCATGGGTTCTCATTGTTCGTCTCCCACTTATGAGTGAGAACATGCGGTGTTTGGTTTTGTTCCTTATACAGATTATTTCATCACCAGGTACTAAGCCTAGTACCCAGTAGTTATTTTTTCTGCTCCTCTCCCTCCTCCCACCCTCCACCCTCAAGTAGGCCCTAGTGTCTGTTGTTCCCTTCTTTGTGTTCGTGAGTTCTCATCATTTAGCTGCCACTTATAAGTGAGAAAATGTGGCATTTGGTTTTCTGTTCCTGCGTTAGTTTGCTAAGGATAATGGCCTTCAGCTCCATCCATGTTCCCACAAAAGACATAATCTCATTCTTTTTATGGCTTTGTAGTATTCCGTGATGTATATGTACCACTTTTTTATCCAGTCTCTCCTTTATGGGCATTTAGGTTGGTCCCATGTCTTTGCTATTCTATTGTGAATAGCGCTGCAATGAACATTCACACACCTGTGTCTTTATGGCAGAATGATTTATATTCCTTTGGGTATTCATCCAGTAATGGGATTGCTGGTTCAGATGGTAGTTCATTTTCAGCTCTTTGAGGAATCACTACATTACTTTCAACAAAGGTTGAACTAATTTACACCCCACCAACAGTGTATGAATGTTCCTTTCTCTCTGCAACCTCACCAGCATCTGTTATTTTTTGACTATTTAATAATGGCCATTCTGACTGGTGTAGGATGGTCTATCATTGTGGTTTTCATTTGCATTTCTCTAATGATCAGTGATATTGAACTTTTTTTCATAAGCTTGTTGGACACACATATGTCTGCTTTTGAAAAGTGTTTGTTCATATCCTTTGCCCACTTTTTAATGGGGTGGTTTGGTTTTGACATGTAAATTTGTTTAGCTTCTTTACAGATTCTGGATCTGTTAGACTTTTGTCAAATGGATAGCTTGCAAAAATTTCTCCCATTCTGTAACCTACAGAATGTCTACTCTGTTGATAGTTTCTTTAGCTGTGCAGAAGCTCTAGTTTAATTAGATCTCATTTGTCAAATTTTGCTTCTGTTGCAATTGCTTTTGGCATCTTCATCGTGAAATCTCTGCCCGTTCCTATATCCAGAATGCTATTGCCTAGGTCACCTTCCACAGTTTTTATAGTTTGGGGTTTTACATTTAAGTCTTTAATTCATCTTGAGTTGATTTTTGTACATGGTGTAAGAAATGGGTTCAGTTTCAATCTTCTGCATGTGGTTATGGTTGTAGGTGTGTGGCCCTATTTTTGGGCCCTCTATTCTGTCCCATTGGTCTGTGTGTCTATTTTTGTACCAGTACCATGCTGTTTTGGTTACTGCAGCCCTGTAGTATAGTTTGAAGTCAGGTAACATTATACCTCCAGTTTTGTCTTTTTTGCTTAGGATTGCCTTGGCTATTTGGACTCTTTTTTTTGTTCCATATGAATTTTAAAATAGTTTTTTCCACTTCTGTGAAGAATGTCATTGGTAGTTGGGTAGGAATAGCATTGAATCTGTACATTGCTTTGGGCAGTATGGCCATTTTGATGATATTGATTCTTCCTATCCATGAGTATGGAATGTTTTTTCCATTTGTTTGTGCCATCTCTTTAAGCAGTGTTTTATAATTCTCACTGAGATTTCTTTGAGCAGTGTTTTATAATTCTCATTGTAGAGAACTTTCACCTCCCTGGTTCACTGCATTCCTAGGTATTTTATTCTTTTGGTGGCAATTGTGAATGGGATTGCATTCCTGACTTGGCTCTCAGCATGGCTGCTTTTGGTGTATAGGAATGCTACTAATTTTTGTACATTGATTTTGTATCCTAAAACTTTGCTGAAGTTGTTTATCAGCTTAAGGAGCTTTTGGGCCAAGACTATGGGGTTTTCTAGATAGAAAAGCATGTCATCTGCAAACAGGGATAGTTTGACTTCCTCTCTTGCTGTTTGGATGCCCTTTATTTTATTCTCTTGCCTGGTTGCTCTGGCCAGAACTTCCAACACTATGTTGAATAGGAGTGGTGAGAGAGGACACCCTCGTCTTGATCCAGTTTTCAAGGGGAATGCTTCCAGCTCTTCCTTATTCAGTATGATGTTGGTTGTGGATTTGTCATAGATGGCTCTTATTATTTTGGGTATGTCCCTTTAATACCTAGTTTATTGAGAGTTTTTAACATGGAGGGATGTTGAATTTTATCAAAAGCCTTTTCTGCATCTATTGAGATACTCATGTGGTTTTTATCTTTAGTTTTGTTCATGTGATGAATCATATTTATTGATTTGTGTATGTTGAACCAACTTTGCACCCAGGGATGCGGCCTACTTGATTGTGGTGGATTAATTTTTTGATGTGCTGCTGGATTCAGTTTGCAATTATTTTGTTGAGGATTTTTGCATCAGTGTTCATCAAGGATATTAGGCTGAAGTTTTCTTTTTTGTTGTGTCTCTGCCAGGTTTTGGTATCAGGATGACACTGGCCTCATAGAATGAGCTGGGGTCGAGTCCCTCCTTCTCAGTTTTTTGGAATAGTTTCAGTACGAATGATACCAGCTCTTCTTTGTACCTCTGGTGGAATTCCACTTTGAATCCATCTGGTCCTGGGCTTTTTTGGTTGGTAAGCTATTTATTATTGATTCGATTTCAGAGCTCATTATTGATCTATTCAGGGAATCAATTTCTTCCGGGTTCAGTCTTGGGGGAGTGTATATGTCCATCTCTTCTAGGTTTTCTAGCTTGTGTGCATAGAGGTGTTTGCAGTAGTTTCTGATGGTTATTTGTATTTCTGTAGGGTCAGTAGTAACATCCCCTTTGTCCTTTCTATTGTGTTTATTTTTATCTTCTTTCTTCTTTATTAGTCTAGCTAGGGACCTATCTTATTAACTTTTTTCAAAAAACCAATTTCTGGATTCATTGATTTTGTTAATGGTTTTTCATGTCTCAGTTTACTTCAGTTCAGCTCTGATTTTTGTTATTTCTTGTCTTCTGCTAGCTTTGGGGTTGGTTTGCTCTTGCTTCTCTAATTATTTCAGTCGTGATGTTAGGTTGTTACTTTGAGATCTTTCTAACTTTCTGATGTGGGCATATAGTGCTATAAATTTCCCTCTTAACACTGCCTTTCCTGCATCCCAGATATTCTGGTATGTTATGTCTTTGTTCTCATAAATTTCAAAGAACTTATTGATTTTTGCCTTAATTTCATTATTTACCTAAAAGTCATTCAGGAGCAGGTTGTTTAACTTCTATGTAATTGCATGGTCTTGAGTGATATTTTTTAGTTTTGACTTCTATTTTTATTGTGCCGTGGTCCAAGAGTGTGTTGGGTCTGATTTTGGTTCTTTTTACATTTGGTGAGAATTGTTTCATGTTCAATTATGTGATCAATTTTAGCGTATGTGTCTGTGGCAATGAGAAGAAGGTATATTCTGTTGTTTGGAGATGGAAAGTTCTGCAGAGGTCTGTCAGATCCATTTGGTCCAGCACTAAGTTCAGGTCCTGGATGTCTGTTAATTTTCTGCCTCGATGATCTGTCTGACACTGTGAGTGGAGTGTTGAAGTGTCCCACTATCATTGCGTGGGAGTCTAAGTCTCTTTGTAGGTCTCTAAGAACTTGCTTTAGGAATCTGGGTGCTCTTGAGTTGGGTGCATATATATTTAGGATAGTTAGGTCTTCTTGTTGAATTAAACCCTTTACCATTATGTAATGCTCTTCTTTGTCTTTTTGATCTTTGTTGGTTTAAAGTCTGTTTTATCTGAAATTAGGATTGCAACCCCTGCTTTTTCCTGATTTCCATTTTCTTGATAGATTTTCCTCCATCCCTTTATTTTCAGCCTATGGTGTCACTGCATGCGAGATGGGTCTCTTAAAGACAGCATACTGTTGGGTTTTGCTGTTTTATCTGCTTGCCACTCCATGCCTTTTAAATGGAGCATTTAGCCCATTTACATTCAAGGTTAGTATTGATATGTGTGGATTTGATCCTGTCATTATATTGTTAGCTGGTTATTATGCTGACTTGTTTATGTAGTTACTTTAAAGTGTCACTGGTCTATGTGTTTAAGTGTGTTTTTGTATTGGCTGGTAGCAACCTTTCCTCTTCATATTTAGTGCTCCTTTCAAAATCTCTTGTAAGGTGGGTCTACTGTAAGTGAACTGCCTCAGCATTTGCTTATTGCAAAAGGATCTCATTTTTCCTTTGCTGAGGAAGCTTATTTTGGCTGGATATGAAATTTTTGGTTGAATGTTTTTTTTATCTTTAAGAATGTTGAGCCGGGCACGGTGGTTCATGCCTGTAATCCCAGCACTTTAGGAGGCTGAGGCGGGCGGATCACGAGGTCAGGAGATCAAGACCATCCTGGCTAACATGGTGAAACCCCGTCTCTACTAAAAATACAAAAAATTAGCCAGGCATGGTGGCGGGTGCCTGGAGTCCCAGCTACTTGGGAGGCTGAGGCAGGAGAATGGCATGAACCTGGGAGGCGGAGGTTGCAGTGAGCCAAGATCGTGCCACTGCACTCCAGCCTGGGTGACAGAGCGAGACTCCATCTCAAAAAAAAAAAAAAAAGAATGTTGAATATGCCCAATCTCTCTGGCTTGTAGGGTTTCTGCTGACAGGTCCACTGTTAGCCTGATGGGTTCCCTTTGCAGGTAACCTGCCCTTTCTCTCTCGCTGCCTTTAACATTCTTTTTTTCATTTTGACTTCGGAAAATCTGATGATTGTGTGTCTTGAGGATAATCTTCTTGTGCAAAACCTTGCAGGGCTTCTTTGTATTTCCTGCATTTGACGCTTGGCCTCTCTAGTGAGGTTGGGGAAGTTTTCTTGGATGACATCCTGAAATATGTTTTCCAAGTTGTTTGCTTTCTCCTCATCTCTTTCAGGGATATCAATGATTCACAGATTTGACCTCTTTACATAACCACATATTTCTTGGAGGTTTTGTTCATTCCTTTTTATTCTTTTTCTCTGTTCTTGTCTGACTGTCTTATTTCAGACAGTCAGCCTTCAAGTTCTGAGATTCTTTCCTCGGCTTGGTCTATTCTGCTGTTAATACTTGTGATCACATTGTGAAATTCTTGTAGTGTATTTTTTTAGCTCTACCAGGTCAGTTAGGTTCTTTTTTACACTGACTATTTCATCTGTCTGCTCCTGTATCCTTTTATTGTGATTCTTACTTTCCTTGGATTGAGTTTTGCCATTCTCCTGAGCCTCAATAATCTTTGTTTCTATCCATATTCTGAATTCTATTTCTGTTATTCTTGCCAACTCAGCCTCGTTAAGAGCCCTTGTTGGAGAACAAGGAGCCATTGCTTGGAGGATGGAAGTCACTCTGGCCATTTGAGTTGCCAGAGTTCTTGCACTGGCTCTTTCTCATCTCTGCTTGTGGGTGTTCCTTTAACTGTGGTGTAAACTGAATACAGTCAATAGACTTCTGGATGTTTTCACAGGGCTGAAGCTTTGTGCAGGGTCTTTATTTATACCTGACTTCTGGTCTTTGGTTTTACAGCAGGGGTATGTTAGTGAGGCGTTTTTAGTGTTGACGCTTTGGGATGTGATCCAGTAGGTGGCTCTTAGGCAGAGTGGTCAGTAGGTAAGCCCTTGCTCGGTCATGTGGCTCCCCTATATTTCCTCACAGTTGCAGCCATGCTGCCTCTCAATGCTCAATGCTCTGAGACTGTGAGCTCCTCTCCCACTTGAGTGCTGGCTATAGAGCATGGCCCAGGACCCTTGGGACAAAAGTGTTCATCTACACTTTGTTCTGGTATTTCTACAATTTTTATATAAATTATTGATCCTAATTTAACTAATTCTGAAGTATGTTCAATTAAATAGTGAAAGGGGTTTGTTAAATTAACTTTTTTTTTTTTGAAATTGGGTCTTACTCTGTTTTCCAGGCTGTAGTGCAGTGGCAAGATCATGGCTCACTGCAGCCTCCACCTCCCAGGCTCAAGCAATCCTCCCACCTCAGCCTCCTGAGTAGCTGGGACCACAGCTGCACACCATCAGACCCAGCTAATGTTCGTATTCTTTGTAGAGATGGGATTTCAGCATGTTAACCAGGCTGGCCTCGAACTCCGGGGCTCAAGCAATCTGCTCACCTCGGCCTCCCCAAGTGCTGGAATTATAGGCATGAGCCACTGCACTCAGCCCAAAATTAACTTTTAAATAAGTAAATTTGAGTAAAAAGATGGGCATATTTAAAGAAAAGTTGCAGCGAGTGGATGGTGGGAGGGCTCTGCACACGTTGGGCCGGGGTTTGGACGACGGGGGTCAGACCCTGGGCCCCACGGACTGCTCACTGCTGTGAGTCTCCGCTGGCTGCACAGATCCACGCAGCCATGACGTGGCAAGGCCTCTGTTTAATGCAGTGTTTAAAAGTCAGACAGAAACACAGACGTGCGGGAAGGTTTCACCCCACACAGAGGGCAACCAGGCAGACAGAAGGCAACTTCCTGTCCCCAGGCTGCTCCCCAGGAGGCCCGGCACCACAGCCACATCTGAACCAGCGAGGCCGCTTCCAGGGCTGAGTCCCTTTGGCTTTCCTCATCACTGGCCACGCGCCTGCCCTGCTGCAGAGCACCCCAAAAGCCAGCCGAGGCCAGGCCAGGTGAGAGGCTCTGCCTCCCTTCAGGCACAGACCTCCTTCAAGACTAACCTGGACAGAAGTCCACCTGCGTTCCATGGTGGGGAGTGGGTCTGGGGACCCCCCCCAGAACCAAACCACACGTTTGATGCACGTGCATTTTTCCATTTAATTTCCAAAATGGAACCAAAAATATAAAAGGACCTTCTTGTTATAAAAACCTGCAAACCAAGGAGTGACACCCCCTTCACACTCCCTTTCTCCACATCCCTCAAGGAGGTGACCCTGTTCCCAGCAGTGTTGTGCCCACCTGGGCCTGAGCAGGGCCTCACAGGTGGTCTGGCTGCTCCTCCTCCTCCTCCTAAGTGGGGTCATGCAGGCGCTGCTGTCCTGGGACTCCCATACCCTAACAAAATGTCTGGGAAATATTTTCACTATCTTCTTAAGCATCCTGCAGTATCTGATCCATGCATAAAAATATAATGATGTGTTCTTGCGTTCTGTCATTCTGTTCATTGGGATTTTACGAATGTTTTATGCTCACAATTTCTCACTGTTAAAGAATAATGTCACAGTGAACATCTTTGCATGTACATACATGATAACAGGTGTGGATATTTTTAAAGGTTAAATGCTGAAAGTGGAATTTCCAGGTCAAACAGTGTCTGCATTTTACATTCTTATAGATGGAGTCAAATTACCCTGTAAAGAGGCTATTCCAATTTACGTGCTCTTTGTATTAGTTCTTTTTTTGCTGATGTAACAAATAACCACAAACCCAGTGGTCTAAAAGCGCTGGCATTTACCATGGTGCAGCGCCAGGGGTCAGAAGTCAGGAACAGGTGGCCCGGAAGGGGCTCCTCCCCTGAGCCTGCAGGTGGGAGCCCACCTTGTGAGGGCAGGAGACAGATTCCCAGCCATCTGCCTATTTTAACAAGCACACACATACACACTCACACACCCTGTGTGCACACACACACAAACATCCCACACACACTTTCACACATGTGTGCACCTGCGCACACACACTCCACACTGCTCTGTTTCTCTTTTTCAAAACTTCTGAGTTACCATCAAGGACTGGTGCTTATATCACTAATTTAGCTTAGCCAATCTCTTTCATCACTACTGTAGTTATCGAGCTACTTGTGTTTTCTATTTCTTCTTAAGTCAATTTTTAAATTTATATTCTCTCAGAAAACATTTTTGTTTAGATTTCTCTCTGAGTTTTACATAATATTTCCTTTCGTATATGTTCTTATCTTAAATTTGCCCTAATATACATTTCCAATTACTTAAATTATTAATAGGTTTCTCTATTCTCTATTTTTATTTTCAACAAACCATCTGTGGCTTTTATTGATTAAATCTAATATTTTGTTAACAAGATATAATTTTTGTTGACATTTTCTACCATGTACATTTATTTTTAGTCTTCATTCTTTCTGCCATGTAATTGTCTTGGGTGAATATTCTTACTCTCTTACTAGTTTCTTGGGTTGGATGCTTAATATATTTATCATCAGCAAATTAAATAAGATAACAAATGTGAAAATATGTTGTTAAGTTTGAAATGTGAAGCGCACAGGGGGCAGAGGTGGTGAGAGGTGCTTTGCGCCAGACCAGACCTTCCAGACTCAGGGTGCACACACCTCAGGGTTCACCCATTTTTCAGTAATCATGAATCAAATTTAACTGTCATTCGATCCTGACCAGAAGCAACAAAATGAATTCAGTTAACCGAACCTGTGGGTTTTCTACCAGAAAAAATCACAGCCATTTCCAATCTTTTTGCAATTATTGAAGATATCTTAAAATACCATTTACAGTCATAACTTCAAACTTATGGTGGGTTTTAGACCCATCACCAGATTCTGTTTTATGTATTAATAAATTATATCATTACATCACAATCTTTAAAACTTTGATAACAGTATTCCATAGTTATTGCATTTTTACGTAAACTATGAAAACATTATTCTGAAAAAGCGTCCAGGGGTTTCACCATATGAGCATATAAAGGATTAGTATCCCACCTGAGACCCTGGAATCCTTTAGCTTTTATAAGATGGGGGAGGCGCTGTGAAAGACCCCCACCTAACCACCATCTTGTCAGGACTTACGATAGGAGCAGCCCCTCGAGGAAGCGTGGGGCCACGGGCAGCACCCTGGCCCGATGCTCCCATCTGTCATGTGAAAGGAAATTAAATTCTGGGACCCCAGACTCATTAAGCCAAAGGGAAAAGTCAAGCTGGGAACTGGGTCATGAAAACCTGCCTTGCACTTTTGGTTCCTAAATAAGATGGCTACAAGATGAAAAGCTACCCTCCTCCCCAGTATTTTGCCCTCATGGAAATTCCTAGAGCTGCAAGATCTCTGAAGGTGTTTCTGTTAAAATTTCCCCACGGAATGTAAATTGAAGGCTTATCTTTACAGGTGCCATCACCTTCCTGCCCGTCAGACACAAATGCATATCCGATTGCTCCCCTGCCCCGTTTGTCTGTGTTACGTAAAATGCAGATTCCCTGTGTTTTTCCTCTACCCCACTTATCTATGTCCTCTTGTGTGAAAAATGCAGATTCACTGAGCCAGACAAAGGCATGAATGACTGTTTTTCCCTACCCGCCTCTTATAGGAAAATTGTGTACTTCCCAGTATCTCGCCCTTTGCCTTTTAAATTTGGAGCCCTCAGAATCATCGCCGGAGAACGGCATAGACCTGTCTCCCAGGTGCATGTCCTTGACTTTGGCAAATAAACCTCCTAAAATGATTGAGACTTGTCATTTTTCTGGACTGACATCTGGAGAGCACGGAGGGATCCTGAGTGAAGGTGGCCCGGCCTGCAGCAGCTCACCTGTGGGTGCTTGGCACCGGCTTGGGCACTTATAGCCCAAACTGATGGGACGATTTGATGAAGTATGACAGCCGTCTCCTCCGGGGATCCCTGACCTTCCATGTTTTTCACTGGGGGGTCTGGGATTCATTTGCTGTTTAAAAAAATGCCTTTTTGCGGGGGGGAGTTTCCACTCGCTTCCATCAAGGAAGGCGAGCTCATCTGCGTCTGCATCTGCGTCTGCATCAGCGGTCTTCAGCTGGGGCCCCGTCACTAGGAAAGAAACCGGTTTGGGATTCTGTCTTGCAAATTCTTTTTAAATGACTAAAGTTGGCATTAACACATTAACAGCTGGTGTTCATTTCTGCTTACACTGAGAGCGCTCAGAAGTCGTACAATTTGCGTGATCATTGTTAGTTTTGCATCGCTGTGTTGTTGCTTGTTTCTGTCTTGTTGGGTTTGTGTGTGTGTGTGTGTGTGTGTGTGTGTGTGTGCCCTTCGTCCCACAGCTCCTGCCCCATGTTTGTCCTCTTCTGTGAAGTGTCTGCGACGCCCTCATGCCCCTCTGGGGCTGCGCTGCCACCTGCCTCTGGTTGGTTTCCACACGTTCCCTGCAGGTCCCGGACAGAGTCCCTCGCAGCCGAGCCTCCGCAGACGTTTCTCCCACTCCATGCTCCCTTCTCATGCCCTCTGTCTGAACTTTTGATGATTTTCTAATCTTAGTTCTAATACAGTTCTGTTCATCATTCCCTTTGCCATCTTGTTTTTGGGTTTGGGGGTCTTTGTCCTATTTAAGAAATGTTTCCCTAACTCAGGGTCACGCACAGCCATGGGAAGGCAGCATTCACAGCTAACACACTCCTGGGAAGTGCGTTTCCACGTGAAGATGGGGTGATTGGGTGGCCGAGGACGCAGAGCAAACAGACGCTTCTGTGCTTCGGAAGCAGTCCCCAAATCAGTCTCTAGAGCGATCCAGGCATCACCGCTCAGCTCTGTGACGTTTCCATTGCTCCTAACCTCCCCCGAGTCTGCAGAAATGTATGTATTTCTTCCCCTAGAAAGTAGCTGATTTATTTCCTTATAACAACTAATTGCATGTGAAGCAGCATCTAGAAACACGATGAGTTGGATAAAAAGGGAATCAACGCAGAAACCAGGGTCAAGGGAGACAGCCTGAGGTGGGAGGTGCTGGCTGTCTGGGGTGAGCGGTGTCTGATTTTTGCATGGATGAAGAAACCCAGATTATTTAGAATGCTGTCAATACTCACACTACTTACAAAGACATTTTTCAGGGCATTTGTCTCAGGATATTAATTGGATTTCCACAAAAACAGAGATGGGTTCTGTTATCAAATATATCTGACAAATACAGAGTTAGAGAGAAATAGGTTCTCACTTGGTCCCAGAACCCATTTTTTCGGGGACCCCTCGAGGACTGATACAACACTGTATGTGCTATTTTCTAGATCAACAATCATAATTAAAGCAATAAAGCCTGGCATTCCTGCAGGCAAGGCCCTGCTTCTGTGCTGAACACACAACCCCTGAGCTCCCTCCATCCCCACTTCACAGACGGACAACCAGGCGCCAGGCCGACCTTAACCAGGCTACCAGGTTCCAGGACACGATTCCTTGCAAAAGCGCTTTGGGTCAAAATTGGCTCAAAATTGGCCGCCATATGCTGAGTTTCAGGCCACGCGTTCTGACAAGTTTCTGCTAGGCACTCAGCCCCGTCCACCCCCGTCCTGACAGTGACCTGGAGAGGGCAAGGGCAACGTCCTCTTATCAAAAGATAGGTCCTGGTGTTAGGAAGGCAGGAGCCCAGGAGAGCCAGATTCACACCATTTTAAAATCCACTCGCCAGACACAGTCATGACCCCCGGTCCTAAGATGTTCACAGCTAAGGAGGCAGCTTGGTGATGCCTGAAAAACACACTCCTGCAACAACAGAGTCCAGACGTCCAGAACCCCAACAATGTGTGCTGTTAAGATCATTCCAGTTATGCTTTGATGGACTCACACACGAAAATGTCAAGGACAGTTTTCCTTACATAGAATAAGAAAATATCATGCTCTCTGCTCACCTACATGTAGGCACAGCTTGGCTTGGTCTTTCCACAGATGAGACCCCTATATAAGAAAAACCTAAAGCCAGGGCATTGCTTCTCTTGCTTTCTGAGGGTGCCCTATCTGCAATGAAGTCGTTTTCAATAAACTTCCTTCTCTCACTGCACTCTGTGACTCGCCTGGAATTTCTTCCCACGAGAGATCCAAGAGCCCTCTCTTGGGGTCTTGATTGAGACCCCTTTTTCCAGTAACACTGAGGCTCCGTTTCCAGTCATGGCAAAGCAGCTCATATCAATCCAACATGCCACCTACATCCCCTGGACAGGTATAAGCACCAACCACCAGAAGGTACCGGGCACAGCCAGAAGCAGAAAGAGGCTGAACAGCCGTCCGTACTCGGAGGAAAGCCGTGGCGCCAGGCAAATGTCCCTTTGTAAGGCATTCCACCCGAGAGCAGCTGGCCCACGCAGGGGAGCAAAGCCTCGGGCAGGAAACCACCGTCCCTCTGGCATGAGGACCCAGAGAGTAACGGGGTGACCACGGCAGCCAGGGAGGAAAGAGGAGTTCCTGGAAAGGACAGAGCCAGAGGGGACCCCAAAATCTGCATTTCACTCTGCCTAGATCTCCCGGAGACCTGGCCCACACGCATGCAGGACTTCGTGCCCCCTGAAAAGAACCGATAAGAGGCACCAACAGTGCCACCGTAGGGAACAGAGCCTAGCGTCTGCCTGACTAAGCAAAAGAGAACTCTGTGTCTGACAGCCTGGGGACCAGAAGTCTGAGGTCAGGCATCGGCAGGGTCAGTTCCTGCGGAGACGTGAAAGGGAATCTGCTTCCGGCCACGCCCCAGCAATCCTCTGTGTTGCTTTTGATGGGGTTCGGGACACGCTACCCCAAAGTATGGCACCTTGGCACTGTGAAAACAGCAGAAGCAGGAAGGTCTCTCTCACGCCCCTCAGCCTTCTCCCCGAGCAGGTCCCTCAGACCCTGATGTGAGAGACGCCCTCCCGACACCCGGGGAAAAGACATGCCCTTCTCTCTGAAGATACAGGACACAGAGAACTGGTGTTGACAACTGATGTGATGACAGTTCTCGTCTTCTCAGTTCAAAAGAATTTAAACAAGAGACACACTGCAAGAGAAGTGCAGCATAGAGTAATTTATTGCAAAAGAAGAAAAGTATTTTGCAGTGGCTCACGCCTGTAATCCTAGCATTTTAGGAGGCCAAGGTGAGCGGATTACTTGAGGTCAGGAGTTCAAGACCAGCCTGGCCAACATGGTGAAACCCCATCTCTATTAAAAATAGAAAAATTAGCCAGGCGTGGTGGCGAGCGCCTGTAATCCCAGCTACTCGGGAGGCTGAGGCAGGAGAATCACTCGAATCCAGGAGGCAGAGCTTGCAGGGAGCCGAGATTGCACCACTGCACTCCAGCCTGGGCAACAAGAGCAAAACTCTGTCTTAAAAAAAGAAAAGAAAAGAAAAAAGAGTATTTTGAAAGTGAGGTGCAGAATAGACAGGCCACCCTAAGGGAGAAAGGACTCAGGGCACGTCATGAGGATGAGACAGCAGAGACCAGCCATAGGGAGGCTCCATTTATGGGAGTCTTACCCGATGATCCATAAGAAGATGGGAGAGGTGGCCGGGCATGGAGGCTCATGCCTGCAATCTCAGCACTTTGGGAGGCCAAGGCGAGTGGATCACCTGAGGTCAGGAGTTCGAGACCAGCCTGACCAACATGGAGAAACCACGTCTCTACTAAAAAAAATACAAAATTAGCTGGGCATGGTGGCGCATGCCTATAATCCTAGCTACTCGGGAGGCTGAGGAAGGAGAATCGCTTGAACCTGGGAGGCAGAGGTTGTGGTGAGCTGAGATCTCACCACTGCACTCCAGACTGGGGACGGATCTAGACTCCACCTCAAAAAAAAAAAAAAAAAAAGGTGGGGGAGGTGTTAGCAGGAAGCACGTGCTGGGTGGTCGTCAGCACACACGCACGGTGACCACACATCCTTGTTCTACGTGGTGTGTCTCATTAGCATCTTACATCTCCACCCGGGGGCATCTTTTTCAGTGTTATAACGGACAAAGGGTCAGTCTGAGGACGTGCTCTCTAGCAGGGAAAGCCCCGCTGGAGATAGCTTTGCTTGTGTGAGCTCAATTACAACGCGAACACTGAGGTTTAGGTGGTGGCTGTGCAGTCAACACAGTCATTTCCCTGCTCACCTATCCCCTCTCTCCCGGGCACACAGGCCGTGCTGAGGTGCCCAGTTCACCCATCACATCACAGCCTCCCGTCCTCATCCACGTTTCCCCATGGCCATCCCCTCTTCATCAAGCCAAAGCACAAACACACAGGTCCACCTGGCTCTGGGTCTTCATTTCCTTATGATGGCTCCAAGTCACATAAAACTAAAATAGATTTATTTGCTTTTCCCTGGTGAATCCGTCTTGTTTCAGGAGCCTCAACCCTGAAACTTTTCTCTCTGCACTTGGAGTGTAGACACGTCACTTCCTTCTCTCCCTCCGGCTTCATGGGACCTTCCCTGTGTGTCTGTGCACACATTTCCCCTTCTTAAAAGCATGCTGGTCACTGGATTTAGGGCCCACCCTAATCCATCATGAGGTCGTCCTAACGCATAACATCTGCAATAACCCATTTCCAAAAATGTCCGTGTTCACAGATTAGGGCTTGAACATATTTCCTAAGGACACTATTCAGCCCTCCACAAACACCGGCCGAAGACTAAGCCACGTTCAGGTCGTGTTGAGGTGGGAAATTAAAGAAAAATAAAATTAAAAAGAAAGAGAAATAAGCTTTCCTGTATTAGGCTGACTTGTCCTAAAGGCAGCAACAAGCACAGCCCAGACCCAGGAAAAGTCTTAATAATAATATTGTCTAATGTGCTCTGGAGACTCTCCCAGCACTCCCTCAACACAGGGAGAAGAAAAGCAAACTTTCCTTTGTTTTATGGAATGAGTTTATAAATTCCTGTTCTCTGTAACTAGTGACTTCAAGTATTCTGCTCTATCTAAGCAGCAGAGTGCAGGTCATGAGCCTCTGAGCAGGCCTGAGTTACGGCCACCTGGGTGCCATAGTGAAGGTTAAGGGACAAGCCTGTGCCCAGGCTGACGTAGATAACGACATCCGGGTTGCTTGGCAACGGTCATGTGCAGTCCTGAGTCTGTCCTGCCTCTGTACCCCTGCTTTCACGCCACTGTAAGCTTGCTTCAAGCGAGCCCACCCCCTTTTGTGAAGTGTGTGTAAAAGTCAGGCGCTGTCTTTGTTCTGGGCCCAGTCTTTGGACATTGAGTCTGCTGGGTCTGAGCGCACTCAATGATGAAGATATCCTCCTGTGCACACTCCAAGGTCTCTCTGGTCCTCCTGATCCCGCAACAGTGCTAGGTCTCCCTAAAGGCCATCGGGCCCCTGGGAGGGCCTTGGAGTCTCGCTCATTATCTCAGCCATGCTGTGCACACGGTCCCAGCCTGGCCCACCCAGGGCTAACAGGAGCCGCCCCCCGCAGGTCCGTTGCCCGCACTGGCCCCAGCACAGGGGTGTCCCCCCTGGGCAGCCCGGGTGGGTCTTCACACTAGCTGAGGGGTCCCTCGAGGGCAACCAGACGTGGCTTCTAGTCTAGTACCTGTTCTTCCCTCACAACATGTGAAGGATTTTAAACCTTCAAAGCCATATTTGCACTCACCTAACCCCTTAATCCTTTTCCTTCTGTCCCTCGTCCTGGAAGCCCCACTCAGTGTGTCAGGGAATTTCACCACCGAGGCACCTGGCAGCTGGGACCTGGGAGCTCTGCGTCCCCCTCCCCACACTCAGTTTCACTATGGCCAGATGCTGCCTCCGATGAAAGAAAGGGAGCCTGTGGCAGAGCATCGAGGGTGCCAGGGTGGCCACACAGGCCAGGAGACCAGCCTCTAACCCTGATCTGACACAGGTCTAAGGGGAAGGTCATGAAGAAGAAACACAGCTCCTGAGAGACGTCTGGGGAGAACTAACCAGGCCTAAACTGGAACTTACTCCGTGCGACCAGGGCCTCGGGACACACTCAGGAAACGCTGGGCTGGCAGAACTACTGGCGTCTTTGGAGACGGATCCCCGCAGGTTGGGAGTCCACGGTGCAGGGCCTGCATGGGGGGCCGGACACAGCCACACCAGACGGGGCCCCTCTCGACGTCCAGCTGCTCAAGAAGGAGAAAAAGAGAAGGATTCTAAATGACGCGCTGCGCTTCACACTTCAGGGTGAGGTCCCCGGCCCACTTTGTATTATGATTAAACACGCAGGCGTGTGCACACCCACAGCCCTGCACACACACCTGTGCACACACGTACACACTCCCAGCACCCACTCCCCGTTTTCTCCTGGGCAGAGGACGGCCAGGCCTAAGTGTGGTGCCCAGCACCAGTGACGGGCCCGGGGCAGGGACTGTGACGAGGAGGCCAGTGCCCCTGTGGACACAGCTGATCTAGAAACATCCGACTGCCCTCTGACACTGGACTCCAGAGGAACCAAGCCACATCTGGGCAGAGGAAGGATCAGTGCCTCAGCAGCCAATCCCAGCCAGCAGGAGGAAGGACACGGCCCACAGAGCGCAGCCACGTGCAAAGACGCACCTGCAGCCTCTGCAGCTCAGTGGGCCCAGGGAAGAGGCTGTTCCAGAAGGAGGCCCCGAGGGCGTTCATAGACCAGCACCAGCAGGCAAAGAACCAGGAAAAGAGGGGCCACCTCCTGATGACACCCACAGGCTCGGGGCCAGGCACCCTCCCCACATGTCCCTGGGGCACGCCGGACCGGACGGCACCTCAAGGCTTCCCAGCGCACACCTCACCGTCCAGACACCCTCAGTCATTGCCAAGCAGTGCTCCAAATAGCTTAGAAAATACGGTATTCGGGAAAAAGATTCCTCTGCAGGTGGCTCTGGTCAGGAAATTGATCATGAAACCGCCACCTTCCCACTCGGTGCCGTCTAATCTGAGAGACCCGTGTGCCTCCTGAGTCGAGAGAATGTCTTCACCCTTCGCAGCAGCCACTCAGCTCCTGCCTGCTGCGATGCAGGATGTTCCCAAATGGCTCCCTCTCCACCCCCATCTGAGGGCTCCTCAAAATCAGGGTTTTGCCCCCACCCTGGAATCCCAGACACCCACCGCAGCCCCCGCAGGCCCCTGAGAAGTGCAGGATCCCCCTCGCTGCTGGGATTCTAGTACAATCCTGTGTCCGGCCCACATGGGGGAGCCGGCTCAGTGGCTTTTTTTTTTAGGTGAAATAGTAGTTAGTCAACACCTTAAAATCTGGATATGCTTCCTAAAAATTCAGATTTGAGGCATCTATGGAAAAAGTTTGCCCAGAGCAGCTATGAACTCAGCACCAGCCGCCCGTGGACGTGGCTGCATCTCACTTTGCCACAGACCCCACCACTCCCTGTTGTCCTCCCCAACGCTGAGCCAGATGAATAAGGACTCTGCAGCTAAAGTTCATTCCTAGAACGCCTGGCTTAGGCAAAGTCCCAGCCCCAGACATGGCTCCAGAGGCCATCCCTGCCTCCCTGCCTCCCAGGCCAGCTCCTGGCCCAGCTGCTGACCCCCAAGGCCTCATGAGGTTGGTGCGACGCTGCCTTCTCTGTGGGGCCTTCTGGGACACCCCCTGCCACCTTGTGCTTTGTGGCATGGGGTCTGCAGCTACAGGAGCGTCTGTGCCCCCATGGCTCATTCACTCAGACCAAACATTGCTGTAGCCCGGGACCCCTCGGGAGGGCGTGGGCACTAGCAGGCAGCACTGTGTACCCATCAAGCTGGGCATGGGGAGGGCAGCTGGGGGGTCTGAGCTGCTGGGGCCTGGGATGCCGCTTCAGTAGGGCGGCCACACTGGGCCAGGCATGGGCCCGAATCCCATGAGAACTTGTGGCCTGTCCAGTGTGTGGAGCTTCGACGGGGCACCATGGACGGGAAAGACACCCCCTCCCCACGCTGGGACTCACCCCCTCCCCAAGCTAGGACTCGCTCCTCCCCTCCCCACGCAGGGACTTGGGCTCCACCATCTATCCTGATGGCTCCAGGCACCAAGGGCCTTGTCTGCTGAGAGGGCTCAGACAGGAGGTGGGCCGGGAGGCAATGTGCACGGGGGGCAGGTGTGTCCCCGGCACCGAGAAGGTCACAGTGGAGCTGAGCAGGTGCAGCCCTGCGGCCCAGGAGAACAGAATCAAAGACGGGCATCCCTAGAGCACGGGGCCTTCCAGGCTGCTCTGGGGGGAGACAGAGCCTGAGACCCCCTCCTCACGCCCCCTGCAGGAAGATGAGGAAGCCTGGGCCTCCTCTCCAAGCACAGAGAGGCCCCAAGCAGGGGCGGGGCAAGGAGGGTGCTGGTATCTCTGGTGTTTTGTGAAGGGAGCCGCACTTGAGGTGAGCTGGGCGCAGGGCCCACCGCACCGTCCTTCTCCCCTGCCACCATCTGCCGGTGCAGCCGAGCGGGCGGCGAGGAGGGTCCTTGCAGAGAAGCAGAGACCGCCCTATGGAGGCGTCTCACCGCGGACATGGGCGAGCGCTTCAGTTAGGAACATTTTCTTTACAAAGGATGTCATGACTGTGGCTCACTAATTAGTGGTTAATAGCACCCAGTTCAAAAATGACTTTATAATGTGATCACCGGGCCCCTTCCAGATGGCCCAGCCGTAGACGGCACCCCCTTCTCAAGGGAGGGCGGTCCCTGGGAGCCAGCAGGCCTCATGCGGAGCAGCCGCCACCAGCCTCAGGAGCCCTGAGTGTCACTCAGGCCTGAGTGTCACCGAGTTCACTTTCATGGCAGATTTCGGGGAAGGGCCCTGGGCCTGACCCCTGGGCTCGGGGAACGGCACCCGCGTGCCACCGTGAATGCAGGGCCAGGGTGCTTCAGGCGCCGTCCTTTAGGTGCGTGGAAGCCCCGAGTGGCCGTGCAAGGGGACACAGTGCTCAGCACTTGCCAGCTCCCGGGCAGACCGGGCCTGGGTCCAGGTTCTCAGGTCCAGCGTCCGGTGGCCCCCACACCCTGGGCTCCCGGGAGGCACGAAGGACAGAGCTGGGTGACGCCGCACACGGGGAAGGCTCAGCCTGTGCTGCTGCTGCGACTGTGAGGAAGCTGGCTTCACCGTCACAGAGCCCAGGTACAGGGGCGCAGGACGGGGCTGGCACAGGAGGCTTGGAGGAGGCGTTCCCGGCTGGCAGGCGGAGGGGAAGCGGCAGGGGGACTCCTGGGCTGGAAGGCGGCTGAGCCCGGTAGCTGGAGCCCGGCAGCCTGGACGACCGCCTCTGATGGGGTGGGGGTGGCGGGTGCAGGAAAGTCCGCTCAGAACCTCCGTGGTGCTACAGGGTCGTCTGGAGCCCACTGCCCTGGGGTAGCTCAGGAAAGAGGAAGAAACGCAAACGCCTGAGCCTGGGGCAAATGCATTCTCCCAAATTCCTCCTCCGCTCTGGCTGATGATGCAGACAGTGCAAACTTGACCTACAAACTCCGAAACACGTGGAAATCAGAACGCGCTCCCTGCGACCTTGCTGCTCCACCAGGCCAGCACGTGGCGCCTGAGGTCCTCCGCACGCGTCAGAAAGAAGGCGCCCGGAAGGACAGGTTTTGAAGTCGTAGGCCGGTGTTTTGATTGTTGGTTGGTTTGGCTTCTCGGCTGCCTCCTCTCGTGTGTCCAGAGCAGGCGGGGAATCTCCGGGGCGCTCACGCATAGGACCTGGGGAGACCGCCACGGGCTTTACAAAAACGCAGTCCTGGGGCTATTCCGTTCCGTTTTTAGGTCGCTTCCTCCCATCTGTGCTGTGCGCAGCGGTTTTCCTGAAGCAGCTGCCGGTTCTCACCGCGTCTTCCACCCGCGCTGCGTGGGCGCCGTCTTTCCACCTTGTGCATTCCGTGTGTTGCGTCACGTCCCGGCGCGTCCCGAAGCCCAACCCCAGTTCACAGGGAGCCACAGATCCAGGTGTCCTGAGCACACGCCAGGACTCGGGAAATCACGAGCAGCTCCCAATCCACTGATGACACCCACAGAACTCCAGTTTAAAAACAAAAAAAACTGTGAAGGATAATATAAAAAATAAGTGTGCCGTCTGCTTTATGATAGTAAACGAAAATTTCCCGAAAGCTTTCACCTGAAACCATCAATGACTCGGAAACCTCATAAAGAAGCAAGTGACTCGGGAGACTGAAACGAGATCACGGAGCCCGGCCCTGGCCCGGCCCTGCTGCCCGCTCCCTGAGGCCTGGAGGGATGGAGCCTGAGAGAGGAGCCCCGTCCGGGACAAAGCCTGGGGGCTTCGCTTTCCGCATCGACCTGATGGCACCAGGGCAGCGGCTGGGACAGCTGGGTGTGGCTGGGAGGGTGTTTCCCGACGCGGTGACCCCCGAGTGCTGGGCGTCATCCAGTCCTCTGACGGCCTGAAGGGGCCGCGGTGGAGGAAGGAGGAATGGCTCCAGCTCGCCTGCCTTCCTGCTTGCTCCACGACGCCTCATCTCACCCTCTCTGGACCAAGGTCTGGAATTTACACCAACCTCCCTCAGAGTCGGGTTGACTGACGCCGCAGGCTTTCCTGGGTCCCAGATGGCAGATCCCGAGACCTCTCAGCGCCTGTCCCCACAAGAGCCAGCTCCTCACAATAAATAGGTAAATCCATGTATGGGCGGGGCAGAGAGACCCTAAGCATTTCCGCACCTGCCTTGAGTGTGTCTGCATCGTCGTTTTGTGATATACATTTCACCTGCAGTAAGTGCAAAGGCCGCCATTCCTGAGACGCAGGCCTGGGCAAAACTAGGGACTCCTAGATGCCCGACACCCCTCCCCGGACGAGGCTCCCTCCCATCCACAAGGTTTCCTGGGAGCAGCCGTCGAAAGAAGACAAAAACAGTCCTGATGGGGCCTGAGGGCAGAGAAGGCGCAGCCGGCCGTCCTCCAGATTCCCATGCTGCCAACAGCTGCCCGCCAGACGGACAGCTCTGCCAGGGACAGCGCCCAGAGAGAAGGCAGCAGGTCTTTCTGGGACTGAACCGACGCCAAGCATGCGTGTCACCGAGCCCATATAACAGAGAGCGGCAGGCGAGATACAGACGTGCACCCGGAGAGGACAGGCCGAGGACCCTCCACAGAGACAGGAAAACCTGCCGGTCACTGAGAAATGGTTAGAAAAGTAAGCTCTTTGTGATGTGACAGGTGCTGTCCTTGCTTGAGAGATTGGCGCTGCATTTGGGGGCCGCCAAAAGGTGAACAGAGTACGTGACATATCTGGCACAAGACGTGAGCCCACCCACATTTCGCTGGGGGAATTGAACTTTGTAATTTTGTTTTCCCACTGGGATTCCTGCCATCAATGCCTTTGGTGGGGGAGTGTGTCTCCGTCACCTGCCTCACAACACGCACCTTTGTGTGTCTTTTGTTGTCGTTGTTGTTGTTTTGTTGCTGTTGTTGTTGTTGTTGTTGAGATGGAGTCTCGCTCTGTCTCCTAGGCTGGAGTGCAGTGGCACCATTTCGGTTCACTGCAACCTCCGCCTCCCGGATTCACGCCATTCTCTTGTCTCAGCCTCTCCGAGTAGCTGGGACTACAGGCACCCGCCACTATGCCCGGCTAATTTTTTGTATTTTTAGTAGAGACGGGGTTTCACCGTGTTAGTCAGGCTGGTCTCGATCTCCTGACCTCGTGATCCGCCCACCTCGGCCTCCGACAGTGCCGGGATTCCAGGCCTGAGCCACCGCGCCCGGCCGCGTGTCTGTTTTTTCTGTCTCTGCTGGTTTGCTGGTTCTGCCTTTTGCTGCTGGTTTGTTTTTGTCCCATGAGGGTTTAAAGGGCTGCCTCTGGGGGCTAAGCGTCCTAAGAGCAAAAGCTCTAACGCCCAGGCTGCTCTCTGAAGCCCCTGCCAAGAACAGCCAGGTCTCAGCTGTCAGATGTTTTCCAGATGTTACTTGGTTTGAATCTGACACCAGCCCCGGCTTCACTCCGGGAGGCGTCTGCCCAGACACCAGAGGAGGTGCGAAGTTCCGGGGAAGCAGCTGGGCCCGGCCCTGACTGGTGGGTTCTGTGCATCCCACCCTCCTCATTGGATGAGTTTTCACTCACTGAATTCTCGCCAGCGTCCTCAGCACAGGCAGGCGTGGCTGAGTTCAGTCCCTTCATGATCAACTTTTCATGTCTAAGTTTCTAGAACAAAGGGCGTGGCATCAATGGGCGATTTCTGTGGCCCTCCAGGGGCAGCTCCCCAGCAAAGCGCCCAGCACCCACATCACAACAGGCTGCGCAGGCCGCAGTGTCCGTGCCTCTGCAGCCGGAAGCCCCCTAGCCAGGGGTCACATCAAGCTCCTCGGAGGAGTCCCCAGCCCCTGTTCATTGCAACCTGAGCCGAGCTCCAGAAGGCACCCTCACCCTCTCCACCTGAAGCAGGTGACGTGTTTGCAGGAAACGAGCCCGCAGGTCTCAGCTGCCTGGTTTTCTTCTCGGGCCACGCTCCTGCCACCCTGTGTTCTTCCCCAGCAAGAGAGAAGAGTGGGGGGCGGGAAAAGAGAAATGCCTCCAAGGCCAAGCAAGGCCAAGCTGAAGAACAAAGTGCCCCGAGGGAGCCAGCCAGGGCTGCAGAAACGGCTCTGTCCACCCCATAGGCCTCGAGGAGCTTGCCCGACAGCGACTTAGGGGCTCAGGCAGCCCCAGAACAGTGGATGCCTCATTCATTCCGAGACCCACTGCCTTGCACCCTGAAACGTGGCCCTGGCTCCCTTGTGTAAACCCCATCCTCAAGCACAGAGCAGGGCCATCTACAGAGACCTGGGGCCAGGCCAGGGCAGGCACAGCCCAGGGACCCAGACTCCACGTGTCCCAGGAAGAGCTGGCCCAGAAACCACTCGCTAATCTTTGCAAAGCCCCAGGCTTTGGAGGAGTGCTTTAATCTGATGATATCCTTAGAACACTATTACTGTCAACACTGTAATAAATTGAGGTGTCAGACTGGACTTTTGGGGGATGGAAGAGCATATTCATGCTGCAATCTTCATCACAGTTTGGCCCTGCAGAACCTTCCAGAACAGCCACCCCCCTCCTGCTTGCCTCATGACCCAATTATTCTCCAATGATGCAGTCACCTTCCCATTGACAGCAGAGGTCCCAGCCACAGGGGCAGCGGGCAGTCTGCCAGCCACATCTTCACTGTCTTTTGTCGTTAATCCTCAGGCAAAGCTGGGCCCAGCTCCCAAGGCTGGAAGGCGCCCAGTGCAGAAGAGAGACAGGGAGAGAAGGAGACCAGGGAGGGTAGGAGAGGGGCAAGGGGAAGAGGCATGGCTGGGCCGGCTTTCCAGGAGAGGAGAGGGATGCCAGCCCCCAGGGCTCTGAGCCTGGAGTCCCTTCTCACATCTGTCCCCTTTGCAATTCACCTGGTATACGGAGGGCATTTCTGAAATCGGAGTCCCTTCTCACACCTGGCCCCTTTGCAATTCACCTGGTATACAGAGGGCATTTCTGAAATCGGAGTCCCTTCTCACACCTGGCCCCTTTGCAATTCACCTGGTATACAGAGGGCATTTCTGAAATCGGAGTCCCTTCTCACACCTGGCCCCTTTGCAATTCACCTGGTATACAGAGGGCATTTCTGAAATTTTTGCTCCAGGAGCTGAATTTCAGTGGAATACCCATTCTTTGTATGAGGCACAGACCGGAGGGGACGTTGGTTGAATACTGAGTAATTACAGGCACTCCCATGATCCACCTGCCAGGCTTGTCAATTTCCTAAAACAAACACCATTGCTCAAGCCTGTTTACTTTCAAAGCACACAATAATGCTCTCTTGCTAGTTTGTTTTTGTCCTGCTAAATCTTTGAAAAGCTTTCCATAACTCCTGTCAAATGTTGCCAAATTCAATGCAGTTGGCATTTAAATATAACTTTGGAATCGTGCACTGTTCCTTTTCATAACTGACTGCGACTGGGTTGGGAAGGTAGGAGGGCGCACTCCAGGTGCAGCTGCTTGGGGCTCCAGGGCTGGGTCACATCCTTTGCTGCTGGTGCCTCAGGTCTAGAATTGGGCCCCAGGATTCCTCATCCAGACAAGCTCTGAGACTCAGAATATTCCCAGTTTTAGAGAAGTGCTACAGTGCAGATCCCAGAAGTCTCCTAACACCTGTCACCAAGCATTTTAATGTTTCTGCGGTAAGACTCAGACACGCTCACGCTCAGTTAGGCACATGAAGACCCGGGCAGATTCAGTCATCTCAGACCAGGTCCTGCTGCCCAGCAACCCCCAGAGAGCTTCCCATGCTCCAGAACTGCCGGACTTGGCAGCGGCAGGCGAGGGGCTGAGGAGCTGCCGGTGTGGGCATGAAGCCGCCAGGCTCCGCCTGTGCCCGCCACAGTGCTTGGCGTTCGTGAGGTGAGGCCCAGGCAGTGGGCAATGGTGCTTCCCAGCCTGGCCTGAGCACCGCAGCTCCTCCCTGCAGAGGCCGGTCTGATGCCGGGGTCTGGGCTCCAATCACAGAGGTGCCATCAAGAAGGCAGAAACCGGGGCCACAGAACCAACTAAACCAGGAGGACATCCGTGGATGTATTTGCTACGTGCTGTTTCTTTTTTCTCTAGTGCACATCTTTTTAAAATAAGAGCATTTCCCTACAGAGCCAAAATCGAATTATCATACTTAACAAAACATATATCCTTCATATCAGCCAATATCTAGTACATTTTCCAATTTCTCCAGTTGTCCACAATTTCCTCTGAGAGCAGGTTTGTCTAAGAAGATCAGACGTGGAACCAGTTCCGCCACCTGCCTCGCCAAGAAGGCCGGGTGTCCGGGAAAGGTCCCCGCCAGGCCTGTCGGTGCTGTCCTGGGGGTTTCTTCCCCATCCCCCCTCATTCCTTAGAAATGGAAATCAGCTCCACAGGTTGCCGGATTCACGGTAAAAATTTCAGCTGGGACGTATCCAAGGGATGTGAAGCTCCTGCACTTCTCACCAGGAGATATGCTCCCTGCGTGACCCTCACTGGGAGGCTGAGGCTGATGCCCACACGAGGGGAGGCTCACAGCCTTCCCTGCCGCCGATATCAGACAAGGGTCGTGTCCCCAGCAGCTGCTCACCTCACGGTCTAAACACTCATGGGCTAACCTTGTCCTAGTCCATGATTTCAGTGGTGTTTGGAAAAGACAATTTTTCTAACTCAGTCACTCATTCACATTTATGGGCCGACATTCCTTTTTGTTGTTGTTTTTTTGAGACAGAGTCTCATTCTGTCGCCTAGGCTGGAGTGCAATGGTGCGATCTCAGCTCACTGCAACCTCTGCCTTCTGGGTTCGAGCAATTCTCCTGCCTCAGCCTCCCAAGTAGCTGGGATTACAGGCATCTGCCACCACACCCATCTAAAGTTTGTATTTTTAGTAGAGATGGGGATTCGCCATGTTGGCCAGTCTGGTCTCGAACCCCTGACCTCAGTTGATCCACCCACCTCGGCCTCCCTAACACTATAATCCAAAGTGCTAGGATTATAGGCATGAGACAACATGCCCGGCCCAACATTCCTTTTTAAAGGAGGTCTTTCCTCATACCTAGTGCCATTTGGTTATACTGGCATCCTCTTTCTAGCACAAAACAAGATAATGTTCGATTTTTCCCTTTGGCTGCCAATATTCAAAATAAAGAGTTGGTTTAAGATCTGCCTGAGATGAGTTTTTCAGGCTTTCTCTTAGAGTGTCATTGTGGATTCATGGATGTAAATGGATTGGATGTATCCCAGTTAACTATGGGCCTCATTCTTTTGGATGCTCAGGTTGTCCCAGATGCTACCAATGCCAGCTCTTTCAAACTGTCTCCTTGTCTTCTCGACAGGCCGCATTCGTCCTGGAAAGCCCCCTCGCTTTCAGGCACAATGAAACGTTCTGGGACCCTTGTGCACGTTGGTTGTCCCCAACCAGAAATCTGCCATTTCTCTATTAGAAACCAGGGTTTGTCTTGATTGTCACAATGTAACATTAAAATTGCCTGTTCTTGAAATACTGGAAATAAGGGGGAAGCTGCAAATAACCCTATCCCTATTAAAGAAATTAAATTTGTACATAAAAACCTTCCCACAAAGAAAACCCCAAGCCTACAGTAGCAGGAAAAAAAGATTCAGCAGGTACTTATGACAAAATTCTCAGCAAACCAGAAATAATGGGGACCTTCCACAACCTGATTAAGTACATTTATAGAAAACTAACAACTAAAACTAAACTGAAAGTGACCCATACTTAAGGTCACTTTTGACACTTCTGTTCCATACAGTACTGGGGGTCCCAGCCAATGCAATAAGGCAAGAAAAGGAAACAGAGGGCATAAAAATCAGAAAGAAAGATGGGAGGAGGGAGGGGAAAAAGAGAGGAAGAAAGCTATTATTTGCAAGCATGATTATGTATTGAGAAAACCCTATGTAATCTACAAAACTACTGAAAATGATTCAGTGAATCTAGTCAGGTTGCAGGATATCTGATCAAGTACAAAATTCAATTATCTTCCTATATTTCTATGAACAATTTAAAAATGAAATTGTTAAACAATTCCATATGCAATGGCATAAAAAGGCACCAGACCTGAAGAATAGAAGTAACAGCCCCAGCTAGACAGCAGCTGATGTCCCCTGAGAGGTCTCATGCAGCCATCCCCAGGCAGCTGTCCCGGATGCCCACCCCCCACCCACCAAGAACCCTGAAAATCGAGGGTCTGAGCCCAGAGGAGCAGACCCAGCTCACGACAACAAGTGTACGAGGCCAAACAGAAGGCACCTGCTGCTTCTTGCCTCCCAGCCTGACAGACATTTACTCGTGGTGGGGCCAATGAGAGGGATGATGGGAGAAAGAGGCAGGGAGTGAGGGGCAGTGAGGGGAAGGGAGGGAGGAAGCAGGTTGGCAGGGGAGGAGGGGCCAGTGAGAAGGAGGATGGGAGGAAGCAGGTGGGGGGACAGTGAGAGGGAGGATGGTAGGAAGCAGGTGGGGTGGGGGGGCAGTGAGAGGGAGGATGGGAGGAAGCTGGTTGGAGGGACAGTGAGAGGGAGGATGGGAGGATGCAGGTGGGGTGGGGGGGCAGTGAGAGGGAGGATGGGAGGAAGTTGGTTGGGGGGACAGTGAGAGGGAGGATGGGAGGACGCAGGCAGGGTGGGGAGGCAGCAAGAGGGAGGATGGGAGGAAGTAGGTGGGGAGGGGGGTGGAGGGCAGTGAGGAGGAGGGAGGGAGGAAATCCACCCCACCCTCCAGCCTGGCCTGAGCTGTGGCTGCCTCTGAGAGGGCAGAAGGGCCGGCCTGCAGGCGATGCGCCCCCCAACGCCCACGGAGTGAAGCCGAGGGCACCCCCACCTGAATCCCCTCTATGAAGCTTAATGAGCTTAAACGAGCATCGGAGCGGGGAGGAATGGTGGCCCCAAAAGACATGTCCCCCTAGAACCTGCGAGTAGGACCTCATGGAGAAAGGGTCTTTACTGATGTAATTAAGTTTAGGTTCTCCAGATAGAATCATGGTGGATTAGAGCGGTCCCTGCATCCAACGACAGGTGCCTTTATAAAGGAGAGAACGCAGGGAGACGGATGCCGCGTGAAGAAGGACGGAGCCAGAGTGACGCATCCACAAGCAGAGGAGCACGAAGATGCAGCCCAGCACGGCGGAGAGAGGCAGGAAACGCATCCCCCTCAGAGCCCGCGCCTCCCCCTCAGAGCCCGCGCCTCCCCCTCAGAGCCCCCCCCTCCCCCTCGGAGACCCCCGCTTCCCCCTCAGAGCCCCCGCTTCCCCCTCAGAGCCCCCGCTTCCCCCTCAGAGCCCCCGCCTCCCCCTCAGAGCCCCCCGCTTCCCCCTCAGAGCCCCCGCCTCCCCCTCAGAGCCCCCGCCTCCCCCTCAGAGCCCCCCGCCTCCCCCTCAGAGCCCCCCCACCTCCCCCTCAGAGCCCCCGCCTCCCCCTCAGAGCCCCCCGCTTCCCCCTCAGAGCCCCCCGCTTCCCCCTCAGAGCCCCCGCCTCCCCCTCAGAGCCCCCGCCTCCCCCTCAGAGCCCCCCCACCTCCCCCTCGGAGCCCCCGCCTCCCCCTCGGAGCCCCCCCACCTCCCCCTCAGAGCCCCCCGCTTCCCCCTCAGAGCCCCCGCCTCCCCCTCAGAGCCCCCGCTTCCCCCTCAGAGCCCCCGCCTCCCCCTCAGAGCCCCCGCCTCCCCCTCAGAGCCCCCCCACCTCCCCCTCAGAGCCCCCGCCTCCCCCTCAGAGCCCCCCGCTTCCCCCTCAGAGCTCCTGCCTCCCCCTCAGAGCCCCGCCCTCCCCGTCAGAGCCTCCCCACATCCCCCTCGGAGCCCCCCACATCCCCCTCGGAGCCCCACCACATTCTCCTCAGAGACCACCCCGCCACCCCCTCAGAGCCCCGCGTCACCCCCTCAAAGCCCCCACATCCCCCTCAGAGCCACCGCATCCCCCTCAGAGCTCCTGCCTCCCCCTCAGAGCCCCGCCCTCCCCGTCAGAGCCCCCGCCTCCCCCTCAGAGCCTCCCCACATCCCCCTCGAAGCCCCCTGCCTCCCCCTCGGAGCCCCCCCACATGCCCCTCAGAGCCCCCCACATCCCCCTCGGAGCCCCACCACATTCTCCTCAGAGACCACCCCGCCGCCCCCTCAGAGCCCCGCGTCACCCCCTCAAAGCCCCCACATCCCCCTCAGAGCCACCGCATCCCCCTCAGAGCCTCCGGAGGGAACCGACCCCACCACCTCTTTGTTTCAGACTTCTGGTCTCCAGAACCGTGAGACAGTCAGTATCCGCTGTTTTGAGCCATCCGGTTTGTGGTACCTTGTTAACCTTCTTCTACAACCCTAAAAAGCAAATACCAGCATGCACTATTTTAGATTTTAAAACCGGGATTATAAAAGAACCACAGAAACACAGAAAAAGGCGCGATTATCCAGTTTTCTCAGGCAGTCGCTCTGAAGAGGAAATGCTCTTCAGAGTGGAATTTGCACAACAGAAGTGGGTTACTGAAAGGCATTGAGGCAGCCTCCTTGGGGGGCGCGGGTCGTCAGGTGGGTGGGGGTGAGGGGCAAATGGCAGACAGAGAGAGAGAGAGAGGCGGGCGCTGCCTGCATCCTCCACTTCGGGGGTTTGCCTTGGCCACACAGCTAGTTCTAGCCAAGAAACGTGGGCAGGGGTGATGCGGTCCACTCCTGGCCCTGGCTCATAAGGCCCTCGCAACAGCCTCTTCACTTTCCTCCCCAGCTGTGTACTGAACAGAGAGGACGCCAAACCAGAGGAGGGCAGCACCACAGGTGGAAGGGGCTGCTGGATCCCTGAGTGACAGTGTGGAGCCGAGCTCCCTGAGGACTTGCATCACAGCACAGCAGTGCTAAGATATGAGGTGTGCCTCATGGATGCACCTGCTGTGTGCATGGGCCTGGACAGCATCCTACAGAGATCACGAAGCCTCAAAAACGTCCTCACTGGGGCCACAAAGAGATCAACACTGGGCCTCAGAAAAAGCGGTGGTGCAGGTGCGGGGGATGCGTTGCTGTGGGCACAGATCTGCCACACCGGGAAGGGCAGGGAGGCCCCTGAAGCAGCCCAGGCAGGTCTGGATCTCGAGAAGCAGCCTCCTGGCAGGAGACCGAAGGAGGCTCCCTGATGCCCCCTCTTTGAAAGACGCTCTGCACCCATGTATTTGTGTTCAATAAGACCCATTTGTTGCACACAAGCTGGCACAGCTCATAATTCAGGGGCAATGGAATTGGAAGGACATTTCAGAAAATCCGTAAACAAAAGCAATTATTCTTTTGTGCAGAGGAAAGAAAACACAGCCAGACATTTTTCCTCATTCTCTGCAGTGTCCGTGCGTGTGGCAGCCAAGCCTCAAATGTACTTGCTTCTTGGATTCAGCTCAATCCCCTCCATCAACACAACCACCACAAAACTTGGTATTTTTCCCCTGCGAACTTTGCCCAATTTTCCCTTTTCCATCTGAAAAACAAGACTCCAGGCCACGTTTACTATGAGATTACTTAATGACTCTCTGTTGGCCCCGAGGTCTGCCACCTGCCCCCACCTCACTCCCCAAGGATGAGGCCTGATAAACTCATTCATAGAGAGGCAGAGGACACGGTGATGCAGAAGAACATAAAAGCTGACGCTGGGGCTTTGCCAGGTCCCTGGAGACTGAGGCTACAGGGCAAATGTGCAGTGAAGGGCTCTGGGGTTCCAAAAGCTGTGGGGGGCTTCTGTGGCACAGCCCCTGTGGAGACTCACATACCTTCCTGGAGGCAGACCCAGAGCAAAGCTCTGCCTTAATCCTCCAAGATCTTTCTCAGGCCAACTCCATTTCAACAGGGGACCTGAGTTCTAGTTCACGGGGTTGTCCTGAGTGTTACAGAAAACACACATGTGAAAGAGAGGTGGAGCGCACACGTGCAACCAGCATGCCCTGCACCCCGCAGCAGCCAGGTCTGTGCAGAGGAGCCTGGAGGACAACGTGGCTGGCATGGGCTGCTCCCAAGACGATGGACAGATGGACTGGAGCCAGGACCCTCACAGAGTATTTAGGGGGCAGTGGCTGCATGGACAGCAGCTCTTCCAATACAACTCGGAGGCTTCATTTCTGCCTCACGTGCGGTTTTGTTGCATCTCTCTGAAGGTCCTCTCGTTAAAGACCAGCACCCGCGTAACCCGTCCACAGCCTGCAGCACTGCACACAGGCTCAGACTCCTCGAAACCCCAGATGCTCCCCACCACCCGAGCTCCCACCTGCTGCTGTGAGCAGTTAAACCACGCAAACTTCATTTACAGGATTATCCAGCTGAACACCCAGGCGGTGCTGCTTAAGGGCTGCAGCCTTGAAAGACACACTCAAAATTACAGCCTCAGAAAGCACACATTGCGGGGAAAGGCACTCGATAGAACGTGCTGAGTGGTGCAATCCACCCTGGGGCCCCCAGAGGAGTTTGCATTTCTCTCCCCGTGAGCTCTTGAATGGTGCACGCACAGCAACGCCTCACCCACCCAGCACGGAGGGGCTAATTGATTGGATGTCTCTGCAGCACATGCTGCTGGCGCCATGGCTCACAGCAATTCCACGTTTATACTCGCAGCCCGTTTCTCTGCTGTCGGAGCTCTGGCGGGCTGCAGGCTTCACTGCCATAACATGCGGGACCCGGTGTCCACCTGCCATCTCCCCCGCCTGGGGCGCCTCTGGGCTGCTAGGCTGGTAAGAGGTCACCCCTGCCGTGACAGGGTAGCCAGTGCTGGACCTGTGTTCCTCCAGCAAATGGCTGTGAAACTGGACAAATACAGGGCCACTGTGATGGAGCCGACTGTGAGCCATGCTTCCCACCCTCCCCCTCCCCCTCTGCCACCATAGGAGGCGGAGCTCGGGGGAAACAAGGACGGCAGTGAGAGGAGGGCACAGCTCCAGGGGTGGGGTTGGCCTGGGGCAACAGAGATGGAGCTGTGTGGGGGCCGGACAGGGGAGATGGGGAGGAAAATGACCATGGCTCACAGCGGCCTGACCTCCTGGGCTCCAGGGATCCCCCTGCCTCAGCCTCCCGAGCAGCTGAAACTACAGGTGCGCACCACCACACCAGGCTAGTTTCTTTTCTTTTTAATAGACGAGGTATCACTGTGTTTCCGAAAGCAGTCTCGAACTCCTGAGTTCAAGCAATCCTCCTGCCTCTGCCTCCTAAAATTTTGGCATCACAAACATGAGCTACCACACCCAACGGACAGTTAATTTCTTAAAAAGTTAACTTTAATTTATTCAAAAGATTGTCTAAAGCAAAAGTAGCATTGTGTTACGGAGTTTGTAACGTAGGTAGAAGTTAAACATATGGCAACTATAACAGGAAGAACAGGGTTAGAGGAATTACACTGTTACAAGTTTCCCACATTTTGTGTGACGTGAATAGGCTGATAAATTAAGGATTCATTTTGTTGTTTTTAGAATAACCACTAAAAATGGTAATACCAAGAGGCACAGCTAAAAGGCCAACAGAGGTGTAAAACGACGTACTAAAAAATTTCAATTAACCCAGAAAAGGCAGGAATGGAGGAACAAAGGAACAAAAAAATGACAAATAAAAAACAAATGACAAGATAAGACACTTAGAAAACGAGTAGCAAGATGGGGGATCTACAGCAACCTCATCAATCATTACAGGAATTGCAAATGGAGAAACTCCACGTGCAAAGCAGGGATTGTCACCAAGACCCAACTCCATCTACGGACACCCACTTAAGATACAAAGACAGGCTGGGTGTCTAAAGGATAGAAAAAGATCCACAGTGGGCCAGGAGTGGTCCCAGCATTGTAGGAGGCACAAGAGTGAGGATCACTTGAGTCTAAGAGTTTGACCTGTAATCCCAGCACTTTGGGAGGCTGAGGCAGGCGGATCACCTGAGGTCAGGAGTTCAAGACCAGCCTGGCCAACACGGTGAAACCCTGTCTCTACTAAAAATCCAAAAAAAAATTAGCCAGGCATGGTGGTATGTGCCTGTAATCCCAGCTACTGGAGAGGCTGAGGCAGGAGAATTACTTGAACCCAGGAGGCGGAGGTTGCAGCGAGCCAAGATCGCGCCAGAGCACTCCAGCCTGGGCAACAAGAGTGAAACTCCGTCTCAAAAAAAAAAAAAGGAGTTTGAAAAATACAAAAAAAATTAGCCTGGTGTGGTGGTGCGCCCCTGTGGTCTCAGCTACTCTAGAGGCTGAGGTGGAAGGATCACGTGAGCCCAGGAGGTCGAGGCTGTGGTGAGCCAAGATGGTGCCACTGCACTCCGGCCCGGGCAACAGAGTGAGACCCTGTCTCAAAAAAAAAGGAAAAAAGTGGCCAGGCATGGTGGCTCATGCCTGTAATCCCAGCACTTTGGGAGGCCAAGGTGGGCAGATCACAACGTCAGGATATCAAGACCATCCTGGCTAACACGGTGAAACCCCGTCTCTACTAAAAAAAATACAAAAAAATTAGCCAGGCGTGGTAGTGGGTGCCTGTGGTTGCAGCTACTCGGGAGGCTGAGGCAGGAGAATGGCGTGAACCCGGGAAGCAGAGCTTGCAGCGAGCTGAGATCGCGCCACTGCACTCCAGCCTGGGCGATGGAGCGAGACTCTGTCTCAGAAAAAAAAAGAATAGAAAAAGGAAAAGATACACAGCGCCAATTCCGTGCATAAGAAAGCAGCCCTGGGACACTCACATTAGACCAGGTAGCACCCCTGAAGATAAAGAGGGACATTCCATGATGACACCACGGTCAGCCACTATCAGGATCACAGAAAAATCCTAAATGCCTAAAAAGATAATAACAGTTTCAAAAAACACGAAGTGAAAACGGACAGAACTGAAAGAATAGAGAAATTCACTGTCCTAGTTGGAGATGTAACAGCTCTCTTGGGACTGCAAGCACAGCAGACGGGACAGGAAGGATTCGCGGGTTTAAAGAGCACTGTCAATCAGCTGCACCTCATTAACTCTTGGAGAGCATCCCACCCCACAGCTGCAGAACACACGTAATTTTTGAGTGTACACGGAGCATTTACGAAGATAGGGCTTATGTTAAACAGTAAGAATAAGTCTCCGTAATTTTTAAAAGTGAGATCCTGCAGTTTGTTCCTTGATCAAAATGGAATTAAATCAGTAATAGCAAGATCCCTTTTAGACTCTCCACATATTTGGAAAGTGGGCAATACTCTTCTAAATATGCTTCTCAGAATAGGGGGTTTAAAAAATAAATACATAAGTAAAGAGATTCTCCTAAATAAAGCATGGGTCAAAGAAGAAATCCAAAGAAAATTAGCACTTACTTCAAATATCCATCAAAATATTACACAAAAATTGTAGCATAGTCTTAGAGAAAGATTTGTGACTTTAAATACTGACAACATTTCAACAAAGAAGGTACACAGTGATCAATACAGTCATGAAAGGGTGTTCAACTCACCCGTCACAAGGAAAAGCAAACTAACGCCTCACTGAGATCTGCCAAACTTCTGGTGACTGTGACCTGGCTGCGCCTGCAGGAGGTAGAGGCGAGAAGGAGACTGGGGGTGAGGTCCACGTGTCCGAGGCAGGGGAACAGAGGCCAGAAGAAAGTGGCTGGGGGTGAGATCCACATGTCCCAGGCAGGGACGGAGAGGAGGGAGAACCAGAGAGCAGCATCTGCTTCCAGCCACGTCACGTGTTTGGAGAGGCGGTGTCACCTCATTGTAAGGAATGGCCACTCAGGACACGTCTGGACTTCCTCCCACCCACCTCTCACCAGGGATCAGAATCCCGGCCCCGGGGACCCTCGACCCATAAACATCTTGGGCCTACAGCACCACCGAGCACGCCACAGCCTTGGCCTGGGGCTGCTTCAGAGACACTGCACGGAGGGCTTCTCACTTCCCCGGCCAGGAGCCACCCACACTGCACCCGGGGAGGCCCCAGCTGCATCTGTCCCACCTTTCAGACCGAGACAGCCAGAGGCGCCCAGAAAAACTATGCCAGGCCTCAGCTGTGTTGAAACCCAGGTTGGGGACAGTGGCAGGACCTGTGCCAGCGTCTGCCCTTGCTCCTGACTGGATTCAGTTACTTGGCTGGGCCCCAGTGAAGGCGCAGAGGGCACCACCACCTGCAGAGGAAGGAAAGGAAGCCCACAGCAGAGCCGGCACACGTGTGGCCACGCCCCGGCCCAGCCCCCTCACACGTGGTCACGCCCCCTGTTCAGCCTCCTCGCACATGGCCACGCCCCCGTCCAGCCCCCGCACAGACGGCCACGCCTCTTGCCCAGCCCCTCACACGTGTGACCACGCCACCTTCTCAGTCTCCTCGCTCGTGGCCACGCCCCCGCACGGTCCCCTCAGGCGTGGCCACGCCCCTGTCCAGCCCCCTAACGCGTGCTGCGCCCCCGTGCCCACCCAGAGCGGCCTCCTCCGCACCAGGGCTGACCCAGTGTGGGGTCCAGCTGGACTCTGGGAGGCCCCCGGGCAGAGCTGTGCCCCGCGTCACTGAGAATGCACAGAGAAAAAGGAAGGGGCGGAGGAAGCCGAAACCCGACCAGCGCTGCCTGGGCGTGGCAAGCCCGCTAGTCTTCCCGCCCGCTCATCTGCTTTCCCTCCCTCCATAATAAGTGTGGCACCTGGAGTGTGTGACTTTTATGATTTTCTTTTAGGAGAAACATAACGCAGTCCTCTGTCCCGCCCCTCCTGCCAGGAATGGTCATGGGGGTGTAGTTAACCCCATGCGTGCGGAGGTCCACCTTGGAGCCCAGCGCCCACACAGGTCAGGGCAGTGTTAGCCACCGCTGAATGACTCCTGTTGTGTACAAAATTGTTTTGACTTTTAAAGACTACACACAGCCCATTCTGCCATTATTTAGGGTGAATTATACCGCTGGGTCACAAGGAGAAGACGTGGCTCCTCTTGATGCTGAGGGAGGCCTGGAAGTCATTGCTGGGAGCATGGGAAGAGGGCTCCCCGAGGCAGAGCCTCCTCTGTCCGGCCCAGCGATGACCTGGGAGGTGGGCACAGGTGTGCCGGGTTCCTCGGGGCCCACCATAAGGCCCACAGCAGGCCCTAACCTCCCCCACGTGTCGTAAGGCAGTTCCATTTGCATTGGCAATGGTCATTTCACTACTTCTGACCTGGAAGCGAGTTATATGTTTGGGGGTGACACAAGGCTCCCAAAGGGGTGCTTATAGGGTGCCTTTTCTTATTTTATAAAACTTCCATCGAAATGAGCCGCACTCTGAGGGGCAGCCCACCTGCTCACCGCTGGAGGGACCCTCCCAGGGCTGAGGGTCTTCCCCAGGTGCTTCACCTGGGCTCCTCCAAATGTGGGATGGCCTTCAGTCTGCTGAGAAAAGGATGTGGGGTGTCTGGCAGTCACTCTACACTGGATTTGCAGAAACCTCTGCTGCCTCCCTGGTGCCCCTTGATCGGCGCTGGGTCTAGGAACCAGCTCTGGGTTGGAACTGGACTTGAAAAGGTCATTTTCTGCCTGCACCCACCAAGGCCACCTGGGGCTGTGGAGCGAGGAAACCCCTGTCACTCTCCTCAGATGTTGGCCCGAGGGCACCCTCAGTCTCCCGGACTCCAAATCACCTTTTCTTCCCAAATGACCCCAGCAGCCTGGGCCAGCCCCAGCTGGAAAGACTGGTCCCCTCTCCCCTCCCCTCTGCTCCCCTGCCCTCTCTTCCCCTCCTCTCCCTTCCTTTCTTCTGCTGGTGAAAGTCCTGTGCCAATCCCACATCCACATCCCTCACTGCACTCCTGGATCACACCTGGACAGACACAGAACTAGTCCTGGGAGTGATCCCAGGGCCAGGACCCTAGTAATGAGTTATCTAAATGTCTCTGGGTGTCTGGAATTGGTTCTCTGCTCCAACTAGCTTTAAAGGCATTCACGCTCTGTTCCCAGGGGTACCAGGGTGCTAGTTGCCCACAGGAGTAGCATACAGGCACTCAGATTGTCACCTGCAGACATCTGTAATCAAGTGCCCAGAGGATGCCCGGCCCTGGGCATCAAGGGAAAATTTTAGGGGTGTAGCTGGGTGGGCAGATGCTTCTAAGTGTGCTGGAGAACTTGGGGAAAAAGAGAAAGCACTCCAATTTAGCCCCCAAAGTCCCAGGCAAACAGGGACACTTGCCATAACAGGTGGAGACATTCCCCAAAGGCTGGGAGGCAGAGTGGAGGCATTGCCAGGACCCCAGCCCTCTGCTGCCTCTCCTGTACAGAGGTGCAAAGTCCCAGGCCCCAGAAGGAAAGGGAAGGAGATCCCCGAACCTCTGCTCCAGCTAGGACCTCACTGAGACCCAGGTGGTGTGACCCTCCACCTACCAGCCAGCCTGGGGCCCGGATCACCGTGTGGCCACTCCTCCTGGGGACTTCCCTGGCCTCCCGCTCCCCTCGCCACAGCTGCGGGTAAAGCAGCCCCAGCTCACCCTAGCTAGCCATTGTCCAAGGCCAAGGCCTGCCTGTCCACCTGAATACCCAGTGTCCAGGGTAACCAACCGGATCCTAACCCAACCCTGCAACAGGTAGTTACATAAATCAGCACAGATCCAAGACACTTAGAGCAGCATTCGCTTTATCCTCCGCAGGGTGACGGGAGCTGCTGTCAGAGTTCTCGCCAGACCCTCTCAGGGAACCCCAAGCCTGTGCTCAGCCTCACATGCTCTGGGTGGACTTGGTTTCAGCAGGAACCACATCTGACCCTGTATGAGCTGACCCCCATCACTAGGAAATGTACCTTAAGTCAGAAAATTATTCACACTTTGAGTCCCCTCAACTTTGGCTGAACTAATAGCAATTACATTAAAAATGTGTCTGCCCTTCATCTTCTTTGACTTTGATATTAAATATCTCTACTGTTAATTCAGTTGCCTAAAGTCGTTACTGCTACCTCATATTTAATTAGGCCCAACCTGGCCACTCAAACCATATAGAAGACTCAGGCGAGAGCTCAGATGTGGGCTCAGGCTAAAGTTCCAGTGTGGATTCAGGTGTGGGCCCAGGTGCAGCCTGGGATGAGGATTCAGGTGTGGGCCCAGGTGCAGCCTGGGATGAGGGCTCAGGTGGGGGCCCAGGTGCAGCCTGATATGAGGATTCAGGTGTGGGCCCAGGTGCAGCCTGGGATGAGGACTCAGGTGTGGGCCCAGGTGCAGCCTGAGATGGGGATTCAGGTGTGGGCTCAGGTGCAGCCTGAGATGGGGATTCAGGTGGGGGCCCAGGTGCAGCCTGGGATGAGGATTCAGGTGTGGGCCCAGGTGCAGCCTGGGATGAAGATTCAGGTGTGGATTCAGGTGCAGCCTGGGATGGGGATTCAGGTGTGGGCCCAGGTGCAGCCTGGGATGAGGGCTCAGGTGGGGGCTCAGGTGCAGCCTGGGATGAGGATTCAGGTGTGGGCTCAGGTGCAGCCTGGGATGAGGATTCAGGTGTGGATTCAGGTGCAGCCTGGGATGAGGATTCAGGTGGGGACTCAGGTGCAGCCTGGGATGAGGATTCAGGTGTGGGCTCAGGTGCAGCCTGGGATGAGGATTCAGGTGTGGGCCCAGGTGCAGCCTGAGATGGGGATTCAGGTGTGGGCTCAGGTGCAGCCTGAGATGGGGATTCAGGTGTGGGCCCAGGTGCAGCCTGGGATGAGGATTCAGGTGTGGGCTCAGGTGCAGCCTGGGATGAGGATTCAGGTGGGGACTCAGGTGCAGCCTGGGATGAGGATTCAGGTGTGGATTCAGGTGCAGCCTGGGATGAGGATTCAGGTGTGGGCCCTGATATGAGGATTCAGGTGTGGGCCCAGGTGCAGCCTGGGATGAGGATTCAGGTGTGGACTCAGGTGTGGGCCCAGGTGCAGCCTGGGATGAGGATTCAGGTGGGGGCCCAGGTGCAGCCTGGGATGAGGATTCAGGTGGGGGCCCAGGTGCAGCCTGGGATGAGGATTCAGGTGGGGGCTCAGGGTGAGAGTTCAGCTTGCTGCCTGGCATGTGAACCCCAGGCCTGCCCTTGGCTTTTGAGCTGGTGTCTGTGCCGGGGCTTTCCCGCGACCATGGCGGTGCATTCAGCACTCACAGTACCGCATTTGCCTTCACAGCGGTGAGCCGCACACCGGGGAGTGCATGCATTGCCTTAGCTCCCATTTTTACTAGTGAATGTAACAATTAATTAAATAAATACAATTACTAATGAAACCAATCGTAACAATGCTGATGATGGGTAGTCTGTTAGTTTTAACAACTCATCTGATTAAGCCGAGAAGCAGTTCAACAGCAATGAGGACAAGGGAGCGGCCCCAGAGATCCACGCCCTCCCGGGACTCCCACGACAACGGGGTCTGCTCTTCCCCCACAGCGGCCACACGGGGGCGCCGCAGGACAGCGCGGAGTGGGCCAGGAGAGGGAGGGGAGCGAGGAGAGGGATGGGGTCGGGGGGCGGCCAGGAGAGGGAGGGGAGCAGAGAGAGGGACAGGGTGCGGGGGCCGGAAGGGGGAAGGGGGAAAGAGGAAGGGGAGGGGAGGAGAAGAGAGAAAGAGGGGCGCTGGAGAGGGACAGGAGGAGGGGAGAGGGACGGGGAGGGGGCTGGGAGGACCGAGAAAGGAGGGTCTGGGGAGGGGTAGGAAAGAAGCACCAGGAAGGGGGTGGGGGGCGAAGGGCGGGATAGGGGCCCTGGGGAGGTCGGGGAGGGGGGTGGGGAGCAGTTGGGGTCAAGCAGGCCAGGGAGCTGAGCGGTGGCCGGGGAGCTGAGGGATCCCGGGTGCCTTTGGAAGCCCTGAGGGGGTTCTTCCAGGATGGGCGGGCACCTGCAGCCTTCAGGGCCCCCTGGCAGGGTGCGGAAGGACCCCGAGGGCTGGAGTGTCTGGGCAGCCCCGAGGCAGACGAAAGGAAGCCCCTTGGGAGAGGTGGGGGTCTCCCACCGTTGCTGAGGCTGCCCCCTCTGCCCCCAGGGCCTGCAGGGAAGGGGGTCCCAGGTGACAGTCATGTCCTGTGTCCTGACAGGGTCAGATGCTGGGAGCTGCCCGACGGCAGGGGTGGGCTGGGAGCCATCCTGAAGGCTGAGCTGGGTGGGTTGTAGTGAAGGTGCCAGCCTTCCCTTCTTCCTCTTCGGTGGCCACATTTTAGTAGCCATGTGACCAAGCAAGGTCACTGCAGGGTGGCCCCTCTTGTGCTCATACGGGGACACCTGTGCACAGGCTCCTGGCGTGGGTGGCGCTGAGGGTAGGGGCGTGGATCCAGAACACAGAGCCTCCCTGCGCCCTCCCTGCCCTGGGCCCCAGAACTCACCCACCCTCTGGGCCCCAGCAAGCTCCCAGCCAGAGGTGGCCTGGCAGGCGATGGGAGAAGGGCAAGGTCAGGGCCTTGTGCTCCCTGCCTGGGACCCCAGGTGCTCCTGTGATTCCCTGCCCACAGCCCCTGAGACCACCACCCCATAGTGCTGGGCAGAAGGGGTGGGGACGGGCACCTGCTGTCGGCCTGAGGAGGCCAAGCTGCCCACCCAGGAGGCCACCAGCGCCCGTGCCCCACTAGAGGAAAGCAGATTCCCAAAACCCATCCCAGGACGAGGCTGGCCTGGGCCCTCTGAGTCGGCGTGTAGGGCTCCTGCCACCCTGCAGTTGCGCCCCCGGGGCCCTGGATTCCAGTTTCTCCTGGGACCCTCGTCCCTGCAGTTGGCCCCCAAGGCCCTGGATTGGGGTTTCTCCTGGGACCCTCGTCCCTGCAGTTGGCCCCAGAGGCCCTGGATTCGGGTTTCTCCTGGGACCCTCGTCCCTGCAGTTGCGCCCCCGGGGCCCTGGATTCCAGTTTCTCCTGGGACCCTCGTCCCTGCAGTTGGCCCCCGAGGCCCTGGATTTGGGTTTCTCCTGGGACCCTCATCCCTGCAGTTGGCCCCCAAGGCCCTGGATTGGGGTTTCTCCTAGGACCCTCGTCCCTGCAGTTGGGCCCTGAGGCCCTGGATTGGGGTTTCTCCTGGAACCCCCGTCCCTGCAGTTGGGACCTGAGGCCCTGGATTGGGGTTTCTCCTGGGACCCCTGTCCCTGCAGTTGGGCCCTGAGGCCCTGGATTCGGGTTTCTCCTGGACCCTCATCCATGTCACCTGCAGGCTGGCGGCTGTCTCCAGCCTCTGTGCAGGGTGGAGCCTCCTGGGGCCGCTGGGGTCTCCATCCATGCCCCGTAAGCAGAGGGTGCTGGGTTGGAACCAGAGGTTCTGCTGCTTCCCCTTGAAGCCCCCGCACCACCTGCATCCGAGCCCACCACAGCTGTGTGGGAGAACCCCCCCGCCACGCCTCCCCCGCACACCCCAGCGGTCCAGGCCAGCCTGGCAGGCAGAATCTCCGGGCTGGACCCCTCCCCACCAGGGGCCCTGGACGTGGCTTCCCCTTTCTACAGGGCAGGGCTTCCCCAGTCGCAGACCCCAGGGTCTCCCCAGGCAGTTCCCAACCTCCCAGGACCCTCAGGGCTGACCCTGCCTGAGAGGCCGGACAGTCGGACCCAGACACTGCCACTCTCAGGCCCCCACCTGGCTGGGACAGCCAGGTATCCCAACACCCCTGCCCCTAGGAAATGGAAACAGGGCTCTTTTAAAATGAAAATCCAGTGTGTGGCTTTGAGTAACAGGAGAGTTTTCTGTCGTCAGCAATGGATAGAATTTCTCAAACCCAGACAGGCTCAGAGCCCCACCGTGGCCCCCCACCCTCTGGATGAGAGGTGCCAAGATCCCTCCCGAGGCTACACTGAGGCTGGAGGGAAGAGGGAGGGCATGACAGGCCAGTGTCAGCGGGGGCCTGAGTCTTTCCTGGAGAGAGGTAAGTGGCCTCTTCCACAAGCCCCCTGGGTCCACACAGGAGGGAGGTTAATTTGCACCTGACACGGAGCCTGAGCCAAAGCTTCCTGTCCTATCCCAGGAGCCACACATGGCCAGGAATTCGGAATCCCCAAGAGGGAGCTCTCCCCAGGGGAAGAAGCGGTGGGCGTGAGGGGCCCCTGCAGGTTGGAGGGACAGAAGGACCGGCCCAGGTTTCTCTGGCCTGGAAACCTCCCCTGGGTGGAGGGCTGCGTGGCTGGCTTTGCTTGGTTTTATTGGAGTTACACACACAGGAAGAGGCTGGAGCACACAGGAACAGCTCAGGGCAGACCCACAAAACCACCAGGGGAAAGAGACAGGAGGGACTGGGCTGCTGGCGGGGGCGGGGTCTCGGAGGCGGGGTGGGGTCTCAGAGGTGAGGCGGGGTCTCGGTGGCGGGGGCGGGGCCTCGGAGGCGGGGGGCGGGGTCTCGGAGGCGGGGTGGGGTCTCAGAAGCGGGGGCGGGGTCTCGGAGGCGGGGGCAGGGTCTCGGAGGCGGGGCGGGCGTCTCAAAGGCGGGGTTGGGGGGGTGTCTCGGAGGCGAGGCGGGGTCCCAGAGGCGAGGCGGGATCTCAGAGGCGAGGGTTGCCTGAACTTCGGGGTGTCACACTTGCTGCGGGTAGATCCCGGGGTTCAGCCGACACATGCACATCAGCCAGAAGACGCACACGGTCATGGACACCCAGATCCAGAAGTCCTCGGAGGGCTCGGCGTGCAGCCTGCGGCAGGCGCGGCCAGGGCGCTCGTCTTCCTCCCGGCGGCACCCACAGCGGGCCTTGTGGAACCTGGACCTCAGCCGCCTCTTCTGGTAATAGCCTTGGGAGACGCAGCCATTGCCCTGGGGGCCGTAGGCAACGTGGCCACCGCCCTCGCGCTTTATGACATCGAAGACTGAGAAGGGGATGGTGATGGAGCCCTCACTAACCGTGATGGGGCCCTCGGCATTGGCCCCCAGAGGGGCGTCGTGACCCGCGGTGACCAGGCCACCTTCCTTCTCCTTGCCTTCAGTGATGTCAGTAAAGGAATCTGTGCCTTGGACATCAACAGGGAAGGAGGGTGCAAGGGAGCCCTTGACCTGGGAGGGGAGGTCACCAGCACTGGTCTCTGGCAGGGGGTCGTGACCCGCAAGGGCGAGGCCCTGGCTGCCTCCTTCCTTCCCGTTGCCTTCAGCCACCTCAGCAACAGCATCCTTGACATCAGTAAAGATGAAGGGGAAGGTGATGGAGGCCTCTTTAGTGGCCACAGGGCCATCGGTGGCCTCTGAGAGGGTGTTGGTGAAGATGCTGGTGAGGGAGGAGGGGAAGGTGAGGGAGCCCTCCCCGCTGGCCGAGAGGCCCACACAGTAGAACACTGTGGGCGTGTGTCTCCCCGCAGGGACGAGGCCATTGTTGAGGGAGATGGGGCCCCAGCCCTGGGCCACGCAAACGGGGCTGCAGAGGGAGCCCCGGCCCTTGAAGAGGAAGCCTTTGAGCTGGAAGGTCTGGATGCTGCTGCCGAGGAGGCTGGGGCCGTGGAGGAGGGGGTCTCCAATGGCCACCGGGAAGCCTTTGCCCCCAGGCACGGCCACAGAATCCCCAGACAGGTAGATGGAACCCCGGCCGATGAGCAGGGCCCCAAGGCTGCCGGTCACAGGGAGAGAGGCCCCTGCAGGGGTGGCAGGGCCCTCAGCGGCAGGCACCTGGTCATTGCTGGTGCCCACAAGGGAGAAGGGGATGGCGATGACACCGCCACCCTCACCGAGGTCGTCGCCAGGGGTGGGCAGCGGTTTGCCCCTGGAGACGGCGCCACTGCCATCCCAGGCCGTGGCGGGGAAGTTGCCTTTTGTGGTGTTGGCGCTCCAGGCAGGGTCTGGGGCCTTCTGGAGGAAGCAGACCCCCAGCTCACAGGCCTCACAGCAGCCCTCATAGGCCTCCCTGGGGTGCCGGGCTGGGCCGAGGCCATCCCCGTAGCAGTCCTGCAGGATGTGCAAGACCAGCCTGCTGAGGAAGGGCTGCTCGCCCGGGGGCCTCACCTGGCAGTCCCCGGGCGCAGGGCACAGCCTGCACCGCTGGCCCCAGATGCGCATCTTCACCAGCCCCCGGCGGCTGGCCCTGTCCCACCACAGGTGGAAGAGGACGTGCATGTGGGCCGAGTCCCAGGTCCCCGGACAGTGACTGCACTGGAGCCTGCAGGGGGGAAAGAAGTGTGTGTGAGTGCGGGAGAAAGAGGCCCCACGGCCGTCCCTCGCACTCTGCTCTGCGGCCTCCTTGGCCATCCGACCCCAGCGCCTCGCTGCCCCCTGCCTCACATCCCACACTCAAACCTCAAACCTCAAACCTCACCCACCAGCCACCCAGGGCCGCGGCCAAGGCAGCTTAGCACCTGCTCCTGCCTGTGCCGAGGCTCTGAAACCACCAACCCCTCAGCCACACACAGGCGAAAGCAGACCCATGCACACTAGCCTGCAGCCCCCTCATGTGGAGCGCTGAGAAGCAAAGCAAACCTCCCCTCAGCAGTTTTTCAACAAAACCCGCTCCAGCCTGGCCTCCGTGAGGTGTCGGCAGCCTGCCGCCTGCGTGGCTCTGCTGGTGTTTTGTGAGTTGGGGTTAACACAGGAAGAGGCAGGCCTGCCGACACACTTAGGAGGGGAAAAGCATGCATGTGGGGGCTGTTCCTGGGGGTTCAGCAAGTCAGGGTCCCTGTCCTGACTGAGAGGAGGCCATCCAGGAGGTCGCCTGCCAGCTGAGGGGAAGGATATCGTGGAGGCCTGTGGTCATGGCCCAGGCAGACCTGCTGGGCGTCACCAGGAGAGGGGAGATTTGGGGACAGCACTGGGAGGGGTTGGCTTGTCCACGGCGGTCATCAGACCAGTGACCATTTGCTAGTCACACAAGCAGCTGTGAGCTTCAGGAAACCCTGCATGAGTGAGAGGCTCTGATTCAGTTCCACGCAGTGGAACTTTCTGGATGACAGAGTGTTCTATAGCCACACTGCCCTGCCTGCAGCCTCCAACCACACTGGCCACAGAGCCCATGGACACGTTTGTGCTGGAGGAACTTAACTGCTGACTTTATTTAAATGGGACTGAGGAACCAAAGCCACAGGCGCTGCGGCTGCGTGTTGGGGCAGCCGTCCTCGGTTCTCTCCCGCCAGCTGGGAGCCGCTCAGAACCACCTCCCCCTGGCTGTGGGAACAGTGATGTGCTTCCCCGCACTTCTCAGACCCCCAGCACGGGTTATTACTTTCCCAACTTCTGAAAAAGCTGGGATTCTGCACACACCTGGCTCCAGGGGTCTCAGGCACTGAGGAGCTGTGTCAAAGGGCAGGACGACACCCCCTTTGCCCAGGGTGTCTCCACAGAGGGACTGACCAGCCAGCAGCCTGGGGGCCCGTCAGGCTGGGCATCTGCGAGGCTGTGGAGCTGCCCTGCGCCCCTCCCGGCTGGCGCCCGGCAGAGCTGTGGATGCCTTGCCAGGTGGAGAAGCGCATGGCGCCCGCCCTGCTGCGCTGACGGCACCACAACCATGACGATGGCCTATGAGGCTCACATGTGACCCACAGCCACCCCAGACCCCCAATCAGGGCCGAGCACCCCGCTGTCTGCAGCACGGGGCCAGGTGGTGAACACAGGCTCCGGCACGCCCCAGGGCCCACCTGTCAGCACTGATGGCTGCAAGGCCACGGCAGTGCCATGGAAACAGGAGATGAGCCTGTGTCCAAGGGCAGCGCTGGCCCGAGAAGCCGAGTGAGGGAAACCAAACTCTCCATGAGGCACCCGCCATGTCTTCCCCAGGACCCCTGCGTCAGCAGCCGAGTGCCCAGCATGGTGAGGCAGGGGCTCAGGCGGGAGAAGGAGCACCCAGCCCCACCCTCCGGTCTCGGGGACAAGTCGAGGCCCGACAGCCCCACCCAGCCTCTGGGACCACCCAAGGTCCCGTGGAAAAGCACCTTCAGCCCCCTGCCTCTCCCAGGGTCCCCAGCCTCTGGCCGCACCTCGAGAGCCCCACCAGCAGGTATTGGACACCACCGCCGTCCAGGCATCCTGGGACCAGGCTGTGCTCAGGTAGCAGAACCCAGACGTCCTGGGGCTTCCTCTCGGCCATGGCCAGGGTGAAGGTGCTGGCCCACATGTCTGCCCCAGCCCTGTCCATGCTGTCGCCTGGCTCCGCAGTGCGGGCTGAGGGCTGTGCCCACCGGGGGCCCAAGGAAACGTCCCCGCATCCGGCGCCGGCCAATCAGCCACCTTGACAACAGCACGGTCTCCATGGCAACCAGATTTGTCTCCGAGAAATGGGAAGCGGAAAGGAAAAATACAATACAATGCAATCTCCCGTGACCCCACCCCCCAGAGAGCATCCCCGTGGCAGCACCATGGCAGTGGCAGCGCCGTGGCGGGCCCGTGGACACGCAGGGGCCTCCCCAGACCTGTGCGGGTAGTGGCCCGGGTGTTTTCACACATCGCACCGAGGAATCATCCACAGCCCTCTCTTTCTACTGTGCGTCAGGAGCAGTGGCCAACAGTCATCCCTTGCTGAACACTTGGTATTTTCCCAGCTTGTGGCTATCATGTAACTTATTCACTCAGCTTCTCTCTGCAAACAGCACTAATGCTTTTCACATAAACAAAGCTGAGAAGAACTTTATAGAACATGTATCATTGCAGATTGTCCCGTGGGTGTATTCTCTTAAACTTTTTACTAGTGAGAAACATAAAATATTTACATAAAATGCCTAAAACATAAATGCAGAGCTTCACAAATTATTCTAAAGTCTTAAGTCGCCACGTCCTAGAGGAAGAAACAGAACCTTGCTCTGCCAGCCTCCAGAGCCTCTGCCTGTTCCCCTCCGATTTCAGCCCACGGCCCCACCCCCACCCCCTGCCCTCCTGGCAGAGGTGCCACCAGCTTGGCCGTGCCTGCACAGACCATGTTGAGGCTGCAACACCTTTGATGCCTCCCTCACCGAGCCCTTTAGCTGTGCAGCTTCTGAGCTTTACATAAACACTTGATGTGTGTGCCCAGCTTCTCATGCCTTTTCAGGTTGTTTAATTTGTGAGATTCAACAGCACTGCTGTGCATGGCAGCCACCTGTCATGGCACAACAAGAAAGGGTGAGATGAGAAGGAGCCGGGACGTGCAGGGGTGGAGACAGCCAGCCGATCCCTCTGCAAAACCTCAGCACAGATCTGCCCCCGGGAGCCTCCAGGCCGCCCGGCTCTCCTCACAGCTCCCATCTCGCCCTCTCTCTGCCCTGCACACTGAACAACCTCTTCTCATTTTTCTACCACTTCACACTTATCTCCTCGTCTCTGTCCACTCTGCAGCTAGCGCTGGCAAGCAAGTGCCTGGTCATAGTTTTCATTTCTGAACCTTTCTTTCGGCCCTTTCAAACCTGTGACATCTTCCTGCCTTGCAGCTAGGTGTGACTGCAAGATAGAAGAGGAAGCCACTGGGACGTGCTCTGGGAAGGGGCCTCCATACAGGGCCAGACTGCCCGGGAAAGCCCTGCGTGTCACATCCCAGCTTCATTTTCTTCTATCCATCAGTGCTGGGATGATGGCCGTCCTCCAGCCTGTCTTAGACCCTCCTCGAGCACAGGGCTGTGAGCCCAAGGAGCAGGAAGGCAGGAGCCCGGGGCCGTGGTGACAGATGGAGTCGTCACACCACTAGAGGGTCGCCCGCCTCTGGGTTTCCTGTTCACATGAGAAGTAAGCCAGCTGCCACTGTGGTCTCCAGGCACTGTTCTCGGGCACTGCGGATGATCACACAGCTGGCAGGAGCAATCCTAACTCGCTCACTGGGCTGCACCTGAGGTCCTGGGGATTGCTGGTTGGCTCGGAGCCACTGTGCGTGTGTGGGCCCCTTGGGGTCCTGGTCGTGTGCCCCTGCAGGGGTCTAAGAGACACCTGCTGTCCACTGGCCTCCAAAAGCCTCGGTCCACAGGGCCCCTGCAGAGGACCCCCTCCCACCACAGCCCCCCCAGAGCCAGTGTTTCCTGGCTGCTTCCCTGCCACGCTGGGGCCACAGCCCTGCCTGCCAGTCCCACCTCGCAGGCTCCTCAGCCCTGGAGGCCACACCTGGCTCTGAGTTTAGGGAAAAGCTTTGGAATGATGACTGACCACAGTCACCCAAAATAACTTTTGGATGGCAATTCTGGCCCTTATGAAATACAGGGAGCTAGTTGCCCAGGCATTATTCGCTCAAGAATTGAGTCTTCCTTAGACCCATCCCAGAACACCTCCAGAGGCCTGGGCGGCAGACAGCAGAGAGGGCATCCTGTCCACGCCTCTGTCTGACTGCCCATTTGTCTGTCTCCCAAACCCACAAGCCACGCTCTGTAAGAGCTGCTTATGTGGCCCCCTCACAAATCAGCCAGCCATGAGCACCCTCTTCTTTGCCAGGGACGGATAAGGCAGAGTGTGCACAGCAGCCACGGGCCCCCGCAACGTGTGGCAGGGTCCTCCTTGGGCCTTCTGTTCAGCACCCGCCTGGAGCCGGCCACGGGAGCCTCTCACCAGGCATGTGTGGTCCCTCCAAGGACAGGCCCCAGGACCCAGGCCTGGGGCAGACGCCTTCTGACCCCACTCCCTGCCCAGCCTCCCCGAAGGCTGGCTCCGGACAGGGTGAGATGGGCGTGGGAGATCGGACCACAGGGAAAAGAAACTGTCAGGGGAAGCCGGGTGCCTCTTCAGCACTGCTGCCCACCTGGTGTGGTGGCTTAGCGCTCCCTCTCCCTGCAGACATGCTCTCCTTCTGGGGCCCCTTCCTCACACGCTGGTACCGTCTGCCTGAGCTCAGCTGCTGGGGAAGGCAGCTGGCAGGCGGGGACAGCCCTCCCTGCTGGGAAACAGAACTTGCAGCTCAGGTGAGTCCCACCACAGTCTCCTGCCGGACGGATGCACTGCCTGGGCCTGGAGGAGTAGAGGCAGCAGCTCCCGGAGGAGCAAACGCCAAGGCCCGCTGGGGCCAGAGGGCCGGTCAGCTGACGGGATGGTGGTCCTTGCTCAGAGGGAGAAAGAGACCGGCAGGAAAAGGAGCCGGGCAGAGAACGGTGGCCGTTCGCAGGTGCTGGGGCTCACCCTCCCAACACAGACCTCAGCTCGTGGCTGCAGCGGCAGGGACAAGGCTGCCTCCCAGACCCCAGGCCCTGCAGCCCCACGGGCCCCACGGGCAAGTCTGCCCCTGCGCTGCCCAGGCGGGCGGGGATCCCAGGACCGGCAGCTGGGGACGCAGCCTCTGTCCAGCCATTCTGTTGCTGAAGGCGCTTCCACTGTCCAAGAGGCCGCTTGCTCTCCCCTCCAACCCGCGGTCCTGCGGGGCTGGGAAGGCCATTCCGAAGGAGCAATGCAAGGGACCTCCTGCACTCAGCCTCGGGGCACCCCTCCCTGGGGGATCGTTCACTCACCGCTGCGCATCCCCCGCAGCTCAGCGCGGCTTGGGAGCCCAGCAGGCGGACCAGCAGGCGGACCAGCAGGCGGACCGGCAGGGGCCTGAGTGACACCCACTGCCCTGGAGTGAGAAGGCAGGGGCGCCACACACACACAAGACACCACACACACTACACTCACCACACGCCACACACACTGTACACAACACACACAACACACAATATACATGAACAGAGATACCTACACACCAACACACACAATACACATACCACATACAGTACACATAAACACACACACCTACACACACATATACATGTACACACTGGGGGATTTAAAACATAAATTGACATTTAAACTACTAACCACATTCTAGAAAGTTTAGAAAACAGCGGCGGGGGGTAGAAATCACCTGCCACCTTAACAAACAGCCCAACGATTTTTATTTTTATGTATAATAAATTGTGGAAATATCTCATTCAATTTTTTAAAAGTTTATTCTTAAATTGGGCAGATAAATTGGGTGTTATTTTTTAACTTCTGGGAAATGTTTCGAAAACAGGATAGAACAGAGAGTTTTTATTTGCAAACACTATTAACCATTTCCTGTTCCAACCTCAGAAATTGCTGTGAATCAGGCGCTGCCTCCCCACCGCGGTGCCCTTGGCCCGGCGGCTGCAGCACGGTTTCCACCCGGCCAGCCGGGCGCCGCCGCCTCCCACTGCAGAAGCAGTTTCGGGATGGTCCTGCTGTTTCCTGTGCTTCCCCGGACCGTCCCTGCGCGGATGGAAACTTCCCACTGGCCCGAGCGAGCGCGGGGATTCCCCTCCCCCCGCCACTTTCCATGGGCGCTGGCTCATGTTCCAGCACACCGGGCCCATCTCATCACCGCCGTGTGCCCGGCGCCATGCGTCATGACATGCAGGCCCTTGGAAACTCTAGGGTTTCTCTTCTCAGACCAGGAGCACGGCAGGGCCCCCAGCGAGGGGAAGCTTCTCCAGGCCCCGGAGAGCAAGGCCCCTGTCTCGGAAGGCAGTCCTAGATCCCCTGGCCTCCTGGGCGCCCTGGCCCACACAGGGCTTCCGGGGCCTTTACTCATAGTCACCAAGAACTGGAGTCCACCCAGACTCACTTAAACTGAAGAATGGCACGTAGGTCCACACCGCAGCCTGGATGGCTCGGCACAGAGAGGAACGGGCTGCTGAAACACACGCGCTGGAGGCATCTCCAGGGAATCCCGGAAGGATGCGAACCGCACCTTCCCACGGCTGTGGCTGGAATGAAACAGTGATGGGGGTGGAGCACAGGCTAGTGGCCACCAGCAGGGAGGTGGGTATATTGCCAAGGGCACCCCGAGGACCCCGTGGTGACGGGGACGTTCTGCAGCTTTGCTGTCGGGGGACGCAGGAGCCTTCGCTTGTGCCCACATCGTGCAGCCTTTGATAGGCACACATCAGCCAGGAACGGGGACTCAGGATGGGATCAAGGCGTCACATCAAAGTCATTAACCTGGTTGTGACGTTGTCCTGTGGTTTTCCAAACTGTTATCATTCCGAGAGTCTGAGCAGAGTTATGAGGAAACATCTGTGTAATTTCTTACAACTGCAAGTAAATCTACAGTTGTCTCAATTGTAAATGATACAGTACTCAACCAAAACAGCCAGGTGTGGTGGCTCACGCCTGTAATCCCAACTCTTTGGGAGTCCAAGGTGGGAGAATTGCTGGAGGCCGGGAGTTCGAGACCAGCCTGGGTAACATAGAGAGGCCTCCCCTGCCCCCACTCCAATCTCTACAAAAAAAATGTTAGGTATGAGCTGGCCACGGGGTGCACGCCTGTGGTCCCAGCTACTCAGGAGGCTGAGTTCAGAGGATCACTTGACCCCAGGAGGTCGAGGCTGCAGTGAGCCAAGATCACACCACTGCACTCCAGCCTGGGTGCAGAGCAAGACCCTGTCTCTAAAAGAAAATAAACAGACAAAAACCACATACAACTTTGCTTGTTGTAAATTATCTTTTAACTGAACGCCCTGGATTGAATCTGGCCGCTCCCGTCTCAGGGCCAGTGATTTGGAGGGGGCATGACCCTCTGTGTGGAAGGAGCAGGTGGTGGGGGAAGGGCCTGGGTGTCCAGGTTCCCTGGGAAGGAAGGCTGAGAAAAGGAGATGGGGGAGGGGTGGGCAGGGCCGGCCAGCCAAGGGCCCCTCAGCCCCATCCACCCTGCTCCCTGGACTCCACCTGCCTTTCCTCCTTGTGACAGAAGACAGTGGAAGCCTACTGGGTGGAAGGCACGGGCTTCGGATGTGTGTGGGAGGAAAGTGCGTGTGCTGGGAGCATGTATATTTGGGGGTTGTGTGTGTTGGAAATCATGTGTGTTGGGGATTGTGTGTATATTGCAGATTTCGTATGTGTGTTGGGGATTGTGTGTGTGCTGGGGATTGTGTGTGTTGGGGATTGTGTGTGTGTTGGGGACTGTGTGTGTTGGGGACTGTGTGTTGGGGATTGTGTGTGTGCTGGGGATTGTGTGTGTGTTGGGGACTGTGTGTGTTGGGGTGTAGTGTGTTGGAAATCATGTGTGTTGGGGATTGTGTGTATATTGCAGATTTCGTATGTGTGTTGGGGATTGTGTGTATATTGCAGATTTCGTATGTGTGTTGGGGATTGTGTGTGTGCTGGGGATTGTGTGTGTTGGGGATTGTGTGTTGGGGATTGTGTGTGTGTTGGGGACTGTGTGTGTTGGGGATTGTGTGTTGGGGATTGTGTGTGTGTTGGGGACTGTGTGTGTTGGGGTGTAGTGTGTTGGAAATCATGTGTGTTGGGGACACTGTATGTGTTTGGGGGAGGGTGTCGATAAGTGGTCTGGAGTGAGATATTGGGGTGCAGGCTCCATGAGTCCCCACTCCACACCTGAGCCCTGGGACCGCCTATCTGCTTTGGGGTGGGGTCCCAGGACCCTGTAGGTTCAGCCTACTAGTCCAGGCCCAATGCCCAATGCCTGCATCCCTGCAGGTCCTGTGCTCTCCAGGCTCAGACCCCAGACCCCTCGCAGCCCTGCAGACCCTCCCTGGGTCCACGTGTCCCTCTGCAGGTGCTCCGGTGAGTGGCGACGTGGAGAGACCATCAGGCAGCCCTGGCCTCAGTGGCCACAGTCCCCTGGCTCCACGCTGGGCCCACCCCACCAGGTCTCCTCTCCCATGAGCCAGGGGCCTTCAGTGGGACTGAGGGGAAGAGGGAAGGAGAGCGGGTGACAGGGAGGAACTGCAGAGAGAGAGGAGAGGGGTGGGAGAAGGAGAAGGAAGGGGCAAGATGGAAGCTGGGTTTCTCCCTGTGCCCGCCCCCTACTCCGGGACACGTGTCCAAGCCCTGGCAGGTGGAATTGTGGGGGCAGGGCCTTGGTGGTGAGGAGACCTTCTAGGGGTCTGATAGCATCTCCCATCTCAGAGCCTCCCTCCTGGGCCCAGCCCCCACTCCAGCCCACACAGTGGCATTCCCAGTCCTCAGATGACAGCTTTGTCCCACAAAGCTCAGAGCCTTGAGGAAGGCTCACTGCTGCCCCAGAACAGAGACAGCATTTAATGGAGGCTGGAACAAGGCTCTACAGGGCTGGGGGCAGAGGAAGGTTCTGTCCAGAATCTGCCTTCAGGACAAGTACAGCCAGCAGGGGCAGCTTAGCCCCTTATCCACTGCCTGAGCGAGGCGCAGCGCTATGGAGGCACCTACCGACCAATACTTCTCCAGCCCCAAAGCCCCAGCCCCTGGGGCACGAGGGTAGGTGTGCCAGGAGAAGTGCCGCGGGCCACCTTAGCTCTCTGGCAGCACAGTGGGTGCTGCCAGGCTCCCTGGGGGCCCCCCCGCCAAGCCCACCTGGCCAGCCGGGCGCCCCCACCTCCCCACCAAGCCACCCACACAGCTTCACATCTCTGAGACCCGAGAGTGGCCCTTTGTTCATAAGCGAGAGCTTCCTCGCCGTGGCCGCGCCTCGCAGACATCATCTTTGATGCTCTTTTTCCACCGTTTCGGTGCTTTAATGTTTTCCCTTCACAGCCGGGCCGAGTGTCTCTCGGAGCCAGGCAGCCGCGCCAGCTGTCAGGCGGTTTCTAGCCTCGCTTCGGTTATTTTAAGCTGATGAGCCTGACGCATCTCATCACTAATATCAGCAGTTTCATTTCTCCTGTTTTCCATTCGCTGTAATAAAATGCTCAGCACAGAATGCAAGGAGATAAGCAAGCCATTTCACAAATGCCAGGCCGTCAGCCAGGCCCAGGCACTGGACCCCCTGAACCACCCCACCCTGGCACGAGTGGGCTGGAGGGCAGGGCCCCGGGGAAGAAGGTCAAGGCTGGAAGGGGAGGTCAGCCTCACAGCCAGCCCCTGCCACCGCCCAGGCCCCCGTCAGGCTGTTGGAGGCATCACACGGTGGAAAGATCTGGAACCGTGGCCATGGTGTAGGGCCATCCAGAAGGTGGAAGCTTTGAGGGGGAGCCGATTAGCCATGGACAGTTGTCATTCAGTAGGGCCACTTGTGCCCCAGCGAAGGGGGCTGGGCCGGGAAGGCAGAGGCTGTGGGCAGCCGGGAGGCTCCCAGAGGCTCCGACAGAATGGGAGTGGGGTCGAGCCCACCCCTCACTGCAGCCCAGGAACCTGAGCCCAGAGGGGGCCACCCACCTTCCCCAGGCAGGGAGGCCGGGCCCCCAGGGAGAAGAGGGGGACGGGGGAGGAGGAGGGCCTGCCCCCACCCTGCAGCCTCAGGAGGGGCAGCTCGGGCGGGTTGTGGAAAGAGGCCACAGCAGTGAGCAGAGACGCAGAGGAGGGAGGGCCTGAGCTGGGCAGACCCCCACGGGGTAAGGGGTGGGGACCACGGCCCACCTCCTCCCCATCTCCTCTGTCTCCCTGTCTCTGTCTCTCTCTCCCTCCCCCACCCTCTCCCCCGTCCTACCCCCTCCTCACCCCTCCTCCCCTAGCACTGCCTCTGTCACTCCCGCCCACGTGGATGTGGAGGAAGAGGGGGCGGGAGCAAGGGGCGGGCACCCTCCCTTCGACCTGACCTGGGACAGTTTCCCTTCCGCTCACATCTGCCTGAGCAGTGGAGAAGGCGGCGGCTCTGGTGGGGCTGCTCCAGGCATGCAGATCCCGCAGGCGCCCTGGCCGGTCATCTGGGCGGTGCTACAACTGGGCTGGCGGCCAGGATGGTTCTTAGGTAGGTGGGGTCGGCGGTCAGGGGTCCCGGAGCCAGGGGTCTGGAGGGACCTTCCACCCTCAGTCCCTGGCAGGTCGGGGGGGTGCTGTGGCGGCCCCGCCCTGGCCCCCAGCTCTGCCCCTTACCCTGAGCTGTGTGGCTTTGGGCAGGTGACCGCCCAAAGTTTGGGCAGCTCAGACTCCTGGGTTCCTCTCTGGGCCCCAACTCCTCCCCTGGCCCAAGTCCCCTCTTTGCTCCTGGGCAGGCAGGACCCCTGTCCCCTCTCAGCCGGTCCTTGGGGCTGCGTGTTTCTGTGGAATGATGGGTCAGGCTGGCCAGAACCCCAAACCTTGGCCGTGGGGAGTCTGCGTGGCGGCTCTGCCTTGCCCAGGCATCCTTGGTCCTCACTCGAGTTTTCCTAAGGATGGGACGAGCCCCATGTGGGACTAACCTTGGCTTTAGGACGTCAAAGTTTAGATAAGCTGGTGATATTTTTCTCATTATATCCAAAGTGTACCTGTTCGAGTGAGGACAGTTCTTCTGTCTCCAGGATCCCTCCTGGGTGGGGATTGTGCCCGCCTGGGTCTCTGCCCAGATTCCAGGGCTCTCCCTGAGCCCTGTTCAGACCATCCATGGGGGAGGCCTTGGCCTCACTCTCCGGGATCGAGGAGAGAGGGAGCCTCTTCCTGGGCTGCCCGTGACTCTGGGCCCTCTGTGACCAGCCGGCCTGCACCTGGGGATGCCAAGGCCTGGGGAGGGTGGTTTTCCCCAGGCCAAGCCTAAGACGGTCCCTCTGGGCCCTGCTGGGTACCAGGGTGTGACGCCACTGGGAGGACAAGATGAGGGGCACCCCTGGGGCCGCCCTGACACCCCCCGGAGGCTCCTGTCCCGGGGGTCCTGGTGCCCCTTCACTGTGGCAGGCGACTGGGAGTTCCCCACCTCGGCCCCTCTCCTGAGACCTGCTGCCTGGCACCTGAGGCAGCATCCTCGCCGGGGGCCCTGCCTTTCTGCCTCAGAGCCACCTCTTAAGGGAGGCCCGTGGATCACTCAGGACTCAGAACTGGAGATGCTGGACAAACGGCCTGCGGCCAAAAGGCATCCCAGGGAGACGTTCGTGGGGGAACCAGAGTGCAGAGGGGCGCTCGTCACAGGGGAGGAGGAGCTGAGTAAGACAGGAGGGGAGCCGAGCCTCTCCCCTGTGTCCCGGCTCCTCAGGCACGTCCTCGAGACGCCACCCTCCCCGACCCAGGCGGGAAAGATAAGAGCAAGGTGTCTGCAGCCAGACACTCATGCCTCAGGTGCCCGCACTTGTGCCAGACAAGACTCTCACAGGTAGCATGCCTCAGTTTCCCCACCGGTAACACTCAGCACAGGGCACTCAGCAAGGCGCAGTGGGCATGACTGGAGTCCTGTGTGTCCTGACCCGGATGTGGCCACCCCGGCCGCAGTGGTCTTCATTCCGGGATGCCTCTCTTCCCTCCTCATCTATTCACTGCATTTGCCATTTGGTCATTCCCGCGGTCACCACTCCCACCTCAGGTGTGTGTTTCCCTTGGGTTTTATGAGATATCCCCAACCCGGCCGCTTCTTGGCCCCGTCCGAGGGCAGGAGCGTAAATAAGGGCCTCCGCTTTGGTGTGAGGCCACTGTGAGCTCCAGTCAGCGCTGCCATGCTGAGCCCCGGACCTTTGCCAGGACTTGGCCCCTCACTGACTTCTCCGTGTGCTTTGGGGTCATGGGTGAGGGCGCCTCCTGGCAATGCTGCGTCCTGAGGATTAAATCGGGTCATCTGTGGAAACTGCCCAGCCCAGCCCCTGACACTTTTTTGTTTGTTTCTTTTAGTGACAGGGTCTTGCTCTGTCACCCAGGCTGGAGTGCAGTGGTGTGATCTCGGCTCACTGCAGCCTCGACCTCCGGGGCTCAAGCAATTCTCCTACCTCTGCCTCCAGAGCAGCCGGGACTATAGGCACGTGCCACCCTACCAGGCTAATTTCTTCCATTTTTTTTAGAGACAGGGTCTCGCTATGTTCCCCAGGCTGGGCTCAAATGGTCCTCCCACCTCAGCCTCCCAAAGTACTGGGATTACGGGCGTGAGCCACTGCATCTGGCCTCCATGACACATATTTTTAAAGTCCGATTTTTAAAGTCAAACTTTTAAAGTCAGATTTTAAACCGACTATTTTGAAAAATATACAAAAAAGTTTAAAAACAATGAATATCCCTCACCCAGAATCAATAACTAAGAATATTGACACATTTGCTTTGGGGACTGGGCCGCTGGAGCTGCCATAACAAAGCTCCACCAACCGAGTGGCTTAAAACAGAGCCTGCCCTCTCACCGACGGACGGCTGGACGTGCAGGACGGAGCTGCGCGGGGTGGGCTCCCTGTGCTCTGAGGGGGTCTGCTCAGCCTCTCCCAGCTGTGGCTTTAAAACAGAGCCTGTCCTCTCACCGACGGACGGCTGGACGTGCAGGACGGAGCTCCGTGGGGTGGGCTCCCTGTGCTCTGAGGGGGTCTGCTCAGCCTCTCCCGGCTGTGGCTTTAAAACAGAGCCTGTCCTCCCACTGTGGGGGGGCTGGACACGCAGGACGGAGCTCCGCGGGGTGGGCTCCCTGTGCTCTGAGGGGGTCTGCTCAGCCTCTTGGCTGGGGGGTTTTGTGGCCACCGTCTGTGTTCCTGGGTTCAGAAGCATCCCCCGGGCTCTGCCTTCATCTCCACACAGGTGACTCTGACTTGGTACAGGAAGCCAGGTCTGCTGGGCCAATGCCCACCCGGCCCTGTGCCCTCATCTTACCTAGTCCCAGCTGCCGTCACCCTATGCCTAATAAGGCCAGCTTCTGAGGTCACGGGGTTAGGACTTCTGCATAGGAATTTGTGGGACATGGTTCGGCCCACAGCCCTTCCCACCTCCACCCACACACGACTATGAGGAGTTGGAAGACCCCACTCCTCGCCCCTGCCAGGTCCTCTAGGGACAAGCTCACTGTCCTCGTCCCAGCACAGCCCGTGGGCCGGTTTCCTTGTCCCTAATGGAACCACAGTCAGAGATGCTGGGTCTGGTCTGGGCCAGCAGGTTCCCCCACCCGGGGCAGGCACGCCTTCCGTGCGCTTCTGGAAAGCAACGTCCTGCAATGTGCTCTCTCTGCGGGAGCACCCCCACCGCCGCCTCACAGGCCTGTTCCACAGCCCTGGGATGGGCTCTGTCTCCCTCCCGACCCTGCATAGGGCACAGCCCTCTCTCATCAACCCATGATCCTACATGGATCCGAGGGTCCGAGAGGGAGCGCCTGGGGAAACACCGCAAATCTAACTTGACCCAGGACCAGCCAGGGGTCGTTTCTGAATATTCACCTTCCTAGTAGACGCTACCAGCCAAGGGAGGCCAGGAAGGCTTCCTGGAGGAGGTGGCCTGAGGACTGAGGTGAGGCAGGCCCTGCGTGGGGGTCACCACTCAACACCCCCACACTGGGCTTCCCCGGGAGCCAGAGTCTCTGAGACTGGCTGGGGGAGGTGGGAGAGGGGGTTGCTTGAACCACAGACACCAAGGTCTAGCCCCCACCCCACCCAGCCAGTCGTTAGGGGCAGGGGAGGCCGAGGGGCCCAGCTGAGCCTGCTCCCCAGGGTGGATTCCAAAATGGGGGGTGGGGGGGGCGGCGCAGGAGCCCAGGGTCCTGGCTAGAGGCCCAGCGGCTGAGCGCTGGTGCAAGCCAGACAGGAAAAGGGTTGAGCCTGTCAGCGCCAGCACAGATCAAGTCAGGGGCAGGTCCCTCCACCAATGTGTGCAAATAAATAGCAGTTAAGTTTCTAGTTACACGAACAATGCACAGATGGTTCAATGGACATTGCGGTGTGGACACGCAGCAGCCTTGGTCCTGCCGCCAGCACCTCGCCCTACAGCTGGGGGGGGTCCCTCAGCACTTCCTAGCCATGCAGGGTCCCTGCTCACAGTTCCCGTGATGACCCCTGTTCCTCACCTGCCTGTCTGTCCCGACAGTTGCATGGCAGCCCTGGCCTGGGAGATGGAGACCCTGAGGGGCTGCCTGTGGTGGTGGGGCCCCTGGGTCCCCACTGCATTCCCAGAAACCCAGAGGGCAGGGCATTTCCCCCGCTCTGTGCTGAGTCCACCCAGCCCCAGCCTAGTCCCAGTAAGGGCTGCAGCCCACCCTGTCCCAGGCTGCCTCCCAGGAGCCCTCTTGGCCCTGAAGCCAGAAGCCCATCTTCCTCCATTCAGGCAGGTCTGAGTGCCCTGGCCTGGCTGCCCGCTGGCCCTGAGAGTCACACTACCCCACAGCCCTCCTTGGTCAAAATCCACTCTGGAGTGGCTGGGAGATTCCCCAGGCCCACCCTGCACACGCCTCTGCAGGAAGCTTCCCCTGGCCGGCCGGCAGACAAGGGTGGTCTCAGAGAGGGGGCTCACCTCAGCAGCCCCTTGTGTAGCCGGCCCTCGCCCCTGCCACCTCTGGGCACACCACCAGGAAGATGGGGGACGGGCACGCAGGTGAAGGAGGCGAGCGCTTGGCAGCCAGGAGGCCATGGGGCACAGAGGGAACAGGGACACCCGGGTGGCCTCAAGGTCACTTCAGACCCCTCACTCGTCCCCTGGGAGGTGCCCAGTGAGGTTGGCACTAGGAGTTGGTCCTGGTCACACGACAGACCCACCCACCTCTGATGTCCAGCCAGCACGCCCTGGTCCAGCCTGGCTGCAGGGACAGGAGGGCAGCAGCCCCTTCCTCCTCTGAGCTGATGGTTCCTTGAGTCATCACCACCACCTGCCATGGAGGCCATCTGTCCCAGGAAGCAGAGGGACCGCAGCTGTGGCAACCAGGGCCCGGTCTCTGTAGCACCTCGTCGGGGGGGGCCATGCCCAGGCCTGAGGCGGAGCTGAGTGACAGTGGCCTGGGTCTGACAGTGCGGGGCTGGCGCCATATCTGGGGAACCCTGTGGCATGGGACGTGTGGGTGAGCCAGGAAAATCACCCCACTGCAGGGCATCTCGGGCCTGGATCTTAAGCCCCTGTGTTGGTGCTTCTGCCTGGCGGAAGAGCCGCGACCCCCACGTTGCCATGCGGGCGTCCCAGGCCCTGGCCCTCACAGGCATATGTCTCAGGAGGTCCTTGTCTTGGGATCCCAGGGTTGGGGGCCCCATGTCTGTCCACGTCCGAATCAATGGCCCATCTCGCCTCTGAAGCATCTTTTCTGTGAGCTCTAGTCCCCACTGTCTTGCTGGAAAATGTGGAGGCTCCACTGCCCACTGCCCACTTCCCAGGGCAGCAATGCCCATACCACATGGTCCCAGCTCTGAGCTTGTCCTGAAAAGGGGGCAAAGACTGGACCCGGAGCCTGCCAAGGGGCCACCCTCCTCCCAGGGCTGCAGTCTCCATGGCAGCCCCCCACCCACCCAGCCCAGTCACACTCCCCTGTGCCAGAGCAGTGCAGACAGGACCAGGCCAGGGTGCCCGAGGGTCAGGGGCTGGGGATGGGTAGCCCCCAAACAGCCCTTTCTGGGGGACTGGCCTCAACAGGGAAGGGGGTAAAGGCTCTTAGTAGGAAATCGGGGGGACCCAAGTCAGAGCCAGGCTCTGGGCAGAAGCCGCAGCCTCACGTCGAAGGAAGAGGCTCTGCAGTGGAGGCGAGTGCCCATCCCCGGGCAGCAGAGGCCCCATCAGAGACTTCTCGACGACATATTCCAGCTGGGGTGGCCCTTCCAGAGCCCTTGCTGCCCGAGGGATGTGAGCAGGTGGCCGGGAGGCTTTGCAGGACCTCCCAGCCCCTTCCTCACCTCTCTCTGTCTCTCAGACTCCCCGGACAGGCCCTGGAACGCCCCCACCTTCTCCCCAGCCCTGCTCGTGGTGACCGAAGGCGACAATGCCACCTTCACCTGCAGCTTCTCCAACGCATCGGAGAGCTTCGTGCTGAACTGGTACCGCATGAGCCCCAGCAACCAGACGGACAAGCTGGCTGCCTTCCCCGAGGACCGCAGCCAGCCCGGCCAGGACCACCGCTTCCGCGTCACACAGCTGCCCAACGGGCGCGACTTCCACATGAGCGTGGTCAGGGCCCGGCACAATGACAGCGGCACCTACCTCTGCGGGGCCATCTCCCTGGCCCCCAAGGCACAGATCAAAGAGAGCCTGCGGGCAGAGCTCAGGGTGACAGGTGCGGCCTCGGAGGGCCCGGGGCAGGGGTGAGCTGAGCCGGTCCTGGGGTGGGTGTCCCCTCCTACACAGGATCAGGAGCTCCAGGGTCGTAGGGCAGGGACCCCCCGGCTCCAGTCCAGGGCTCTGTCCTGCACCTGGGGAACGGTGACCCGCATCTCTGTCCTCTCGCTCTGGAAGCACCCCAGCCCCTCTAGTCTGCCCTCACCCCAGACCCTGACCCTCCAACCTGACCCCGTCCTAACCCCTGACCTTTGTGTCCTTCCAGAGAGAAGGGCAGAAGTGCCCACAGCCCACCCCAGCCCCTCACCCAGGCCAGCCGGCCAGTTCCAAGCCCTGGTGGTTGGTGTCGTGGGCGGCCTGCTGGGCAGCCTGGTGCTGCTAGCCTGGGTCCTGGCCGTCATCTGCTCCCGGACCACACGAGGTAACGTCATCCCAGCGCCTCGGCCTGCCCTGCCCTAACCGTGCTGGCGGCCCTCACTCCCGCCTCCCCTCCCTCAACCCTTCCCACACCCCACCCCACCTCCCCCAACCTCCCCACAAGGCTAAGTCCCTGATGAAGGCCCCTGGGCTAAGACACCCCACCTGGGGAGCACAGCTCAGGGTCGGCCTGGTGACCCCAAGTGTGTTTCTCTGCAGGGACCATAGGAGCCAGGCGCACCGGCCAGCCCCTGGTGAGTCTCACTCTTTTCCTGCATGATCCACTGTGCCTTCCTTCCTGGGTGGACAGAGGTGGAAGACAGGCTGGGACCACATGGCCTGTAGGGCTCACACTCTATTACAGCCAGGACCCCTCCCCGGCCCCCAGGCAGCAACCCCAATCCCTAAAGCCACGACCTGGGGCCTCAGCCCGCCTGCGGTCTCCGGGGGTGCCCAGCCCACACGTGTGCCCACCTGCGAGGGCGTGGGGTGGGCGTGGTCATTTCTTGTCTTACATTGGAGACAGGAGAGCTTGAAAAGTCACATTTTGGAATCCTAAATCTGCAAGAATGCCAGGGACATTCCAGAAGGGGACATTGGCCGGGCGCAGTGGCTCACGCCTGTAATCCCAGCACTTTGGGAGGCCGAGGCGGGCGGATCACAAGGTCAGGAGATCGAGACCATCCTGGCTAACATGGTGAAACTCCGTCTGTACTAAAAATACAAAAAATTAGCCGGGCGTGGTGGCGGGTGCCTGTAGTCCCAGCTACTCGGGAGGCTGAGGCAGGAGAATGGCGTGAACCCGGGAGGCGGAGCTTGCAGTGAGCCCAGATCGCACCTCTGCACTCCAGCCTGGGCGACAGAGCGAGACTCCGTCTCAAAAAAAAAAAAAAAAAAACGGGGACATTGAGCCAGAGAGGAGGGGTGGTGTCCCCAGATCACACAAAGGGCAGTGGTGGGACAGCTCAGAGCAAGCAGCTCTTAGTGGGGGGCCCAGGTTCGGTGCCGGCGCTGCAGCCAGGCTGTGGAGCCGCAGGCCTCCTTCCTGGGGTGGGCCGTGGGGCTGACTCCCCCTCCCTTTCTCCTGAAAGAAGGAGGACCCCTCGGCCGTGCCTGTGTTCTCTGTGGACTATGGGGAGCTGGATTTCCAGTGGCGAGAGAAGACCCCGGAGCCCCCCGTGCCCTGTGTCCCTGAGCAGACGGAGTATGCCACCATCGTCTTTCCTAGTGGAATGGGCACCTCGTCCCCCGCCCGCAGGGGCTCAGCCGACGGCCCTCGGAGTCCCCAGCCACTGAGGCCTGAGGATGGACACTGCTCTTGGCCCCTCTGACCGGCTTCCTTGGCCACCGGTGTTCACAGACCCTCCACCATGAGCCCAGGTCAGCGCCTTTCCTCAGGAGAAACAGGCAGGGAACGGGCCCTTGCAGGCCGTCCAGGGGCCGAGCTGCCTGGGGGCGAAGGGGGCTCCAGCCTGCACCGGCACCAGGCACAGCCCCACCACAGGACTCATGTCTCAATGCCCACAGTGAGGCCAGGCAGCAGGTGTCACCATCCCCTACAGGGAGGGCCAGATGCAGTCACTGCTTCAGGTCCTGCCAGCACAGAGCTGCCTGCGTCCAGCTCCCTGAATCTCTGCTGCTGCTGCTGCTGCTGCCTGCGGCCCGGGGCTGAAGGCGCCGTGGCCCTGCCTGATGCCCCCGGAGCCTCCTGCCTGAACTTGGGGGCTGGTTGGAGACTGCCTTGGAGCAGCCAAGGTACCCCTGGCAGCGGTATCCCGAGACGCCCTGGACACAGGGCCCAAGACTGGGCACAGGGGTGGGAGGTGCATGGGGCTGGGGACTCCCTGGGAGTCATTTGCTCCCCACAGGCCTAGAGAAGTTTCAGGGAAGGTCAGAAGAGCTCCTGGCTGTGGTAGGCGGGGCAGGAAACCCCTCCACCTTCACACGTGCCCAGGCAGCACCTCAGGCCCTTTGTGGGGCAGGGAAACTGAGGCAGTAAGCAGGCAGGCAGAGCTGGAGGCCTTTCAGGCCCAGCCAGCACTCTGGCCTCCCGCCACCCCATTCCACCCCAGCCCCTCACACCACTAAGGAGAGTGATATCCTAGGGTCCCAAGGTCAGGAGGGCAGGGCTGGGGCTGACTCAGGCCCCTCCCAGCTGTGGCCACCTGGGTGTTGTGAGGGCAGAAGTGCAGGCACCTAGAGCCCCCCCATTTGCTCACCCTGGGAGCTCTCCTTGGAACCCATTCCCGAAATTATTTAAAGGGGTCTGGCCGGGCTCCCACCAGGGCCTGGGTGGGAAGGTACAGGCGTTCCCCCCGGGGGCCTAGTATCCCCGCCGCGGCCTATCCACTCCTCACATCCACACACTGCACCCCCACTCATGGGGCAGGACCACCAGCATCCAGGCAGCCAACGGGCACCTGAGTGGCTGGGACAAGGGACCCCCCTTCCCTGTGGTTCTATTATATTATAATTATAATTAAATATGAGAGCATGCTAAGGAGTTCTGTCCTGTCCGGTGGCTGTGGGGGCAGTGGGCAGGAGGGAGGGAGGCCTCCAGGGAGGGGCAAGGCTGCAGCCAGGCTGAGGCTGCGTGTGGAGGGTGCTGGCGGCTCCCCTGGATCCTGGCCTGAGTCAGGCCTTTTCCTCGCTGTCCCAGAAACACACAGGCCCTCCTCACCCTGTTTGCCCCACTCACACATACAGCCCTCCGGTGAAAAATTCCTCCAACATCACGGGGCTGGGGGCACCATCTTCCCCAAGCCCAGGCCTTTGGGGGGGTCCCACGGCCTCCATCCCCAGGCTTCCTGGCCAGGCATGGGTGTCCCTGAGTGACTGTGCCTGCTCCATAGCCCCCGTGTCCCCATGCTTGCCAGTCCCTCCGGGCAGGGGTGGTGCCTGGTGCCAGGGCATCCACAGCCGGGTGGGAGGGCTGCCCTGGGCTATGAGGGACACAGCATCTGAGGGTCCCTCCCCAAGTACACAGGGTGGGGGCAGTGGGGGAGGCGGGGTCACACCTGCTGGAGCCCCCTCAACCGGGACGGTGCTGGGAAGGGAGCCCTGCCAGGCCCTCGGGCGCCGCAGCCACCCACCCACTGCCCCGCCCCAGGATTCATTCTGTGCTTGCCACCCTGGAGCCCGGTCCTGGAGGGGGCAAGGGTTAGAATCCCCATGCCTGTGTCAGGGACAGGCACACAGACCTCGCAGCTCTGGGAACTCCCGGTGAGATCCCGCAGATCAGGCCTGGCAGGGAATGCTGCCCATTCACAGCGCAGCGCGCCCGCGTCCAGAACTCACGGTTCTCATACACCCATTCACAGTGCAGCGCGCCCACGTCCAGAACTCACGGTTCTCATACACCCATTCACAGTGCAGCGCGCCAGCGTCCAGAACTCACGGTTCTCATACACCCATTCACAGTGCAGCGCGCCCGCGTCCAGAACTCACGGTTCTCATACACCCATTCACAGTGCAACCCGCCAGCGTCCAGAACTCACGGTTCTCATACACCCATTCACAGCGCAGCGCGCCAGCGTCCAGAACTCACGGTTCTCATACACCCATTCACAGCGCAGCCCGCCAGCGTCCAGAACTCACGGCTCTCATACACCCATTCACAGCGCAGCGCGCCCGCGTCCAGAACTCATGGTTCTCATACACCCATTCACCCCATTCACAGCGCAGTGCCCTAGGAGATGGAGTGGTGGGCGATGTTTCATCTAGGACAGCAAGAGAGAAGATGCTCCCGGCATAAACCTAGCCACAAATGTGGGAAAGCTGCCGCAGAGGCTGAACTCAAAGGCACCCTGACCCTGGGCCCCAAAGAGGCGCCACAGCTGCAAACATGCACGTTCTTCCGATGCAATTTGTAAATTTAACACGACCCCAGTAAAAACCACAGTTCTGGAACTATCATGCTCATATGGAAAAATTAACAAGCAAGTAACAGCCAAAAAAACCATGAAAAGAAAGTGAAAGAGGACCAGCTTTATGAGCTCAGGGGAAACTTACTGTAATGAAAACAGGGTGGGATAAGCACCAGAAGACACAGGAACAGGCCAGTCCCTGCGACCCAAATCGGTGAGGGGGAAAAAGACTTTAACCAACTGCCCAGGGATAGGGATAGCCATTTGGAAAGGTATTAAGTTAGACTCATATGCACAAATCCCAAATGCAGCAGAGAGAGAAGCATAAAAAAAGAACCCTGGCCGGGCACGGTGGCTCACGCCTGTAATCCCAGCACTTTGGGAGGCCGAGGCAGGCGGACCACGAGGTCAGGAGATCCAGACCATCCTGGTTAACACGGTGAAACCCCATCTCTACTAAAAATACAAAAAATTAGCTGGGCGTGGTGGCAGGCACCTGTAGTCCCAGCTACTTGGGAGGCTAAGGCAGGAGAATGGCGTGAACCCGGGAGGCGGAGCTTGCAGTGAGCCGAGATCGCGCCACTGCACTCCAGCCTGGGCGACAGAGCGAGACTCCGTCTCAAAAAAAAAAAAAAAAAGGAACCCTACAAGAAACAAGAAACCGTGGGTGCATTCTTACAGTGTGGGAGGGGAAGGCATTCCCAATGAATAAAGGACATCAGGGAGCAATTAAAGAAAAGACTGATACACTGAACTCCATATATTGGAAAACAAAAAACTTTAGCTTAGCAAAAAAAACATAAACAAACTGAGGGAAAATATTTGCACCACCACAAAAGAGCGAATATGCCAGTCGTAGGAAGATCTAAGAGTCTGGAAAAAGCAAGGGCAAAAGTACGCGAGAAAGTGGAGACATAGCCCAACAGCTCAGAGAAAATGTGTGTGTGTGAGCCTGTGTGTGCACGTGTCTACACGTGTGTGGACATATGTGCACATACAAATGTGTATATGTACATACACGGGTATGTGTGGGGTGTGTGTGTACAGGTGTGCGGATGTGTGTATCTACAATATACGTATATACGGCAGTGCATGCGTGCATATACATATCCCTTAAACAATGAAAGGATGTTCAGTTTCTCTCATAATAACAAAAATACAAGTTGAAACTACATCCACCAGGCTGGCAGAGCTCTGACAACGGTGCGGCTGTTGCGAGGCTGCAGGGAGCAGGCCTGAGGGGCTGGCGGGGGAGCCGAGCTGGAGACGCACCCGTGCTGTCTGGTAAGCGCTGGGCACTTGCCCTTTGCCCCCTCAACCCCCTGTCCTCGTAGAAACACTTCCCAGAGGTCACCGGCAAACACGTGCAGACGCAGAGCCCACGAGCTCACGGCGCTGGCTCGGCAACGGCAAAGCCGTCCAAAGCCAGCCAGGGGCTTGAGCCCGCCCTGGAGTCTCCGTCAGCTGAGAGCCGAGGCCCAGGGCTCCCCAGAAAGTCAGGGCCCTCAAGACCATGAGGGGACGCAAGCGCAGGACGGGACAACTCGCTGTCCCCAACTTGCCGTCGTGTGAAAATGACATGGCAGCAGTCTGAGCATCAAACAATGCCAAATTAAAATTAAAAACCTAATTGAGGCTTGGCACGGTGGCACTTTGGGAGGCCGAGGCGGGAGGGTCGCTTGAGCCCAGGAGTTTGAGACCAGCCTGGGCCACAAACTGAGATCCTGTCTCCACAAAAAAAATTTTTAAATTAGCCAGGTGCGGTGGTCCTAGCTCCCGGGGAGGCTGAGGCGGGAGGATCCCTGGGGTCCCGGAGGTGGGGGCCGCAATGAGCCACGATGGTGCCCCTGACTCCAGCCTTGGCGACAGAGCAAGACCCTGTCAAAAAAAAAAAAAAGCCTAATTGATTGACACACTTTGAGTATGTTTAAAAGAACATGAGCTCAGATCGATACTCACAAAAAGAGACAAGGCGGGCGGGGAGGGAGGAAGCGGTCGCTGTCCCCGGCCGGGCGGGCGTCCGCGGTGGCGGCGGCTGAGAGAACGCGGCGCAGTCAGCACTTCGCCTCCCGCCTTCCCGTCAGGCCGCCCCGCGCCGCCGCGCACTCACTTTTTCCGTCCCTGGCTGGCCCCGGGCCTGTGTCGCCGCCTGGCTGCGGCTGCGCTCCCGCCCCACCCACGCGCCCCAGGCGGGTCGTCCCGGCCTCGCTCAGCAGCTGCCGCGGCTCCCCGAGCGCCCTGGGTGTGGCCGGGCCTCCGGGCTCCCCGGGGGACAGTGCTGGGAGGAGGCCAGGGCGCGTGGGATCCAGAGCGGGAGAGGGGCGGCCCCGCCCCGTGTCCCGGGCCCCTGAGCCCGGCCAGCTCCACCCACCCCGCGCCCCCGCGCCCCCGCGCCCCGACCCTGCAGCGCCGCCCCCACTCCTGCGCCCCACCCCGCCCACGGCCACACCGGCCCGGTCTACGGAGTGCGTGGGCGCTGGACGCCTTACTCTGCACGGGGGACCGCAGGTCCTGTGGGCCTCGTGGATGGAGCCCAGGGTCCTCGGAATTGGGCGGGGTTGGGGGGAGTCTGCCCAGGGCTCCCAGCAGGAGCGAAGGTGAGCAGCGGGGGCCTCTGAAAGGGAACCTACCCTCGGGCTACAGGAGACAGGGCTGGCGATCTGGGTGCAGCGCCGAGGCCTTGGGGGCTGGCGGAGCCGCATGAGGGGCTGCCGTGGGAGTCCTGGTGGTCTCTGCCCTCGTGCGTCAGGGCTCCAGTGTGGACACACCTCACTTTGCGTCTGGGTGAGGCTCCTGAGATTCTGGAGAGTTCAGGATGTGGAGGGTCCTCTGGAGGGTGACCGAGGCCGTGTGACCTTTGCCCCCTCAACCCCCTGTCCTCGTAGAAACACTTCCCAGAGGTCACCGGCAAACATGTGCAGACGCAGAGCCCACGAGCTCACCTTCTTGGGTGGATCTCCACGTGTCCTCCCCTAACCTCTGACCCCAGTCAGTCTGCCGCACCCACCAGTGGGGGCCCCTGTGTTTGTCCAGCCTTAGAAAACCGGGCCGGGGTGTGGCCGGAGGGGCACTGCCGGGGCCGCTGGCCAGGGCTGTGAGAGCGCAGGACGCCTGCCCCGGGCACGGGGCACCATCGTCCCCAACTACTTAGCCACAGAATCCAAGGTTGGTTTGGGGTCTTAAGTTTTTATCTCAATTCAACCTGCAAAACCAAGTTATTACGTACATGGAGTAGTATTCAGCCTTAAAAAGATGGAAGTCAGTGCACCACATTCACAGCAGCGCAATTCACAATCAGCCGCCACGTGGAAGCAGCAGCCCCGTGTCCACCGCGGGAAGAAGGAGCAGACAGCACGGGGATTCCGCACAGAGGAAGTCACCTCAGGAAGGAAGGGCTCCCACACCCGCCGCAGCGTGGAGGAACCTCGAAGATGTCACACCAAGGGGCACAAGCCACAAAAGGACAAACACTGTGTGACTCCACACACACGAGGTCCCCAGAGTGGGCCGGTTCATAGGCAGAAAAAGCAGACGGTGGGGCCCGGGGCGGGGGAGCCAGCGGGAAGTGAGTGTTTAATGGGGACACTTTCCGTTTTGCAAGAGAAAAAGTTTCTGTTTCTGGGCTGGGAGGTCAGCCGCTGAACTGCTGAACCGCTGAACCGCAGTGGCTGGGTGGGGAAAGTGGGCCTCGGCCACTGCCTGGCCTATGCAGCTGCCCTGGAGTCAGGGGCAGGGGCAGGAGGGCCAGATGTGAGCCCTCAGCCCATGGCAGCCTTCAGCCTCGCTGATGGACAGAAGGGGAAACTGAGGCCCAGGGAGGTGTAGCTGTAGTAGTGAGCGTTCTCTAGAGAAATAGAACCAATAGGCGGGGTGTGGTGGCTCATGCCTGTAATCTCAGCACTTTGGGAGGTCAAGGCGGGCAGATCACTTGAGGTCAGGAGTTCGAGACCAGCCTGACCAACATGGAGAAACCCTATCTGTACTAAAAATACACAATTAGCCGTATGTGGTGGCACATGCCTGTAATTCCAGGTACTTGGGAGGTTGAGGCAGGAGAATCGCTTGAAACCAGGAGGTGGAGGTTGCAGTGAGCCGAGATCGCACCATTGCACTCCAGCCTGGGCAACAAGAACAAAACTCCATCTCAAAAAAAGAAAAAAAAAAAAAGAACCAATAGAATGTGGAGACAGAGAGAGAAACTTACTTGGAGAAATTGGCTCACATAACTGTGGCAGGCAGGCAGGCTGGGGACGCAGGAGGAGCTGAAGTAGCCACTCAAATCCAAAGACGCCTGCAGGCAGGATTCCATCCTCCTTTCTCTCCTTTCTCTCCGGCCTTTATAGACTGGATGAGACTCCTGTGTCGCGGAGGCTGACCTCCTGATTCGAAGTCTACTGATTTCAGTGGTAATTTTATCTTCGAAAAATACCTTCACTGAAACATCTGGACTGCTGTTTGACCGACATCAGAGTCCTGCAGCCTGGCCAAGCTGACACAGAATGAAGCATTGCAGGCCGGAGGAGGCAGAGCAGGTGGCACGCAGGACCCCAGCTCTTCCAGGACGTCTGGGCTCGTGGGGGGAATGGCCGGTGCTGCAGGGGGTCCCTCAGCCAAGGCGGGCCTGCAGCCGATCACATTTTCACAAGTCCAGTGGCCATGTGGATGCCCTCAAGATTATACCAATTGTCATCCACTTTTTTCCTTCTCTTTTCTTGGAGTTTTTATAGCTATACTTTTTAAAAAATTAGTAGGCTCAGGCCGGGCGCGGTGGCTCACGCTTGTAATCCCAGCACTTTGGGAGGCCAAGGCGGGCGGATCACGAGGTCAGGAGATCGAGACCACGGTGAAACCCCGTCTCTACTAAAAATACAAAAAATTAGCCGGGCGCGGTGGCGGGCGCCTGTAGTCCCAGCTACTCGGAGAGGCTGAGGCAGGAGAATGGCGTGAACCCGGGAGGCGGAGCTTGCAGTGAGCCGAGATTGCGCCACTGCACTCTAGCCTGGGCGACAGAGCGAGACTCCGTCTCAAAAAAAAAAAAAAAAAAAAAAAAAATTAGTAGGCTCTACTATCTAAAGCAGTTTGGGGTTTATGGAAAAGCTGAGCGGAAAGTAGACAGTGCCCCTCGCCTCGCCCCTCACGCAGACTCTGCACCCCTTTTGTTAGTGCCTTGCCTTGGTGCTGGGTACTTGCTGTGCGACGAATCTGCACTGACCTGGCCCCGTCACGCAGGGTCCACAGCTCGAACTGGGGGCCAGTCTTGGCGTCTTGCGTTCTGGGACTCCCTGGCAAGTACATAAGGTCAGGTATCCACCATGATGGTGTCAGGAGCGGCTCCCCTGCCCCGAAATTCCCCCGAGCTCCACTATTCACCCCTCCCTTCCCTGGCAACCACTGAGGATTTTTACTGTCTCCTTAGATTGCCTCTCCCGGAATGTTGTATAGTTGGAATCATGCAGTATGCAGCCTTTTCAGATTAGCTTTGAGAACTAAAAATAGGCCGGGTGCGGTGGCTCACACTTGTAATCCCAGCACTTTGGGAGGCCGAGGCGGGCGGATCACGAGGTCAGGAGATCGAGACCACGGTGAAACCCCGTCTCTACTAAAAATACAAAAAAAATTAGCCGGGCGTGGTGGCGGGCGCCTGTAGTCCCAGCTACTCGAAGAGGCTGAGGCAGGAGAATGGAGTGAACCCGGGAGATGGAGCTTGCAGTGAGTCGAGATAGCGCCACTGCACTCCAGCCTGGGTGACAGAGCGAGACTCCGTCTCAAAAATAAAATAAAACAAAATAAAATAAAATAAAATAAAATTCTAAGCCCCCAGTCAACTAAAAGGACACCTATTAGCCAAGGAGACCCCAGAGAAACCTTAACACCTGAGTTCCCAGCTAGGACGGGACAGGAGAGCAGATACACCTCGTTAGAGCCCCTCCCTTTTGTGGTTTAGACACAAATGCCCAGAGTGAATGTTGAAATAGAGACCATAAGACTGGCAGGACTGGGCCAGGCGTGGTGGTTCATGCCTGTAATCCCAGCACTTTGGGAGGATGAGGTGGGTGGATCACTAGAGGTCAGGAGTTCAAGACCAGCCTGGCCAACGTGGTGAAACCCCATCTTTACTAAAAATAAAAAAATTAGCTGGCCGTGGTGGCAGGCGCCTATAATCCCAGCTACTCGGGAGGCTGAGGCAGGAGAATCGCTTGAACCTGGGAGGCGGAGGTTTCAGTGAGCCGAGATCGCACCACTGCACTCCGGCGTGGGAGACAGAGTGAGACTCTGTCAAAAAAAAAAAAAAAAAAAAAAAATTGGCAGGACTGAATACAGCAGTAAGATGCCAAATTATCAACAGGACCTGAGGCCGCACTAGGCAGGGTGAAGTCACACACACTGTGCTGACTTATGTCCTGCCTGCCGTGAGGTTTTCTTTTTTCTTTTTCTGAGGTGGAGTCTCACTCCGTTGCCCAGGCTGGAGTGCAGTGGGGCCATCTCGGCTCACTGCAACCTCCGCCTCCCAGATTCATGCCATTCTCCTGCCTCAGCCTCCCGAGTAGCTGGGATTATGGGCATGCGCCACTACACCCGGCTAATTTTTGTATTTTTAGTAGACAGGATTTTACCATGTTGGCCAGGCTGGTCTTGATCTGACCTCGTGATCTGCCAGCCTCGGCCTCCCAAAGTGCTGGGATTACAGGCGTGAACCACCGTGCCCGGCCGAGGTTTTCTTTTTCTCTAGCAGCTAAACGAGCACCAGCCTCTAGTGAAGCCACATTCGCACAGCTGCATCTCACCTGCCACCAGACGCTGGCTCATGACCCGCTCCCCTCGGCCACCAGCACTAATGACCACTTTGATTGGACAAGAGACTGATTTCTGTAACTTTTCTATGAAAAGGAATCTTGTGTGGTAAATTTTTGTCCTAAAGTGAAATGACTGGTTATTTAAGAAAGCAAGAGTACAGGACAAACCATTAAGTCCAGCATGTCGTAAACGGTCCGTGTAAGTTGTGATAAGGTTCATAAAAAAAAATGTACACCTGTAATCCTAGCACTTTGAGAGGCCAAGGTGGGCAGATTACTTGAGCCCAGGAGTTCAAGACCAGCCTGGGCAACTTGGTGAAACTCCATCTCTACTAAATTACAAAAATTAGCCTGGTGTGGTTGTGCACGCTTGTAATCCCAGCTACTCGGGAGTCTGAGACAGGAGAATGGCATGAATCCGGGAGGCAGAGGCTGCAGTGAGCTGAGATGGCACCACTGCATTCCAGCCTGGGACACAGAGAAAGACCCTGTCTCAAAAAAAAATTTTTTTTAAGTATGAAAGGAATTTTGTATATGTTTAAATTGGCTATTACTAAAAGGAAATTGCTTATAACAGTCTTTCTAAAGATTGAACTTTGATATTAAAAGTACACTAATTGGGCCGGATGCAGTGGCTCACGCCTGTAATCCCGCCACTCAGGAGGCCGAGGTGGGCGGATCATAAGGTCAGGAGTTTGAGACCAGCCTGGCCAACATGGTGAAACCCTGTCTACACTGAAAATACAAAAATTAGCTGAATGTGGTGGTGGGCACCTGTAATCCCAGCTACTCAGGAGGCTGAGGCAGAAGAATCGTTTGAACCCGGGAGGCGGAAGTTGCAGTGAGCTGAGATGGTGCCATTGTACTCCAGCCTGGGCAACAGGGCGAGACTCCATCTCAAAAAAAAAAAAAAAAATACACTAATTAATATAAAACCAAAGTATTCGGTTAGAGAAAAGTTTTGTTAAAATAATAATTTGCTATTAATAAAATTTGATGTTTAGGCTGGGCGTGGTGGCTCACACCTGTAATCCCAACATTTTGGGAGGCCGAGGCAAGTGGATCACCTGAAGTCAGAAGTTTGAGACCAGCCTGACCAACATGGTGAAACCCCGTCTCTACTAAAAATACAAAAGTTAGCTGGGCGTGGTGGCAGACACCTGTAATCCCAGCTACTCAGGAGCCTGAGGCAGGAGAATCGCTTGAACCTGGGAGGCGGAGGTTGCAATGAGCCAAGATCGTGCCACTGCACTCCAGCCTGATAACAAAGCGAGACTCCATCTCAAAAAAAAAAAAAAAAATTGATGTTTAATTCTGCGTTCATCCTTGCCTTCTGCTCTTGTGCCCTTGCCAAGGTGTATCTTTCTGCTTGGTTGGGATGATAACCTTCCCTTTCAGCCTTTTCATCAGCTCTGTAACTTTCTTTTCCAATTGTAACTACTGTTGTGGCCTGATGCTGAACTGTTGATCTCAAAGGTCTAGAAAAGCAATGTTTTCCTTCAATGTAACTTGATTCTGTACTCTTGGCTTTTCTTGTTATACATTGTTCAGCATAGCCAGGAAAGTCCTCATGCTGTGACTAAGAGTCACGCATTGCCCTGCTCAAGGTGCTGGTTTTCTTGTTTACTTTCCTCTGTGATATCAGGTACACTCGTGACCCTGGACACACTCTTCCTACACCTGATTAAATTCAAATATCCTTTTACATCAGGTTTGACTTCCAGATTAGCTCAGTGGGCTTCCAGAGGAGAAGCAATCACTGCAGAAGGCGTTTCTTTGCCTTTTGAGTAACTGGCCTCAAAAAACGAAGATTTTGCATTTTATCAAGATAATTTCCAGTGTCATTTTTATTTGGTTTTTTGATTGCTTATGAAAACTGAGCTTGTTTTTACATCTGTGTAACTTTCTGCCTTGCCATTGAACATGGCAATGGTTACATGAGTAACTATTATCTTACAATGACCTAGGATTCTATTTTGATCAAATGTTTTGAGCCTTTTAACATCTTTCACAAGAGTCCACAAAATCAAATCCTGCATTAAGCATCTGACTTAGACTTATTGCAGGCAGGATCATCAAAGCTATAAAAATGAATCATTACAAGATTATACATATTTTTTTGAGACAGAGTCTCACTCTGTTGCCCAGGCTGGAGTGCAGTGGCACAGTCATAGCTCACTGCAGCCTCAAACTCCTGGGTTCAAGTGAACCCAAAGTGCTGGGATTATAGGAGTGAGCCTCCACACCTAGCCTGTAAAATCTTTTTGCAGCTTCCAGTCGGGTCATGAACTCCAAAATCACCACCTCCAGCCTGCTGATTACATACACTGGAAGAGACATCAGTTATAGGACTCTTTCCCCCCGACTTTGGAAGGGTCCTTAAAAGGTACTATTAACAAATCCATGTGCTACCAAGTTACAGGGAGTTGACTCCTGGGCACACATAGAGTATGAGTCCATTTTCACACTGCTATAGGGAACTGCCCGAGACTGGGTAATTTATAAACAAAATGACAGCCAGAGGAAGACGTAAAGGAAAGGCATCCAGGCAGGGAGCATTGCAGCTACAAATGCCCTGAGAGCCTGTATGAGTTCGATTTCACACGCTGTAAAGACACTACCTGAGGCGGGGTAATTTGTCAACAAAAGAGGGTTCATTAACTCACAGTTCACCATGGCTGGGGAAGCCTCAGGAAACTTAGAATCATGGTGGAAGGTGAAGGGGAAGCAAGGCACGTCTTAATTTAATTTTGCGTTCATCCTGTTCATCACGGCAGGGGAGAGAGAAAGAGCAAAGGGGGAAGAGCCTCTTATCGAACCACCAGATCTCGTGAGAACTCAGTACCACGAGAACAGCGTGGGGGAAACAAGCTCCCATGACCCAATCAGCTCCCACCAGGTCCCTCCCTCCACACGTGGGGATTACAATTCGAGATGAGATTTGGGTGGGGACACAGAGCCAAACCCTATCGCATCATCTAAAAAAGGCACCAACTCCTGCTGGATCTTGAGCATTCCACACTGGTATCTGGAACCAGACTCAAGCTAACCAAAGCCTCGTCTTCAGATCTGGGGGAAGACAACCATCGAAGGGAACGGCTTTCATGAGACACAGGGCTGGGCTTGTACTCCAAGACGTTAAGACACCTCACAGTTTTCCCTCTATCTGAATCAATATAATTTGCTCTATGTCTTAGTCCTATATACTTCAGACGTTTAGCTACCTATGAGCTTCCTTTTCCTGTTCTTATCAGAACTGAACAGCGCTTATGGCCTTTTTATTTAAAATGTTACCGATTCTTTGTTTTGTTTTCCAAAGTCAAGAAAACCTTTTTTCTTTTAACCTATTTATAGGTGACAGAAACTGAGTAAAATAACGAAGCTCAGCTTTCTCTCTCTACCTTCCACCTCCAGAATTCAAAAACTATTCATGAGCATTCCTACAGCAATTACGGTTGCCTGGGGCTGAAGGGGCGGGGCCTGGTCCCCGCATCGCTGTGCAGTAAAAGCAGCGGACGATCTCGCCTTGGGAGAAACGGGAGATAGATACACACGCTGACATTTACATTTCACCCGTGTGCGTTTGGGGAAAGCTGTGGAATGAATGGGATGGAATGACACTCCGGTTTGAGCAGGTAAAGCAAGTGCTTGGGGCCATGATAACTTTTTTAATCACATGAAGTGGAAAACGCTTAGGAGAATGGTTCCGGAAGCCACGCAGCTGGGCCGCGAGATGGTGTCTACCACCTGAGAGCCGTGAACGACAGAGGACTGGCTGGGCCTTCATCTCCACATCTGGAAAACAGAAATGTTCTCCGCCCCGCGGGGCTTTATTTAATTCTAAATGGAACAACGCACTGGAAGCACGGGGCGCGCAGCGAGCCTTCTGCGCATGCGCACAGGGCAGGAGCAGAAAGTCCAACAAAGAGAACTTGGTGGAGAAGAACAGAAAGGGAGACACAGAGTTAGAGACACAGGGAGACAGAGAGACAGAGAAAGAGAGAGACAGAGACGCAGACACAGAGACAAACAAAGACACAGAGACAGGGAGACAGAGACACAGAGAGAGAGACAGAGACGCAGACAGAGACAGAGACGCAGAGAGAGACACAGAGAGAGACAGAGACACAGAGAGAGACAGAGACACAGAGAGAGACAGAGACACAGAGAGAGACAGAGACACAGAGAGAGACAGAGACACAGAGAGAGACAGAGACAGAGACACAGAGAGAGACACAGAGAGACAGAGACACAGAGACAGAGACACAGAGAGAGACACAGAGAGACAGAGACACAGAGACAGAGACACAGAGAGAGACAGAGAAACAAAGACAGAGACACAGAGAGACAGAGACACAGAGAGACAGAGACACAGAGAGACAGACAGAGTCAAGGAAAGAGACAGACACAAACACAGAGAGAGACAGTCCGAGACACAGAGACAGAGAAAGACACAAACACAAAGGGAAACAGACACAGAGACAGAGAGACAAGGACAGAGAAAGGGTGGGGGAGGGAGAGAGAGAGCAAGAGAGTAACTCCCAGCTGACTAAACACAGCAAAGAGAGAATTAGTGAACTAGAAAAAAAAAAAAGCCAAGAAAACCCAACCAGAACATAGCACAGACACGAACGAGGAGAGTGCACAGCAGAGGGCCATGCGGCGGTGAGAGGTCCCACGCCTGCGTCCTGGAGCCCAGAAGGCGGGAGCAAGGTGGGACTCTGGTGGCCACACAGCTGTTTCCTGAGGCTGCGTAGCAAATCACACAGACCTGGAGCTTGAAACGACACAAATGCATCCCCAGAATTTCTGGAGGCCGAGGGTCTGACACAGCCTCCCCGAGCTAACATCAACGGGTCCGCGGGGCTTCACTTCCCGCCTTTCCCAGCTTCCAGAGGCCACTGGCTCCTCAGCTGCTGCCCGTCCTCCATCTTCAAACCCAGCTCCAAGGCCTCTCACTCCTCTCCCACCCTCTGTCCCCTCCCATAAGGACTCTGGTGAGACCCTGGGCCCACCCAGATGACCAGGATGATTTCTCACGGCCCCCTCGGCGCAGCCCTTCACCATGACGTCATGGTGCAGGCCCCGGAGTGAGGACGCAGACGGCTTCCAGGCCCTTGTTTGGCCTGTCAGATATCAAGGCTGTTTACCATCTTCCTAGAGGTCCTTGCCAGCCCAGTAAGCCAGGACAAGAGGTAAAAGGATGAGGGTTAGGAAGGAACCACAGAGACATCCTGCCTCCATGAAAGAGCCCTGACCCCGGCGCTGGCACCGTGTTCCCCGCCACGTTCCTGAACCACTGCCCGGCCTGGGGACAGTAGCAGGGGTTGCCCCTAAGGCTCAGGGTGTGCGTCTGCCCCCTCACCCTACTGTGAAGGAACACCGGAGGCTGGGTGATTCTTAAAGAAAAGAAGTTTAATCGGCTCCCAGTTCTGAGGCTCTACAGGAAGCGTGGTGCGGGCATCTGCTCAGCTTCCGGGGAAGCCCCAGGAAACCCCCAATCCTGGTGGAAGAGAAGGGGGAGCAGGCGCGTCACATGGTGAAAGCAGGAGCAGGTGGGGAGGTGCCGCACACCTTTAAACAGGTCTCAGGGGAACTCACTGTCGTGGGGACAGCACTGAGGCGACGGCAGTAAACCCTCATGAGAATCCACCCCGTGATCCAATCACCTCCCACCAGGCCCCACCTCCAACACTGGGAATTACAATTCGACATAAGATTTGGGAGGGGACACAGATCAAAATCATATGGGGTGGAAGGAAGGAAAAGAGGCTGGGAGAGCAGCCGTCGGGAGTGTGGAGGTGGGGCAGGGGTTCAGGAGCCGGTCAGGTGCCAGGGGAGCCGCCCGTGGTGGGGGAATCTAGGGGGCTGGTCTCTCTGGAGGCACAGGCCTCCCAGGATGCCAGAGGAACAGCATGGGGGAGGACTGTCCCCAGGCACAGCGATCCCCCACCAGCAGACACCAGATGTTCTGAGCCCGCCGCAGCTGGGGCAGTGGCAGGAGGGCAAGGAAGGGCCCACCTGAGGAGGCCACGGCTGCTGGGAGGGGCCCTTGGCAGGGCCAGCTCCGGCCCCTTCTTCAGACCTGACCCAACCCCAGCTCAGAGGGTGCTCCAGCCACGGAGAGCCCGGGACGTCGAGAGGCTCCACCACGGTGACCAGAGCTCCTGGGGACCTCGAGCCCAAGTCTGTCTGACACAGGCCGAGGCTGCACACCGCCAGGCAGTGACGGCCAGGACCCCCGGGGTCTGAGGCCCACGTGGATGGACGGACGGATGGACAGACGGCAAAGGCGGGAAGCTGTGCTGCTTCCCAGGCTGCTGCGATAAATCTCACCGCCTGGCGGCTGAAGCGATGCCAATATGTCCTCTCGCGGCTCTGGAGGCCGTCTGAAGCCAAGGGTGACAGGCCTGCACCCTCTCTGAAGGCTGCAGCACAGGGTCCTTCAGCCTCTTCCAGCTCTGAGCAGCCCCCGTGGCTGGTGGCAGCATCACTGCAGCCTCTGCCTCTGCCTTCAAACGGCTTCTCCCTGCGTCTGTGGCTCACAAGGACAGTCGTCACCGGGCTAAACCCACTGCAATCCAGTATGACCTCCTCTTACCTCCATCACGTCTGCAAAGGCCCTACTTGCAAATAAAGTAGCAGAGTCTGAGCTTCCAGGGGGACATGAATCTGGGGACGCCGCTCACCCCAGTATAGAAGCAAATGACGAAGAATGGGCCATGCAGAGCCGCAGTGGGCTCCACGGCTTCCAGAACCCCAGAGAGGCCTGTGGCTCCTTTGGTTCGGATCTGAAGGCAGAAGAGTGGACTGTGATGACCCTGCTAGCCACGAGCCAGGACACACACGTGACAGGATGCACCCAGCACACGACCTACACACACACCACGAGCCAGGACACACGCATGACAGGATGCACCCAGCACACGACCTATAGACGTGCCACAAGCCAGGACACACACGTGACGCAATGCACCCAGCCCGTGATCTACACACACACCATGAGCCAGGACACACGTGTGACAGGATGCACCCAGCACACGACTTACATACACATCACAAGCCAGGACACATGCATGACACAATGTACCCAGCACGTGATCTACACACACACCATGAGCCAGGACACACACTTGACACGATGCACCCAGCACGTGATCTACACACGCGCCACAAGCCAGGACACATGCATGACAGGATGCACCCAGCACACGACCTACATGTGCCACGAGCCAGGACACACACATGACACAATGCACCCAGCACACAACCTACACACGCTCCACGAGGCAGGACACACACATGACAGGATACACCCAGCACACGACTTACATACACGTCACAAGCCAGGACACGTGCATGACACAATGTACCCAGCACGTGATCTACACGCACACCATGAGCCAGGACACACGCGTGACACCATGCACCCAGCACGTGATCTACACACGCACCATGAGGCAGGACACATGCATGACACGATGCACCCAGCACGTGATCCACACGTGCACCCCAGATTCCCATGTTGAAATATTAACCCCAAAGTGATAAGGTCAGGAGGTGGGGCCTCCTGGGAGGGTGGAGCCCTCATGAACGGGATAGTGTCCCATACAGGAGACCCAGGAGAGACCTCTCCCTCCCGCCATGTGTGACACAGCCAGAGGCCGCCATCCATGAGCCGGAAACTGGGCCCTGACCAGACACGGAGCCTGCCCTCATGATCACAGACTTTGACCTTGGACTTACGGCCTCCGGAACCATGAGAAATACATTTCTGTTGTTTCCAAGCTCCCTGGTCTGTGTATTTCATTTTGGCAGCCCCAAGGGACTAAGACACAGACCCCTCTAAAACCAGCACTGCCAGGGCCCGGGCAAGGGGCCCCTCGTATGAGGGGCTGAGGCTGCCTGAGGTGGGGAGGGGCCTGGGGTGACTGTGGGAACTCAGGGCTGTCAGGGGCCCCGGATCCAGGCCCCCTTCCTGCCCATGCCTGGAACCCAGTGGTGGCCCCTCTCAGGCAGCAGCCCTCCCGGCAGGGCAGTTGCTGGGGAAAAGGGGGGCCTCAAGGTGAGGTCATCTCTGCTCCCCTGGGGACCCTCGGCGACTCAGAGACCACCCGGACGCCCCGCACTGCTGGGGACTGGCCGTGGGTCCCCACCCTTGGGAATGGTCACCGAAGCCAGCCCAAGGGGTGACCAGACCCAGAGACACGCAAAGGAGCCCATCACACACAATTCAGGGCCGGGAAGAAGGTGGCACACGTGTGCACCCCCCGGCTGATGCCATTGTCCACAGGGGTGACACACGTGTGCACCCCCCGGCTGATGCCATTGTCCACAGGCGTGACACACGTGTGCACCCCCCGGCTGGCGCCGTTGTCCATGGGAATGACAGCAGGCTGGGCAGGATCGATGAAGCCAGAAGGAAGGGCCTGTAGGGAGAGGGGCCCAGGGGCTCACTTCTATTTCTTCTTTATAGCTTTCTACATTTTCCAGATTTTCTTTTTTTTTTTTTTTTTGGAGTCTCATTCTGTCACCCAGGCTGGAGTGCAGTGGCACAATCTTGGCTCACTGCAACCTCCACCTCCTAGGTTAAAGTGATTCTCCTGCCTCAGCCTCCCAAGTAACTGGGATTACATACCACCACACCCAGCTAATTTTTGTATTTTTAGTAGAGAAGGGATTTCACCATGTTGGCCAGGCTGGTCTCGAACTCCTGACCTCAAGTGATCCACCTGCTTTGGCCTCCCAAAGTGCTGGGATTACAGGCGTGAGCCACCGCGCCTGTCTCATTTTCCAGATTTTCTACAGTAAGCATATGTTGCTTTTATCATCAGAAATGAAGACTATAAAAGGAGAAGAAATAAAAAGGAACTTTCCTGGGGAAACAGCCCCAGTGGAGGCCAAGCGTCCTCCAGGGTGGGGTCAGGGGGGCGGGACACTGGGCTGGTCCTGGAAGGCGGCCCCCTCCTGGCGTCCAGCGCTGCGGGGAGAGGCCCTACCTCCTACTCCTCGGGCAGGAATTTCAGAGAGCGCAGCAGACCACTTGCAAATCACCCTCACCGGAGGCCAAGGGTGGAGGCCGCTTCCTCCCTCCTGCCCTCCCTCTGCTGGCCCCAGGACGTTTAGGAGCAGAGCTTTGCTAAGGCAGCGAGATTTTGGGATGGGGGTCAGAGAAGTGGGCTACAGCAGAGCTCCCCTCCCCAGGGCTGGAACCGGAAAAGGAAAGAAACGTCTACCCCGACACAAGCACGATTCCTTTATTTCAAGCCAGAAAGCAGCCAGTAAGAAGTGCTGCCACCCACAACGCCCTGGGCTACCTGCGGTCCTGCGCCTGGCCCTGCAGCCTCGGAAGGGAGCTGTGGGGGTCGCCCGGGCCCACTTCGTGCCCCCACCCTGCCCTGCTCACTCCCAGTCCTGCGCCTGGCCCTGCAGCCTCGGAAGGGAGCTGTGGGGGTCGCCCGGGCCCACTTCGTGCCCCCACCCTGCCCTGCTCACTCCCAGTCCTGCCCCTGGCCCTGCAGCCTCGGAAGGGAGCTGTGGGGGTCGCCCGGGCCCACTTCCTGCCCCCACCCTGCCCTGCTCACTCCCAGCCGCTGCTTGAGAGCTCTGAGGAGCAACTTGCTTCTAATCCACAGGACCCCGCACTAAGAGCCCCCCACATCCATCCTGGGGCACCCCAGCGTATTCCAGCCCTCTGCCCCGGGCACCCAAGGGGCATGGGCACGGCCAGAAGGCCTGTCAGGAGGGCCAGCAGCACCCCCGGGGCTTGTCCCCAAGGTTGGGCAGCTCGGGGCTGGCGGGCACGTTCTCCAGGACGTCACGTAGGGAGAATGTACAAAAGGAAATCTCATCATAGGAGGTCCTGGCCCCGCTCTCGTACAGGCAGGCGAAAACCAGGCCCCCCCCAGGGGCTGGCCCAATGGACGCCAGGTCAGAGTAGCCGCTGGGGCCCTCGTAGATCACCCAGGGCTCTGTCCAGCTGTGCGGGTCCAGCGGGGACTGGCTCAGGCGGATACCCATGTGTAGCCGAGCCCTGCGCCCCACTGGGTGGGAGTACAGCAGCCACGTGGGGCTCTGGGGTAGGTCAGCAAAGGGCATGGGGAGTGCCAGGGTCCAGGACCCCACGTCCCCACTGACCCCAGGCGTGGGGCCATCCCCCCGAGGCTGCAGACGGCTGACGGGCCCACCAGGCACCTGGCCTCCAGCAGCCTCCTCTGGGGGTTCACGGACTCCAGGACCGAGGAGTGGAGGGTGGAGGGGACTCCCGGGGCCCACTGACCAACCGTCATCCTGTGGCCTGCTGGGGGCGGGGGCTGGGAAGCCCACGATGCTGCCCTGGCAGCCCCAGGCAGTCTCGGGCAGGGAAGCCACGCGCTCTGCGGGCAGGAAGGAGGTGCCCTCGTCAGTGCTGAGCGCCTGCACGCGGCTGCCCAGGGAGCTCCGGGCGTTGCAGTAGAGGAAGCTGCCGGCCTGCCCACCGTCCACCGCCGCCAGCTGGCACTCGCCTGAGCGCAGGTTGGGCACGAGGCCTCCACAGCGCCAGGTGCGGCCGTGGTCATCGCTGTAGAAGGCGAAGGAGTGGGGGCTGGTCCGGCAGATCTTGCCAAAACACTCTCGGCGGTCCACACGGTAGGTGTAGGCGGGCACCAGCAGGCGGCCTGAGGGCAGCTGCACGCCATGGCCGGGACCCACGGCGAACGTGGCCCAGTCTGCAGGGAGGAGGGCGGAGGTGGGAGGGGCTGCCGGGTCCCCGAGGTCAGGGGGATGGAGGAAGGCACAGGGGGACGGGGAAGGAGGGGCTGGTGCCTCGGGTTAGGACCGTCGCACTCTGACCGCCCTTCCACACGACTCATCCCAGCCACTCTGAGTCCTCCCAGGCTGAACAAGCCTCTCACAGCCCTTAGCAGCCGAGCCCAGGTGGACGGCACCCAGGGAGGATGGCGAGCACTGCCCACACAAAGAGAGCGAAAGGCAGGCGGGGGGCATGAGGCCCTGCGGTGGGGTCCCTGGATCGGCCATGTGTCTGCTCCACTCCCTGCTGTGGCTCCCACGGGCCAGGGTCAGGTGGCCACAGAGGACGGGGTGGAGGGAAAGCTGTGGGTGAGGCCTGGCCAGGCTCTGGGCAGGGTGAGAAGGGAGTAAAGAATAAGAGGAAGGGGTGGGGCGGGGTGGCTGTTGGTTTGGGAGCTGAGAGACACCTCAGCGTCCAGCCTTCTCCTCTGCAGATAAAGAGATTACCGGGGGGGATGAGAGAGAGTCTTGGGTCAGCCATAGAGGGCCTGCTCCTGCCCACTGGGTGACTGGGGCGCAATCAATACCCATTTGACTGGGATGGGAGGCACAGGACAGTCCTGGGGAGAGGGACCTTTGGTTCCCTTGTGGCTGGAGGCAGGGTGGGGCAGAATGGAAATTTCCAGCTGAAATCTCCCTTCCATGTGGACCACGGCCAATCAAAGGGACCCAGACCGGCACCTGCCCTCCTACCCTGCACGGCACCACCGATGGCCTCCTCGGTGAGGTCCCGGGCGCTGCCCCACGAGAGGCCGGCGTCACGGCTGGCCACACAGCAGAGGCGCGCGGCGTTCCTTCCCGTGGCGATCTGCACGGCCTCAGGCGTGTGGCCCAGTACCGCGATGAAGAAGAGGAAGACGGTGCCCGTGCCAGCATCGTGCACAGGGCAGGGGTTCATGGACCGGTGCTCCGCCAGGGCCGCCGTCCCCAGCACGTGCAGCGCGCCCCACTGCCCAGAGGAGGAAGTTCCGCTACCAGGACGTCCAGGGACCTGGGCACAGCCCCCCGCAGGGCACCCGGGATTGCTGAGCCTGGTTTGCTCACCTCTACCTCGGGCATCTGCCTGCCGCCGCCACCCCCGCCCCTGTCCCGGAGTACGCAGCCCCAGCGGATCCGGCCACTCACCCGCACGGAGCCCCCCCACGCCGGCCACTCACTCACCCGCACAGAGCCCCCGGCCACTCACTCACCCACACGGAGCCCCCGGCCACTCACTCACCCGCACGGAGCCCCCCCCACGCCGGCCGCTCACTCACCCGCACGGAGGCCCCGGCCGCTCACTCACCCGCACGGAGCCCCCACCAGCCACTCACCCGCACGGAGCCCCCGGCCAGCGTGCCCCTCCTCAGCACCAGGCGGTGGGCGTGGGAGTCGTCAGGGCTGAGCCGCTGCTCCACAAAGGCCAGCAGGGTGGGCCCGGGGGGCACAGGGAGCAGCGAGGGCACGCGGTAGGTCAGGCCCGTCCTCTCCCGCTCGAAGAGCACTGTCCGTGAAGGGGTACGAGGGGCCCCCATGCTCTGCTGGTCAGTACAGGGCCACAGGTCAGCAAGACAGACCCAGGGAGCCCCACACTCGCTCCCCGTCTGGATTGGGGAAGGGGCTCAGGAGGTGCAGACAGCTCCTGCCCACACCTCACACCTGGGCCTCTTCCTGCACCCACCTTGGGGTCAGCCCTGTTGCTGACTCCCTCACCCCAGATCTGGAGCGGCCCCTCCCCCACCCTCCCTCGCACCCACTGCACCCCAAATGTCTGTGGAATCAGCCCCTTCCCCTCTCAACACGGCTCTGGGAGCTGTCCCTCGGCCAGGCTGGTTGGTGCCGGAGTGCAGGGGATGCTGGCCAGAGAGCCCCCAGGACCCTGCCAGCCATGTGCCCAGGACACAGGGTCATCCCAGAATTCGCCCAGCAGGAGGTCATGTGGACAATGAGGACCCAAAACCTCGAGCAAGGAGGAGCTCAGTGTCCCCAGAATAGAGGCCACAGCACCGTGGAAGCCACAGCAAACAGAGACACAAAGAGGTGAGCCCACAGGGACCCGTGGGAGCCACGGGGTTCTCTGGGGACAGGGGATCTGCTCCCACTTCCTGAACATCATCGGGGGAGCCATGGGGCTCTCTGAGGACAGGGGATCCACTCCCACTTCCTGAATGTCATCGGGGGAGCCACGGGGCCCTCTGGGGACAGGGGATCCGCTCCCACTTCCTGAATGTCATCGGGGGAGCCACAGGGCTCACTGGGGACAGGGGATCCGCTCCCACTTCCTGAATGTCATCGGGGGAGCCACGGGGCCCTCTGGGGAAAGGGGATCCGCTCCCACTTCCTCAACGTCATCGGGTCGCCACAGCCAGGGATCCTGCAGGGAACAGGCACTTGGTAATCAGACCCCTGCCTGCAGGCAGCTGGCACCAGAGTGCCCTTACCCTGGTGTCTGGTGCTTCCCACCTGCAGGGCCCTGACCTGAGGAGCACCTGAGAAGCACCCATAGGAATCAGAAGCTCCAAAGCCGAGTGGGGCCTGGCAGCCATTCTGGGGGTTTGCTCCCAAGCAACACCCACCAGGGCAGGGTCTGGGTGAGGGGGCATTTGGGGCACACATGGGGTCTGCTTGTTGCAGGCAGGACCTGCCTGGGGGTCTCTCAGTCTGACCGCACAAAGGCAGACCGGGCCGAGCGTGAGCACGCACAGCCTGGCACAGGGAGGTGGCGCAGCTGCAGACAGTGGGAACGCTGGTACCCACCATGCAGGAGCAGTCAGAGCCACGGCCAGCCACCCAGGCCAGGCACATGGGGCACCTGGATGAGAGGCTAAGGGAAGGAGGGAGGAGGGAGATGGCCGGATGCCGGACACCACGCCTGGCCAGGGCACAATGCCTGCCTACGACGGGGACCCATGTACACTCACAAGTCAGGCGGGACCCACCGATAGAGACCCGGGTAAAGGCGCAACACCCGAGCAGGCCTTGCCCCCACACCTGAGGCCCGAACACACAGCTCCACCTCCAGCCACCTCTGCCCTGGGCCACCGGTTCCTGAAAGGCTCTTGGCTAGGACAGCTGGCCAGCCCCTTCCTGCCGCTCCCCCCACCACCAGTGCACGGCTTCTGAGAGCAGCTTCCTGTCCCCAAGAAGCCCCTGGCTCTGCTCTCAAAGGGCAATTATGCCCAAGCGGGAAGCAGGTGCAGACGCCACGTGGCCCTCTGGGCTGAGCAGGCACAAGCAAGACATTCTCTCTGCACTTGGCTCCCTCCCCAAGGCCCAGACCACAGGAGCAGGTGTCAGCACCCCCGGCAGACACGAGGCCCAGGCCCACCCCTGAGGACAGAGAGGGAGGGAAGGAGTCTCCAGAAACCAGCTGGTCACTCTCCTCGTTGCACAGAGGAGAAACTGAGGCCCACAGAGAGGACAAGGCTGCCACACACTTGGCTTGGGGCTTCCTTGCCACGGCCAGGCCCTGGGTTCCACAGAGCCTCCGTGCCCTCAGGAGGTCCCTCCGTCTTGGGGACCAGCCCTGCTCAGTGTGGCCAGTTCAGCACATTCCAGGGGTTTGGCTTGACTGGGACAGCCGTGTCCTGGACATTAACCAGTGACCCCCACCCTCCCTGACCGGGCTCTCCTTGGGGGCATGGAGTCACAGAAGGGGAAACCGAGGCCCGGGGGAGATGAGACCTCCAGGAGAACCTGGCCTTCTGGCCCCTGGACCCCTGGACCGATTGTAGGGGTCACTCTGGCTCGGCAGGGGGCCATCACAGACCCCCCCCCCAACCCTTCACAGCCCATCCTGTGTGGGCACCCCCTAGAGCCCTGAGGTCAGCCCAGGCCCTCCGCACACACCCTCTGGGGTCCGCACTTCTTGTCGTGGGACGTGTCAGGTGCAGGGTAGGACATCTTGGCGAGGGGCATTCACATGCGCCCACGTCAAGTGCAGAGGCCCTTTGCGCAGAATCCCGGCAGGTGGCCCTCGGCGGCTCTGACCCTCAGCCTGCACCGTGAGCGTCCTGTGCCCTGGCCAGGGCCAAGATTCCGACCATAGACCCTTCACCTGGTAGAGCGTCCCCGACCAGCCCATCTGCAGAACGACCCTGTGGGCTGGGGCCGGCCCCCTGCATTGGGCCCCTCACAACAGGTCTGTCTCCATCCCATGCCCTAAATCTGCCCCCAGGAACCCTCAGTGTCACACCCACCCTGTGGGCCAGGAAAGTGTCCCATTGGGAGATGCATGTGGGACCTCTTGCTGGAGGGGCCCTCGGAATCCATGCAGCCCGCCCCTTGTTTGAGAGCTGAGGAGCCACCCTGGGGTTGGCAAGGGGTGGGACTCATCCAGCACCCCCAGACAGAAGGGGTGGCCAGCGGGACAGATACCTCAGGAGCGGGTCCTGACCCCGAGCGCCAGGGTAGAGGGGTGAGGGTGCTGGGGGTGCAAAGGGCAGGGACTCACCGGCCACCTCGGGAAGGCTGCAGAGCTCATCATGGGTGGCTGCCTCGCCTGACCCAGAGCAGAGACAAGGGCCCACTGTGCAGGCAGCAGGCCAGGGAGCTGGCCACGTCACAGGGCTACGTCAGGACCCTGGACACTCCCACGGTGGCACAGCTCCGCTGAAGCCCAGAGCAGGGCCAGGGGTGCAGATAGGCACCCCGGAGCCACATAGATGCCCGGGACCAGCACAGGCTCCCCTCTGCAGGTCAATGCGCTCAACGCTAGGGTGCTGAGGACACAGGGGTGTGCCCTCCAACAAGGGCTGTGCTGGAACAGGCCCAGCTGTGAGGCCACAGTTGACCTCCCAGGGGGACACAGGGGTCTGCTGCTCCAGAGACGCGGCCCTGCCAGGAGGGCTCCGTGAGTGCTCACTCTCTTCTGGGCTTCCCGGGTACGGGGCCTCCCCTGGCACAGCACCGCCCCTCACAGCACAGGCCTCACTGGGTTCTAGCTCTGTATCTGTGCTCCTGGCAGGCCAGCACCCCATCGCAATGTCCTGTGCCTCTCAGGGCCCAGGGTGACCCCTCCCCAGCACGGGTGACCCCTCCCCAGCACGGGTGACCCCTCCCCAGCACGGGTGGCCCCTCCCCAGCACAGCTGCCCCCCGCAGGACTCCTGCCAGTCCCATTCACGCTGGCCTGCCCCCGGCCTGCCATTTCGGAGGCAGCCTTGGTAACCGATGCTCCAGTGGCCACTGCCCAGGCCAGAATCTCAGAGGAGGCCACAGGTCCCCGGGACGCTCTCTGGGGCAGCCTCCGCGGGGGCTCCCTGGGCCCTGAACACCCTCCTTTCTCACTGTCCCTCCCTCCCCTGCGAAGGGCATCCTCAGCTGCTTCTGAAACCTGGGGGGCTGTGGTGGGAAACAGGTAGGTCACGTGGTTTCCACGCTGAGATGATAAACCTGCTGTGTCCCTCCAGGTCCTAGGGGCCTGAGGGGATTTACTGGGGGGAGCTGGGAGGGGGGCGGGGAGGATGTGGGGAGAGGGAAGCCGGAGGGGTGGGCCCCAGCTCCTTCCGACTCATCTGCATGCCCCCGTGGGCCGCTCACCAGTACCCTGTGCACTCACAGCCCCAGGAGGGGCGGACAGAATCCAGGCAACTTGGCCATTGCACACATCCTCCCACTCACAGCCGAGAATCCTGGGGCAGGGGCAGGTGGGTGGGAAGGGACGAGCTCCCCACCCCTCAGAAGCCCCACCCCAGCCCAACCAGAACTGGGCAGCCCATCTCCCTTCTCCTGTCCCCCAGGTCTGGGACTGGTGGAGTCTGACCAGGGCCATCCCCTAAGTACCCAGGCTTACAGAGAAACGGGGCCTCCAAGCCCCACGTCACCTTGCAAAGCCCCCTCCTGGGCCACCCTGAGACAGAGGCCGGGTCTGGAGCAGGGCTGTCTGACCAGGGTGTGCCCACAGAGCTAGGGTGCGGGGCAGGCCTCACTCCCTCTGCTCCAGGCTTTTCAAACCCACTTTTTTCAATCTAGAGATTTCACAGAAAAACCCATGTTTTCAGCTTCTCTTGAAAAGTCAGATCTGCCCTCAGGTGCCACCCACTTCCCCTGGGCATCTCTGCCTGGACAAGCCACCGTTTACCCGGGGTATATGCCAGCCACGGGTCCCACCAACCCCCAACTGTCACCCCGTGGCCCACGGCTGCTCAGAGGTCCCTGGGCACATCTGAGGCTCTGTCCTCGTGGGGTGAAAGCCGCTATGGGGACGCTTTCCTTAACCGTCTTTGTGAGCTCTGGCAGCCGAGGGGCCACGCCGACCCCAGCATCACACAGAAGGCTGGGACGTGCCCCCTCCCCCAAGAGCAGTTTCGGCTACTCTGTGTTTCCCCCTTTTACGGGCTGCACGACGTGGTGGCATTTTAACCGCCCCTTCTCAATGCACAACCCAGACAGGCCGTTCTCAACACTCTCTACTGCAAACCACACATAGTTTTACGTCACCAGAAAGACCCCAAATTTCTATTCAAAAAGATGGTACCAGTTTCAGCTCCCGCCAACCTCGAAGGCAGAGACGAAAGGACGGTGCGCCCCTCCTGTGACTTCATTTCTTCAGTGACTGTGAAGCTGAGGGCAGAGTCCACGCCTGGGGACAGGGCGGCCACCGCAGCGGCCACCGCGTCCAACCCTCGCTCCTCCTCCCAGAGACGACCTGCGCTCTGCTCAGAAGTGGCACCTCCTCATGCTGGACTCACTCGGGCCCACGGGTGCCAAGGGGGCCTGGTTTTGGGGCCGGCGGGTTCTGCCTGATGCTGAGAGAGTAACTGGTTGCTGAAAACTGTGAGTCTTTCACCACCTCAGGGGAATGTTTCCAGGGCAGGCCGGGCCTCACTCACGCAGGCTTCCACGACAGCTGTTCTGCACTGACTGAGGGTGAAGTGAAATACTGAAAGCTGTGAGCCAGCGCCCTCACACGAAGGCTGGGACGTAACAAAAGTCCACCAAGAGTTTTGCCCAGGGCTTTCCTGGGCCTTGAAGCATGACGAGACCACGAAGGAATTCTTAGCAGGACCCGTTTAGGATTAAACAAGTTTTATTGGGGGTCTGAAAAAACTCCCCAGGCCTCCACAAACAAGTTTACTGAGGTCTGAAGGAACTCCCCAAACCTCCACATTTAGCAGAAGACAAGATAAGGGTAAACACCTGGGCCCATTTAGATCAAGTAAATTTACTGAGGTTCCAGAGGAAGGTCTTCAGGACTCAGACCTCGGTTAGAGATTAGAAGAATTTAATCACGTATGTCTTTAGATGAATGCACACTTACACGTAGACATAGAGCTTAGAAGGTGTATAAGCTCTGGAAAAACTCTGTAATCTGGAGTTGGTCTGGCGATCATTTCCAGGCCTTCTCCCTGTAACCAGTTACAGAAATAAAATCTCTCTTCTTCCCCAGTTCATCTGCATCTCGCTGTCGGGCCTCGGGAATGAGCAGCCCGACCCTGGGTTTGGTCTGGGAATGTTTTGTTCTCTGCGTGACCTGCTTTCTCATATGTGGTCTTTTCTGTCTTCTGGGACTCCTGTTGTTGGCATGTGGGCGCCTCCTGGGCCGCTTTCCCTTTACCTGGCAGATCCTCTCCTGTGCCTTCCCTGGGCTGAGGGGAGAGGAAGGGTGACCTGCAGAGGTCCCTGGGCTGAGGGGGGAGGGAGGGTGGCCTGCAGAGGTCCCTGGGCTGAGGGGAGAGGAAGGGTGGCCTGCAGAGGTCCCTGGGCTGAGGGGAGAGGAAGGGTGGCCTGCAGAGGTCCCTGGGCTGAGGGGGGAGGGAGGGTGGCCTGCAGAGGTCCCTGGCTGACTCTGACTCAGCGCAGCTCCTGCCATTCTTCACGGCCGACTCTCACTGAAAATTCACTCTTCCTGAAGCTCCCCCATTACACTGGGGTCCGAGGGAGCCACCTATGCTGCTGTTTCAGGTTCTCTCCCTTCTTGAAATGCTGGTTTCCCGCCCCCAAAAAACCATGGACACACCTAGACCTGCAGGCCTAGACCCACTGCTGGGGTCTCAGCCTCCAGGCTGAGTGTGCTTCAGAGTAGCTGCGTTTCCTGGGTGCCCCAGGCATCGGCTGGTCCTGGTGAGTGCACCCCCTTTACCCGCTGAGCCCCTGGCAGCCAGGGATCACGTCCTGCCAGGCAGGGAGGCTCTGTCCCTCCCTGTGAATGACAAAGAGGGGTGCCCACAGCTGCCCTCTGGCACCACACCCAACATGGTCTCCAAGGCAACCAAGGGTGTGTGGACCCCCAACCACTCCATCCTCCTTTGGCAAGTGAGACCCCTCTCATTCACGAGGCATTAGGGGCTGACTAGTGGGGGTCGTGGAGCCAAGCTCGAACTGGGCTCCAGCTAGAGCCCTGGTCTTGTGAGCAGTTGTGCCATCTCTCTGTAGGAAACGTCCTTCCATCAGAACCAAACCTCCTACAGCGAAAGATGCGGAGCTGTTCGGGAGCGGCTGAGCCCTGGCCCCTGCCCCGCTCCCGGGCCGGTCTTTGTGGCACTGCCTGTGCCTGCACCTGTCTGTGGGACCAGCACCTTGTCGCCAGGGCCGGGAAATTCAGGGGAACCACTCTGAGTTCCTCCGAGGACCCACAGCCCCAGTGCCCAGGACCCTGGGGAGTCCCGGGGCTCACGGGCAGGCGCGTCCTGCCGGGCAGGTGCTGACCTGTGATCCAACATCCCCCAGTCCCCACCCTCGTGTTCAGTTCTATTCAGTAAACAGAGGCACAGCCTCGGAAGGGGGGGCGGGTGGCTGCCGCCTGGGCTCAGGGCCCCCTCTGGGAGGGATCTGGGCGGACTGTGGGGGGTGCTTCTCACTGGGGTCTCCGCCCTCTTCATTTTAGAGCCGTGGCCGGCGGGCCTGGGTTTCCCAACGCCCCAGAAGCCCTGCGAGGATCCGACGGCGGAGAGAGAGGCTGGTGTCCGCAGGAGGCCTCGTCCCCGGCCTGGCCCCTCTACGCCCCCGGGAACGGGATGTTCTTGCGGGGCTTCTCGGGGAACTGCAGGGCGTACAGGCGGGCCATGTACTGGAGCTCAGGCATCACAAGCCTCTGGCACACGCCCAGCGTCTGGTTGTCCAGGCCCGGCCGGAGGTTGTAGCCCAGGATGTCGGCCCTGCCGGGCTGGTAGGGGCGCAGGCGCGGGTCTCTGATCTGCGTGTGGTTCTTGGGCGCGCCGCCGTCCTGCAGGCACAGGGTCGCGAGTTCGCGTCTCCGGGCGCGCAGCCGTTCCACCTCCTCGCGCAGCCGCCGCGGCCCCAGCTCGGCGCGCAGCTGCCCCCACAGGGTGCGGTTGAAATGCTCGTACAGGCGCCAGTCCAGTGCGCACCAGCTCCGCGCGCGCTCCCGGGTCTCGGGCGCCAGGCGGGTCACGGAGCGCGCGCTGCGGGAGTTGAGCCTGAAGGCCACCACGTCGTCCAGCGCCCAGCGCAGCCGGCGCCGCAGCAGCACCAGGGACTCGTCCAGGTGCTCGGCGATGAGCACCAGCTGGAAGCGCCGCTCCACCTCGGCGATGCGCGCGCGCACGTAGCCCTCCTCGGGCGGCGCGTTGGGGTCGAAGCCGAAGTCGAACCACATGTTGTTCTTGGCGTAGACGTTCCTGAGGAGGCGGCTGTCGTTGTAGAACGTCCGCGGCGAGGCCAGGAACGCGTCCAGGCTCGGGGCGCCCCAGAAGGCGGGGACCTAGGTTTTGTAGTAGATGAAGGAGGACTCCATCTGGAACACGGGGTTCCTCAGGATGGAGAAGTAGAAGGTGTCGTTGGGCATGACTTTCTGCACCTGTGTGGCGACAGAGAGGCAGGCTGCGGACCGCGGGCCCAGGCCAGGGTGGCCCACCCGCGGGGAGGAGGCGCGCCCTGGCCACACCCGCTCAAGGAGCACCCCCATCCTCACATCTGCGGAGGAACCTGGGCCTGGCGCCTCCTCGTGCGGCAGCTCCGGGAGCAGAGCCAGGGCCACACGCAGGTCCTGCAGCCCAGTCACTGGTTCCCGGGCGCCCAGAACAGGCCAAGGACGCCAGGAAGAGGCCTCAGGAGGAAGCCGTGGGCAGAGCAGGAGGAGGGAGGAGGAGCTTCCACTGGCATCTCTAGGGCCTCTAGGGGTGGGATGCTGTGGCGCACAGACAGCACGAAGGGCCCTCCATGGGCCCCTGGCACAGGGGGCTTCAGCACTGCACCAGCTGCCCACAGGCCAGGGTGACACCCACCTAACAGACAAACTGAGGCTCAGAGAAGGTCCCTGACCCAGGTTCCCCGCAGGGTGGGTCTGGACTCACCCTCGCTTGTGCCCCCTCAGAGGTCCTAGAGGATGTACCCGACCCACAGAAAGTGAAGTCTTGCAGAAAGTCACGCCCAACTACACCACCTGCTCCTCCACCCTCAGAAACCCAGGGAGAGAACAGTGGGAGGCCTCCTCCCTGCCCCCACCCTCTTCCTTCCTCTCCTCCCGGGCCCTCCTCCTCCCTCTGCCCCGCAGCCCCCACCCCACAGCACACCCAAGCTGCCCCCCTCTCTGCCCATCACCTCTCCCCACCGGGCCTCCCTCTGGCCCCGCCTGGTCACCTGGCCTCTGCTGGCCATTCTCCACAGAGCACTCGGGGTGACCCTAAAACACCTGTGCCTGCCCACAGCCCTCCCCCCACACTCCGTGCCCTGCTTCTTTTGTAAGGAAGGTCAGGGAAGCCCTGGGGGGATGCCGGCTCTATGCTGAGACCCAAGGGACACAAAGAAGGGCCTGCAGCCACAGGAGCGAAGGTCACGGGGTGGGGAGAGCCGGGCCTGTGCAGAACCAGAGGAGGCCAAAGAAGCGGAGGAGCGCTGGGGACGCCCTTGGGACGCCCTTGGGCAGGGGCTGCGGGGCTCCCAGGTCTCCTTGCAAGAGCAATGGCAGGCGACTGGCCGCCTGGAGGGGCAGGGGTTGGCTCAGCAGGGCGTGCGGCCCAGGCCCTCCCCACCCACTCTCTGCACGCCCCGCCCCCAAGGCTTACACCCCTTCTCTCCAGCCTCCAGGCTACACCACCCCGACCCCACAGCCACAGTCACGGCCGCAGCCCGCCCTCCTCCCCAGCAGGCCCGCGGCACCTCAGGCAGGTTGAACCTCAGGTGGTTGCACATGATGTTGAATTGCTGCTGCGACCCCACACCTTCCACGTAGCGTGCCAGGAAGCACCAGGGGTAGCCCAGGTGGACGCGCGAGCCGGCGGGCAGCGCCACAGACAGGTTGTGGGTCTCGGCGAAGCGGTAGAGGATGTTGAGCACCGTGCTGCTGGCCGTCTTGTGCGTCTTCAGGAACATGATGTGGGTGACCGGCGGCCCCTCGGCCTGGCCCCCAAACAGGCTGGGAGGGAAGGCACACGCAGCCTTCAGCAAGGGTGCAGATGCCCCAACCCCCGCCCAACGGCGACCCCCAGCCCAGCAACCGCAACGAGAGACCTCCCAACCTGAGCCCCCCAACTCTAGGCCAGGGGGCCAACTGGGTAAGCACCGACCCATGGCCCCAATCCTTGCCCCACTCCACAACCTCCCATCTGGTGGCCCGAACACAAACTCCCCCAACTGTGGGTCCCGTAAACATGCTCCCCAACCCTGTGCCCCCGAGAACTAAAAATAAAACCCTAAATGAACCCCATCTTGGCCAAGGGGACCCCAGACCCACCTTAAAACTGCGTTCCCAGCAGTGATGGGATGGGAGGTCAGACACCTCATCACACCCCCTCCCCTTTGCGGTTTAGACACAGCAGCTGCCCAGTGTGAATGTTAAATAGAGACCATAAAGAAAATGTGGCACATCTACACCATGGAATACGATGCAGCCATAAAAAAGAATGAGTTCATGTCCTTTGCAGGGACATGGATGAAGCTGGAAACCATCGTCCTTAGCAAACTAACACAGGAACAGAAAACCAAACAGTGCATGTTCTCACTCATAAGTGGGACTTGAACAATGAGAACACATGGACACAGAGAGGGGAACATCACATACCAGGGCCTGTCGGGGGGTGGGGGGCAAGGGGAGGGAAAGCATTAGGACAAATACCTAATGCGTGCGGGGCTTGAAACCTAGAGGACGGGTTAATAGGTGCAGTAAACTACCATGGCACATGTATACCTGTGTAACAAACCTGCACGTTCTGCACATGTACCAGAACTTAAAGTACATTTTTAAAAAATTAAAAAATAGACCATAGCCCAGCAGAACCGACTGTGGCCATAAGACACCAAATTATCAACAGGACCTGAGGCCACACCAGGCAGGGGCGAAATCACACACACTGCACTTAAAGGAGTAACCAGGTTCTCCCTCTGCCACAAGCTTTTCTTTTTCTCTGGCAGCCAAACGCTGGCCTTGAGATGAACAACATTAAAGCAGGTACAGCTCACCCCCTGCCAGACGCTGCCTCGCTGACCCCCGCTCCACCAGCCAGAACCACAGCTGCAATCGGACAAGGGCCTCATTTCAGTAACTGTCTCCTGGGCAGGGACCCCCAGCCCCGGACTGGTTCTGGCGGTTTACGGAGGCTGTGCACCGAGTGCTTCCCATCCCAGCTTCACCTTCTGACGTGCAGGGCCTAATTGTAACGCAGTTAGATGTGCAGTCTCCACCCCAAGGTGAACGTGGGTCACAAGTAACACACGTGTTTGTTCAGGACACATGCGTCAGGACCCCCTTCATGAATATCCGCAGCTCCTCCCGTCACCTGCTGAACGTGTACTTGGCCAAGCCTTTCAGCGTAAGCCCCTGTCCCACCCCCTCCCTCGAAGTGCCCGCTCACCGCCTGTGTCGGCGGCTGTGCTGCCAGCCTGTGGGATGTCCACACTTTATGAGAAACAAAGTCTCCTCTCCAAATTTATAGATGTCATGATTCTTCAGTCGACACCCCCAACCCTGAAACCCCCACCAGACCCATCACTGCACCCCACAACCTAGAGACCCTCAGCCCCAGCCTCAGGGCCCCACGGAGACTGTGCCCTCAGACCCATCTCTTTCCCTCAGGGGCTACACCCTCTGGCCCACATCCTTCTCCCTGGTGCCCAGGCACGAACATGCAGCTGGCTCTGTGACCTCAGCCACACATGCAGTGCTTCTTGTCCCTTCACACCAGGAAAAGGAAGGACCCCAAAGCCGATACCGGCAACCAGATGTAGGGCTGGAGTAGACGCTGGGCCCACTCCTAGAACCCCATCACGACACCCACCCAGTGGGCCTGGAGTAGCAGGTGCCCTCCCTGCCCCAGAGCAGGGCCAGCAGAAGTGACCAGGATGGTGGGGTCAGGGTCCCCAGGCCTGGCCAGCCTGGGCAACGGGGGTGAGCAAAGACAGGGTCCTTGGGACATGTCTCCAGCAGCTCGGCCCAGAGGGATTGGTGCTTCCCCTCTCTCCTCCAACCAGACGGGCTGGTTAAAGCCCTGTCTGGAGGCACAGCTGGGCTGCGAGGTGGGCACCTCCATGCAGCACGGGCTCCACAGAGGATGTGCCATGGGCAGGCAGGGGAGAGGGTCCCAGGTGGGCCCATGCTGCAAGGTCTGTCCTGAGCACGGTTCTGACCTTTTCCTTCCCAGATCCCAGCCCTGGCCCAGCCCAGGCCCACAGGCCACCTCTGTTGTGGGGAGCAAGAAGTTGTGCCCCCCACACGTAGGGACCCTCTGCACACACTGGCTCTGCCCCCAAACCCAGACCCGGCCCCTCTCCCCAGAGCCCTCCCCAGAGGCCCAGGTGGGTTTGTGGCTAACAGGAGACTCTCAGGGTCCCCCCAAGGAAGGGCCCATCCACCCCTCCTCTTCCAGAGGGAGACAGGCCCAGTGGGGAGGCGTGACCATGCTGGGGTCCTGGGCTCTGCCCTCGGGGCTGTCAGGAGGCGCCCGGGGCGGGACTTACGGTGTGTCCAGCTCTGGGTCCAAGTGCAGGAATCTGGCCAGCAGGAGCACAGTCAGGGCCAGGAGGAGCAGGAGCAGGACCCGGAGGTACCTGTGGGAAGGGCAGGCCGTGAGTGCCCAGGCTAGGTCGCGCCAGCCCCACCCCCACCTCCCATCCTGCGGCCAAGCCCAGGTCTTTGGGCCACACAGGTCTGGGCCTCCCCTCTTCTCTGTAACATCTTGTCCTCAAACCCACTGGGTGCCGGCCCAGGGGGTAGAGAGTCTCAACCCAGGACAGGCCTGAATCTGACCCCACCCCGACCACCCCTGAATGGCTTAGGGCCGGAAAGAGCCTAGTGGGTGAGCCATCCCCTTCCCTGGGGTTCGGGAGCTGACAGGGCCACGCTCCTGGGACCAGAGGTGGGAGCAGGTCAGGGACCTCTACCCACGCAGGGCCCCCTGGGAGACTGTGATGGGACGGAGACCCCCAGACCCCCAGGAGATCTGGAGAGGCTGAGAGTTTGGTGCAATGGACTGTGCGCCCCCAAAATCCACAGGCCAAACCCCTAACACGCAGCGTGATGGTGCCTGGAGGTGGGGCCTCTGGGAGGTGTCAGGGTTGGATGAGGTTTGAGGGCAGGTGGAGTCCCTGTAATGGGATTCGTGTCCTTCTAAGACAAGGAAGAGACCAGAGTGCAGCTTCCACTCCCCACCCTCTCTCCCCATATGGTGGCACAGAGAGAAAGTGGCGTCTGCAGGCCAGGAGGGCCCTCCCCAGGGACCCGCCACGCTGGCTCGAGATCACACGCCTTCTGGCCTCCAGAACTGTGAGAAGCACATGTCTGCTGCTGGGGCCACCCTGTCTGTGGTGTCTGCTGTGGCAGCCCAGGCAGACTGGGCCTGGAGGAAGCATGATGTCTCCAAACAGAGAGGCGGGGCCCACATGAGGAGGCCTGAGGAGGTCTGGCATGGGTCCCAGGAACCCAGCAGGTGCAGCCAAACCAGGGAAGAGCAGATCTGGATAAGGCCTGACCGCGGAGTCGGGCGGGGAGCCAGGGTCCCCCATCCTCTGGGCAAAGCCCCCCATCAGTAGAGAGCAGCAAAGGGGCCCCTCCGTGATGGGGTGGGGGTTGCCACGTGGGCCGTAGCGTCTCAGTGCAGGTCAGGCACAGGCTACAAGGGAACCAGACACCACACCTGCACTCGGCGAGCTCAGCATCTGGAGAGGACACAAGGGGTGAGCTTCCTGCTCGGACTGGGGCCTTTGCATGGGGCTTTACAGGGTACGTAGGAGCACAACAAGCCAGTGGGGAAGGAGGAATTGTAAGCAAGGCAAAGCGGGCCAGGGAGCTGGGGGTGCTATAGAACAGCAGGGAGGCAGGACCCGGGCCCAATGCAACGTCACTCTTCACCCTCCCCGGCACGTGGAATTGGGTTAGTATCAGCCCCGCTGCTCAGTGGTCACACGACCATTCATGCACTGCCATGGGAGCCGCGGGGAGGGCTGGGCTGGCTCTGCCATGGGAGCCGCGGGGAGGGCTGGGCTGGCTCTGCCATGGGAGCCGCGGGGAGGGCTGGGCTGGCTCTGCCATGGGAGCCGCGGGGAGGGCTGGGCTGGCTCTGCCATGGGAGCCGCGGGGAGGGCTGGGCTGGCTCTGCCCGGCCCCACTGGCCCCTGCCCAGGAAGAGTTCCTGAGCAGCAGGTCCTCACTCCCACACGCAGGCCCGGCACTCCTCTCCTTTTGGGGAAAGGAGATGATTTTTGCATAAAACAATCTTGAATTTTAGCATAATCCCCAAGAAGAGAATTTTTAACTAAGAAGTCGCTTCTAAAGTTCAAATGGACAAAAAACATATAGTGATGGCCAGAAAAATTCTAAACAGTCATGATGACGAACATCGGCTCTCCCAGATCTGCTCCATAGATCAGAGTCAGTTCCACATGGGTCAAAATTTAATGTAAAAAAATAAAACCACCGAAGTCGGAGGATAAAGGAGAATGAGGCTGCCGTCTAAGCAAGACACAAAACCAAGAGGGTATGAAGAAAAGAAAGACAAATCTGGCAAACACGTAATGTTTCAGGCCAGGCGTGGCGGCTCACGCCTGTAATCCTAACATTTTGGGAGGCAGAAGTGGGAGAATTGCTTGAGCCCAGGAGTTTGAGGCCAGCCTGGGCAATATGGTGAGACCCCATCTCTACATTCTTAAAACATTGCTGTCAGAATGTTCCAAGGACGGCTGCGCCAGGGCGGCCAGGTGCATTCTGACAGCAAACGGGGCAGCCCTCAGGGCCTCAAGCCCCCGCAGTCCCCTCACCCTGCATGGGACCTCAAGGCACCCGTGGGGCTGTGGCCACAGCAGTGAGCTGGCCACGCAAGGCTCTGGTCAAATGCCTGCCTCACCCAGCCACTAGCTGACCCCACATGAGGCCAGCTCAGGGCCGCCAACAGCCCAGCCCCCCACGGGAACCACCCAGTAACCATCTATCCCGGGCGTTCAGCTGCTGGTCAGGGCCGTTGTGTTTCCCCCGACCCCAGCCGATGGCCCTGCTCTGTGCCTCCCTATCACACAAGACCAGAGCTGGCCCTGCTCCCCGCCGGCCATCGGGGAGAGAACAGTGGGATGTGGGGACGTGGGTGTACCAGGCTCCACCTATGACAGCAGAATAAATAACTTTGGATGAAACAAATCTGTCTTCTGCAGAAGCTGCTCACCACAGAAATGTGGCAGCGACTCAGTTCCCATGACTGAACAGAGCCCTGATACGTGAGAACCATCAGCTCCGTGGCCGGCCCAGGGAGGGCTCTGGTCCTCGACGGCTTCCCGCTGACCAGGATGCTCCCAGCCTGCTTTGTACGTCTCCTGGCCCAGGTCTGGAGTCAGCTGCGTCTCCAAGGAGCTCTGGGTCCCGCTGGTAGGAAGTGGCCTTTAGGGGCCACAGTCGGGGTGCTGGGGTGCCCACTGCCCTGAGAAGGTCGTATGTCTGGGCCTTCTCCACAGTCAGAGCTCAGAGCTACACATACGAAGACGGAACCCCTCATGAGTCCACACCGGAACCTCCAGCTCCAAGACTGCATCTTTCAACAGAACCTCTTCCTATGACATCTTGTCTCCTTTCTTCCACACCAAGGGTGTGGGTCTCGAAGACACTGGGGATGGTAGAACTAGGACCTCCCATAATTTCTCACATTTCATCCTCATGGCACACACGGCACCTCAGACTCCAATGCCAGCGCCACCACAGCCACGCTTCTAGGAGACGGGACAGGAGCTTCCCGGCCCTCCCTTCGCCTCCACTCTACAATTCTTCAATGAACCCCTCCCGTCCTTACGTCCAAACAGAACGACCTTGAAGAGGTTCCCAGCGGCCAAGGCCCAGTGAACACTAGAATTCCCAAGCACAGAGAGGAGAGCGGGAGGGGCCGCAGAGCAGAGAGGGCCATGCGCCCGACGCGGGATCAGGGTCCCGCTGGAGACACCCACATCTTCGTGAGAGAGGACATGTTTTCCCAAACCCAAACGAGGCCCCACACTGAGAGCAGAGCTTCTGCTGTGCCGTTGGGCCACTTCTGCGGACTTCCCAGAACCCTTCCCGGGAGAGTGGCTGCAGGGGGTGGGAAGGGCAGTTTTACGGCTCCCCGCAGTTAGAGATTAACCCACTGATAAGGCCCACACAGGACTTCACCAGCAGCGTCTCTCAGCCGCCACCCTTGGCCGTCACTTCCTTCTGCCACAGTCAACTCCTTCCTCAAACACCCTGTACCTTTATGGCCCCTCACTCTGCACTTTTATAGCCCCTCTGCACTTTTATAGCCCCTCTGCACTTTTATGGGGCGCACTGGCCATCTGTTTAAGACGTTGCTTTCACACTTAACAATACCCACCTTGGCCTTGGGGCAACATGAATCTGTCTCTGTTCTTTGCAACTGCCCAATTAAAACAATGACGTTTCCGGAGAAATGCTACAGCTTTCTCAAGGCGGGCTCTTCCCTTGCCAAAAGACCTGCTGGTCCCACACCTGCAGGGGTCAGTTAGGGTGGTCAGTGTTGGAGCAACTGGGAAGGGGGTGACCTGGGGACCCAGGAGGTGAGCCCAGCCACAGGTGCACTTGACCGACCCAGAGCACTGTGGGGCAGTAAATGGGTGATGTGTTCTACAAGCAGAGAGATGGTGTCTCTGTCCTTACACACAGGAGTTACACATTGTTACACATTCTTTAAGGAGAGCCTGTGACTGCACTACTGTGAATTTACTAAAAACCACCGAACTGTGCACTTTAATTGGGTAAATTCTTGAGTATGTGAATTGCATCTCAATAAGGATGTTAAAAAAATAAAAAATCAATTAAAAATGTTAAAGAGTTCAGCTGCTAAAAAACTTGAAAGCTAATGATTGTGGAGGGAAAATGAAATATTGCCAAAAATTATAAACCATTTGACATTGCTTTCAAGTGCCTTTAGCTTTTAGGGGCTTCCTAAGTCCCCAGAGACCCTCCCCTCAAGCTGAAGCTGCCTTATGGGACTCACAGCTGTGGGGACTGCGGCCAGGCCCTGCTGCCTTTGCTCTGGGGGTTGCCAGAGTAGCTCAGTGCTTCCCAAGGAGCCTCAAACTTCCTGCTGTTGGAGCCTCGGGGCTTGGAGGCCACTGACCTGCTGCCTCACTGGGAGCGCCCAGAAGGTCTGGCTTTCCAGCTCTGGGCAGGTTGCTAGGGGCTGATGGTTCTTGATCAGGCAGGGCCATCAGCGGCCACAGTGCACCAGCCCCGGACAAATGGCCCCAGCAAGTCCCTGAGGCTCCCCAAGAGAAAGAGCAGAGAGGCCAGGGAGGCACTGGCCCAGTTCCAGTGGGGACAGAGGGGACAGCTTGAGGCACCAGGCCCAGGCCCCAGCCCTGCGAGCACAGCCCAGTGACCTGTGAGTGCCTGCAGGACAGCAGTTCCCAGGGCATGCAGGGAGAATCCTGCAACTTCTCAGTCAGAACCAACAAAATATCTAAAATTAGGGGTAATAAAGTCTTGGCCAGGTGTGGTGGCTTACACCTCTGATCCCAGCACTTCAGGAGGCTGAGGTGGGAGGATCAATTGAGTCAAGGAGTTCAAGACCAGCCTAGGTGGTACAGTGAGACCCCCATCTCTACGAAAAATACAAAAATTAGCCAGATGTGATGGCTCCAGACTGTGGTCCCAGCTGCTCGAGAGGCTGATGCAGGAGGATCACCTGAGCCAGGGAGGTGGAGGCTGCAGTGAGGCTTGCTCTCACCACCGCACTCCAGCCCAGGTCACACAGCCAGTCTCTGTCTCAAAAAATAAATAAACAACAACAACAACAAAAACGCCTTAAGACATCCCATCTCCAGCTCAGGGAAATTCTGGTTTTAGAAACCTTGTTGACTATGAGGAAGACTCATGCAAATTCTTATGGCGATGGTTTTTTACACTCCAGGATTAAACACACACACACACACACACACACAATACACACACACAAATAATACACACTACACATACACAATACACACACACATACATACACACACATGCATACACAATACGTACATACACACACACACACACACAATACGTGCATACACACATATACACATACACAATATGTACACACAAACACAATATGTACACACACATATACACATACGTACACACATATAAGCACACATATACACATACATGCATATACACACACATACACACACACACAATACACATACATACATATACACACATGCATACACAATACGTACATACACATATACACACACATACACAATACGTGCATACACACACATATACACATACACAATATGTACACACAAACAATACGTACACACACATACACATATACATACACACATATAAGCGCACATATACACACATACATATACACACAATACACACACACATACACACACACACAATATGTACATACAATACACATGCATACACAATACATACACATACACAATATACACACACATACACGTATACATACATATACACACACACGTACACAATACATACATATACACACAATACACACACATACATACAGATACATACACATACACACATACACACGGACACACACATCCCCCTGCGGTTCCTTCTGACCAGCTCACTGGACATGGATGAACTTTATGGCAAAATAAACTTTCTAAATTAACTGAGACCTGTCTCAAATTTGGGAGGTTCATAGGTCTCAGTTAATTTAGAAAGTTTATTTTGCCAGGGTTGACGAACACCCATGACCCAGGCTCAGGAGGTCCTGATGACGTGTGCCCAAGGTGGTCAGAGCACAGTTTGGCTTTATACATGGTGGGGAGACATGCGACATCAGTCAGCATGTGCAGGACGAACATTGGTTCGGTCTGGAGAGGTGGGACAATTCAGAACGCAGGAAGACTCCAAGTGGGGAGGGGACTTCCAGGTCACAGGCAGGTAAGAGACAAATGGTTGCATTGTTTGGAGTTTCTGATGAGCCTCTGGCAGTCAGATAGGCATTTATCTCAGTGAGCAGAGGGGAGACTTTGAATACAATGGGGGGCAGGTTGACCCTAAGCAGTTCCCAGCTTGACTCCTCCCTTTAGCTTACAGTGATCTGGGGGTTCAAGATATTTTCCTTTCACATTTCCCCCCATTTTCTCTTTAAAATCTTGGAGAAAGCATTCTAGAAGAAAATGAGTCTTTGGTCCCAGGTTTCATCTGATCTCTCATGGCTAGGATGGGTTATTCCTAGATGGGCTGGTCCTAAGTTATTAGGAAAGCTCATTTTTAGCAGTTTGTGAAGTCTCATGTCCTAGGAAGAGAAAATAGGGGGAGGAAGAAAGAAAACAACAACAAACCGAAGAATAATCGTGCAAAAATCTATATAGACCACAATAAGTCCACATAACTTTAAAGTCCATACATTGGTAGGCCATCAAAGTGGCTTATGTATGAAAATAGGTTGCTGTTATTTTCTTCTGAAGCTTAAGTTGTCTGGCTTCAGTTCACAGGGCTTTAAGAAAGCACAGCTTAGGTTTTAGTGACTCCAAATTAGGAAAAATGAGGGGGGCGGGTGGGTGTGGTGGTTCACGTCTGTAATCCCAGCACTTTGGGAGGCTGAGGCAGGTGGATCACCTGAGTTCAGGAGTTTGAGACCAGCCTGGCCAACATAGTGAAACCCCATCTTTACTAAATAATAATAACAATACAAAAATTAGCTGGGCATGGTAGCAGGTGCCTGTAATCCCAGCTACTAGGGAGGCTGAGGGAGGAGAATTGCTTGAACCCGGGAGGCAGAGGTTGCAGTGAGCCGAGATCATGCCACTGCACTCCAGCCTGGGTGACAAGAGCAAAACTCCGTCTCAGAAAAAAAAAAGAAAGAAAAGAAAACAGAAAAATGGGGGGTGGGGAAAACAAAGAAAAAAATTGCAAACATTATTTTGAAGACTTGTAGCCAAGGAAAATTAGAATTTGGTCCAAACTGTAGAAAATAATAAAAATTGAAAACATTAGGCAAGACTGGAATCTAAAAATAGGTGTACCATAGTTTTGAAACCTAATTTTTCTCTCTCCAGTTTCCCATTTTCACTAAAGACGAATCATGGTAAGACTAGTGTGCTTTATTATACTTGGCCTAATTATTTGCACACAGTGCAGCAAGAATAATTACTTTTTACCTAGGCTTTTAAATTGGCTTTGATGGAACTTTGCTCCACAGGCGGAATCTCAGATAAGACTTTTTTAAAGCCGAGCCCAGCCACGAATTTGTGCCATCAAATACCTATGAGCTGAGTCATCCTCATCGCTTGAGGTTCCAGGATAAACCTGGGGCTCCTGGACCTGTCAGAAAGTGATATTCTTTTCTTGCCACAGGTCAGGAACCCTGTACAGGGACTCTGTAGACAAAGGTATAAGGCCAGTTTTTCCAAGGGGCTTTCATTGGCTCCGTAAGTCAAGTTTGATTCCTTAAATAAAAGCTCACCATTCCAGTCAAAGCCTTAGTACATTGGAGTAACCAGTTTCTCCAATTGTGTCCTGTTGCAAAATGAAAACAAAATCTTATTGCACTTATACAAATAACTGTACTCCCATAAATTAAAAATACTCACAAATAGTTTCCAAATTCTGGGGAAACCAGGTAGAGAGTGTTGACAAAAAGAGTCAAACTGTAAAATAATTGCAGAGATCTATTCTGAGCCAAAATGAGTGATTATGGCCCATGACACAGCCCTCAGGAGGTCCTGAGAACATGTGCCCAAGTTGGTAGGGGTACAGCTTGGTTTAAAACATTTTTAGGGAGACATGAGACATCAATCAAATACATTTAAGAAATACATTGGTTTGATTGAGAAAGGTGGGACAAATCAAAGCAGGGGCTTCCAGACTACAGGGAAATTTAAACATTTTCTGGATGACAATTGGTTGAGTTTATCTGAAGACCTGGGATCAACAGTAAGGAATGTTCGGGTTAAGGTAAAGGATTGTGGAGACCAAGTTTTATTGTGCAGAGAGGGAGCTCTCAGATAGCAGACTTCAGAGAGGCAGCAGGTTGTAAAATGTTTCTTATCAGACCTAAAAGGGTGCTTGGCTCTTAGCTGATTATCTCCTGGATCTTGGAAGAAAGGAAAACAAAGGAGAAAGGTGATTCTCTATAGAATGTGGATTTTTCCTACAAGTGACGTCGTAGGGCAATTTCAAGGCATGGCAAGGAAATAGATTTTGGGGTAAAACATTTTTATTTTCTTCCTTGTTATGCCAGAGTCAGATTGGAAAGTAAATCATGATATACAGGGTCAAATAAAAGCCATCTGATGAGAATTTATGGTTTGTAGGACATGACTCCCAGACCTCTTAGACAGGAATTTGGGCAAGATACAAAATCAGAGCTTAGTCCTTAAGAGAAACAAATATACCCCAAATTTTGTTCATAGGAGTATACTGAATTGTAAAAAGCTGTCAATAGCTCAAAAGAAAAATTTTCTCAGCTCTGAAAAATACAAAAGAAAGAATCAGCAACATTTAAAGCAAAGCTCAAAAAGATTCTTTAGTCTTCTGTCAGTTCAGTTTACACAGTTAACTCCTGTTCTGCTTGATATTCATGAACATTTCCACTCTCCATGAGAGTCTGGAAAGTTTATTTCTCTATTCTAATGCCACAATCTCCAAAGTTATCAGAATCCTATATTTAAGAACACCTGTTAGAGTTCTATAGCTGATTACAAAACCACCTTCTAAGGAGGACCAAAACAAGACAACAAATGTCCATGGATGACAAAAAGTTTTAGGGCAACCATAGTCAAAGACACAATTGACAAGGAAATTTGTTTCCTCTGTGGTATACAATAACTTAACATAACAATTATAATTGTTACTGATAAAGCATACTAAGTTATATCAGAATCATAGGAGTTTTCCATAATTTTGGAACACATACCAATAACGTATTTATACAAACACAGCCTAAAGAAAACCAAGTACCATTTCATATTTGACAATGCTTCCTGTGTAATTTTTATACCAAATAAGCCAAACTATGTCACTGTTGGACTTTAGTAAACCTAATATCTTAAAGGGTTAATTAAGTCAGAAAAAGACATAATTTATAATTGGATTTTGGAAGTTTGTCAAATATCAAAGGTTTAAAATACTTGATATCACAAATTAGATCATTCATTTAACCAAAGTGGTAACTCAAGGATTTCAAAAAAGGCAAAAGCCTTCTCTTTTTGAGAGAGGAGATTTAATGTTCCAAACAATAAGCCTAATAAAAACAGTAAGAAGTCAATTAAATTTGTTATTTATTTATTTATTTTTGAGACAGAGTTTCACTCTTGTTGCCCAGGCTGCAGTGCAATGGCGTGATCTCGGCTCACTACAACCTGCAGCTCCCAGGTTCAAGCAATTCCCCTGCCTCAGCCTCCCAAGTAGCTGGGATTACAGGTGCCTGCCACCACATCCAGCTATTTTTTGTATTTTTAGTAGAGTTGGGGTTTTGCCATGTTGGCCAGGCTGGTCTTGAACTCCTGACCTGAGGTGATCCACCTGCCTCAGCCTCCTAAAGTGCCCAGATTACAAGCGTGAGCTACCATGCCTGGCCTCAGGGAGTTGAATAGCTTTAATTTCTGACTCTGTGTTTCAAGAATGCAGTTTATTTTGATTAGCATCTTCTACTGGGCCAGAAGATGGGGCTTTAATTACTGTCAGTGTTGAAAACGTAGCAGGACTTGGTGTCCTTTTCACACTCAGGAGTCAAAGTCCTGTAACTCATATCAGAAGTACTTTAAAAGCACATATAGAGAGATACACAGAAGTAATAACCTTAGTTTAAAAAAAAATTTAATCCCAGTTTTTTTTTCTAAGCAAACCAAAATTTAATAATAATGTGACAACTTGATCACATAAAAGTTTTTGGTTTCTTTTTATATAAATCCTCTTATTGTGACTTACACAGACCATTCATGACATGCTTGGATTTTCTGGTTTGTCCTGAACTTCCCTCCTTCTTAGCCAGTCATTTTACTTTAGGACTAAATTTATCATACAAGATTCTAATATGAAATTATTTCTCTTTAAGCTTTCTTACCAAAAAAAACTCATTATTTGTATAACTTTCTATCTTGTTTCATATATAACTTTTAAATAAGCTTTGAATTAGACCAAAATTATTCACCTTTTTAAAAGGACGCCTTTTTTCCAGTAAGAATGTTTTCCTACAATATATTTTTGTTGGAAAATAAATAATGAAATATCTATTTTTTAATTTAATATAACTTAAGATTCTAAATTATGACAAGTTTGTCTACAAGTATTTATCCTATTACATTTCCCTAATTATCTTATTTTACTCATTTACTTAGATTAGTGAAACATTGTGCACACAACACATAAATACATAGACATATTAGGCATGCTGATAGAAGTACATTTTTTCTTTCTTTTTTTTTTTTTTGAGACGGAGTCTCGCTGTTATCAGCCCAGGCTGGAGTGCAGTGGCACAATCTCAGCACACTGCAACCTCTGCCTCCTGGGTTCCAACAATTTTCCTGCCTCAGCCTCCCGAGTAGCTGAGATTACAGCTGAGATTACACCACCATGCCCCACTAATTTTTGTATTTTTAGTAGGGACGGGGTTTCACCACGTTGGCCAGGCTGGTCTTGAACTCCTGACCTCATGTGATCCACCCTCCTTGGCCTCCCAAAGTGCTGGGATTATAGGCGTAAGCCACCACACCCAGCCAGAAGTACATGTTATAGATTCATAATGGCCATTTTTTTCCCTATCTTAGACTTTCAAATTCTTGATAACCTGTTTCACAACCCTAAGGCAGTTGTCAGCTAAATAGTCTTAAATTTGCATATTAAAGGAAACAACTCAGATGAAAGTCAAATAGCAAAATTCACATAGTAAAGTACGAAGAGAAAGTCTGGTGAGCTAGAGGGAAACTAAAGCAGATTTAATTGCCAATTGAACATAAAGTTATATAAGTCTATTAAAAAGGCCTTCAACTATACACACACACAGACATATATATCACACATACACACACACAAAGATTCTATAGCTTTCACTTCAGTACTTTAGCCATGAGATAAATATAAGTTCACTGGCTTGCAAAAAAAGACCTGCTAGATCGAAACAGTGGTTTTTATCTCACTAGAAAGGTAACAGCAGATTTAAAGCAGGCAGAAAAGAAAATGGGGGAAAAGGGGACGTTAGAACTCTATTGGTTTGGGGTTGACGTTAGGGCTCTTTTTTCCTTAATGTAAATGTGCACAAAGACTGTATTACTTCCATTTTACTCTGGCAAGTAGATGTGCCTTAAAACCTACAGAGTGCTCAAAAGGGGATCATTCTCTGTGTTTTCTCCTCATTCTTGGATTATTTGTTTCCCGCTTTTTTTTTCTTAAAAGGCAGAACTGAGCTGTGGCCTAGGTTTTTGTGTGGTGGACTGATGTGTGCTGCTTGTGGACAGGACTCCACAGCGTGCCACCACTGAGTCATTTCTGCCCTCTTACGAGTCTCGGTTTCTCTCTCCAGAGATCTATGACCTCAGAGAGGGCTCAAAACGCTGGGTGATCAGCCTCTACATGCGTTTCCTGGATGAACTATTTTTAAATTAACTTTTGGGGGGATTTCCCTGAAGGGCTGCTGCATGTTGCAGGGGGGTCAACCCCCTAGACACTCCCATGAGGCCCCCTGGTCACCCAGGGGCACCTTTGGCTGGGAGAAGCAATACCCTTTCTCTTTGGAGCTGAAAAACTCAGTCTCTCATTTACCTATGAAAACAACAGTTCAGTTCCTCACACAAATGCACACAGACAAACCAAACTGAGATTAATGTTGGGAGAAAAGCAATAAAGAAGACCCTTTAGAATGCATCTCTGAACTAGAATTGGGATCCTTAAACAACAACCTCCTAGGAGAGAAAAGAAAAAAAAAATACAGCCAAGGCCACTTCCTGTGAACTGTATTCAGCCACCCATAACTTTGTAGCTCTCATCTGCCATTATACACACCAAGGTCAAACCCTCTCACAGTGCAAGGTCATCTATGGTACCCCCAAAGCCAAAGAGGTCAGGTCATGCAATACAGGGAAACAGAGCTTTGGACCTAAGAAGAACCTGCCCATGACTCTTGAAACTCCACAATGAAGACAGAACACCCCAAAAGGGGTGAGTGGTGCCCTTGTTCTGAATAATTTAAAGGGGTTCAAGTCACTAGAAGCCTTCTCTAGAGTCCTTGGTACTGCAGATGGCAAAGGGGGAAGGAGGTATAGGATGGAAGAAAAGTAAATGAATGAACAACTGGTTTTTTAAGACAGAAAGCAAGCACAGAAACCAAACACATGCTTTTATGTTTGATCTTTTTCCCCCTTTGCAGTTGCAAGGAATTTTAGCCCAATTAGAGAGGTCTTGTTACCCACAATTTGGAATTCTCACTCGGATTTGACCAAGTCAGGCTGAGTTGGTCAAATCCAATGAGAGAAAGACAAGAACAACAACAACAAAATCCCCCAGCAATACATCACTGGGTGCTCTGACGGAAAAAGGAGAAATTAAGACCAGCTGGTTGTCTCGTTAGCCAAGACAGAAGCCTGGTTCAGTTACTTACCTAGGGATGGGCCTCAGGCTGATAACTCTTTACCATCTTAGAAGCAGGAAAAAAAGAAAAACCTCATCTTCCCTGTTGGAAACAAACTCCAACTCCACAAAGGAGTTACCTGCCTTCCATCGTCATGGAAGCAGGAGAACTTGCCCTCCTTGTTGGAAGCAAGTAAAACTCCAAAAAAAAAAGGAGGAGGAGGAGTTGTACAGCAAAATAAACTTTATATCTTGACCAATGCGGGGAGATCAGGGATTCTCTGGAGGGGATGCTTCCGGACGTCAGGAAATTACCCTATTGATTTGAGCCATAAAGTTAGTTCATGTCAGTACCAAGCACCAATAGATTTGTCAAAGGTCAGAATCCCTCTGTGGTTACCAAAATGTGAACCTAAAAATGTGAGACACGTCTCAGTTAACTTAGAAAGTTTACTGTGCCAAGGTTGATGTTTGTTTGCCAGCCTCAGGGAGTCCTGAACACATGTGCCCAAGGTAGTCAGAGCACAGCTTGGCTTTTTTTTTTTTTATACATTGTAGGGCAACATGAGACATCAATCAACATATGCAAGATGAACATTGGTTTGGTCTGGGAAGGTGTGACAACTGGAAGCAAAAGCAGGACAACTCGAAGCGGGGAAGGGCTTCCAGGTCATAGGTAGGTAAGAGACAAACAGTTGCATTCTTCTGAGTTTCTCATGAGCCTCTCCAAAGGATGCAATCAGAGATGCATTTGTCTCAGTGAGCAGAGGGGAGACTCTGAAGAGAATGGGAGGCAGGTTGGCCCTAAGCAGTTCCCAGTTTGACATTTTGCTTTAGCGTAGTGATTTCAGGGGCCCAAGATATTTTCCTTTTGTAGACCTATCTCAAATTTTCAGGGTTTGCATTTCAGTAACCACGGAGGGATTCTGGGTGGAGATGCCCCTGACCTTTGGCAAACCTCCTATTGGAGCTTGGTACTGACATGAGCTAACTTTATGGCTCAAACCAATAGGACAATTTGCTGAGGTCTGGGAGCACCCCTCCAAAAAATCCCTGATCTCCCAAAATTTGGTCAAGATCTAAAGTTTATTTTGCTGTACAACTCCCTATTTTTTTTGGAGTTTTACTTGCTTCCAACAAGGAGGGCCAGTTCTCCTGCTTCCATGACGATGGAAGGCAGGTAACTCCTTTGTGGAGTTGGAGCTTGTTTCCAACAGGGAAGATGAGGTTTTTCTTTTGTTCCTGCTTCTAAGATGGTAAAGAGTTATCAGCCTGAGGCCCATCCCTAGGTAAGTAGCCGAACTGGGGTTCTGTCTTGGCTAAAGTTATCAATCAGCTGGTCTTAATTTCTCTTACCATTAGAGCACTCAGTAAGTATATAAGTTGTGTGATTGTTTTACTGAACTGTTTGTTGTTGTTGTTGTTGTTTGTCTCTGTTTTTGTTGTTTTTTCAGTCTTTTTCCCATTGGGTTTGACCAACTCTATCTGACTTTATCAAATCTGAAGAAAAGTTCCAAATTATTGGGAACAAGACCTGTCAAATGGTTAAGTTCCCCCCCCCACCGCCACACACACACACAAAAGGTGTGTGGTGGGGGAGAAAGATGCCAGCCAAAAGAAAAAAAAGAGGAAATATTTTTTATTTTTACTACTAAAGGGACTTTATTTACATAACAAGACCCGTTTTTGCTAGCCAGACCAAATTGAAAGAGCAATGTCTGTATTTCTGAAACAGCAGCAACTTGTCCCAGGTGAAATATGGTAATGAGATTTGAAAACATTTTTTTAAAGGAGCTCAACTGTTAAAGTCAGCTTAATTAAAAGCTAACATCCAAGGGGTGTGTGTGTGTGTGTGTGTGTATTTAAAAGGCCTTCTTCATGTTCTTCATGTTTTTGGGTTTTTTGTCTCTCCTAGGACCTTGTCCTTTTTTTGAGCAAAAGCTTTTTGTTTTTTCTCAGTTGACAGAGTTCTGTTTTTCTTTATTTACTTCTGCTGTCTCTCCTTTCTCTTGCACCCTCTGCTGCACGAGAGACCTAAAATACTTTATAAGAGCCTGAGGTTCCTTAAAGAAAACCAAGAAGGCGCCAGACTCCCTTTGGGTTCCTGTGGAACCCCAAATGTGTAAACAGACAAGTTCGTCTCAGCTTTTTTTTTTTTTTTTTTTTGAAACGGAGTTTCATTCTTGTTGCCCAGGCTGGAGTGCAGTGGTGCAATCTCAGCTCAATAAACCTCTGCCTCTCAGGTTCAAGTGAGTCTCCTGCTTCTGCCTCCTGAGTAGCTGGGATTACAGGTGCCTACCACCACACCTGGCTAATTTTTTGTAGTTTTAGTAGAGACAAGGTTTCATCATGTTGGCCAGGCTGGTCTTGAACTCCTGACCTCAGGTGATCCACCCACCTCGGCCTCCCAAAATGCAGGGATTACAGGTGTGAGCCACCACACCCAGGCTGTTTTAGCTTTTAAGCTGCTTGCTTTTGTATTGTGTTACCTGATTTATTGACTAAAATAGTTATTTGAAACAGAGGCTACTCTTGGGTTTTTACAGAAGAGTGTAGTTTAGACACTTAGAAATGTTTTTGTTTAAAAAAAATTAAGTGCACTGTAAAAGCATCACGTGATCTAGCCTCATAATAATTCTCCCTTTTTGGAAACCCAGGATTCAGTGTGGGCTCTGCCCCAGAGCTCAGAGGTCCAGTTACAACACAGGTAGTCCCTGTCTAAATAAAACTGGTCTCCTTATATAATCCAATGGTAGATTTTTATAATTTTATGTTTGACTTGGCATCCATCTTTAACCTCCCTCTAGCACACCAGACTTGTTCTCTCCATATCATATGTTCTAAATTTTGCTATTTGATTTTCACCAGAGTTGTTTCCTTTAATATGCAAATTTAAGACTAGCTAACAACTGCCTAGGGTTCTGAAACAGGTCATTGAGAATCTGAAAGTCTGAGATAAAAAAAGAAAAAGTCTTTACAAATCAGTAAGATGTACTTCTATTCGCATGCCTAATATGTCTATGTATTTATGTGTTGTGTACACAGTGTTCACTAGTAAAAACATATAAAAGAGCTCAATTAATTGGCTTAAAAAATAAAAGTACTTAGATACTAAAGAAAAAAGACTAGTCAAATGCCTTTCAAGTTCACACGACTTAAGTCAAATCTGTAATAGGTTGGATTTTAAATCATTGGTAAAATAATACTAGAAATGTCTTAAGAATTTGCCAGCATCCATTTTTGTTTGCATTTATTAATCAAGCAATTTCATACTTATCTCATCGCAGAAGAGGTAGGTGTGTGAGATTATTTTTTTTTTTTATTATTTTTTTTTTTTTGAGACAGAGTCTTGCTCTGTCACCCAGGCTGAAGTGCAGTGGCGCAATCTCGGCTCACTGCAAGCTCCGCCTCCCGGGTTCACGCCATTCTCCTGCCTCAGCCTCTCCGAGTAGCTGGGACTACAGGCGCCCGCCACCACGCCAGGCTAATTTTTTGTATTTTTAGTAGAGACGGGGTTTCACCATGGTCTCGATCTCCTGACCTCGTGATCCGCCCGCCTCGGCCCCCCAAAGTGCTGGGATTACAAGCGTGAGCCACCGCGCCCGGCCAGGTGTGTGAGATTATAAGGGCTGATTTTGAGAGATAAAATAAGTTGTTTCTCTATAAATTAATCATTAACGTCAAAGACACACTGATGCAAGACCAGCATATGGGCCTGTGTCAGATTAACAAGGTTTTCTTGAAGCATTAACCGACTCCTAAATAAAAGTTATAAAGGCTTATGGAAGTTGTATCTTATGATCAAGATTAAAATGTTATAGATCATGTGTAAAATTTTGAAAAGCAAATTACGTTGGCTTCATGCTGTTTTTATTAGGGCTTATTGTTTGGAACACTAAGTTGCCTCTCTCAAAGAATGAAGGCTTTGGCCTGTTTTGAAATCCTTGAGTTATCACCTTGGTTAAATGAATGATCCTGTTTTGTGATATAAAGTGTTTTAAACCTTTGATACTTGACAAACTTTCCAAAATCAAATTATAAATTATGTCTTTTTCTGACCTAATTAATCCCTTAAGACATTAGGTTTGCTAAAGTCCAAAAATGACATAGTTTGGCTTATTTGGTATAAAAGTTATAAAGGAAGCATTGTCAAGTATGAAATGGTATTTGGTTTTCTTTAGGCTGTATTTGTATAAATATGTTATTGGTATGTGTACCAAAATTATGGGAAACTCCTATAATTCTGATATAATTTAATGTATGTTATCAATAATATTTATAATTCTTATGTTAAATTATACTGTGCCACAAAGGTAAACAATTTCCTTGTCAATTGTGTCTTTGACTATGGCTGTCCTAAAACTTTTTATCATCCACAGACAATTGTTGTCCTGTTTTGGTCCTCTTTACGGTGGTTTTATAATCAGCTATAGAACTCTAACAGGTGTTCTTAAATACAGGGTTCTGATGTTGGAGACTGTGTCATCAGAATAGAGGAAAAAACTGTCAGGACCCTCACGGAGAGTCCTGATTTGGAATAAGCTAGACAACTTAAACTTCAGAAGAAAATAACAGTAATCTATTTACTACATAATCCACTTTTTTTTTTTTTTTTTTTTTGAGACGGGAATTTGCTCTTGTTGCCCAGGCTGGAGTGCAATGGCGCGATCTCGGCTCACCGCAACCTCCGCTTCCCAGGTTCAAGCGATTCTCCTGCCTCAGCCTCCTGAGTAACTGGGATTACAGGCTGCACCATCATGCACGGCTAATTTTGTATTTTTTAGTAGAGACGGGGTTTCTCCATGTTGGTCAGGCTGGTCTCAAACTCCTGATCTCAGGTGATCCACCTGCCTCGGCCTCACAAAGTGCTGGGATTACAGGTGTGAGCCACCGCGCCCGGCCACATACGCCACTTTCATGTTTGCCTACTGATGTTTGGACTTCGGAGCAGTGTGGCCTGTATCGATTTTCCAGGATTGCACTTTTCTTTGTTGTTTTCTCCCTTCCTTCTCCTATTTTGTCTTCCTAGGACTTGACACTTCACAACCTGCTAAAAAATGAACTTCCTAGGGCTGGGCACAGTGGCTCACGCCTGTAATCCCAGCACTTTGGGAGGCCAAGGTGGGTGGATCACGAGGTCAGGAGATCGAGACCATCCTGGCTAACAAGGTGAAACCCCGTCTCTACTAAAAATACAAAAAATTAGCCCGGCGTGGTGGCGGGCGCCTGTAGTCCCAGCTACTCGGGAGGCTGAGGCAGGAGAATGACGTGAACCCGGGAGGCGGAGCTTGCAGTGAGCTGAGATTGCGCCACTGCACTCCAGCCTGGGTGACAGAGCGAGACTCCGTCTCAAAAAAAAAAATGACCTTTCCTAGTAACTCAGGACCTGCCCGTCTAGAAATAAACTATCCTAGCTGTGAGAGATCAGACAAAACCTGGGACCAGAGACTCATTTTCTTCTAAAATACTTTCTCTAAAAGATTTTTAAAAAGAAATGAGGGGAAATGTGGAAGGAAAATAAATCTTGGGGGCTCCCAGATCACTAAGCTAAAAGGAAAAGCCAAAGTGGGAACTGCTCAGGACAAACCTGCCCCCATTGTATTCAAAGTCTCCCCTCTGCTCACTGAGATAAATGCCTATCTGACTGCCTCCTTTGGAGAGGCTCATCAGAAACTCAAAAGAATGCAACCATTTGTCTCTTACCTGCCTATGACCTGGAAGTCCCCTCCCCACTTGGAGTCTTCCTGCCTTTGCTTCGAGTTGTCCCACCTCTCCAGACCGAACCAATGTTCGTCCTGCATATGCTGACTGATGTCTCATGTCTCCCTACAATGTATAAAGCCAAACTGTGCTCTGACCACCTTGGGCACACGTCATCAGGACCTCCTGAGCCTGGGTCACAGGCGCACGTCCTCACTCTTGGCAAAATAAACTTTCTAAATTAACCAAGACCTGTGTCAAATTTTGGGGGTTCACACCGGCATGGTGACCCCCATGGGCTCTGTACCACATCTTCTCTGATCATGAGTCCCTTCCTCGCCACAGATACCTGGCCACACCCCAGGGAGGCAACACCCCCAAGTGCCATAGCTCAGAGTTTTGTGCCTGAATCATCACCAGCAAAACAAAAGATCAGCAAGCATCCAGGTGAGCACTTTGCCCGGCGGCCTGGATTTCCCGTGGCCGGTGGTCAAGACGAGGCCTCACTAGCGCAGGCAAAGTCTCTCCTCTGTTCTGGGCGGCTCCTTGAACCACCCAGGTGGGTGCCGGCAGCACCACACACTACTGTCCCCTTTGTCCCCAGGGCTGTTGATTTGTTCCATCCACAGGCCAAGCAAGCTGGGACAAGCGAGGTGAGCCTCCTACACTTGCCCAATCCCAGGAACATAAATGCGAGGCTCAGGAAGGCTGCTGTCCAGGGCTGTGGGGAAGTGACTCGGGGCTTCCCTCCTGGGGGCCGTGCTCAGTGAAGCCTGGGACACCCGGAGCCAAAGCTCCCTGGCCTTAGTGTGGGACGTGCAGCCTGCAATAGCCCATCCTGCCAGGCAGTGAGACCAGCAGCCGAGGAGCCTGTGCCCTGGGCTCCCCGAGGGCCTTCGGCTGCAATGCCTCCCATGTCACCCACAGAGTCTCCGCTGGGGTCAGGCACACCCGCCCTGGCCGACCTCAGGGGGCCCCCAGCTAATCAGGTGAGCCTGATTCCCCAGCCCCTGGGCCTCTTCTTCACAATATGGTCACAATGTCCACAGGAGGGGCCACCTAGGATGGTCCAGGCCAGGCAGCCGGCCCCACACCTCTCAGCCCTGTGACGGGGTGTCCTGGGCCAGTGTCCCAGCAGCTGGTCTTAAGTCACCCCTTAAAGGAAGGTAACTGAATTCATGGCGGCACACGCCCCGGGGAGGCAGGGACCTGCCAGCGCAGGGACGGCTTCAAACTGCCCTGGAATCACCCCAGACAGGATGGCGAGCAGAAGGAAAACGCAAGGCATTCCTAGCCACACCCACCACCCCTCCAAACCTAACTGGGAAGAAATCCACCTCCCCTCTGTTTACAGAAGGGAGACAGCACAGCAGAGCCCAGCCTCCCCCTCACCACCCACAGCCCCCGGAGCATCCTAAAGCGCACGCACGACCAACGCTCCAGCAAGCGCCCGGCACTCCCACCAACACCGCCCAGCCACGGGCCTGAGCCGCAGACCCAGGCCGGGAGGTCCCAAGCCCGGCAGGTCTCGCCCTCCCCGGCCGTCACGCGGACACTCGAGCGTCTCCATACCACAGTGTTGGGGGGCAGCTTTCTCACTGGGCCCCACATCCCAGAACCCCCAAATACCCAGAAGCAGCCCCAGACCTGGGCAGGAGGGGCCCCCTACTTCTGAAACGAAGCCAAGGCAGGTGAATTCAGGGAAGCCTGAGTAGGAACAGCCTCCAAATCCAAGACACTTCCTTCAAAAGACAAACACAAAACCCCACTCCTGTCAGTCTCTCAGAATAGCCACAGATGAAACACTTTGTCCACCTGGGAGGGTCCAGGTGCCCTCCCCTTACCTCTGCAAGCCGCCCAGCATGGCCTCCAGCGAGGAGCAGTCGAGACTTCAGCTCCCCCGAGGTCCCACCACCTCGGCCCATGCCGGCTCTGGGCTCCCCGGGACGCAGGCACAGGCAGGGTGCAGCTGTGGGGCAGGTGAACTGGAATCCTCAGAAGCTCACCTGCCTCCTGGGACGGCAGCCACGCCCTCTCCCCGCACCTCCATCGGAGGGCTCGGTTTTTTTTTTTTTTTTTTTTTTTTTTCTTGAGACGGAGTCTTGCTCTGTCACCCAGGCTGGAGTGCAGTGGCGCAATCTCGGCTCACTGCAAGCTCCGCCTCCCGGGTTCACGCCATTCTCCTGCCTCAGCCCCTCCAAGTAGCTGGGACTACAGGCGCCCGCCACCACGCCCGGCTAATTTTTTGTATTTTTAGTAGAGACGGGGTTTCACCATGGTCTCGATCTCCTGACCTCGTGATCCACCCGCCTCGGCCCCCCAAAGTGCTGGGATTACAAGCGTGAGCCACCACGCCCGGCCGGAGGGCTCGGTTTTAACTGATCTGTTCTCGGGAAGAACTGGCTGAGGGCGTCTGGGGAGCCCTCGATGGGCCCCTGTGTTCCCCAGGCCCTGGGAGGACCTGCCTGGGCCTACCCCTGCCCCCCTGCCCCACCCTCAGCGTCCACCCCCCCGGGGGGCTTGGAGGGAGCTGTCCCCACCAGGGACCGGCTTGGTGGGCTCCAACAGCACAGCGAGGGCTTCTGGACTCAGAACTCAGGACCTGACACAGACGAGAGGGCAGAGGGCCCTGTGGCCATTGGGAGGATGAGCAAGGAAAGCTCAGCCCAATTCCCAGCTTCCTCCCCCTCCTCCCCCTCCTCATCCTCCTCTTCTTCCTCCCCCTCCTCCCCCTCCTCGTCCTCCTCTTCTTCCTCCCCCTCCTCGTCCTGAACCTGCTTCATACCAAAAGAAAATCTGACTTTTTAAAATCTCGGGCTGGACAATAAATTTGAAACAGGACACAGAGGTGGAAAATAAATATAAATATTTGTTTAGATTTTACTGCATGAAAGTTCATTTCTCTTTTCAAGAAATAGATATTAATTCCAAGACAAGCAGCCACAGAAATGCTGCAACATTGTGACCAGGCACTACAGCAAACCCACAGGAAAACGCGAATGCTCCTCAGAGGCACGGGCCACGAGTCAGCACCACCCTCGCCGCATCCCACCAGCCCTGGTGCCTGCCATGCCCTCCGACGCCAAGCTCTCCACACGGCTGGCCACCTTCCCACAACCCCTCCCTGTTGGTGCCAACTGAGCCTGGATTCTGGGATTGGCCCCAGCCCAAGGCGGCCTCCTTGCCCCAGCCAGTGCCTGGCTCGGATGGGTGCAGGCCCCACAGCCATGGAGGCAGAAACGAGGGTGGGCTGAGGGGCTCAGAGGAGCGGCCGAGCAGACATGGACTCCCTGGCATCAGAGACCCTGGGCTGGGCGGCTGCTGGCGAGATGCCCAGAGACCCCCGGCCTCCCTTCCCCATTTACCTCCACCTGCAGCCCAGGGGCCTGGCGTCTCCGCCCCCACCTTAGGCATCACCCTCCCAGCTGCTCTGTAGACCTCCAGAGCCCGAGTCTGTGGGAGGGGCCAGCAGAGCAGCTCCGGTGCTAACAGCAGGCCGGGGGACGCTGGGGCCTTGCTGGCACGGCTGGGCAGCTCTCCACCGGCGTGCCCTGCATCCTCCACATTCCGCTATCCAGAGACATCCGTGTGGGCGTTCACTCCATCATTAAGGAGCCTCCCTGCTGCTTCCTCCACCCACCCTGCCCAGGGCACCACAGGCTCAGCCTAGGAACAAAGAAGACGGCACTTCATGGGTCCTTACCCCAGAATAACCTTGGCCGAGCCGCATGTTACAAACGGTGGGGCCGGTGGAGAGCAACTTGCCAGGGACACACGCCTGAGGGTCACGGCCTGAGGGTCACAGCCGGGCACCTCCCTACACACGCCTGAGGGTCACGGCCGGGCACCTCCCTCCCAGGTCAAAGTCCCCAGCTCTCCAGATCCCAAGTGACTTATGGGGCCTGCGCAAGAAATGTGGGCCTGGGCAGGGGGTCCTCAGCCACCAGCCACCTTCACCCCCAGCTGGGGCAGACAGGGACAGTGCGGTGTGGCGTGGAGTGGTGGCCCCAGCCCCAGGCTGGGAAAGGGACAGAGGCCTGGCGGCCAGAGGGAGGAGGCTGCCTGTTGCCAGTGGGGCCCTGCTGGGAGCCCCAGGAGTCAGGGTGTCTGCCCAGCCCCAGCTCCCCGCTAAGAATCAGCTACTCTGGCAGCCTGCCTGGTCCACGGTGACTCAGGAACACCAATCAAATGCACACGTCGTTTGTCAGAGCAGATGCCCACACCCCCATGGCAGAGCCCTAACCCCTGGGGTGGGGGCGGGGCTGGCTGGAGGCCTCTCAGCTGCTTCGTGTAAGGGACAGGTCCACATGCCCAGGAACCCGCCTCCATCGGCATCCGCATCGCCATGCCCATGTGCTCCAGTGTGTGGCCTGGTCCCACCAGGAGGGCTGCACCCACCAGACCCAAGGCCGGCGGGGAGCAGCCGTGGAGCAGCCAAGAGCAGCCGTAGAGCAGCCGGGAAACAGCCGGGAGCAGCCGGGGAACAGCCGGGGAACAGCCGGGGAACAGCCGGGGAACAGCCGGGAGCAGCCAGGAGCAGCTGGGGCGCATGCACGTTGCCCTCTTCAGCCGACACTGCAGGCAGGCGGGCAAGCCCAGGGCCACCTCGGGGCAGGGGCAGGGGTGGCCTAACTCAGAACAAAGGATGGAGTCAGCTTCTGGGTCTCAGATCCCAGGTCCGGAGCTGCAGGAAGGAAGTCTCCTGCCCTGGGGCAGGCAGTGGTCGACTGTGGGCTGGGGGCTGGCAGGAGGGGGGGCCCCTACAGAACTCCCGGCCAGTCCTTCACCAGTCCAGGGCCACCCATCCGCCCACATCCACAGAGGGCCGAGGCCACAGCCCCCAGCCCTGTGCTTTGAAGTGTGCCCTGCTCCACAATCTCTGCTTTCCGGAGTCAGGGGGCAAACCCTCACCACCAGGAAGAACGGGTTTCACCCCTTCCACCGGTGACGCTGAACATCCCTGGCCGCTGTGCACCCCATTCCCTCCCTGTCCCCAGAGCCCCAAGGCCCCAGGGCCGTGGAACCCGGAAGGTGGCTCCAGGTGCCACACACTTTGCCAGAAACAAAGGGAGCATCACCTCGCTTCCTGGCCTCTGTTTGCACAGCCGCTGGCACAGGGCCCATGGGGAGGGGGCAAAGCAGGAGCCAGGAGGCCGTCTGAGGACCTGCCCACAGCCCAACAGGACCCCAGCCCTGTCAGGCCGCACCCAGGCACACCCAGGAGGCACCTGCATGCCCGTCCGCCAGGCTGGGCACTGTTCTAGAAACTTCACAGCAACTCTTGATCTCCCAGAAGGGCAGGTGGGGAGACAGGGCCCATGCTCCCTCGAGAGGATCCCCCTCTGGGGGTGCGTGCAGGAGGGCAGAGCCCTTGACTGTGGGACTGCCAGGACCATGACCCCTACCAGCCCTCGTGGCCTCCTGGGTCCTGCCCTGGTCTGTCCTCCCCACACCCCTGAGGTCCAAATGGCAGTGTCGGGGAGCATTGCCAAGGGCTTGCGCTTGCCCTGGGTCTGACCGGCTACCAAAGCGAGGAAGGGCCCATCCTGGGGCCTCAGCCTGGGAGCAGACAGCCGCCCCAGCTCCTTGCATGTGGGTCCAGGGAAAAGTGAGCGGGAGGGCTCAGGTCTTGGATGTTCCACCGGGAGGAACCCGGCCCAGGGCCTAGGTGTCAGGAGGGCTCTCCTAAGACAGCCCCGGGCCTCCCGGCCCCTCCACCTGCCCCCAACCCTCAATTCAGGCTCCTGGTCAACCCCAGGGTTCCCCAGCCCTCCCCACCCCGGGCAGCACCACATTCTTGCAGCTATTTGCTCTCAGCCTCCCTGTCCAGCTCCTTTTTATTTTTCCAGAGAGGGTCTCGCTCTGTCACCCAGGCTGGAGTCAGGCTTGTCCCTCCTCCCTGTAAGAGCCTCCTGCAGCTGGAACTCTAGGTGCGTGCCACCGCGCCTGGCTATTTTTAATTTTTGGCAGAGACAGAGTCTCACCATGTTGCCCAAGCTGTTCTCAAACTCCTGGGATCAAGCAATCCTCCCACCTCGGCCCCTCAAAGTGCTGGGATTCCAGGCGTGAGCCACCGCACCTGGCCCTGGACTGGCTCCTTGAGGAATCATTTTTCATTCCTCTGCGTTGTTTGGGCGGGTGTGGGAGTGGACAGGCCTGCCACACAGGCAGCTTCAGGGTCCCAGAAGGTCAGTGGTACCCCAAGGGACCCAGGCCGAGGGTAGGGCCTTTGCAGGTCACAGGCGCCCAGAGGCAGCAGAACAGGACCTAAACCCTGAGTGCTCAGGAAGGCAGCTGGCGTGAAGCCGCATCGCTGGGGGGCCAACGCGCCGGGCCAGGTGGGCAGAGCCCTGGTCGCTGGTCGTTAACGTGCCTGCCATCTGGGTCCAGACTCACTGCCCTGCACGCCTGCCACCTCTGCCTCCATGTGGGCGAAAGTACCTAGGTGCCGAGGCAAGAGACTGAAGGCACAAACTGTTTCAGTATAGTAAAGAAAATAGTTAGAATAAGAATAGTCATAATACAAATTAGATAGAGAGAGATGATCATGGACAATTATCAATCATTATTATAAACATTATTAATCATTAGCTTTTAATATTACTCTTTGTTGCATTTCATACTCCTCCTGTACTCCTGGTTCCTCTTTGAAGTTCGTAGCAGATAGCAGTAAAAGAAATAGTGAAAGTCTTAAAGTCTTTGATCTTTCTTATAAGTGCAGAGAAGAAAATGCTGACGTTTGCTGCCTTCCCGCTCTGCTTTAGCTACCTAAGAGGGAAGGGCCCCCTGTCCTGTAATCACGTGCCTTACTTCACCTTGTCAATCACTTAGAAGATTCACCCTCCTTACCCTGCCCCCTTGTCTTGTATGTAATAAATATCAGCGGGCCCAGCCGTCTGGAACCACTACCGGTCCCTGCGTCTTGATGGTAGTGGTCCCTGGGGCCCAGCTGCTTTCTCTTTATCTCTTTATCTTGTGTCTTTATTTATTACAATCTCTCATCTCCACAGGACCCTCAGGGGCCTGCGGGGTCACAAGGGCCCCAAACCCCAAACCCTTCCGCTGGGTGCTGAGTCCACAACCGTCAGACACCCCTGGGTCCCGACCACTTGCCCTTCTGCTTACAGGAAACTGGCTCCCCCAGGGGCTCTCCCATGGGCAGCCGTCCTGGGGGAGGGGAGGGGCGGGCAGTCTTCTCCCCCACACTCCACTCTCCCTGGGGCTGAGACCACCAGGCCCGCACCTTCTCCCCTCTCCCCTGCTGCACATGGGCATCTCTGGCCCTGCCTGGGGCCCCTCCCGCCACTCTCCTGGCCCCCTCCTCGGCCTCAGCTCAGGGGCCCTGGTTGTGTAACATCTTCTCACGTTGCAGCAGCTTAGAGGTCTTAATGTGACAATCACCAGTTTCTAATCCGAACACAAAGGCCACCCCTCGGCACCTACCCCGCCCCGACGACCCTGGCTGGAGCCGCTGCAGAATTCCATCAGAACCTGCCTGGCGGGAGCCGCTGCGGAAGGAACGAAGGAACAGGGTCAGAACCCGCCTTCCTCCCCACACACTCTGCTCTTCATTGCTCTTTCCGCGTGGCTGCAGGCCTTGTCAGAGCCTCCGGCTGGGAGGTTGGGGCGGTGTGGAATTCTCTGCGCGTCTTTTACACACACCTGACCACGGACGCTCAACGCCGTACATGGCCGCTGGCGGAGCTGTCTCCGGGGCACCAAGGCCGGTGGCTGGCCTCACGCAGATCCACCGAGTTCTCCCGCATTGGGGTCACTGTGTTAACTCCGCGGGTTGCGAGGCACAGTCTGCCTGGATGTGATCGGGTCTCATCAGGTTTTCCTGCTGTCAGGTAGAGAAATCTAACAGGTTTCTGGCATGTGAAAACTGGCCTCCCATCCACCACACAGTGTGGGTTTTCCTCACGGCAGACAGGCCGTTCTTCGGGCCAGCTCGGGCCAGCCAGGTGTCTCACCGGCACCTGCTTCGCCTGGCTGTGTTGCAGTTCACATCATCTAAAGGAACAAAAGAAAAGCCTGAGGGGAATCTAAGAAGCCCCTCTCCCCATTGCTGGATAAACTGGAGGCGAACATGGCAGGGCAGGGCAGCAGCGGAGACGGCGGGACCCAACCACAGAGCTCCAGGAACAAGTGCCCACAGCTGGTGGCAGGGCTGGCACTGGCAGGACATGCCCGGCACTGGCCTGCTCCGGCCCAATGGCCACCGCAGCCTCCTGGAGCCAGACCCCAGGGAAGAGCAGCCACGGCCTCTTCCTCCTCCAACAGTCCTGGGACTGTGTCTGCTTTCCCAGTCCCCAGAGGCCCAGCGGCAGGCAGTGTGGACGCAGAGGTCCTGCTCTCCCAGGGTCCAGAGGGCACTAGAGGAAGGAATCCCTCCTCCGCCCTCAGCAGGCAAGGCCAGGCCTCTGCAGCCCCACAGCCCATGCTGAGCCCAGATCCTCACGGCAAGCCCGGGGCTCTGGGCTTTTCGCTGTCACCCGGCTGGCCTCTCCAGCAACAGGAGTGAGCATTTAGACCATGGCCAGGGCCGGGGGTCCTTAGGAGAGCAGTGGACCCCAGGTCTGAGAATCACAAGTCCCTACGCGGGGTGGGACGTGGGGTCGCGCGGCCAGCATGGGCAGAAGCTTGAAAGTCCCCAAGTCACCCCTGGGCCAGCAGCAGCCACCCAGGGCAGGAGGGCAGGTACACAGCCAGGGTCAGCGGGTCAGCAACTCCCCCTGGCCTGCGGCCTACCCAGCAGGGACCATGTGCCCAGTAGCAGAGCTAGAGGAACAAGCAGAAAAATGGCCGGCCCCAGCCAGAGGTCAGAGTGAAGGGCAGGAGCCGCCAGCTGACCTCAGAGGACACGAGTGGCTGACCTCGGGGGACACGGGCACATGCTGTGGGGCTTTGTGCCAGGCACCCATGGGGCCTGGGGTCTGCTCTGTGCAACAGATACTGTAGGGCTGCCCATGGGTACCCAGCCTGGGATGGCAGAACAGTGGCCAGAGCCCAGGGACAGAGCTGGGCCTTGGCCAGCAAGGCAGGACAGCCCCAGGTGCCCCCAGGCACAGCAGGAAGTAGCCCAGGCATCGAGCGGGACCCACTGGCTCTGCTGGGCCAGCATCAAAGTGCCCCTGATTTGTGCCTTCAAAGCATGCTGGATCGGCTGGACACAGAGGCTCACGCCTGTAATCCCAGCACTTTGGGAGGCTGAGGCGGGCGGATCATGAGGTCAGGAGATCGAGACCATCCTGGCTAACACGGTGAAACCCCGTCTCTACTAAAAATACAAAAAATTAGCCGGGCTCGGTGGCAGGCGCCTGTAGTCCCAGCTACTTGGGAGGCTGAGGCAGGAGAATGGCGTAAACCCGGGAGGTGGAACTTGCAGTGAGCTGAGATCACGCCACTGCACTCCAGCCTGGGCGACAGAATGAGACTCCGTCTCAAAAAAAAAAATTATCTGGGCATGATGGCTCACACCTGTACTCCCAGCTACTCAGGAGGCTGAGGTGGGAGGATCACTTGAGCCCAGGAGGTCGAGGCTGCAGTGAGCTGTGACTATACCCCTGCACTCCAGCCTGGGTGACAGAGTGAGATCCTGTCTCAAAAAAAAAAAAATCATGCTGGACCAAGGCCCCCACCCACCCCCCCCGAGGACCTCCACCAGGAGGACGTGGCCTGTCCACACAGAGGCCCCGGCTAGGCAGGCGCGCTCTGCAGGGCGGCGGGTCAGAGGTACGTCTCCCCCTCTGAGCAGGATCCGAGGTCCTCAATGCCCACAGGGACAGGAGGGGCCCGTGGATCCACCTCGGTCAGGCCCAGCCGCCGAGGGCCTCCAGGGCCACCAAGGGCTACGAGGTGCCCGTTCCATGTCCAGGCCTGCCCTGTGCAGCCGGTGGGAGCTCAGCCGCCCCCAGGACAGTGCACGGGGACAGGAGGCACAGTGACAGTCACAGGAGTGTCAGGCCCGGCCACACTATGGCCCCAGTGGTCCAGGGGCTGTGGGAATGGGATGCACAGGCCCTTCACAATGGGCTCTGAAAGATGATTTTCCAGTAACAGAAGCAAAGAGAAGGCTGCAACCAATTCAGATTTTTACTGGACATTCATGACAGAAAGAGATGTGCGTCCAGCTGCGTCGCCCAGCCCATCCGCTGCCCAGGGCGGCTGACGAGCAGAAACGCACGCTGCAGCGGCCCTTGCCCGTGCCGGGGCCTCGCCCGAAGCACCACACATTCTTTGTAGAAGCAGAACCCGAGACTCAGAGCACAGCTTGCCCTGATAACTGTCTTCCCAGCTGGCAGCCCTCTAGAAGGGGCGGGAAATGACATTCCTGTCACTCAGGCCCAGACATAAGCCACAGTCACCCTCCCAAGGGCGTCCACGGCCTGAGGGACCCGGCTCCATTCAGCAGAGCCACAGCCCTCGGGTCCTCTCGGCAACCCACGATCACGGCCCATGGGGTCCTGCCCACAGCCCCCCGCTGCCCACGCATGCCCGGGGAACGAGCAGCAAATAGGTGGAATAACCACCCAGTGCCTCTCCCCAGGCTGCAGCAGGCAAGGTGGAGCCAGGGACCACTACCACGCAAGTGAAACCCAGCCTCGCTTCCACGTGGGCAAAGCTGCCGCCACACCGGCCTGTCCAGGATGGCTGCAGAAGCCCCACCTTGCCCTGCAAAGGAGGGAGCCTGCCACGCTCCCCATTCTGCCAGACGCTCCTGCCCGAGGGCCTGCGTCCGGCAGTTCCCCAATGGGGTCTCCCGGTCCCTTCGACCAGGTGTCTGGTCCCCTGCCCACTGCTGGCTCACCACTCAGAGCCACCACAACACCCTCGCCCGAGAGCCATCCGCTGACCCCCAGTGGGCCTTGGCAGCAGCGGGAGCGGCCATCAGGCCTGGCTGGGCAGCGTCTTGTAGGGGTTGAGGATGCCCTTGGGGTCCAGCAGGACCTTGAGTTGCTGCATCAGCTGCAGGACCTCGGGGGGCTTGCTGTAGCCCAGGACATCCCTCTTCCTGAAGCCCACGCCGTGCTCCGCGCTGACGCTGCCCTGCTGCCCGGCCGTCCACTCATACACGTGGGGCTCCAGGGCACCCAGGAGCGACGGGCTGAAGGCCTCCGCTGTCACATTGAGGTGCAGGTTACCATCTCCTGGAGGGACAAGGGCACACGGGTCAGGCTGGGCAGGGCAGCCCCCAGGACCCCACTCCTCCCCCAACAGCCCCTCCCCAAGATCCCCTCCCCAGCAACCCCGAGACCCCTGGCTGAGCCTCACCCTCATGCCACTCATCCCGGACGTGCTGACCCCTCCTCTGGGGCCGCTGCTACCTTGGCTTCTCCCTGCTTCTCTCCCCAAGTTCTCCCCGCTTCCTACTGCCTCTGCCCAGGGCCCCCATCTCCCCAGGCGGAGAGTGACCACATGAGTTACCGCAGGGCCCACCACTGCCTCCCTCCCGAGCTGGAAGAGCCCAGACCGTCTCCCAGTCTGTACCCCCAGCACCTGGTCAGATGGAGGGGTCCACAGTGGCGCCCAGGGCAGCTCTATCTGGATGCCCCCACCCCACAGGCGTCACCCCTGGAGCTGCCCAGCCAGTGCCCACTGCAGACGAAGCCCTGGCTCCCAGCCGCCTCCTCTCTGGTCCACTTACCCCACACTGAGCCCCCAGGGCAGTGGCTCTCCAAGCACACCCTGGCCCGCCCCACGCACAACCTCCTCTTCTGACCTCAGAGGTCAAGAAAGCGATGGCTCAGAGAAGAGGCTGGGGAGCGCCAGCGTCAGAGTCAAGTGAGGACCCCAGCCCACCCCCGGGCCAGCATGAGAGGGAGCCAGAAACCAGCTCAAGGGCTGCCCAGACGAGGCCAGTGGCTTTTAACGCAGAGGTGCACACTGAGGAGGAGCCCCAGAGGCAAACAAGGACGCACCACCCCAAACTGTGCCATGTTGGGGTGAGGGCTGTTTTCCCACAAAGGCAACTGAGAAGCGGCAAATCCAAGAAAAGCTCCGCCAACTCAGGTCCTGCCTCAGAGCAGCACAGGAATGACTGACAAGGGCAAGGCCCCTCCCTCCACCAGAGCCGACAAAGGTCAAGGCAGCTTCAGGCCCTGCCGTCCTCTGCCAGCTCCCTGCCTCCTCCGAGATGCCACCTGGAGACTCATAGTCCATGTCCTGTCATGTGACGTCCCTAAAACTTGACTGTTTGTTGAAGACGCCACGTGGGCCTGAATTCACAGCCAGCTCTTTGAGAATCACTCATTCCCTGGCCACTCCCAAGTAGATGTGAAACATGCACGTCATGAGCCTCTGTATTTCTCCTGTTAATCTGCCTGTAGCTGCAGGGTCTATCCCAGCTGGGAACTCGAAAAGGTAGACAGAAAACTATTTCTCCATCTCTACGAGAACAAACGCGAGGCAGGGAGCACAGCAGGGACCCCTCCCACAGTCCCCACCCCTCACAGTCCCCGCCCCTCTCCCAGTCCCCGCCCCTCCCACAGTCCCCACCCGTCTCCCAGTCCCCGCCCCTCTGTCCCCGCCCCTCCCACAGTCCCCGCCCCTCCCACAGTCCCCACCCCTCTCAGTCCCCACCCCTCTCCCAGTCCCCGTCCCTCCCACAGTCCCCGCCCCTCTCCCAGTCCCCCCCACAGTCCCCGCCCCTCCCAGTCCCCACCCCTCCCAGTCCCCACCCCTCAGTCCCCGCCCCTCCCAGTCCCCGCCCCTCCCACAGTCCCCGCCCCTCCCACAGTCCCCGCCCCTCCCAGTCCCCATCCCTCACAGTCCCCGCCCCTCCCACAGTCCCCACCCCTCCCACAGTCCCCGCCCCTCACCGTCCCCGCCCCTCACACCGTCCCCGCCCCTCACACCGTCCCCGCCTCCTCACCGTCCCCGCCCCTCCCACAGTCCCCGCCCCTCACCGTCCCCGCCCCTCACACCGTCCCCGCCCCTCTCACCGTCCCCGCCCCTCCCACAGTCCCCACCCCTCCCACAGTCCCCACGGACGCGTGCTCAGGCCAGAGAGGGCTGAACACAACCCCTGCCCAGGGACTTGCCCAGGAAGGACTGGTTGTGAAAGAAGAAAAACCACATCCACAGAATGTGTTCGTTTTGTTTTGTTTTTTTGAGACAGGGTCCCCCTCTGTCACCCAGGCCAGAGGGCAATAGAGCAATCCTAGCTCACACTTCAACCTCCTGAGCTCAAGCAGTCCTCCTACCTCTGCCTCCTGAGTAGTTGGAACTTCAGGCATGTACCACCATGCCTGGCTGGTTATTTTTTTTGTAGAAACGGCGGGTGGTGGGGAGGGGGGGCCGGTCTCATCATGTTGCCCAGGCTGGTCTTGAACTCCTGACCTCAAGCAATCCTCCCACCTCAGCTTCCCAAAGCGCTAGGATTACAGGCGTGAGCCACGTGCCTGGCGTCCACAAAGTATGTGAATACAGTCACGCTTCATAACAACGTTTCCCCCAACACCGGACCACAGAGATGATGCTGGTCCCATGACATTAAAATGGAGCTGAAAAATTGCCATCACCTTAATGATGATGTCACCATGTTGTAGCACAATTACTTGTTAATATCAGTTTAGTGTAGCCTCAGTGTGCGGTGTTTATAAAGTCTAGAGTAGAGTAGGGTAATCTAGGCCTTCGCAATCCCTCACCCCTCACCCGACTGCCTCGCCAGAGCAACCTCCAGTCCCGCGAGACCCACTCGTGATGAGCACCCCACGCAGGTGTGGCATTTTTACCTTTTATACCATATTTTTATGGTCCCTTTTCTAGGATTAGCTTTTGTGTTCAGGCACATACTCAGCATCATGTCACAACTGCTTCCGGAATTAAGTGGATGACAGCTGTGGTTTGTCACCTAGGGGCAATGGCTACACCACACAGCCTTGGGGTGGAAGAGGCTGTCCCATCTGGGTGTGAGTGCCCTCCGTGATGTTCGCACAAAACGAAACCACCTAATGACACATTTCTCAGGACGCATCCCCATCACTCAGCAACACCCAACTGTATTCCCAAGCAACCGCCAGCCTGCACCCGGAACTCACACTGCCTCGGGTCCCAAAGGCTGAGAATGCGCAGATTAAAGAGGTTCCGGGCAGGGCCCAGGCCCTCACCCTCCCCACCCACTGCAGAAGCAAACCACCACCCCTGCAGGCCTCAAATAATTCCTACAGATAAAAATCTAACGAATATGAGCTCATGCCAAAAATCACACACACAAGAAGACAAACCACCACGGGTAGGGTCAGAATCAGACCCACAAACACCTCAGACGCTGTCATTTCCAGACACAGAACACAAATGTGTCATGTGTAAAGAAATAAGACAAAAATATAAAACCAAAAAATCTGACCAAGCAATTTTTAAATATCCACGCCAATCTTCCGGAGATGAAACGCATCATGGCTGGCCTGTGGACCTTAGCAGACAGGTCTGACGGCCGATCACACACGGCAGAGAACGCCAAGCTGGAGACACTGCAAATAGCATCCAAACGCCAGAGGCGGGACCCTGGCAGCGGCGGACAAGAAATGAGGGGGCTGGGACTGAGTTCCAGGAAGAGAACAGAGGGAGGGAGAAACGGTGTTTGAAGAGACTCTGGTGGCTGAGGAATTTCTAAAGCCAGCAAGACCCCAGGGCCCCACAAGTGCCAGGCAGGTAAACAAACACTCACCCGGCCCACAGGCAGGTAAACACTCACCCGGCCGACACCCGACCGAACCAGAGTGAAACCGCGGAACCCCAAAGACAACGGAAGGAGCTGAAAGCAGCCAAAAGGAAAAAGCGGGCCGGGCGTGGCGGCTCACGCCTGCAATCCCAGCACTTTGGGACACCGTGGCAGGTGGATCACGAGGTCAGGAGTTCGAGACCAGCCTGGCCAATATGGTGAAACCCCATCTCTACTAAAAATACAAAAATTAGCTGGGCGTGGTGGCGCATGCCTGTAATCCCAGCTGCTTGGGAGGCTGAGGCAGGAGAATCGCCTGAACCCGGGAGGCAGAGGTTGCAGTGAGCCGAGATCACACCACTTCACTCCAGCCTGGGTGACAGAGCGGGACTCCAACTCAAAAAAAAAAAAAAAGGAAAAGAAAAAGAAAGAAATTATTTATTTCCCTCCATTCTCTCCATTCCCCCGAGGGGAACAGCCCTGCACTGAGGCTGTCTCCGCACCAGCAGACATCAGAAGAGAGAACAGAGGCTCCCTTCTGCCACTGGGAAGCAACTGTCAACCCAGAACCACTGAAATCCACTGAGGAAAAGACATTTTCATCAACTAAATCAGTACATTTCCAGACAAAATCTGAGCTGTTCCGTCACCTATTTTTCCATGCCAGGGAAAATTCTGGAGGCTGAGATTCAAGCAGAAGCTGTGTGCAAACTGGCTACGCAGAATCAGGACGGTGACACGGTGACAGGGTTATGCGTGACTGAACAAGGCAGAACCAGAATACACCACCGAACAGCATGCAGGTGCCCCTCAGTGTCCCTGGGGGACTGGATACAGGACCCCTCAGATATCAAAATCCTCAGATGCTCAAGTCTCTGACATGAAATGGCATGGGATTTGCATATAAACTACACACATCCTCCTGTATATTTTTTTTCTTGAGACGGAGTTTCGCTCTTTTGCCCAGGCTGGAGTGAAGTGGCACAACCTCGGCTCACTGCAACCTCCGCCTCCCAGGTTCAAGCAATTCTCCTGCCTCAGCCTCCCAAGCAGCTGGGATTACAGGCACACGCCACCACACCTGGCTAATTTTTGTATTTTTAGTAGAGATGGGGTTTCACCATGTTGGCCAGGCTGGTCTTGAACTCCCGACCTCCGGTGATCCACCCACTTTGGCCTCCCGTACTGCTGGGATTACAGACGTGAGCCACCGTGCCCGGCCCCTCCTGTATACTTTAAATCACCTCTAGATTACTTACGATTCCTGGTACGATGGAAATGCTGTGTCTGTCACTGTTATACTACATCGTCTTTTGTTTATTTTTTATTGTTGTATTGTTATTTTTATGGTTGAATCTGCAGATGTGGAGCCCGCAAATACAGGGGCCACCATAAACTGGGGGGTAAACGACAGCCAAAGTGACGGGGCCCTGAAGTCCTCTCACTATGCAGCCATCAGGGCTCCCAGAGAGGCAGAACCAGCAGGATGTGTGTGTACAGACAGAGCGAGCAAGAGAGTGAGATTATACATCTTTAGAGAAAGATACAGAGAGAGAAAGATGGAGAGACACACTGAGAACAGAGAGATGACAGACACTGATTTTAATGAACTGACTCATGTGACTGAGGGAGCGAAGTCTAAAATCTGAAGTCCAGGTCAGCAGGCTGGAGATCCCAGCAGGAGCTGGTGCTGCAGCTCGAGTCTCCATCTGGGTCAGAATCCTCTCTTCCTTGAGAGATCTTAGATTTTTGCTCTTGTGGCCTTCGACTGATTGGGTAAGGCCCACCCATACTGTGGTGAAGGCCTTCGACTGATTAAGGCCCATCCACACTGTAGCAAAGGCCTTCGACTGATTAAGGCCCACCCACACTGTGGCTACGGCCTTCAAGTGATTGGGTAAGGCCCACCCACGCTGTGGCTACGGCCTTCAACTGATTGGGTAAGGCCCACCCACACTGTGGCAAAGGCCTTCAACTGATTGGGTAAGGCCCACCCACACTGTGGCAAAGGCCTTTGACTGATTGGGTAAGGCCCGCCCACACCATAGCAAAGGCCTTTGACTGAGCAAGGCCCACCCACACTGTGGCGAAGGCCTTCGACTGATTGGGTAAGGCCCACCCACACTAGCAAAGGCCTTTGACTCATTGGGTAAGGCCCACCCACACTGTGGCGAAGGCCTTCGACTGATTGGGTAAGGCCCACCCAGACTGTAGCAAAGGCCTTCGACTCATTGGGTAAGGCCCACCCACGCTGTGGTGGGAGATCTCCTGTATTCAACATCTACTGATTTAAATGTTAATCACACATAAAAAATATCCTCACAGAAACATCCAGACTGGAGTTTGACCAAACGAGGGTACCAGGGCCCAGACAAGCGGACACAGAGAATTCACCATCACACATTGTTTGGGAGGAAGACAGTGACTCTGATTAACCTCAAACCCAGAGGGCTAGAAATGCCCACTGTGGTGCTAGGGCGACCACCAACAGTTAGTAAACGGCAAAAAGCTAAATAACAAAGAACATAAACCAGAAGAAGAGCAAAATACAGAGGAAAAAACAGACAAGAAGTGAGAGACAAAGAGCAGGGTGAAGTAAACAAATCCAAACAGTGGGCCACAGCACGTGCTCAGCAGCCAAACGCTCTCATTCAAGACGGCAAACAAGCACGTGAGAAACCTGTCCGGGGGCGTCCACAAGAAACACATCTCAATCACTAAGGATGGAAAAGCTGAAACTAACAGGAGGAAAAACAACATGTCAGGCAAACACTAAATAAAAGAAAGTTAGCATCACTGTGTAATAAGCAAAGCAGACACCAAGGCAGCGGGCAATGCTGGAGACAAAGAGTGAGTCCATCGCGTTAGGAGATTCAGTTTCCCAGAACAAAGAGACGAACCTCATGTCCTATGCCCCTAAGAACACGTCTCCAGAACTGGCAACGCTACAGGAGGAACAGATTAGTCTGTTGTCAGCGGATTTCTAACACCTCCCTCAGGGAGTGACAGGTCAGCAGGATGTAGAATGAACACGCGACGTATACATTTTATCTGATGGATCTGTACAAACACTGATTCCACCAACTGCAGAGAGCACATTCTTTTCAAGCCCTCCACAGTTATGAAAGCTGATCACAAGCTGGCCACTGACCAAGTTTCAAAAATCTGATTTGATAAGGACCAAGTTTCCTGGGTATAATGCAATAAAAAAGAAATCAATAATTTTTAAAATAACTAGAAAACCACCACGTTTGGAAATTAAGAAATACACGTCTGCATAACTCATGGGTCAAAGAAGAAATGATAATGCAAGCAGCAAATAATGCCAGGCACAGTACCTCACGCCTGTAATCTCTCGCTTTTAGAGGCCAAGGAGGGAGCATTGCTTGAGGCCCCAGAGTTCAAGACCGGTCTGGCCACACAACTGGCTCTACATGACTCTGGCTCTACATATATATGTATACACACACACACACACACACACACACATATATTGTGTGTGGGGGGGTGCGGTATACATCAGATCTCACTGTGTTGCCCACTCCAGTGATCCTCCCACCTTGGCTTCTTGAAGTACTGAGATTATAGGCGTGAGCCACTGCACCAGGCCTACAAAAAAATTTTTTTTTAGTTAGCCAGGCCTGCTGGCGTGTGTGAGGTGGCGGGCCTGCTTGATCCCAGAAGGTCGAGGCTGTGGTGAGCCACTGCACTACAGCCTGGGTGACAGCGAGACGCTGCCCCCACAAAAAAAAAACGGTGTCGGGGGCATCCCACAAATGCTAGATACAAAGACAACAAAAGAATATTTGAACAACTTTATGCCAATATGGAAAAAAAATTAGCAATACCAATCTAGAAGAAAGCTTGAAAGTCCTACAGCTATTGAAGAAACTGAGCTATAATTTTAAAATACTCCCCCCAAAAAACCTCCAGGCTATTCACGTTATGAGTTTGATACCAAAATCCAGCATGGACAGAAGAAAGGAACAGCGTGGAACAGAATCGCCCACCAAGACCCCCGTCAAAATGCCACACCAAACATAAACAAACTCATCTAGCAAGATACAAAAAGGATCATGGCCACCTTGGGCCTACCCCAGAAACACAGACTCCTCTGACTCCAGGGGGACCAATCAGTGTCACTTACCACACTGATTACAGGTAGACAAGCACCTGGTCACCATGGTGGATGCAGGAAAAGCAGTTTAAAAATTCAACATTCATTCTTGCTTTTTTTTTTTTCTTTTTTGAGATGGAGTTTCACTCGTCGCCCAGGCTGGAGTGCAATGGTGCAATCTCTGCTCACTGCAACCTTTGCCTCCTGGGTTCAAGTGATTCTCCTACTTCAGCCTCTCGAGTAGCTGGGATTACAGGTGCCTGCCACCATGCCCGGTTAATTTTTTGTATTTTTAGTAGAGACGGGGTTTCATCATGTTGGCCAGGCTGGTCTCGAACTCAGGTGATCCACCTGCCTCAGCCTCCCAAAGTGCTGGGATTACAGGCATGAGCCACTGCGCCCGGCCCATTCTTGCTTTTACAAAGTAACAGAGGGCTCATTCCATTTCTGACCAAGATGGTCTGCTTCATCTGTGGCCAAGAGAGACTGAAGTTACCTGGACAGGAGGAAGCCTCCTGGCTTGAGGTCATATTCTGAAATATTAGGGCTCCCGCACCCCTCTTCTCTGGATCATGCCCTTACCCCCTTCCCATTCAGGAGTCCTGCCTTCCTATCACAGAAGATTACTATCCATCTATGTCAAATCCTCCAGATGTACCCCTCCGCAGGCTGGGCAACTTTGGGCAAGTTACTTAAATTCTCTGAACCTGTTTACAGGTGTGTAAAAGGGAAGCAACAACACCAGTCCTGACAGCTGTTGTGCAGAGAACTTTCTCCACATCAGGTGCTTAGAATGATGCCTGGGACAGCACAGGTCCTTCGTAAGTGATACGTGTTATCATTGTCACGCACAAAACCCTAGACCCTCCTGTAACCACAGAGGTGGCACCTGAATCCCATTTACTGGCAGGTGGATGGAGGCTTCAGGTCAGTGACTCCAGTGCCACCAGGCCAGGGAAGAAGCCAGAGTGAGCACCTGTCAGGCCCCAAAGCCACGTTCCACACCCCCAGCCCTGCCCCCAGCCCTGCCCTATAAGCTGACCTTTTGGACACCTCGCTCCAACGCTCCAAAGAACTGACAGGAAAACAGCTGGGCACGATGGCTCACTCCTGTAATCCCAGCACTTTGAGAGGCCGAGGTGGGCAGATCACCAGAGGTCAGGAGTTCGAGATTAGCCTGGCCAACATGGCAAAACCCTGTCTCTTCTAAAAATATAAAAATTAGCCAGGCCTGGTGGTGGGCGCCTGTAATCCCGGCAACTCGGGAGGCTGCGGCAGAATTGCTTGAACATGGGAGGTGGAGGTTGCAGCGAGCCGAGATTGCGCCACTGCACTCCAGCCTGGGTGACAAGAGTGAAACTGCGTCTCAAAAAAAAGAACTGATAGGATTGAAACATTTTCTTCCTATGAATTAATAGCTTGCAAGTTAAACCATGATTTTTCTGCAAAAAAAAGACGATCTGAACGTGGTTTTGAAACTCTCCCATCAGAAGGGGTAGCCGCAGCTGGGGGCTGCTCACCAAGCCCTGAAAAGGCCTCGGGGCCGGGCCCCGTGAGAGAGCCCCTGAGACCCGCATCCTGGACTCTGGGGTTAAGGCTGATGCCCTCCAACCCTGCATCCCAGTGAAGATCCCAGAATGTTCTGGCTGAGCCATGCACTCTGCCATTAAAAGTGCAGGATGGCAGTCTTTTCCAAAATACTCAAAACGAGCCAGGACAACGATTAGGATTTTCCCTTCCCTGTTAGACACCGTGGTCCTGCCAGTGTCTACGGGAGATATGCTAAGCCAGAGACCACGGTCCATCTGCCCTGCCTCGCAGCCTGGGGGGTGACGGTGACCGTGGCGCTCACCACCCAGCACACACAGGACCGTGGCCCCGGGGCGCCGCTCACCGAGGTGGCCGTAGCCCACCACATGCTTGGCGTGTGGGCCGAGGCGGGCGCGCAGGTCATTCACGATGTCGTAGAGCCGCTCCACGGGGAGGGAGAGGTCGTACTTGTACACGTAGCCGTCCTGGCTCAGCGCCTCTGTGATCCTTTCCCTCAGGGCCCACAGCATCTAGAGGATGAGACCAGATGAGACATGGGCTGGCTATGGGAACGACACCCGGGGACAGGGGGCACACCGCACGGGGTTAGGGCAGCAGCACGTTCTGTATCTTCACCAGGTGAGGCTCCGACCCCGGAATCGACCCAGGACAGCGAACGCCCCAGACCACGCGTGGCTCCGACCCAGGACAGCGAACGCCCCAGACCACGTGTGGCTCCGACCCAGGACAGCGAATGCCCCAGGTGTGGCTCCGACCCAGGACAGCAAACGCCCCAGACCACGTGTGGCTCCGACCCAGGACAGCGAATGCCCCAGGTGTGGCTCCGACCCAGGACAGCAAACGCCCCAGACCACGCGTGGCTCCGACCCAGGACAGCAAACGCCCCAGACCACGTGTGGCTCTGACCCAGGACAGCAAATGCCCCAGACCACGCGTGGCTCCAACCCCGGAATCAACCCCAGACAGGGAACGTCCCAGGCTCCACGACCGCACCGAGCACCCTGGGACTCTGGCAATCAGGCGGCTGGGACACCTCACAGAAGGGGGACAGCGATGACGGAAGGGGGAGGTGCCCACCTGCAGCTTCAGCTCATGTCACGGCACGGACTGGCAGGGGCCAGGGAAGGCCCTGAGGATGAGGATGGGCCTGGACGCTCCCTGAACCAGGGCGGGGCAGGGTAGGGAAGGGGCGCAAAGAGTCACACAGGCAGTGGGGACGACAGCAGGGCCCAGGCAGCTCAAGGGGCATGTCGGGGTGGGAGGCAGGGACACGGCGGGCGGGCCACGGGGGAGGGAAGCACATGGTGGGCGGGTCGTGGGGGAGGAGGGACACGGCAGGCGGGCCAAGGGGGAGGAAGGATTCTGGGGAGGAGCAGACGGTGCTGGCTGAAGCGGAACCTGGGGACAAATCCTGGGGCTCAGACAGATCGGCCTGGGGCTTGCGTGGCTTTGGCTTGCTTGGAACTTCCATTGTGGAGATCTGCACCACGAGGAAGAGGACAGAGCCATCCTCTCTGGGCTGCAGGACCACCTCCCCCTGCAGGGTCCCACACAGGGCTCAAGCCCAGCACCTGCCCCTCCAGAGACCCCATCATTTCAGGAAATTCTAAGAGAAAGACTTGGCCGGGCGCAGTGGCTCACGCCTGTATTCCCAGAACTTTGGGAGGCTGAGGCAGGAGGATCACTTGAGCCCAGGAGTTTGAGACCAGCCTGAGCCACATAGGGAGACCCCGTCTCTTGAAAACAATAAAAATCAGCTGGGTTTGGTGGTGGGCACCTATAGACTCAGCTACTCAGGAGGCTGAGGTAGGAGGATCGCTTGAGCCCAGGAGGTCGAGGCTGCAGTGAGCTGCGACTGTGTCACTGCACTCCAGCCTGGGTGACAGTGAGACCCTGTCTCAAAAAAAAAAAAAAAAAAAGACTGTTTTATTGAGATAACCACAATGCCACACTGACACTTAAAAAAATAACAACTCCTCACCACCACTGGGAATCCAGCCAGTGTCCAAAATTCCCCCATTTCCCCACCATCCATTTTTTATTTTTTTGAAGTCTTACCATGTTGCCCAGGCTGGTCTCAAACTCCTGGGCTCAAGTGATCCTCCTGCTTCGGCCTCCCAAAGCTCTGGGATTACAGGCATGAGCCACCATGCCCAGCCCCTCTCATAAACTTTTAGAGCTAGTTCCGTCAGATCAGACCCCTGGGTCACGCCATGCCCTGAGCAAGAGCACCTCCTACAGACCCTTCGTCACACCACACGGGCATGGCTGCAAGGCCGGCTTCCGCCTCCACGGTCTGGCAGGCACCAGCGGCCTGCGGGGCCTTCTCACCTCCTCCTCAGACCGGCCGCCCCATGTGTCCCCGTGGCCACAAGATGGGTTCTACCCTTGTCTGCTCATGCCTCAGTCACTCGGCTCCACACCCACCATCTCTGGAAGGTTCTAAAACATGGCAGGCACGTGCCCCTCAGGGCCTTGGTGCTCCTGCACCAGACTTTCTGCTCCCCACACCCCGTCTTTGCTGAAATGACCCCTCAGGGTCATCTTTCCAGCCCTCCCGGCACTCCCAGGCACACCCCATGACCCTGCCTGGCCCTGCCCTCCTCCCCAGCGCTTCCTGGCTCTGAGGGGCCATGGGCTGAGCTTGTTCCTTCTGCTGCGTAAGTTTTATGGGGCAAGGCTTCTCCCGCCCTGGTCACTGCTGTCGCCCGGCAGGCACGGGGCACGGGAGGCATCTCCCTAACACGTTTGCTAACTGAATGACACGTGACGGGTGGACAGGCAGTGCCAATGAGACCCGCCGTGGTCACTACTCGGAGGAGCCTGGGGCATCTGGCATGACCAGTGTGGCTTCCACTCAGGTGGGCTGAGGCTACAGCGGGGCCTGGGCAGGGCTGAGAGTCCCCCGTTAAATGCAGGACCCCTGCGGCAGCGGCTGCACCTGCGCAAGCCCCATTGTCTCAACACGTCCAAAAACCCAGGGCTCCCAGAAGGGAAAGACCACAGAGTGGAAAGCAGAATGCCTCAGGACCTGCCCAGAGCCTCGCCAATGCCGGACAACAGCAGAGAAAAGCCTCAGAGCAACTGCACACAACCGCATATCCGGGCCAAGCCATCGAGCCGCACACCTAAGAAAGGGTGGTTTTGCTATCTGCATAAAACAAAGGCCAGATAACCTACCCGTCGAGCATGAGCCAGAACGAGGTACTGACAGACATGCAAGGCCTCTCCTAAACCTGTCCCAGGAAGCTTCTGGAGGTGACTTTGTAAACACAGGACCAGCCCCGCCCGGCCCTGTCCTGGTCATGAACCTGGCTCTGGGCATTAATGTTCAAGGCACAAGTCTAGGACTGGACCAGGCTGTGGAGGGGCTGGGGACTGATGTGCAGAGGCTGGGAGCGTTGGGGACAGTCCGCCCTGGGGGTGGCGTGGGGACTGATGTGCAGAGGCTGGGGGCGTTGGGGACAGTCCGCCCTGGGGGTGGCGTGGGGGATGATGTGCACAGGCTGGGGGCGTGGGGGACAGTCCGCCCTGGGGGTGGCGTGGGGGCTGGTAGAGAGGTTGGGGGTGTTGGGGGCAGCCTTCCTTTGGGGTGGGGGCTGATGTGTGGAGGCCGGGGTGTCAGGGTCGCCCTCCTGGGGGTGGTGTGGGGGCTGCATGACTCTTGCCACTCCAGCAAAGCAGCCAGTGCGGGATGAGGGTCCCCGCCTGCACCACCAAGGGCGGTTGGGCTCACGTTCCCGCCCCATCTCAAGCATAAGCTGAGAGAAGCCCCGGCGGCCATCCTGCTCTTTCTGCTGGGAAAACAGACAGACTGGCTGAACAGCTGCTTCAGCCCGGGCCCCTGGATTGGAAGGCACAGGAGCAGATGCAGCCACCGCGATCACCCACACAGAACGCAAGGGAGGGTGAGCCTCTGTTCGTGTGGTCACTGGGGCCTGAGGACTGCTTGTTACTGCGGCAGAATGTAAGGGAGCTGACTGTCACAGTCCACTTAGAAAAATGCAGGAATGGCAGGCAGAGACCTGGGAAGGACGCACACTTGATCATGCCTCTCAGTCAACAGAGACGGCATCATACAGCTGCCATTCGCCCAGAGGATGCCCCTGGGCTGGGCACCAGGACACACGAGTGAGCCCAGCCGACCGCACCCCAGCCCTCGGGAGCAGACACCATTTTGCCCAGAAGCACTGGAATCACGACAGTCAGGCGGCAAAGGTGAGGGGGGAAGATGGTAAGGGCAACACCCAGGCTAACACGAGCCTGGAATCAACTAAGCGGGAGTAAAGGCCTGCACTCACTGCCCAGGCCCCAGTGATGGTGACCGAGGGCGCCTCCCACTGCCCAGGCCCTGGTGAAGGTAACTGAGGGTTCCTCCCATCCACGCCCTGGTAACGGTGACTGATGGCTCCCACTGCCCAGGTCCTGGTAATGCTGAGCGAGGGCTACCACTATCCAGGCCCCAGTGATGGTGACCAAGGGATCCCCCTGCCCAGGCCCTGGTGACGGTGACTGGGGTCTCTCACTGGCCCAGGCCTTGCCCCTCCTTCCTTTGGCCTCAAAAGGCCAAATCATCTGGCAACACAGTCAACGCCCCTTCCTCCGGAAAACTGCCCACCCTAGGACTCCTGAGGTCCAGGCTAAGCCTCCACAGCCCCAGGGGCTCCTCCTGCTCCACTCCTTCCACACAACTCTATGTGGAGCTGCTGCTGACTGGCCGCTGAAATACAGGCTGCAGCGGACCAGCAATGGGGCAGTCCCCTTGCTCATCCCATAGCATGGGGTTGGGGAGGAACACGGTGGGGAAGAAGTACTTTTTAAATATTAATGAAAATGGCCTAGACACCAGGAATACATTTTCCATCCAGAGAGGCTACTCCCTCAAAGCCATGAAACCCAGTCACATTTCAGCCACATTCCACACTGTCTAGGCTGCACCAATGACCCTCCAGGCATCCCAAGACAAGGCTGGACTGGCCGGACAGAGAGGGGGGACCTGCGGGCAGAACACAGGGCACCTTGACTTTCCTCTGGTTGGTGGCCATGGTCCCATCGGTCACCAGGCCAGAGCTCAGCGCGTGCTCCAGGAAGTGGCCCAGCTTCTCAGCATCGTGGCCTGCGTTGGAGCCTGAAGTCTCGATGAGGACGTAAAACGGACTCTCTAGAAGTGAGCAAGGAAGGCAGAGTGAGCAGAGGCTCCGGCTGCCAGGGCAAGAATCAGGGCTGCTCGGGCAGAATGGCTGTAATAGAAACCACTGATCTTTCGTGGCCAAGAAAGACCCAGGCAGCCTGCGGAGCACACAGCTCTCTGGCTAAGCTGACTTTCAGAAGGTTTAAAAAGTCGTCTTTGGCTGGGCACAGTGGCTCACACCTGTAATTCCAGCACTTTGGGTGGCTGAGGTGGGTGGATCACCTGAGGTCACGAGTTCGAGACCAGCCTGGACAACATGGCAAAACCCTGTCTGTACTAAAAATACAAAAATTAGCAGAGTGTGGTGGCAGGTGCCCGTAATCCCAGCTACTCAGGAGGCTGCAGAGGCAGGAGAATCGTTTGAACCCGGGAGGTGGAGGCTGCAGAAGCAGGAGAATCGTTTGAACCCGGGAGGTGGAGGCTGCAGAGGCAGGAGAATCGTTTGAACCCGGGAGGTGGAGGCTGCAGAGGCAGGAGAATCGTTTGAACCCGGGAGGTGGAGGCTGCAGTGAGCCAAGATCGTGGCATTGCACTTCAGCCTGGGCCACAATGCGAAACTCCATCCCTCAACAAAAAAAAATTATTGGCCTTTTTCCCAGCATAAAAGTAAAACATGCTTACAGAAAGCAACATGGGAAAACAAAAAAAAGTAGAAATGGAAAGAAAGTCTCCCAGCTCACCAAAAATAGCCACTTAGTTCCTTCCCGTCCTTCCTGCAGAAGATCAGGAAATCTGTGTAACTACAAACCTTACACAGGACCAGGGCAGCCTATTCTCTGTCCTAAATATGTTAAGAGCAGCTTTCTTACACATGAGCCCAATGGCCACTCCATGCTCCGCCCGGGGACCCTCCACCCGCCCGAGGACCCCCCACCCACCCGGGGTCTCTGAGCTGTCCCATGTGTCCAGACATGCAGAAGCAGCTGCAGGACCAGCTGCCCCCTGTGTGAGGGGTCAGTACCTTGCACCGGGCTGGCCAGATGGAGATGGCGCCCGACCAGCTGCATGCACACAGCATCCATGAACTCGAATGCAGACAGGATCTCGCCCAGCATCCCTTTGCAGGTGCTGAAGGTCTGCAGAACCTCAGCAAAGCCTGGGCAGCCTGAAACGGGTCACAGCACGTCAAGCACCGCACAGAGCCAAACCCAGCCCACCCAAGTCCCCCTTCAAAGCAGCAATATCAGCCTGACTCATGTGGGTGAGCTGGGCAGCCGTGAGGAGCGCGAGGACTGGCATTGCAACAAACAGCCCAGGGTTTGCCTGGCAGGTGCACGCCTGGTGTCACCACCAGCATCTGATCAGGAGGGGCAGGTGCACGCCTGGTGTCACCACCAGCATCTGATCAGGAGGGGCAGGTGCACGCCTGGTGTCACCACCAGCATCTGATCAGGAGGGGCAGGTGCACGCCTGGTGTCACCACCAGCATCTGATCAGGAGGGGCAGGTGCACGCCTGGTGTCACCACCAGCATCAGATCAGGAGGGGCAGGTGCACGCCTGGTGTCACCACCAGCATCAGATCAGGAGGGGCAGGTGCACGCCTGGTGTCACCACCAGCATCTGATCAGGAGGGGCAGGTGCATGCCTGGTGTCACCACCAGCATCTGATCAGGAGGGGAAGGCGCCAAAGAACCACACAGCACCTGAGATGGCAGTGGGACTCAGAGGGGGCATATCCTGGGATTTCTGCAAACACAGAGCCAGCAACAGGCAGCCTTTGGGAATGGCTGCATTTCTCTTAACACAATCAGCACTCAGGTCTTCCCTGCACTTGGGACCTCATCCAACAGGCGTGTTGGTGCTCCAGGGTTGGGGGGGCTACCAGCGAGGCCGCTGCCCTGGGGAAGCCGACCCTCAAGGGCAAAGATGGAAAGGAACTGAGTGGAGGTGTCTACAGGCGGGCAGCCCCAGAGACGCTGCAGTAGGAGGGGGCCTGTGCCCATCTTTCAGGGCAAGACAGGGAGGCAACCTGAAGGCATGTGGATATCAGAGAAGAATTTTCCAGAGAGAAGGTCTCACAAGTGCAGAGCCTGGGGGCAGACACCTGCACTGGGTGGCACAGGAACACCTCAAGGCCTGTGACCCGAGCACCATGTCCAGGTGTGGCTGCAGACGCATAGAGGGCGGGGGTGTGGGAGGTGGCGGTGGTGTTGGAGGGTCTGGTGGTGAGGACTCGGCATCTTGCTCAGAGCGGGTAGGAAGCCCCAGGAAGTGGGACAAGAGTGCCTCGTCGGAAGTCGCCCCAGCTGCAGGAGGGCAGGAGCCAGGGCTGGCCGGGGCCCTGGAGAGCCAGACCGAACCCACGAGCATGAGGGACACCAGGGCCAACCTCATGGGGGCCTGTTCTACACGGTTTGAATGTGGGTGTGGCACAAAGAGGCGAGTGACTCCTATCTGAGAGCTGGAGGTGGGAAGAGCAGGATGCGGCAGCCGGGCTGGCCTCGGGCTCCCAGGACCACAGGCGGGCGGCACACAGGTGTCTGCAGTCGGAGTGGGATCAGAGCAGAAAACAGAAAACGTGGATGAAGAGGAACCACTGATCCAGATGGCACTGCCACCCAGAGAGTAAGTCGGCAGAAGCAGCCAGGGCTGCCCCAGCCGTTCCGGGGTCCGGGGGTGAGGAGCCGCACCAGGGGCTGAAGGTGGAGGGTGGGCAAGGAGGGGGTGTGGGGGCAGCATCACAGGCCAGGCTTGTGCCAGAGGTAATGGGCGAGAGGGGCAATGAGAACTGACGGCTGGGTTGGCTGTGGGAGGACAGTGGCAGCCATGGTGGGAGGGGCACTGGGGAAGTGGGCAAGGCCTGATTAGGGCAGATCCAGAAGAAGGGGCCTCCACCCAGCAGCAATGGGCTAGACCACGTGACCCAGTGCCCAGTGAAAACACCACAAATGCTGGGCCAAAAACACCAAAGAAAAACGCTGAAGAGGCTGGCGCGGTGGCTCACGCCTGTGATCCCAGCACTTCGGGAGGCCGAGGCGGTGGCTCACGCCTGTAATCCCAGCACTTTGGGAGGCCGAGGCGGGCAGATCACTTGAGGTCAGGAGTTGGAGGCCAGCCTGGCCAACATGGTGAAACCCTGTCTCTACTAAAAATACAAAAATTAGCTGGGCGTGGTGGCAGGCGCCTGTAATCCCAGCTACTTGGGAGGCTGAGGCAGGAGAATCGCTTGAACCAGGAGGCGGAGGTTTCAGTGAGCCGAGATCATGCCACTGCACTCCAGCCTGGGGGACAAGAGTGAGACTGTGTCTCAAAAACAAAAACAAAAACAAAAAAACGCTGAAGAGCATCAAGAGCGAGGGAAGAGTCTGACCTGGGGGCTGAACAGCACAAGCCAACGCTCTCGGCCGACAGCCCTTGCCCCGCCAGCAGGTTTGGCCTCAAGCTTCCCAGCCTACCCAGAGTGAGGAATCCAGGAGACCCCCACAGGGCCACATCTTAGGAGTCAGGGCCAGAAGCAAGCCTGTCCCAACCAACTTGCCCTGAAGACTGCAGGGGAAGTGGCTGAACACAATGAGAAAAAGGCAGAATGGAGCCAGCGCAGGCGCTCATGCCTGTAGCCCCAGCACTTTGGGAGGCCAAGGCACGAGAACTGTTTGAGCTCAGGAGTTCAAGACCAGCCTGGGCATCACGGGAGACCCTGTCTCTATAACACAATTTTAAAAATTTAGCCAGGCATGGTGGTACACACCTGGTCCCAGCTACGTGGGAGGCTGAGGCAGGAGGATCCCTTCAGCGCAGGAGGTCAAGGCTGCAGTGAGCCACCATTGCACCACTGCACTCCAGCCTGGGTGACAGAGCGAGACCTTGTCTCTCAAAAAAATACAGAAGAATAATGTAATAAAAAAAAACCTCTCCTGATAAATCATGACCATGGATCAGCCCTACGCAGCCCTACACTGACCGGCTGCCTGGGAGGTTCACAGAATTTCATCCTGTGAACTTGGTCACTCCCAGGCTGAACAGACACAAAGCCCCCTAGCAAAAGCAAAAGCAAACCCTCTCTGGAGGAAGGTACCTCGTCTTTGGCATCTAGGAACCCCTACAAATAATTCTTCACACATAATGAGCTGCACACTGCCAGACAGCCAAGCACACAAGAAACTAAGGAGCCAGGAGCATGAACCAGCAGAAACAACAGACACTAAAAGCAGACCACACAGGTTGGGTGCAGCGGCTCAGGCTCACACGTATAACCCCCACGCTTTAGGAGGCCACGGTGGGAGGACCGTTTGAGCCCAGGAGTTCAAGAGCAGCCTAGGCAACATAATGAGACCCTGTTTCTACACACAGAAATTTTTGTAATTACCTAGGCGTGGTGGTGTGCACCTGTAATCCCAGCTACTCAAGAGGATGGCTTCAGCCCAGGGGCTATGACCACACCATTGCACTCCAGCTTGGGCAACAGAGTGAGACCTTGTCTCTAAAAAAAACTTTTACAGACTACACAGACTTGAAAAAATGGAATTGCCTGATTATAAAACATCATAAAAAATTATTCAAAGTTTTTTTTTTTTGAGACGGAGTCTTGCTCTGTCACCTAGGCTGGAGTGCAGTGGCGTGATCTCAGCTCACTGCAACCTCTGCCTTCCGGTTTCAAGTGATTCTCCTGCCTCAGCCTCCCAAGTAGGTGGGATTACAGGCGTCCGCCGCCATGCCTGGCTAGTTTTTGTATTTTTAGTAGAGACGGGGTTTCACCCTGTTGACCAGGCTGGTCTCGAACTCCTGACCTCGTGATCCACCTGCCTCAGCCTCCCAAAGCGCTGGGATTACAGGCGTGAGCCACTGTGCCCAGCCTAATTTTTGTACTTTTAGTAGAGATGGGGTTTCATCATGTTGGCCAGACTGGTCTCCAACTCCTGACCTCAAATGACCCACCCGCCTTGGCCTCCCAAAGTGCTGGGATTACAGACATCAAACTATGTTTAAAGACACAAGTGGTGAGCTTGAGAATACCTAGAATAGAAAACTATAAAAAGTAACATTGCAGATTTAAAAAAAAAATAAAACTTTTAGAAATGAAAACTTTCATAATCAAAATGTAAAACTCAATGGACGGAGGGAACCACCCACGGAGGGGTTCAGCAGCATATAAAACACAGCAGAAGAGGGCATTCGTGAACTGGAAGACAGATGAGAAGAAACTGCGCAGAATGCAGCAGAGAGACACGATGATGACAATATGGAGGGCAGATTAAGAGACACAGAAGACGGACTGAGACACTCTATGCTGAATCACAGTCCCAAAAGGAGAGGAAAACACAGGCAATATCTGAAGCAATAATGGCCAAGAATTTCTAGAACTGGTAAAAGATATCAAGCCACAGGTTTAAGAAATTCAGTAATTCCAAAGAGATGAAAAAGAACATATATACACACATACCACACACTGAAAACTTTAGAAGATCAGAAAGAATGATCTTTAAGTGGCCCAAGGCGGGCCGGGAGAGAGGCAGACTCCCTTCACAGCAGCGGCTACCGACAGCGAAAGTTCCCAACAGCGAGGAGGGCAGAGGACGGCGGGCCAGCATTCCACCGGCATGAAAGAAAACAAACGCCAGCCGGAAGCCATGCGCCTGCGGAAAACAGCCTTCAAGAATGGGGGTGAAATAAACGTATTTTCAGACACAGCAGAAGTGAGGAAGTGGTCACCAGGAGACTTTACCGCAGGAAATGAACGAGGATACGTCTGCAACATATCCCAAACGGAAGATCGGACGTGAGAGAGTGGAGGGCAGAGAAAGTGGCCATAAAATAATAATCCTGGTGAGACTGTTTAAAACACGGAACACACATCACAAGAAGAAGATGTAGGCGGCCGAGGGAACAAGCACGCAGAGTCTCGGCATCCTCCAGGGCTGCCCAACCTTCCGGCAGCTCAAGACACTGAACTGGGAGTTGGTGAGCTAGACCCGACACCTCCTGTGCGAAGACTGCTGGGCTGTGCGACTTCTGAACTCCTGAGGAGAAAATGCTGGATAAACCCGCCCGATTCAAATGGAGCAAGAAAGGAGCCGAAGGCAGGTCCCGGGAGAACCAAAGAAGTGGCTGTGAGGGAAGCAGGCCTGTGGAGACGGGGCAGCAGGCAGGTCTGCGGAGACCCCCAATCTGGGCTGACTGGGGAAGCCCCCCATGCAGGAGGGAATTCTTTATCCCCGCTGTAACTAAGAGTGGTGTCCTGAACTGAGGCCAAATGACAGCATGCCCCTCAATCTTATGCCACAAGCTACTTAACCAACACGACGGGGTGAAGGAGGCAACACAAGCCTCGGTTTTGTTATGAAATGAAGTGTCCTCTGACCAGAGACAGAGAGAGGCCTCACTCCACACCTTTACCCGTGACCACCAGGAAGGCCAGGCCCTGGATTCCTGATTCCTTTGGAAGCAGAGATGTCAGGAGACACGGGGGCCAACTGTCCTGGGGGGGTCCCTCCGTCCCCTTCCTCACACCCACAGCGGCACCATCAGAGCAGACGCTCGAGCCCAACCACCCATCTCAAGGCACCAATCGAGAAAACCCACCGAGGAAAGCCACGTTCACAGCCCTGGGCTTGGGTGGACACAAGATGGACACTGCGGTGATGACCCCCAAAGTGCCCTCCGACCCAATGAACAGCTGCTTCAGGTCATAGCCCGTGTTGTCCTTCCTCAGGGAGGTCAGGCAGTCCAGGACAGTGCCGTCGGCCAGCACCTGGGGGCGAAGAGAAGCATGTTCACCCACGTGCCAGCCTCCTGCCAAGACGTCAGTCACCTCTGGGGCCAGGTGTCACTTCTGCAACAGCCTGAGGTCATGCCAAGAGGCTGAAGGACAGACTTTCCTCCCGTACGAGTGACACCCCTCCACACACGGCACCTCACTGCCCGGGGAGCATGCCCAGGGTCGGGGGCAGTGGGGAGGCTCCCTGGGAGTGGGGCATGAGCCCAGTGAGCCCAGCCACCTCCGGACCCACCAGCCATAAGGCATCAAAGCTCCCGAGCTGCGGGCCTCTCCGAGTCCTGTGTGCTGGGACTGTCAGTGGGAGGCTTATACAGCTCGTGAGTGCAAAAAAGTAATTTACAATAAAGATAATCAGTGGCTGGCCAGAAAAAAAAGCTACTGGAGCATCACAATTTACTGGATGGCAGCAAAGCATGGTTTTGTGTTTGCTTTGTCCACTTGGGTAAACAGGACAGACAGCTCTGCCCGTGACACTCGGTTGGCGAGGGTGCAGGTAAACAGAGGGGCCCTGGAGGAACAGTGGGCGGCAGAAGGTCACAAAGCTGACCCTGGATGAGCTTTCCTTCACACCCGGCTCCCGGAAGCCCGCCGCTGCCGGGGCGGTGTCCCCTGTAACTGCGTCCTCTCTGTGTGGCCCCGAGGCAGTGGACACAAAATCACCCTCTCGTGGGAGGACAAGGCAGGGCAGGCCTCCCTCAGGATGGGGGTGTACGTAGCCTGCATGTCCTTGAGGGGCCCCATGCACCTGAGCCACCACGTGGGCCCACGAGAGCCTTGAGAGGACACCCCGTGGCGACCTCTGCACCAAGCAGCTGCCCCAGCTCACCACTTCCAGGCCCAGGACAGTCCCGTGCAGTGAGCCGTAGCGAAGAAACCGCAGGCCTCCGGCGTTGGTTGCCACGTTTCCCCCGATGTGGCAGCTGCCCTTGGCTCCTAAGTCCAGCGGCATGATGAAGTCCCGTTCCTCCACGTACCGGCTCAGCTCCTCCAGGACGCAGCCCGCCTGGCAAACCAGAATTCCTGCAGAGAGTGACCAGGCTGCCGCAGCACTCGGCTCCCAGTGGGCCCCCGGGCTGGTGGGTCCCACCCCCCGTCCTGCACAGGCAAGCCACCCAGAAGGAACATCAGCCTCAGCGCCAGGGCCGAGGAGAAGAGGTGCCCCCACATCGCTGGCCCAAGGATGAAAACGTCTGGGCCTAACGGGACCTTTATGATTATAGTGACACAGAAGAAAAATGGGTGACATGAAAAGAGAGGAAAAAACTTCCCACCCCCACACACGCTCGTGGAAAGGAGTAGAAGAGGGAAGATTCTCAGCTGGGGCTGATCCTGCCCCTGGGCACGTGGGACAATGTCTGGAGACATTCCGGGTTGGGGGCGCCACGGGCACCTTGTAGGCGGAGGCCAAAGATGCTGCTCAACACCCTACAGTGCAGGCGCCCGACCACAGAGTGACCGGGGCCTGGAGCCCGGCCTTGTGGGGAGAGGATCCACTCACGCCTGCCACGCCCTGACGCCCTGGGTCAGGATCCCCTCAGGCCTTCCACGCCCTGACGCCCTGGGTCAGGATCCGCTCACACCTGCCACTCTCTGCACCTCACACACCTCCAGAGCAGGATGGAGTCGGAAGGGACCAGAGTGACAAGCCCTCACCAGCAGGCACGTCTGGAGGGGCCAGGCGAGGTGGGGCCAGGCGGCCAGACTACAGACACTGGTTCTTTCCCCAGCGCCACACCCACCCAAGCACCCCACAGTCGCAGACGCTGGCAAGGAAGAACTCCACCAGCACCAGGAGGGATTCCTGGGCCCCGACGGGCGGCACAGGCTTACCAGACACGCTGTGGAAGCTGAGGACCCGGTTCATGCGGGCAGTGGAGAGGATGATCTCGTCAAAGACAGGGACGCTGCCACCCACCATGCCTGTGTTGCCCCCCTGTGGGTTCACGGCCAGGTTCCTCTCATGGCAGTGCCTGGGATGAGGACAGGAGGGACATCGGGGCTCTGTCCCCACCCCCACGCCACTATCCCCAAAGACATGCTGCAGGACCAGTGCCTGACCCCAAACCCTGATTACCCAGCACCCTGCAGCCTCAACGGGGACTCCTCCCCGCCCCACGCATCTGCCAATCCGAAAGCTGTGCACAGGGAGACGGAAGTGGAGGCCCCGATTCTAATGTCCTACAAGGCTTCCCTCAAAGGACAGAATGTCCTACACGCCCGGCTCCCATCCTTCCCATTCACACCGTGCTCACAGAGGGTCCAGCTCAGGGCTCCTTGACCGCACTGCCCCCACTCCCTTCCACCCTCCGCCTGCATCTCCCGACCCTTGGCCCATCATCCCCCAGATGTGTGCCCAAGGATACCTCCCTCCCAACCAGTCTGCACCTTTGCAAAGCCCCAAAGCCTTGAGCACACCCAGTGGGTAGGGGTTTGGAGAAACCAAAGTTCCGTGCCCTGGGGAGAGGAATCTGCCCACGTACATGAAATCAACCCTGGAGGCAGCAAGCCCCAGGGATGGAGTTTAACAGAGTAAGTGCCCATTGCCCCAAAGCACCTGCTGAGGATGGTCTAAAGCACTGTCTACAATCATGGAAACCTGGAGACCAGCGCCGCCCTGTAGTGTGTTCATGGGGGAGGAGCTTTGCTGTTACAGATGGTGCCAAGAAATGGGTATGGGCATTGCCAAATGGGGGGAAATGATTACACAACACAGATGCATTGAGACAGCACCGAAAAACCACAGAACACTGACACACAAACCAAGATGTCATCGGCTGGCTTCGCACCACGTCACCCCAGCTGCCCGCAGGGTCCATAAGGAAATGACCCACAGACAACATAAAACGGCTCGGGGAGCCGGGCGCCACCACCTCACCTGAGGATGTGGGACACCTCCTCCGACGTCCGTGGCCTCAGCAGCACCTTGCTACAGCCTGTGACAGGAAGGAGACCCTGTGAGACAGCGTGGGGGGAGCTACAGATGAGGCCAGTGGTCGCTCGCCCCAGAGAGCGAGCTTTTTTTTTTTTTTTTGGAGACGGACTCTCACTCTGTTGCCCAGGCTGAAGTGCCACGATCCTGACTCACTGCAACCTCTCCCTCCCAGGTTCAAGCGATTCTCCTGCCTCAGCCTCCCGAGTAGCTGGGATTATAGGCACCCACCACCACACCTGGCTAATTTTTGTATTTTTAGTAGAGAGAGGGTTTCACCACGTCGGCCAGGCTGGTCTCGAACTCCTGACCTCGTGATCCGCCCACCGCAGCCTCCCAAAGTGTTGGGATTACAGGCGTGAGCCACCTTGCCCAGCCCCCAGAGAGTGATCTTATTTGGGAAGCTGAGGAGGGAGAATCATCTGAGCCCAGGAGGTCGAGGCTGCAGTGAGCTATGATCGTAACACTGCACTCCAGCCTGGGTGACAGAGCGAGAACCCATCTCAAAAAAACCAAAACTAGGTCCCACGTGGGAGGTGGCGGGCCGGGCACTGGGCAGTGTGCAGAGGTGGGTGAGGCTGGGCCCATGGGGGAGACTCCCACAGGCCAGGCATTGGCAGCTCCGAGGTTGCCCACCCACTTGTGGTGAGGTCGGCTCGGTCCCATGGTAACAGGGTGTCTGCAGGCTTCCCTCCTGCCACGCCACCACACTTCCTTTTGTGATGTGTGTGCACCTCACAAGGAGACGCTTGAGACTACATGGACAACCTGCTGCTCCTCAAGCTTCACCCATTGACATCTTTGATTATCTTAGACCAAATCAGTTACTAGCGTGGTTCCCAAATGGTGATTTTCCTAAATCCATCCGTCCACCTACATTTCCTTTTCTTTTGAGGCAGGGTCTCACTCTGTCACCCAGGCTGGAGTACAGTGACACAATCACAACTCACCGCAGCCTCAACCTCCTGGGCTCAAGAGATCCTCCCGCTTCAGCCTCCCAAGCAGCTGGGACTACAGGTGCCTGCCACCATGCCGGGCTAATTTTGATATTTTTAGTAGAAACAGGGTTTCGCCATGTTCCCCAGGCTGGTCTTGAACTCATGGCCTCAAGCAATCCACCCACCTCAGCCTCCCTAAGGGCTGGGGTTACAGGCATAAGTCGCCGCGCCCAGCCTCTTAGCTGACTCTGCCACGAGGGAGGGCTTTCCCCTCGCTCCCACTGACGTGTTTATGTAGCTGCTTATTCACAGTGATGTGGGCTCTCAGCTTCTCATTTTATTTACTGGACTATAAGTCTTGGCTGCCTTATTTGCTGAATGCCTGGATGTGACCAGCAAGAGCCGTCTAAGCTAGTTGGCCGGTGTTGCTAACCACTGCTGCCCCAAGTGAGCAGGCGTCTTTCTGCCTTTGGGTTTCCTTGAGACGACTTTCCCAGGTGATGGGGGGCTGCAGAGAGGCAGCAGGTGCAGTCACAGGTGCCTGTCACCGCTTCATGGAGCCCTGAGAACCAGGCTGTGGTGTCCACCTTACTTTTCTGATTGGAAAGCCACTTATCTCTCTTTCATCAAATGAGCAATTTTTGCAGAGGTACCTGCTGGGCGCCTGGACCTCGGCCCGACACTTCAGCGCAGCACCTGAGGGAACTCTGGCACCTGAGCTCACGGTGTCCCTGTCCCCGAGTGGGCTCAGGGGCCCCAGGACTCATGGCAAAGCTTTCGACTCGGGCACACTTGTGACGCGCCTGTGGCAGGGTTCTCAACACAAACATGAGTACCCCCCAAGAATGCAGGCCAGGCCGCGTTCCAGACACAGAATGAGGACAGAATTTCCCACTCCTGTGATGTTTACCTTCTAACGGGAAAGATGAAAAGGAGGGCTCCCTCCCGGTTGTCCAGTGTTAACGATGGGAGCCCCACCGAGAGAGGGGGCCATGGGGGCAGAGCCGCCAGAGGTGACGCAAGGGCCCAGCCTGTTTTCACACCTCGAAGCTCCCACCTTCCCGCCAGTGCAGGCGTGCTCACTAAACGTCTGCAGCATCCATCCTGAGCAATGGTCTAGATTTTTTAATATGATGCTTAATGAGTTTTCAAAAGTCTAGACAAGCTCTCTCTCCAAAAGCAAGCCACATGAAGGGATAATTCATCTAAAATTCAACAACTAGGCCTCACATCAGCAAACACCTACTGAGCAGACATTCAGGACCAAACCTGTGGACTCAAAGATGAGTGAAATTCGGCCTTGTCCTCACCAAACTCAGGGCAGCAGGACGCAGAGGAAGGCGCCCTCCCACAGGCGCACACAGACACCGAGGGGCAGCCCTGCAGCAGGACAGGGTGTCCATGGCCACGGATTCCCAGAAAGGTGCTGACCAGAGAGAGGGGACCCAGGGGGACAGCCAGTTCTTGCCCAGTCAGGCTCAGGCAAGGCAGAGGAGAGGAAGAGTATGGTCACCCCTCAATCTCAGTTACAGCTTCCTCCCTGCTCCTGCAAGCCCCGGGGGGGGCCCCTTGCCCACTAGGGCAGCAGCGGCATAGCCCAGGGTACTGGCCTCCGAGCAGGATGGGAGCACGGGAACCCAAGCCTTGTGCTCAGAGCTCATGCTAGGTTCCTGCCCCACTTACCCTCACGGCGTTCCTGAGGCAGTGACTCCAAGTCCCATTTTGTAGGGCATGCACTGAGGGTCATCTGCCTAGGGCCACCCTGACAGCAATGCTGAGCCAGGACTGGGGCCCGACTTAGCCAAGCCCAGGGTGGGCGTCCATCCTCACCTGCCTCCGGGGACAACATTCGTGAGCCCGCAGGCCCTGGGCCATGGTGGGCGCTCAAGGCGGCAGCTTGAGATCACCCCAGAGGGGCCCTTACTTAGGGGGCAGGGTGAGGGTGGGGGCCATTCCACTCAAGACAGCTCCTACACAGTGACCATTGGTCCAGCGATTTCCAGTGACTCCCAGGTTTTCTGCAGAGAAAGAGCTGCTTCCATTAGCTGAGCCTAGACCCCAGTTCAACTTGCTAACTTTCTGAACTGTTTTAGCATACACTGCACTCCCAGATTACACGGTCTAGAAACCTTCTGAGTGTTCTTAATAATTTCAATCTTCTACAAGGGCCAACAAAAAAGATAAAAACAATTCCAGATCTTCCCAATGACAGCACACCCTACATTTAGCCCCAGGACCTGGTGCCAGTGCTACAGGTTTAAATACATCATTTTGTTGTAAATTAAGAGTCAACCAATTCTCTTCTACCTCGCTTTACTATTTTAGCAAGAACACCAGGTAGATTTTTTCAAGTTGTGTAAGCACGTAGGTTATCTCAGAAATCATTTTCTTTTTCTGTCACCCAGGCTAGAGAGCAGTGGCACTATCACAGTTACCGCAGCCTCAACCTCCCAGGCTCAAGCCGTCCTCCCACCTCAGCCTCCCAAGTAGCTGGGACCACAGACACATGCCACCACACCCGGCTAATTTTTAATTTTTTGTAGAGATAGAGTTTCTCCACGTTGCCCAGGCTGGTCTTGAACTCCTGGGCTCAAGCGATCTCCCACAGAACTGGGTTACAGGCGTGTAACCCAGCTGTAGTCCCAGCTACTCAGGAGGCTGAGACAGGAAAATCGCTTGACCCCAGGAGGTGGAGGTTGCAGTAAGGGGAGATGGTGCCACTGCACTCCACCCTGAGTGACAGGGCAAGACTCCGTCTCAAAAAAATAAATAAAATAAGAGAAAACTGGGCACTGTTACCAAAAGGAAGTGCCAGCCCCAGAGGCTGACAAGTCCTTCATTCGTGCACAGACTTGTATGCCAGTGGGCAGGAGTGCAGTGGGAGGAGAAGAGCAGGCATGGCTGGCCAGGAGCCCTGCATCTTATCTGATGGGCTCCAAAAAGATACGTCCGCTTCCCAATGCCCCAAGACCTGTGAATGGGACCTTATTTGAAAAAACGGGGCTGCTAGGCACGGTGGCTCATGCCTGTAATCCCAGCACTTTGGGAGGCCGAGGCAGGTGGATCACAAGGTCAGGAGATTGAGACCACTCTGGCTAACACGGTGAAACCCTGTCTCTACTAAACATACAAAAACAATTAGCCGGGCGAGGTGGTGGGTGCCTGTAGTCCCAGCTACTCCGGAGGCGGAGGCAAGAGAATGGCATGAAGCCAGGAGGCAGAGCTTGCAGTAAGCCGAGATCACGCCATTGCACTCCAGCCTGGGCGACAGAGCAAGACTCCATCTCAAAAAAACAAAAAGAAAAAACGGTCCAGCTAAGTGCAGTGGCTCATGCCTGTCATCTCAGCACTTTGGGAGGCCAGTGTGAGTGGATCACCTGATCACCTGGTCAGGAGTTCGAGACCAGCCTGGTCAACATGGTGAAACTCTGTCTCTACTAAAAATATAAAAATTAGCCGGGCATGGTGGCGGGCACCTGTAATCCCAGTTACTTGGGAGGCTAAAGCAGGAGAATTGCTTGCACCCAGGAGGGGAAGGTTGCAGTGAGCCAAGATCGCACCATTGCACTCCAGCTTGGGCAACAAGAGGGAGACTTCAACTCAAAAAAAAAAAAAAAAAAAAAGGAAAAAACGGTCTTTGCAGATGTAATTAAGTTGACAGTACTGAGATGCGATCATCCTGGATTAGGGTGGGCCCTCAATCCAATGAGAAGTGTCTTTATATAACTGGAGAAGAGTCACAGAGAAGAGAAACCTGTATGAAAAACAGAGGCAGAGACTGGAGTAATTTGGTACCTGGGGCCACCAGGAGCTAGAGCTAGAAGAGGCAGGAAGGAGCCTCCTCTGGAGGCTTTGGAGGCAGTGGAGGGAGCGCAGCCCTGTGATACCCTGATTTCACACTTTTGGCCTCCAGAGCTTAGAGAATAAACTTGTGGGGTTTGGTAGGGAGGGGAATTCTGTTTTGTTTTAGAGATGTAGTCTTGCTCTGTTGCCCAGGCTGGAATGCAGTGGTGAGATCACAGTCCACTCTTGAACTCCTGGGCTGGAGTAACTTTTTTACTTTTTGTTTTTTTAATCCTGGGCCGGCTAATTTTATTTATTTATTTTTATTTTTAGAGGTGAGGGGGGCGGGGGTTCTGGCTATGCTGCCCAGGCTGGTCTTAAACTTCTGGCTTCAGCCTCCAGGGCAGCTGAGACTACAGGCAGAGCCACTGCGCCAGGCAAACTTGGGTTGTTGGCAGGGCGCAGTGGCTCACGCCTGTAATCCCAGCAATTTGGGAGGCCGAGGCGGACGGATCACGAGGTCGACAGATCGAGACCATCCTGGCCAACATAGTGACACCCTGTCTCTACTAAAAATACAAAAATTAGCGGGACATGGTGGCGGGCGCCTGTAGTCGCAGCTACTAGGGAGGCTGAGGCAAGCAAATCGCTTGAACCCTGGAGGCAGAGGTTGCAGTGAGCCGACATCGCGCCACTGCGCTCCGGCCTGGCGACAGAGTGAGACTCCGTCTCAAAAAAAAAGAAAAAAACAAAACAACAACAAAACTTGGGTTGTTCTAAGCGACTCGTTCGTGGTCATTTATTCCAGCAGCCTGTGGCGGTGCCCACGCCCCTCTCTTCGCAAGGCTGGCATCCCCACCCAGCTTGTTCTCAGCCCGCTTTGAAGCCTCCACGGGAAGGCGCAGGGGAGCAGGGACGCGGCCGCGCCGCAGCTTCCCAAGCCTCACCCACCTCGCAGCGTCCGCAGCCAGTCCACGTTGGGAGCCTGCAGCGCCTCCGGGTCCGTGACGACCCCGCCGGGCACGATGCGCTCAAAGGCGGCCAGGTCCTGCTGAGACACCGTGGAGAACGGCAAGCGCCGCACGGGGTAGCGCTCCCGGGTCAGCGGCACCTCGGGGGTCCCGGGGGCGGAGCAGCAGCCCCTGCGGGCCAGGGGGCCAACCGGCCGACCCCAAGAACCCGCGGCTCCCGGGACACCCCGCAACAGCCACGCGGGCCACGCCAGCGGCCGACGGGGCAGCATCGCCGCCGGGACGGAGACCTCGGGCTCCTCCTTGAGGGGGGCTGGTACTCGGGGCCCGGAGGCGAAGGGCCGGGAGCCGCTGGCTGCGCGCCTGGAAGTGGCCAAGGGGAATTTCACGTTTTATGCACGTTGTACAAATTGAAACACGCTTGCAGAAGCAGGGAGGGGGCAGGAGGGCAGCGAAGGCTCCGAGCACCCGGGCCCTCCCCCAGCGCGGGCCGCAACCCCGCGAGCGCGCGAAGCCCCACGCAGCCGGCCTGGACTTAGCGACGCGCAGGCTCGGGGCGGCCTCGCCGGGACCTTGCCCAGGACCCCGATCCGCCACGCTCGCCCCCGACGGGACCCCGCGGACGCGCGCGTGTTCCACGCGGTCACGTGACGAGCTGCAGCGCCGTCCCCCTCCCCCCACAGGCACCGACTGGCTGACGGCGCCCGAGATCGCGCCCCCCCACCCCGACCCGCGGCTGAACCGCAGCCCGGGACCCCCAGCCCAGCGCTCCGCGTGGCCGCGCGCACGCACCCACGACCACGTCCCGGGCTCCAACCCGCAGCGTCCGCGGCAGGCCCAGAGCCGCCGAGCCGGAGTGGGCGGGGAGACGCCGCGCGTGCGCATTGACGGCTCCGCCCCGCGGCCGAAGCCCCGCCCCGCGCGCCTACAGTCCCCGCCCCGCCCCGCGCGCCTACAGTCCCCGCCCGACCTCCAGGCCCCGCCCCGCGCGTCTACAGTCCCCGCCCCGCCGTCCAAGCCCCGCCCCGACTGGCACCGGAGGGTTGACGGCCACTCCCTCGTCCTGCGTTCCCTGAGGGCATCCGGCGCCCCGGCTGTCGGGCGCATCCTTCCAGGTAGAGAACGGACTAGGCTGAGCGCAGCCCAAGACGCCCAAGCAGCAACTGGAGCGTTCTTCAGAACGAGGCGCGGGACGGGGGCTTGTCCGAGGGACCTGGGGGCCGGCCCGCTCCTCCGAGGCCAAACCCGGGGGCGCCCCTTTCCCCAGCGGCCTCCCCCAGCTCCTGCACGGACCACCCCTCCTGGGTCCCCAGCCTTAGCTTAGGGGGCAGCTGCCTCCTGCAGGTGTTTTCTTGCCTCCGTGTCCCCTTCTGCCTGTTCAGCCCTCCGTGCCCTCAAACCCTTTGCACACCTGGGGGGCTCCTGCCCTCCTGACGCAGTAACTGCTGTCCCCAGGAGCCTCCCGGCCTGGGCTCCCCTGCCTGAGGCATCACCAGCATTTGTTTTGTGGTTTTTTGAGACAGGGTCTAGCTCTGTTGCCCAGGCTGGAGTTCCGGGGGTGATCTCAGCTCACTGCAACCTCTGCCTCCCGAGCTCAAACCATCCTCCCACCTCGGCCACCCAAGTAGCTGGGATTACAGGCGTGCGCCACCACACCCGGCTAATTTTTTGTTGTTGTTGTAATTTGGTAGAGATGGGGTCTCATGTTCTGCCCAGGCTGGTCTCTAACTCCTGGACTCAAGCGATCCGCCCGCCTTGGCCTCCCAAAGCACTTGTTACTTCAGCTCACCCAATTCCATAGAACCCTAGGGGGTGCAGACGATGCAGATCTCTGAGCAGATGAGGGCAGAGAGCAGGAACCCACACTCGGCCCGAGGCAGGACTGCGGAGCTGTGCAGGAGGTGGAGGCTACGCCAGTGACAGCAGATGGGTCCCGGTAGTCACACAGAAAACCGGCGAGCTGGATGTGTCCTGGTGATGAGGCTCTGGAGCAGCAGTTGCATGGAGTCATTCCTGTCCTCCTTAACCACATCCCCAGGGGCCACTCACCTTCTTCCCAGGTGAATCACCCATGCAAGACTCTTCCAAGTCAGCAATGCATTTTGCCTTTGGACTACAACCCTAAGGAGACGTCCACCTGGCCCTTCCTACCTGGCTGGCCCTTGATCTGCAGATAAGTGTGGGAGTTTGCCCATTGTCAAGTGTAACAGTTTCAATTACATATTCAGGAACTGGAAAGATGACCACAGATGAGGTTTGTGGACCCCCTTACCACCTGACCTCCACACGCCCTCCCTTTGACTAGCAGGCCAGTGGCATCTTGGACCCCTGGGATTAGGAATGATTCAGAACCCATAAAGATTACCACCCATACCATCCCCTAAAATAACTGATTTTTCTGGCAGGCACGGTGGCTCATGCCCATAATCCCAGCACTTTGGAAGGCTGAGGCAGGTGGATCACCTGAGGTCAGGAGTTCAAGACCAACTGTGGGCGGCAAGCCACCCAGGCGCCGAGGCAAGAGACCGAGGACACGAGCTGTTCCAAGATAATAAAATATAAAACAAGAATAGTCACACCAGATACAGATCTTAGATATGATTATAGATGAATATCATTAGTCATTAGTTGGTAGCAATTGCTCTTTATTCCAATATTATTATAATCCTCGCTCTATAATCATAACCTAGGAAAAACCAGGCCATACAGAGATAGGAGCTGAGGGGACATAGTGAGGTGTGACCAGAAGACAATAGGGCGAGCCTTCTGTTATGCCCGGACAGGGCCACCAGAGGGCTCCTTGGTCTAGCGGTAACGCCAGCGTCTGGGAAGACGCCCGTTGCCAAGCGGAACGTGGTCTAGCGGCAGCCAGTGTTAAATGTCAAGGAAAAACACCGGCTACTTAGCAGACCGGGAAAGGGAGTCTCCTTTTCCCGGGGGAGTTTAGAGAAGACTCTGCTCCTCCACCTCTTATGGAGGGCCTGACACCAGTCAGGCTTTCCCGCAGTTATCCGGAGGCCTAACCGTCTCCCTGTGATGCTGTGCTTCAGTGGTCACGCTCCTAATCCGCCTTCATGTTCCATCCTATACACCTGGCTCTGCCTTTTAGATAGCAGTAGCAAAATTAGTGAAAGTACTAAAAGTCTCTAATAAGCAGAAATAATGGCGTAAGCTGTCTCTCTGTCTCCTCTCTCTCTACCTCAGCTGCCAGGCAGGGAAGGGCCCCCGTCCAGTGGACACGTGACCCACGTGGCCTTACCTATCATTGGAGATGGCTCACTCTCCTTATCCTGCCCCTTTGTCTTGTATCCAATAAATATCAGTGCAGCTTGGCATTCGGGGCCACTACCAGTCTCTGCGACTTGGTGGTAGTGGTCCCCTGGGCTCAGCTGCCTTTTATTTCTTTGTCTCGTGTCTTTATTTCTACACTCTCTCGTCTCCACACATGGGGAGGGACCCACCGACCCTGTGGGGCTGGTCCCTACACCAACCTGGCCAACATGGTGAAACCCTGTCTCTACCAACAATACAAAAATTAGCTGGGCATGGTGGTTGGCGCCTATAATCCCAGCTACTTGGGAGACTGAGGGAAGAGAATGGCTTGAACCTGGGAGGCAGAGGTTGCAGTGAGCTGAGATCATGTCACTGCATTCTAGCCTGGCAACAGAGCGAGACTCTGTCTCAAAAAAAAAAAAAAAAAACTGTCTCAAAAAATAATAACAACTGATTTTTCTTTTTCCCAGGGCACAGTCACCCTAGCAAAGCCCACTTGTACCCTCGGAGAATGCTTGGAGGAAAATATGGCATGTGCTGGTTTCGACGTTGTGGGGCCTTCCCCCAGCACCTCAGTCTCCTCTTCCAGCAAGGACTCCGGTCTGCTGATTGGTTTTCACCTGGACGGTGGGTGAGAGGCCGACTGTACCTCGTGATGACCAAGCTCTTCCCAGGTTCTGTTAATGCACTCCTCAAGGCAACATCTTGAGACCCATCAGCTCCTGTTATGTTTGTGTCCCCCAGAATTCGTAACCCCCAATATGGCCGTATTTGGAGATGGGACTTCTGAAGAAGTAATTAAGGTTAAAGTCAGTCACAAGGGTGGGGTCCTGATCGGACAGGACAGGCATCCGTAAAAAAGAGACACCAGAGAGCTCCCTCTCCCAGTCACTCATGTAGGCACACATGAGAAGGCAGCGTTTGCAACCCAAGGGAAGAGCCCTGGACAGGCACCAGACAACACCAGCGCCTTAATCTTGGACTTCCAATCTCCAGAAATACGAGACATTTTTGTTAAGCCTTCCAGTCTGTGGTATTGTGGTAACAGCCTGATATGGTTTGGATTTGTGTCCCCGCCCAAATCTTATGTTGAATTATAATCCTCAGTGTTGGGGGAGGGGCCTAGTAGGAGGTGATTGGCTCATGGGGGCAGATTTCCCCCTTGCTGTTCTTGTGAAAGTGAGTGAACTCTCAGGAGACTTGCTTGTTTAAAAGTGTGGCTCCTTTCCGCTTTGCTCCCTCTCTCTCCTGGTCCACCATGGTAAAACGTGCTTGCTTCCCCTTCGCCTTCTGCCATGATGTAAGTTTCCTGAGGCCTCCGCACCACGCTTCCTGTACAGCCTGCAGAACTGTGAGTCAATTAAACCTCATTTCTTTATAAATTACACAGTCTCAGGTCGTTCTTTATAGCAATACAAGAATGGACTAATACAGAGCCCAAGCTGACTCCAGCAGCTTCCAAAGGGCAAGTGCAACACAGTTAAGTCTTGCCTTTCCAGAGCAAGCACAGTACTCCTTTAGAAAGCAACTGCAGCGGCCGGGCGCGGTGGCTCACGCCTGTAATCCCAGCACTTTGGGAGGCTGAGGCGGGCGGATCACGAGGTCAGGAGATCGAGACCATCCTGGCTAACACGGTGAAACCCCGTCTCTACTAAACATACAAAATATTAGCCGGGTGTGGTGGCGGGCGCCTGTAGTCCCAGCTACTTGGGACGCTGAGGCAGGAGAATGCCGTGAACCTGGGAGACGGAGCTTGCAGTGAGCAGAGATTGCGCCACTGCACTCCAGCCTGGGTGACAGAGCAAGACTCCATCTCAAAAAAAAAAAAAAGAAAAAGAAAAAAAGCAACTGCAGCATTCTCACACGTCTTCCTTGGAAGTCAACTTGAGCCCCAGCACTGGCCACTGAGCTTCCTGAGCAACCACCCAAGGTAAGGCACAGGGTCCTCCCCAGACCCCCAGCCAGCAAGCGCCGCAAACCACGCTCCAATCACTGCATACCCCTTCAGAATTCAACTTCACACACCTGCCTCTGGGCACAACACTGACATTTTACACCTGTTTCCCAAAATGATGCTGAATCATGGGTGTGGTCCCCCCATACTTTCCTCGTGGTAGTAAGTCTCATGAGATCCAATGGTTTTATAAGGGGAAGCCCCTTTCACTCGGCTCTCATTCTCTCGTCTGCTGCCATGTAAGATGTGCCTTTCGCCTCCCGCCACGATTGTGAGGCCTCCCCAGCCATGTGGAACTGAGGGTCCACTAGACCTCTTTTTCTGTCAGGTGCGGTGGCTCACGCCTGTAATCCCAACACTTTGGGAGGCTGACGCAGGCAGATCACCTGAGGTCTGGAGTTCAAGACCAGCCTGGCCAACATGGCGAAACCCCATCTCTACTAAAAATACAAAAATTAGCACGGCATGGTGGCACATGCCTGTCATCCCAGCTGCTCAGGAGGCGGAGGCAGGAGAATCGCTTGAACCCAGGAGGCAGACGTTAGTGAGCCTAAATCACGCAGTGCCACTGCACTCCAGACTGGGTGACAGAGCAAGACTCCGTCTCAAAAAAAGAAAAGAAAAATTTTTTTTTAAAAAAACCTCTTTTTCTTTATAAATTACCCAGTCTCGGGTATGTCTTTATCAGCAGCGTGAAAACGGGCTAATACAGATGCACTTTCAATTGTTTGTTCCAAAAAATACTTTATTTATTAAACAATATATCCATAATCTATAACATGATCCAAAAATACTGATATACATCTTTACATTATCTAATAAAAAGATTTACAACATTGTCTTTCCTTTACAAAGGGAACATAGATAATAATTCCTTGAAAATAAAAATGTAACATTCATGTTAAAGCTGCATCATCTTTTTGGATGAAATGTGGTTAAAGGTGAACACCACAAAATACATACAGAGGAAGAAAGAAACTCCAATACAATCTCTCTTGAATGGGAACATTTTCTTACACTTCCCCTGGCTTAAAATTCCTCTCAGCACAAGTATTGAAGGCCAATCACTGCTCACTAAAAATTTAGGAAAACCTTAAGTCTTCAATGCCCATAATTAACATCCCTCACGGTTTTATTCTAAACCATGAAGACCTAACCTAGGACAGGACAGACCCTCGGCTCTATGGTCACGTGGGAAGCTGCTCTGGGCCAGCGTCATTGCTGAAAGCAGCCCCAGCCGGGGCTCCCAACGACAGGACAGGAGGCCAAGTCCGACGGGGCTGCTGGACAGAAGACAAGCTGGCCGGTGTCCCCATCCGTCCCAGCAAACCCTCCCACCGCCACCGGTCTGCACAGCTGCTTCTCGCTGCTCCAGGTGGACTGGAAAACACCCACGCCACAGAGCCCTGGCCAACAGTGAGACGGGCGGTCAGCTGCCGCTCAGGCAGCCACGCAGGCCTCCGCTCAGCATCCATGTCCCCAGCAGCAGCACCTGGGGCACATTCGCAGATGCAGAGGGCTCAGTTTCACCAGCTCCTGTTTTCACTGCAGCCTGCCTTCCCTACAGGATTCCCTCAGATTACTGACTGATACCGCAGCACTGAAAGCAAGAAAATGGGCAGAACGCTCCTTCCCATAGAGGCCAATCGCACAGCCACAGAGGACCCACACCTTCGGCTCAGATGAAGCTCCAGAGTGACCCACTGGGTCCAGCCCACACACCCTCAATCCAAGAGATGGGTCTGGGGCTGGGCAGCTGTGGAGGGGGGTCTGGTCCAAGACTAAATCCCTGAATCACCCACAGGGAGAAGGCGGCCAGGCCTTCTGAAGCAAGGCGTGGATGGTGCAAACGGTGTGGCTCCTGTGTCCCTGCAGGGCTGGGGCCAGGCCAGGGGCCATGACCTTCTTTTCTGGCCAAATGGCCACTCCTGAGTGTGTCTCTCCTACGGGTAGACAGCATCGGCCACAGAGCACCCAGGATTCAGTTGGGTCCAAACTACAGCCCAAGGAATTGTCTCATTCTGCTCATGCTTTCTGTGTTTCTTCCAAAACTCTATGCATATTATTTTGGTGATATTATTGTAAGTGGCAAAAGTAAACATTAAAAACACCTAAGCACAGAAACTTGAAAAGAAAAGGTCAAAATTCAATACCTGGGATGGTGCACAGTGGCAGGCAGGCCCACATCGCCACGTGTCAGACAAAAGCTTCCCACACGGAAGCCAGTCATCTTTCCCCAGAAAGCAGCGAGACCTCAGGAAGCCGGGCAGCCGAAAGCACCAACAACCCCAGCGCTTTCCAGGGGTGGCCACAGGCGTGAACAGCTCAAAGGTGGAGCACAATATCAAATTCATTTCTGAAAAACTGCCAGGCACTGTTTCAGCACAAACTCCCTGCACTTACCTATCCCTCTTCCCAAAAATGGTAAAAGAGAGAAAAACGTTTTCCACAATGTATCCTCCACCATCATTAAGCATCTGTGTTGGCCGGGTGCGGTGGCTCATGCCCGTCATCCCAGCACTTTGGGAGGCCGAGGCAGGTGGATCACTTCAGGTCAGGAGTTCGAGACCAGCCTGGCCACACATGGTGAAACCCCATTTCTACTAAAAATACAAAAATTAGCCAGGCGTGGTGGTGGGCGCCTATAATCCCAGCTACTCAGGAGGCTAAGGCAAGAGAATCACCTGAACCCAGGAAGCGGAGGTTGCAGTGAGCCAAGATGGTGCCATTGCATTCCAGCCTGGGTGACAAAAGTAAAACTCCGTCTCAAAAACACAAAACAAAAAAACAAACAAAAAAAGACACACACACACACAAAACCTGTGTTAACAAAAAGTTGTCATTAAATGAAAATTCATCTCCCAGCTGAGTGCAGTGGCTCACACCTGTAATCCCAGCACTTTGGGAGGCCGACGCAGGTAGATCATTTGACCCCAGGAGTTTGAGACCAGTCTGGCCAACATGGTGAAACACCGTCTCCAACAAAAATACAAAACTTAGCTGGGTGGCCGGGCGCGGTGGCTCACGCCTGTAATCCCAGCACTTTGGGAGGCCAAGGCGGGCAAATCACAAGGTCAGAAGATGGAGACCATCCTGGCTAACATGGTGAAACCCGATCTCTACTAAAAATATTTTAAAAATCAGCCGGGCATGTTGGCGGGCGCCTGTAGTCCCAGCTACTCGGGAGACTGAGGCAGGAGAATGGCGTGAACCCGGGAGGCGGAGCTTGCAGTGAGCCAAGATCATGCCACTGTACTCCAGCCTGGGTGACAGAGCAAAACTCCATCTCAAAAAAAAAAAAAATTAACATACAAAACCCGCCCATCTCCAGTTTCACAGCCGTGGCTGAGGGTGTGAAGCACTGTAGCCTGCCCTCTCTGGCGCTTTCCCTTCTAAGCCGCAGGAAGGCACCGCTTGGAGGGAGCCCCTTCAAGCCCCAGACACTGGCAGGGACGAGCAGCGGCAGTGGCCGACCGCCCGCCTGCACCTGCCTGGCACCTGCGCCCGGAGGATCCACTCCCACCCACACCCTCGGAAAAGGACAGGCGGCCCAGAGACATCCGTGTGTTCAAGAACCGCAGAACATGAATGTGGACACCATCCCAACCAGGACTGTTCAGATGTTCTTGTTCTCGTTCTCACTCACTGACTACCTTCTCGAGGGGAGGGCCCCGTCTGAGACACAGAGCTTCACACGTTCCTTCTGCTTTATTTCCTCTCCCTAGTGAAACATTAAACACAGGAGGAAAAGATACAGCTGTAGCCATCAGAAGGAAGTGAGACTGTCATTCCAAATGGCCCCCCACCATGAAGAAAACCAGGCTTTTCTTAAATTGGGACCCTCACGTCTCAGTTTTCCCTCAGGTTTCTTTCTGTGGTGTGAGGACAGAAACAGGCTTCCCTGCATTCCTCAGGAATCCTCTCCTTCCTCTAAAGGCACAGGAGAGGATTTCCGAGAGCCTGCAATGCTGTTGAGAACTGCAGGCTGGGCACCGTCACCAATGCATCACAGCAGAGCAAATCTGCACAGCCTTCCCCAACTACCACTGAAAGGATGGCTCCGGCTCAGCTTGGTGAACGCTAATTAAACAAAAAGCACACTCGAGTTTCCTAGCTTCATTCCAGAACTGCTATTGTGGCACAATAAATTCACAACAAATTCACATCGGAGTCCCCTTGAACGGGAGCCGCGGGCCTAGGAATGCACAGCACAGGCAGACGCATCCGTGGTTCGTCAGCTCCTGGCAGATGGGACTCACTTCACAGACACACAGACCCACGATCTTCATGCTATTACAATAATTTCATCTTCACAGTAAAAACGTCACCAATTCCCAGAGAAACGGAACATCAGCCCAGCTGTTGCACAGGGTCTTGTGGGCGCTGGTCACAGGACCCACAGCTACTCCAAGCTAATGAAGAGCCGTTTACTCCAGAGGTGAATCCCCCAAGGGAGGACTGAAGTCCAAGCTAAAAAGGCAGCGCACAGTGAGGCGGAGGCCACTTCCTCCGGGGAAGAGCCCCCAGCCCTCCTGGGCCTGTCAGAGGCGCCCCATGCAGGAGCGCACGGTGGCCGGATGCGGCACGGAGCTGAGTGTGAGGACGGCAGCCGGCTGCCACGGCAATGGCCCCACACGCGCCTCTCAGTGGCAGGTGTGCTCCAGCGGTTGAGGCACGCGGAGCCCGGGCTGTACCAAACAGTCCTAGAAAACCACAGGAAAGCTATGCGACGGTGGCGCTGCACACTGCAGAGCAGCGGCCGTGGACCAGGTTGTCGTGGACCAGGTTACCACGTCCCCGCCCGCACGCCTGGCCGGGCAGCCCGAGCTCAGAGCGCCCGCCCACGTCCGTCGGGGCTCCCTGCTGACGCTCAGGGGAAGTCCTGTAAAAGCCACACTAACGTCGCGGTGGCGAGTCCCCGCAAGGTCGCCCTTCTGTGCGAACAGGGTTTGGTGGGTTCTTGTTCTAGGAAACATCCAGCATTTCAACTGGCCACTGAGTTACTAAGTATCAACCAAACAAGGTAGTTTTAAAACGAAGGGAAATATTGCAACACGAACGAAGGAATAGATTAACTTGCTCCTCGGATCCGGGCACACAGCTCCTCCTACTTCTTCTTCCTCTTTTCCTGGACACACCGCGGACAGAACCTGTGACAAGAAAGGCGCAATGAGGCTCCGGGCGCCATTTCTGCCAGCGCGCAGGGTGCCCAGGGCCCGCCTCCCCCTGTCTCCTAGGGCTGCTGCACGCCAGCAGGAGGGCACCAGGAGAGGCACACGCAGTGGGGCTGCGGCCCTCCTGCAGGGAAAACGCGCCGATGCACGTGCGGCTCTATGCAGGACGCCGGTTCTGAAGTTGACAGATACACATCAATGAGCAAAACCGATTTGAAACCCAGGCGTTCCTCCTGAACAGTTGGGTCCTCCTTCCCCGGCCGATGGCAGGGTCGCTGGTGCCCTCTGTCTGGAGTCTGTGGGGGCTGCAGGGACCAAGCACGCATGAGCATGGCAGCCCCTCAGGCCCACGGAAACCCAGCCAGGCACCCTGCACTGGCCCTGGAAGCTGCCGTCTCACAAGTGCTCCCTGGTGACTCTGAGCAAGTTCTGGAACCACATGCACAAAGGGCTCCTGAACAGAGGCAGCTGCCGACCACAGAGGACATTCCATAGGTTCCCCACACAGGAGGCAGCCGACTCGCATGTGACGGCAACCGTCAACCCCTGCCTGGCCCAGGCCCAAGCCTGCCCAGGGCCCTCCGCCCTAACAGCCTCCGTACCCCTTCTCAAAACCCCCGGTACACCGTCCCCCAGCCGCACGGTGTGGGGCACCAGTGACAGGACAGCCTGTGTCACCGTGACACCGTGAGCTTGGCCAGCCTCTGAGACACAGCATCCTTTCCCTGTGTCCCCACACCGAACACCAAGGATAACTGGCTCTTACCAACTCGGGCGAGTCTGCCGGAGTTTCAAACACGCTGCCGCGATGACCTCGGAGTGCCACACAGAAGAGCACATTCTGATTTCATTTTCAGAACATATATATCCATTTTTAGATTTTCAGCACAGGCAAACAAAGCCAGGTTTTTATCTTTTTATTTATTTATTTGAGACAGGGTCTTGCTCTCTCGCCTAGGCTGGAGTGCAGTGGCACGATCTCAGCTCACTGAAGCCTCGGACTTCCAGGCTCAAGCCATCCTCCCGCCTCTGCCTCCCAGGTAGCTGGGACCACAGGCACGCACCACCACGCCCAGCTAATTTTTGTATTTTTTGTAGAGTTGGGGTCTCCTGATGTTGCCCAGACTACAGGTTTTTATTTAAATGAAATCTGAGGAACAACAATGCAGAAAGTTGCCATTGCCAAGGGGATGCAAGGGTCAGGAAGAGAAAATGCTCCTGGCACCTGCTGCTTCTCCACTAGACAAAGCCAGGGGCAGAGCCCTAGATCCACGCCCCGGCTTCAGGGCTCACAGCTCATGCTCTCTTTCCCAAATTTCCCTAGGGGACAAGAACCTCTCATTTCTGATGTAAGACGATCCCTACCTCCCACAGAGTCCAGAAGGTTGTCCTTCACGAGGGGCCGTTAACGTGAATATTACGTAACCTGGTAACCGCCATCCCTGGGTGACAGCATCCCTCTGCCAGCTCGGACAGGCACAGCAGCAAAGGGGGGAAAAAGCCACACGCAGAGCAGCCAGCCACACTCCTTGAGGCCACCGTGGGGCATGCCTACATGGCTACTGCACCCTGCTAAGCCCGGCAAGATTCTGCCATCTAGCACCTTCTCCCGGGGAGGCCAGCAGCGCAACACCCAGCAGGCTGGGGGAAAACAGAGCGAGCGTCCCCACACTCACCATTTTCCTTTGGGTTTCGTGGTGAGGTCCACGCAGGCAAAGTGAAACCACTCAATCGGACACTGCAAAGTAAAGGGAGAAACCGCAGTCAACACGCCTCCTGTTCTGTACACGAAACACAACAAATGCCAACACCCACCAGCACCCCCCCACACACAAGACCCCGCCCCACGGCACGAATCCCGCAGGTGACACTCACGTCTGGATTGTCACAGCCAATCATCTCCCCGTAGGAGACCTGGTGGCACAGGCAGTACGTGGGTTCATTCGGGTCCACGGGCATGTCCAGCACGTCGGAGGGGTGCACGGACAGGATGGTGTCAGTGAACTCAGACCTGCAGCAGACAGGGCACAGGCACCGCTGAAGGCCACAGAGGAAGTGAGACGGCACGGACACCACGGGCCCTTCTGTCTCTGACTTAAGGCCCCCTCACCCCAAAACTGTGAAGACAATCATCCCAAGGGGGAAATTGGTACCGTGCTCTGCGTGACACATAATGAATAAGCTTGCTTCCATTTTCCCATTGTGCTTTAGAAATGAATGCAACTCCAGGGCCGGCCACTGCGGTCATGCACTAACTGAATACACACCTTGTGGACGTTTTCTTCCTGGAGCACACATTTTCAAAACCTCAATAACCCCTCTGAACACGCAATGTTCTAAGGCGCAGCAAGAAAATCATTAAGGATATGAACAGATTGTCAGCTGATGCTAGAAAGAACACTGTTACCCACAAAAATCCAGGAACAGCAGCAGCTGGCAGCAGAGGGGTGGAGACCTCGCCTCCACCTTCGGACCCAGGTGGGGACATGGGGGCACAGAGGGCCCCCAAGAGGCTGTGAAGCGCAGCACTCACCCACAGCACCGGGGTTCTGGTCCCTCTCTGGGGACGAGTCCACACTCATCTTGGTCCCTCCTCCCAGACGGGACTCCCCCGGGACCTCTGGACTCACCCCACTTCTGGGCCATCCCTCCAAAGACCCTGGCCCCTTTGGAAACAAGCACATGTCATCTCCGCCAGCAGACGGCTGACACCTGAGAGAAGCCTGCCAGCCTCCCACCCCAGACTGACGGGTGTCAGAGCGGCCCGCACAGTCAACAGCTCTCCCGTAACTGTGACCTCCTCCCAAGAGAACAGCCGTGCGTCCTGCACCCGGGCCCTCCACGCACCTACTCAGGGACCTCTGCCCCAATACCGACTCAACCAGCAGCTCCCCACACACTCCCCGGCCCGCCCACCACCCACCCAGCTGTCCACCTGGCACCGGGCCCCTTCCGACCACACGCCATCCTTGTCACTGCTCCATCCCCATCAGCTCCCACGTGGGTTTCCACACAGCAGCCTGGCGGGTGTTCCACCCTGTCGATGCCTCCCTCCAAGTCTGCCACCTGTAGCACCACGGCCGCCCTGCCAGGACCACAGACCTCAGGTGCAGACTTCCCCGCTTGAAAGGGATGCACTTAGGGGGAAATTTACGCTTTTATATTTCAGTATTTTTCAAATAAACTTACAAGCTGCAGGTACTATAGACAGTGTATTCCCATTAGTACAGAAAGAAAAAGTATCTTCCCTATCCCACCCTCCAACCCAAGAATATCCAGTTGCTATGTAAACACGGCAGGTTAGCAGGAGGAATGTGGCCGTGAGAAAAACAGTCACGATCGGGGAAAGCCAAGGGGCAGAAGTCTGGGTCCCAGAGGGAACCAACACTCAGCTTTTCCTTAGATAGCCGTCTGAAGCTTTTCTACACCTTTGCAATTGCCTGTACACATACACACATGCTCAGGCTCTGCATGCACCCGGCCTCCCCGCTGCCCTCTGGCACAGGGGCGCCCACCTAAGTCTGTCCTTTGCGGGTAATCTGCTCTTCTGCTCTTTCTCTCTGTCTGGGAATAGACAGGGCTTTCTCTTTAGAGCTGAAATCCATCAGTGTCCCAAGTCCAGGTCCAGGTGCTGCCGACACTGCATTCAAGCAACAGTCTCAAGCAGTCTTCGGGTCTGTCCTCCAGCAGCGGCTCGCAAGGGTCTACGTCTCAGCCTCCTGCCGATTCCGGGATGCCACCTGTGGCTTCACCTCCAAGGGGCTCCTGCGGTCTCGAGTCACCTCTCACCCGCGGAGAGCAGGGCAGCACCCTCTGCTGCCAACCGTCCCCGAAACGCTCTCTGACGCCCTCCTCTTCTGTGCCGAGTCCAATTCTGTCCACAAAGCCCGACCCGACATCTTGGGCTGCTACATGACCTGTGTCTCAGCATCACCAGGTTCGAGGGCGCTGGCCAGATTTGACGGCTGTGAGACGGCCGGGGGCCTGAGGGGACCGCCCAGCAAGGGCACCCCAGAAGGTGAGGCCAGTGTGCAGGCCTCATTGGCCTCTCCAGTCTCGCCTGAGGGAGCGCCATGGCGTGTGGCCAGGGAGTGCTGCTAGCAACCCTGAGGGAGGCAACCAGTAGGCCATGGGGAGCCCTGTCCCTTGCACAGGCCAGGGTGACCCCAATTGTCAGCGGCTGCTGACTCCCTTCGGCACCACTGCCACAAGAGGCACCCTCTGTGCTAATTCCCCAGGGTGTGGCAGGCACCCCTCGCCAGACGGTGCCAGCAAGCCCTTCCGTGCCCGGCCCCGATGGCTTCCCAGCACTCCACGTAGCTCCTAGCAGGGGGCTGGCTGCCTGTCCAAGCTCCGGGATTCCAGGTGCTACAGGTGACACTGCCCTTCATCCACACACACAGGTTCTGCCTCGCCAGAGCAAGGCCACAGGGCAGCAACAGTGCAGGGGGCAGCCTCAGGTCACGGGATCTCAGACGAGACACGGAGCATCTGTGCAGTCTAGGAACACTGCATTCCAGGAAGAGCCCCGGGCACGTGGGGAACGGGCCTGAACAGGGCAGGCCACAGGGACAGGATGCTCCCGGGTCCCCAGCAGGGAACAGGACCCGCCTTGAGGCAGAGTGGCCTGGCCCCACAGCGTGACCACGAGGGGCGTGAAAACCCACTGTGCTGCTGGGTCAGGGACGCACGCCACGGAACTCCAGAGCCCAGGGGCAGGCGGGCTACTGCGCACACCCAGGATGATGCCCTTGGAGGCACACGAGTGCAGACTGCCGCCCCGGCAAGCCAGGCTTTGGGTCCAACCGACTGGTCCTCAGGATGACCCGTCTGCCCACCTGCACCAGCCTCCTGTCCCTCTGGAAGGGGCCTGCTTGGCGCCTTGGGCATCAGAGCCCAGCTTCAGAGCTGGCCTTACCAGCCCATCTTGACGTCTTGCAATGGGACAGGAGCAGCACTGCCACTTGGGGGCACAGAGAAGAAAGAGATTCACACACAAGCTAGATCCAGAGCCGCAGGGGCCCCGCAACTGTCACCATCGGTGATCACCCTTCTCATCTGTCACTACTGCGAGCTGCCCGGCAGGCAGCGCTGAGCTCCCAGGCTCCGCATTGCTGCTAAACAGTGCTGACAGGAAAGGCCATGAGGCCCCAGTGGATCTTCCTGTGTCTGCAGAGGTGCTGGCTGTTCCTGAGGTCTCCGAAGCAGGGCAGAGCCCTCAGGGAGGAAGCCCTGACCCCAACAGGGAGCTGGAGTCTCCTTCACCACCACGAGGACCCCCAGTGCCTGCATTCCTTATGCCTAGCATACCCTTGAGAAACAGCACTGGGTGAGGAGGAGACCAGGAGGAGTCCCACTTTCACGCAGAAAAGGCACGGTCGGGACAGGACCTTCAGGTTCCGAGCAGGAAGGAGCAGGAAGACTCAGAACGCTGTTGCCACTGAGTTAGAAAACACAAAACCCAGCAAGTCACAAAAACCACCTTCTCAAAGATGCCGGGAGCTGTGAAGCAACAGAGCTGGAGGACCTGCAGCCAGAGGGGGGGTTGGGGGCTAGGGGGTGTCCACCTGCCTCACGCACTGAGTGAGGGCTGGGGGCTGTGGAGCAACAGAGCTGGAGGACCTGCGCCGGAGGGGGGGGTTGGGGGCTGGGGGGCGTCCGCCTGCCTCATGCACTGAGCCAGGGCTGGGCTGGCCACTGGGCCACGCTGAGCCCACACAGCCACACATGGCGGCCGCGTCCCCACCGACATTTATAGTCCAGAGGCTGCACAGAGCAACTAAAAGCAGAAGGAAAATCCCTGCAACCTCCGAGTTCTCGAGGAAGGGGTCTGCTCGGCACGGCCGGTCTCCTCCCCCGCACTTCTACCAACTGTGGAAGCCGCTGGGGCAGGAGGCCAGAGAGGAAATCTCAAGGTCCTCAAGGGGTGTGGGTGGAGGTGAAGCTGAGACCCTGCCCGGCCCCAGGCCCCCAGCCCTACTGGCCTGGACTAAAACAGAATGAATACCTCCTGGGGAGAACAGAAATTTCCCTCTCCACGCTTCCTTTATACCTAAGGTCAGACAGCTAATAACAAATCATAAGACACATACACTCAGCAGGGAAATAGGGCTGATGATGTTTTTTTAAAAGCTGGTTACCAAGGAATGGTGGCACAGGAGTTCGCGACCAGCCTGCATAACACAGTGAAACCCTGTCTATACTAAAAATACAAAATTAGCCAGTCATGGTGGCACGCGCCTGTAATTCCAGCTACGTGGGAGGCTGAGGCAGAGAATCACTTGAACTCGGGAGGCGGAGCTTGCAGTGAGCCAAGATTGTACCAGTGCACTCCAGCCTGGGCGACTAAGCAAGACCTTCTCAGAGAAAAAAGAGAGAGAGAAAAGAAGGAAGGAAGGAAGGAAGGAAGGGAGGAAGGGAGGGAGGGAGGGAGGGAGGGAGGAAGGGAGGAAGGGAGGAAGGGAGGGAGGGAGGGAGGGAGGGAGGAAGGGAGGAAGGGAGGGAGGAAGGAAAGGGCAGGTGAGAGGCCGAGCTGGGCGGATCACTTGAGGCCAGGAGTTTGAAACCAGCCTGGCCAACATGCTGAAACCCCGGCTGTACTAAAAATACAAAAATTAGCCGGGTGCGGTGACGCTCACCTGTAATCCCAGCTACTTGGAAGGCTGAGGCGGGAGAATGGCTTGAACCCGGGAGGCAGAGGCTGCGGTGAGCCGACACTGCACCATTGCACTCCAGCCTGGGTGACAGAGCCAGAACCTGTCTCATAAATACATAAAGTAATAGAAACAAATCAAACTGAAGTACAGAAATAAAAAAGCTTACAGAAAGTAAGCAGAGCCTCAGTGAGCTGTGAGAAAATCTAAGCTACAGAACACACAGGGAGCTGGATAGCAGGAAGATGAGAAAGGAGAGCACAAAAATATTGGAAGAACTGTCTGAAAATTTTCCAAATTTGATGCAAAGTATAAACCAACAGTTCAAAGATGCTCAACAAGTTGCACGCAAAATATACACAAAAAATCACACCAATACACCTCATAACCAAACTGTTAAGAGCCAGTGACAATGAGAAATCTTGAAAGCAAAAAAAACCAAGAAACCACCAAAAATAATCATTCTCACGAATTTATCATCAGAATCAATGAAAGCCAGAAGAAGATGAGAGAACATCTTTAGTGATAAAAGAAAAAAAGGTCAACCTAAAATTCTATATGCAGCGAAATAAAAGCATTTTCAGAGAAACAAAAACTGAGAGAATTCATCACCATCAGCATACATGTACTGTAAAAAATGTAAAGTTCTTCAGCAGAGGAGAAATGACAAGACAGAAATTTGCATCCACATAAAGAAATATATATAAGCAGAATATGTATGGAAAAAAAAATTTTAAAGAAAGAAAATAAAATAAATATTAAGAAATAAAAGTTGGGCCAGGCATAGTGGCTCATGCCTGTAATCCCGCCACTTTGGGAGGCTGAGGTGAGAGGGTCACTGGAGGCCAGGAGTTTGAGACCAGCCTGGCAAACATGGCGAAACCCCACCTCTACTAAAAATACAAAAATTAACTAGGTGTGGTGGTAGGTGCCTGTAATCCCAGCTACTCAGGAGGCTGAGGCACGAGAATCACTTGAACCCGGGAGGCAGAGGTTGCAGTGAGCTGAGATCATACCACTGCACTCCCGCCTGGGCCACAGAGCAAGACTCTCTCAAAAAAAAATGAAGGTTACCAGAAATGGCAACTATATGGGGTAACTATATATGGGGTGACTTTCGTGGCAAGAACACTTAAAATCTACACATTTTTTTGAGACTATATTGTTATTAACTATAGTCACCATGTTGTAAAACAGATCTTTTGAACTTATTCCTCCTATATAAATGAAATTCTGTATCCAACATCTGCCCTGACCACCCCAGCGCCTGACCACCATTCTACTCTCTACTTCTGTGAGTTCGACATCTTTACATTCCACATATATTTTAAAATGTGTTTAACATAATCAGTGGTTTGCATCTAAGGTAATAACACGTATTGTGAAGCTTAGATCTCATGCAGAAGCAAAATGAAGGACAACAGCCTCACGTTAAACGTCGAATAGTGTAATATCTGAAGCTCACTGTGGCCACTTAAGGAAACTGAGTGCACACACTAGAGCAATCCTTAAAACACACGGGCCGGGGTGGTGGCTCACGCCTGTAATCCTAGCACTTTGGGAGGCCGAGGTGGGTGGATCACTTGAGGTCAGGGGTTCGAGACCAGCCTGGCCAAACTGGTGAAAACCCGTCTCTACTAAAAATACAAAAACATTAGCCAGGTGTGGTGGCGCACACCTATAATCCCAGCTACTGGGGAGGCTGAGGCATGAGAATCGCTTGAACCTGGGAAGCAGAGGTTGTAGTGAGCCAAGATCACGCCATTGAAAATTGCACTCCAGCCTGGGCAACAGTGCAAGACTCCGTCTCGGGGGAAAAAAAAAAAAAAAAAAACAAGCACAGCTAGTAAGACAAGAGTGGGAAAAAAACGGAATACTAAAAAAATACTTCATTATTCCAAAAGAAGACAGGAAAGGAGCAGAAGGAACAAACAGAAAACTAATAGCAAGATGGTGAATCTAAATCCCACCATATCATTAATTATGTTAAATATGAACAGACCAAATATTGCAATGAAGGCCGGGTGCAGTGGCTCATGCCTGTAATCCCAGCACTTTACAGGGAGGGGAGGCCGAGGTGGGCAGATCACTTGAGGTCAGGAGTTTGAGACCAGCCTACCCAGCATGGTGAAATCCTGTCTCTATTAAAAATACAAAAATTAGCTGGCCTTCAAAGGATTTCAATTATATAATGTTCTTTGACCACAACAGAACTCAACTAAAAATTAAAATGAGAAAGGTATCTGAAAAATCCCAAATTATTTGGAAATCGAGACACATACTTCTACATAAGTTATAGGGCAAAGAAGCAGCATGAAAAAAAAAAAAATTCTAGGCCAGGTGCGGTGGCTCACACCTGTAATCCCAGTACGTTGGGAGGCCAAGGCAGGCGGATCACCTGAGGTCAGGAGTTCAAGACCCGCCTGGCCAACATGGTGAAACCCTGTCTCTACTGAAAATACAAAAAAACAATTAGCCAGGCATGGTGATACGTGCTTGTAATCCCAGCTACTCAGAAGGCTGAGGCAAGAGAATTGCTTGAACCCAGGAGGCGGAGGTTGCAGTGAGCCAAGATCACACCACTGCACTCAAGCCTGGGCAACAGAGTGAGGCTCCGTCTCACACACACACACAAAAATTCGATTCCAGCACTTTGGGAGGCCAACGTGGGTGGATCACTTGAGCTCAGGAGTTTAAGACCACCCTGGGCAACATGGCGAAACTCCATCTCTACCAAAAATATAAAAAATTAGCCAGGCATGGTGTCATGCACTTGTCGTCCCAGCTACTTGGGAGGCCGAAGTGGGAGGATCTCTTGAGCCCAGGAGGTGGAGGCTGCAATGAGCCAAGATCGTGCCACTACACTCCAGCCTGGGTGACAGAGTGAGACCTCATTTCAAAAAACAAGGAAAACATTCTAAAATATTTTAAATAGGTAAACAAAATAAAAAATAAAAACAATATCAAAATTATATCAAAATCATAATATATCAAAATTTGTGGAGTGCAACAAAAATAATAATTAGAACAAGGAAGATATAAAAATCAATTATCCAAGCTACTTCCACCTTAAAAAGCTAGAATAGTATAGGCAAAGTAAACCCGAGTAGAAAAAAGGAAATAGAGAGTAGAAACAAATGCAATAGCAAACAAAAAAATAGAGAAAACAATAAAAATAATGAAACTAAAAGCTAGTTCTCTAAAAAGATCAAGACGGCCAGACGCAGTGGCTCACGCCTGTAATCTCAACACACTGAGAGGTTGAGGCAGGCGGACTGCTTGAGCCCAGATGTTTGAGACCAGCCTGGGCAACATGATGAAACCTTGTCTCTACAAAACATTAGCCAGGCATAGTGGCACGTGTCTGTCGTCCCAGCTACACGGGAGGCTGAGGTGGGAGAATCGCTTGAGCCTGGGGACGGGGAGGTGGAGGCTGCAGTGAGCCATGTGCATGCCACTGCACTCCAGCCTAGGTGACACAGCTAGACCCTGCCTCAGGAAAAAAAAAAAAAAAAAAAAAAGGATCAAGACAAAATGAGAGAAACATAAATTACCAATATCAGGACTGAAAGAGGGGTCATCATAACAGACACCACATCAGAACCATAATAATGCAAAATTATTAACAACCCGATGTCAAAAAAATCTGACAATTTACATGAAACAAATTTCTTGAAAGACACAGATTTGCCGGGCGCGGTGGCTCACGCTTGTAATCCCAGCACTTTGGGAGGCCGAGGCGGGCGGATCACGAGGTCAGGAGATCGAGACCACGGTGAAACCCCGTCTCTACTAAAAATACAAAAAAATTGGCCGGGCATGGTGGCGGGTGCCTGTAGTCCCAGCTATTCGGAGAGGCTGAGGCAGGAGAATGGCGTGAATCCAGGAAGCGGAGCTTGCAGTGAGCCGAGATTGCGCCACTGCACCCCAGCCTGGGCAACAGAGCGAGACTCCGTCTCAAAAAAAAAAAAAAAAAAAAAAGAAAGACACAGATTTTTTCCAAAACTGACTCGAGAAGAAATAGAAAGCCTGAATACTTCCATAACTTTAAGAACTGAATGCAACATCAAACTGTACACTTAGAATAACATTTTATTGTATGTGAATTATTTCTTAATAAAATTAATTTAAAAGGTTAGAAAAACAGCGGGACTAAACTATAATGTATAGTGTCTAGGAATGCACTATAAAACTATTAAAGAAACGAGGAAATAAACACTATAGAAATCTGGATCATGTTTATTTGGGGGCAGGAAGAGTTTATGATTTTAACAGGGCACATGGAAGGCCTTCCAGCAGCAGTTAATCACTGACTAGGTGCTACTTACAAAGATCTTCACTTTACGGAAATTAATTAAACCATGTTTGTTCTGTGCGGTTTTCTGTATCTGTGCACTACTTTACAATACAAGACTGTTGGGATTTTTTTTTTTTTTTTTTTTTGAGATGGAGTTTCGCTGTGTCACCCAGGCTGGGGTGCAGTGGTGTGATCTTGACTCACTGCAACCTCCACCTCCCGGGTTCAAGCAATCTCCCTGCGTCAGCCTCCCAAGTAGCTGGGATTACAGGCAGCTGCCACCACACTCAGCTAAGTATTTTGCATTTTTGGTAGAGATGGGGTTTCACCATGTTGGTCAGGCTGGTCTTGAACTCCTGACCTCAGGTGATTAACCTGCCTTGGCCTCCCAAAGTGCTCCAATTACAGGCATGAGCCACTGTGCCCAGCCAAAAGGCTAAGCACTAGCTAAAAAAAACTGAAAATTGGGGCTGGGCACGGTGGCTCACACCTGTAATCCCAGCACTTTGGGAGGCCAAGGCGGGTGGATCACGAGGTCAGGAGATCAAAACCATCCTGGCTAACAAGGTGAAACCTCATCTCTACAAAAATAAAAAAAAATTAGCTGGGTGTGGTGGCATGCACCTGTAGTCCCAGCTACTTGGGAGGCTCAGGGAGGAGAACTGCTTGATCCTGGGAGGCAGAGTTTGCAGTGAACCGAGATTGCACCATCACACTCCAGCCTGACTGACAGAGCAAGACTCCATCTCAAAAACAAACAAACAAACAAAAAACTGAAAATTGGGTCGGGTGTGATGGCTCACGCCTGTAATCCCAGCACTTTGGGAGGCCGAGGCAGGTGGATCACCTGAGGTCAGGAGTTCGAGACCAGCCTGGCTAACATGGTGAAATCCCATCTCTACTAAAAATACAAAAACTTAGCCGGGCATGGTGGCACGCACTTGTAGTTCCAGCTGTCCAGGAGGGTGAGGCAGGAGAATCGCTTGAACCTAGGAGGCAGAGGTTGCAGTGAGCCGAGATGGCACCATTGCACTCCAGCTTGGGCAACAAGAGCGAAACCCCATCTCAAAAAAAAAAAAAAAAAAGAAAATTGTCCCTTTTTTGTCAAGAAGAACTTTTTTTTCTCTTTATTTTTTTTTTTTTGAGACAGAGTCTCACGTTGTGGCCCAGGCTGGAATGTAGTTGTGCGGTCATGGCTCATGATCCTCCCAGCTCAGCTTTCCCTAGTAGCTGGGACTACAGCCCACGCCACCACACTCAGCTAATTTTTTCTATTTTTTTGTAGAGATGGGGGGGTCTCACTTTGTTGCCCAGACTGGTCTCAGATTCCTGGGCTCAAGTGATCCTCCCACCTTGGCCTCTCAAAGTGCTGGAATTATAGGCATGAGCCACCATGCCCAAAACTTACACTCTTTGACCCCTCCCCCTGTGAGAATCATCTCCATAGAGGCTTCATGGCATTTCATCATTTTCTCTTTAGTCTAAATGTCACTCCTCTGAGGTAATACTACAATCTCTTTGGAGGGTATACAATACCTTTGGCAGGGAGGGTGTCAGTGGGAGAATGCTTTAAATAAAGTATCTCTTGGCCGGGCGTGGTGGCTCACGCTTGTAATCCCAGCACTTTGGACGGCCGAGGCGGGCGGATCACGAGGTCAGGAGATCGAGACCACGGTGAAACCCCGTCTCTACTAAAAATACAAAAAATTAGCCGGGCGTGGTGGCGGGCGCCTGTAGTCCCAGCTACTCGGGAGGCTGAGGCAGGAGAATGGCGTGAGCCCGGGAGGCGGAGCTTGCAGTGAGCCGAGATTGCGCCACTGCACTCCAGCCTGGGCGACAGAGCGAGACTCCGTCTCAAAAAAAAAAATAAATAAATAAATAAATAAATAAATAAATAAATAAAGTATCTCAAAAAACTTCAAGTTAAATGACATGTCTATTTAATAAATGTGGCCACATAATAAACAATGAATATATGCAAACTATATATTGACACATAAAATAACTGACAGATATACAGAAATCTAGCTACTTAAAGCGTGGTTTACATTGGCCTCTGTCAACAACACATTGCTCACCATCCTACTGTCCCTAGCGGGGCAGCACACACTGTGGCTAAGAGGACAGGCACTGGAGTCAGACTCCAGGTGCAGGCCCGGCCGCACCACAGCAGCTCTAAAGCCTGGGCAGGTCCCTGCGACACTGAAAACGCCCCTGACAATGGCACCCCCTCAAAGGCTGCGGTGAGGACAGGCTGACGACAGGCGCACAGCATAAGAACCAGAATACCACCCAGCGCACAGTGTGCACTTCACTCAGGGCTCAGCTTCCATCAGTGTTTCTACATCCGGGATACAGGCTATGGGTATTTGTTCTTTTGGGAAAAAGGGGGGAAAGCCTCTTACCCTCCTTTATGCTTCTTTTTCTTTGGTGTATCTTCCTCTGATGTCCTCCTGCCTCGGCCCCGGGACCCTCTTTTTTCTTTCTGACCCCGGCCTTCTGAAAAATAATCAAGACACAAATTATTTTTATAGAATTCTCTAAAGCAAGGCAAGTTTTGTGTTTTGTTTTTAAGAAGGGGTCTCACTCTGTCTCCCAGGCTGGCTGGAGTGCAATGGAGCAATCATAGCTCACCACAGTCTTGACTTCCTGGGCTCAAGCAATCCACCCACCTCAGCCTCCCAAGTAGCTGGGACCACAGGTGTGCACCACCACACCCAGCTAATTTTTAAATTTTTTGTGAGACGAGGTCTCACTATGTTGCCCAGGTCGGTCTCAAACTCCTACCCTCAAGTGATCCTCCTGCCTCAGCCTCCCAAAGTGCTGGGGTTACAGGCATGAGCCACCACGCCCAGCCTGCAAGACAAGGTTTACCCAAATATGATACTTACCCTAGTGATCATACTTTAATGATTTACCGTGACAAGACTCTTCAAAACTCCATAGTTAACAGTAATAAATAAAGAAAAAAAATTAACAGACTTGCTTTTTAACCCTCGCCCTCCGGAGCTTTCAAAATCACTGCCCTCCATCTTGTCCTTCAGATCTGCCTCAAAGCGCGCCAGGTCTGCGTCAAGCCTTCGAATGTGTTTATCCACCTACAAAAGGACACCCAAAGTCTTATTTTAAAGTAAAACCAAAACACCTCAGAAATCATGAATGTACAAAAGAATCCACCAGGAAACACCGTCTTGCCCTTTAATTGAGTCTCCAATGAACAAACCTCTGCTAAAACAAGGCCCACTATTTCAAAGTCCATGCAAGGGTCTTGTGCTTTTTCTGCATATTTTGACACTCCAATGCAATAAATCCCATTTAGGGAAAAGACATGAGTGTGGGCAATAATGAGAAGCAGAGTAGTGAAATGCGGTGAACAAGGCCTGGGATATCTGACGCTGAATCCTACTTTAAAATATGGCTACCTGGAGGCCAGGTGCAGCGGCTCACACCTGTAATCCCAGCACTTTGGGAGGTCGAGGTGGGTGGATCACCTGAGGTCAGGAGTTCAAAACCAGCCTGACCAACATGATAAAATCCCGTCTCTAATAAAAATACAAAAATTAGGGCAGGCGCGGTGGCTCATGCCTGTAGTCCCAGCATGCTGGGAGACCGAGGTGGGTGGATCATTTGAGGTCAGGAATTCGAGACCAGCCTGGCCAACATGGAAAAACTCCATCTCTATTAAAAATACAGGCCAGGCACAATGGCTCATACCTGTAATCCCAGCACTTTGGGAGGCTGAGGCAGGTGAATCACCTGAGGTCGGGAGTTCCGAGACCAGCCTGACCAACATGGAGCAACCCCATCTCTACCAAACATACAAAATTAGCCAGGCTTGGTGGCACATGCCTGTAATCCCAGCTACTCAGGAGGCTGAAGCGGGAGAATCGCTTGAACCCAGGAGGCAGAGGTTGCAGTGAGCCGAGATTGTGGCATTGCACTCCAGCCTGAGCAATAAGAGCGAAGCTCTGTCTCAAAAAAAAAAAAAAACAAAAACAAAAACAAAAATTAGCCTGTTGGTAGTGGTGCACGCCTGTAATCCCAGCTATTTAGGAGGCTGAAGCAGGAGAATCGCTTGAGCCTGGAAGTGGAGGTTGCAGCAAACTGCAACCACGCCACTGCACCCTAGTCTGGGCGACACAGTGAGGCCCTGTCTCAAAAACTAAATAAATAATACAAAAATAAAAAAATAAAACTACAAAAATTAGCCAGGCTTCGTCGTGGGTGACTGTAATCCCAGCTACTCAGGAGGCTGAGACAGGAGAATCGCTTGAACCTAGGAGGCACAGGTTGCAGTGAGCCGAGATTACACCATTGCACTCCAGCCTGGGCAACAAGAGCAAAAGTCCATCTCAAAAATAATAATAATAATAATAAAGTATGGCTACTGCATGCCTGTAATCTCAGCTACTCAGCAGGCTGAGGCAGGAGAATCACTTGAACCCGGGAGGCAGAGGTTGCAGTGAGCCGAGATCACACCACTGCACTCCAGCCTGGGCGATAGAGCAAGACTCTGTCGCAAAAAATAATAATAATTAAAATAAAATCCTTCCTCCCTTCCTTCCTCCCTTCCTTCCTCCCTTCCTTCCTCCCTTCCTCCCTTCCTTCCTTCCTTTCTTCCTTTCTTCCTTTCTTCCTTTCTTCCTTTCTTTCTTTCCCTCTCTGGCTCAGGCTACAATCTACTCGGCTTGCTGCTGCCCGCGCCGCCGACTGCCTGGGACTGCCCGCGCGCGCCACCGCTGCCTGCCTTTTCTCCTTTGGATGCAGGCACGCGTTCGCCATCTTGGCCACGCTGGTCGCCAGCTCCTGACGCCGAGTGCTCTGCCCCCCTCAGCCTCCCGAGGTACTGGGACTACAGACGGAGTCTCGCTCACCCAGTGCTCGGTGTTGCCCGGGCTGGAGTGCGGTGGCGTGGTCTGGCCTCGCGGCAGCCTCTACCCCCCAGCCGCCTGCCTTGGCCTGCCAGGGTGCTGGGATTGCAGCCCCTGCCCGGCCGCCGCCCCATCTGGAAGGTGGGGAGCGCCTCTGCCCGGCCGCCCCGTCTGGGAGGTGAGGAGCACCTCTGCCCGGCTGCCCCGTCTGGGAAGTGAGGAGCGCCTCTGCCCGGCCGCCCCGTCTGGGAAGTGAGGAGCACCTCTGCCCGGCCACCCACCGTCTGGGAAGTGAGGAGCGCCTCTGCCCGGCCACCCACCGTCTGGGAAGTGAGGAGCGCCTCTGCCCGGCCGCCCCGTCTGGGAAGTGAGGAGCGCCTCTGACCGGCAACCGACCGTCTGGGAAGTGAGGAGCGCCTCTGCCCGGCCACCCACCGTCTGGGAGGTGAGGAGCGCCTCTGCCCGGCCACCCACCGTCTGGGAAGTGAGGAGCGCCTCTGCCCGGCCACCCACCGTCTGGGAAGTGAGGAGCGCCTCTGCCCGGCCACCCACCGTCTGGGAAGTGAGGAGCGCCTCTGCCCGGCCACCCATCGTCTGGGAAGTGAGGAGCGCCTCTGCCCGGCCACCCATCGTCTGGGAAGTGAGGAGCGCCTCTGCCCGGCCACCCTGTCTGGGAAGTGAGGAGCGCCTCTGCCCGGCCGCCCCGTCTGGGAAGTGAGGAGCGCCTCTGCCCCGCCGCCCCGTCCGGGAAGAAGTGAGGAGCGCCTCTGCCCGGGCGCCCCGTCCGGGAAGAAGTGAGGAGCGCCTCTGCCCGGCCGCCCCGTCCGGGAAGAAGTGAGGAGCGCCTCTGCCCGGCCGCCCCGTCTGGGAAGTGAGGAGCGCCTCTGCCCGGCCACCCCGTCCGGGAAGAAATGAGGAGCGCCTCTGCCCGGGCGCCCCATCCGGGAAGAAGTGAGGAGCGCCTCTGCCCGGCCGCCCGATCCGGGAAGAAGTGAGGAGCGCCTCTGCCCGGCCACCCATCGTCTGGGAAGTGAGGAGCGCCTCTGCCCGGCCGCCCCGTCTGGGAAGTGAGGAGTGCCTCTGCCCGGCCGCCCCGTCTGGGAAGTGAGGAGTGCCTCTGCCCGGCCGCCCCGTCTGGGAAGTGAGCAGCGCCTCTGCGCGGCCACCCCGTCTGGGAAGAAGTGAGGAGCGCCTCTGCCCGGCCGCCCCGTCTGGGATGTGAGGAGCGCCTCTGCCCGGCCGCCCCGTCCGGGAAGAAATGAGGAGCGCCTCTGCCCGGGCGCCCCGTCCGGGAAGAAGTGAGGAGCGCCTCTGCCTGGCCGCCCTGTCCGGGAAGAAGTGAGGAGCGCCTCTGCCCGGCCACCCCGTCTGGGAAGTGAGGAGCGCCTCTGCCCGGCCGCCCCGTCCGGGAAGAAATGAGGAGCGCCTCTGCCCGGGCGCCCCATCCGGGAAGAAGTGAGGAGCGCCTCTGCCCGGCCGCCCCATCCGGGAAGAAGTGAGGAGCGCCTCTGCCCGGCCACCCATCGTCTGGGAAGTGAGGAGCGCCTCTGCCCAGCCACCCACCGTCTGGGAAGTGAGGAGAGCCTCTGCCCGGCCGCCCCGTCTGGGAAGTGAGGAGCGCCTCTGCCCCGCCGCCCCGTCCGGGAAGAAGTGAGGAGCGCCTCTGCCCGGGCGCCCCGTCCGGGAAGAAGTGAGGAGCGCCTCTGCCCGGCCGCCCCGTCCGGGAAGAAGTGAGGAGCGCCTCTGCCCGGCCGCCTCGTCTGGGAAGTGAGGAGCGCCTCTGCCCGGCCACCCCGTCCGGGAAGAAATGAGGAGCGCCTCTGCCCGGGCGCCCCATCCGGGAAGAAGTGAGGAGCGCCTCTGCCCGGCCGCCCGATCCGGGAAGAAGTGAGGAGCGCCTCTGCCCGGCCACCCATCGTCTGGGAAGTGAGGAGCGCCTCTGCCCGGCCACCCACCGTCTGGGAAGTGAGGAGCGCCTCTGCCCGGCCGCCCCGTCTGGGAAGTGAGGAGTGCCTCTGCCCGGCCGCCCCGTCTGGGAAGTGAGCAGCGCCTCTGCCCGGCCACCCCGTCCGGGAAGAAGTGAGGAGCGCCTCTGCCCGGCCGCCCCATCTGGGAAGAAGTGAGGAGTGCCTCTGCCCGGCCGCCCCATCCGGGAAGAAGTGAGGAGCGCCTCTGCCCGGCCACCCATCGTCTGGGAAGTGAGGAGCGCCTCTGCCCGGCCACCCACCGTCTGGGAAGTGAGGAGCGCCTCTGCCCGGCCGCCCCGTCTGGGAAGTGAGGAGCGCCTCTGCCCGGCCGCCCCGTCTGGGAAGTGAGGAGTGCCTCTGCCCGGCCGCCCCGTCTGGGAAGTGAGCAGCGCCTCTGCCCGGCCACCCCGTCTGGGAAGAAGTGAGGAGCGCCTCTGCCCGGCCGCCCCGTCTGGGATGTGAGGAGCGCCTCTGCCCGGCCGCCCCGTCCGGGAAGAAATGAGGAGCGCCTCTGCCCGGGCGCCCCGTCCGGGAAGAAGTGAGGAGCGCCTCTGCCTGGCCGCCCCGTCCGGGAAGAAGTGAGGAGCGCCTCTGCCCGGCCACCCCGTCTGGGAAGTGAGGAGCGCCTCTGCCCGGCCGCCCCGTCCGGGAAGAAATGAGGAGCGCCTCTGCCCGGGCGCCCCATCCGGGAAGAAGTGAGGAGCGCCTCTGCCCGGCCGCCCCATCCGGGAAGAAGTGAGGAGCGCCTCTGCCCGGCCACCCATCGTCTGGGAAGTGAGGAGCGCCTCTGCCCGGCCACCCACCGTCTGGGAAGTGAGGAGAGCCTCTGCCCGGCCGCCCCGTCTGGGAAGTGAGGAGCGCCTCTGACCGGCCACCCACCGTCTGGGAAGTGAGGAGCGCCTCTGCCCGGCCGCCCACCGTCTGGGAAGTGAGGAGCGCCTCTGCCCGGCCGCCCACCGTCTGGGAAGTGAGGAGCGCCTCTGCCCGGCCGCCCACCGTCTGGGAAGTGAGGAGCGCCTCTGCCCGGCCGCCCACCGTCTGGGAAGTGAGGAGCGCCTCTGCCCGGCCGCCCACCGTCTGGGAAGTGAGGAGCGCCTCTGCCCGGCCGCCCACCGTCTGGGAAGTGAGGAGCGCCTCTGCCCGGCCGCCCACCGTCTGGGAAGTGAGGAGCGCCTCTGCCCGGCCGCCCACCGTCTGGGAAGTGAGGAGCGCCTCTGCCCGGCCGCCCACCGTCTGGGAAGTGAGGAGCGCCTCTGCCCGGCCGCCCACCGTCTGGGAAGTGAGGAGCGCCTCTGCCCGGCCGCCCACCGTCTGGGAAGTGAGGAGCGCCTCTGCCCGGCCGCCCACCGTCTGGGAAGTGAGGAGCGCCTCTGCCCGGCCGCCCACCGTCTGGGAAGTGAGGAGCGCCTCTGCCCGGCCGCCCACCGTCTGGGAAGTGAGGAGCGCCTCTGCCCGGCCGCCCATCGTCTGGAAGTGAGGAGCGCCTCTGCCCGGCCGCCCCGTCTGGGAAGTGAGGAGCGCCTCTGCCTGGCCGCCCCGTCTGGGAAATGAGGAGCGCCTCTGCCCGGCCACCCATCGTCTGGGAGGTGAGGAGCGCCTCTGCCCGGCCGCCCATCGTCTGGGAGGTGAGGAGCGCCTCTGCCCGGCCGCCCCGTCCGGGAGGAAGTGAGGAGCGCCTCTGCCCGGCCGCCCACCGTCTGGGAAGTGAGGAGCGCCTCTGCCCGGCCGCCCACCGTCTGGGAAGTGAGGAGCGCCTCTGCCCGGCCGCCCACCGTCTGGGAAGTGAGGAGCGCCTCTGCCCGGCCGCCCACCGTCTGGGAAGTGAGGAGCGCCTCTGCCCGGCCGCCCATCGTCTGGAAGTGAGGAGCGCCTCTGCCCGGCCGCCCCGTCTGGGAAGTGAGGAGCGCCTCTGCCCGGCCACCCATCGTCTGGGAAGTGAGGAGCGCCTCTGCCCGGCCGCCCATCGTCTGGGAGGTGAGGAGCGCCTCTGCCCGGCCGCCCCGTCCGGGAGGAAGTGAGGAGCGCCTCTGCCCGGCCGCCCCGTCCGGGAGGAAGTGAGGCGCGCCTCTGCCCGGCCGCCCCGTCCGGGAGGAAATGAGGCGCGCCTCTGCCCGGCCGCCCCGTCCGGGAGGAAGTGAGGAGCGCCTCTGCCCGGCCGCCCCGTCCGGGAGGAAGTGAGGAGCGCCTCTGCCCGGCCGCCCCGTCCGGGAGGAAGTGAGGAGCGCCTCTGCCCGGCCGCCCCGTCTGGGAGGAAGTGAGGAGCGCCTCTGCCCGGCCGCCCCGTCTGGGAAGTGAGGAGCGCCTCTGCCCGGCCACCCACCGTCTGGGAAGTGAGGAGCGCCTCTGCCCGGCCACCCACCGTCTGGGAAGTGAGGAGCGCCTCTGCCCGGCCACCCACCGTCTGGGAAGTGAGGAGCGCCTCTGCCCGGCCACCCATCGTCTGGGAAGTGAGGAGCGCCTCTGCCCGGCCACCCATCGTCTGGAAGTGAGGAGCGCCTCTGCCCGGCCACCCCGTCTGGGAAGTGAGGAGCGCCTCTGCCCGGCCACCCACCGTCTGGGAAGTGAGGAGCGCCTCTGCCCGGCCACCCATCGTCTGGGAAGTGAGGAGCGCCTCTGCCCGGCCTCCCATCGTCTGGGAGGTGAGGAGCGCCTCTGCCCGGCCGCCCCGTCCGGGAGGAAGTGAGGAGCGCCTCTGCCCGGCCGCCCCGTCCGGGAGGAAGTGAGGCGCGCCTCTGCCCGGCCGCCCCGTCCGGGAGGAAGTGAGGCGCGCCTCTGCCCGGCCACCCCGTCCGGGAAGAAGTGAGGAGCGCCTCTGCCCGGCCGCCCTGTCCGGGAAGAAGTGAGGAGCGCCTCTGCCCGGCCGCCCCGTCTGGGAAGTGAGGAGCGCCTCTGCCCGGCCACCCACCGTCTGGGAAGTGAGGAGCGCCTCTGCCCGGCCGCCCACCGTCTGGGAAGTGAGGAGCGCCTCTGCCCGGCCGCCCATCGTCTGGAAGTGAGGAGCGCCTCTGCCCGGCCGCCCCGTCTGGGAAGTGAGGAGCGCCTCTGCCTGGCCGCCCCGTCTGGGAAATGAGGAGCGCCTCTGCCCGGCCACCCATCGTCTGGGAAGTGAGGAGCGCCTCTGCCCGGCCTCCCATCGTCTGGGAGGTGAGGAGCGCCTCTGCCCGGCCGCCCCGTCCGGGAGGAAGTGAGGCGCGCCTCTGCCCGGCCGCCCCGTCCAGGAAGAAGTGAGGAGCGCCTCTGCCCGGCCGCCCCGTCCGGGAAGAAGTGAGGAGCGCCTCTGCCCGGCCGCCCCGTCCGGGAAGAAGTGAGGAGCGCCTCTGCCCAGCTGCCCCGTCTGGGAAGTGAGGAGCGCCTCTGCCAGGCCGCCTCGTCCGGGAAGAAATGAGGAGCGCCTCTGCCCGGGTGCCCCATCCAGGAAGAAGTGAGGAGCGCCTCTGCCCGGCCGCCCCATCCGGGAAGAAGTGAGGAGCGCCTCTGCCCGGCCACCCATCGTCTGGGAAGTGAGGAGCGCCTCTGCCCGGCCACCCACCGTCTGGGAAGTGAGGAGCGCCTCTGCCCGGCCGCCCCGTCCGGGAAGAAGTGAGGAGCGCCTCTGCCCGGCCGCCCCATCCAGGAAGAAGTGAGGAGCGCCTCTGCCCGGCCGCCCCGTCCGGGAAGAAGTGAGGAGCGCCTCTGCCCGGCCGCCCCGTCCGGGAAGAAGTGAGGAGCGCCTCTGCCCGGCCGCCCCGTCGGGGAGAAGTGAGGAGCGCCTCTGCCCGGCCGCCCCGTCTGGGAAGAAGTGAGGAGCGCCTCTGCCCGGCCGCCCCATCTGGGAGGTGAGGAGCGCCTCTGCCCGGCCACCCATCGTCTGGGAGGTGAGGAGCGCCTCTGCCCGGCCACCCATTGTCTGGAAAGTGAGGAGCGCCTCTGCCCGGCTGCCCCATCTGGGAAGTGAGGAGTGCCTCTGCCCGGCCACCCATCGTCTGGGAGGTGAGGAGCGCCTCTGCCCGGCCGCCCATCGTCTGGGAAGTGAGGAGTGCCTCTGCCCGGCCACCTATCGTCTGGGAAGAAGTGACGAGCGTCTCTACCTGGCCACCCCGTCTGGGAAGTGAGGAGCCCCTCTGCCCGGCCGCCCGGTGTCTGGGTAGAAGTGAGGAGCTCCTCTGCCTGGCCGCTCCGTCTGGGAGGTCTACCACGGAGGCCAGAAGCAATGTGGGGGCTGGACGTGGTGGCTGACGCCTGTGGTCCCGGCACTCTGGGGGGCGAGGCGGGTTGATCACTTCGGGCTAGGAGTTCGAGACCAGTCTGGCCAACTTGGCGAAACATGAAGAATACAACAGACAAACCAACCAACCAACTCAATGACAACAAAACAGGTCTACCCTGGAGTCATACTCTAATTTTTTCTATTTTCCTCCCTTTCTGATCCTTTATCCCACTTTCTTTTTCTTCCTCTTCCTTCTCCCTCTTCTTTGTCAAATAGAGGATTGAGTTATTATCACTGATCCATATAAAGTCCCTCTCTCATTTAACTCCCACCCCCATTTCTATTCCCCGACTTCCCATGTGCAACCTTCCTAGTATGTTTGATACGCATCTTTTTGTTTGTATGTATTTTTAGAAAATGTTTATTGTTTTTGTATGCACAAAAAATAAAAAAAAAAAGAAGAAAAAAATAAAATAAAATAAAATATGGCCACCTGGAGGTCGGGCACGGTGGCTCATGCCTGTAATCCCAGTATTTTGGGAGGCTGAGGCGGGTGGATCACTTGAAGTTAGGAGTTCGAGACCAGAGTGGCCAACAGGGTGAAACCCCACCTTTTCTAAAAATACAAAAATTAGCTGGGTGTGGTGCTGCATGCCTGTAATCCCAGCTACTCGGGAGGCTAAGGCACGAGAATTACTTGAGCCTAGGAGGCAGAGGTTGCACTGAGCTGAAATCACACCACTGTACTCCAGCATGGACAACAAAGTGAGACTGTCTCAAAAAAAACCCAAATGGTTCCTCCGAGCAGATACACAAACAAAAAGGGCACAGAAAAAAAAAAAAAAAAAAAAAAAAAACAGGGATGGTCCTACATGAAGTGTATCCCATCTGCACTTCCTCCAGCAGCGTCAGGCTACCAAAGCCAGCCTTCCACTTGGCTATGCCCATTTCTGGGCAGTTTTTACATTTTGTTGCATGACAGGCAGGAGTAGAGGTCAGAGGAAGAGCCATGGCCCCCGCCCCGCCCTCACCATCTCGTAGGTCTGAGCAGCCAACGGCACTCTGTCATCGCCGAGAAAGCCGTGGCCCCCGCCCTGCCCTCACCATCTCGTAGGTCTGAGCAGCCAACGGCACTCTGTCATCGCCGAGAAAGCCGTGGCCCCCGCCCTGCCCTCACCATCTCGTAGGTCTGAGCAGCCAGCGGCACTCTGTCATCGCCGAGAAAGCCGTGGCCCCCGCCCTGCCCTCACCATCTCGTAGGTCTGAGCAGCCAGCGGCACTCTGCCATCACCGAGAAAGCCGTGGCCCCGGCCCTGCCCTCACCATCTCGTAGGTCTGCATAGCCAGCTGCACTTTGTCGTCACTGTATTCCTTGCACTTGCTGTAGGCGTTCTGGATCTTCTGCAGGCGCTCCACGCGCTGGTCTGGAGACAGCGTCTTCACTGTGGAGATGTACTCTGCAGCCAGGATGTCAATCTCTGCTTTCTTATCTGATGGAGAAATGGGGGAAAAGCTAGCCCTGCACAAGACACCATGATATGCTCACCAGACCAGCAACAACTAAAGTCAGCCAACACCAAGTTGTGGCAAAAATGTAGGCTGACGCGGACTCACGCTGTGCTGGTGGGAGCGCAAGTGGGCAGAACCGTTCTGGGATCGTGTGGCTGTGCAGACTTTATAGCAACGTGCCTAGGACAGTCCCAGTTCTGAATGTTACACAGCAAGTGGTCACAGTGCCCTCCTCGACTCTCAAACATCCTGTGTGAATAATTTGTAGTCACCTTTCCTATGACCTGGCATACTACTCTTCTTTTTCTTTTCTTTTTATTTTTTATTTTGAGACAGTCTCGCTGTCACCCAGGCTGGAGGGCAGTGGCGCGATCTCGGCTCACTGCAAGCTCCGCCCCCTGGGGTTCACGCCATTCTCCTGCCTCAGCCTCCCGAGTAGCTGGGACTACAGGTGCCCGCCACCTCGCTGGCTAATTTTTTTGTATTTTTAGTAGAGACGGGGTTTCACTATGTTAGCCAGGATGGTCTCGATCTCCTGACCTCGTGATCCGCCCGCCTCGGCCTCCCAAAGTGCTGGGGTTACAGGCATGAGCCACCGCGCCCGGCTTCTTTTCTTTTTTTCTGGTAGAGCAGTCAAGAAAGAACACACTACTCTTAAATACCCTACAAAAACCTTACGTAACCTAAAGAAATACACACGGGAAAACATTCATAAGAGCAGAAAACAGAAAACAACCCAAATGTCCAATCCTCAGTAAAATGGAGAAATAAGCTGTGGTCCCTTCAGACAACAGAGTGCTACTCAGCAACAAAAAGAGCAAACTACAGCCACACACAGCAACACGGATGATTCCCACAGAAGGTGACATGGAGCAAAAAGAGCAAGAAACAAAAGAAAACATACTGGATGATTCCATTAATACGAAGGGCAGAAACAGACACAACTCTTAACTCTTCGGTTTAGAGGGGTAAGAAAACTGTTGAGGGCTGTGCGTGGTGGCTCACGCCTGTAATCCCAGCACTTTGAGAGGCCAAGGCGGGCAGATCACGAGGTTGAGATGGAAACCATCCTGGCCAACGTGGTGAAACCCCGTCTCTTCTAAAAATACAAAAATTAGCTGGGCGTGGTGTTACGTGCCTATAGTCCCAGCTACTCAGGAGGCTGAGGCAGAAGAATCACTTGAACCCAGGAGGCAGAGGTTGCAGTGAGCCGAGACCGTGCCACTGCACTCCAGCCTGGCGACAGAGCGAGACTTTTTTTTTTTTTTTTTTCCAGAAAAAAAAAAAGAAAGAAAGAAAACTACTGTTAAAGGTGGAAGGTGACTGTCACCAAACTCAGGATGGTCACCCCTTGTTTGAGGAGGGGTGTGATGACTAAGAGGGTCACAAAGGCCTTCAGGTGCTAAAGGGCTTGACTTCTCCATCTCAGTAGCAGAAAACAGAGAGGTTCACCTGGTAATATTTGTTAAGCAATCTATAAATGTTGCACACTCATTTCCTGAATATATGTTACATTTCACAATAAAATAACTCTCTATATTCCCTAGTCAAGATGCCGTACCTAAGCAAAAGAACACAGCTATCTCAGTCTTGCAAAACATGTGCCCAGGCCGGGCGTGGTGCTCACACCTGTAATCCCAGCACTTTGGGAGGCCGAGGTGGGCGGATCACCTGAGGTCAGGAGTTCGAGACCAGCCGACCAACATGGAGAAACCCCATCTCTACTTAAAATACAAAAAATTAGCAGGGTGTGGTGGCGCATGCCTGTAATTCCAGCTACTCAGGAGGCTGAGGAAGGAGAATTGCTTGAACCTGGGAGGCAGAGGTTGTGTTGAGCCAAGATCGTGCCATCGCACGCCAGCCTGGGCAACAAGAGTGAAACTCCATCTCAAAAAAAAAAAAAAAAAAAAATTCCCACACCAAAACACATTACCATGAAATTTAAAACTTCAGAGATAAAGGAAACATCTCAAAAGCTTCTGAATAGGAATAACAACAAAAAAATAGATCACACATATAAAGGACCAAGAATCCAAATAGCACCAGATTTTCTGCAGCAATGTGGAAGCTAGCAGACAAGGCAGCAATGCCACCAACATCCTGAGTGAAAACAATTGTCAACCTGGGATTCTATACCCAGCCAAACTACCAGCTGAGTATGATGCTAGAACAAACACATTTTCAGACATGCAATGTTACAAGAAAATCTACCTTCCTTTTTTTTCTTTTTTTTTTTTGTTTCTGAGATGGAGTTTCGCTCTTGTTGCCCAGGGTGCAGTGCAATGGTGCAATCTCCAGGTGCAACCTTCGTCTCCAGGTTCAAGTGATTCTCCTGCCTCAGCCTCCCAATTAGCTGGGATTACAGGCACGCGCCACCATACCCGGCTAATTTTGTATTTTTAGTAGAGACCGAGTTTCTCCATGCTGATCAGGCTGGTCTCGAACTCCTGGCCTCAGGTGATCCGCCCACCTCAGCCTCCCAAAGTGCTGGGATTACAGGCATGAGCCACCACGCCTGGCCAAGAAAATCTACCTTCCTATGTTCCTTTTTTTCAGGAACCTACCAAAGGAAAGGCTCTATCAAAACAGGAGAGCAAGGAAAAAAAGAGGACATTTAAGATTCAGGGAAGAGGGTCCCACACTGAAGAGGGGTGAGAGGAGATCCCAGGAAAACCTCAGGGCAACAAGTGTGCAGTCGGCACGGAAACAATCAGGACTGTGGCCTCCAGGACAGAGGGCTCCATGGGAAGAAGGCACACACACACCTGTCAGGGTAGATAGCCTGACAGACCACACGGAAAAGCCCAGCCGGGGAGATAAGGGTCGAATGCAGAAAACAAAGCCAACAAACTGGGCAATGAGTAACTCTAAGAAATACACAAAATTATTCCAAAGGGGTCATATAAGCACAGCAGGTGGCATGGCTCAGTGTTAAGTACCTACACAGCTGCCCAATGGAAGTCCCACCACTGGTCTCACCACAGATTGTAACAAACTACAGCCAGGAGATGGGGGCGCAAGGTGCAGGCATGTGAGGGTGTGGGGCCACTGGAGTACAGCTGCATGTGCCATATACGGCTGAACAACGTCTAAAACTGACGAGAGATAAAATAAGAAACAGCAACAAAAACATGTTGTTTAGAAACAGGGAGTTTAAGGGCCGGGCGCGGTGGCTCGTGCCTGTAATCCCAGCACTTTGGGGGGCCTAGGCAGGCGGATCATGAGGTCAGGAGATCAAGACCATCCTGGCTAACATGGTAAACATGGTGAAACCCTGTCTCTACTAAAAATACAAAAAATTAGCCGGGTGTGGTGGCATGTGCCTGTGGTCCCAGCTACTCGGGAGGCTGAGGCAGGAGAATCACTTGAACCTGGGAGGTGGAGGTTGCAGTGAGCCAAGATCATGCCACTGCACTCCAGCCCGGACGACAGAGTGAGACTGTCTCAAAAAAAAAAGAAAAGAAAAGAAAAAAAGAAACGGAGTTAGGGCCAGGCGCAGTGGCTCACGCTTGTAATCCCAGCACTTTGGGAGGCTGAGGCGGGCAGATCATGAGATCAAGACCATCCTGGCTAACACAGTGAAACCCCGTCTCTACTAAAAATACAAAAAAAATTAGCTGGGCGTGGTGGTGGGCATCTGTAGTCCCAGCTACTCGGGAGGCTGAGGCAGGAGAATGGCGTGAACCCAGGAGGCGGAGTTTGCAGTGAGCCGAGATCGCGCCACTGTACTCCAGCCTGGTCAACAAAGCGAGACTCCGTTTCAAAAAAAAAAGAAACAGTTAAGCACCAAAAGGCCAAAAAGTACTACCAAACTTTTAAAACAATGCACACACTACACACTTTGAAAATTGAAAATCTGTAAAAGAAAAAAATGGCAATAAATATTTGGATCGGAAAGAGTGATGGTTATAAAAACATGATACAAAGATGTGTAAGAACCCAAGAAACTAAATGTGGCTTCAAAGGTATCAACACCTACTGCAAGGCACTGAGTGATACCCACAGCCCAGGGCTAGGCCAATGCCCCACGAACCTGGGTCCCCTCAAAACCCTCTGCCCCCAGCCTTCAGGAGCTGCTGGCTCCCAGCTGTCAGAACCCAGTTCTGGTTGTACTGAGAGGCCTGAACCCACCTTCCGTCCTCTGGTCCAGCTCTCGCATCAGCTGGAAGTTCCTCTGAAGTTCGCAGGGAAGGTTCTCGATACCTGAAACACAAAAACATAGAAGCCATGTACCTCTCAGCAGCAGGACAAAAATTCACCTCCAAAGGTTTTTTGTCTTTTGAGACGGAGTTTCGCTCTTGTTGCCCAGGCTGGAGTAGAGTGGTGCAATCCTGGCTCACTGCAACCTCCACCTCCCGGGTTCAAGTGATTCTCACGCCTCAGCCTCCTGAGTAGCTGGGATTACAGGCACCTGCCACCACGCTCAGCTAGTTTTTGTATTTTTAGTAGAGACGGTTTCACCAGGTTGGCCAGGCTTGTCTCAAACTCCTGACCTCAGGTGATCCGCCCACCTGGGCCTCTCAAAGTGCTGGGATTACAGGCGTGAGCCACCAGGCCTGGCCAAAAGTTTTATACTTAAGGTCTAAAATAACAAGCCCACTCTGTCTTCTGTCTCTGTTGGGGTTTGGGGAGCGGAAGGATTGTGATCTTTTTTAGACTCAGGTACCAAACTGCTGACAAGAGGCTGTGTGCACACTTCAGAAGCTGTCAGAAGTCAAAGAAGGGTGAGGGAAACTTGGAAACCAACAGCACAGGCAGGGGAGGCCACCTGGCCCCACCCTCTAGACTACCCCACATCAGTGAGCAGCATCCTCCAAGGCTCAGGCCAAAATCCCCTGGGTCCTCCTTGATCTTCCCCCACTTTACCCAGAAATCCAGTGCATCGAGCAGTGTAGCCACGCTGCCCATGCGATTTATGCAAGGATAGAAATGTTTTCTCTCTCGGCCAGGCGCGGTGGCTCATGCCTGTAATCCCAGCACTTTGGGAGATCAAGGCAGGCAAATCACTTGAGGTCAGGAGTTCAAGACCAGCCTGGCCAACGTGGTGAAACCCCGTCTCTACTAAAAATACAAAAATTATCCAGGGGCGGTGGTGCACACCTCCAGTCCCAGCTACTAGGGAGGCTAGGGCATGAGAATTGTTTGAACCCGGGAGGCGGAGGTTGCAGTGTGGTGAGATCACACCCTCCAGCCTGGGCAACAGGGTGAGACTCCATTTCAAAAAAAAAACAAAACAAAAAAAGAAAAAGAAAAATGTTCTCTCTCTGAGCTGCCCAAGACAGTGGTGGCCATACGGAGCTGCTGAGTACTGGAAATGGGACTAACGCCATTCAATTTTTAATTTTACTTAAATAGTCCCTGTGGCTAGCGCAACCATCTCCGACAGTCTGCCAGGAGGACCCCCGTGCTGCTTTCCCATCTGCATTTTTACCCCCTAGACCAGGCCAACCTCCGCCCCCTGCACAGCTGACACAGGCTCCTGGGGGGCTGCCTCCTCCAGTCGTGGCCACCCTTCCATCTGCTGTTCACAGTTACCAGGCAATCATTGTAAACCTAACTCTATCTTATGCATCTGACGCTTCCAGCCCCAGTGTTTTCCCAGCTCGCCTAGAGCACAGAGGCACAGTCTCCCGGCTGGCACAGCCTCCCAGGCACACATACAGTCAACCCTCCTTGGGAGGCCAGCCCACTGCCTGGGCACCAGGATAGAGAAGGCCTCCCCTCCAGCGTGCTCCCCAGCTTGACCCTTCTACCTGGGGAACCACCCACTACTCAGACCCCCACGAGACAGCGGAGCACATGGACAGAACCGGGCGTCCCTCTGGGGCAGGGGTCTCCAGCTCCAGGCCACGGCTCATTCGCCAATGTCTCAGCCCCTGGGCGGGTGCCAGGCCGAAGACCATGAGGATCCCCAGTGCAGCGCCCCTACAAGGGCCCTCCAGAGCCAGCCGGCACAACCCCAAACACCGCGACCCCAAAGCTGTGCCCATCCCGGGCCGACGTCAGGGGTCCCGCGTGGAGTCTGCCCCTCTACGAGCGGGAGACCCTGAGCAGGCTGCTCGGCAGCGCTGGGCCTTCCCTGGTGTGTAAAGTGAGGGAAAGCACAGTCCGCTCAGCCGCTGGGGGCGCCGACCTGCTGCCACCTGGAAACAGCACAGCCCGCCCACCAGGGCAGACTCGGCACCGCCCTCCCCGCCTCCCCGCCGCAGTCCCCAGTGCCGGGGAGAGACGCCCCGCGGCCCACACGCCCTCCCCAGCCGCGGTCACACAAGAGGCCGGCGCACACGAGCGCACAGCCAGGCGGAGGCCCGGACCCCGGAGCCCCCAAGGCCCGGAGCCCCGCAGCGGGCGGCAGCTCCACCTGCAGACGGGACAGGGACGGGCGGGACCTGGCGGCGCCGGGGCCGGAGCTGGGGGCGGAGATGAGGCGGGGCCTGGGTAGGGGCGAGACCTGAGCTGTGGGCGGGGTCGAGGCCGCAAGCCCCGCCCAGCACCGCCAGGCCCCGCCCCGCCGTGACGCACTTGGAATTGGCGCGACCCAGCCGGCGGGACCCCCCGCGCCCGCCCCCCGCACCCTCCCCTCCCTTGCGGCCCTGCCCCGCCCCGTCCGCGCGCCCCTAGTCGCACCCGGCCGCGCCCGCCGCCCTCGCGAGCCCACGAGGTCTGCATGCGGTGCCCGGCGCGCGGGGGGCTGCGGCACGGAGGGCTCCGCGTGGGCGACGGGCGCGGGGCCCGCGGGGCGCGCTTACTGTCCAGATAGTGCTCCAAGTACATGGCGGTCGCCATCTTCGTCCGCGGCCGCGCTCGGGGTCTGCGCGGGCGGGCGGTGCCGCGGGAGGCGGGGGCGGGGCGGTGCCCGCGCGCTCACTATTCATGAGTCGCGCGCGTTGATTGGCCGCGGCCGGGGGCGGGGTCGGACACGCCTTTCAGCTTCCGGCGGGCGGCTGGCTGCGGGGCCCGGGCGGAGGTTGTGGCGGCGGCGTCGGGCAGCGAGCAGGACCGAGGGCCGCAGCGGATCGGAGGCCGAGGAGGAGCAGGGGTGCCCGGCCCCACCGCCCGCCGTGCGGCCCACAGCACCCAGGTGGGCGTCTCCCCTGCGCACCTGCCAGCGACACCTGGGCCACCAAACGCCAACACGTGGCCCCGGGGACCTCACGCCCGTCCTGACGGCGCTGCCGCGGCGCCCACGCGACCCCTGCTCCGGGCCGGATCCCGGACAGGCCGCCAGGGGGCCGCCCCCTTCCCGAAGGCTCCTTGGGACCTGTCTGGCTCAGCGCCTTCCCTCCGGACCCCGAGCCCCCGGGGCCTCAGCCTGGCCTGAGCCGAGGGCCGGCACCGCATGGCCCGGGCGAGCTGCCCCCTCCCTCAGGGCCTGGGCCCTGGGTCCCTCCCCCGCCAACGCCGCCCCTTCCCTCAGAGGAACGCGGCCGCCCCGCCCGGCACCAGTGAGGGCACTGGCTCCTTTGCTGCCACCTCTCGAGGCAGGCAGGACCCGCACCATCTGGATGCCTTGGCCGAAAAGGCACGTGCAGCAGTATGATATAGTTAATAAGATGGCGTGCAAAGGTGTGCAGTAAGATGCATGCAACAATACTGGAGAAGGCCGGCGCGCTGGCGCACGCCCGGAATCCCATCACTTTGGGAGGCCAAGGCCGGCGGATCACTTGAGGCCAGGAGTTAGAGACCAGCCTGGCCAACGTGGCGAAACCCCGACTCTACTAAAAATACAAAAAAAAAAATTAGCCAAGCGTGGTGGCGCACGCCTGTAGTCCCAGCTACTCCGGAGGCTGAGCCCGGGAGGCGGAGGTTGTAGTGAGCTGAGATCGCGTCTGCGCTCCAGCCTGGGCGACAGAGCAAGACTGTCTCCAAAAAAAAAAGAAAAAAAAATTACTGGAGAAACATAATTAAAATATGCTTCGGACTCGGCGCGGTGGCTCACGCCTGTAATCCCAACACTTTGGGAGGCCGAGGCGGGCGGATCACTTGAGGGCAGGAATTTGAGACCAGCCTGGCCAACGTGGCGAAATCATGTCTCTACTAAAAATACAAAAATTACCCGGGCGTGGTGGCGGGCGCCTGTACTCCCAACTACTCGGAGACTGAGGCAGGAAAATTACTTGAACTTGGGAGGGGGAGGTTGCAGTGAGAAGAGATCACGTAACTGCATTGCAGCTTGGGTTACAACAGCAAGACTCCGTCTCAAAATTAATAATAATAATAATAATAATACAAAAACTAGCCGGGCATGGTGGCAGGTGCCTGTAATCCCAGCTACTCGGGAGGCTGAAGCACGAGAATCGCTTGAGCCTGGGAGGCGGAGGTTGCAGTGAGCCGAGATTGCACCACTGCACTCCAGCCTGGGCGGCAGAGCAAGATTCCATCTCAAAAATAAAATAAAATTGGGCAGGTGCGGTGGCTCACGCCTGTAATCCCAGCACTTTGGGAGGCCGAGGCGGGCAGATCACTAGGTCAGGAGATCGAGACCATCCTGCCTAACACGGTGAAACCCCGTCTCTACTAAAAATACAAAAAAGTTAGCCGAGCATGGTGGTGGGCGCCTATAATCCGAGCTACTCGGGAGGCTGAGGCAGGAGAATGGCGTGAACCCAGGAGGCCAAGCTTGCGGTGAGCCGAGATCGCGCCACTGCACTCCAGCCTGGGTGACAGAGCAAGACTCCGTCCCCCCCCCTCAAAATAATACAAAATTTAGCAGGGCATAATGGCTGGTGCCTGTAATCCTAGCTACCCAGGAGGCTGAGGAAGGAGAATCACTTGAGCCTGGTGCTTGGAGATTGCAGTGAGCCGAGATCGCGCCACTGCACTCCAGCCTGGGTGACAGAGCGAGACTCCATCTTAAAATATAAAATAAAATAATTAAAAATGCTTAAATATTAGTCTTTGGGGCGATTCTTCTCTGCCTCCAAACTTTGTGTAGCATCATCATGTAGTGCTCACCAGTACCCATGTTACTCCTCTTCCCACTTCACCACTGGACGTCCCCAAGCTGGGGTTCCAACTCATCTCTGGCAGGTCTTTAGTGGGTGAAGTGTGTGTCACTTCCCAGTCCTATCTCCACTCCCTGTGATCTCAAGAGGACGTCCCAAAGGCTCCAAGAACTGATGACCACTAGATGGGAAGTGTAAGCCCCAGAACCCCCCACCCCACCCCCAGCCACATCCTTCACTTCCGAGATGCAACATTGCTGGTCACGTAAATTAGCATAACCTGCTCAAAGGAGCGGTACTTTCCTGATTTAAAATGCATTTTTAAAGCTATTAAGCCAGGTGCTGTGACTCAAATCTGTATGATCACCATGAGAGGCTGAGGCGGGAGGATGGCTTGAGCCCAGGAGGTCTAGGCTGCAATGAGCCATGATCAAACCACTGTACTCTTGCCTGGGTGACAAAGACCCCCCATCTAAAAAAACAAGCTATGTCCCCCTTGGTGAACTCTTCCCTAAACCCCAGTCAAATATGGAAAACCAGAAACAATGTCGTTGCCACTATTATGTTCATTATAAAAATTCAGGCCAGGCATGGTGGGTCACGCCTGTAATCCCAGCACTTTGGGAGGATGAGGTGGATGGATCACCTGAGGTCGGGAGTTTGAGACCAGCCTGACCAACACGGAGAAACCCAGTCTCTACTAAAAATACAAAATTAGCCAGGCGTGGTGGCACAGGCCTGCAATCTCAGCTGTTCGGGAGCCTGAGGCAGGAGAATCATTTGAACCTAGGAGGCGGAGGATGCAGTGAGCTGAGGTCGTGCCATTGCACTCCAGCCTGGGCTACAAGAGCAAAACTCCAAAAAAACAAACAAACAAATCGGCGGGGGTGGTGGCTCACATCTGTAATCCCAGCACTTTGGAAGGCCAAGGTGGGTGGATCACCTGAGGTCAGGAGTTCGAGACCAGCCTGACTAATATGGAGACACCCCATCTCTACTAAAAATACAAAATTAGCTGGCTGTGGTGGTGGCTGCCTGTAATCCCAGCTACTTGGGAAGGTGAAGCAGGAGAATCACTTGAACCCAGGAGGCAGAGGTTGCGGTGAGCCGAAATCATGCCATTGCATTCCAGCCTGGGCAACAAGAGCAAGACTCTGTCTCAAAAACAAAAAATCAAACAATACAGGAACTTGTAGCTTCCCACCTCCCCAGGGAGCAGGACTGTGATTGCCTTATTCACCTTTCAGTCCTAATGTTAGCAGTTTGAGTACATCCTTACTGGCCTCATTTAATTATAGACGTTTTCCATCAGTTTTAGGTATACTGAAAAGTTGAACAGAAAGTAGAGTTCTCATATACTCCTCCACACACACACACACACACACACACACACACAGATTCCTCTATTATAAACATTTTGCATTAATGTGATACATTTGTTACAATTGATGAAACAATATTGATACTTTTTTTTTTTTTTTTGAGACAGAGTCTCACTGTGTTGCCCAGGCTGGAGTGCAGTGACGCCATCTCGGCTCACTGCAAGCTCCACCTCCCGGGTCCACGCCATTCTCCTGCCTCAGCCTCCCGAGTAGCTGGGACTATAGGCGCCCGCTACCACACCTGGCTAATTTTTTGTATTTTTAGTAGAGACGGGCTTAGCCAGGATGGTCTCGATCTCCTGACCTCGTGATCCGCCTGCCTCGGCCTCCCAAAGTGCTGGGCTTACAGGGGTGAGCCACTGCACCCAGCCCCTGATACGTTATTATTAACCAAAGTCCATCATTATTTCCATAAGGGTTCACTCTACCTTGTGCATTTTTTTTTTTTTTTTTTTTTGAGATGGAGCCTAGCTTCTTCACCCAGGATGGAGTGCAGTGGTGCAATCTTGGCTTACTACAACCTCTGCCTCCTGGGTTCCAGCGATTCTCCTGCCTCAGCCTCCCGAGTAGCTGGAATTACAGGCAGGCACCACCATGCCTGGCTAGGTTTTGTATTTTAAGCAGAGATGGGGTTTCACCCTGTTGGCCAGGCTGGTTTCAAACTCCTAAACTCAGGTGATCCACTGGCATCAGCCTTCCAAAGTGCTGGGATGACGGGCGTGAGCCACCACGCCCAGTGCCTTGTCCATTCTTACACGTTTTGACAAATGTATAATGTCAGCTACCCCCCATTACATGTCATACAGCATAGTTTTGTGGCCCTAAAAATCCCCTGCACTTCCCTATTCATCCTTCTCCCCCTCCCCTGAGGCCCCTGGTAACCACTGATCATTCTACTGTTTCCAGTTTGCTTTTTCCAGAATGTCATGTCATTGGAATCACAGAGTACGAGCCTTTTCAGAATGGCTTCTTTCACTCAGCAATATGCATTTAAGGTCCCAGCATGCCTTTCCATGGCTTAATAGCTAGTTCATGTTTAATTTGAAAAATATTCCAACGTCTGGATGTTCCACAGTTTAACCATGTACTTTTTTTTTTTTTTTTTTTTTTTTTTGAGATGGAGTCTCGCTCTGTCACCCAGGCTGGAGTGCAGTGGCACAATCTCGGCTCACTGCAAGCTCCGCCTCCCGGGTTCACACCATTCTCCCGCCTCAGCCTCCCCCGTAGCTGGGACTACAGGCGCCTGCCACCACGCCCAGCTAATTCTTTGTATTTTTAGTAAAGATGGGGTTTCACTGTGTTAGCCAGGATGGTCTAAATCTCCTGGCCTTGTGATCCGCCTGCCCTGGCCTCCCAAAGTGCTAGGATTACAGGCGTGACCCACAGCCCCCGGCCACCCATGTACTTATGGAATAACATCTTGGTTGCTTCCAATTTTTGGTTATTATTATATTATTATTATTATTATTTTGAAACGGAGTCTCTCTCAGTCACCCAAGCTGGAGTGCCGTGGCGCGATCTTGGCTCACTGCAACCTCTGCCTCCCGGGTTAAAGCAATTCTCCTGCCTCTCCCTCCCAAGCAGCTGGGATTACAGGTGCCTGCCACCATGCCCAGCTAATTTTTGTATTTTTAGTACAGACAGGGTTTCACCACATTAGCCAAGATGGTCTCTATCTCTTGACCTCGTGATCTGCCCGCCTCGGCCTCCCACAGTGCTGGGATGACAGGCGCGAGCCACGGTGCCCGTCCTGAGCCACGGCGCCCGTCCTGAGCCACGGCGCCCGTCCTGAGCCACCGCGCCCGTCCTGAGCCACCGCGCCCATCCTGAGCCACCGTGCCCAGTCTTGGTTATTATTATTCTTAGAGTCAGGGTCTCGCTCTGTCACCCAGGCTGAAGTGCAGCGGCACAATCATGGCTCATGCAGCCTCGACCTCCTGGGTTCAAAGGACCTGTTGCCTCAGCCCTGAATATCTGGGACTACAAGCACGCACCATGACACCTGGCTAATTTTTAATTTTTTTCTGTAGAGTTGGGATATCTATGTTGCCCAGGCTGGTCTCCAACTCCTGGGTTCAAGCACTTCTCCAGCCTCAGCCTCCCCAAGTGCTGGGATTACAGACATGAGCCACCGTGCCCAGCACTTTTGCCCATTTTTTCATTGGGTTGTTCTTTTATTGACTCACAGTACCATTTTTCTACTACTTTTCATTTTGTTTTGTTTTTTGTTTCTGGGGTTTTTTGTTTGTTTTTGGTTTTGTTTTTGAGGTGGAGTCTTGCACTGTCACCCCGGCTGGAGTGCAGTGGTAAGATCCCGGCTTGCTGCACCCTCCACCTCCCAGGTTCAAACGATTCTCCGGCCTTGGCCTCCTGAGTAGCTACGATTACAGGCGCCCACCACCACACCCGGCTAATTGTTTGTATTTTTAGTAGACACGGGGTTTCACTATGTTGGCCAGGCTGGTCTCGAACTCCTCACCTCGTGATATGCCCGCCTCAGCCTTCCAAAGTGGTGGGATTACAGGCGTGAGCCACCAAGCCCAGCCTGTTTTAGTTTTTGAGACAGGATCTCACATTGTCGCCCAGGCTGGAGGACAGTGGTGTGATCACAGTTCACCGCAGCTTGACCTCCTGGGCTCAAGCAATCCTCTTGCCTTGGCCTCTGCAAATGCTGGGACTGTAGGTATAAGCTGCCGCACCCGGCCTGACTTACATTTTTAGCTAAATACTCCTTGTGAGCATCTGGCCCTGCTTTTTACTCACCCTGCTTTGTCCCACTGACTAGATTTATTTCACTGTAGTGGTGTATCAGACTTTAACAAACTCTTTACAGGTGTTCCCAATCTTTCGGTATCATAAATCATGCTCTAATGAACATGGTTATACATGTAACTGCATGTATCTGTTCCCATTATGTATCATCGTGTTACAGACTCCTGAAAACTTAGTTGTTTAAAAGAATCATTTTTTTTTAGACGGAATCTTGCTCTGTCACCCAGGCTGGAGTGCAGTGGTGCAATCTCGCCTCACTGCAACCTCCACCCCCCGGATTCAAGCAGTTCTGCTGCCTCAGCTTCCTGAGTAGGTGGGACTATAGGTGCCCGCCACCATGCCTAGCTAATTTTTGTATTTTTAGTAGAGATGGGCTTTCACCAAATTGGCCAGGCTGGTCTTGAACTCCTGACCTTGTGATCCACCCACCTTGGCCTCCCAAAATGCTGGGATTACAGGCGTGAACCACTGCACCCCGCCAAGAACCATTTTGTTATATGTGACAGTGTGCCAGGAATTTCAGCAACTCCACTGGGTGATCATCCTGTCCAGTGTGATAGAACAGAGATCACTGGGGTGGCTAGAAGGCTGATGTCAGCTGGCACCGTGGGCCAGAACACCCACATGTGGCCTCTCCAGCACAGCAGTCTCAGTAGCAGCGGGTCTCACAGAGTCCCAGGGAGCTGGGGTGGAAGCCACCCGGCTCTTGTGACCTCACTTTGGTAGCCCTAAGACATCACCTCACTACATTCTATTGGTCAAGCAAGTCACTGGGGCCGACCCAGGTTGAATGGGAGAAACATTATACCCACAAGTAACAATGGGAGGAGGAGCAAGGATACCACATTGTCTAACCAGTTCTTTTTTTTGAGACGGAGTCTCGCTCTGTCCCCCAGGCTGGAGTGTAATGGCGCGATCTCGGCTCACTGCAACCTCCGCCTCCTGGGTTCAAGCGATTCTCCTGCCTCAGCCTCCCAAGTAGCTGGGACTACAGGCACCCACCACCATGCCCAGATAATTTATTGTATCTTTAGTAGAGATGGGGTTTTACCATGTTGGCCAGGATGGTCTCGATCTCTTGACCTTGTTGACCCACCGGCCTTGGCCTCCCAAAGTGCTGGGATTACAGGCATGAGCCATCTCGCCTGGCCTGCAGTACTATTTCTAATAACTTATTCTAAAGAACTGGTAGAGCCGGGCACGGTGGCTCACGCCTGTAATCCTAGCACTTTGGGAAACCAAGGAGGGCAGATCACGAGGTCAAGAGATCAAGACCATCCTGGCCAACATGGTAAAACCCCATCTCTACTAAAAATACCATAAATTAGCCGGGCATGGTGGTGGCGTGCGCCTGTGATCCCAGCTACTTGGGAGGCTGAGGCAGGAGAACCGCTTGAATCCAGGAGGCAGAGGTTACAGTGAGCCAAGATCACGCCATTGATCAGCCTGGGCGACAGAGCGAGGCTCCGTCTCATAAAAAACAAAAAAAACAAAAACAAAAAAAAAAGAAAAAAAAGAAATGGTACTGCAGGCTCAGGGAGTACTGCACTTTTTTTTTTGAGACAGAGTCTCACTGTGTTGCCCAGGCTGGAGTGCAATGGCGTGATCTCGGCTCACTGCAACCTCTGCCTCCCGGATTCAAGTGATTCTCCTGCCTCAGCCTCTTGAGTAGCTGGGACTACAGGTGCCCGCCACCAAGCCCTACTAATTTATTTGCATTTTTAGTAGAGACGGGTTTTCACTATGTTGGCCAGGCTGGTCTCGAACTCCTGACCTCATCATCTACTCACCTCGGCCTCCCAAAGTGCTGGGATTACAGGTGTGAGCCACCGTGCCTGGCCGAGTATTGCACATTTTAAGTGCTGGTACTTTTAAATGAATTGCCCAAAGGGAAGGTTATACCAACTGGCACGGCCACTGGTTGCTTTCCACACTTCTGCCAACCCTAGATTTCATCAGGCTTTTAAAATTTTTAACCTTCGCTAACTCATTAGAGGGGGGGAAATGCCAACCTTAAATATTTTAATCACATTTATTTCATTTTAAGTGCAGCTAAACTTTTTTTTAACATATTTGTTGCCTATTTGTAGTTCCATCCTTTTCTCCTTTATATCTTTTACTGATTCTTTCTTTTTTTTTTTGAGATGGAGTCTCGCTCTGTCACCCAGGCTGAAGTGCAGTGGCGCAATCTCGGCTCACTGCAAGCTCTGCCTCGCGGGTTCACACCATTCTCCTGCCTCAGCCTCTCGAGTAGCTGGGACTACAGGCGCACGCCACCACGCCCGGCTAATTTTTTGTATTTTTAGTAGAGACGGGGTTTCACCATGTTAGCCAGGGTGGTCTCGATCTGCTAACCTCATGATTCGCCTGCCTCGGCCTCCCAAAGTGCTGGGATTACAGGCGTGAACTGTGCCTGACCTCCCATCTTTTACTGATTGTCTGTGTAGAAACTGGTCTTCATGTAGTTTGTCTAAAAAAAAAATCTTTATTATTAAGGGTTATTGGCCCTCACATATCGTGGGCGGCAAGCCACCCAGGCGCCGAGGCAAGAGACCGAGGACACGAGCTGTTCCAGGATAATAAAATATAAAACAAGAATAGTCACACCAGATATAGATCTTAGATATGATTATAGATGAATATCATTGATCATTAGTTGGTAGCAATTGCTCTTTATTCCAATATTATAATAATCCCTGCTCTATAATCATAACCTAGGAAAAACCAGGCCATACAGAGATAGGAGCTGAGGGGACATAGTGAGGTGTGACCAGAAGACAAGAGCCTTCTGTTATGCCCGGACAGGGCCACCAGAGGGCTCCTTGGTCTAGCGGTGATGCCAGCGTCTGGGAAGATGCCTGTTGCCAGGCGGACCCGTGGTCTAGTGGTAGCAAAAGGTGTCAAGGAACAACACCCGCTACTTAGCAGACCGGGAAAGGGAGTCTCCTTTTCCCCGGGGGAGTTTAGAGAAGACTCTGCTCCTCCACCTCTTGTGGAGGGCCTGACACCAGTCAGGCTTTCTCGCAGTTATCCAGAGGCCTAACCGTCTCCCTGTGATGCTGTGCTTCAGTGGTCACGCTCCTAGTCTGCCTTCATGTTCCATCCTGTACACCTGGCCCTGCCTTCTAGATAGCAGTAGTAAATTAGTGAAAGTACTAATAGTCTCTGATATGTAGAAATAATGGCGTAAGCTGTCTTTCTCTTTGTCTTCTCTCTCTCTGCCTCGGCTGCCAGGCAGGGAAGGGCCCCCTGTCCTGTGGACACGTGCCCCACGTGACCTTACCTATCATTGGAGATGACTCACACTTTACCCCGCCCCTTTTGCTTTGTATCCAATAAATAACAATGAAGCCAGACATTCGGGGCCACTACCGGTCTCCGCGCATTGGTGGTAGTGGTCCCCCGGGCCCAGCTGCCTTTTCTTTTATCTCTGTCTTGTGTCTTTATCTCCACACTCTCTCGTCGCTGCACACAGGGAGAGACCCACCAACCCTGTGGGGCTGGTCCCTACAACATATCATATATTAAATGTAATTCTCCCAGAGATCAATTTGTCTTCTTTCATTCACACACACAACTGGCAAACCCTTTTGAAGGGACCCTGTTTTAGAAACTGCCAGAGAGGGGCCGGGCGCGGTGGCTCACGCCTGTAATCCCAGCACTTTGGGAGGCCAAGGCGGGCAGATCACAAGGTCAGGAGATCGAGACCGTCCTGGCTAACACGGTGAAACCTTGTCTCTACTAAAAATACAAAAAATTAGCTGGGCGTGGTGGCGGGCGCCTATAGTCCCAGCTACTCAGGAGGCTGAGGCAGGAGAATGGCATGAACCTGGGAGGCAGTGCTTGCAGTGAGCCGAGATCGGGCCACTGCACTCCAACCTGGGTGACAGAGTGAGACACTGTCTCAAAAAAAAAAAAAAAAAGAAACTGCCAGAGAGGGCCAGGCGCAGTGGCTCACGCCTGTAATCCCAGCACTTTAGGAGGCCAAGGCAGGAGGATCACCTGAGGTCAGGAGTTCGAGACCAGCCTGGCCAACATGGTGAAACCCCGTCTCTACTAAAAATACAAAATTAGCCGGGCATGGTGGTGGGTGCCTGTAATCCCAGCTACTTGGGAGGCTGAGGCAGGCGAATCCCTTGAACTTGGGAGGCAGAGGTTGCAGTGAGCCAAGATTGCGCCACTGCACTCTAGTCTGGGTAACAAGAGCGAAACTCTGTTTTAAAAAAAAAAAAGAAGAAGAAAAAGAAACTGCCAGGGAGATGGCTCCCTTACTGCCCCTCTCGTGCCTGCTGCGGTCTGCTTAGAGCAGGTTTCTCCACCTTGGCACAAGGGACACTTTGGGTCTGATGACACTTCGCTGTGTGAGGCCACGTCGTGCTTCACAGGACGTTTACCCAGCATCCCTGGCCTATATCTACTAGATGCTGTTAGCACCCCCACCCCAATCCGAATGTCCCCAGACATCACTGCATGTCCTCTTGGGGACAAAACCACCCCCGGTTGAGAACCAGTGCTTCAGAGGAAGGCTAAGTTACTCTAACAAAGAAACTCAGTGAAATACAGTGGCTTAGAAAAGACAGAATCCTGGCCGGGCGCGCTGGCTCATGCCTGTAATCCCAGCACTTTGGGAGGCCAAGGTGGATCACGAGGTCAGGAGTTTGAGACCAGCCTGGCCAACGTAGTAAAACCCCGTCTCTACTAAAAATACAAAAATTAGCCGGGCATGGTGGCATGAGCCTGTAATCCCAGCTACTCGGGAGGCTGAGGCACGAGAATTGCTTGAACCTGGGAGGTGGAGGTTGCAGTGAGCCGAGATTGCGCCACCACACTCTAGCCCGGGCGATAGAGCAAGACTCAGTCTCAAAAAAAAAAAAAAAAAAAAAAAAAAGAAAGGATAGAATTGTATATCTCAGTGCAACAGCTCCAATGTGAACAGGCAGGCCAGCACACTCCATGGGGTCCCTCGGGGACCCACATTCCTTCTTATATGTTGTCTGTCCACAAAGGGCCTTGCCATCGTCTGTCTGGTCAAGGCTGGGTTGCAACAAGGGGTATGTCGGAGAGTGTAGGGGATGCAAGCCTGCTGTGTGAAGGTCCACATGCCACATCTACCTGCGAGGAGGGCTGGGAGTTTAGCAGAGCAGCGAGTACCAGCACAACTTGACGCTCCTGGGAGCAGGTGAGGACATGGACTGAACTGTGACCATCCAAATTCCTGTGTTGAAGCCCTGACCCCCAATGTGACTGTAGATAGGGTCCTTAAGGAGCTTGCTTTTTTTTTTTTTTTTTGAGACAGGCTCGCCCTGTCGCCCAGGCTGGAGTGCAATGGGGCGATCTCAGCTGCAACCTCTGCCTCCTGGGGTCAAGCGATTCTCCTGCCTCAGCCTTCTGAGTAGCTAGGATTACAGGCGCCCGCTACCACACCCAGCTAATTTGTGTATGTTTAGTAGAGACGGAGTTTCACCACATTGGCCAGGCTGGTCTTGAGCTCCTGATCTCGTGATCTGCCCACCTCGGCCTCCCAAAGTGCTGGGATTATAGGCGTGAGCCAACGTGCCTGGCCAAGGAGCTAATTAAGGTTAAATGAAGTCCTAATGTGATAGGACCAACCGTTTTCGTGTGGCTGCTGCACAGTTAACAGACCCAGGATGCTGAGACAGCAGGGTTTGCAGCAGAGAAAGAGTTTTAACAAGGCCCAGGTGAGGAGGTGAAAGGAGACCTCTCCTCAAATACATCTCCCTGAGGAGTTCTGAGCTAAGGTTTTTAAGGGGATCATGGAAGGTGAGGGGCTGGAAAATGGGGGTCGCTGATTGGCCAGGGTAAAGAGGACTCATTAGAATGTGGAACTGCCTTCCTTGCTGAGTCAGCTCCTGTGGGGTCCTTCAGAGCTGCTGGCATCGGTACTTTCACTGGTATGCAAGACCTGAAAGAATCTCAGGCTGGGTGTGGTGGCTCATGCCTGCAATCCCAGGGCTTCAGGAGGCCGAGGCAGGATGACCGCTTGGGCCCAGCAGTTCAAGACCGGCCTGGGCAACAGGGCAAGACCCCTGTCACTATAAAAATTTAAAAAAAGAAAAAAGCCGGATGTGTGTGCCTGTAGTTCCAGATACTTCAGATGCTGAAGCAGGAGGATCACTTGAGCCTAGAACCTCAAGGCGGCAGTGAGCTGTGACTGTGCCACTGCACTTCAGCCTGAACAAGAGTGAGACCCTGTCTCTAAAAAGAAAAAAAAAATTAAAATAAAAAAAATCTCAAAGGGAAAAGTTAAGGTTTCATAATGTTCAAGTTGTTATCTCTGGAGCAGTTAAGGGTAACTGTAATCTTGTAACACAGTCTACCTGATTCTGAGGCACGAGGCGCCAGCTCAGAGGGGCTCACCCATGACAGGTGCTGCGCGCGCTGCAAGCTTGGTTATTCCATTTCCCTCCCCTCTTCCTTGATTTTTTTTTTTTTTTTTTTTTTTGAGACGGAGTCTCGCTGTCGCTCAGGCTGGAGTGCAGTGGCGCGATCTCGGCTCACTGCAGGCTCCGCCCGCCGGGGTTCACGCCATTCTCCTGCCTCAGCCTCCTGCATAGCTGGGACTATAGGCACCCGCCACCTCGCCCGGCTAATTTTTTGTATTTTTAGTAGAGACAGGGTTTCACCGTGTTAGGCAGGATGGTCTTGATCTCCTGACCTTGTGATCCACCTGCCTCGGCCTCCCAAAGTGCTGGGATTACAGGCGTGAGCCACCGCGCCCGGCCCCCTCTTCCTTGATTAATTTTGTGTTTTTAGTGATGGTTTTCTTTTTTTATATTTTTTAAAAAATTGAGACAGGATCTCACTCTGTCACCGGGGCTGGAGTGCAGTGGCGCAACCATGGCTCACTGAAGCCTCAGTGTCCTAGACTCAAGTGATCCTCCCACCTCAGCTTCCCAAGTAGCTGGGACTATAGGCACCCCCACCTATTTATTTTGTAGAGATAAATAAATCTACACATAGTAAGTCTATGTTGCCCAGGCTGGTCTCAAACTCCTGAGCTCAAGCAATCTACCTGCCTCCCAAAGTGCTGGGATTGCAGGTGTGAGCCACCGTGCCTGGCCAGGGATGGTTTCAGTAAGGGTGTGACCCTAATCCGATAGGGCTGGTACCCTCATGAGAAAAGCAAGAGGTACCAGAGCATTCTCTTTGCTATGTGCAACTCTAAAGACAGCCCTTACCAGGCAGCAATCTGTCGGGCACCTTAATCTTGGACTTCCAGCCAATAAATGCCTACTGCTTCAGTTCCCCAGTCTAAGGTAGTTTGTCGTGACAGCCCGAGCCCACTGACAGTGAGGAAGACTTTATTTCCTGTGTGGTGGAAGTTGCAGCACACTAAGAAACAGGGACTAGCAAAACAGCTTTCCTGCTCCTTCAGTTTTTTTTTTTTTTTTTTTTTTTTTTGAGACAGTGTCTCACTCTGTCACCCAGGCTGGAGTGCAGTGGCATGATCTCAGCTCACTGCAACCTCCACCTCCCAGGTTTAAGCAATTCTCATCTCAGCCTCCCAAGTAGCTGGGATTACACGCATTCACCACTACACCCAGCTAATTTTTGTATTTTTAATAGAGACGGGGTTTCACCATGTTGTCCAGGCCAGTCTCGAACTCCTGACCTCAAGTGATTCACCCACCTTGGCCTCCCAAAGTGCTGGGACTACAGGTGTCAGCTACTATGCCCAGGTCCTTTTTTTTAATGGAAAATCTCAAACACAAGAAAGCAGAGAATCTGGCTGGGTGCGCTGGCTCATGCCTGTAATCCCAGCGCTTTGAGAGGCCAAGGCAGGTGGATCACCTGAGGTTAGGAGTTCAAGACCAGCCTGGCCAACATGGTGAAATCCCGTCTCTACTAAAAATACAAAAAGTTAGCTGGGTGTTGTGGCGGGCGCCTGTAAATCCCAGCTACTTGGGAGGCTGAGGCAGGAGAATCGTTTGAACCCAGGAGGTGGATGTTGCACCGAGCCGAGATCACACCACTGGACTCCAGCCTGGGTAACAGACTGAGGCTCTGCCTGGGGGGAAAAAAAAAAAAAAGCAAGCAGAGAATCTAATGAACCCATGAACCCATGTGTTCACCTGCATCTTTCTGCAATTATCAGCCTGTGGCCAACTCCATTTCACCTGTATCTCTGACCACACAGACCCAGCATCCCACCATTTCCCCTCTAAAGTGGATATACTCGCCTCTCAGGCCTCCAGGGTCTTGTGGAGTGACTCTTGCTCCCATTGCTCCAGGACAGACGGTGCTGGAAATCAGGCCTGAGGCTGTCAGTGTGGCAGGACGAAGGACACTGGATGCTCAGCCACACAGACCCTCCTACGCCCACGCCAGGACTGAGGTCAGCAGGCTGGAGTGTGGCAGTCATCCTTTGATCACACAGGAACGCCAAGAGAACTGCTAGGATGTGGACCAACCTGATGTCACTGAGTCATGGGAGCAGGTCCTGCCTGACACTGGAATTCATGTAATGTCAGATGATTAAATATCTTAATACTGTGAGCCACAGTAGGCTGGCTGGTATTCTGCCACCTGTGCTAAAAGGTATCCTAAGAGAGGTACACCATGCTGGAACAGGCAATAGCAAAAGCAAAAAAAAAAAACACCTTGAAGTGTGTTGTATCTTAGTAACACACTTCAAGGTGTTTATGTGCTTGAGCAATTCCTGCAGTCACAGGGGCCCTCCACCCTCCAGAACACAAGGCCCAGCCAGCCAGATTCCCTCCATCTTCACCTTCCTCCCCTGTCCCAGGGGAGCCAGGAAAGCCATGCATCCACCAAGGCGGATGCGCTGTGTTCTTCCTCATCAGCCTGCTGCGTCCTCCTGGGCCTGAGAGGCAGTACTGCAGCCTTGCCCAGCCCCGGGAAGGTGGTCTTCATTACAATCCCCTTCATCCTTTGGAAGGCAACAAGACGGAATTTTATAAGGAGACATCAGTCAGAAAAAAGGATATTACTTTTATTACTTATCTATGTAAGAGAATAATAAGTACTAGTCTTAGTACTCGTAAGCGTTCGCTAGGTTGTGCTGTGGTAACAAAGGATCCCGAAGTCTCAGTGACTCGAAATCACAATGGTTTACTTCTTGCTGGTGCTGCCCATCAGCTACAACAGCTGTACTTTATGGGCCTTTGTTACAGGATCTGGGATGAAAAATCAGCCCTCACTGTGCACATGCGGTGTTCATGTTGGGGGCAGAACGGGAGGGACCAAACCACAAAACACCTTTTAAAGCTTCTGCCTGAACAGGGCACATGACAGCATACTACTTTATGTTACCATTTGGAAGTCTCACAGCTAAGCTTGATGTAAAGGAAGAAAGAGTAGGCCAGGTGCGGTGGTTCACGTCTGTAATCCCAGCACTTAGGGAGGCTGACGTGGGTGGATCACCCGAGGTCAGGAGTTCGAGACCAGCCTGGCAAACATGGTGAAACCCCATTTCTACTAATACAAAAATTAGCTGGGCATGGTGGCAGGCGCCTGTAATCTCAGCTACTTGGGAGGTTGACACAGGAGAACAGGTTGAACCTGCGAAGTGGAGGTTGCAGTAAGCCGAGATCATGCCATTGCACTCCACTCTGGGCCACAAGAGAGAAACTCTGTCTCAAAAAAATAAATAAATAAAACTAAAAAATAAATTGGCCGGGCACGGTGGCTCACGCCTGTAATCTCAGCACTTTGGGAGGCTGAAGTGGGTGGATCATGAGGTCAGGAGATCGAGACCATCCTGGCTAACACGGTGAAACCCCGTCTCTACTACAAAATATAAAAAAATTTAGCTGGGCGTGGTGGGAGGCACCTGTAGTCCCAGCTACTGGGAAGCCTGAGGCAGGAGAATGGCAGAAGGCAGAGCTTGCAGTGAGCCGAGATTGCGCCACTGCACTCCAGCCTGGGCGACAGAACAAGACTCTATCTAAAAAAATACAAATACAAATACAAATAAAATAAATTAAAAATACAAAAATTAGCCGGGTGTGATGGTGGGTGCCTGTAATCCCAGCTACTCAGGAGGCTGAGGCAGAATAGCTTGAAGCCGGGAGGTGGAGGTTGCGGTGAGCTGAGATTGCACCACTGCACTCCAGCCTGGGCGACAGAGCAGGACTCCGTCTCAAACAAAATAAAAACAATAAAAGTAAATTAAAAAGGAAGAAAGGGCATAACTGGTAATAATAATATAACCCACATCCTTCCAGAACCCCAAACTGAATTGGGCAGGGTTCAGTCTGGAAAACATAAAGCTACTCTAGGTACTCTAGGTATGCAGTGATAATGTAATCGGGGCTTTACACAAACGCTGGGAGTAGTCGGGGAAACTGTTGCCAATGACCTCAGCCCAAAGCACTTAAGTGGGTGGTGGTCTCAAGAGCTCACGGGGAAACCAGTGCAAACTCAACACTTAGAAAGCTACCAGCAATTTCTTGGTCTACAGCAGAGAGGCAGGTGGTTCTCAAAAGCTCATTAGAAAACAGCCCTGAATTTCATCTATATTTCTGGCTGAGGGTGCCTCCCAAGAATAATCGCCTCGAAAGGTACGAGTGCCTCTGTCTGGTAGACTGTAATCCAGGGCTACACAGATGATTCTGGGAAATGCAGTTCCTACCATTTCTTCTGCTAAGCAGAGAAAGTGATGTCTAGCTGACAACTGAGAATTTGGCACATGTAGATAGTAGTATTTTAAATATCTAAAATAACAAAAGTTTCATCTGAGAAATGTCCAGGCAGCCTGATATCCCTAAGATAACAACAAACACTACTGAGTGCTTTCTAGATACCAGGGACACTTCGCAGGACTTTTTCCACCTCTTTATGGCAGAGACAGTTTTTCCTATTATTATCATGACCCACATTTCGGAGGAGTTGGAGGCATGGAAAGAGGAAACAACTTGCCTGTTCTCTCTCCGTTCTATAATTTGTATACATCATCTTTTAAAACGGACTTTTCGGCCGGGCGCGGTGGCTCACGCCTGTAATCCCATGCCGAGGCGGGCAGATCACGAGGTCAGATCAAGACCATCCTGGCTAACACGGTGAAACTCCGTCTCTACTAAAAATACAAAAAAATTAGCCGGGCATGGTGGCGGCCGCCTGCAGTCCCAGCTAGTCGGGAGGCTGAGGCAGGATAATCGCTTGAACCCGGGAGGCTGAGGTTGCAGTGAGCTGAGATCGCGCCATTGCACTCCAGCCTGGGTGAAAGAGCGAGACTCTGTCTCAAACAAACAAAAACAACAACAAAAACACACACACGGACTTTTCAGAGCCCTGCAGTTTTGCGCTTCAGGGACAACAGTGAACATTTATCCATCCCATGGTTTTCCTACAATTGCCACCTGGCCAGTGTCTACACAGCCCCCTGTCCTGCCCGCTGTCAAACACAGCGTTTCCAGAACGCAGTCGTGGTGGGCTCCAGGTGAGCTCTGGGAGGAGCCCCGGCTGAGCCCCTGCACTGGGCCCCGCGCTTCGGGAAGCACCTCGCTCGTTCGTCTCGCGCGCCGCGTGACCGGAGCCCTCCCGCTTGCAGCGGGCACCGCAGGGCCGTGAGAGTCGGGCCCGCTGCGCGCAGCCAGGGGCCAACGAGAGCCGACGCTGCGCAAACAGCGCCCGGGAGCCCCTCCGACCCTGCTCTCCCCTTGTCCGCGCCCTGACCCCGCGTCTCCGGCCGTCCAGCCCGCGCCGCGCCACCTGCCCTCCCGGAGCGAAGGGCCCTGCTCGCCCGAGGACGGAGGCCCGCACGGGACACGGGGCGCGGGTTTCCGCCCCGGAAGCCCAGGACCCTGCGGTAGTGGCGGCGCCGCCCAGGGCGCAGGCGCGGTGTCGGCCCCACCGCGCGTCGTCCTCGCCCCAGCCCCGGCCAATCCCTTCGAATGCAGCCGAGGCCGGGAAATACTAGCCAATCACGGCGCGCGCTGTTGACGCCGGCCAATGGGAGCTCCGGAAGGCGGTGCGGAGACGCAGGCGGCGGGCGGTGGCCGATCATGGCGGCCCGGCGCGGGGCTCTCATAGTGCTGGAGGGCGTGGACCGCGCCGGGAAGAGCACGCAGAGCCGCAAGCTGGTGGAAGCGCTGTGCGCCGCGGGCCACCGCGCCGAACTGCTCCGGTTCCCGGGTGGGTGCGCGCGGCGGGGGGTGCGCCGCGGCTTTCGGTGCCTCTGCCCTCCCAGGGCTCTGTGCTCCGCTTCGTTGTCTGCGGTTGACGTGCTGTGAACTGCGCGGTTTTTATTTTAAAAGACGGGCTCTCGCTGTCTCGCCCAGGCTGGAGTGCAGTGGCGCCATCTCGGACCTCCCGGGCTCAAGCGATCCTCCCGCCTCAGCCTCCCGGGTAGCCGGGACCACAGGCCCGCGCCACCGCGCCGGGTCCACGCTGCGTGTCTTTAAGCGCCGAGTATGGTGATGACGGACGTGTAAACCCGCGCGAAACCGTGGTCTGCCCCCCCAGAAGTTACCTCCAGCTCTTTTGTAGTCCATGTTTCGTGTTTGTGGGTTTTTCTGGTGTTTTGTTTGATGGCTGTTCGCGCTTTCAGGGGTTTTATAGCACGTATTTTAAAGTTTTCAAGTGAAGCGTTGACCTTAATCTTAGGGCACCCAGTCCACAAATTTTATAAATGCTTTCTTTGAAGTCTCTACTTTCTAACCGAGTTCTTTTTTCCTAAAGCATTTTTCATCCTAGCTTGTTTGCAGATTGCTGTTATTTCTCAGAGAAATTCCTTTGGCTTCCGCAGAAGATCCAAGCCTGTCTAGAGATTTAGTAAAGTAAAATTCAAAGTGAGACCTGAGTCCAGGAGAAATTCAGCCCAAACTATGTTGTAATGCAGAGGGAAAGCCTGATCTCACTTGTATTTTGTGTGTTTTACTTTTTTTCTAGAAAGATCAACTGAAATCGGCAAACTACTGAGTTCCTACTTGCAAAAGAAAAGTGACGTGGAGGATCACTCGGTGCACCTGCTTTTTTCTGCAAATCGCTGGGAACAAGTGTAAAAACCATTGCACATTGCTGCCTCTGCCCCTGCCACTTTCCTTCCTCCTGAGATTCAGTGAATGCCGCACTTGATTCTGAATGACAATGACAGTAATGCTGGGGCCTGAGGTTCTTTTATTTAGCAGTCCTGTGAGCAGAGGTGGTGAAGCGCCCTAGTTCCCAAAGAGCGCTAGTGAATGCTGTTTCTTCCTCCTGCTCCCCACACCCCATAACTAATAGACTTCATTTTCTGGGGTTTTTTTAGACGGAGTTTCGCTCTGTCGCCAGGCAGAGGTGCGATCTCGGCTCACTGCTACCTCTGCCTCCCACGTTCAAGCGATTCTCCTGCCTCAGCCTCCCGAGTAGCTGGGACTACAGGCGCGTGCCACCATGCTCAGCTAATTTTTGTAATTTTAATTTATTTTATTGTTTAATTTAATTTTTGTATTTTTAGTAGAGACAGGGTTTCACCATGTTGGCCAGGATGGTCTCTCTCGACCTTGTGATCCACTCACCTCGGCCTCCCGAAGTTCTGGGATTACAGCAGGTGTGAGCCACTGCACCTGGCCTTCTTTTTTTTTTTTTAAGACAAGGTATTGCTCTGTGGCCCAGGCTGGAGTGCAGTGGCGCACGATCATGGCTCACTGCAGCCTCAACTTCCTAGGCTCAAGCAGTCCTCCCACCTCAGCATCCTGAGTAGCTTGTGACCATAGGCGTATGCTACCAGGCCCAGCTAATTTTTTTTTTTTTTAATGTAGAGTCAAGGTCACACCATATCGCCCAGGCTGGTCTCAAACCCCTGGCCTCATAGACTTAATGTTTTAAAGACAGCTTTAGGTATATAGAAAAACTGATCAAAAAGTAGAGTATGTAGAGAGCTCACTACATACTACCCCTGCCTTCCCCCCTTCCCATTATTTATGTGCTGTTACATTTGTTAAAACTGATAACCAATATTGATACATTAGTAATTGAGTTTATATGAACTGTCCTACCACTTTTGTTTTACCTCATCGTAGTAGGTTTCCTCTTCATTCAACACTTAATGTTGATGTATGTTCTTTCAGATGTTTTTATTTACATTTATATACCTATGTAGAAACTACTATAGTTAGAATTTTGTTTTTTAACATAAATGAGGTCATACCGTACAAATTATTTGACAGCTTTCTTTCTAACTCTGCCTTACAGATTTCTGCACTTACAGATCCCCTAACTCTGCCCTTCTCATTCTTTTTAACTGTAGCATGTTCTCTAGAAAAGCTGTTCCATGATGCATTTAGCCAGTTCCCTGCTGGTGAACTTTCACTGGTTCCTCATCATCCGTGTTACATGAAACACTGCATTACTCTCTGGCTTAGCTTTGTGTCTTGCTTGGAAAGGCTGTCCCCACTCCAAGTCTTAAATGAAAATGAGACCATTTTTATAATCTTTTTAACACATCTAGAATTTATGGAGGCAATTGTTCTTCTGATTTTGCTTTTTGTGGCTTTGTAGAAAAGTGATGAAACATGTATATGCCCAATTTAAAATGAAGAATAATCCTGATTTTACTTTTTAGATAATAATCTTATCCCAGGTACCCAGGGCTACATCTCTTTTGCCCATCTATTCTCCTACAGGTTACATGTTTCTCTAATAGATATTTAAGTTTCCTCTATGTCTAACCGTGGCTTGATAGTTTATTTCTTTTTGAGACAAGAGTCTTGCTGTGTTGCTCAGGTTGGAGTGCAGTGGTGCAGTCTCGGCTCACTGCAACCTCTGCCTCCCGGGTTCAAGCGATTCTCCTGCCTCAGCCTCCTGAGTAGCTGGGATTACAGGCACGTACGACCATGCACAGCTAATTTTTATGTTTTAGTAGAGACAGGGTTTCACCATGTTGGCCAGACTGGTCTTGAACTCCTGACCTCAAGTGATCCTCCCACGTCGGCCTCCCACAGTGCTGGGATTACAGGCATGAGCCACCATGCCTGACCAATAGTTCATGTCTTTTTTGCCCTAATTAATAGTCCATTGTTTGGATGTACCATAGTTCATTCACCTACTAAAAGGACATTTTTGTTGCTTCCGAGTTTTGGCAGTTATCAATCTGTTGTAAACATCCTCGTGCAGGATTTTGTGTGATCATAAGCTTTAGCTTCTTTTGGGTAAATGCCAGGGAGCATCATTGCTTCAATATGTGGTAAGACTATTAATTTTTGTAAAGAACTGCTAAACCATGGGTGTCCAGTCTTTTGGCTTCCCTGGGCCACATTGGAAGAACTGTCTTGGGCCATGCATAAAATACACTAACAATTGCTGATGAGCTAAAAAAAAAAAAAAAAACTCGTAATGTTCTAAGAAAGCTTATGAATTCGTGTTGGGCTGTATGCAGCCTGTGGGCCTCGGGTTGGACAAGCTTGTGCTAAACTGTCTTCCAAAGTGGCTGCAGCGTTTTGCATTCTCACCAGCAGTGAACGAGGGTTCCTATTTTTCCAGATCCTCACCAGCATTTGGTGTTGTCAGTGTTTGGATGTTTGTCATTCTGATAGGTGTGTGTGGTATCTCATTGTTCTAGTTTGCATTTCCCTGCTGACGTATGATGTGGTGTATCTTCATATGCTTGTTTGCCATCTGTGTATCTGGTTTCATAAGGTATCTGTTAAGTGCTTTGGCCTACTGTTTTTTTTTTGGGACAGGGTCTCAACCAGGCTGGAGTACAGTGGCACAGTCTTGGCTCACTGCCCTAGGCTCAAGCGATCCTCCTGCCTTAGCCTCCCAAGTAGCTGGGACTACAGGTGCACGCCACCATGCTAAGTTTTGTATTTCTTTCTTTTTTTCTCCTGAGACAGAGTTTCATTCTTGTCGCCTAGACTGGAGTGCAATGGGGCGATCTTGGCTCACTGCAACCTACGCCTCCCAGGTTCAAGCAATTCTCCTGCCTCACCCTCCCAAGTAGCTGGGATTACAGGTGCCCACCACCATGCCCGGCCAATTTTTCTATTTTTTAATTAGTGATGGGGATTTCGCCATGTTGGCCAGACTGGTCTTGAACTCCTGACCTCAGGTGATCCACCCGCCTCAGCCTCCCAAAGTGCTGGGATTATAGGCATGAGCCACCATGCCCCGCCAATTTTGTATTTTTTGAGGAAATGTGGTTTCACCATGTTGCCCAGGTTGGACTCAAATTCCTGGGCTCAAGTGATGAACCTGTCTTCACCTCCCAAAATGTTGGGAATATAGGCATGAGCCATTACGCCCAGCCTTGGCCCACTTTTTAAGGGGGTTGATTGTTTTCTTATTTTTGAGTTTTAAGAATTCTTTGTATGCTTTAGGTAACAGTCCTTTATAAAATGTCTTTTATACATATTTTCTCCTAGGCTGTGGTTTGCCTTTTCCGTTTTCTCTCTCTCTCCTTTCTTTTTTTAGACAGGGTCTCTGTGTCATGCAGGCTGAGTGCAGTGCGCAATCACAGCTTACTGCAGCCTCGACCTCCCGGGCTCAAGTGATCTTCTCACCTCAGCCTCCCAAGTAGCTGCAACTGCAGGCACGTTAACACACTTGGCTAATTCTTGTAAAATTTTTTGTAGCGATGGAGTCTCACTGTTGTTGCCAGGCTGGTCTTGAACTCCTGGACCCAAGCAGTCCTCCTGCCTTGGTTTCCCAAAGTGCTGTGATTAGAGGCATGAGCCACCCTGCCTGGCCTTATTTTTTGTAAGAGAAATGTCTTGCTCTGTTGCCCAGGCTGGAATGTTGTGGCATGATCACAGCTTACGCACCGTTAAACTCCGGGGTGCCTCAGCCTCAAGTAGCTAGGATTGCAGGTGCGTGCCACTATCCCTGGCTAATTTTTACCTTTTTTGTAGAGATGGGGTCTCACTGTTGTTACTCAGGCTGGTCTCAAACACCTGGTCTCAAGGGATCCATCCCACCAAATGGCTTCCAAAAGTGCTGGGCTCACAGGCATGAGCCACCACGCCCGGCTGTCCTGTCCTTCTCTTGACACTGTCTCTCACAAAGCAGAAAGCTTTTATTTTTGTGAAGTCCACCTTAATCAATTCTCTCATGGGTTGTGCCTTTGGTTTTTGTATCTAAACAGTCTGCCAAACCCCAGGTGATCTAAGTTTTCTCCTGTGTTACATAGTTTTGCATTTTACATTTGGGTCTGTGATTCATTTTGTCTTTTTTTTTTTTTTTTTCCCTTTTTGTGGAGAATGGGGTCTCACTATATTGCCCAGGCAGGTCTGGGGCTCCTGGGCTGAAGCAATCCTCCCGCCTCTGCCTCCTTGACAGCTGGGATTACAGGCATGAGCCACTGTGCCAGGCCTGCGATTCATTTTGAATTTATATTTGTGGAGGGTATACGGTCTGGTGTAGATTTATTCTGTTTCATGAGGATGTCCAGTTGTTCCAGTAGCGTTTGTTGAGGAAAACGCGTTTGCGCCATTGCATCCCTCTGCTGCTTTGTCAGAGGCCAATTGACTCCTTATGTGGGTGCCCCTGTGATTTGAAGGCCCCAGTGAGACTGGCTGAGTCGAATGAATCGGACTTTTCTTTCTCTGTCTTGAGCAGTGCTTCTCACTAGTGTCAGGCCCCGTGTCTTTGTACATCCGTGATCTTGGCGGCTGTAGGGATGATGGTGGACTTGCGGTATTTGGTTGAGAACATCCTTGCAGTCCAGGCTAGGGGTCATGAGCGTGGACGAGTCACCTGCTGGCTGTGCCCACGCTTCCCCGCCATCATCCTCTGCGCTCTCCTTGGCCTGTGCTTCCCTCCATGGACGAGTCACCTGCTGGCTGTGCCCACGCTTCCCCGCCGTCATCCTCTGCGCTCTTCTTGGCCTGTGCTTTCCTCTTCCTCCACAGGGTAGTGCTGGCTCTCTGCCCAGACAGCTGACAGTGCTTCTCCTTTCCCCTGCCGTGTTTCTGGAACATTGAACTTTACCAGTTGCGTTTGTTACTATTTAGTAAGGTTATCTTTTCCATGTTGAGTTTTGCTGGAGGGGTGGGTATGGCATCTTCTAGAGAAGATCCAGACCTTTTTGGATTAAAAGTAAGGTTACAAATCACTGTGCTGTACTTGTTGTCGTATGAGATTTCTGAGTTGTATTGTTGGGATAATTTTTTTTTCTTTTTTTGAGATGGAGTCTCGCTGTGTCACCCAGGCTGGAATGCAGTGGTGTGATCTCGGCTCACTGCAACCTCCACCTCCTGGGTTCAAGCAATTCTTCTGCCTCAGCCTCCCGAGTAGCTGGGATTACAGGTGCCTGCCACCATGTCCAGCTAATTTTTTGTATTAGTAGAGACGGGGTTTCACCGTGTTAGCAAGGATAGTCTTGATCTCCTGACCCTGTGATCCGCCCGCCTCAGCCTCCCAAAGTGCTGGGATTATAGGGGTGAGCCACAGTGCATGGCCTGTTAGGATAATTTAAGCTTGACAGTTCAAGGCCTATGAAACCAGGACCAGGGCTCAGGAGCATCCTCTGTTTTTCAGGCCGTTAATTAAGGAAAAGTTGAGCCAGGGTGTGACCCTCGTCGTGGACAGATACGCATTTTCTGGTGTGGCCTTCACCGGTGCCAAGGAGGTGAGTGCCACTTGGCCTCCTGTCGGGTGAGCACAGATGTATGGACCCAGGACTGCCCTTGAATGCGAGTACGAGTGATATGCCTCAGAGTACTCTGCAGAGTTTTGTGATTCTTACATTCCTTTTATCTCTTTGCTAGATTAATTTGGTTTTATCAATAAGAAGAGCAAACATTTATGTAGCTAGAGATTGTTTCACAGATAGAACCATGGTTGTTATTTGGATTATTTGGATCCACATGCTTTTTTTTTGGAGACGGAGTCTCATTCTGTCACCCAGGCTGGAGTGCAGTGGCGCGATCTCAGCTCATTGCAACCTCTGCCTCCCGGGTTCAAGCGATTATCCTGCCTCAGTCTCCCGAGTATCTGGGATTATAGGCACGCGCCACCGTGCCCAGCTAATTTTCCTATTTTTAGTAGAGACGGGGTTTTACCATGTTGGCCGGGCTGGTCTCAAACTCCTGACCTCAAGTGATCCACCCATCTCAGCCTCCCAAAGTGCCGGGATTACAGGCATGAGCCACTGCACCCAGCCTCCAGATGCATTTTCAAAGATGGTTCATTTGTAGTACTTTTTTTCTCCTTTTTTTGAAAGAGGGCGTCTCCCTCTGTTGCCCAGGCTGGAGTGCAGTGGAACAATCAAAGCTTGCTATAACCTTCAACTCTTGGGCCCAAGTGATCCTCCCACCTCAGCCTCCCAAAGTGCTGGGATTACAGCTGTGAGCCACCGCGCCCAGCTCTGTCCCTTAAAGAGACAGTAAAAAGAAGGATAATGTGGTTATTTTTCATGATAACCGCCCTCACTTTTTATTTATTTGTTTTTTGTTTAGACAGAGTCTCGCTCTCTCGCCCAGGCTGGAGTGCAGTGGTGTGATCTCGGCTCACTGTAAGCTCCGCCTCCCAGCTTCACGCCATTCTCCTGCCTCAGCCTCCTGAGTAGCTGGGACTACAGGCACCTGCCACCACGCCTGGCTAATTTTTTTTTTAATTTTTAGTAGAGATAGGGTTTCACCGTGTTAGCCAGGATGGTCTCGATCTCCTGACCTCGTGATCCACCCGCCTCAGCCTCCCAAAGTGCTGGGATTACAGGCATGAACCGCCGTGCCCGGCCACGCCCTCACTTTTTAATTCTGCCATTTCTTCATGTGTTAGCTTGAGTCCTTCCCTTCTGAAATATTGTGTAATAAGGAGGACAAGGCTTATGATTCCTTTGCTTCTTCCTGCTTGCGGATCAGCTGACAGAGCCGCAGGCTCTATGGGAGGTGCTGGTGGACGCCTTCCCTCAGCTCGTGCCGTTGTGTGATGTGTGGCCTGGAGTCACAGCCTTTCTGGTCCTACCTTTCCTCTGGAAGCCGGACAGCATTTGGAGGGAGATGGGATGAGTAAGGGAGGGAGAGAGGGTGCTCACACAGCCCTGGCAAGGAGGGCCAGTGGATGAGTCTAGGCTGGCACAGGGCTGGCACATGACAGGCTCTAGGAGTGCCTGTCTTCTTCCTGCTCTTCCATGGGAGATGAGACCCTGGCCTGTGTGTGGCAGAAAAGACACTGCCAAGGACCTCGTGCCTGTGTCCAGACCCAGCTGCTCTCTGCTGCGGGCGTCCTAGGCCGGGGGTCTCCAGGGGCTCTGTACATAGACTGCTTCCTCCTGGCCGGCAGGCCTGTAGCTGCGCTAGGAGGGCCTCCATGGAGCCTGGGCTGTGGGTGGCGGGGGCCGGGAGCCATTCTACCTACCTACTTTTCTGTCCGCTTGTCTGTTTACAAAGGAAAAACGAGAAGGTGACATTGGAGAAACCAACACATTTGAGGTTTTAAAAATTAAACGAGCCGGGCCGGGCGTGGTGGCTCATGCCTGTAATCCCAGCACTTTGGGAGGCCGAGGCGGGCGGATCACGAGGTCAGGAGATCGAGACCATCCTGGCTAACACGGTGAAACCCCGTCTCTACTAAAAATACAAAAATTAGCCGGGCGTGGTGGTGGGCGCCTGTAGTCCCAACTACTCAGGAGGCTGAGGCAGGAGAATGGCGTGAACCTGGGAGGCGGAGCTTGCAGTGAGCCGAGATCACGCCACTGCACTCCAGCCTGGGTGACAGCGAGACTCCGTCTCAAAAAAAAAAAAAAAAAAAAATTAAACGAGCCGGGCACAGTGGCTCACGCTTGTAATCCCAGCACTTTGGGAGGCCGAGGCGGGCAGATCACGAGGTCAGGAGATGGAGACCACGGTGAAACCCCGTCTTTACTAAAAATACAAAAAATTAGCCAGGCGTGGTGGCGGGCGCCTGTAGTCCCAGCTACTCGGAGAGGCTGAGGCAGGAGAATGGCGTGAACCCGGGAGGCGGAGCTTGCAGTGAGCCGAGATCGCGCCACTGCACTCCAGCCTGGGCGACAGAGTGAGACTCCGTCTAAAAAAAAAATTTAACGAGCCACAATATAAACAGTCTCATGTCTTGGTACCTCACCAAATGTCCCCTCATTTTTTCCTGTTTTTATGACTTTTGAAACAAAAACCAAGACCACACTAAGCTTTAACTGTTGGGTTCTTTCTTGGCAGAATTTTTCCCTAGATTGGTGTAAACAGCCAGACGTGGGCCTTCCCAAACCCGACCTGGTCCTATTCCTCCAGTTACAGCTGGCGGATGCTGCCAAGCGGGGAGCGTTTGGCCACGAGCGCTATGAGAACGGGGCGTTCCAGGAGCGGGCGCTCCAGTGTTTCCACCAGCTCATGAGAGACACAACTTTGAACTGGAAGGTGAGAATCCCAGAATTGCACACTAGGAACCATTGAGAAATGGTGCAGGGTTACACCCTGTGGTGACTGGCACAGTTGTGCCAGCGAAGCTGCTGCCGTTTCTGTCTGGTCTTCCCAGATGTGGAGCCCCGGGAGTCGTTTGGGGTTCTCAGTACCAGCAAATTTTTTTTTTTTTTTTTTTTTTTTTGAGACAGAATCTCGCTCTGTCACCCAGGCTGGAGTGCAGTGGCACAATCTCGGTTCACTGCAACCTCCGCTTCCTGGGTTCAAGTGATTCTCCTGCCTCAGCCTCCCGAGTAGCTGGGATTACAGGCACCTGCCATCATGCCTGGCTACTTTTTTTTGTAGAGACAGGCTGGTCTCCAACTCCTGACCTCAGGTGATCTGCCCGCCTCGGCCTCCCAAAGTGCTGGGATTATAGGCGTGTGCCACCTCACGCAGCCAGTGCCAGCAAATTCTAACCCCGTGAGTTTTGCTAAATGTTGACATTTGGCGCTTTGTCTGGTGGGTCAGGTGACAGTCTGCGCAATCCTCCACATCCTCAGCCCCTGTTCAGACACAAGCGCCTGCCTGCTCCTGCCACTGTGTCCTCTGGTGCGGGCCTCTCGCTGGGCATGGGCCCTGCAGCCGCACCTGGCTGTCTGAGTTTAGGAGGGTGCTGTGTGCTGGCTTTCCCTTCAGCCCTGCCTCCTTCAGTCTCAGCAGTCCCAGGTCTGGCTCCACTCTCTGTCCACTCCCAGGACGCTGGACTCTCCGCTCCCAGTGGACACGCAGGCCGGCCGCCTCTGCTCCTCCCAACCGCAGCCCCCACCTCTCCCCCAGACCCCGGTTGCCCGTGCCCACCACTGCCCACATGGCCTCTTTCTGGACGGCAGCCAGGGCTTCTGGCATGTCGGGCGCCAGCACTGTCGCTTGTGGCCACAGCCCGCGGAGCTTCAGTCCCTTGAGCTCCTCCACCATAGCAGGGCCAAGGGTCTCGCCCCAGCCCCACTGGCTGTGCCTGCAGATGATGCTGGTCACGCAGCTTTGCATTTCCCGGAACACAGGCGGGATAGCAGCGCCCTCTTCTGGCAGTGTGGGATTCTCTCTGGCAGTCATCTGCCTGGAGAGCCTCATCTTGGGCGGTTCTGGGCGACAGCTGTGTGGCTGCACAGTGGCCAGCGAGAGGCATCTGGGAAGGTGGCCCTTGTGTAGAGAGTCACTCTCCTTCCATCACGGTCACACCTCATGAAATGGTTAGATTCTTCCAAGTGCCTTCTACGCCCCTGGCAGATTTTCTAGAATTTGCTGTCCCAGAAGCTTGAGGAGGGTCCTGTGCCACCCGACAGCAGAAGCCGGGATGCCGTTGAGACACCAGCGCTTCTGAGTCCCTCTCACTGCCTGCCTTCTGGTGGAGAGAAGGCTGTCCTGCGGGCTCAGGCCCTCCCCACATTCCTTGCACCCTTCACGCCATTGTGCAGCACAGCTGTTAGGACCAAATTCATCTTCCCCTCAAGGATGATCAGGCCCAGTGTTGCACTGGTCCTGCTGTCTGGCTTCTGCTGCGGAAACTTCCTCACATTCCAGGCCGTGCCCAGGAGCCACAGGAGCGTGGGCAGGGCAGCGTGTGCCCTCTGCTCCGACTCGCCGCTTGCGAGCTGGAGGGACAGTCACTTCGACCTGGTGGGCTGCGTGGGCCTGGCTGTGCTGTGGGCTGCGCCTCAGTCCTGCAAGTGGGCACTCATCGGAGTTGGGGTCACAAGGAGGCCGAGGTCGGCTTAAAGCAGGAGTGGGCAGTTGGCATGTCATGTTTCTCCTGCATCAGGGCTGTGGCAGGAATGCCAGGTGACTCTGCTGTGGACACCGTCAAGGTTGAGGTTCCAAGAAAGGTGAGGTCACCACACTGTGCCAGGAGGTTCAGGTTGGCCTTCCAGAGCCCGGCCTGTGTGAAATCCCCACGAGCACAGAGGACAGAATGAAACGTGGTGTTTTGAGACAGGGTCTTACTGTGTCACCCAGGCTGGAGTACAGTGGTGCCACATTTTTCGTAGAGATGGGGTGTCCCTGTGTAGCCCAGGCTGGTCTTAAACTCCTGGGTACAAGCAGTCCTCCCTCATGGGCCTCCCAAAGTGCTGGGATTACAGGCGTGGGCTCCCGTGACCAGCCTGGAATGTGCTGATGAGCCTCTTTTTCTCCTGAAACCCCGGTGGGAACAGATGGTGGATGCTTCCAAAAGCATCGAAGCTCTCCATGAGGACATCCGTGTGCTCTCTGAGGATGCCATCCGCACCGCCACAGAGAAGCCGCTGGGGGAGCTGTGGAAGTAACCTGAGGCTGCCCACTGGAGACGCCTGTCCCTGCAGTCCCTCGAGAGGTGGGAGACTCGCGGAAGGCCCCGTCCCCAGCGGTATCCAGACCCAACTTCAGGAGCTCTTTCCCAGCAGCGAGATCTGCAGGCTGCCTCTTCTGCCCCGGAGCTGGGGTGCACTGGGGACCCCCATGGTGGGGACCTTGGCAGTGTGGACATGAGCAGAGCGATGGAGCGGTCTCCTGCCCTCTCCCCTGTCCTGATGGCACTCTGTTGTATTTTCTTACTGAAGTTCAGTGGTAACTCTGAGCAGTTTCATTGTGATCATTGTAAATGGTAATCAGTTGGAATTCTCCTAAATGTCTTCCAGACACTAGTAAAAATTGACCTGGAAATTGTTTGTGGAACGCTTCACTTTTTTTTTTTTTTTTTACAGCCCAGAGGTCCTTTATTTTTTTAACACCTATTATGCCATGAATTCATAGGGAATAGGTTCCAGCAGCTCAGGCTCCTTCCCATTGGTTCTCGCAAAGTGTGCTTCTCTGGGTGGAGCAGGCTGGCGCTTTAGTTGAACCCAGGTACCTTTCTCTTTGGGCTTCTTTCTTTTTCTGATCATTTTCCTTCACGCGTTTCAGGAAGCTATCTTGGCTCTTAGAGTGCTCAATACACACATTAATTCTCTTGGCAAGAATCTTGCCCTTGTTTGTTTACAGCAATGCCAACGGCATGCTGGGTAACACCGTAGACTTCCGGTTTTGCCATGTAACACTTGTGGGGCATTCCTTTTTGAACAGTACCCATTCCCTTGATGTCTACAATATCACCTTTCTTATAGATTCGCATATATGTGGCCAAAGGAACAACTCCATGTTTTCTAAAAGGCCTAGAGAACATATATCGGGTGCCTCTCCTCTTTCCCTTTGTGTTTGTCATTTTGGTGAATTACTGGAAGACAGCGGTTCCGGCCGAAAGGAGGAATGCTTCACTTTTCTTAGACTGAGGATGGAGCTGGCTTTGAATGGGAACCTCCGTCCCAGGAGAGAAGAGCCTTCATTGGGCCCAGCAGGGCCTTTCTGGACCTTGGTTCCTGCCTAGTTGAGGGAGTCCCACTGTGGGTCTGAACAGTCACAGCCATGCCCTGGGCGCACTGGGTCCAGCCAGGCTACATCCGAGTGTCATCACAGCTTACATCCTGAACGTACCTAAGTTAACTGCTATTTTCATTGCAACCCTGGAGCTTAACTTCTCATCCTATCAATCATTTATTTTTTATTTTTTTTTGGAAACGGTCTGTCGCCCAGGCTGGAGTGCTGTGGCACGATCGTGGCTCACTGCAGCCTTGACCTCCTGGGCTCAGGTGATCCTCCCACTTCAGCCTGCTGAGTAGCAAGGCCTACAGGCCTTCACCATGCCTGGCTAATTTTTTGTAGAGACAGGATTTCGCTATGTTGCCAACCAGGCTCGTCTTAAACTCCTGGGCTCAGTGATCCACCTGCCTTGGCCTCCCAAAGTGCTGGGAGTACACGCATGAGCCACCATGCCGGCCCATTGCATCCCCTTTTAAATGACACTTTTAGAAGGAATGATTTGACACTCTTGGTAGAATCTGTCCCACAGCACTCTCCGGGTAGACAGCAGCACACAGTGTGCTGGAGTAGAAGGCAGGCAGGGTCCCCCATCTGTGGGGGCAGCAGCTGTGGGTCTCAGCACCCTTCTGTGGCCAAGAGACAAATCCAGGCAGAACGACAGGATTTCACTCTTGGGTGAGCATTGCCAGGGGCTGTGGGATGGGCCTGGGTGAGGAACCTTCAGATGGGAGACTTTCCTGGACTATCCAGTGGGCCCAGTGTCATCACAGAGGCCTTTTTTTGTTGTCTTAAGACTGACTCTCGCTCTGTCGCCCAGGCTGGAGTCCAGTGGTGCAGTCTTGACTCACTGCAGCCTCTCTTTCCTGGGCTCAAGTGATCCTCCCACCTTAGCCTCCCAAAAGAGCTGGGATTACAGGCTGGCGCCACCATGCCTGGCCCATCACAGGGGTCCGTGTAACAGGGAGACAGGCGGTCCGAGTCAGGAAGTGAGATGCCAGCAGCAGAAGCCGGAGAGATGCCATGTTGCTGGCTGAGGCTGGAGGCAAGAGCCATGAGCCAAGCAGTTTCTGGCATCCAGGAGCTAGAAGGGCACAGCAGCGTTCTCCCCTAGAGCCCACAGCACCACGTGGCTGCCCTCCGGGTCTGGAAGAGGCTGTGCTGTTCCAGGCACTGAATGTGGTCATCTTTTAGAGCAGCCACAAGAAGCGAATACGAGCATCTGAGAGGCCACAAGTCCTCAGCCACCTCACCGGGGACCCAGCAGGGCCCCCTCCTGTCTGGCTTTGGGCCCTTCACACCTATACCAGGGCTGCCCACCGGGATGCACTGGCCAGAGTGAGCAATGTCCTCACCAAGCCCCCTGCTGTGCCCCAGGCATGGTCTCCCACAGGCCAGGACAGTCACTGCTCGCTTGGGGAAGGCTTTGCTGTGATTCAAATCGAGGCAAGCCCTGCAACTCCAGGCACTTTCTGCGACTTCCTCCTGCTGAAGAACGGGAACTGCCATTTTACTTCCCTAAAATCCTATTTCCCTTGCACTTTTTCCTTCTAGGGTTGTATGAGAGGACGGATGCCACGGCTCGTAGAGAGCCAGGCTGCAGGCAGGACAGACCCCCGCCAGGGCTGGGGACACACCTGCTCAGGCTCCCACAGCCCACCACACAGGCAGCCACATCCTTTACATGTGATACTACGGGCTAAAACATTCACTTATTTTTTTCTGGAAATCACATTCAATTATAACTTGAGGAAAAAATAGACACAAGGTTTGTTTTCTACTGAAACTTATTATTTGCCATTAAGAATTGCAAACTATACTACTAAGAACGAACAACATTCTCTTCATTAAGCCTTTTTCAAAACACACAAGACAAAGCTCCCCTTTGGTCAAGGTGTCCCACACACTCCCACTGCAGCAGGCCCCACAGCTCCCAGCACAGCGGCGCACCACGAACCCGGACACAGGGCCCAAGGAATGGAGATCGCCCCAGCCTTCCCTCCTTCCCCACCCCAACTACACCCAAGGGAGAAAGGATACGAGGAAATAAACTATGTCTTCAATGCTTGGGGGGGCTGGGGTGTCCTCTGCTACCCAGGTGGGCCGGTCAGTGCCGAGTGTCCGAGTGTCTGGCGAATGTCCGCAGGGATCTCTGGTTCCCCCACCTACACAAGCAGCAGCAGCAGCAGCGAGTCCTGCCAACACCGCAGTAGCTGCTCATGAGAAAGGTGCCCATGCTCCCCAAGCCCTCCTGTTTACATTTCCTAGCAGGGCAAAGCTACTTTCCCAGGACAGGCAGCAGAGCAGCGGGGCAGAGTGCACTCTGGGACCCAGGACAGCAGGTTACACAGGGTCAGGCGGTGGTGGGTGCTGGAATCAGGGCTGAGGTTCTGGAAATGCCATCAGGTGATGCCACCCTGTGGTGTCTGCCCACTACACACCACAAGGCTCAAGTGGTTTTCCCCTTTTGGCCCTAAACCACCTAACACCGCAGTGACATGGGAGGGCAATTCTCAGCAAGGCAAGGACACGGGGAAGGCTCCTGGGAGAGGCACGCCGTCCACCCTCAAGCCTGTCACAGGTGGAGGCCCTGCCCCACCCGTCACCACACCTGGGGAAGCTGCCACAGAATGCCACAGCACTGGAAAGGGACACTCTGAGGGCAGGCTCCAGCAGCAGCTCCAGGACAGCCAGCCGCCCTTCTGCCCAGGACGCCCACGCCGTGTCCCGTGCACGCCATCTTCAGGTTTCCCACACACCCACTTCCTGAATACTTTTCTCCCCAAAGCAAGGAGGAACCTTGCCTTCGTTCCTCCAACCTCATCTCCCACTGAGGTAGCCCTTGGTGAGCCAGGCTGGGCAGACAGGACACAGCGGTGGGCGCTCCCCTTGAGAGCAGCCCAGTCCTTGGGCATGGGGCTGCAGCGTGGCTGTCGCTCCTCTCACGCCAGCCTGCACGGGTCTTCTGAGACTCTGACTCAGGAAGCGCCCCACAAATTCATGTCTGTGTCTGACAACTTCAAACAGGCCTTTAATTCCAAACCAACCACAGAACCGGCGCCTGGGAGCAAGTGGGACTGAGGCCCAGGCGCTAACGCGGGGCTGGCAGTGTCGAGAGAACGCTCTGGAAGCTCCTAACAGACGGCTCTGCGTGCAGATGCACAGGCCCTGACGGGCACTCTGAGCTGGGCAGTCTGACACCAAGCAGTAAGGCCTCCCGGGCAGCGCAGCCTCAGTCCACGAGCAGAGCGGGTGGCCCTCTGGGGGGAGGCAGCACGGGGCGCGGCCCTCGGCAGGCGAGCGGGCGGGATGGATGAAACGTGGCGGCACCAGGAGCCCCAGGCTCTCACAGGTGCCACCCCCGACCCCAGGATTTTCAAAGGGACAGGATTTCAAAGTCTTCATCTTCTGAGTCGAAGAATCTTTCCAGTCGCTCTACATCAGAAGAATCTAGAAGGAACAGGACACAGCTCATCAGGCATCTTGGGTGGGACACCTGGGTGTGAGTCAAGTGCTCTTGGCGCGGGGCGGACTGAGCAGCGCCTGCTCTGCAGCCCACAGACAGCTGTCCCCATGCGAGTGTGAACAGGCCTGGGGGGTTGTGGAGACCTGCGGATGGGGGGAGGGAGCAGAGAAGAGGAACAGGACAGGGTGAGGAGGGCAGGGGGCGGCCGGCACAATCTCAGGCCTGAGGGGGCCTCTGTCCCACGTCTCCCTCGCTGCACCCTGACCCTTGTGGTCATCAGGAGTGGTTCCATTGTCATTGCCTTGTAGAGTTTCTCACAGTGAGACAGGCATGAGGAGGACGAGCTCACGGCCACTCACTTCATTGCACGAGCCCAGGCCGGCTCCTTCGGCATGCTGGTCATGGTCCAAGGGGTCTACGCCACCCATGGCCAGTGGTGCCCAAGTGGACCAGTCCCCCACCCAGGACTGCGTCATCACAGAGCCTGCATGTTCTGTCTGCTCCAGAGCCCTGAGGACTCCATGGGAGCACGCCCAGCTCCACAGTGCCCTGGGCAGGCAGCGCAGGTGGGGAAGATGAGGTGGGTCCTGGGCTGCTGGGCGCAAGCTTGGAGGAGGGGACGCTCCACTCCATACCTGGTCTCACAGGCAAACCACTGCCAAGTGCTCACGGCTCAGGCTCACACACACCTTAATGGTCAAAACCAAGGGGGCCAGGACTGGGGAAGCAAGGGCACAGATCGTACCCCCGAGGGACCCCACCTGGACTTGCCAGCTCTCACCTAGGGACAGGTTCAGGACGTCGGGGCAGGCCAGGTGTGAAGGCTGCTGCTCCACCAGCTCAAACATGGGCAGGGCGCCTCCGAGCAGAGACAGCTATTAGCGAGACATGGCCGTTAGGTGCAGCCTCACCCCAGTCCTTGCTGCAGCCAAGAGAAAGGGGCCGGCCGGCCACAGCCAGTGGACAAACCTGACTGTCATCCCATCTCACTGATGAGAAAACAGAGGTAGCTTCCACACTAAAGGCTACATGAGAACCCAATGTGGTTATCAACACACAGCAGTCTGACTGCAATGGCAGAGGAGGGTGGGCCACACGCACTAGGCCAGCGCAGCTCAGCACCCCATCACCACCCCCATCTCAACAGGAGATGAGGATGCTGGAAATCCCATTCTAAAGTCAACACGCAACATCCGTCCCCAGGGTTGTTAACCGTGTTGCCAGGTGGGCAATCCGGGACGCCCCACCCTGTTCAGCCACATAGCTGTGCCAGGCGGGACAAAGCTCCCCACGGCCCAGTGAGGCTGCCTGAGACCTGGACGCTGGCCTTTGACCCCTGCACACCCCCGGGTGGCTCAGCTCGGCTGTGGGTGGTGGGGCGGCTACAAACCTTTTTGACTTGCTGGCACCAGTCGTTGAAGTCATCTTCAGTCTTACAGAAAAACCCCTAAAACGACATGACGATGAGCAGAACAGGACACCCCCATCTGCATTCAGTCTTACAGAAAAACCCCTAAAACGAAATGACAAGCAGAACAGGACACCCCCATCTGCAGTCAGCTAAGAGGTGGGGGCTTCCATTCCCACTGCCAGTGGCACAGCAGAGGCCCCCAGCATGCAGGTGCTGGACACTCCAGCCTGCCTTGGCTCCTGTGGCCGGGAACAGAGCTCCGAGGGTGCCCTCTGCATGGCCCCCTGCACCAGTGCCTGGCTCCCCTCAGGCTCCACTACGTTGCTGTGCCTTGATTCACCCATGAGATGTTATGTGGTGTGCATTTGTTAAACCTCACCCAATCTTCCGGGAATGAGGCAGTGTTTAAATGTGGGTGTGACGAAGGTGGCGCAGGAGTGGGTGGAGGGACTGCCCATGTCTTTAAATGTGGGTGTGAGGGGGACACACTCACCATGGCTCACACTCATCCATGCACACTCAGCACGTGCCTACACACACTCACATCCAGACACACGCTCTCCGGGCCACTCAAAGGCCATGAAGGCTGCACAGGAGGTGGTGCCTGGGGGAGGGACGTGAGGGTGCAAGGACACAGTTCAGGCTCTTGTGCCCTTCAGATTCCCAACCACATGAACACAGTACTTATCCCAGCATGTTGAAAAAAAAAAGCAAAAATCCAAAAGTTTTCCTCGTCATTCCCAAACAGCATTCAGCACAAAATGCCTGTGTGCTCAGGTGGCCGCCACGTACCACAGCGATGGACGGGTCAAGCTCTGCGATGCTCATGCGGCACGGCGGGTGCTGGCAGTGGAAGCTCTCGTCCGGGATGAAGCAGCCGTCAGTGGGCTCCACGGCTGGCTGCGTGGTGTGGGGGTCCAGGTAGATGAGCTCCTCACCTGGGCGGCCGAGCCAGCAGAGGAAAGGGACAGAGGAGGCCGCGCTTCAGACCCACTGCACCCACATCACGCTGAGAAGCAGTGGGCAGGAGGTAGGGAGGGAGCCGAGGGCACCAGACCATCAGGGAAAGGGGCACACAGGAGGCCGCCCGCAACCAGGCTGAAAATGCCTCAGGGCATGCTGCTTTTCCACCAGTGGGCTCAAGTGGCCACCTGGAGTGTGGGACCTGCTCACAGAATGCCCTTCAAGGGCACACGCCCACAGGGACACGGTGGGAACCCTGGACTCACCAACGTAGCCGATGAAGTAGTGGGCGCTGTTGGGCTTCCCTCCGATGACGCCCAGGGACTGGGGCATCATGAAGCAGTGCTGTGGAGGGCGGGGGACTGAGCACAGGTCCCAGGCGGGAGCAGACGGTCCCCCCACCCACTGCCATAGGGGGCCCAAGGGCCTGCTGAGGCCCAACTGGGTGACACAAGAGGGGACAGGAGAGGACATGGTCCCAAAGAGCTTACTGTCCAGGAAAGACCACAGGACATCCCACAGGCACAAGAAACCCAATCTGCAGGCTCAGCTCAGGGAAGCTTCATGTCGGAGGTGGGCTTTGGGGAGGCTGGGAGTGAGGGGTGCTGGCAGATGTGAGCAGGGGTGGGGGAGGCGGCCCTGATGAGTGCTTTGACCTGACAGGGCAGAAGCGATGAAGACAGGGCCTATGTGTGGGGGCAGCTGAGACACCACAGGATGGGCAGAAGGCTGGAGGGAGGGGCCAAGTTCAGACAACTGAATAATTTTAACAGAAAGCCACATTTCAGTTCCATACAAATGTGTCTCCTTGGTCTAAAATTTGAGTTAACTGAAAAAAGGATGGTTTTCCCTTCTGCTTTTTTTTTTTTTTGAGATGGAGTCTCACTGTCACCCAGGATGGAGTGAAATGGCATGATCTCGGGTCACTGCAAGCTCCGCCTCCTGGGTTCAAGAGATTCTCCTGCCTCACCCTCCTGAGTAGCTGGGACTACAGGCGCACGCCAGCACGCCCAGCTAATTTTTATATTTTTAGTAGAGACGGGGTTTCACCATGTTGGCCAGGCTGGTCTCAAACTCCTGACCTCGTGATCTGCCCGCTTTGGCCTCCCAAAGTGCTGAGATTACAGGCGTGAGCCACCGCGCCGGGCCGCCTTTTGCTTTCATGACATGGGGGAGCCTGTGGCTGGAGCTCCTCACAGAGCCCTGCCCATCCCCAAGCCCTGCCCACAAGTCCCTTCCTCACAGGCCAACCCACCCTCCGAAGGGAGCTCAGGCCAAGAGGGCCGTGGGGGAGAGGGGCAGGCGTGGCCGGGGCACAGTGGAGACCCAGGAGAGGGCAGAGCTCCCTGTCAGGCTGAGGAGTGGTATCTGGTTCCGAGGACCCCCTACAAGCGCCTCATGCTTTCATCCTCGACATTCGCCTTGACACTTGCAGAACCAAAGCAGCACGCGCCTATCAATGGATGTGCCTCACGCCCACTCACCCCTTGGGAAATGGTGTAAACCACGGTTGTTTACTCCCCCCCGAGAGCCGGCTGCACAAATGGCCACGTGACGACGACGCGCTGAAAGTGACTAAAAACTGGGAGAAGGGGACGGGGACCCAGGGCTAGCGCCGCACGGCAGGACCCACCTTCAGCGTCTCCACATAGGCCTCGTTGATGTCCGTGAGCCCCAGGCGCAGGGGAATGAGAAGTACCAGGGGTCTCCATGGCGACAGCCTGTTGGTGACCTCAGCTCCGGCAGGGAATCCGTTGCAGTGCCGGTCGGAATCTGCAGGAAACGCAGTGGCGCCTGCACAGGGAACACTGGTCCTGCACAACCTTCCTAGAAAGGGAGACGTGTTTTCACTAACCAAGCAGACCTGCACGAAAGTGCTCCCACAAGCAAGCAAATGATTGTGTAACAGCAAAAGGGCAGTACAAAGCCAGGTGCTTACAGTGAAATTCAAACTTGGAAAATATAGAAAAGTGTAAGAAAACCTTTTCATAATCTTGCCACCCAGAGAAAAAAGAAATATTTTCTATGCATACTTAATTCAAGAGTTTTATTGTGAAATAAAGCACACACACAAAACGGTGCAAGAAAAAGCCACGTGCACTTGAGAGGAAAATCACAGAAGTATCCACGCAGCCTGCCAGCCTGTACCCACGCAGCCCACCAGCCTGGCTAGTGCCAGCACAGCCAGAACCCGCTCCCTCCGGGCCTCCTCAGCAACCCCTTTCCTTGCTCCCACCCCTTCCGCCTACACACACCCGTGAGTCAATGGTCCGGAGGACACATCAGCCGGAGGGTGCGGTGATGGGAGAAGACGCTCCGGGAGCATGGAGCATGCCCGGCGTCTAGATCGAGGGTTCTCAACGCCACTCCCCACTCAAAGGAGCCAGGCTGGTTCCAGGGCCAGGCAGGGAATGTTCAGAGGCGCCTGCAGCATCTGCTTAACCCAGAACGTAAGGGAGGGCTCAAAACATAAACAAAAAACGCCAGAACACGGCAAAAGACACCATGAGACTGAGGTGGCCACCGGCCAAAGGTGGGACCGTCAAGCATCAAAAAGATGGGCAGTGACGGGTGACAGTGACAGGTGACAATGACCGACAGGTGACAGTGACAGACAGGGGACAGTGACAGGTAGCACATGCACACTAAGTGATGGGAGAAAAGGCGGCTCTTCTCAAGAACGCCAACCAATAAACGTGAAAGGAAAGGACAGGCTAGAAAAACCACCATTACCAGGCAGCAGTCACACAGCTCACCAGGACACGCTCAGGGTCCCCACTGGATTATTCATTAATTACAAAGGAAAAAAGACAGCATCTCCGGGGATCTGACATAGTGTCCCACTGCAGGCCCTGGACGGGATGGCAGAGGACACTGCCACCCAGAGGCTACTCTCAGCCACAGGCTCAACCCAAGCCCAGCTGTGAGGAAGCAGACAAATCCAGCGTGCAGGATGGTCAGCTGACCCGAACTCTTCAAAAATGCCACGAAGCAGCAACGACAACAACAAAGAGGCAGAACCTTCTCAATTAAAGACTAGAAAGACATCGCAACTACATACACACAGCACCGGACCCTCAACCAGGAACACAAATCAGCTGCACGGGTTGTTCCCGGGACAGCAAGGGGACAAGACGGACCCTGGTTAGTCGTGGCGTCACCTCTTTTGTGGTGATGAGGCTGTGTGGCTCTGAGGAACACTCTCATTCGTAGGCTTGCTCATAAAAATCAAGCGTGTCAACATACAATTGGTGGATCTAGGTGGAGGGTTTGTGGCCATGACTCACTGAACTTTTTTGTAGGACTCAAATTTCTCAAAACAGACAACTGGAAAACAAGGATTCTGAGACAGAAATTTTTAAATTTCTTTTAGAGACAGGGTCTCACTCTGTCACCCAGGCTGCAGTGCAGTGGCGCAATCACAGCTCACTGCAGCCTCAAACACCTGCGCTTAAGCAATCCTCCTGCCTCAGCCTCCCGAGTAGCTGGAATAACAGGTGTGGGCCACTGTGCCCCACTGATTTTTTTTTTTTTTTTGAAGCCGATTCTCTGTCGCCCAGGCTGGAGTGCAGTGGCATAATCTCGGTTCACTGCAACCTCCGCCTTCTGGGCTCAAGCAATTCTCCTGCCTCAGCCTCCCCAGTAGCTGGGATTACAGGTGTGTGTCACCATGCCCAGCTAATTTTTCTATTTTTAGTAGGGACGGGGTTTTGCCATCTTGGCCGGGCTGGTCTTGAACTCCTGACCTCAAGTGATCTGCTCGCCTCAGCCTCCCAAAGTGCTGAGATTACAGACATGAGCCACTGTGCCTGGCCTGATTTTTCTGTTTCTTACAGACAGGGAGTTGTCCAGGCTGGTCTCAAGCAACCCTCCAACTCAGCATCCCTGAGGGGTGGGATTACGGGTAGGAGCTACCATGCCCAGCCTTAAGGGAGTTGTTTGGGTTTCTGTTTGGTTTTTGAGACAGGGTCTTACTGTCACCCACGCTGGAGTGAAGTGGTGCAATCACGTCTCACTGCAGCCTCAACCTCCCAGGCTCATGCGATCCTCCCACCTCAGACTCCTGAGTAGGACTACAGGTACATGCCCCTATGTCCGGCTAGTTTTTTTTTTGTTTTGTTTTGTTTTGTAGAGATGAGGTTTTACCATGTTACCCAGGCGGCTGGTCTCAAACTCCTGGACTCAAGCAATTTGCCTGCCTCCACCTCCCAAAGTGCTAGGATTACGGGCGGGAGCCACAGCGCTTAGCCAAAGGAGGGATTTTAACTTTGATTTTTTAAACATATATGTTATTGCTTCAAAGAGCCAGTTCTAATATGTTAGTTCTAATAAATTTTTTTAATTTTAAAATTTATTTTTAAAATATTTTATAGAATGAGGTCCAGGCACAGTGGCTCACACCTGTAATCCCAGCACTTTGGGAGGCCGAGGTGGGCAGATCATGAGGTCAGGAGATCAAGACCATCCTGGCCAACATGGTGAAATATGGTGAAACCCCATCTCTACTAAAATACAAAAAATTAGCCAGGTGTGGTGGTGGGCACCTGTACTCTCAGCTACTCAGGAGGCTGAGGCAGGGGAATCACTTGAACCTGGGCAGCAGAAGTTGCAGTGAGCCAAGATCACGCCACTGCACTCCAGTCTGGCGACAGAGCAAGACTCTGTTTCCAAAAAAAAAAAAGACATCTGGCTATGCTGCCCAGGCTGGCCTTGAATTCCTGGCTTTAAGCCATCCTCCTGCCGCAGCCTCCCAAAGTGCTGGGATTACAAACATGAGCCACTGCACCAGGCCTAATACATTTCTTCCTGGCCGGGCGCGGTGGCTCACGCTTGTAATCCCAGCACTTTGGGAGGCCGAGGCGGGCGGATCACGAGGTCAGGAGATCGAGACCACGGTGAAACCCCGTCTCTACTAAAAAATACAAAAAATTAGCCGGGCGCGGTGGCGGGCGCCTGTAGTCCCAGCTACTCGGAGGCTGAGGCAGGAGAATGGCGTGAACCCGGGAGGCGGAGCTTGCAGTGAGCCGAGATTGCGCCACTGCACTCCAGCCCGGGCGACAGAGCGAGACTCTGTCTCAAAAAAAAAAAAAAAAAAAAAAATACATTTCTTCCTTCAAATCATTAATTTCTGTGTTTGTCTTTAATACCATTCTTTGGTTTCTTCAGTTAATTTTGCTTTTTACGAATTCTTGAGTTGTATGCTCATTTCATTAATTTTCACTTTGTAAAAGAACCCATATACTAGTATTGAAGGTACACAGGTTTTCTTCTGAGTTCTGTACACATCAGATTCAGAGAGTTATGGTCTGCACACTTGACTTTTTTGAGGTTTCACATTTCCAGGCAGCAGGGTTGTATCCTTTTTTCATTTTATTCTGCATTAGTTTCATAGAAATTCCCAGGTACGCTCTGCTGTCACAATCTAGGGTTTGACAGTATCTACTAAACTCTGTTTATTGTGTTATCTGGGTCCCCTGTAGCTTTGATCTTTCTATATCTAATCTGTTAATTATTCTGTTTTCTATATATTTTGCTTTATTATTTTTTGTTGTTTTGGTTGAGATAGTCTTACTGTGTCACACAGGCTGGAGTGCAGTGGCATGATCTCAGCTCACTGTAGCCTCCACCTCCCAGGTTCAAGAAATTCTCGTGCCTCAGCCTCCCGAGTAGCTGGGATTACAAGGGCATGCCACCATGCCCAGCTAATTTTTTTTTTTTTTTTTTTGTCAGTAGACACAGGTTTTACGACGTTGACCAGGCTGGTCTTGAACTCCTGACCTCATGTGATCTACCCACCTTGGCCTCCTGAAGTGCTGGGATTATAGGCGTAAGCCACCGCGCCCGGCCCGCTTTATTGATTTTGAAGTTATGTTTTGGTAGAAAGACTTCCCAGTGGTGGCATTTTCCTGCTGACTCATGCTTTGTTACCTGCACAGACCCTACTGTCTCAGGAACATGATCGAACACACGGATCCGCTCGAGGGCTGATGTGTAGCCGGGCCGGTTGCTTCTGTGCCTGCAAAGCCCAGCACTGAGTGTGTGACCTACCACGTCACAAACACCCTGCTGTCAACAGGGTGCAACGTGCTTTTGCCTATTCCTGCCACCACTTGAAATTTTCTCATGTTCTCTTTATACTTTGAACACATTTCACATTTCTATTTCTCTATCAATGACAACTACACAGTACATATACCTACTGTCACCTCATGAAGCCAGGTCTTTTCCCAGCATTCTAAACATTTTCCGGTAGCATCTGGTGTGGCACGAAGACGAAGTGCCCTGGACAGTTGAGACTCTGCCTTTCTTCAAAGCAGCTTAGTAGTAACACCATTATTTGGATGTTTAGAGAAGTTTCCCTCATTTCTGCAATTGGGAAATACTATCAGGAACATGCATGTTTAAGTACGTCTGAAAAAAATGTGGAGTCTTTAGCTCTAAGGACTCAACTCTCACCAATGCAGGGGAATTTCTCCTATTCCTTCAGGGGTCAACTCTCCCGAAAAGTTCCAATTCACACACTCTGCTTTCAGCTGCCTCTATTTTGCTGCACTGCCTCTCAGAGAGTTGAGTTTCAGCTACCGTGACTCTCCTCCCCACTCTGTTTCTCTGACTGTGCTTGCTCTGGTATTTTCTTTCATTGGAGTCATTTGTCCTCACTGCCAGACTGACACGTTTTCCAATCTGTATTTCCTCCCTACATTCAGTGACATTCTGTCTACTGTCGTTAGAAAGGTCTAAGCCCGTCAACGTTAAGGACAAGAAGAGCATGCTAAGGATGTCCTGGCTGGCCTTTGACTGGGGGTGGACAGAAGGATGAGCAGGGGCGCAGATGGGCTGGTGGACAGGGACACTGTAGGCAGTAAGGTCTCCCCTTACCCCACAGGCTTCACCTAAAATCTGAGTGGGAACAGCGTCAGGCAGCTCTTTCGCTGGAGGAAGAAGCTTTAGTGGAATTTCTGAGTGGGAACACCGTCAGGCAGCTCTTTCGCTGGAGGAAGAAGCTTTAGTGGAATTTCTGAATGGCATCAGCCTTCTCCTGTCTAACTGCTTCTTCCACAAGCAGTTCTGAGAAACTAGAAGAAAAGTCCTTGCTTGGCCAAGGACCTGTCTCTCTAGCTTCGGCTTTGCGGACTTCTTTCTCAGACGTCCTCCCTTGCGCACTCTTACCAGCACAACTGAAAAAAGCAGTCTGCTTCCTGCCTTCCCCCCACTACTCCCTCCTGGGGCTTTTGGTAGGGGTCATTCAGAACGACCCCGATGTCCTCCTCACAACACCACGCCACACTCAGGAACCCAGAAACCCAGGCCTTGTGCATCAATGCCAGTGCCTTTGCTGGCTGGATGTGGATGCCCTTCTTCCTAAATGGGGGCGTCAGGCACCTTCCACATGCGCCTATGAGGAACAGTATCCTTTCAGGCAGCTGACGCAGTGAGACTAAGCCGGTCAGACCAGGCAGCCTCCACATCCTCCCGGGAGCCGCCATCCCCAGGGGCTGAGAAATGCAGATTCAAGTTCTTCCAGGACCTGACCCCACCCTCACTCTGACAAGCCACGTTTCAGCAGCACTGCTTTGGGCAGCCCTGAGACTGCCGAAGAGATGGAGCTGGAGTCCACACAGTCGAGCTGCCCCCAAGACTCCTTCCCGTGCTACCTGCACCCAGAGGACGGAGATTCTAGGAAGCCCTGATCCGTGCGCCTTCCTGGCCACTGCACCCAGTCAACAGCCTCCCTAATCTGAGGCCAGGGACTGAGGTGTGACTTGGTAAGATGCTGAGCATGGGTAAGGAATGAGGGGGTAAGTGATTTCCCCAAAAACGGGAGGGAGGGTGGGGGAGTGAACAGGGAACTAAGGTGTAATAATATATTGTGTAGCCAGTTAATCATTATAATGCTGTCGCTCATGTCCAGGAGAAAATACTTAGGAAACTATGTAAGTTTTTGAAAAGCACAGGAGAAATACTGAGAGTTAAGAATGTCAAAATGCTCATATGAGTTATTTCTGAGTGGTAAAATCAGTAATTTTTCTCTTTCTTTGTACTCTTCCTATGTTTCCAATGTTTTATAAAAATTTCAAGAAACAGAATGGAGGGAAAAGGCAGATGGAAGAAAAACACCCTTTGGTTATGACCCCAAGTTCAAGTCTCTGAGGAACAGAATCCTGGAAGGGGAGCCTGCTGCAGCAAAGCTCTCAATGCTGCAGAAGCCGGCCTCACTCTCCCTGAGAAAGTCCGGCCTCACCCCCCTCACTGTGTCACGACGCCCCCGAGGACGGCCAGACTACGAAGAAACAGAATGGAGAGGCAGGGAAGGGGTGCGTCTGTGACCCAGCACACACCTGTGTGGTGACCTGGCACACCCAGACACAGGGCAGTACCCACTCTCACTGTGAATCTGTGCGCAGTTACGGCTGTGGCTCTGAATGAGGTATTTTTTTTTTTTTGAGACGGAGTCTCATTCTGTGGCCAGGCTAGAGTGCAGTGGCGTGATCAAGGATCACTGCAACCTCCCCCTCCCCAGGTTCAAGCGATTCTTCTGCCTCAGCCTCCCGAGTAGCTGGGACTATAGGCGCATGCCACCATGCCCAGCTAGTTTCTGTATTTTTAGTAGAGACGGGGTTTCACCATGTTGGCCAGGCTGGTCTTGAACTCCTGACCTCATGATCCACCCGCCTTGGCCTCCCAAGGTGCTGGGATTACAGGCATGAGCCACTGCGCCCGGCCTAAATGAACCCTTTCTTATGGAAAATTGGATTCAAGGCAATAGCCTACATGTAGAACTTCAATAAAATTGGAATTGGAGTTTTGAGAAGTTCCTTGGGAAAAAGGTGGCCGTGAGTAAAAAAGGTAGTGAGGCATATTTAAGAGTTCCCAGCTTGGCTACATCATGGAAAGTGAAACATCAATTTGGAACTTACTCAATGAGCCCATTTGTTAAAACTGAGCCACCATTTTCCTCCTAGATGTAAATGTTGCCACGCCTAGGTTCCTTCAGGGTTGCAGCAGACCTTTCTTCCAGAAAGCTGAAAAGAGCTCTGCCTTCACGATGTGCCTTTGCTCGAGATGGTTGCACATCAAGGCACGCGAAAGAACTTCACCAGAATTCCCACACGAGGGCGCCCAAGCACAGCACGCCTTCACAAATGATTTGTAACCAAGACACAAAACATGACGTGAGATACCAAGTCACGGCCTCCAGAGAGCCTGGGCTCTCCTCTCTTGGTATGACCGCCGGGATAGGAGAGCGAGGCCACCGTGCATCTGGCTTGGCACGCAGGCCCCACGGAGCGCCTGCACGGCACGGGGCGACTGACAACACTCGCCGAGGCTTCCGTGGGGACTCAGGCGAGGAAGTGTGTGTGTTGCCCATAATTTCAACTTTCTTGTTCATGGAAACCCCGAGCCACTTACTGATTTCCTCCATCACCACAGTGTTGTCCATTGCAATGTGGACCGCCAAGGAGCTCCACGTGTCGAAGACAGCAAGCTTCCTGCAGAGATAGGAGAATGACCATAAGCTTTTGTACAATTCAAAGACGGTTCATCTTGGCAGTGACAGCTGTGGGAAGGAGCGTTCGCGTTAGAGGTGCTTCTCGGATGAGAAGGGCCAAGGCTCCTAAAGTCCGGGGCACAGCCAATGCCACAGACAGGAAGAAAGCTGTAGGTAAATCTGCTTCTTCTCGCCTGAGGCCCAGAGGTCCTGCCCTTGCCCCAGCCTCCATTCATAGAGAGCACACGCAAGAGGCTTTTGAGCGGCCTGGTTTCCTGGTCTCACTGGCACAGAGGCAGGAACTAGAACACGAACCCAGCTCTGAGACGCTGTGGGTTTTGCCAACTTTGAGGCAGGCCTCCCCAGCACCTTCACGCTCTGCTCTGCTCTCCCCTCCACCAAACACGCTGAGCTGACAACCAAGGAATCTGAGTCCTTACAGAGAAACCTGCAGCTTAGTGGGAAGCACGACTGTGCACGCCAGTGAGGAGGAACTGTGGCCGCGGATTTCCCGTTCTGAGGGAAGGGCAGATTCTGCAGCCAAAAGTCTAACGGGACTCTGATCTCATCTCAGGTCTGGTGGAGGTGGGGTCAGAGGACCTCAACAAAAGGTAAAACAACAGAAAAGGCCCTGAGGCAGCAAGGACCTGGTGCTCCTGGGGGCAAAATGCAAGACCTGTGGAGGCAGGTTGGGTGGGGGTGGAGCACGGGACTGGGGTGACCACACAGAGCCCCTCCCAATGCCTAAGCCCAGAGGGGACACTGGGAGGACAGCCTGCCCCCCCACTGTCCCCTCCCCCACCACCTTCCTCCTCCTATCTCCGGCCCAGCTGCAGTGCTGAAGATGGGAGGACAGCCTGCTTCCCCGCCCCACCCCCACACCACCTTCCTCCTCCCACCTCCAGCCCAGATGCAGTGCTGAAGACGCACCCACACACAAGGGACACAGCAGCACTGGCAAAGCTGACCTGACGGAGGGCAAACAAGGAAGCAGCAGCCACGTGGGCCGGTGGTCAACACTGTGGAGAACAGTAACGCAGGAACGGGGAGTGGCGCTACTAACGTGGCCACAGGGAAGACCTTGGTGCTAAAGGGTACCTGGGCAGACATGGGGCGCAACCCAGGCAGGTGTGGGGGGAACAGGGTCCAAGTGCCAGGCACCACACATGCAAAGGCCCTGAGGCTGGTGTGTCCCAGGAGCACAAGGTGTCATGCCAGGGAGGTGGGGTAGAGCCCCGCCTGAGTCAGCAGCTAAGTGCCAGGGCGGTTCAGGGCAGAGTGGTGGCCAATGTGTTTTATGCAGATGGCTCTGCTGTTATTTGCTAAAGAGACTCCAGGATGACAAAGAGAGAAGGAAGATCAACAAGAAGGAAGAAGATGGGGCCGGGACCAGCACAGGGAGTGAAAGGATGAACACTGGTCAGAGTCTGGACATATTTCGAATGGGCCCACTGAAAGAAAGAGGAATTGGTATTTTGAATGGGCCCATTGAAATAAAGAGGAATTGGCCAGGCGCAATGGCTCATGCCTGTAATCCCAGCACTTTGGGAGGACGAGGCAGGTGGATCATGAGGTCAGGAGTTCAAGACCAGCCTGGCTAACATGATGAAACCTTGTCTCTACTAAAAATACAAAAATTAGTTGGGCATGGTGGCACGTGCGTGTAATCCCAGCTACTGAAGAGGCTAAGGCAGAAGAATTGCTTGAACTGGGACCCGGGAGATGGAGGTAGCAGTGAGCCCAAGATTGCACCACTGCACTCCAGCCTGGGCTACAGAGCTAGACTCCGTCTCAAAAAAAAAAAAAGAAAGAAAGAAAGAGGAGTCCTGGCCGGGTGCGGTGGCTCGTGCCTGTAATCCCAGCACTCTGGGTGGCGGAGGCAGGTGGATCACGAGGTCAGGAGTTCAAGACCAGCCTGGCCAACATGGTGAAACGCCGTTTCTACTAAAAATTAAAAAAATTAGCTGGGCATGGTGGCGGGTGCCTGTAATCCCAGGTACTGGGGAGGCTGAAGCAGGAGAACTGCTTGAACCAGGACCTGGGAGGCGGAGGAAGCAGTGATCCTGAGATCACGCCACTGCATTCCAGCCTGGGCTACTGAGCTAGACGGTCTCAAAAAAAAAAAAAAAAAAAGAAAGAGGAGTCCTGGCCAGGCACGGTGGCTCACGTCTGTACTCCCAGCACTTCAGGAGGCTGAGGCAGGAGAATCACTTGAATCCAGGAGGCAGAGGCTGCAGTGAGCCGAGATCACACCACTGCACTCCAGCCTGGTGACAGAGCAAAACTCCATCTCCAAAACAAAGAGGGGTCTACAAGAATCCCAGATTTTGGTCTGAGCACCTGAAGGACCACTGTAGGAGAAGCAGGCTGGGGCCAGTACGAGCTCTGGCTGTCGGGTCACCATCCTCACAGATACCCAGGTGGAAATGCAGAATAAGCAGCTGGACCTGAGCCTGGAGTCCAGGGAGAAATCAGCCCTGGAAGCCGTCCGTGTGCCTGGGTGCCACAGCACGTGCAGGTTGGGGAGCATCATCCAGCAACAGGGGCGGGGGCTGGTGGGGACCGGGCAGGGCACCAGGAGAAACAGTGAGCATGGCGAGTGGCCTGGTGCTTCCAGAGAAACAGCGCTGACTTGACGGGGCCACGCCAGGCAGCAGCGAGAAGTGTGAGTGGAGGGTGTGGTGGGGGCTGGGGAGCTGCTGGACAGAGGACTCTGAAGGACACGCAGGGACTGAGCAGGTGCCACGCCAAACACAAGGAGGGCCCAGGAGACGGAGGGAGCAGCAGGCTGGGGATGTGGGACGGGGGTGACGTGCGATGTGGGAGAGACAGACTTGTGCAGGACCCCAGGGAACCTGACAGAAAAGCTGGGTGGAGACAGTGACTGCCATGCTGAGGAGAAGGCTGTGGGTGAGGGGAGACAGGGCCATTTCAGGAACGTGGAACGTGGGGTGCCTGAGGGCCTCGAGTGGGATACGGAACAGGCAGACGCAGAAGGAGAGGCTTCAAGGGAGCCGTGGCTGAAGACAGGCTGGGGAGATGCTGGCCCTTGGACCAGTGGGGAGGAGACCCTGAGGGGACAAGTCCTGGGGGAACTGGCCAGAGCCTCCCCAAAAATGCTGGGATGCCAGGACACATGGAATCAGACCAAATGACCCTGGATGGGTCAAGAGGAATGAAGAGGGGACACGAAGCTGAAACCACAGGCAAGTTTCTGGAACTGCAGGGAGGGTCATCTCAGAGGAATCTGGGGGGGCGGGCATGCAATGGGGATGAGTGAGGCGTGAGAGGGAGCAGGTGCAGAGCAGATGCAGAGCAGACTTTCAGACGTTGAGGTGCATGGGAAGGTGAGCGAGGCTACAGGGAGTCTCTGGGTAAAGTGAGAAAGGCAGGTGGCAAGGCCCGTGGAGGGCAGCCTCCAACAAGCCCGCAGAGGTGGAAGGGCCTGGCACCCACACAGACAGGCTGCAGACTAGCTTCAGCTGCCCATCCCATCAGAAGCCACCATTACAGGTGGCTCCACGTGGCAGACAAAGAACAAGGGTCCAGTGTGCCAGCCAGGATGTGGACTATGCCATTCATTTTGTTAGAAAACATAAATTCCTATTCACAAGACCCCTTGACATAGTCATCTCTGAGAAACCTTCCGAGGGCCATGAAGTAAATAATTAGAGACCCCTGATTTCCTGTAGCCATGAAGACTCAAGGAGAATTTAACCCCCAGGGAACATCCCTGCTGCCCCCATGCTCGGCAGTGGAAGTGCAGTACATACTTGAGGACCTGGGCGACAGTGTTCGGCCCGTACCACTGGCCTATGGACTTGCCTTCGCCAACTCCCATTTGCGCTGCAGGGAACAGATACACATTAGCAACACACACCCGCCCTGACCATCCTAACAACCCCAGCCCTGACCTCTGGTGGCATGTGGTGACAGGAGACACATCACAGGAAGGCCTGGACAGCACCCTACCCAGCCTCCAGATGGAAGGATGACCCAACAAGATCGGGGGAGGCATGAGGGGGCAAACACGGTCTCGGGGACTGTCCCTCACTATGAACTTAGGAAAGGAGGGGAAATGAAGGGACCACTTCCTTCTATAAGTGAAAACACAGTGCTCAAAAGCCGGCCTTGCTTGCAAGAAAGGCCAGCTCCTCTTTACTCACTCCACTTCAATCTGAGCATTCAACTGGCGAGGCCAGTTTCCCCAGACTGTGCCGAGCACCAGGCACTGCAAGCCGCATGGACAGCAGGAAGAGCAAAGCCCAGGGTCTGGGCCTGGGTGGGACGGGGGTGATGTGGGATGACATGGGGGTGATGTGACAGCAGCGCACAGGCGGTCAGAGGTCAGTGTTTACAGCCTCCTGCTCCACATCCCACACCAGAAAAGCTCTTAGGGGAAACCGACCACTCCACCCTCTCCAAGCAGCCAAGGTGGGGCCTAGCACAATCTGCAGCCTCCCACCTATCTGGTGAATAGAGTAGTAACTGTCCTTCCTGTCGATGAATGCGTTGAGGACGCTGAAGTAGCTGTCTGGCTGCCTCTTCCTTTGTGTCCACCTCCAATCTATTGGAAAAAAAATTACAGGTCAGCTCTACCATAAATATGAGAAACAAGTTTTCACTTTCACACTCAAGATACAGATGGCATCCAAACCTTTTTCAGAATCTTTTTTTTTTTTTTTTTTTTTTTTTTTTGAAACAGAGTCTCGCTCTCTCACCCAGGATGGAGTGCAGTGGCGTGATCTCGGGTCACTGCAAACTCCGCCTCCCGGGTTCAAGCGATTCTCCTGCCTCAGCCACCTGAGTAGCTGGGACTACAGGCGCCTGCCACCACGCCCAGCTAATTTTTGTATTTTTAGTAGAGATGGGGTTTCACTGTGCTGGCCAGGATGGTCCTGATCTCCTGACCTCGTGATCCACCCGCCTCGGCATCCCAAGTGCTGGGATCACAGGCGTGAGCCACCGCGCCCGGCCCAGAATCTTTTAAAAGTAAAAACCCATGTTCTCCAGGATTTCAAATACATATATGCCAAGTTATCAAAACAAACCTGTACGGAAAACAGTTTCGGTAATTTAAAACATTTATTAGCATTCTTCTTCTTCTTTTTTTTTTTCAGATAGGGTCTAACTCTGCTGCAGAGGCTGGAGTGCAGTGGTGCGATCTCAGCTCACTGCAGCCTCCATCTCCCGGGTTCTAGCAATTCTCCTTATCAGCCTCCCAAGTAGCTGGGACTACAGGCAGGAGCCACCACGCCTGGCTAATTTTTGTATTTTTTGTGAGACGGGGTCTCGCCATGTTGCCCAGGCTGATTTATCAGCATTCTTTAAAGTCAGTTTTTCAAATCAATAAAAACAAGTGGCTCATTACTCAAGAAACCCCCAAGTTCTACTCAGTGTTTTACCTGTGGCCTGTTCTAAAGAGCCCTGACCCCACAGTCCCCTTTGCTTCCTGAGAACGCCGTGGCCATGCGCCCTCCCCAGGGCTGTGACTCACCTCGGCCTAGGTGCCGGCACACCAGGGCTTGGGCAAAGATCATCTGTCCACACCGCAGCATGCAGCCCCAGCCTGTGTCCGAGGTGGGGCCTGTCCCCCCTGTCATGGCAGACAGAGAGAGAAGTGCTCATGGCCAGATGGCCCCACAGGCCACGAGCCCACTGGCAGGAGGCAGGGGGTCAGTCCCACACCACAGGCACCGACTCCCTCATCCATCAGCTCCACCTGGGGCAACACACACCTCTTAGGACTCAGTAACGCCAAGGGCCACATTTACTGGGGAGTGAAATGTCCCGACAACCTCCTCAAAATGGGCAAAACACATGAACAAGTCAGTCACAGAGCAAAAGGAATGTCTGACAAACATACGAAGACACTGACCCGCGTAAGTCATCCAGAAAATGCAAAGTTAAACAAAACAAGGCATTTTCCAATTACCAGAAAGGCAGAAATTCAAAGGCTTGATGACAACCAGTGCTGCTGAGAGCACAGGAAGGGCCACAAGGGCAGCAACTCAGCCTTTCCAGCACAGGTGACTGGGCCCTGCCCTCACAGCCAAACCCTGCCCAGAAAGATGGACAACATGCACCATGGAACTGCACGGCATGTGACAGGCACGTGGGAAACAGTGCCAGCCCACAGCAGGGGTCCAGTGGAATGCCACTGCACAGCTGTGACAACAGAGAGGGCCACCTGTGCAGCAGACAAGAGGCTGGTAGGTGGCTGCACACCAGGGTGAGAAGCAGAGATTCAGGGGTCAGACCACAAGGTTCGCCCTGTGCCACCTTTGGGCTTCCGGCAGCTTCTCCACGCACTGGCAAGGACAATAAACCCTGTCTTGGGGTGGTGGTGGCCATCACCCACCAACAACCCAATCAGCAGTGCCCATGATCACCCTCGCTCCACTGCTGATCGCTCCACTGCTGATCAAAACGTATCTCGGAGCCAGGCGTGGTGGTGTGCACCTGCAGTCCCAGACACTCACGAGGCTGAGGAGGGAGAACTGCTTGAGCCCAGGAGTTCAAGTCCAGCCTGGGCAACATAGCGAAACCCCATCTATTAAAAAAACGAAATTAATAATTTTAAAAAATTATCTCTGTGGGGCTAAGAAGGAAACACACCACACTTGCCCTTCAGAACTGCAACAGGGCTGCTTCATCTGCAGGGTTCATCCCCAGCCTCTACCTCCTCCACAAGGCCTCTGCCAAACCAGAAAGGCTTCGCTCCAGTCCTGTTCTCCTTCCCAGCACACGGCAGGGTAGCTTTGAAGGAGATGGAAGCTGGGGACAAACCTGCATCCAAGGCCACCAAGAGAGCAGGTTCGGCGCAGCTGCGGAAGAAGCGGAAACTGTGGAATGAGCAACTATTCCTAGGGCACATCTGACAAGGTATGTCATTAAAATATATCATTAAATATCAATATTCCCAGGGCACATCTCACAAGGTGTATCATTAAGTATCAACTTAAGGAGACACTGTCGTATGTCCCTACGCGTCAGTGTTCTCCAATGTCAAGCCGCTGTGGCTATCTGACTTCCACCTCACTTTGGGATAAAGAAAGAAACCATCCCTAGAAGAGGGACCAAACCCTGACCCGGCACTGAGGAAGCATGACGCCAGCCCGGCCCTCACCTCCGGCCTCAGTTCTCTGCCGGTGAGAGTCAAGGCTGAGAACCAGTCCCCATCTCCTTCTAGCGCCAGGGTAGACAACAATGATGAATGGCTTTTAACAGAATGTACCTTAGTGTTACATAAAAACATGGCACATTCACCTGGCCCTTCAAATCTCCCCATAGGTTAAGTGTGGAAAATACTAAAAAAGATAAGGGCTACAGAGAATGGCTTCCAAACATTCTGGACCTAAGTAAGAAACACATTGCACAGCTGTGACCCAGAACACACATTCAAATATGCAAACTAAAACTAAACTCCCTGAAGCGACATGCTGCCCGCCCACGGCGGACACACACTGCTTTCTATGCCATTCTGTCCTACATTTAAAACAATGTTGGTCGTAACTCATGACACTGATTTCCAGCTCCAGTAATAAGCTGTGATTTGCAGCTGGAAAAACACTGGCCTAGAGTCAGGAGCCGTGGGTTCTAGCTTTGCCACTACTACATGTGAGGCCTCGGCCAATTCATTTCACCAGGACTGCTGTGAAGATTCAAATGAAGTCAGTGGCATATTGAAGTCCAATCTACAAACATAAGTTTTCCTTCTTCCTAAAAACATGTATATTTTGTCCCGCGTTGTAATAAAACAGACTACTTACCAATGGCTGGAAAGTTTTTCCTGTATGTAAACCAAAGTCTAGATGCCACATCAGACAAGATCTCGTCCTTTTCTAGAGGTTGTTGAAAAGAAAAAAGAACACACACACACAACACCTTAAGTCTGCAAGTCACAAGTTATGGCAGAGTTAGCAGAGAACAATGATCACAAAATGCTTCTGCAGGCCAAGCGGTCAGACCAGGGTGGGCTCCAGCATGGCCGATACCTGTGAAAATGCTGTATTTTCTACCCAGTATCCAAACGGGCTCTGAGGTCTCAGGAAAATCTTCAAACTCGGCAAACCGGAGAGTGTCGTAGGTCAGAGTAGCTGTTGAAACCAAAGATGCACAATCATCAGACACTTCTAATTTCATAAACTAGTATCGAAAGAGGCCGTTTACAGCATTTCTGTGCTGAAGAGAACAATCGTAAATTCTTCAACAGCAGCACACCCTCTCGTATCTCAGGCCTACCAAGACACCCACCATGGATGGAGTAAACTCTTGGGAAAGCGCAGGAGGCCCTGCTGGGCAGCTGCTCTGCTAAGGTATGGGGACAGGGAGGTAGGGCCAGCATGCTACTTCGTGAGCCTTTCACATTCTGAGCCACTGAGTCAGTGTCTAACAGCTGACACGAGGATGAGAGGCCAAGTTAGGGGCCAACCTGAGGGGTGAGAAAGCAAAAAAATAAAAAGCCACCCGATTCAAGCACTTACTTTAGACCTAAACATGTTTAAAACGTAAAGGACAAAAATAAAGTGAAACCACCTCCTTCATCCTTGTACACAAGGGAAGCCACAGAAGAAACAGAGCAGAGTCATTTTTCATGGCCATCCTAAGGTTTACCAGATGTCACCATGGCAGCGTGTTCAGAGTCACTGTGATGAAGGCAGATGCTCCAGGGCAAGAAACACTGAGCTGCTGGGAAGACTGGGGGTTCTGGTCTACCCCAATTTCCTGGTTAGGAGCAGGTGCTGGAGAAGCAATGGGGTGCTATTCCCAGGTAGAAAGTTAACCCCTGGACACTGAGAGATCAAACTCTGCCAAGTCCCCAGAGGTACCAGGGTACAAAAAGCCTAGTGATCAAGGACTGAACCTGTTTTCATGTCAACAATGCTACCAGAAGGGCATGCCACTACTTCCATGGGGCAACACCCCACTTTCCAAGGAGGCAGCTGGATGCAGAGCCACTCTGTTTTACTTCAATTAAGAAACTAGGCCAGGCACAGTGGCTCATGCCTGTAATCCCAGCACTCTGGGAGGCCGAGGTGGGCGGATCACCTGAGGCCAGGAGTTTGAGACCAGCCTGGTCAACATGGTGAAACTCCGTCTCTACTAAAAGTACAAAAATTAGCCGGGCGTGGTGGCAGGCGCCTGTAATCCCAGCTACTAGGGAGACTGAAACAAGAGAATCACTTGAACCCAGAAGGTGGAGGCTGCAGTGAGCTGAGATTGTGCCACTGCACTCCAGCCTGGGTGACAAGAGTGAAACTCCATCTCAAAAAAGAAAAAAAGAAAAAGAAAAAAGAAAGAAACTAGAGAGGCCCAGGGTCTTCCTGTCCACAGAACTGTGGCTGAGGATACCCATGTCCCACGATGTTCCTGAAAAGAAGGCGCCAGCCAGCAGCAATGCACCAGCCCAAACACCCATGTGGCGAGACGCCCATCGCGTATTCTGGAGCGGCACCAGAGGCATCTCTCTCCAGCTGCTCTCAGAACCGGGAACACACAATTCCCATCTGCTGCCTCTCCAGCTCTGATGGTGCCTGATCACTCATCCCTCACCAGCAGCTTTACAGCAATCTTTTGAAATCAATCACATATGAATTTCTCCCACATCTAAATTTACTTTTTGGTAACAACCCCACACTTCGATAAGAATGACATACGCTAATTATAAAAAATACCGAAGACTACAAAAATACACAAATCACGTGAAGCCTCGTCGCCCAGCAATGACTCTTTCCAGAAGTCTTTATGCACAGGTTCATACGTGAAATCATACCATGCCTGAGGTTTCCTCAGCATTCTACGTAAACACACATCTCCACCTAAGCTGATACTATAAAGCATAGTGTGTGTACCTCTGTGCTGTGCACAATCCCCTTGGGGAGGCAGGGGCAGTCAGAATTTAAAGCCCAGCTTGGGTACTGGTAAATTGTAGTTTCCTGGGCCACTTAACTTCTAAGTGTGAATGTTCCCTCATCCATAAAATGGGATAATAACAGGACAGCCTCAGCATGTGGCTGTGACATTTCCATGAAACATTTCCAATGAGGTGCTGGCTGGCAGACAGAAGGGCTCCAATGTCAGCTCTGTCATTAACATCAAGGACTCAGAACCACAGGGTCAAAGGCACACACATTTTACTATACCCAAAAGCCTTAATTGTATGCGCAGCTAATTCCCAAACACAGGGTTCAGAAGCACCTGCAAGCATCTCCCTCAGTACAGGCAGAACTACCAAATCCACAACAGAGGGCACTACAGACATTGTTTAAAGGATTCTCAGCTGTGGGAGACCCAGGCCCCTCTCCGCCCTTTTCCTAGAGTAGTGCTGTGGCTTCCTGAGCAAGGTGACAGGCGTTGTGGAGTGGCTGGAGCCAGATGAAGCAAGCTTTCCACAGCAGGGCTTTGTCCAAGAGCTCTGCTCCTTTTTTTTTCGAGACAGGGTCTCATTTTGTCACCCAGGCTGGAGTACAGTGGTGCAATCACAGCTTACTGCAGCCTCAAACTCTCAGGCTCAATGAATTCTCCGGTCTCAGCCTCCTGAGCAGCTGAGACTACAGGCATGTGCCACCACACACAGCTAATTTTTGTATTTTTTGTAGAGATGAGGTCTCATCATGTTGTCAAGCTGGTCTCAAACTCCTAGGCTCCGGCGATCCACCTGCCTTAGCCTCCCGAAGGCTGGGATTACAGGCGTGAGCCACTGCACCTGGCCCCCAAGAGCTCCGCTCTTATACATTTCACTTGTCCATGCTTTCAGAGACAATATCAACCAAACTGCTTGGTGACTGTGAATAAAGTCCAAGTTTACATTCTCTCCTGCCTTTTTATACATATGTTACTTGTTTCTCCACATGATTATAAAAACTGAATTGGGATGAATTAAGGTCCATGCCTTGTGTGTGTGTGTGTGTGTGTGTGTGTGTGTGTGTGTGATGGAGTCTCACTCTGTTGCCCAGGCTGGAGTGCAGTGGCATGATCCTGGCTCCCTGCAACCTCCGCCTTCCGGGTTCAAGCAATTCTCCTGCCTCATCCTCCCGAGTAGATGGGATTACAGACATCTGCCACCATGCCCGGCTAATTTTTGTATTTTTAGTAGAGACAGGGTTTCACCATGTTAGCCAGGCTGGTCTCGATCTCCTGACCTCAAGTGATCCACCCACCTCGGCCTCCCAAAGTGCTGGGATTACAGGCGTGAGCCACCGCACCCGGCCCACTCCTATCTTTTTAAAGAGCTGAAAAACATCATGATGTCCCTGCTACCTCTCTAAAGCCACTCCTGAATTTTCAGAAGTCCCTAATATTCTTTGACCTCTAGGCTTTATTCAATATATAGACTAAAATCCAGAAAATTTATTCTCAAGGAAAAAGGATGAAAACACCACCGGTCTAATTTCTTTTTTTTTTTTTTTTTTTTGAGACAGAGTCTCGCTCTGTCGCCCGCCAGGCTGGAGTGCAGTGGCGTGATCTCAGCTCACTGCAAGCTCCGCCTCCCGGTTCACGCCATTCTCCTGCCTCAGCCTCCCGAGTAGCTAGGACTACAGGCACCCACCACCACGCCCAGCTAATTTTTTGTATTTTTTTTTAGTAGAGACGGGGTTTCACCGTGTTAGCCAAGATGGTCTCGATCTCCTGACCTCAAGTGATCCGCCCACCTCGGCCTCCCAAAGTGCTGGGATTACAGGTGTGAGCCACTGTGCCTGGACACCACCGGTCTAATTTCAACAATGCAGGACAATGATTCCATCTTGCTGTTGGAACATTCTTCTCATGTTTGAGACTGTTCCAAGGCACCAGCTTTGAACTAAAGATACACATATCTTTTATTTAAAGTACAGCAGAGCTAAATGAACACTGGCAAGTATCTCTTTGTAGACTACAGATGTTCCTTAATTAGGATGGGATTATGTCCAATAAACCCATTGTAAGTTGAAAATACTTAAGTCAAAAATGCACTGAGGCCAGGCACAGGGGCTCACACCTGTAATCCCAGCACTTTGGGAGGCAAAGGCGGTTGGATCACCTGAGGTCAGGAGTTCGAGACCAGCCTGGTCAACATGGTGAAATCCCATCTCCATTAAAAACACAAAAAATTACTCGGGCATGGTGGCAGGCGCCTGTAATCCCAGCTACTTGGGAGGCTGAGGCAGAAGAATTGCTTAAACCCAGGAGGCGGAGGCTGCAGTGAGCTGAGATCGCGCCACTGCATTTCAGCCCAGGTGGGCGAGTGAAACTCTATTTCAAAAAAAAAAAAAAAAAAGCATTGAATACATGTAACCTACCTAACGTCATAGCTTAACCTAGCCTGCCTTAAATGTGCTCAGAACACTTACATTGGCCTACAGTTAGGCAAACTCAGCTGGCAACACAGTGCCCTGGAGAGCAGGGGTCATTCCCCCTCCTCATCATGTGGCTGAAGAGGAGCTATCTGGCATCTCCAGAGTATCTGGGGGCATACTACTAGCCCAGGAAAAGATCAAAATTCAAAACGTGAAGTATGGTTTCTATAGAATGCATACTGCTTTCACACTATCATAAAGTCAAAAAATTGTAAGTCAAACCATGGTAGTTTGGAGACCATCTGTATTTCAGAAGAATGTGGTGTATGTCATCAGAAAAAAGACCACACTGTTGAATCAGTAACAGTCTGCAGTATCAGAATCTGGAAACTGAGAAATTTCTGGGATGTCTAGTTTCCCATATTAAAAATATAAATGATAAAGGAATGAGAGAAGTATAGATAAGGAAGAAAAGGAAAAAAGCTCCCTCTGAAAGTAGGGTTACGCGGCCTGAGCGGCTGTGAAGTTAAGGGATTTTCATCACGGAAGCAGTAAGATGCAAAGAAGGTGTATTTCTTGGGTTTATTAGCAAACTTTATAGGCAAGGAAGCCAACTTCAGAGTGAAGGGAATAAGGTGTTCCATTAAGTTCAAATACACCACCACACCTCCAGCTGTAACTGTGAAAATTACGGGTGTGTGGCCTCAGATTCCTCACTGCATAAACCATCAAGGAGACCAGGAAACCCGAGGGGAGCAAAACCAAGGAGCAATCACAGTGCTTGACAGCGAACAGGAGCAACGCAGCCACGGCGAACACGACCCATGGGGTCCCTAAGGAGGGCTCCCACACCACTGTGCCCCAAGCTGCGCTGCTTCTCCGTCTAGAGAAACGCACTCCTGCCCTCTCCCAGAATCCTGCCCTCTGTTGGGAGTGAGTCACACATTCCCCTGGGCTAGCGGCGGACACCCTGAAAACACGATCCCTTGCTTCTCCCACCACACTGCACCCTCCTCTCTGTACTGTGGAGGACGCTGCAAGTGGGGAGTGTCCACACGTCACACCTGGAGCACGTTCCTGACAGCTGGAGCGCCAGCTGTGGAGTCAGAAGTCCGAACCCACCACTGAGCAGTCACGCAACCATACAGGCTGGTGACCTTCCTGCGACTCGGTGTCCTCACTGTGAGACGGACAAGTTAAGGCACAGGAAGAGCTCTAAACCGCACAGGAGCAGTAACCGCTCTTTCGGGGCCAGCCTTCTCAGATCACTGAAACGGGTGCGCGGTCATGACCCAGCATGGATGGGAGGTGTTCCGTAAGCGGAGGTGCAGCACGGAGCACAAGGTCAACAGAGACCCGACCAAACATGAGTCTTTCTACTAACACTGAATCCAACATAACGCCCTTTCCTCCAAGAGTGACTGCATCTAGAGAGCAAGAGCCTGCCACCCGCTTCCCGGGCTAGCTCCAAGGACCAGAGAGACCTGCAGCGATTCCTACAAAAGAGCCAATAAACTCTCAGACTCGCATCCCTTCAGCTAGGAGGAGGTCTTCCCCGTACTCTAGGGGCCCCACATTGTCCCTCTCATGCTGGAGGACAGGAGGGAATGCCCTTGGCAGGCCCTCCGAGCAGCAGTCACCCCTCCTGGACACCCTCACAGCTGCAGCTGAAGAGGAAGACCACAAGGAGCCATGGACTGAGGCATCGGAACGGTACAGAGACCTCTCTGACCTTCCAGATCCTACTTTATAATGGAGGAAGATAACTTTTTTGGAATTAACACTTCTAATTTCTTTTTTTTTTTTTTTTTTTTGAGACGGAGTCTCGCTCTGTCGCCCAGGCTGGAGTGCAGTGGCCCAATCTTGGCTCACTGAAGCTCCGCCTCCCGGGTTCACGCCATTCTCCTGCCTCAGCCTCTCCGAGTAGCTGGGACTACAGGCGCCCGCCACCACGCCCGGCTAATTTTTTGTATTTTTAGTAGAGACAGGGTTTCACCGTGGTCTTGATCTCCTGACCTCGGGATCCGCCCGCCTCGGCCTCCCAAAGTGCTGGGATTACAAGTGTGAGCCACCGCGCCCGGCCAACACTTCTAATTTCTTCCTTTTTTTTTTTTTTTTGAGACGGAGTCTCGCTCTGTCGCCCAGGCTGGAGTGCAATAGCGCGATCTTGGCTCACTGCAACCTCCGCCTCCCGGGTTCAAGCGATTCTCCTGCCTCAGCCTCCCAAGTAGCTGGGATTACAGGTGTGTGCCACCACGCCTGGTTAATTTTGTATTTTTAGTAGAGATGGGTTTCTCCCATGTTGGTCAGGCTGGTCTCGAATTCCTCATCTCAGATGATCCGCCCACCTCAGCCTCCCAAAGTGCTGGGATTACAGGCATGAGCCACCGCGCCCAGCCGACACTTCTGATTTCTACTGAGGTTTCCTTCTGGAGTCTGAGTGCCTGCTCGATAGCTACAGGACAGACACAGGCCTGGACTTCTTCCAGCCTCGGTCTCCTCACCCATGAAATGGGGCACAGCCACCAGTTTTCCCAGTGGGGTGAGAACCCACAATGGGTGCAAAACTAACGCTCACAATCACTAACATTTGCAGATGGACCAACACGATGATTCCATTCCCAAACGTTCCTTCTTTTTTTTTTTTTTGACACAGGTTCTGGCTCTGTCACCCAAGCTGGAGTGCAGTGGTGTGATCTCAGCTCACTGCAACCTCCCCCTCCCGGCCTCAAGGGATCCTCCCACCTCAGCCTCCTGAGTAGCTGGGACTACAGGCATGCACCACCATGCCTAATTTTTGTATTTTTTGTAGAGGTGGGGTTTCGCTATGTTAACCAGGCTGGTCTCAAACTCCTGGGCTCCAGTGATCCACCCACCTCAGCCTCCCAAAGTGCTGGGACTACAAGTGTGAGCCACCAAGCCCAGCCAGGTTCCTTCACTGACTCTCAGATGAATGAGATCCACTTAGGCCTGAGGCCAGGTGCCTCAGCAATTCTCCATGGAGAGGGTCCCTTGTCTTATTTCACAGCCCCGTCATAATTTCATCATCTTCACATGCTACATCACGTGATTTATAAGGTAATTCACATAGCTCCTGACAGAAAAGGAGTCAAGCTTCGAAGAAAATACCCACTGGCCGGGCGCAGTGGCTCACACCTATAATCCCAGCACTTTAGGAGGCCGAGGTGGGTGGATCACCTGAGGTCAAGGGTTCAAGACCAGCCTGGCCAACATGGCAAAACCCTGTTGCAGTGAGCCGAGATCACGCCACTGCACTCCAGCCTGGACGACAGATGGATAAATATATATATATATATATATATACACGCACACACACACGCACACGAGCATGCACGCACACGCACGCGCACACACACCCACACGTACACACATGCACACACGCACACACACGCACACACACACACACCCATCTCTAGACTCCCAGGTAATTATTTTAATTTGAAGTAAGATGACATGTAAGGCCAGGCGCGGTGGCTCATGCCTGTAATCCCAGCACTTTAAGAGGCCAAGATGGGAGGATCACTTGAGCCCAGGAGTTTGAGACCGGCCTGGGCAACACAGGGAGACCCTGTCTCTCTTAAAAAAAAAAAAAAAAATTAGCTAGGCGTGGACACCTGTAGTCTTAGCTACTGAGGAATGTGAGGCAAGAAGATCACTTGAGCCCAGGAGGCCAAGGCTGCAATGAGCTGTGGCTGCAACACTGTACTCCAGTCTGAGCGATGAAGTGAGACCCTGCCTCAAAAAAATCAAAAAAAGATGACACGCAGGAGGAACAAAATGAAGAGGCAGGCTGGGTGCAGTGGCTCACGCCTGTAATCCCAGCACTTTGGGAGGCCGAGGCAGGCAGATCACTTGAGGTCAGAAGTTCAAGAACAGCCTGGCCAACATGGTGAAACCCCATCCCTACTAAAAATATAAAAAAATTAGCCAGGCATGGTGGTGCACACCTGTAATCCCAGCTACTCGGGAGGCTGAGGTAGGAGAATCTCTTGAACCCAGGAGGCGAAGGCTGCAGTGAGCCGAGATAGAGCCACTGCACTCCAGCCAGTCTGGGCGACAGTGAGACTCCGTCTTAAAAAAAAAAAAAAAAAAAAGACGGAGAGGTACTGCACACCTTAAGAAAGACTCCCCCTTAGAAGCAGTTCTCCCATTTGGTCGGCTGGATCCCAGACACTTGATTTTCCACACCCTCTTCCCTGGGACTTCTGTGATCACCAGCAGAAGACGGCAGATGGCATTTTAATAATATAGTAATTCCATCAGAAAAAAAATGTGACTTAGTATTATTAATCTGACAGGCAGAAATGTAGGGAATTGTACTCAATGAATTTAACCAACTTCTCTCCATTTAGTACCAATTACACTTCATTCAACCAGAGAGGACTACAAAAAAAAAAAAAAAAAGAGTAAATTTAAGAGCTTACTGTTAAGCACTTCCTTTCGAAGAAACCTTCCTAAAACACTTAGAAGTTATTTTCCAAGAGATTTATATTTTATAAATTCAACAAAGGGTTCTTCTTTTCCTTTAGAAAACTCTTAGGTTTACTACTTTTTTTTTAATCTCCAAGAGTTTACATGAGAATGCTAGTAGTTCAGTCCTGAATGAAAATAGAGAGAGAAAGGAACTCCAAATTTAGCTACATCGGAAAACTAGAAAACACTGTTTCAGTGCACACACTGGGCAGACTGTGGACATTAAAACCCACTCCCCAAGATCGCACCCACCACACGCCAGCCTGGGCGACAGAGCAAGACTCCACCTCAAGAAAAAAAAAAAACCCACTCCCCAGCAGCCTCTGCATTCATTACACGTTATGCTAACATACTGCATTCATGTTAAATTCTACAAACTGAAAGTTTTTATAGTAGGGGAATGTGTAGGTTATTATTAATTCAAGTTCTGTTTTTTCTGATTACCAACCACAGACACAAGTGATGCACTGGAAATGCAAGCACAAGATGCCAGCTCTGTCCTCAAGGAATGGGCAGTGTGGCTATTTAAGTGCTGGCACCTGCCAGTCCTCTGCATGTGGAGCGTGCTTTTAGGGACAGTGCTAGGGACTGGTGGAGAACACAGCCACACTGTGTGGTCTGCCTGCCACCTCTTGAACCTCTCCACACCTGCAGAAGCCCTTTGCCTCTTTTCATTCCCACCCACATTCAGACCCTGGGTGACCTCATCTGATGTGACCTCCAGTCTATCTCCAGCCCAGGCCTATTCTTTTAGCTCCAAACCTGCAGACCCAAAAGCCCACTGGACACTGCTCTACAAGGATGTCTAACGTGCACCTCACATTCAACACACATAAATCCAAACTCACAACAGAAAGCTTCCCACCAGACAGGACCTCCCCAAGTCTTCCCCATCTGAGTTTCTTTTTTTTTGAGAGGGAGTCTCGCTCTGTCACCCAGGCTGGAGTGCAGTGGTGCAGTCTTGGCTCACTGCAAGCTCCGCCTTCCGGGTTCACGCCATTCTCCTGCCTCAGCCTCCTGCGTAGCTGGGACCACAGGTACCCGCCACCACGCCCGGCTAATTTTTTGTATTTTTAGTAGAGACAGGGTTTCACCATGTTAGCCAGGATGGTCTCGATCTCCTGACCTTGTGATCCGCCCGCCTCAGCCTCCCAAAATGCTGGGATTACAGGCGTGAGCCACCGTGCCCGGCCTCCTACAGTGCTGGGATTACAGGCGTGAGCCACCGTGCCCGGCCTCCTACAGTGCTGGGATGACAGGTGTGAGCCACCGCGCCCAGCCTCCTACAGTGCTGGGATTCCAGGCGGGAGCCACCGCGCCCGGCCCCCTACAGTGCTGGGATTACAGGCGGGAGCCACGCGCCCGGCCTCCTACAGTGCTGGGATGACAGGCGGGAGCCACCGCGCCCGGCCCCCTACAGTGCTGGGATTATAGGCGGGAGCCACCGCGCCTGGCCTCCTACAGTGCTGGGATGACAGGCGGGAGCCACGCGCCCGGCCCCCTACAGTGCTGGGATGACAGGCGGGAGCCACGCGCCCGGCCCCCATCTGAGTTGCTTAGCTCAGGCCATACACTTTGGGGCCATCTTTAACTCCTCCCTCTCCACCCATCCCTCTCCCAACTTCCAATCTACAAACAAATCCTATTGTCTCAACCTCCAAAACACATGCCGAAGTCAACCTCTCACCCACCCTGAGCTAATCCACTGGCATCTCCTTGCTGCCTTGTTTAACAGTCTCTTAGCTGCCCTCGTCCCTCTGCAGTACATTCTCAAAAGAGATGCCAGAGAAGCCTGTTAAACACAGTCTATCATGTTACTCCTCCTCTAGAACAAAACCTTCCAAAGGGTTGCCACCCTATCCAGAACAAACACTGAAGTCCTCACTATGACCTAGCCTAAGTCACCATTCTATCTTCAGTTCCTGCTTCTCCCACAGCCACCTGCTGCACCTGAGCCACACCAGGCTCTTGCTACCTGCCCTTCCTCCTACACTGCTTTAAGTCTCGGTCAAAACTTAGCCTTCAGAGTGACCCTTCCTGACCATCCTGGCTACAATTCCAATCCTCCTCATCCTTGGTCCAAATCACCGTCCCCCAGGACCCACACACTTCACTGCTAATTGTGGTCTCATGTCTAGAACGTTAGCTACCCCAGGGCAATGGTTTTCATCTGTTGTTACTTCTGTAGTCCTAGTGCCTAGAACAATGCCTAACACATACCTGACAGTCAGTAATAAGCAGTGTACTGAATGAATGACTATCAGAACAAACAAAAACTGTATTACACATGGTCAAGGAAGGCAGAATCTTCAAGAACTCTAGCGATCAGAGGAGGGCAGATCATTAATCATCTCTGAAAGGAAATACAGCATCAAGTCCGAAGGAAAATTCCTCATGATATCCTACAAACATCATATACGTTTTTATCAGCATAAACAGAGACCTTTAAATGCAAACACCTTTTCTACTCTGATCCCACATGCAGCAGCATCCCATGTCCTATTAAAGTATCATCGTGTCAATATGGTTGTCAAAGGAAAATTTAAAAGATAAAGTATCGTCATGTAACAACATAACTGTTCTCCTAACTTGAACATGATGATTTTCACATTTTAGGTCATATGACCGACACTGAACTGTGTTTTTGACCTTAGCCAAGTCTCTCATGATACTCCAGCCTCAAGGTATCGAAATGATACAGGCAGGAGACAGACAAATCCTAGGCAGAGAGGGGCGGGTCACCAGTGAAACCCAACCTTCAAGCCACAGCTTAAAGCCTGAAAGCCAAGCGATGAGTCTCAGATAAATCCACAGACTGGACTGCGAACCTCTCTTCCTGTTTGGTGTGCTTTCCTCTAATTAATCCCCACCCTTCACCTATTTTACATATACCTACCCTTCTCTAATTGGTTTATTACACTGTTGTGCCCACCTTTGAGTGGTGACTTTGTTTTAGCCTTTTTTGCATACTCACAAAAAAATCAGCACACATTCCCCATTCTGAGCCCATAAAAGCCCTGGACCCAGCCACACAAAGGGAGACCACCCGACTTTGGGTGGAAGACCACCCTTGAGTCCCCTCTCTGCTGAGAGGTGTTTCATCACTCAATGAAACTATTCTCCATCCTCCTCACCCTTTGTCAGTGTAAGTGTAATCTCATTCTTCTTGGACGTGGGACAAGAACTAGGGACCCAATGAATGCAGGTACAAAGAAGGCTGTAACACTGTGGCCCTTGGCCCTCTGCCGGCAAAGGGCAGCCGCCCCACGTCACAGCCCACATGACAGGAGGCAGCAACGGGAAGCAGCGGGGGACGGAGGCAGCCCCAGAGCTATAGCCTGGAGCAGGGCAATGGGAGTAACAGGGCTGCTGACACTCTGCAACACCCCCTCTTGGGCTTCAGGGTTGCAAGCACCCCTGCTTGGGCACCACTGCCTTCCTCTTGTCTGGAAACCAGAATCTACTGTCCCCTTGTCTGGACGCTGGAGTCCACTGCAGGAGTTGCTTGCCACATGTCTAGCTGTAAGCTCTGCAGAGCCCACTCTGGTGCCTGTGCTTTAAACAGCTGGCAGGACCCGGCACTCACTCACCCACACACCCACTCCCGCGAGGGGCTGAGCATACAGTCATGGTGGCCATGGTATCCGTGCCATAGTGCAAACCAGGTGCCCATCGGTGGACCAAGTAGATGGGGCATCTCCTGCGGCGAGCCAGGACCCAATTAAGGCCTGGGCAGGGGCCTCGCCAGCCGGAGGTCTCTGGCTGGCAAAGTGGCTGAGAAAAATCCTGCATCACAAACAATAATACCTAAAAAGATATAATACAACAGCTGTAAAAAAGTAAACAACAAATAGTACACAGCTGCAAATAGTTCAACCGTGTCTGACAGTTATTCCAAAAAACAAACTTCACAAGATATACACCTGATCAACATGCTCCTTAGGGAGTCAGGGCTGTTTCCTCCAGCCACCTACCACATTTAAGTGGTGAGCTGCTACAAATCATTTAAGCAGATACTGGCAATACACATTACAGTTTTCCAACTCAGATGTTAATAAATTTATGTTGTAACTACCAGAAAAATAAAAAGTAAAATCAATCCCATTCAGAACGACAGAATTAAACCAGATGAAAATCTTTCTTTACAGATGGGGGATACTTGATAAAAGGCAAATCAGTTCCCACAAAGAATGAATGGGCTAAAACATCTGTGTAAAAATATTTCTAGGGCTACTGGGCAAGCGATGAGTTTGTCACTGACTTAAAATATCTTGCTAGCAAAAATGGAGTGGAAGCATGAAAGGATAGGAAAAAAACCCAACACTCCCTACACACACACACACACACGCACACACACACACACTCCCTCTCTTTCTCTCTCTCTTAGGGCCCCAAGAAACTAAGACCCGATGATACAAATTCACTGTTTCTCTTTCTCGTCACGGAAAAGCAGCTTGGAGAATCTACTGGTTACTAAATTGAAGACAAAAACAAAAAAGATGCGTATACTGTGATGAACACGTCATGTTTCTCACCTCCAACCTACCAATAACTTCATAAAAGTTAAAGAGTTTCCATCCCTTCACGCTCAGCTGCGGAAAGGCTACGCTTTCGCCCGCCGCTCGTGTCCCCGGCCCGGATCGCGGCCGCCCCGTCCGCCGCCGCGCCTCTCCCCGCCCGGCAGGCTCCGCCGCCCTCCACGGCCGACCTGTCGCAAGGGCCTGTGCAGCCACAACCTCCGGAGCGCTCCGGACGGGACCGGAAAAGCAGGAGAAGCTCCAGCGCAACCGACGGCCGGTTCCGCGGCGCAGGGCGCCGCCGTCCCCCTCCCGCTCCCACCGCCCACCGCCCACCAGCCACCAACACCGCCCCGCGCTCCCGCAGCGCCCGCCTCCCCGGCCCAGCCTGGCCCGCACCGGCGTGCCCCAAGGCGAGTCGCGGCAGCCAGGCCCGAGCAGGGGAGGACAATGACAAGGGGAGCACCTCCTGCGGAAAGACCGACCCCCGGCAACTCCTCACCTGCGTCCATCTTCCCAGTCCGGCCGCCGACTGACCCGAGCGGCGTCGCTCCGACTGGCCCGCAACGCGACGCGGCGACGGGATGCCGCGGGGGCCAATCGGAGCGCCGGCGCAGGCGGCGAAAACAATACGGCGCGCGAGCGGAAATACGTGGGAGCCGCCATTTTGGCGTACGGCCGGGCCGACGCGAGCCCCGGGGCGCCCTGCGGGCAGCGTGAGGTCGTGTCGCGGGACGACGGCTCGCTCTGCTGTCCGACGGGACACTGCGTGCCATGGGTGGCGCTTCCTCCTCTTAGAGGACCCGGGAGCAGTTGTCGAGGCGGCAGAGGCGAGCTCGGTCCCCGTCCGAGCAGCCATCTTGCAGTACGGACGTGCTCGGCGCGCCCATGTCGCCGTACGGACTTGCCCCGCCGGGGCGACTCCCCCGCCCGCCTGCCCGCCTGCCGGCGGACGCTGCGAGGGGCCTGCTGCGCCCCGCTGGTCCCGAAGACGCCCGAACCCGCGGCTGGCGAGGACGCGGGCGGGGGCGGGGGCGGGGGCGGGCTCGCGGCGGGCGCCTGCGCCTCCATCTTGCCGTACGGCGCGGACGCCGCGGGCCGGCCCACGTCCCGAGCCGTGTCGCCGCCGCGCTCCCTCCCTCGGGGCGGTCCGCGGGCGGGCGGGCGGCTAGGGCCGGGGCCTGGCTGCGCGGCTGGGCCAAGGCCCGCGATGGTGATCTGCTGTGCGGCCGTGAACTGCTCCAACCGGCAGGGAAAGGGCGAGAAGCGCGCCGTCTCTTTCCACAGGTACGCGGGCCCCGGGCCGCCACGCCCCCGCCCCGACCCGGCCCTGCGGGGAAACTGAGGCCCCGCGGCCGTCCCGAACGCGGGGGGCGGGGGCGCCGGGCCTTGGCGGCCGGGGCGCGGGGGAGCGGGCGTGGGCGCTGTGTGACCTTGGCCCGGCCGCCGTCTCTGGGCCGGGCGCCTCGGACAGCGCAGCCGCCCCCACCCCGGCCGCCTGGGTCCGCCCTGCGCGCGTTCGATCCGGCCGGCGCCGCGGCTTCAGAAGCCGCACGCTGTGGAAGCGCAGGTCCTGGGCCGATTGTCCTGCTCGGCCGCGACTGCTGCCTCTCCGGATCGCGCGGGCGGTCGGCCTGGATGTCTGCGAGCAGGAGCGACCGGGCAGATGCGACCTGCGCCTCCCTAGCTGACAGCCCCCGGGAGGGCTTTCCGGGACTGGGCCCCCGAGCCCAGGACGCGGGTACGCGCGGAAAGTCTACGGGACGGCCGGCTAGGGACGGCATCCTCCTGCGCTCCCTTAGAGCCTGGCCCGGGGCTCTCGGCCGCTTCCCACGTGGGCCCCCGCAGCAGGGCCCAAACCCCCCTAAGGCCTTGTGAGTTCAGCCTATTTGAGTGAGATTTCTGCGGATTACACGCGGGAGGCACCAGAACCGCGAACAGACTTTAAAAACCACTTTGCAGATGTTTCTGTTTTATGTTGCCTGGTGTTATTTAAGTTTTAAAGACGGGAATGGCACGTGTTATTTATAGTGTTATTGAAAGTTCACAGTAGTTTGCTGTAAGTCTTAAATCATTGCAATGTATTATAAGAATTAATAACATTAGATTATTTCACAAGTCAGCCAGCGCACTTTCTTGACAATTTCCTTCAGAGCTTGTGTCCTAGAAGTTTTGTTATTGTTTCTTGAAAACGAGGCAACGTGTTGCAAGGGTCTAACATGGTATGGGAGGAAAGGACATCGGAATTGGGGGTGGGGGGCGTACCTTTGGAGTTGGCCTCACAAAGCATTCAGAAAGGAGGTTAGAAGGTCCTGTTGCTTAGAACGGCCCAGTCCATCCTGTTAGGATTTGTCCTGGTCCACACTGGCCTCAGGTAGAGCAAATAGCAGTTAGAACTGACCACCCTGTCCCTTATGTGCACATTAGGGCCTGGGTTTTTTTTTTTCTCGAGATGGAGTCACCCTCTGTCGCCCAGGCTGGAGTGCATTGGTGCGATCTCGGCTCACTGCAACCTCCGCTCCTGGGTTCAAGCGACTCTCCTGCTTCAGCCTCCCAAGTAGCTGGGATTACAGGCACGCGCTACCACGCCCATCTAATTTTTTTGTATTTTTGGTAGAGACAGGGTTTCGCCATATTGGCCAGGCTGGTCTCGAACTCTGGCCTCAAAGTCCTGACCTCAGGTGATCCGCCTGCCTCGGCCTCCCAAAGTGCTGGGATTACAGGCATGAGCCACCCCGCCCGGCCCAGGCCTGTTTTCTTAAACACAGAGCTTGCCTTAATGAAGAAATGGTTATGAAGGATCTTTATTAGGTAATAAAGAAGAAATGACTAAGCATCCTATTCAGTATCTTCCTGTGCTGGTTGGTTTTCTCCCACAGTTTTTAAATTATGGTATAATACATGTAACATGAAATTTAGCATCCTAAATTTTTTTGGAGACAGAGTCCCACTCTGTCACTCAGGCTGGAGTGCAATGGTATGACCGTAGCTCACTGCAGCCTCAACCTCCTGGACCCAAGTGGTCCTCCCATCTCAGCCTCCAGAGTAGCTGGGATCACAGGCATGAGCTACGGCTCCCAGCCTTTCCTACCACTTTTTCAGTGTGCAGTTCATGGCAACAAATACATTCACATTGTTGTGCAGCTGTCACCACCATCCATCTCCAGAATTATTTTTATTTTGTAAAGCCGAATCTCTGCACTCATTAAACACTAATACCCCAGTCCTCCTCTCCTTAGGCTCTGGTAACCCGCATTCTCCTGTCTCTGTGAATTCGATTACTCTGAGTACCTCATGTGAGTGGTATCATGCAGTGTTTGTCTTCTGCAACTGCCCTATTTCATTCAGTATAATGTCCTCAAGGTTCATCTGAATTGGTTGATTTTTTTTTTTCAGTCTGTTCTCCAGGATGGGGAGCGGTGGTACAGTCTTAGCTCACTGTAACTTCGAATTTCTGGGCTCAAAGAACCCTCAAGCCTCAGGCTCCCAAGTACTTGGAACTGCAGGCGAGCACCACTGTGCCCTGTCCCTGGGCTGGTTGACTTTTAAAAGGAGCATTTTTACTCTTGGAGGTGGGCATGCAACAGGAACACAGAACTGTAGCTCTGGAGTCTTCTGGAGGTCTCCAGATTCTTAGCTGCTTGCGCACAGCCAGGGCTGCCTCCGTGCAGTCCTGACCGGTCACGCCCTAGTCTCTGTGGACACTGGCCCTGGTTTTGGTACCCAGAGTCCTACCTTCCAGGCAGGGTGGGAGGGTTGGTTAGCAGTCAGCTTCTAGGAGCTATTTCCTGCTGTCCTGAGGCCATTCTGGCACTGTCTCTCAGCGTCCTGTGTCCCCATAGGGCATTCACCACAGCCTGGGGAGCAGTTAGTTACCTTCTTTCCCATCCGCCCTACAGACTATAAGCTCTGTATGGGTAGACAACAGGTCTTTCAGATTTCTACTCCAGTAATAACTTGGGGTAGAAGATGTTCCTTAAATCTTTTTGAAGTATTCTTTTAAGTGGATAAAGTCAATACGGCTTAGGGTGCTTTCAAAAATACTTGTTTTGCTTTTACAGTTGATTATTTTAAGGGGAGACATTTAATTATTTCTAATTACTTTTTGTCATTTGTCCTGTAGGTTCCCCCTAAAGGACTCAAAACGTCTAATCCAATGGTTAAAAGCTGTTCAGAGGGATAACTGGACTCCCACTAAGTATTCATTTCTCTGTAGTGAGCATTTCACCAAAGACAGCTTCTCCAAGAGGCTGGAGGACCAGCATCGCCTGCTGAAGCCCACGGCCGTGCCATCCATCTTCCACCTGACCGAGAAGAAGAGGGGGGCTGGAGGCCATGGCCGCATCCGGAGAAAAGATGCCAGCAAGGCCACAGGGGGTGTGAGGGGACACTCGAGTGCCGCCACCGGCAGAGGAGCTGCAGGTTGGTCCCCGTCCTCGAGTGAAAACCCGATGGCCAAGCCAGAGTCCCGCAGGTTGAAGCGAGCTGCTCTGCAGGGTGAAGCCGCACTCAGGGCGGCCCAGGAGGCCGCCAGCCAGGAGCAGGCCCAGCAAGCCCTGGAACGAACTCCAGGAGATGGACTGGCCACCATGGTGGCAGGCAGCCAGGGAAAAGCAGAAGCGTCTGCCACAGATGCTGGTGATGAGAGCGCCACCTCCTCCGTCGAAGGGGGCGTGGCAGATAAGAGTGGCATTTCCATGGATGACTTTACGCCCCCAGGATCTGGGGCGTGCAAATTTATCGGCTCACTTCATTCGTACAGTTTCTCCTCCAAGCACACCCGAGAAAGGCCATCTGTCCCCCGAGAGCCCATTGACCGCAAGAGGCCGAAGAAAGATGTGGAACCAAGCTGCAGTGGGAGCAGCCTGGGGCCCGACAAGGGCCTGGCCCAGAGCCCCCCCAGCTCATCACTTACCGCGACACCGCAGAAGCCTTCCCAGAGCCCCTCTGCCCCTCCTGCCGACGTCACCCCGAAGCCAGCCACAGAAGCCGTGCAGAGCGAGCACAGCGACGCCAGCCCCATGTCCATCAATGAGGTCATCCTGTCGGCGTCAGGGGCCTGCAAGCTTATCGACTCACTGCACTCCTACTGCTTCTCCTCCCGGCAGAACAAGAGCCAGGTGTGCTGCCTGCGGGAGCAGGTGGAGAAGAAGAACGGTGAGCTGAAGAGCCTGCGGCAGAGGGTCAGCCGCTCTGACAGCCAGGTGCGGAAGCTACAGGAGAAGCTGGATGAGCTGAGGAGAGTGAGCGTCCCCTACCCGAGTGGCCTGCTGTCGCCCAGCCGCGGTCAGTACCGGAGCCTCGCGTACCCATGCTCTCTTCCTGTTAGGAGGGGTTTCTCTGCAAGGTGGCCGACGTCCCCTGAGCATTTCTGGGGGGTGTCACAAGCTCCCTGTGCTCTCAGGAGGAAGCTCTGGTCGTAGCCACACCTTGTGGATGAGGGAACCCAGGTTAGAAAGCAGGCCTCACTGCAGCCGGTCCCACAAGAGGCATCCGTGTGTGTAGGGATGTAGGCCATGAAGGAGGCAGGCAGCACGCATCAGCCGGGAGCGCCTGAATGCCTCCGTGGAGAGTGCACAGGGAAAGATAGCTTCTGTTTCATACCTTATGCAACAGAAATTCCAGATGAGTTAGGAGCTAGATGGAAAATAAGAGAGTAAACGCTCAGAAAAAGCAAATATCAGAAACTGTTAAAATCATGAGGAGGTTCTTTCCGTTCACGTTTTAATGAATATCCTTGAAGTTAAATCATCATGAACATTAATAATTATTTTAACATCTATTCAATTAAAGCATCTATTGAGGCTGGATTCAGTGGCTCACACCTGTAATCCCAGCACTTTGGGAGGCTGAGGTGGGCGGATCACTTGAGGTCAGGAGTTCGAGACCACCCTGGCCAATATGGTGAAACATACAAAAACATACTACTAAAACATACAAAAATTAGCTGCACATGGTGGTGCACGCCTGTAATCCCAGTTATTGGGGAGGCTGGGGCAGGCAGATCGTTTGAACTTGGGAGGCAGAGGTTGCTGTGAGCCAGGATTGCACCACTTCACTCTGGCCTGGGTGACAGAGTGAGACTCTGTCTCAAAAAAAAAAAAAACAAAACAAAACACATCTATTGAAACACATTCTCAGCCGGGCGTGGTGGCATACTCCTGTAATCCCAGCTACTCAGGAGGCTGAGGCAGGAGAATAGCTTGAACCTGGGAGGCGGAGGTTGCAGTGAGCTGAGATGGCGCCACAGCACTCCAGCCTGGGTGACAGAGAGCACAACTTTGTCTCAAAAAAAAAAAAAAAAAAATACAATACATTCTCTGTTGCAAAAATTAAAACTGCAGAAATGTAGACTAAGAAGTGGTAAAAAATTGTTTCTCAGCCACCTCCCAAGTTCTATTCCTTGTTGTTATTAAAAATTTGGTAGCTCTTGCCTGTAATCTCTGCACTTTGGGAGGCCGAAGAGGGAAGATTACTTGAGTCCAGAAGTTCAAACCAGCCTGGGCAACATAGGGAGACCCCATCTCTTTTTTTTTTTTTTTGAGACGGAGTCTCACTCTGTCGCCCAGGCTGGAGTTCAGTGGTGCGGTCTCAGCTCACTGCAAGCTCCGTCAGGGAGACCCCATCTCTATAAATGATTTAAAAATTAGCCAAGTATCGTGTTGCACACCTGTGGTCCCAACTACTTGGGAGACTGAGGCAGGATAGCTTGAGCCTGGGAGGTCGAGGCTGTAGTGAACTGTGATCGCACCACTGTACTCCAGCCTGGGTGACAGACCCTGTCTCGAAAAACAATTTCCTGTGTAATCTTTGTATGCTTATTAGCTCTATTTCTGTTTTTTCCCGTATTTTACTGTTAAGTACTTCTTAAAATTGATTTCTAGATGTTTACATATGGCGGGTGGTTTCCTTTGCCTGTCCTATACATAGGACAATCATATTCCTACCACATTGTTGACTTCATCTGGATCAATGCTTGTCAATAAGTATCTGATAGTGGAACAAGATTTTCAGGACCTCCTGGATCCTCAGGGTAACAGCCGTTAGCACAACCGAAAACAAAGCCCGTCCGACATGTTGTCCAGATGTGTCCTGGGGAGGAGCAGTGCCACTGAGTACTGCTGACCTAGATTTTCAGATCAAATCTAGATTTCCTGATTCTCAGGTTGAAATTGTATACTATTTTCTCTTGGAATTTTATTTTATTTTTTGAAATCATCTCACTCTGTTGCCGAGGCTGGAATGCAGTGGTGAGATCTCAGCTAACTGCAACCTCTGCCTCCTGGGTTCAAGCAGTTCTCCTACCTCAGCCTCCCAAGTAGCTAGGATTACAGGCCCCCATCACCACACCCGGCTAATTTTTATATTTTTAGTAGAGATGATGTTTCACCATGTTGGCTACAGGTGTGAGCCACCACACCAGGCCTTCTCTCGGAATTTTTTTTTTTTTTTTTAAGACAGTGTTTTGCTCTTGTTGCCCCGGCTGGAGTGCAATGGTGCAATCTTGGCTCACCGCAACCTCCACCTCCCAGGTTCAAGCGATTCTCCTGCCTCAGCCTCCTGAGTAGCTGGGATTACAGGCACGCACCACCATGCCCGGATAATTTTGTATTTTTAGTAGAGACAGTGGTTTCTCCATGTTGGTCAGGCTGGTCTCGAACTCCTAACCTCAGGTGATCCACCTGCCTCGGCCTCCCAGCTTCTCTTGGAATTTTAAAGCTGTTTATAGTTATCAGAGCTGATGCTGCTTTTGACACCTTCTCTCTGTTCCTCTTGGTTAAACTTCCTGAAGTTTGTTACCATTACAGGTTTTTCCAAACAGCCAGCCCTTCGTGTCTCTGAGTTGTTATTTATGCTCATTAAGTTTTACATCTTTTTACTTTCTTGGGTTTTTTTCTTGTAGTTCTGTTCCTGGTGTGTTCCTTAACCCTGCAGCGGAGGCTGTGGCTCTTCTGTTCCTTTGGCTACGCGCCGTGGATCTGCCTCTCTCTGCTTTTGTTGCTGTTCATTTCTGAATCGTTTGTAATTCCAGCCTTGATGCCCCCTTTAACCCTGTGGTTATTTAAAAGGGTGTTGACAGATTTTTAAGTGCACACAGATTGGAGGAGAGGAGCTAATTTTTTTGTAGTTACTTTATAATTTGATTGCATTAAGGTCTAATGGTAAGATCTGAAGGAGTTCTGCTTTTTGGAATCCTTTGAGACTTCACTGTGGCTAACACAGTCCCTTTTTGTGACTGTTGCAGTGTGGTGCTAGAAGAATGTGTCCTCACCACTCCTTGGTTACATTGTTCCCGCCTGAAGCTGGGCACTTGCTTACTTGTGTTAGTCAGCGGACCAGAGCGTTCCCTAGCTCCTTGTCAGGCCCTCGGTCTGCTGATTTCCGAGAAAGGTGAGGTAGGCCTCCCCTGTGGTTCTGGAGGTGCCCGTTTCTGCTTGTATGTCCAAGTTTTGCTTTCCGCCTCAAGACCATGCTGTTTGATGCATAAGTTTTCCTGTTACCAACACAAGAAACTCCTTTTTGTCCCATTTAAAGTCTTATTTCTTCATTTCCTTATTTTCAACCTTTTCATCTTATTTTATACTTATATTTTTAACTCAATCCAAAAGTCTTTTTGTAGAGTAATTTAGTCATTTATAATTGTGATTACTGATAAGTGGGAATTCGGGCCTACCTTTTTAATTTGTTAGGCTTCCTCACCGTTTTCTTACTATTCTTCTAGTGGATACGTTTCAATTTTTTCTTTTCTTTTTTTTTAAGAGACAGGGGTTTGCTCTGTCACCCAGGCTGGAGTGTGGTGGTTCTATCACAGCTCACTGCAGCCTTGACCTCCTGGGCCCAAGCCATCCTCCCACCTCAGCCTCCCGAGTAGCTGGGCCTACAGGCGCGTACCACCACATCCAGCTAATTTTTTAAATTTTTTGTAGCAACAGGGTCTTACTGTGTTGCCTGGGCTGGTCTTGAACCCTTGGCTTCAAGTGATCTTCCCGTCTCAGTCTCCCAAAGCTCTGGGTTTACGGTTGTGAGCCACTGTGCCCAGCCCATCTTTCAGTTTTAAAAACAAACACATGAGCCTTTTTGTAACTCTTTGTGTAACTATTGAGAGCTGATCGGTCCTGTGTGCCACCTTCCCTAGATGGAGGCTGTATGCAATCTTAGTTCCAGGTGCTTCTTATTCCCCCCATCAAGCAGCCATGATTATTAGATTGAAGTATACATTTTACTGGTTACTTTATTTACTATTGTTTATTGTATCCAAGTTTCCCCACCTTTTTGGCAGTATTTAATGACTTTTTTGTTGTTGTTGTTTTGAGACAATCTCAGACTGGAGTGCAGTGGCATGATCTCGGCTTACTGCGGCCACCACCCCCTGGGCTCCAGCGATCCTCTCACCTGAGCCTCCTGTGTAGCTGGGACTACAGGCATGTGCCGTCATGCCCGGCTAATTGTTTGTATTTTTTTTTGTATTTTTTTTTTTTTGTAGAGACGGGGTTTCACCATGTTGGCCAGGTAAGCCACTGCACCCAGCCATGACTTTTAAAAAAAAAAATTCCTATTCCAGTACAGTTTTGAGGGGGGTGCTGGTGACTGTTGTGGCCGTCCCAGGGTAGATGGCGATGGCTCAGACTTGAGGGAGAGAGTGGCGGTGGTAGCAATGCTAGAGGACTGGCTGGGTTCAGGGGGTTGAGAAGCAAAAGAGCAGCAGGCCAGCTACAGGGATGAGGCTTGAGCACCTGGAGGGTGCCGAGTGGGAGAGGCTTTTGGGGAGGAGCAGGAGACGGGGATGAGGAACGGAATTTGAGATGCTCTTGGGCGCTGAGGCCAGGATTTGAACAGGCAGTCTGAGGCCAGCAGCTGGCTTCTGGGATTTGGGCATGTGAGTGTGGGGGTGGAGGGCAGAGGTGTTTGAGGCCTTGGGGTCGAGTGTGGTTCTAGGCTGGGCTTCAGTGCCTGGCCCAGGAGCAGGCCTCGCTGAGAGAGGGGCAGCCGAGGCGGGTCCAGGGAAAGGCCGAGGAGTTGTTCAGGAAAGAAGGGTGCCCTGCTGTGCTGGGTGCTACTCTGACCAGAATGGAGAGAAGGGGGCTGGACGCGCTCCCAGGGTCACTGGTGACTAGAATCTCACGGGAGAGGCCGGTGGAACAGGGCGGAGAGGGGGCCAGTGATGAGGGGTCAGGGCCAGGTTTGGCCGTGAAGAGGAGTGAGGTGAGTAGACAGGAGCCAGAGGGAGTGTGGCTCCAGAGAGAGTGTGTCAGTGGGGAGGGCTGTGAAGGGCCAGGCTCCGGAGAGCAAGGGACAGGTGCAGGCACCACCCTGCATGCCCTGTGCGCCTCCAAAGGTGAGGCCAGGCCACGGCTGGGCATGCGGCGTGGGCACGGGGGTGTCAGGAGCGAGGATGTGGTGGGAAGAGGACATCCTCTCCCTGGGGTTGCAGTCTGTCACACCGTCTGCCTCCTGTGTCGCAGGCCCCGGGGTCTGCACTCTCTGTGGTTCTTGCTGCCCGTGTGGATTTGTTCTTAAGCGACAGAATCTTTGGGTCATTCTTTAGGGATTTATGTGGAAAGGGCTACACATGTGTCTATTCAGCTCGTTAGCCAGTGTCTACTTTTGGGCAGGTTCCCCAAACTGAAGGATCCGGGCCAGTGGGCTTTAGAGGTGGGTCGAAGCCACCCTCCAGAGGCAGTGCCCGCTGGCGTTCTGTGGACGTGGTGTTGTTCTCCGCCAGCGGCAATTCCTTGAGGGTACATTGTTAGGACTTCTATGAACCACATGTTCGCGGTCTTGCTTGCCCACTGAGTTATAAATGTTCTTGATACAGTAAGGATACCAACGCCTGTTAAATATTATTCACCTGTTTCCTAAGTTCAGTAATTTAACACTTGCTTCAAAATCTGTTTTCTTTTTATTCCTTTATGGATTCATTATCTACATATAATACTTGAAATCTGGATTTTCAAAATCCAAGTACAAAACAGGTGAACCTTAATGTAAACTATGGACCCTATTTGTAGCAATGAATCAGTATTGGTTCGTAACTTGAGACACACATAGCACACTAATGCAAGATGTTAATCATAGGGGAACAGGGCAGGGGGTGAGAGGGTGAAGGAATTCTCTGTACTACCTGCTGGATTTTTCTGTCCTAAAAACAATCTGTTAATAAATAATAAATGGAAGCTGAAGAGTTTGGAGAAGTGCAGACAAAACAGGAATGTCAGAAGAGTGATAAATGGTGAAACTAGGGACAGGTGTGTGGATTTATTACACTATTCTGTTTAGTTTGTAATGTTCAAGATTTTTCACAATAAAAAGTTGTTCAAAAATCTAGATTAGCTGGGCTCAGTGACTCATGCCTGTAATCCCAACACTTTGGGAGGCCGAGGCAGGCAGATCACTTAAGGTCAAGAGTTTGAGGCCAGCCTGGCCAACAGGGTGAAACCCCATCTCTACTAAAAATGCAAAAATTAGCTGGGCGTGGTGACACGTGCCTATAATCCCAGCTTCTCAGGAGGCTAAGGCAGGAGGATCACTTGAACCCGGGAGGTGGAGGTTGCAGTGAGTTGAGATCACGCCACTGCACTCCATCCTGGGTTACAGAGCGAGACTCCATCTCAAAAAAAAAAAAATACTGTTAAGAAATAGTAGAAAGAATAACTGATTTTTTTCCTTCTTATGATGTTGGCTGTAGTGTTTTGTTGTTGTTGTTTGGTTTTTGGTTTTTTTGTTTTGTTTTGTTTTTGTTTTTGTTTTGAGATGTAGTTTCGCTCTTGTTGCCCAGGCTGGAGTGCAATGGCGAGATCTAGGCTCACTGCAACCTCCGACTCCCTGGTTAAAGCAATTCTCCTGCCTCACCCTCCCAAGTAGCTGGGATTACAGGCATGTGCCACCATGTCCAGCTAATTTTTGTATTTTTAGTAGAGGTGGGATTTCACCATGTTGGCCAGGCTGGTCTCAATCTCCTGACCTCATGATCCACCCACCTCAGCCTCCCAAAGTGCTGGGATTACAGGCCTGAGCCACCAAGCTGTAGTTTTTTTATATGTCCTTTATCAAGTTGACAAAATTCCCATTTATTCCTGTTGCTGAGAGCTGTTATCATGGATGGGATGTTGGAATGTGTCAGATGATTTGTTTGCACCTATTAATGTGATCCTGTGATTTATGGTCAGATGATTTGCCTGTTAATGTGACGGGTTATGTTAATCAATTTTAGAGCACAGAGCCAGCCTTGCATACCTGGAATAGATCTCACTGGGTCATGGCATACAATTCTTTTTATACATTTTTTTATTCAATCGCAAATGTTTTCTTAAAGATTTTTGCATCTGTGTTCATGAGAGATATTTGTAATTTTCTTTTTTCTTTTTCTTTTTTTTTTTTTTTTTTTTTGGGACAGAGTCTTGCTCTGTTGCCCAGGCTGGAGTGCAGTGGCGCGATCTCAGCTCACTGCAAGATCCACCTCCCGGGTTCAAGCGATTCTTCTGCCTCAGCCTCCCGAGTAGCTGGGACCACAGGCGCCTGCCATGATGCCCGGCTAATTTTTTGTATTTTTTATATTTTTTAGTAGAGGTGGGATTTCACTGTGTTAGCCAGTATGGTCTCAATCTCCTGACCTCATGATCTGCCCGCCTTGGCCTCCCAAAATGCTGGGATTACAGGCGTGAGCCACCACACCTGGCCTCTTTTTTCTTTTTTTTTTTTTTTTTTTTTTTTTTTTTTTTTTTTTTTTTTTTTTTTTTTTTTTTGAGATAGCGTCTCACTGTGTCACCCAGGCTGGAGTGCATAGTGCAGAGGTGTGACCTCGGCTCACTGCTGCCTCAACCTCCTCGGCTCAGGTGACCCTCCTGCCACAGCCTCTCAAGTAGCTGGGACTATGGACACATGCCGTCACACTGGCTAGTTTTTTAATTTTTTTGTACGACAGGGTCCCAGCCTGTTGCCCAGGCTGGTCTCGAACTCCTGGGTCCAAGTGATTCTCCCAGCTTGGCCTCTGAAAGTGTTGGGACTACAGGTGTGAGCCATCACACCCGGCCTGTAGTTTTCTTGTAGTGTGTGTGTTTTGGTATTAGGGCCCTGCTGGACACATAGAATGAGTTAGGAAGCATTTCCTCTGCTACTGTTTTCTGGTTTCATTTCTTCCTTTAATGCTTGGTAGAATCCACCAATGAAGCTAGCAGGGCTTGGTGCTTTCTGTTTTGGAAAGCTATTAATTTTTCCATTTCTGTAATAGATGCTGTGACGTAGTAAAAAAATATATTTAGTCTCTGCCCCAGAATACGGCACAGAGCTCCTAAAACCCTTGTCGTCTCCTGAGCAAAACGGCGTTCCGGCCACCTTCCGTTCTCAGAGTCGGTCTTTGCTCTGTTCCTCATACAGAGCTCCTCATCCCTTGGAATGTTCTAATAAAGTGATTCTTGGGGGCTCGCAGATGAGGGCTGCTCACCAGAAAGACCAGGCCATAAACAGAAGCTAGGGGCTTTGAGCCCCACGCCTCCGTCCTGCAGGAAGGGGAGTGGGGTAGAGTTAATAACTGATCATGCCTGTGTAATTAAGTCTCCATGAAAACTTCAGAACTGCAGGATTGGAGAGCTTCCAGGTTGGTGAACATCCATGTGCTGGATGAGGTGGTGGTGCACCCCAACTCCACAGGGACAGACGCCCCTTGCCCAGGACCCTTCCAGACCTCTCCCTGAGCTCTTCCTCTGTTTATTTGTATCTTTTTTTTTTTCTTTTTGAGACAGAGGCTCGCTGTGTTGCCAGGCTGGAGTACAGTGGCGCGATCTGGGCTCATTGCAACCTCCGCCTCCCGGGTTCAAGCGATTCTCCTGCCTCACAGCCTCCTGAGTAGCTGGGAGTACAGGCACGCGCCACCACACCCAGCTAATTTTTTGTATTTTTAGTAGAGACGGTGTTTCACCATGTTAGCCAGGATGGTCTCAATCTCCTGACCTTGTGATCCGCCCGCCTCGGCCTCCCAAAGTGCTGGGATTACAGGCGTGAGCCACCGCGCCCGGCTATTTATGTCTTTTAAAATATCCTTTGTAATAAATTGGCATTAGTAAATAAACTCTTTTTCTGGGTTCTGTGAGCCTTCTAGCAGATTATCAAACCCGGGGAAGGGGCTGTGGGAATCCTGGATTAGTAGCCAGGTGGGACAGAGGCTGTGAGTAACCTGGAACCCACTACTTGCCATCGTCCTCAGATGGGGGCAGTCTTGTGGGACTGAGCCCTTTACCTGTGGGATGTGTACGAACTCCAGTTGGTGTCAGAACTGCATTGACGTGCAGGACACCTAAATGGTATCAGAGAATTGGTCAGTGTGGGAAAAGACCTGCCTGTGGCCATAGAAGTGTCCTGAGAGTGTGCATATAGAGAAAAAGATTGTTTTTTTCCCTATATTCAATATAGGCCTGTTCAGATTATCTATTTCTTCTTGTGTGAGTTTTGGTGGATGTATCTTTCAAGGAATTCGTCCATCTCATCTATATTATTAAATTTGTGGGCATGGAGGTGTTTATAATACTGCTCTATTAACCTTTTAATGGCCATGGGATTAACAGCGATTGACCCCCTCCTCTCTCTTTTTTTTAATGATATCAATAATTTGTACCGTCTCTCTTTTTTTTTTTTTTTTTTTTTCCTTTTTTCTTTCTTGAGACAGGGTCTTGCTCTGACACCCAGGCTGAAGGTCACTGGTGTGATTTCGGCTCACTGCAACTTCCACCTCCTGAGCTGAGGTGGTCCTCCCACTTAGCCTCCTAAGTAGCTGGGACTACAGATGCGTGCCACCATGCCCTGCTAATTTTTGTATGTTTTGTAGAGACAGGGTTTTGCCATGTTGCCCAAGCTGGTCTGGAACTCCTAGCTCAAGCTATCTGCCTGGCTCAGCCTCCCAAAGAGCTGGGATTACAGGCGTGAGCCACCGTGCTGGCCTATCCCTTTACTTTTAATCTATGTCTTTATATTCAAAGTGGGTTTTTTTGTCGTTTTATTTTTATTATTATTATTATTTGACAGAGTCTCACTGTGTAACCAGGCTGGAGTGCTGTGGTGCAGCGTTGGCTCACTGCAGCCTCCGACTCCCTGGTTCAAGTGATTCTCCTGCCTCAGCTTCCTGAGTAGCTGGGATGACAGGTATGCGCTACTACACCCAGCTAATTTTTGTATTTTTATTTGAGACAGGGTTTCACCATGTTGGCCAGGGTGGTCTCGATCTCCTGACATTGTGATCCCCCCGCCTCGGCCTCCCAAAGTGCTGGGATTACAGGCGTGAGCCACCGTGCCCGGCCTCAAAGTGGGTTTCTTATAGTCAACATATATTTGGGACCAAGTGAGGTGGCTCACACCTGTAATCCCAGCTTTGAGAGGCTGAGGTGTGAGGATTGCTTGAGCCCAGGAGTTTGAGACCAGCCTGGGCAATATAGTGAGACCCCATCTCTACAAAAAAAAAAAAAAAAAAGAAAATTAGCTAGGCATGGTGGTGCACACCTGTAGTCCCAGCTACACAGGAGGCTGAGGTGGGAGGATCGCGTGAGCCCAGGAGGTTGAAGCTGCAGTGATCCGTAATTATGCCACTGCACTCCAGCCTGGGCAACAGAACAAGACCCTATCTCAAAAAAAAAAAAAAACTTTTTTTTTTTGTTTTCTATTAGGTCAATTAAGAATAAGAAAAGATTTTATTTTACCTTCACTTACTCCTCTCTGATGCTCTCCCTTTTTTTTTTAACATACATTTTAGTTTCTGACATATATCATATTCCTTCTCCCTGAAGAACTTTCAATATTTCTCAAAGGGGAGAGGTACTGGCAGTGAATCCTCTGTTTTTATTTAAAGTTTTTTTTTGTTTGTTTGTTTGTTTTGTTTTGAGACAGAGCCTCGCTCTGTCACCAGGCTGGGGTGCAGTGGTGTGATCATCTCGGCTCACTGCAACCTCCGCCTCCTGGGCTCAAGCGATTCTCCTGCCTCAGTTTCCCAAGTAGCTGGGATCACAGGCACCCGCCACCAGGCCCAGTGTTTTTTTTTTGTATTTTTAGTAGAGACGGGGTTTCACCATGTTGGCCAGGCTGGTCTCGAACTCCTGACCTCAGGCGATCCACCTGCCTTGGCCTCCCAAAGTGTTGGGATTACAGGCGTGAGCCACCGCACCCGGCCTAAATAAGTCTTTATACTGAGTTTCTTTTTCAGAGATTTAGAAAAAAAAGTAGGAAAAATGTAAGTTCTTTACTCCTCCTTTGCACCTGAAGGATAGTTTCACTGGATATAGAATTATATGTTTTTGGTTTGGTTTGGTTTTTTTTTTTTCTTGCGTGGTTTCTGACAAGTCCGCTGTAATTCTTTTTTTTTTTTTTTTTTTTTTTTTGAGATGGAGTCTTTCTCTGTCCCCCAGGCTGGAGTGCGGTGGCGCAATCTCGGCTCACCGCAACCTCCACCTCCTGGGTTCACACCATTCTCCTGCCTCAGCCTCCCGAGTAGCTGGGACCACAGGCGCCCACCAACACGCCTGGCTAATTTTTTTGTATTTTTTAGTAGAGACGGGGTTTCACCGTGTTAGCCAGGATAGTCTCGATCTCTTGACCTCGTGATCCACCCGCCTCGGCCTCCCAAAGTGCTGGGATTACAGGCTTGAGCCACCGCACCCGGCCTGTAATTCTTACTCTTTCTGCTCTACGTGTAAGGATTTTTTTTCTTTTGATTCTCTTAGTCTTTGGTTTTCTGCAGTTTGAGTATGACATGCCTATGTGTAGATTCTTTGGTATTTATCTTGCTTGATGTTTTCCGAGCTTCCTGGATCTGTGGTTTGGTGTCTGTCGATAATTTTGGAAAACTCTGAACTATGGTTAATTTAAATACTTCTGCTCCTTTCATCTCTTTCTGGCATTCCCATTATGCTCATGTAACACTTTTGCCCCACAATTCTCCAATATTCTGGGGGGTTTTTTTGCCATTTTTTTCTCTGCGTATCATTTTGGGAAGTTTCTATTGACATCTTCAATTCAGTGATTCTTTCTTTAGCCATATCCATCCTGTTGATGAGCCTTTAGAGATTCTTCATTTCTGTTAGTGTTTTTGGTTTGCAGCAATTTCCTTTCTGTTCTTTTGTCCATTTACGTTGCCCATGTTTTCTTGCCTATCACCCACTTTTTCCAGTAGAGCCCTTAGCATATTAATCATACTTATTATTATTATTATTTTTTTTTTTTTGAGATGGAGTCTTGCTCTGTTGCCCAGGCTGGAGTGCAGTGGCGCAATCTCGGCTCACTACAACCTGTGCCTCCTGGGCTCAAGCAATTCTCCTACCTCGGCCTCCCAAGTAGCTGGGATACAGGCGCCTGCCACCTCGCCCGGCTAATTTTTGTATTTTTAGTAGAGATGGGGTTTCACCATGTTGGCCAGGCTGGTCTTGAACTCCTGACCTCAAGTGATCCACCCACCTCGGCCTCCCGAAGTGCTGGGATTACAGATGTGAGCCACCACGCCCGAACTAACCAGTGATTTTAATTTTTCCATGTGGTAATTCTAAAATCTCTGCCATACCTGAGTCTGGGTCTGATGCTCACTCTGTCTCTTCAGATGTTTTTTTTTGCCTCTTAGCATGTCTTGTAATTTTTGGTCGCGAGGTAGACATGATACATCAGATCTAGCCGTGTGCTACATGATGATGTTTTGGTCAATGACAGACCACATACACCATGGTAGTCCCATAAGATGTTAATGGAGCTGAAAGAGTCCTGTCACCTAGTGACATTGTAGCCATTGTAACATCGTAGTATAATTTTTTTTAGTCGATTTAGTGTAGCCTCAGTGTGCAGTGTTGAGAAAGTCTACCATAGTGTACAGTCATCTCCCAGGCCTTCGCATTCACTCACCGCCTCAGTCACCACCTCACTCACCGCCTCAGTCACCGCCTCACTCACCCCTCACTCACCCCTCACTCACCCCTCACTCACCCCTCACTCACCGCCTCACTCACCGCCTCACTCACCGCCTCACTCACCCCTCACTCACCCCTCACTCACCCCTCACTCACCACCTCAGTCACCCCTCACTCACCCCTCACTCACCCCTCACTCACCCCTCACTCACCCCTCACTCACCCCTCACTCACCGACTCACTCACCCCTCACTCACCGCCTCACTCACCCCTCACTCACCGCCTCACTCACCCCTCACTCACCCCTCACTCACCCCTCACTCACCCCTCACTCACCCCTCACTCACCCCTCACTCACCGACTCACTCACCCCTCACTCACCGCCTCACTCACCCCTCACTCACCCCTCACTCACCGACTCACTCACCCCTCACTCACCCCTCACTCACCCCTCACTCACCCCTCAGTCACCCCTCACTCACCCCCTCACTCACCCCTCACTCACCCCTCACTCACCGACTCACTCACCCCTCACTCACCGACTCACCCCTCACTCACCGCCTCACTCACCCCTCACTCACCCCTCACTCACCCCTCACTCACCGCCTCACTCACCGCCTCACTCACCGCCTCACTCACCCCTCACTCACCCCTCACTCACCCCTCACTCACCCCTCACTCACCACCTCAGTCACCCCTCACTCACCCCTCACTCACCCCTCACTCACCCCTCACTCACCCCTCACTCACCGACTCACTCACCCCTCACTCACCGCCTCACTCACCCCTCACTCACCCCTCACTCACCCCTCACTCACCCCTCACTCACCCCTCACTCACCCCTCACTCACCCCTCACTCACCCCTCACTCACCGACTCACTCACCCCTCACTCACCGCCTCACTCACCCCTCACTCACCCCTCACTCACCCCTCACTCACCGACTCACTCACCCCTCACTCACCCCTCACTCACCCCTCACTCACCCCTCACTCACCCCTCACTCACCCCTCACTCACCCCTCACTCACCCCTCACTCACCGCCTCACTCACCCCTCACTCACCCCTCACTCACCCCTCACTCACCCCTCACTCACCCCTCACCCCTCACTCACCCCTCACTCACCCCTCACTCACCGCCTCACTCACCCCTCACTCACCCCTCACTCACCCCTCACTCACCCCTCACTCACCCCTCACTCACCCCTCACTCACCGCCTCAGTCACCCCTCACTCACCCCTCACTCACCCCTCACTCACCCCTCACTCACCCCTCACTCACCCCTCACTCACCGACTCACTCACCCCTCACTCACCGCCTCACTCACCCCTCACTCACCCCTCACTCACCCCCTCACTCACCCCTCACTCACCGACTCACTCACCGACTCACTCACCACCTCACTCACCCCTCACTCACCGCCTCACTCACCCCTCACTCACCCCTCACTCACCCCTCACTCACCGACTCACTCACCCCTCACTCACCCCTCACTCACCCCTCACTCACCACCTCAGTCACCCCTCACTCACCCCTCACTCACCCCTCACTCACCCCTCACTCACCCCTCACTCACCACCTCACTCACCACCTCAGTCACCAACTCGCTCACCGCCTCACTCACCCCTCACTCACCCCTCACTCACCCCTCACTCACCGACTCACTCACCCCTCACTCACCCCTCACTCACCCCTCACTCACCACCTCACTCACCCCTCACTCACCCCTCACTCACCGACTCACTCACCCCTCACTCACCCCTCACTCACCCCTCACTCACCCCTCACTCACCCCTCACTCACCGACTCACCCAGAGCAACTGCCCGTGCTGCACACTCCAATGCTGGTGAGTGCCCCCCTGCAGGTGAACCATTGTCTCTTATACCATATTTTTACCGTAGGTTTTCTATGTTTAGATGTGTTTTAGGTACACACACACTTGGCATTGTGTTACAACTGCCTACAGTATTCAGTAACACGCTGGGGTTTGTAGCCTGGGAGCACAGGCTCTGCCATACAGCCTAGGTGCGCGGTACGTGGTAAGTGCACTCTGTGACGTTTGTACAATGATGAACTTGCCTCGTGACGCATTTGTCAACGCATCCCCCATCGGTGAGGGCTGCGTGACTGAAAGGTGAAGTAAGTGAGCCTTCTTTGGAAGGCATCCCCTTAACCTGGCTGGCAGTCGGGCTGTGTTTAATCCTGCAGTGGCTGTACAATTCCTCGAGGGTCCTTGTTTTGTCTCCCTGTTGTGGAGTTTCTCCGAGCGTGCCTTCCACAGCCTGCGCCTGGGCCCTTTCCACTCCCACCCAGGATGTTATGCTGGAGCCTACAGGGCTGGGAGGGGAAGCAGGCTCCAGCCTGTGAGTCGATTTAAGCCCTTTAGTGGCCTGTGTCCCTGAGCTGTGACCTTCATATGTGTCCCTCCCTTTCTCCTCCCCGCTTGGGTGAGACAGGAGACTGGTGGGGCTGGAGTGGTGAAATGCCCTTCCCACCTTCCCAGCTGAGATGAGTTCCTGGTGAAGTCGGCTTCGCTGCGGAGCAGGCCTGGCCTTTGCCTGGAGAACGCTCTGGGCTTATTTCAAGGTGGTCACCTCCCCCTCCTCATCCCAGAGACATGAGGTGATTTTTTTTTCTTGGCTTTTCATGGGGAGAACCTGATGGGGTTCCTGGAGGTGAAACCTGTGAAAATGTAGGACCGCAGGAGATTCTCACTCCTGCCATGTTCAGCCTCCAGCATTTTGTCCAAATCAAGTTCCCACCAGTTCTGTCCCCTGTAGACTGTAGATTCTGCTCCACGTGAGCTGATCTCACTGCTATTCTCTGTGGCAGGAGAGACATGTGTGACCTCATTTCCTTATGGATCCGAGAAAAGTTGTTGATTTTCACTTCTTTCAGTGTTTTTTGCTGCAGTTTTAAGGCTGTGGTATATGACTCCTAAGCTCTTTACATGTGAGAGTTGAAACCGGAAGCTTACTCCCCATTATTTTTCAGTTATTGCTAGCATGTGGGAAAGCTACCAATTTTAGTAATTGGCCATCTTATCAAATTCACTTGTAGATTCTAATAGTTCTTCAATTGAGACTCGGATTAACGAGGTAATCAAACATAATATTTGCAAATTATGTGTACCCACTTTATGTCCTTTTTATATTTTATAGAAATACTTGCTGTGTTTTCTCTCCATCATGATTTCTGTTTTTCCCCTGGGCATGCAGCTCCTTCCGTTTCATGGTTGATAAGTTGAGGGCCTTGGTGTCACTTTAAAACGACAGTTCCCTGCTGGTATGCCTTGTCAGTGGGCCCAAACCTAGTATGGTGTTCCTGGACGGCTCCTCCCCACCTGGGACAGCCAGCGCAGGCTGCGCAGCCTCAGCTTCCATGCACCCTATTGTACCAAGCAGCAAGTGTCCCTTTCTGTGTGTGCCTTGGCAGGAAACACCGTGTCACTAACACAAAGAGATGTGAGGGTGGGAGCTCCAGGAAGGAGCCGTCCCCAGGTCCCTGTGGGTGCATTTGCCCACTTCCTGTCCTGGGTTCCCGGGCCGCTTGCCGGGAGACAGAACAGCCTGAGCCTCCACATCCAGGTGAAGATGAGTCGCCAGCCAGCCTCTAAGAGACAGAAAAGAACATGCCAGGGGTGACCAGAGAGACTGCTCTGGAGAGAGAAAGCATTTAGGATGTGCCTGGCTCTGTGGTGTTGCCTTCCTCTGATGTAGCTGGTGGAGGAGGCCTGAGGGTAGAAGCCGCACTCGTCACTCCGCCCAGACCTCTGGCCAGTCCCTCTTTCATAAAATTCACCTAACCTCCAAAGCTCCTTCCAGCTCCAAAATTCTGTGATCTGAGCTGTCATTGTCTTTTACTTTCTTCTGAGAGATGATCTTTCATAGTGGAACTACAATTCCCAGAATGCACCATTTAAAGTTAGCATTCACTTCCTGCAGAGCCATTAAGAGCCAGGTGCAAACATTTCCTGTCAATTGGCAGAAAACAACCTTGAGGAACCTTGACGAGTGTCCGGAGTTTAGAAAACTTAGGGATGGGTAAGCCTACTTTCAGTGTCTTGGGCCAAAACATGAAAATTTAAATTTCTTGCAGGAAATTTAAATTTGTTTTTGCATTTTGGTTGAGATTTTAATAAAAGAAAAATGAAATCAGAAAAGAAATGCCTAGAAAAGCCTGTCTGGTTTATTTAAAGAGGTGGAAAGTGACAAATAGACTAGGTCCTTTATAGTATTTTTTGTTTCATGTTTAAATTTATTTTTCTCTAACGAAGTATAATTTACAGAGAGTAAAATACACAGATATTGAGGTCACAGTTTGATGGATCTTAACATATATCTAGACTCACGTAACCTGATGTTTAGATTCTAAAATTCTCTTACTGGTCATCCAGATTCTAAAATTCTCTTACTGGTTGTCTGGATTCTAAAATTCTCTTACTGGTCGACCTCGTCCTCACCCCCACCCATGCTTCAGTGACAACAAGGAGGGACAGTGGCTAGGATGCTGCCACGTTCCGCGCAGCCTGAAGTGGTGGAGGGTGCAGGGGGAGCGGCCCCAGGAGCAGGTTAACCTGGTGAGGTGCAGCGTAGCCAGAAGGAGGCGCCGCCACTGCTTGTTTACTGCCCGACCTGTTGTCCGTGTCCAAATTAAACTCCATTAAGATTCAGAGCAAATAACAGCAAGCCGGGAGGGCAACAGGACGGGAAGTATTTCTCACAGCCATTAGATGGTCACAGCCATAAGCCTCCATCTAGTTGCTTAGCCTCGTGCTCCTTCCTTTCCAGTCAGATGTTATTTTTTCTACTCAAAAGCGTTCCTTCTGAATTTCAGAGCCATCTTAGAATTCTCTAGTTTTTTAAAAAGAAATTGCCACATAAGTGCTGCGTCCTGTCCCCAAGTGTGGTGTGGGCCCCGTGCCCCCAAAGTGCTGCGTCCTGTCCTGTCCCCAAGTGTGGTGTGGGCCCCGTGCTCCCGAAGCAGCAGCCGCCTGCAGGGTAGCTCCTCTCGAGGGCCCGCGGGACTTGCTTCCCTGACCTGGCATGCGCGTAGCGAAGTCCACTTAAAAGCTCACTTTTAGCCAGAATTTTTGAGGCAGACTCTCCCTACCTGCTCTTACCGGGACACCATCCCCCTGCGCAGGCGCCACTGCTTACCCACTCTGTGGTGGCCTCTCTGGTCCTGACGCCAGGGCTCGCCCTCAGCTCTCGTGCGCCTGCACCCGCCCTTCTCACTGATGTCACGGGTCCCCTTCCAAGCTGCCAGCAATGCCAGCTGCTGGCCATCTCCAGCCCACCCATCCCTCTCGTCTCACTCTCATTTCCATCTCCCTTGGGCTAGTCGTCGAGGCAGGGTTGAGGCAGAAAGCCCGGGCCATGTCCCTCCTTCTAGGTAAAAGGCGCTGGCCCATCCAGGCCCACCTGGGGGAATAGATGGTCCAGTTCAACTTGACCAGACTTCAGATAAGCCCAGTTCTTCAGAGGAGCCAGCTGTGCTCACCTGTCCTTGCCAGCCCCCTGACCGAGTTCTCCCAGGCGTCTTATGGCAGGGGCTCTGGGCTGCTCCGGCTGCAGGACTGGGGCAGAGTGTGTCCCCGGGGCACCCTCCCTGCTGCCGGGCCAGCCGGGCTGGGCCTGTGTCTACAGCCAGCTCCCCAGCATCCTGAGGAACGCGAAACCTACTCAGAAACACGGCTGAGGGCAGCGAAGAGCTCTCCTGATGTGTTGGGAACTGTGGGCTTGGGGCGCGGGGATGTGCTGGGTGGCCGCCAGTGGCGTCCTCACTCCCACCTGGGAGAAGAGAGGAGTGGAGAAGAGAGGTGGGAGGTGAGAGGCACCGGGCAGGGCGCTGTGTGTGGCTCCAGCCCTCTCTGGCCCTCTGCACCTGCCCCAAAGTATGCGACTCACGCCACAGTGGTGTCATTTGTTTTAATTTGAACAGATGTTTAGAAATTGGGATATTTTAGCCCAAAATCAGCCTCTGGCTTTTCTCGAAATATTAGATCTACAGTAGGGGCTGCAGCTTGGGTGGCAGCAGACCCTGGGGCCAGGAGCCAAGGCCCTGAGCTGTGAGGCCAACCCCACTCCCCACCACATCCCCTGCTCTGAGGCTGCCCAGAGCCCTGTGCTGCAGTAACATATTAAACACTCTTGGGATAAAATGCTTTTAGTTTTTTTTAGTTTTCTGCTTTTTGAAATATTAATTTCTTTGGGGAGGTTTTTCTTTATAACATTTTTATTGAGGTATAATTCGCCTAAGTGAAACACAAGCTCCTACGTGTTCCCGTGGTGAGTTTTGGCAGGTGCAGGCGCCTGTGCAGCCACACCCACGTCCAGCAGTCCACGTTCTCCTTTGCACTCCCCTCAAGCCCCTCCCCATCACTGTTCAGATTCCCCCACCCTCCATCCATTTTGCCTGGTCTCAAATTTCATCTAATTGGAATCATAGAATATATACATTTTTGTCTGTCTTCTTTTAGCGCAGTGTTTTCAAGGGACACCTGATTCATTTTCATTTCTAGTCTCACTGTATTGTGATCAGACAGTAGACTTCTTTTTGCTTTCTGGAACTTACAGGCTTTGACCATTTAGAAGGCCAGTTTGCATGACTGTTCCAGAGGAACTTGAAGAAGGCATTCCCTAGTTGTTTGTTTTTGTGTTTTTGTGGGTTTTTTTTGAGACAGAGTTTCACTTTTGTCACCTAGACTGGAGTGCAATGGTGCAGTCTCGGCTCACTGCAACCTTTGCCTCCCAGGTTAAAGCGATTCTCTTGCCTCAGCCTCCCAAGTAGCTGGGATTACAGGCATGCGCGACCACGCCCGGCTAATTTTTTTTGAGTTTTTAGTAGAGACAGGGTTTCATCATGTTGGTCAGGCTGGTCTTGAACTCCTGACCTCAGGTGATCCACCCGCCTCAGCCTCCCAAAGTGCTGGGATTACAGGCATGAGCCACTGCGCCCGGCAGTATTCCCTAGTTGTAAGCTACAGAATTCAATATGTATCAGTCAGAACTACCTTATTAATTATATTATTTGGGAATTTTGTTTTATTTGTATTCGTTCAGACTTACAGGTGAATTGCAGTTTCATTTAGTTTCTTTCTCGACATCTTCGTGTGTCATCAGTAATTTCTGCTTTATAGATGTTGCTGTGCTTGGTGCATGAGTATCCTTCACGGTTACGTCTTCATTGTGCATTCTGCCCTTCATTCGGAAGAGCCGTTCTTTGTCTAGTTCCATGCGTTTTACGTGATGGTAAGATCGGGAAGCCTGCTTCCTTATTGCTTATTGCCCAGCTTTCTGGAATGTCTCTCTGAATTGCTTTATTTTAGGTGCATCTCTCATTTACAGCAAAAGAGGTGAGGGTCTTGCTTTGTGGTCCAGTCTGAAAAGCCCTTTTTTTTTTTCCCTCAAGGCAGGGTGTCTCTCCAGTTGGCCCATACTGGAGTGCAGTGGCGCGATCTTGGCTCACTGCAGCCTCAACCTCCTGGGCGCAAGTGATTCTCCCCACCTACCCTGCCAAGTAGCGGGGACTACAGACACGCACCACCATGCCTGGCTAATTTTTTTGTATTTCTAGTAGAGATGGGGTTTCACTATGTTGCCCAGGCTGGTCTCAAATTTCTGGACTCAAGCAGTCCACCCACCTTGGTCTCTCAAAGTTTTGGGATTATAGGTATGAGCCATCATGCCTGGCCCTGAAAAGCTTTTTAATATGTAAGTTCAAGCATTTTTAGTCTTGGTTCTGTCATCTTATTTTATATTATGCTTGTTGTGTTTTAGTTTTTTTTTGGTTTGTTTTTGTTTTGTTTCTGAGACAGGGTCTCGCTCTGTCACGCAGGTTGGATTGCAGTGATGTCATCTCGGCTCATTGCGACCTCTGCCTCCCAGGCCCAAGTGATCCTCCCATCTCAGCCTCCTGAGTAGCTGGGACGACAGGCACGTGCCACCACGCCCAGCCAATTTTTTGTAGTTCTAGTAGAGATGGTTTTGCTATGTTGCCTGGGCTGGTCTCAAACTCCTAGCTCAGGCGATCCGCCCTCCTCGGCCTCCCAAAGTGCTGGGATTACAGGTGTGAGCCACTGCGACTGGCCCAGTTTTTAAAATGAAATCTTCTACTACTACTACATTTGTAAGCCTCTGCAGTGTCAGCTCTCAGGGACAAGACCAGCCGGGGGTTCTGCCCCTTCAAGGGTCCTGTGAGTTGAGTGTCATGCCTGTACGACCCGGCATCTACCACCTATAACCATTTTTTTTTGTTGTGTCTATAACCGCATTTTTTTTTTTTTTTTGGCTTAGCACATTCAGTGTTTACGGAGGTTTCTTTCCACATCATTTCCCTGTTGTCTCCTGATGACATCCAGCTGCTGGTAATGTCCTCAGGAAGAAGACATAGAAACAAAGCTCCCTGCGTGCTGAGAGTTGAAACTCCATTCCCGCACTGTCGAAAAGGTCTAGAGAATGAGTCTCTTAGGTAGTTTAATATTTTCTAATAGCCACATTAAAAAGGTAAAAAGAAACAAGTGAAATCGATTTTAATAATATATTTTATTTAACCTGATACTATCTAAAAATTATTTCAACAGGCAACCACCGATAATATAAGATTATGGAATTATTTGAAGACTTTTTGGACTGAGTTTTCGGAATCCAGTTTGTAGCTTGCACTCACTGCACGTGTCAGTGAACCAGCTCATGCGCCTGCCATCTGGAAGGATCGTTGTGGCCAGCCATAGCATCCTTGCCACTCACCTTCCCTCCTCATGCGCCTTCTACGTGTGACTAGCATCTTCTGCCACAGAGCGCGGCTGTGGAGAAACACTAACCCACGTTCTGTCTCTGTAGATGTGTGGGTTCTGCACCTTTCACAGAAATGGAATTGCAGAATATGTGCTCTTTTGAGCCTGATTGCTTTCACATGGTGTGTTGTCAAGGGTCATCTGAATTGCAGCTTGTATTAGTACTTCATTTTTATGGCCAAATAACATTTCATTGTCTGGATATACTGCAGTTTGTTTACTCATTGGTTGACGGACATCTGTGTTGTTTCCACCTTGGGGCTGTTGGGAATGGTGCTGCTGTAAACATTCATGGGCAGCGTCTTGTGGGGACAGGTGTGTCATTTCTGCTGGGTACGCATGTCTCCAGGAGTGGCAGTCCTGGGCCACTGCTCCACGCTTAACCTCTCAAGCACGTGCCAGACAGCCTTCACTAGGCTGTGCCAGTTCACGTCCCCATCAGCAGTGTGCCAGGCGTTCCCGTCCTTCTAACTTTGTTTCCGTTTTTCTATCTTTTATCTCTTTTTTTTGACTCATCTCTGTCCTCTGTGTTCCGCTGTTTGTTTCTCCCTGCGCTCCTTCCAATCTCCACTTCGTTTGGGTGGTGGCTGGATTTTTTTTCTTTTACTTTCTCGACTTCTGCCAGGTCACATTTCACCTTCTCTTTCCTTGCCGTTTCTCTCCTGAGTTCTTACATGTTTAGTTAGTGGTCTTTCTTCATGGAGCAGCTTCATTCAACTACTTGGGAGGCTGCGGCGGGAGAATCACTTGAGCCCCAGTGGTCAAGGCTGCAGTGAACTGTATTCATGCCACTGCACTCCAGCCTGGGTGACAGAGCAAGACCCTTTCTCTTAGTTTCACCTTTGCCCCATCAACATTTTGCAGTTTGTTTTACTGCTCTTGTTCACACTTGGTGTCTTGTCACCTTTTGTCCATCTCTGAACTCAGGCAGTGTCTTATAGTCCATTAGTCCATTGCTGGAGAAGCAGAAAGTCTTCAGGGGCAGCACGCCTTTTTCTTTCTTTCTTTCTTTCTTTTTTTTTTTTTTTTTTTTTTTTTTTTGAGACAGAGTCTCACCCTGTCACCCAGGCTGGAGTGCAGTGGCACAATCTCGGCTCACCGCAACCTCTGCCTCCGGTGTTCAAGTGATTCTCCTGCCTTAGCCTCCCTAGTAGCTGGGACTACAGGCACCCGCCACCATGCCCCACTAGTTTTTTATATTTTTAGTAGAGACGGGATTTCACCATGTTGGCCAGGCCGGTCTCGAACTCCTGACTTCAGATGATCTACCCGCCTTGGCCTCCCAAAGTGCTGGGATTATAGGCGTGAGCCACCGCGCCCGGCCGGCAGCACCCCTTTCTTTCGGAGTGGCGCATTACTTCTCGATGGCAGGTGGTGGGTAGCCCTGCATGGAGGCCAGCCTGGCCCTTCAGCACCTGGGCAAACACCTGGGGTGTCCTGGGCGGACGCGTGGGGTGCCCTGGGCCTGCTGTTTGCAGGAGCTCCCTGTGGCAGAGCAGGGGCCAGAAGAGCCTCCAGGGCTCCCCACTCTGCCCCAGGCCTCTGAGCCAGGCCAGACCGTGAGGCTTCTCCTCAGGGGCCGCTGCCCCAGCTCGCAGAGGCCCCTCCTGTCCTCCAGCGAGGCACTGACCTACCACTTCTCACAGCATCCGTATGTGTGTTTTGGTGGCTGTGGGTTATCTGTGACCTATTTTCCCTCAAAATCAAGTTCAGGGAAAAGGTTTTTTCGTTTTTATTATTTTTTTAATTCTTGGGAGGGAAGGTGATAATATTGTTACTTACCTGAGGGTCCCCCTCGGAGACCCCCAGAGACTCTGGTTTTAAGGGAAGAAAGAGTAAGATCCCTTTCTGCGTCTGTCTCTGGCCCCATCCCCGTGTCTCTCTGGCCCTGTCTCTCTCTGTCTCTGTCTGTGTCTGTCTGTCTCTGTCCCCGTCCCGTCTCTCGCTGTCCCTGGCTCTGTCCGTCTTTCTCCCCCATTTAAGGAGCGCCTCCTCTCCGGTCCCCTCTGAGGAGCGCTGGATGGAGGACAGGGCCTCCCGGAGAGGACTCCACGGTGGGTGGTGGGAGGGAAAGACCAGGGGGAGGCAGAGGGTGCCGGTGAGAGGCGTCTGCCAAGTAGATGAGGGGCCGGGAGAAGACCCCGTGGCCGGGGAAGCAGGAGTGGGGAGGGCGGGGGCTCGCGGGCCGTGGGGCGCAGTCGCTGTGGTCTGTGGAGGGGCTGGCGAGGCTCCCGCCTGTGCTCTTGCTGGAGGTCTCGAGTGAGCCCTGTGACGCCTGCTAGGTGAGGTGGCAGCCAGTGAGCGCGCCCAGCCGCCCAGCGCCGCCCTGACTCTCCGCCGCTCCCCAAACAGGGCGCGGTGGCGTGACCCTGGCGCTAGGGGGCGAGCGCGGCCCACCCGGTCCCGCAGGCGCAAGAGAGGGCGGAGCTGCGGCGCCTGAGGCGGGGCTGCGCTTCCGGGGCGGGGCCGGCGGAGGCTGGAGGGGGCCGCCCCGGAGCAGAGGCAGGACTTGCGGCGCGCGCCGCTCACCCCAGCCCAGGGCTGTCCTGCCCCGTGGGGACTGTGAAGGCCATGCCCGGCGCCACGGCCCTGGCGCACCTGTTCCACTGGGACCCTGGGGGGCGCCGCCAGGCCCCTTAGCCTCTTCCTCGGGGCCCTCGGGACCCAGGCGCCGGTGGTGGCCGTGCCGGGGACTCGGGCGTGAGGGGTGGAGATCGCGGCCCTGGTGCAGCAGCTCAGAACCTGGACTCTGGATCGCTGCTCCCCAGCGCCCAGGGTGCCGCTTCCCACAGGGTTCAGCTCCCATGCAGGCTGCACTCGCCAGTGGAAGTGAGTCCACCCGGTCCCAGGAGAGCCAGAGCCCCGTGGCAGTCGCTGTGGGGTGTGCTCCGCACAGGCCAGAGAGCTGGCTCAAAAACCTGAGATTTGCAAAGCCTTTCTTTCTTTTTTTTTTTTTTTTTTTTTTTGAGAAAAAGTCTCTGTCGCCCAGGCTGGAGAGCAGTGGCACAATCTCGGTTCACTGCAACCTCCTCCTCCGGGTTCAAGAAATTCTTGTACCTCAGCCTCCCGAGTAGCTGGGATTACAGGCGTGCACCACCACGCCCGGCTAATTTTTGTATTTTTAATAGAGACACGGTTTCACCATGTTGGCCACGCTGGTCTCACACTCCTGACCTGAGGTGATCTGCCTGTCTCGGCATCCCAAAGTGCTGGGATTACAGGTTCAGTGAGCCACTGCGCCCTGCCCAAAGCCTCTTTCTTTTCAGTGCTGAGCTAGATAAAGTCTACCAAACTGAAAGGTCTCCAAGGCTATAACTGGCTGTCTGAGAAATTATGGTGTTTGTTTAGCCCATCTTGGGACTTGGGCTATCCCAGGTAACTGAGTTTTGCTGTTAGAAAATCAGCACGTTTCACACCTCCCAAGATTCTTCTCTCATTCTTCCTTTTCTCCATTGATGGTAACTTGTCTTCTCAGTTGCTCAGGCCAGAAACCTCCATTACCGTTTTCTCTTACGTGTTTCACATCCAGACCATCAGCACATCCGGGTGGCTCTGATAGATCCAGAATCTAGGTCCTTTCCATTGCCTCCACTACAGCCACCTGGCCCAGGCCACCCTCCTCTGCCACCAGGGTTTTTGCCATTGCCCTCCCTGGCTTCCTGTGGTTGCGATCAGAGACCTCGTCCCTCCCACTCAGCCTTCTCAAGGGCTTCTGTCTGCTCAGAGTCAAAGTCACGGCCCTTCCGAGGGGCGAGGATCTCTTTCCCCCGGCCACACTGGCCTCCTGTTCCTCCCCAGCAAGGCCAGGCCTGTGCACCCAGGACCTCTGTCTCTGGCACTTCCACCTGGTCTGCTCTTCTCCAGGGTAGCTGCAGGGACCCTGATCCCCTGCCTGGTCTGTGCACACTTCTCAGGGAGGGTGTCCTTGTCATTTTTGGGTAGGTTTTCACAGTGCCCCAACAGCCCCGACTGCCATTCTGCCTCATCTCCTAATGTACATTCAGTTCTGCATCACTCACTCATTTCTTGTGTATTGTCTGCCCTCGCTAGGATTATGCTCCGTAGGGATGTATGACTGTCCCGTTAGCTTCTCCCTGGAAGAGTGTCCAGCACGTTGAATGATGAAAGAATGATAGATCACAAGCCTAGTTCCAGAGGCTGTCACACATTGGATTCAGAAGCTTCTATTCCTTATTTCTATGAAAGATTGCAATGAAAATCTTGATTTAAAAATTCTCTTATTGTCTAATTAGGAAAGTTTTATTAAAATCCAAATATTCCCATCCTCACCTTCCTACTTTTCACAGGGAGTTTGAGGAGGAAATACTGAAAAAAAAAATTTTTTTAATCATCATTTAAAAAAAACAAAAAAGGAAATATTGAAAGACCACAGGCCAGTCTAGAAAAGGGACGGACTCTCCCACCCTCCTGCCCCAGGGCACCTACGTTTGCCCTGTGCAGCCAGCAGGCGGAGTGCTGATCACCTGCTCTCCACCCGCGGTTCTCACTCTGGGCCCCAGGGCTCGGCCACTGGGCCAGGCCACGTGTGCGGCCCTCCTCAATGCCAAGCTGTTCTTGGACGTGGTCTCCTCCACCCCCAGAGCCTTTGCTTTCCTTTCCCCAGATCTCCTTTTCCCAGACTGCCTGGAACTTATAGTTCAGAAGCTGCGATGGTTCCAAAAACTCCTGTCCCCGTCAGTCTGTCTTCTGCTTGCATGGGCCTGGAGGAAACGGGTGGTCAGTCCTGATCCTGTCCCCATCAGCCGTCTTCTGCTTGTGCAGGCCTGGAGGAGACACCGGGGGTCAGTCCTGATGCGCAGGCCAGTCTCTGTGCTTGGGCATCTGTGGGCTCCGTAGATGAGGCTCGTGCGGCCACAGAGCTGCTTCTCTCCCTGCTGCTGCTCCTGGGTGTCAGTGTCCGTTCTGTCAGTTGAAGCACTGAGACTTGAGGGATAAGCAGGCCTGGGAAGCAGGTCTTTGGGATTGCCTCTGGGGATCAGTCCTTCTCTTCCAGCGCCCTTGGTGGGTGGCACGCAGTGGGGCTTTGCTGTGGTCCCCGCACAGGTCTCCCTTAGAAAATGAGTAAGAGCAGGGCCCGTGCATCCAGCCAGGGCGAGGGTCATGTGAGTGAATCCTGAAAAGCCGCTCGGGAGCACCCCGTCCTTGCTGAGCGAGGCGGGAAGCAGGGGTCCCTTTGAGTTCGCCCAGCAGAACAGCCAACCCAGCCGCACCTCCCTGCTGTCCTGTCACTGCACCCCCACCTCAGTTCCAGGCCTGTGGCGTCATCCTTCACACTTAGTGGGATGAGAGACTGAACCCCCACAGGAGACCTCCTAAAGGGGTCTCCTGGCCACTACACAGGCTGCTGTGAAGCCCCAGCCCCTCCTCGGGGAAGCGGGATCTTACTTCCTGTTTAAACCCCGCCTACCCCTGGGCTCCTCACGCTCTACCTGCTCTGAGACCCTGCGTCCCCTTTTCATTTTCTCCCTCGTGCTCTTTGTCTCCTTCACGCACTCTTCATGCCAGGGCACCGTGCCTCCCATGTGAGCTGCTTTCTGCCTTGCTGTAGGACACGAGGCCTCTGGCTTTGCTTGCGCCCCGCCTGGCCTCTCTTGGATCTCTTTTTTCTGCGGGAACTGCAGAGGCTTCTGAGGCTGGATCTCTCAGTATGACATTTACAGTTGCTTGACCATTTTCTCCCCCTCTTGACAGGTCCCCCAGGATTAGCTGTGGCCACCAGAAGCAAGCATCAATATGGAATGTGCATCCTGCTTAAAGCTCAGCAAGGTGTTGTTGGAGGGAGGCCACTGACAGTCTCATTCTTTTGTCCTCAGAGCCCCCCAAGATGAACCCAGTGGTGGAACCACTGTCCTGGATGCTGGGCACCTGGCTGTCGGACCCACCTGGAGCCGGGACCTACCCCACACTGCAGCCCTTCCAGTACCTGGAGGAGGTTCACATCTCCCACGTGGGCCAGCCCATGCTGAACTTCTCGTAAGTTGTCTCCCTCCACCCCACGCTGCTTGACTCGTGGGCCGCCTAGGTCTCTGAAAATAATTCCAGACTGATCAAAGACAAAGGCCAAGCAGGAAGATGTAAAAGGAACTTGTCCATCTATTTCAGAAAGGTGTCCTCTTGCCCGAATGTGCAACTGAGACACAGAGTTGGTAAAAATGATACTTTCTGGTTCTGTCATAGTTTTGGAGATATTAAGCTGACCACCAAATTACAGGCTTGTTAATCCAAACATAAAAACAAATGCATGTACTTAATTTATGTATCAAAATTAATCACTCTGGCCAGTGCGGTAACTCATACCTGTAATCCCAGCACTTTGGAGGCCGAGTCAGGAGGATTGCTTGAGCTTAGGAATTGAAGACCAGCCTGGGCAACATAGTGAGACCTTGTCTCTACTGAAAAGTAAATATTTAGCCAGGCGTGGTGACACATGCCTGTAGTCCCAGCTACTCAAGAAACTGAGGTGGGAGGATTGCTTGAACCCAGGGAGGGCCAAGGCTACAGTGAGCCGTGATCATAACACTGTACTCCAGCCTGGGTGACAGAGTGAGAACTTGTCTCAAAAAAAAAGAAAAAAATTAGTCACCCAGTATTACTGAAAATAATAGTGCGTGGTTGTATTTTACACATACCCCTGAGCTATTTGGGGTCACAAGGAAGCTGTTAGTATGTGGTTCTCATATTCTTACCATACAAGAAAGCAAAAGCCCCTTGAGGTCCCTCAGTATCCCTTCCCACCACCTCCACCCCACAGTTGGAGAAATTGCCTGCTTTTAGGGAGATAGCAGTGTGGGCCTCTGAAGTAGAGGGGAGCCACCAGGGATGGGGAGTGGTTGAAGTATCTTTATTTTTTAATTATAGAAGTAATACACAGTTTTTTTAAAGTTTAAACAATAAAGTATAAAAAGCAAACTCTTCCTTCCTCAGTCTCCATTACACAACTGTATGTTAAGAATCTTATTAAACCAACTTGGTACTATTTGTATAATGCCTAGCAGTTTCAGAACGGGGCTGGGCACCTGGCTCTCGGACCCCCAGCTCTGAGACCCTCCATCCCCTTTTAGAAGATCTCCTTGTTTTTAAAAATATCTCATACCTTTTTATATTATTACTGATTGAATGGATGAGATCAAAGTAATATATCTGCACATAAACCAAAAGGTGAGAATTCTGGGTAATACAAAATAACCCAGAACCCAAGCAGTCTTTTTTAAACTATAGATTATAACCCACGAAAAGGTCAGAAAGTCAATTTTGTGACTAGCATTTGAAGAAAAATGAACCACAGTGGAAAATATATTTCAGTAAATGTGATGGTATGTGTGTTTGTGTGTGTGTCCTAGAATATGGTGTAAATGTATTTCTTTGTCGGGGTTATGTTAGCATGTACCATTCTAGAAGGTGTAGCACCATCACTAGCCCAGCAGAAGTTTATCTTGGCCCAGTGCAGTGTCTTGTGCCTGTAATCCCAGCACTTTGGGAGGCCAAGGCGGGTGGATCACTTGAGTCCAGGAGTCCAAGACCAGCCTGGGCAACACAGTGAGACCCTAAAAAAATTTTTTTTAATAAATAAGAAGTTTGTCTTGGCCGGGTGCGGTGGCTCACGCCTGTAATCCCAGCACTTTGGGAGGCCAAGGCAGGTGGATCACTAGAAGTCAGGAGTTCGAGACCAGCCTGGCCAATGGGGTGAAATTGTGTCTCCACTAAAAAAAAAATACAAAAATACAAAAATTAGCCGGGTGTGTGGCCAGGTGCAATGGCTCACACCTGTAATCCCAGAACTTTGAGAGGCTGAGGCAGGCGGATCACCTGAGGTTGGGAGTTCAAGATCAGCCTGACCAACATGGAGAAACCTGGTCTCTACTAAGATTACAAAATTAGCTGGGCATGGGGGCGCATGCCTGTAATCCCAGCTACTCGGGAGGGCTGAGGCAGGAGAATCACTTGAACCCAGGAGGTGGAGGTTGCAGTGAGCCAAGATCATGCAACAAGAGAGAAACTCTGTCTCAAAAAATAAATAAATAAATAAGTAAATTAGCCAAGTGTGGTGGTGGGCACCTGTAATCCCAGCTACTCAGGAGGCTGAGACAGGAGAATCACTTGAACCCAAGAAGCGGAGGTTGCAGTGAGCTGAGACCGTGACAAGCCTGGGTGACAGAGCAAAAAAATAAATAAATAAAGTTTATCTCTAAGAATCATAGAGATGGATTCCCTGTAGAAACTCATAAGGTTGGTGAAATGATAAATGAGGCTTTGGTTTTTTTTGGTTTGGTTTTTTTGTTTTTATTTTTGTAGAAACAGGGTCTGTGTTGCCCAGCCCTGTCTCGAATTCCTAGGCTCAAGAGATCTACCTGACTGGTATCCTGGAAGTGCTGGGATTACAGCCTTGAGTCACCATGCCAGTGAGTTAGATTTTAAGCCGTGGGTTTGTGCCCTCAGTTCACGATGCAGGTACCTGTCTTTTACTGTTGAGAATTTGCACTAATGATGAAGGGTGATAAGAAACCATACCGTAACTCAGCACCTGCTCTGTTTTTTACCGTAGGAATTGATTAGATTCTTACACGAGAACATAGCTCAAAAGAGAAAGATTGTGTTAGGGTGAGGTTTACTGCCAGGGAGTGCTGAGGGCTGACACTGTGTGAGGCCTGGGCTAACGGGCCTAGGGCAAGGATATGCCCTGAGGTGATTAAGAACAATCCTGTCTTCAGGAGCTGAGGGTCAGCAGGTAAGACAGACACAGCCAAAATGAGCAAGGTGGTGGAGGAGGCAGGCAGTTGTGTGGGCATGGCTGGAACAGCCCGTCTTCAGGAGTGGAGGGTCAGCAGGTAAGACAGACACAGCCACAATGAGCAAGGTGGTGGTGGGGGCAGGCAGGTGTGCGGGCGTGGCTGGAGCAGCCATCTGGAGGGCAGCCTGGACAGTCCTGGCATCCACGCAGCCCACGCCATCTTGGAGGCCAGTGCCTGGGCTTCCCATCCCCAACTTCCCGTCCAGGTTCAACTCCTTCCACCCGGACACGCGCAAGCCGATGCACAGAGAGTGTGGCTTCATCCGCCTCAAGCCCGACACCAACAAGGTGGCCTTTGTCAGCGCCCAGAACACAGGTGAGGCCCGGCTTGTGGGGTGGGAGTGCTGGCCGTGGGAGGCCGCTGCCTGCATTCTAAGCAGGGTGCAGGGATGCCCATGTGCAACCCTGCTGAGGCGCGTGCTGGTGGGGACCGTGGGGCTGGCCCTGAGTGTTGAGAGTGGTCGTGGGAGCCTGCGGGGCCGACTGTGTAGCTGCAGGGGCCTCCTGCACACAAGTTGTGTGCATGCAGCCCCCTGACCGTGAGGGCTTGTTTACCCAGTGCCACGTCTGCAGAAATGGCCATCCGCTATGTGTGTTCATTAGGAATCGCTGGAAAACAGGTTGGGCACAGTGGCTCACGCCTGTAATCCCAGCACTTTGGGAGGCTGAGGCGGGCACATCACTTGAGGTCAGGAGTTCAAGACCAGCCTGGCCAACATACTGAAATCCTGTCTCTACTAAAAATACAAAAATTAGCTGGGTGTGGTGGTGCATGCCTGTAATCCCAGCCACTTGGGAGGCTGAGGCAGGAGAATCACTTGAACCTGGGAGGCAGAGGTTGCAGTGAGCCAAGACTGCACCACTGCACTCTAGCCTGGGCAACAGAGCGAGATTCTGTCTCAAAAAAAAGAAAGAAAAAACAGCCTGCGTGACTCTAGATCAGTGTTTCTTCTGGACGTCCATTCCCACCGGCGACTCCTGCCACTGCATGTGCTCGGGGTGGTTCTGCAGGCTGACTGGTGGGTGGAGGTGGGAGGGCTGGCGCCCAGTCTGGAGAGGGCGGCCTTCCATAGAGCACCTTCCTGTGCCGTGAGGAGAGTTGTGTCTTTCCCTCCGCACCCACAGGGTGACGTGGGGAGGAGGAGAAATGTCGTTGCCTCCACAGCTGCAGAGCTGGGGCCTCCTGTGGAGTCCTGGCTTGCAGGCAAGGAGAGTCAAGGCTGCCCCTCTGCGAGCCGAGCAGCTGCCGTGTGAGCTTGACCACCCTTCCCTTGCAGGTGTGGTGGAAGTGGAGGAGGGCGAGGTGAACGGGCAGGAGCTGTGCATCGCATCCCACTCCATTGCCAGGATCTCCTTCGCCAAGGAGCCCCACGTAGAGCAGGTGAGTCCAGCCCTGCCCCCAGCACGCTCCTGTCTTGTGTTTGCAGCGGTCTGTGGAGTCAGCCTCTTCCTCTTCCATGAGGTAGCGCGTGTCTTGCTACTGTGTCTCACAGGCCTGTCTTCACTGTCTCATTCTTTTCCCTTCTCGGACCATCCCAGGGTGGATGTTCCCTAATTTCATTGCCTACTCCTTGGCTGGTCGGTGGTGTGGTTTTTTCGAGGTTTGTTGTTTGTCACAAACATCCTTTTACATTTGGGTTGTCCACGTTTGCAGATATATCCATATCTATTGACAGATTTTTCCCAGTTAAATTGCTGGATCAAAGGACAGGTACATTTTAAATTTGATACACACTGTTAGATTGTATTTCTTCATGATTATCCTCCCACTATCTCTTGCGTGAGGGCAGCTGGTTCCCCACTCCTTAACAGCATGGCATATTTTCAGAATTTCGGTCCTTTCAGATCTGAGAATAAAAGATGAAATCTCACTCGTGTTTTGAATCTAACTTAGAAGCGGGAGGGCTCATTCCCCATGCTCATTGGCCGTTTGTGCTTCTTAATTCTGTGCACTTGATACTGAAAGTCTTTGCCTGTTTTTCTATGGGTTGTCCTTTTTTGAGGCGGAGTTTCGCTCGGTTGCCCAGGCTGGAATGCAATGGTGGGATCTTGGCTCATCGCAACCACCACCTCTCAGGTTCAAGTGATTCTCCTGCCTCGGCCTCCCGGGTAGCTGGGTTTACAGGCATGCACTACCACGCCTGGCTAATTTTGTATTATTAGTAGAGACAGGGTTTCTCCATGTTGGTCAGGCTGGTCTTGAATTCCTGACTTCAGGTGATCCACCCGCCTCAGCCTCCCAAAGTGCTGGGATTCCAGGTGTGAACAACTGCGCCCAGCCAGATCGTCCTTTTTTTTTAAGGATTTGTAGGAGCTTTCTATATGCCATGGGTTAATCTCTTGTCTGCTTTATTTGTGACACATACTTCCCTGGTCTGCAGCCTGGTCCATGATGGGCTGCGCCCCACAGGTGCCCAGCTTTCCTGTTGTTGCCTCTGGGCTGTTTCCTTTACAATGTCTGGATTTCAGTTCTTGCTAAGGAAGTTGTTGTCCACTCCAAAATTATAAAAATACTCTGTCGTTGTCTTTTTTTTTTTCTTTTTTTTTTTGAGATGGAGTCTCGCTCTGTCGCCCAGGCTGGAGTGCAATGGCGCAATCTCGGCTCACTGCAAGCTCCGCCTCCCGGGTTCACGCCATTCTCCTGCCTCAGCCTCCCGAGTAGCTGGGATTACAGGCACGCGCCACCACGCTCGGCTAATTTTTCTATTTTTAGTAGCCATGTTGACCAGGCTGGTCACAAACTCCTGACCTCAAGTGATCCGCCTGCCTCAGCCTCCCAAGTGCTGGGATTACAGGCATGAGCCACTGTGCCCAGCCTTGTTTGTCTTTCTTCGTCTGCTTGTCCACTTCCTTACCAGTAACACATTTTTAGCTCTCACAGCCGTATATTACACGTTAATGTCTAAGGGAATGTTTCCCACATTTTTTCTCCAAATTTTCTTACTCATTCTTAAGCATTTCCTCTTCTAGGTGAACTTTTGAATAAACATCTCAAGGCTTATAAAATGTGCATCAACACTGCACTGAATACATGAATGAATTTGGGGAGAATTGACATATTTTCATGGGTAGCAATACACAGCAGCATGGCAGTGTATTACGGTGACTTTAGGTCATGTTTTGTGTATTTTAGTATATAGAAAAGCTTTATTTCTTTATAGTTTTAATTATACAGGTCTTGTACATTTCATGTTAGGGTAAACTCAAGTGCTTTATCATTTTTGTTGCTTGTGAATAGATTTTTTCCCATTTAATCTTCAAATTGATTATTGATAATTGTATGGACACTTCTGATTTCTCTGTGTTGAACTGGGCCACTTGTGTAACTTTCAGACAGCCAGGATCTTAGGCACAGCACAGATAGAACAACAGGCGTGAATGTTTGTTGCATGCTTGTCCCTGACTCTAGTGGAAATAGTTCTGTGTGTCACCACCTGTAAAATGCTCACTGTAGATTACTTACTGGTAGATAAGAAGGTGGCTTTTTTTTTTTTTGAGACAGAGTCTCACTCTGTTGCCCAGGCTGGAGTGCAGTGGCGCGATCGTGGCTCGCTGCAACCTCCGCCTCCTGAATTCAAGTGATTTTCATGCCTCAGCCTCCCGAGTAGCTGGGGTTACAGGCGTGCACCACCATACCCAGCTAATTTTTGTATTTTTAGTAGAGACGGGGTTTCACCATGTTGGCCAGGCTGATCTCGAATTCCTGATCTCAAGCAAGCCACCCGCCTCAGCTTCCTAAAGTGTTGGGATTGGGCATGAGCCACTGCGCCCAGCTGGATAGCCTTTTTTTTAGTGGTAAAATTTTTCTACTTTTTTTTTCCAGTGCAGGTGCATATCTTCGTGAAGGCAGTCTTTTTCAGGTTAAGAAGATTCAGTTTCTAGTATGCTAAGAATTGTATTCAGAAATGAATTTTGAATTTCATCAAATGCTTTTATAACCTTTTGGGGATGAGTCTATGTTTTTCCCCCTTGTCTTCCTCTTGAAGCTGTTAATGCAGCTTAAGAACCAGTCCTCACTGCAGGAGGTGAGTGGCCAGCAGGTGAGTGGGCATGACCTCCCGAGCTCCACCTCCTGTCCATCAGGTGGCAGCATTAGATTCTCGTAGGAGCACGAACCCTGCTGTGAATTGCACGTATGAGGGATCTAGGTATTGCTTCTAATGAGAATCTAATGCCTGATGATCTGAGATGGAACAGTTTCATCCCGAAACCACCCCCACCCCCACCCCCACCCCCACAGCTGTGGAAAAATTGTCTTCCATGAAACCAGTTTCTGGGGCCAAAAAGTTTGGGGACTGCTGTAATAAATTATATTAATAGCTCATCACTGTTGGATCATGGTTGTTTTTGGGGGATAACCCTGAGTTGTCATGATCTGTTGTTTTTAGACATCATTGTCCATTTTGGTACTGGAGTTATTCACAGGCTAGCTGGGAGCTTCTTAGCTTTTGCAAATGTTATCTGGCGAAGGGTGGCCCCGTCGGAGTTGGTCGGCCTCTGTGGGAAGGTGTCTGGGACACAGACCTCAGCTGTGCTTTTACTTTGTTCCATGATGCTCATCTCTCCACTTTCTTACTTCACTCCATCTGCAAACTCATGTTCTCCTGGAAAAGTGTCCGTTTCATGAGATTTTCAGAATTTTTGGAAGAAGTAATAGATACTGTTTTCTCTTGATCTGCCGTTCTGTGTCACTTCTCTTTTACTGATGTTTTGTGTGTGTTTTCTCTTTTTCTTGATCGTATTTGTCAGAGGTTATCTATTTTACCAGGGTGTTTTGGGTTTTTTTTTGTTTGCTTATTTTTGCTAAATAACTAGATTTGGGTTTTATTAATTAAACAAAAAGTGCCTCTTTTTCTGCAAATAGAGGGAGGAGACAGAGACAATGGAGTTGGCAAGCCTGGGCGTGGCGCTCAGGGGAAGGCTCTGTGCCATGCGGCCCCTGCACCCTGGGGGCTTTGGGGTCCTCTGCGGAGCGACTTAATGGACAGAAGCTGGAAGCACAACCTGAGGGGCTGGGCATCCCCATTGGGTTGACATCAGCAGGACCAAGGAAGCCAGGAAGCACACACAGAAGGCAGGGACCTTGAGGCTAGAAGGAGAGCAGGAGGCAAGAGCTGGGTCTTGGAGGGCCTGTCCTACTAGGGTTGTGCGGGGGTGAAAGGAGCTGTCCCTGTTATTACAGTGTTGGGGGAATTTCCTGGGACTTTGTTTGTAGCCAAATACAAAGTCAGTGTTTATCGTGTTTCCAATATGTATTGGGGGAAATGTGTCTTCCTTGTTAGGTTCAGAGTTCTGTAGCTTTATGTGCTGCATAAAGAAGTTTTCCAGCTGGGCGCAGTGGCTCACACCTCTAATCCCAGCACTTTGGGAGGCTGAGGCAGGTGGATCACCTGAGGTCAGGAGCTCGAGATGAGTCTGGCTAACATGGTGAAACCCTGTCTCTACTAAAAATACAAAAATTAGCCAGGCGTGGTGGCGGGTGCTTGTAATCCCAGCTACTCGGGAGGCTGAAGCAGGAGACTCACTTGAAACCGGTAGGCGGCGGAGGTTGCAGTGAGCCAAGATCGTGCCACTGCACTCCAGCCTGGGCGACAAGAGCGAAATTCCATCTCGGGAAAGAAGAAGTTTCCCTCAGTGACGAACTGACAGACCCCACGTATGATGGTCAGGCCATAAGATTGTAATGGAGCTGAAAAATTTCTCACTTCATGAGTGAGAAGCCATCTAATGTAGCACAATTACCTTTTAAAAATAAAAATATGTTTATAAATTTAATGCAGCCTAACTGTACTGTATTTATAAAGTCTATGGTAGTCATGTCCTAGACCTTCACATTCACCCACCACTCACTCACTGACTCACCCAGACCATCTGCCAGTCCCGCCAGCTCCACTCATGGTTCATGCCCCAGACAGGTGGACTTTTTGTTGTTGTTGTTTTTGAGACGGAGTCTCGCTCTGTGGCCCAGGCTGGAGTGCAGTGGTGCAATCTCGGCTCACTGTAAGCTCCGCCTCCCGGGTTCATGCCATTCTCCTGCCTCAGCCTCTCTGAGTAGCTGGGACTACAGGCGCCCGCCACCACGCCTGGCTAATTTTTTGTATTTTTAGTAGAAACGGGGTTTCATCGTGGTCTCGATCTCCTGATCTTGTGATCCGCCCGCCTCAGCCTCCCAAAGTGCTGGGATTACAGGCATGAGCCATCGCGCCTGGCCTAAAAATCTTTTATACCGAATTTTTACTGTACCTTTCCTATGTTTAGATGCACAGATACTTTGCATTGTGTTACAGTTGCCTATAGTATATAGTACAGTCTATATATGGTACATATACATATACACGTGACTACATGCTGTGCAGGTTTTTCTAGCCAAGGAGTCATGGGCTGTCCCAGAGAGCTGAAGTGTGGAGGAGGCCATTCCATCTAGGTTTGTGTAGGTGCACGCTGTGATGTTCGCACAATGATGACATCACCAAATGGCACATTTCTCAGAATGCATCTGTCCTTAAGCAACGTGTGGCTGTTTGTCTTTAAATCAGACTTTCTAATCATGTGATTGAAATTCTCTTTGGCTCTTTTTTCTTCTTCATCTGTCAGTGTGAGTTCTGTTACATAGTGTTCTCACTCAGCTCACCCTGTTTCTTGTTCGTTAGAGGTAAACGGTCTCAACTCTTTTAACTGATTCATTTAGTTTTTAGCTCCATATCTAGCCGTGAGGTGTGTTGATTGCCCCCTCTTAACATTGCCGACTACACCTTACTGACCGAGCGCCTGCTCGCCGTGGATGAAGAAGATTCTGCTGTGGTACCCAAGACCCCAGCTCGGTTCCCATGCATGTCCTACTCCCGCCTTCCCGGAGAGTGTGTGTCCTGATTTCACTGGCTTGCCACTGTCACAGCCAAGTCCCCACGCTCACAGCCAGATCACGGGCTCCACAATGGCTGTTCCTTTTCCGTGCACCTTTTTTGAGTTAAAAATGTTATTTTTTTGTTTGTTTTCTCAATGTTTACGTGCTTATCCCTGAGTCAGCACCGTGCGTTCTGCCGGTATCTAAAACTCAGCTTGGGTACTCATGTGATACCTGAATTCCACCTGCAGAACTCTCAGAGCTGCTTGGTCTGCTCTGTTGAGACCAAGGAGTAGAGCTGCCGTCCTGAGACTCCCTCCCCACTACCCCCCCTTCTCCTGGAACTCCTGAAGTGGCCTTTTGTTTTCTAATCTCCCTTTCTTTTCCTCCCATCTCTTGCTGTTTTCTGGGAGGTTTCCTCGTTGTTGATGTCTGGTAGTTGTATGGAAGATTTTGTTTTGCTGTTGAACTCATACTCTGTGAGCTCCCTTTGTCTTCCATGCACCTCGTCCTTGGCGTCCTGTTCTCATTTCATTCATGGACACAACAATTTCTCTACCTCCCCAAGGACATTAATGGGAGACTTTGGTTTTCTTCTTCCTCCTCCATACCTGTATTCCTTCCAAGTTGTTTTTTTTTTTTTGTTTTTTTTTTTTTTTTTTGAGACGGAGTCTCACTCTGTCACCCAGGCTGGCGTACAATGGCATGATCTCAGCTGACTGCAACCTCCGCCTCCCGGGTTCAAGCGATGCTCCTGCCTCAGTCTCCCGAGTAGCTGGGATTACAGGCGTGCGATACCATGTCTGGCTAATTTTTGTATTTTTAGTAGAGACAGGGTTTCACCATGTTGGCCAGGCTGGTCCTGACCTCAGGTGATCTGCCCACCTCAGCCTCCCCAAAGTGTTGGGATTACAGCCGTGAGCCACCGCACCTGGCCTTTTTTTTTGAGACAGAGTCTCACTCTTGTCGCCCAGGCTGGAGTGCAGTGGCATAATCTCGGCTCACTGCAACCTCTGCCTCCGAGGTTCAAGCGGTTCTCCTTCCTCAGCCTCCTAAGTAGCTGGGATTACAGGCATGTGCCACCATGCCTGGCTAAATTTTATATTTTTAGTAGAGACAGGGTTTCACCATGTTGGCCAGGCTGTTCTCAAACTCCTGATGTCAGGTGATCCGCCCTCCTTGGCCTCCCAGAATGCTGGGATTACAGGCGTGAGCCACCGTGCCCCGCCCCAAGTTGCTTTTAATGTTTGTTTTGGTTCTGGATTGCATCTTATAGGCCGCCTTTAGATGTCTGGGGTCCCTCGGACCACCCCCATCCAGGTTCACTGGGAGGCCTCATAGGACGTGACAGGAGCTGACTTACTACAGCGGAAGGATGTGGAGCACGGTCAGCACAGGGCAGGGCACGGGGCAGAGTCTGGAGCTTCCAGCATCCTTTCCACATGCAGCCCACAGGACGCGCTCCATTGCCCAGCATCATATTGTAGCGACAGGAGTGAAGTGTCCCAACTAGGGAAGGCCTTCAGAACCTCAGTGCCCGGGGTCGTTCCAGGGCTGGTCTTGCAGCAGCCTCTGCCTGGTTCTTGCTCCCAGTGTTTGGGCACAGCCGAGGCCCAGATTCTCATGTCACCCTCTGCCAGTAGAGGGAGGCACAGTTGCCTTGGTACGGGGAGCTGGTAGCGGAAGCTGGGGAGTGACTGCTGCTGCCTTGTTTGTGTCCATGTTTGTTTGCCGTATACCTGTCACTCAGCATGTCTCATGTATTTCTTCTTTTTTTTTTTTGAGACGGAGTTTCGCTCTTGTTGCCCAGGCTGGAGTGCAGTGGCGCCATCTCAGCTCATTGCAACCTCTGCCTCCTGGGTTCAAGCAATTCTCCTGCCTCAGCCTCCTGAGTAGCTGGGATTACAGGCATGTGCCACCATGCTGGGCTAATTTAATATTTTTATTAAAGACGGGGTTTCTCCATGGTGGTCAGGCTGGTCTTGAACTCCTGACTTTAGGTGATCTGCCCAGCTCAGCCTCCCAAAGTGCTGAGCCACCACACCCAGCTGTCTCATGTATTTTTAACAGCTTTTTAAAGATATAATGCAGGGCTGAGCTCGGTGGCTCACGCCTGTAATCCCTGCTCTTTAGGAGGCCAAGGTGGGCATATCACCTAAGGTCAGAAATTCGAGACCAGCCTGGACAACATGGTAAAAACCCATCTCTACTAAGAATACAAAAAAATTAGCCAGGCGTGGTGACAGATGCCCGTAATCCCAGCTACTGAGGAGGCTGAGGCAGGAGAATTGCTTGAACCTGGGAGGCAGAGGTTGCAGTGAGCTGAGATGGCGCCACAGCACTCCAGCCTGGGCGACCGAGCGAGACTCCATTATCAGAAAAGAAAAAAAAGGATATTCACATACTATTCAAATCGCTCAAAGTGTGCAATTCTGTGGTTTTTGGTATATTCATAGCACTTTGTACCCATCACTACAATTAATTTTAGAACATTTATCTTTTGTGGCACAATCACAACTCACTGCAGCCTCAACCCCCCTGGACTCAGGTGATCCTCCCACCTCAGCCTCAGTAGCTGGGACTGCAAATGCACACCACCACACCTGGCTAATTTTTTTTTTTTTTTTTTTTTTTAAGAGAGGGTCTCATTCTGTCACCTAGGCTGGAATACAGTAGCAAGATCTTGGCACACTGCAACCTCCACCTCCCAGGCTTGAGCGATCCTCCCACCTCACCCTCCCAAGTAGCTGGGGCCACAGGTGTGCACCACCATGCCCGGTTTTTTTGTTTGTTTTTTGTATTTTTAGTAGAGATGGGGTCTCGCCACATTGCCCAGGCAGGTCTTGGAACTCCTAAACTCAAGCCGTATACCCACCTGGGCCTCCCAAGATGCTGGGATTACAGGCATGAGCCACCCAATGAGCACGGCTAATTTTTTTGTATTTTTTATAGAGACAAGGTTTTGCCATGTTACCCAGGCTGGTCTCGAACTCCTGGGCTTAAGCAATCCTCCTGCCTTGGCCTCCCAAAGTGCTGGAATTACAGGTGTGAGCCACGACCCCTGGCCAGAACATTTTTTATACCCCAAAAAAATACCTGGTACCCTTTAGCTGTCGGCCCCAACTTCCATCTCCCCCAACCCCTGGCTACCACTAATCTACCTTCTCTGTAGATTGCTTGTCTTGAGCATTTCATAGAATTGGGGCCATAGGCAGAGCCTGCAGTGAGCGGAGATTGCGCCACTGCACTCCAGCCTGGGCGACAGCGAGACTCCGTTTCAAAAAAAAAAAAAGAATTGGGGCCATAGACTGTCACTTAGTGTAAGGTTTCCAGGGTGTATCCAACTTGGAACATGCCTCAGGCCTCACTCCTTTTCATGGCTGAATTATTCCATTGATGATGTGCTGTATTTTGTTTATCCATTCCTCATTGATGGGCAAGTTGGTTGTTAACTGAATCTTGGCTGTTAAGACGAATACTGTGCCTCCCGTGGTGGCTCACGCCTGTAATCCCAACACTTTGTGGGGCTGAGGCAGGAGATTGCTTGAGCCCAGGAGTTCAAGACCAGCCTGGACAACATAGCAAAACCTGTTTCTACAAAAAACACAAAAAGTAGCCGGGCTTGGGGAGGCATGCCTGTAGTTCCAGCTACTTGAGAGGGTGAGATGGGAGAATCGCTTGAGCCTGGGAGCCGGAGGTTGCAGTGAGCAGTGATCATGCCACTGCACTCCAGCCTGGGTGACAGAGTGAGACCCTGTCTCAAAATAAATACATGAAATAATACTGAATTGCCTCTGAAACACATTTTCAAGCAAACCTGCTGTTTTCAGCCTTCATCCACAGCCACTCGTAGAGACACTCAGGCCATGCCACGGAGCTTTTGTGGGGCGTAAGGCAGGCTGTTGGCCTGTCCCGGTGCTGCATTCAGCCTCGGCCTTGCTGGGTCGGCTGCGTCAGTTCCCCGTGCGTCTCATTTCCAGCCCCTCACGTTCTGTGGCTGTGCCGCCTCCCCTCTTTCTCCTGTGGATTCACGCTGTGGACAGCATTCCTTCACTGCCATTCCAGTAGGGGCCATGCAGGAGCCACAGCGCTGTCCTCACCCGGGAGGCCTCACCTCAGAGCTCTGTGCCGGGTTGCTGGGTGAGCAAGATTTTCATCTACATTTTACCTTTTTTTAAAATTTTCTACTTTTTATTTTATTATTACTTTTTTTTTAGACAGAGCCTTGCACGGTCACCCAGGCTGGAGTGCAGCAGTCTGATCTCGGCTCACTGTAGCCTCCACCTCCTGGGCTCAAGCGATTCTCCCACATCTTCCTCCCAAGTAGCTGAGACTACAGGCGTTCAGCACCACTCCCAGCTAATTTTTTGTATTTTTAATAGAGATGGGGGTCTCACTTTGTTGCTCAGGCTGGTCTCAAACTCATGGCCTCAAGTGATCGACCCGCCTCGGCTTCCCAAAGTGCTGTGGTTATAGGTGTGAGCCACCATGCCTGGCCAGTTTTTCCTTTAAGATACATGGTATTTGGGATTATTGTTTCTCTGTAGTGTGAGGTAGCGGTCCCATTTTCCCTTTTTCCCCGTACAGCTGTCCTGTGGCCCTTGTTAGGCACTGTGGTTCCGCTGACTGCTGTTTGGGGCATTTCTCCTCCTCGGCTGTGAGGATTGATGCTGCCGGCCATAGCCTCAGACACGGTGTCTGCATGTGGATGCAGAGGCACCCAGTTTTCCCCCTCGCTCTGGAGGAGTGGGCTGGAACCTCTTGAAGAGAGCGAGGCTTGTATTGGGGAAGTGAGGCCTTCCCTTAGCTGCTCCGTGGCATCTGGGGGATCAGGGTGGGACGGGACGTGTGAGTGTCTTTACTGTTTGTGTGGGTGTTGGTGGGCATGGCCCAGACTGCAGGCCCCGCAGAGGGTAGCAGTGCCTTCACGAGCTGTGTACTGAGCCTGGTGGAGCCTATGAGCTGCCGAGGATCCCTGGCCAGCTTGCCCCAGGGACAGCTTGTCGTTCATGTCTAGTGACTGAGCAGTGGTGGCAGACCCCAGGGGAGAACTGAGCGTGTTGGGAGAGGCTCATGTGACTCTTTTGGGGAGGGCCTGAGGGGTCCCCAGGCTCCCACTGACCTGCACATTCCCTGTGCTGTGTGTGTATGTGCTTTGTAACTTCAGGGCCCCGTGCAGTTTGTGCAGCACGTGCCTTGCAGCAGCCCTGAGAAGAGGCAGGTCCAGGCCCAGGCCCCATTTTACAGTGAGGCTCAGAGAGGCCCCCAGCCTGGCAGAGCCTCCCCGCTTCCTGCCTTATGTGGGTGGCTCTGGACCTAGCTTTGCAGCCTGGGCTGCCACCGGTGACCTGTGAGCTTGAGCATCTTTTCACGTCGTTGCTGGGTCATCCTCCAGCGAGGTGCCTGTTGAGGTCTGGTGACCATTTTCCACTGTGCCTCTTCTGGCTGACATGTCAGAGTTCTTTATATAATTTGAATAAAGCTCTTTGTTAGCTAAATGTGTTGCAAATAGCTTTTTCGGTCTGTGATTATCTTTTGAGTTTTACAATTGTTTTTGAAGAACAGAGGCTCTGGATTTTATGTGGTTCGGTTTGCCAGTCTCTTCCTTTATGGATTCTGTTTTTAATGTGTCTTAGTTAAGCAGTCTTTCCTTACTAACAGGTCAAAATATGTATTCTGAATTTTTCTGGAAGCTTCACAGTTCAACCTAAAATCTTTCCTTTAGGTCATTAATCCACCTGGGGTTGAGTGGTGTGTATTGTGTGAAGTGCTGTCCCCTCTCCTTGTTCTCAGATGAGGGCCAGCTGCCCTGCACCCTGCCTGAAGAGCCTGGCCCCACTGTTCACCCATGCAGCCGCCCCCCGAGCGCCTCAGTATCCTTCATCGGGGTCTGCTTGTCACTCTCTCCCTGGTTCCAGGTGGTCTGTTTGTCAGTCCCTGTGCTGGTACCACCTGTCTTCATTATCATGGCTTCTGCATTTTAAAAATCACCTCTATTGAGGTATACTTTATATGGAATAAATGCACACACTTCAAGTGTGCAGTTTGATACATTTGGACAGCATATATAATCTTGTAACACTGCCCCAGTCAAGACTGAGAACAGTCCCAGCGCCCTAGAAAGTCCGTGTGCTCCGTAGGCAGCCCCCGCTGCCCTCTCGCAGCCCCCGCTGCCCTCTCGCAGCCCCCGGCCGGGTTTCTGCCACTGCAGACCGAGCAGCTCTGAGTGTCCTAGTGCTCATCATCATCAGTGGAGCCACAGCACAGGCACTCATTTGTTTCCGATCTCCTTTCCTCACTGAAATGCTGTCAAGATTCAACAGTTCTGCTGCATGTGCCACATCTGCTTGTTGCTGTGTGGTGGTCCACCAGTGAGTGTGTCAGTTGTTTATCCTTTCTGTTGATGGATGTTTATTTGATTTGTTTCCAGTTCCAGGCTATTAGGAATAAAGCCGTAAGCATGTGTAGACCTTTGTGTGGACACATGTTTTTTTTTCCTCTTGGGTGCATACCTGGGATTGGAACTGCTGGGTTCTGTGATAAACACCAATCTCTTCCAGAGTGGCTGTCCCCCTTGACACCCCAGCAAGGTTGTCCCACAGCCTCGCCAAGGGTTGGCCTTTGAGTTTTATCCTGGCCACTACAAGGTGGTATTTCATTGTGATGTTAATTTGCACTTCCCTGCTGAGTAACGATGCTGCTCTCTTTTTGTTGTACTTATCTGCTACTTGTATTTCTTGTTTTGTGAAATGAACATTCAGATCTTTGCCCATTTGTTTGAGTGTTTGTGTTATTCCTGAGTTGTAAGTGTTGTTTGTTCTGGGTATAAGTCCTTTATCAGGTGCACTTGCCAACACGATGTTCCTGCCCTGTGCCTTGCCTTTCTGTTTCCTAGACAGTTCCATTTGAAGAACCAAATGTTGTTTTTCTTTTTTGGGGTTTTTTTTTTTTTTTTTTTTGAGACATCGTTTGCTCTTGTTGCCCAGGCTAGAGTGCAGTGGCGTGATCTCAGCTCACTGCAGCCTCCACCTCCCGGGTTCAAGCGATTATCCTCTTTCAGCCTACCAAGTAGCTGGGATTACAGGCTCCCACCACCATGGCCAGCTAATTTTTTGTATTTTTAGTAAAGACAGGGTTTCACCATGTTGGCCAGGCCGGTCTCAACCTGACATCAGGTGATCCACCCTCCTTGGTCTCCCAAAGCGCTGAGATTACAGGCGTGAGCCACCATGCGCAGTCTAGAACCAAATGTTTTAATTTTGTTAACCATTTTTTCTTCTCTAGTTAGTGCTTTTTGTGTCATGTCTTAAAATTTTTCACCTAGCCCAGGCAGCAAAGATTTTCACCTGCATTTTCTTCAAAAAGTTTTATAGTTTTACTTTAAGATATATGCTATTTGGAATTGCTAATTCTAGATGGTATGAGGTAGTAGTCACATTTTTTCCATTTTTCCTCATACAGATACCTCGTTTCCAGCACCATTTGTTGAAAAGAGAACCCTTAACTTTAATTAAAGTATGCGGTGCATTTGTCGAAAAGCAACTCACTTTGTGTGTGTGGTTCTTCCCCAGAACTCTCTCTTCTCTGTTTCGGTCTTTATACTGTTAACATGCTGTCTTGATCACTGTAGCTTTATATTGAGTCAGGTGGTAGAAGATACCCAACTTTTCTTCTTTTTCTTTTTTCCAAAATTGTTTTGGCTATCCTAGGACCCTTTGCATTTCCATATGAATTTCAGAATCAGCTTGTCAGTTTCTAGAAACATTTTCATTGGAATTACTTGAATTTCTAAATAAATTTGGGAAGAAGTGTCATCTTAGGCAAACTGAGTCCTCCAATCCAGTGCCATGGTAAGGTGCTCCATTTATTTAGATCAGTCTCATCCTATATTTTCTTGTAGTTTTCAACGTATTGGTTTTGCACACATTTTGTTAAATTTATTCCTACGTATTTTGTGGTTTGGGATGATATTATAAATGATTTTTAAATTTTCCAGTTATTTGTTGCAAGTATATAGAAGTACAATTAGCTGTTGCATATTGATCTTGTATCATGTGACTTTGTTAAATTCATTCATTTCTGTAGTTTCTTTCTTTTCCTTCTTTTCCTTCCCTCCCTCCCTGCCTTCCTTCCTTCCTTCTTTTCTCTCCTTTTTTCTTTTTTCTTTCAATATAAACAAGGTCTTCTGTGTTGCCCAGGCTGGAGTACAGTGGCTATTCTCTAGTGATTTTTTTCTTTTTTCTTTTTCTTTTTCTTTTTTTTGAGATGGAGTTTCTCTCTTGTTGCCCAGGCTGGAGTGCAGTGGCACGATCTTGGCTCACTGCAACCCCCACCTCCCCGGTTCAAGCGATTCTCCTGTCTCAGCCTCCCTTGTAGCTGGGATTAAAGGCATGTGCCACCACACCTGGCTAATTTTGTAGTGATTTTTTTTCTTTGAACAGGGTTATTTAGAGATATGTTATTTTCCAAATATTTGAGAATTTTTAAAATAGATTCTATTGCTCAGGATTTTTCATTCAATTCTATAAGGCCCAGACAACATACCCTCTAATATTTTAGTCTGTTAAAAAATGTTGGAGACTTATTTTATGCCCTAGTATATGACCTAACTTCATGAATATCTCATGTACACTTAACGAATGTAGCATTCAATAGTTATAAAAGTCCCCTCTGCAAGCTGGAAACCCTGGGATGCCAGTGTCCTGGCTCAGTCCAAGTCCAAAGGCTTCAGAACCAGGGAAGTCAGTGGTGTCACTCTTGATCCCGGGCCAAAGGCCTCAGAGCCCTGAGGAGAGAGGAAGTGCTGGTGACATCTGGGAGTCCAAAGGTCGGGGGGCCTGGAGTTGTCCAAGGACGGGGGAGGAAGAGTGTATCCCAGCTCCAGCAAACAGATGGACATGTTCGCCTTGTCTTTGTTTTTATTTTATCTGGGCCCCCAGCCTATTGGATGGTGCCCACCCTCACGGAGGGTAGATCTTCCTCACCTGGTCAGTCACCTCTGGAAACATCTTCTCAGTCATACTCAAAATAATCCTTTACCAGGTTTCTAGGTGTTCCTTAATTGGTCAATTTGACACCTAAAATTAACCATGACACCCACACCCACCCCTGGCTGCTTTCAAGTTTGTATTGTCTTGCCTTTGATTATCAGCCAAAGTTTTGCTGTGATATAATTAGAATTTGTGGCTTGATATATTTTGTTAGGCTCAGAAAATTGGCCGTGATCTGTTCAAATATTGCTTGTGTTCTGTTTTCTTTCCTGTCTTCTTCTGGGTCTCTGGTTACACATGTGTTCAATCTTCTGCAGTTTTCAGTGTGTCCCTTATGCTTTCATCCATATTTTCCATTATTCTATAAGCTTCAATGTGGATATTTCCTACTGATCATTTTCCAGTTTACTAATCCTTTCTTCATCTGTGTCTAATCTGTTTATTTCATTATTGGGGCCTTAATTTGAGTTATTATGTTTTTCAGTTGTAGAATTTATATTTTAATCTTTTTGATAAAATTCTGATTATCTGCAGAAATTCTCCGTATTGTCTTCTAACAACTCCAATATTGGCATCCCCTGGGTGAGGGTGGGGGAGGTGTCTATTTCCTGTTTTTTCTTTTGATCTTAACTCCTAGTAACCTAAAGAGTTTTTCTTTTTTTCTTGGATTCTAGACATTATGTATGAAAAATTGTAGAGATGACTTGAGGCTTTCTTTGATGTTATCCTCACCAAAGAGCAGTTCTGTGCTTCTGCCTGTCAGTCAAGGATGGACAGCTCGTGTTCAGTAGAGGCTGAGCTGGTTTGAAACCGGACTTCCCAGCCTGTTTCTGGGAGGGGACCCTTCAGAGACCCCACCCAAAGCTGGGGTGTGTTTTTTGTTGTTGTTTTTTTGTGTTTTTTTTTCTGAGATGGAGTCTCACTCTGTTGCTCAGGCTGGAGTGCAGTGGTGCGATCTCGGCTCACTGCAAGCTCCACCTCCTGGGTTCACACCATTCTCCTACCTCAGCCTCCCGAGTAGCTGAGACTACAGGCACCCGCCACCACACCTGGCTAATGTTTTTTTGTATTTTTAGTAGAGACGGGGTTTTACCCTGTTAGCCAGGATGGTCTCGATCTCCTGACCTCGTGATCTGCCTGCCTCGGCCTCCCAAAGTGCTGGGATTACAGGCGTGAGCCACTGCGCCCAAGCTTGGGGTGCTTTTTTTTTTTTTGAGATGGAGTCTTGCTCCGTCAGCCAGGCTGAAGTGCAGTGGCACGATCTCGGCTCACTGCAACCTCCACCTCCCGGGTTCAAGCAATTCTCCTGCCTCAGCTTGCCGAGTAGCTGGGAGTACATGTGCATGCCACCACGCCCGGCTGTGCCTCTCCTCCTAGACGGACACTGAATTCCAGTGTTTGTCCCTCTAGCTCCATGAGTCCGAGAGGGCCCCACTCAGCTTCTCAGCCTCTTAGCTACCACATCCCTCTCAGCCTCCACCCCTTGAACCCCTTGACTTCCAGGCAGCAAAAGCATCAGGGCCAGTTGCTCCAAATTGGGTCTCACCTCCACACTTCCTTCTCTTTGGGGTGCTGGTCCTCACTGACTTGGTGGTTCTCTGATACCTTTAAAGGAACTTCCTAAAACCTGGGTTGTTATCTGCAAGAGGGTCGGTCAGTTACAGAGTAGCCAGCCGTGGCCATAAGTAGAACTCCGTCTCATCCACTTCTGGTGCCCCCCACATGACCCCTACACGTCTGGGGCACTAGAGAGATAGTGCCCATCAGAGAATTGTCTTTTGACAGTGGTCACTCTCGCAATCTGCCAGCAAACGTTCCGGGCATGTAGGGCTGACTCATTCAGGATTTAGCTGCCATAGGCTTGGATTCTTGTTGGAAGCAGCTGCTATAATTTATTCTGATGAATTACTGTTCCAAAGATGCTGTTTCTGAGCTTTCCAAGAACACACTGGACATCAGTTCTAGTTACAGTGAAAGTGGGAGGCAATGGAGAAGGGAAGCGTTGGAAGCTCAGCACTTGTCTGATCAGGTATATAATTTGTAGAGACCAAAAAAAGGTGACTTGTTCCATCCAAGTACTAACCAGGCCCAACCCTCCTTAGCTTCTGATGTCAGACGAGATCGGGTGCGTTCAGGGTAGTATGGCCATCGACAAAAAAGGTGACTTCTAAATAAACAATCCCTGTGTTCACCTGGTGGTCCTCTGGAGGCAGCTGAGGGGCACCTGGATTGTGACATGCCCAGGGGCCCTGGGCTGTGTGTCTGTCCTCCTCTGGCAGGGCCACTGCCTGGCTCACAGCCCATGACGAGTGTGTGGCATGCAGTGGGCACACAGGCATTGATTGAATCTTCTGAAGATAAAACTAAGGTATTTTTGTTTCATTCTCCTGCTCAGATTACCCGGAAGTTCAGGCTGAATTCTGAAGGCAAACTTGAACAGACAGTCTCCATGGCAACCACTACACAGCCAATGACTCAGCATCTTCACGTCACCTACAAGAAGGTGACCCCGTAACCTAGAGCTTCTGGAGCCCTCAGGAGGGCCTGGCTACTGTGTCTCAACGGTTCGGCTCCTCGGCAGACAGTCCCTGCAGCAGAAGTGGGTGTGGCCGTGAGCCTCTGCAGGCTCAAGAGTGTGGTCCAGATGTTTCTGTACTGGCATAGAAAAACCAAATAAAAGGCCTTTATTTTTATGGCTGAGGATTTTGAATATTATCATTTGTGTAGGCTGTACATGTTTTTTTTCTGCTGATGTTTGTTTTCCAAAGTGTTCCCTAAGAAATTAAGAAGGGGGCTGGGTGTAGTGGCTCACGCCTGTAATCCCAGTACTATGGGAGACCAAGGCTGGTGGATCACCTGAGGTCAGGAGTTCGAGACCAGCCTGACCAACATGGAGAAACCCCGCCTCTACTTAAAATACAAAAAATTAGCCGGGTGTGGTGGCGCATGCCTGTAATCCCAGCTACTCGGGAGGCTGAGGCAGGAGAATCGCTTGAACCCAGGAGTTGGAGGTTGCAGTGAGCCAAGAGCGCACCATGCACTCCAGCCTGGGAGACAAGAGCAAGACTCTGTCTGAAAAAAAAAAAAAAAAAGAAATTAAGAAGGGATGAATCTCTTCCCTTTTCTTTCTTCTTACAGTTTTGACAAGATCTAAAATACTTGTAAATCTTCTGTAGAGTTGGCAGGGCGCAGTGGCTCACGCCTGTAATCCCAGCACTTTGGGAGGCCAAGGCGAGGAAATGGCTTGAAGCCAGGAGTTTGAGACCAGCCTGGGCAACGTGGCAAAACCCCATCCCTACAAAAAAAAAATACAAATATTAGCCGAGTATGGTGGTCCATGCCTGTGGTCCCAGCTACTCAGAGGCTGAGATGGGAGGATCCCTGCAGCCTGGGTGGTGGAGGTTGCAGTGAACCAAGATCACACCACTGCACTCCAACTTGGGCGACAGAGCAAGACCCTGTCTCCAAAAAAAAAAGATGGCAGTCATTTTTTCATTACTTTTAAAGAGCCAAGTCTGTGTTTTCCTACAGATGGAGCATTCCCAAGAGGCTAGCTGTGATTTTCACATCATCATGTAAGTTTTAGTTTGTAACTCTGTAATACAGCTTTCGTTTCTGTGGGGTTTTTTTCACTTGAAAGTTTCCAAACATACACTAAACCCTTGTACCTGTCACCCAGCTTCAGTACCTACCAGCATTTTGCCCAAAGTACTTCCATCTTTTCCTCCCCCACTTCTGCTGGAATACACGTAAGCAAATTCCAGACATATTGTCACTTGCCCCTAAATCCTTTGGTATGCATCCCAAAACAACACAAAGCCATTTTCTTTATCTTAACTCATCAACATATCTGAATCTCGCCAGGCACATGGAGACGGGTGTTGGGAAGCAGTCAGAAGAGGTAGCACACAGGCTGCGCAGGGTTAACATCCAGGGTAGCAACCGCAGGTACCACCTCCAGGGCTTGGGGACAAAAAGTATTACCAGGGTGGGGTTTCAGGGACCTCAGAGCTTAGAGGATGTGCTTGGTTCTTGCAAGAGGGGCAGGAGGGCCTGGGACTGTACTCCAGGAGCCAAGGGGGCACCAAGGGACCTGGTGTCTGGGCTCAGAGCTGTCTCTGCTCCCAAAGTGATGCTGAAATAACCTGGGAACACCAGGGAGGTCCCAGCCCCAACTCCTGCATCCCAGGCTCCTGCACGCCCAGCCAGAAGGGAGTGTGGGAGGGCAGCACTCAGGGCAGAGCACAGACAAGCCAAGAGACGAAGTCAGTAACTGACGGCACGGTGCTGTTTTCACAAAATGCGTAAGAATTCTGTAACGTTCTCTAACAGTCCTATTCTTATTTCCCTTACTGCCTCAGAAATATCCTCATACAATCGGATTATCAAAGCTTTATTCACGTTTGTGTCTGGCTACAAAGTCTTTTAGGATCCTTTTGATCCTAAAAGTCCCCCTCTTCCCTCCCCTGTGCCCTTGACTTGTTGGTGAAGCTGATCACTTGTCCTCGAAGGTGTCCCCAGTCTGGACTCAGCATCCTCCTTGTGGTGTTTAACTTTTTCCTCTGTCCCCTCTATATCCTGTCGTCTGGAAGTTGGATCTAAAGTGGCTGGAATCACACCTGGGCAGTGCTCAGTTCCTCGTGTCACAGCCCATGAGGAGCCTCATGTCCGATTGTGTCACTTTGTTGAAGCATTAATAAGCTTGGATGGTGACAGCCTGACCCCTTTATTGTCAGTTTCCCATCAACTGTTCCCCTGACAGTTTTGCCACCTGTGGGTGACCATTGCTAGAACAAGAACCTCCACTGGGACTGCAGAATTCTCATCTTCTGTGTCTCATTAGAAGGACATTTAGTGGCTGGAATTCTCTCAGACCTTCCCTTTATCCATTAGGGTAAGTCAGGTTACCCTGAAGTGCGTTCATACTAGAAAGGCAGCATAAGCACTTAATTATTTCCCTTTAATGATCAATTTTTGGAGTGAGAATGTCCTGGCAACCTCCAGCGGTGCCAAAGGACTGAGAGTTCCTCACACCACTGCAGTTGCCCTTCCCGCTTCCCTCCTCATGTTATGAACTTAATACTTTCATGTAGACAGTCTGTCCTCAGTATCCACAGGGGTGCGTTACAGGACCCACACGGATACCAAAATCAGATGCTTGAGTCCCTTGTATAAAATGGCATGGGGTTTGCATGCAACCTACGCACATTCTCACATATACCTTAAGTCATCTCTAGATTGCTTATGATACCTGATACAGTGTACATGCTCTGTAAGCAGTTGTTATGCCGTATATCTTTTGGGTTTTTTTATTGTGGGCTTTTGGGGAATATTTTTATTTATTTATTTTTTTTGAGACGGAGTCTCGCTGTCGCCCAGGCTGGAGTGCAGTGACGTGATCTTGGCTCACTGCAAGCTCCGCCTCCCAGGTTCACGCCATTCTCCTGCCTCAGCCTCCCGAGCAGCTGGGACTACAGGCGCCCGCCACCGCGCCCGGCTAATTTTTTGTATTTTTAGTAGAGACGGGATTTCACCATGTTAGCCAGGCTGGTCTCGATCTCCTGACCTCGTGATCCGCCCACCTCAGCCTCCCAAAGTGCTGGGATTACAGGCGTGAGCCACCATGCCCGGCCGGGAATATTTTTTATACACAGTTGAATCCACAGAAATGGAGGGCCAACTGTATTTGATATCATTTTAATCAAGTGCTGCCTATGTCTTCAGCAAACAGGAGATGCTCGGATTATCTCGTAATTGGCCAGAGGAGACCCTCCATCCATTGGGCTTTGATGCCTCCTTGCTCTGGGGCCACAGCTGCCTCTGACTTTTCATGCCCAGAACCTGGAACTACCCATTTCTCCAGAGCCCTGTTTCTCGTTAGTGGGGAGTGGGAATTGGAGGCCACAGACTGAGCACTGACTGCTTATGATGGCTGGGCTGCTCCACTTCCCAGCCTTTCCATGGACAAAACCAGAAAATTGTTCTAAAATTTATTTTCTCAGCTAGGCGCAGTGGCTCACGCCTGTAATCCCAGCGCTTTGGGAGGCCAAGGTGGATGGATCACCTGAGGTAAGGAGTTCAAGCCTGGCCAACATGACAAAACCCCATCTCTACTAAAAATACAAAAAATTAGCCAGGCATGGTGGCGGGCACCTGTAATCCCAGCTACTCGGGAGGCTGAGGCAGGAGAATTGCTTAAACCTGCGAGGCAGAGGTTGCAGTGAGCCGAGATAGCACCATTGAGCTCCAGCCTGGGCCACAGAGCGAGACTCTCTCTCTCAAAAAAAAAAAAAAAAATTTCTGGTTTCTTTTCTCTGAATAATGTGAGGTTGTATTAGAGATCAGGACCCTTCACCCTTAACTACTTTAGCAGGGGATATATACATGTATTTTTGAAAAATATGAATTCATACTGTTTTCCATTCAAATGTTAAGATTATAAGCGTTTTTAAATATTCTTTGATTTTACCTCTTAAGCTGAAAATCTTGGTTCATTACAACATTAACATTATTTGCTTTATTCTACATATAAATGCATATAATCATTTCAAAATAAGCCTGGACAACATAGCAAGACCCCACCTCTACCAAAAAAAAAGTATCATTAACAATGACCACTGGTCAAAGTTCTTTTCTGCTAGCCTTTTTAGACCTTTCCCTTTGAAGATACAAAGTTAAAATATGATGGAATTGGATTAACTACTCTGCGCTTCTGTCACCAACTTGATACACAAGTCCATTTGTTTAAATTCTAGAAATTGTTATAATTTGTTTTGCAAATACAAATCATTTGACTGGCTTTCTTGTCAGAACTGTAAAACCAGGCACATTTGCTCCACACAGGCCTCTAGCACAGCTACCGAGTGCTCCGGTAAGCTCGCCGTGGTTTAGCTTGCCGTGGTTTAGCGTGTCGTGGTTTAGCTCGCCATGGGTAAGCTCACAGTGGGTTAGCTCGCCGTGGTTAAGCTCGCCGTGGGTTAGCTCGCCGTGGGTAAGCTCGCCGTGGGTTAGCTCGCCGTGGGTTAGCTCGCCGTGGGTTAGCTCGCCGTGGTTTAGCTCGCCGTGGGTTAGTTCGCCGTGGTTTAGCTCGCCGTGGGTAAGCTCGCCGTGGGTTAGCTCGCCGTGGGTTAGCTCGCCGTGGGTTAGCTCGCCGTGGTTAAGCTCGCCGTGGGTAAGCTCGCCGTGGGTTAGCTCGCCGTGGGTTAGCTCGCCGTGGTTTAGCTCGCCGTGGGTAAGCTCGCCGTGGGTTAGCTCGCCGTGGGTTAGCTCGCCGTGGTTTAGCTCGCCGTGGGTAAGCTCGCCGTGGGTTAGCTCGCCTTGGGTAAGCTCGCCGTGGGTTAGCTCGCCGTGGGTTAGCTCGCCGTGGGTAAGCTCGCCGTGGGTTAGCTCGCCGTGGGTAAGCTCGCCGTGGGTTAGCTCGCCGTGGTTTAGCTCGCCGTGGGTTAGCTCGTCATGTGTAAGCTCGCCGTGGGTTAGCTCGCCGTGGGTAAGCTCGCCGTGGGTTAGCTCGCCGTGGGTTAGCCAGCAGATCCCCTCATGCTGGGCCTTGGGTTGTTTCCAGTCTTTGGCCAATCAAATGTCAGAGTTGGACCCAGCACCTCCGTTGGGACTGCAGAGTGCCTTTCTAAGTGTGCTGAGAAGGGCGTTTCCACATCCTTGTGGATTCTGGCCATGGTATCTTAAGGATACATTTCTGGGAGTGGGATTGCCAGTCGGTGGGGAGAGCCTCATCTGGCTTGTCTGGGTGTTGTCCCTGTCCCCAAGGGGCCAGGCGTTCTGCATCCCCACAGCATGGTAGGAAGTGCCTGCCCCCATCGGCAGCCGAATCTGGTGTCAAATTTGGATTTGGGTCAATCTTGTAGGTGAGAAATGGAGTCTTGGGTGGTTTTGGTTTGCATTTCTCTCTCTTTTTTTTTTAAATCATTTTATTGATTTTCCAAACTCATGAGCTCGTTTGAATGAGGAATATTAATCCTAATATTTCTCTTTTTAAGTTATAATTTTTATTGAGGTAAAAAATACATAAAACAAAATTTTTATCAGAGTCCTATAGATGGTTAAAAAAATGCACCATTTTAACCATCTTGAAGTCTACAATTTAGCAGCATTTAGTACATTCATAATGTACAACCATCACCTCTATGTGCTTCCAAAGCTTTCATCATGCCAGGAGACCCCACACCCGTTCAACACCATCCCCCTGCCCTCAGTCCCCGACAATCACTGCCCTGCTTCCCACTCAAGTCACTAACACTTTTGAAAATGTTCTATGTTATAAAACTTTTTCCCAGTATACATTTTGTCTTTTATCGCTCCTGGGTTTTAAGTCATATTTAGGAAGATTTTGTCCACTCCCCGGTGATGAAGGAATTCACTTTTTCCTAGTACTTTTGACCCATTTGGAATTTGTCTCAGTGTATGGTATGAAGTGCAGATTCATTTTTGTCTTTTTCCAAGTGGTTAACATTTAACATGTGTTAACAAGTCCACCCTTTCCTCACTGGTATCGTATGCCACCTTATAGACTGAATGTTCTAGGCATTGGGGTCTATTCCTGGGTTTTCAGGTCCCTGGGCCTGCCTGCCTACATGGGTCCTGGTGCCATGTGGTTCCATTACGGAGGCAAGTTTACTTTTGTGGAACTGCCTTGCTTGGGAGAGTTTTCTTATCCAGGAACATGGTATTTCTTTCTGTCTGTCTTAATTCATTTTCTATTGCTATGACTGAATACCACAGAGCGGGTACGTTATAAAGAAAGGAATTTTATTTCTTACAGTTCTGGAGGCAGGGAGTCCAAGCTATAGGAGTTGCATCTGGCGAGGACCTTCTTGCTGGTCGGGACTCTGCAGTCTCAAGGTGGTGCTGGGCATTATGTGAGGGTCTCATGAGAGATGGCAAAGCTGGCTTTTACAACCAGCCCCCTGGTGATAACTGCTCCGCTCCCTGAGAACCCATTAGTCCCGAATGGATTAGTCCTCATGAGCCAGTCACCTCCCCAGAATCCCATCCCAGCACTGCTGCATTGGAGTCCAGGTTTCCAACGCATGAAGTTCTGGGGAATGCATTCAAACCATGGTGTTGTTGAAATCGACTTTGGTGTCTTTATGGTCTATTTAAAGTTTTTCCCACTAAGGGTTTCACATTTCTTTTATGCATGGGGATTTTTATCTTTTTGTTGTTGTTAAAAATGGGTCATCTCTTCCATTCCGTCTTTCAACTGAAAGTATACACAAAGATCTCTGTGTGCTACTTTAAATCCTGCTGTTTCTCTGAATTCTCTTAGTGTTTGTAACATCACTTTCTTGTGCTGGAAATATAACAAAGTATTTGATCCAAGAAGCATCTGGCAGGAAGCCTGGGCAGGAGGGGCACCTTGAGCATGGGCTTCACGTTTCCTCCTTCCTCCTCCCCTTTCCTCTGCCTCTTCTCCTACCACCCGCGTTCCTTCTTTCCCATCTGCTGTCCACCAGGAAGGCGTTGCCAGATCACCCCAGGGGTCCCCTCTTCGTGTTTCTTGAGGCTGCGTGGGGGGAGGGCATGACAGAGGGAGGCACTCGGGGGAGGGGCGGCGAGGAGAGGTTGGGGCGTGCGAGGGGGCCTTGTCCTCCAGCTTTGTCAGAAGGCTAATGTGCTCTGTGGCCTGAGCTGGCGTCAGACAGGCTTTAAGAGGAGAATGTCAGCCAGGCGCGGTGGCTCACGCCTGTAATCCTAGCACTTTGGGAGGCTGAGGGGGGTGGATCCCTTGAGGTCAGGAGATCAGCCTGGCCAACATGGTGAAACCCCATCTCTATGAAAAATAGAAAAATTAGCCGGGCGTGGTGGCAGGCGCCTGTAATTCCAGCTACTCAGGAGGCTGAGGCACAAGAATCACTTGAACCCGGGAGGCAGATGTTGCAATGAGCCAAGACTGTGCCACTGCACTCCAGCCTGGGTGACAGAGTGAGGCCCTAAAAAGGGAAGAATATCGCTGCATCAGAAAGCAGAAAGGTGGGGCCTGCCCGGGCCCATAGCCCTGCGATGAGTCTGGCCCAGAGGCACAGACAGACACACAGGAGGCCAAAGTGAAAGGAATGAAAATGGGCTGAACGGATTGGAGGACTGAGGAGAGCCGGGCGGCAGGGCACCCTGGCGTTTGTTCCCTGGACGGATTGGAGGACTGAGGAGAGCCGGGCGGCAGGGCACCCTGGCGTTTGTTCCCTGGACGGATGAGGGGACGGAGGACAGCCGGGCCACAGGGCACCCTGGCGTTTGTTCCCAGGGTAGGGGAGCTCTAGCATGGCACACAGTAGCAGAAGATAGCGGGTTGTGGTCGGCCCATGTGGAGATTTTAGAAACATCTCACGCTTCATGTTTGTCATATCAGGTTCAATCACCCATGTCCAGTGTCCACAGGAAGGCCTGTCCAAGGCCTCATGGGAAACAGGGTGGTCCGCCAGGCCTGCCCTGAAGGGGCCCCGTCCCGGAGAAGCAGATGCACAAAGCTGAGGGACACAGGTCGTGGGCCTTCTTGTGTGGCTCCTTGGCCACTGCATTGCAGCACCTGAAAGCCACCGCTGGAGAGGCAAACGAGCCCTGCAGCAGGCCCGAACCAGAGTTCCTGGGCACGGCCCCGTGCACCCAGTCGGGAGCCTCCCTGCTGAGGGTCAGCGAAGGCTTGGGGTGCTGGCATTAGGGCTGGGTCCTGAGGGAAGATGAGGGAGAGAAGTATAGGAGGAGGAGGGAGTTGAAGGCTGCAGACGGGAGGCGGAAGGGGAGGGAGTAGGGCTGCCAGGGGAGGGGAGGAGGGTAGAGGGCTGGATGAGGAGGAGGGCTACAAAGAAAAGAGGAGTAGAGCTTCAGGGAAGGAGGGTGGAGGGCTGCAGCGGGAGGAGGAGAGGGAGGAAGGCTGCAAGGGGAGGAGGAGGAGTATTGCAGGGGAGGAGGAGAAGGGCTACAAAGAAAAGAGAACTGCGTGGGAGGGGCGTGGTGGAGAATTGCAGGGGAGGGGGAGAGGGAGGAGGACTGGAGGAGGAGGAGGGATGTGGAAGGAGGGTAGTGGAGGGCTGCAGAGGAGGAGAACAGGGAGAACAAATCCACTCCAGCAGGGGAACGAGGGCAGCATGGGGCGGACAAATCCACTCTAGCATTCCAATCTCCCTAAGCCTTTGAATCCCTTCTACACTAACCACAGGCAGCCAGGCATGTCCAGTTATCCCATGGTGGGCCATGTTTTGGCCCATGTTTCAGCCAAGCAGCCAACCAACCAATTAGAGCCCTTTCTAAATGCGGAATCTCTGCTTAGTGAGCCCATATCAATAAACTTGGCCTGAGCCAACTCTTGTTCCTCCTACCATTCTCCTAGGCCCTCAATATGCATTTCCACCTTCCTGGGATTTCTATGTAAACTGGAAAACTCACATTCTCTTGGGTAAGTGCATCTCCTCATGGTCACGCCCTATCTCTAGGGGCTGCCCAACATCAGTCTAGTTCCATGTCTAGAAGCAAAGAGGGGTTGGGGCAGGTCCTTGCTAGTCAGCAGCCTCAGGGCAGTCCCATTTCCTCAGGCAGTACAGGGTTAACCCGCTCCGATGGAGTTGGGGAGGCTACCACTAGGGTTAGGAAGGCCTCTTCCACTGAAGACTCATCAGGATTTAGGGGTTCAGTGTCTCTACTGTTCATCAGGGTCACCCCACACATCCTCATCCCAACTGACAGGATCCCATTCCTTCCCAACCAATGCCTTCACTTGCACAGCAGACACCGTGAGGCTGGGAGTTCCACATGTGCTATAATCTAGCCACTGGAAGGACGAGATCCTGGGTTTGATTTTCAGTAGTCTCAGACCCGCAGCTAAAGGAGGTAAGAGTCTCTCTTGGGACAGTCATAACTTTCAGATTATTCATGTGACACTTCTGCTGGGAATCTGAACTGAGCTCACTCCCATGATACTTTTTCTGAGACGGAGTCTCACAATGTAGCCCAGGCTGGAGTGCAGTGGGGTGATCCTGGCTCACTGCAACCTCTGCCTCCCAGATTCAAGCAATTCTCCTGCCTCAGCCTCCCGAGTAGCTGGGATTACAGGTGCCTGCCCCCACACCTGGCTAATTTTTGTGTTTTTAGTAGAGTTAGGGTTTTGCCATGTTGGCCAGGCTGGTCTTGAACTCCTGACCTAAGGTGATCTGCTCACCTCGGGCCTCCCAAGTGCTGGGATTACAGGCGTGAGCCACCACACCCAGCCGGCTTTTTTTTTTTTTTGAGACAGGGTCTGTGTTACCCAGGCTGGAGTACAGTGGTACAATCACAGCTAACTGCAGCCTCAACCTCTCAGATTCAACCAGTCCTCCCACCTCAGCCTCCAGAGTAGCTGGGACCACAGGTGCAGGCCACTGTGCTTGACTAATTTTAATTTTTGTAGAGATGGGAGCTTGTTATGTTGCCTAGGCTGGTCTTGAACTCCTGGCCTCAAGCCATCCTCCTGCCTCCCAAAGTGCTGGGATTACAGGTGTGAGCTACTGCACCTGGCCCATTATATTCTAGTTTGATAAAAGTGTTCGAAAGCCACCCAGAACGCTGCCTTCTACAAGTATTTAATTAGGAGCACCCAGTGGTGATACTATGCAGATCTCTATTGCCACATCACACTATGGACTACTGGTGTTCTTTTTACTACTAGAAGTCAGCATTAATGCCTTTACTTCTAATCAGGGTAAAGAACCAATTCCAGGAACCCTCCCATCCCCACTCTCTCACCACTCCCCCACCCTCAATTATTTTCATGCAAACCCTCCACACCTTTTACCACTTTGTATGTAGATAGAAGCTATTTAACACACACAGAGTGACATTCTGCCTAAAATGAGAACGATCATTTGGAGAAGTTTATTCACCCCTATCCTCCAGTGGGATGTGAATGCCATGTGAGGCCGGGGCTGGCTTGCTGCCGGGGTTCTCTTGTCCTGGCACGTGGCCCGCCCCAGCACGAAGCCTGGCAGGGAGGGCTCAGGTGGGCGGCGTGTGGAGGGCAGGCTGCTAGGCCAGGCCTCCCCAGAACGACTGCCCCATGTCCAGCCTGTATCTCCTGAGTGCCATGCTGCACTGGGGCGGGACAGGGCTGGCTTGGGGCTCCAGGAAAGAGGATGCCTCACATGTGCCTAGAAATGTAGGTGTCAAGGGAAGGCTGTGTGTGGGGGCACCTGAGGGGCTGGGCTTCCCGGGCATCTGAGTTCTTACGGAGCCCTAATACATCCCCAAATGGTTGTATGAGGATGGGCACAAAAATGGCAGATGGGGTCACCCTCACCCTCCACTGACGTGAAAATGGACTGGGATCCGACTCATGCAACGTTCCTTCTCAGCTGTAGGTTCCACATCCAGGGGTTAGGGGTCCCCACCACACAAGGACCCTGTCACAGGTGGGGGTCATACTCTTCCTCCAGAAACGGACTAAGCAACCAGCACGTGAGCCTTACGCTGTGTTTACAGGCTGAGTCCCCGCGGCTCTTCCAGCTTCACAGGCCAGGGTCACCTTCAGATTGAATGTGCAGGGCCCCGAGGACTCATGTCCTGAGACAGCCCCTCTTCCTGGGATGGGACCCCCGGGCTCAGGTGAGAGGTGTTCCCGGGCCCCTGCACCTGGGGCTCAGGTGAGGTGTTCCCGGGCCCCTTCATCTGGGGCTCAGGTGCGAGCAGGTGTTCCCGGGCCCCTTCATCTGGGGCTCAGGTGCGAGCAGGTGTTCCCAGGCCCCTGCACCTGGGGCTCAGGTGAGAGGTGTTCCCGGGCCCCTTCATCTGGGGCTCAGGTGAGAGGTGTTCCCGGGCCCCTTCATCTGGGGCCTGGGAGTTGACCCTGACTTCCTGGCCCCAGAAAGAAAAGGGAAAACACAGAGATCCCAGGAAAAGGGGCACAAGTGGGGAGGGTCGCAGGCTGCCCCAAAGCCCAGCTCCAGGCTCAGGAAAGCCCCTCCCTGCTCACCCCTTCCGGAGGGCCTGGGTCTGCGGAGGGACGGGGCTTAGGGGGTCTCCAAAGGTTAGCGTGCTCAGGCTTGGGTGGGGAGGAGGGAGACATGTTGGGTGCTGAGGGCCTCCTGCGTGGGGCCCAGAGGGCCAGGCTGCGGCCACTGCCAGGTGGGCAGCTCATCTCTCTGGCAGCAGCACGAAGAAGGCAGCCTTCAGGAAGCGGCCGAAGCTGCAGAGTGCGGCCACCAGCCAGTGCGAGCGGAGGCCAGGGTCTGTGCTGACCACACACTTGAGGACATCAGTCTGGGAGGGAAGAGGGAGACCGTTAGACAGCAGAGCCAGCACCGCCAGGCCCCCCAGCACCGTGCACCCGAATATCTGCAAATTGCACGAAGGGAATGCAGGAGACTGTTCGGGAAGGAGGTCTGTGGCCTGGACTGAAGGCTCCAGCACAAGACCAGACCCGACACCGTGCACATTCAGACAGCGTGAAGGGCCAGGAGGCACCAGAGGTGGGGACAGATGGCAGCCAGGCCAGCCGGAGGGCCCCTGCCGAGCAGGAGAGAGGCCTTCATGGCCCTTGCTGGGGCTCCAGACAACCAGACCAGGGTGCCAGCTCCCCTCAGCCACCTGCCTGCTGCCCCCCAGTGGCTACAAGTACACCGGTGTCCTCCTGTGGGGCCTTGGAGCCTGGGCTGCCAGGAAGGGGCAAACCCAGCTTCATTCAGACTCTGCCTGGAACAACAGCAGGGCCACGGACTCCCTGGACTCTGAAGTTCCTTCTGGAGAAGTGAACGAACGTCCAGTTCTCTTATTCCCTTCACTTCCTGCTAATACATGAAGGCTTTTCCCTGCAGCCTAGACCTGTGGCCTTGGCGCTGCTCAAAGTGTCTTCACCCACTGGGCACACAGTGCCCGGCCCCATGCCACACTCCACAGGAGGAAGGCAGAAGAGGAGGAAGGCAGGAGGGGACGAAGTCTTGGGGTTTCTGTGCTGAGGGACGCCTGTAGCCATGTGTGACATCTTAAGACAGTGCCCTCCCCCACCCCCAATTCAGCCTTCAGAGGAGACCACAGCCCCCGCAGACCACATGACTTCAATCTCTCGAGATGCTGAACCAAAGGCCCCAGCAGAGGGGTCTGAGCCCTGTCACCCCTGGCCGCTGATTTACACACCAGGCCAACACCCGCTGTACAAGAGAGAACGCTGGACTCTCGGCAGGGGAGCCGCCCTCCACACCCAGGGCCCAGCAGCAACTGTGGTCTGGCCAGGGCAGGGTGGGAAGTTGGGGGCATGGAGACAGAGGAAGGGTTTGGCTCTGACACTCACCCCTCGGGGCCTTGCTTTTCCCACTCGGGTGGGCAGGGACTGGGGGCAGTGGGTCTTTAGCACAGGGGTGGGGTCAGGGGGTAAGTCAGTGCTGGATCTGGGCAGAGTAGAGAGTCCAGGGCCTGCCTGTAGGTCTCAGCCCTTGCCCCACCCCCTGCCTCACCCATCTGCCCCAGCAGTGCTCAGGTGACCACCCACCCGCCATTCCCTCTCGTACCTCTGCACCCTCGCACCCCAGCTCTCCCACCCCCCTGGGCGCTCACTCACCCATCCGCCACTCCCTCCTGTACCTCTGCACCCTCGCACCAGCTCTCCCACCCCCCACCACCCCCCCACCCCCGGGCACTCAGGCGCTCACCCATCCGCCGCGTCTCCGCAGCCAGGTCGCCAGGGTCTTGCGCACGAACTCCCCCAGGCAGTCCACGAGGGCGTGGACCATGGCAGGCTGGGCCTGCCTCACACAGTCCACGGCCAGCCCCGCGGCCACCGCATACAGGGACACCACCTTGCCCCACGTGATGCCTGCAGGGAGAGAGAGGGTCAAGACCAGGACTTGAATCCCGCCCACGGGAGCACTTAAGGAAGGGGCTGGGCCTCTCTGAGCCGCTGTCCTGCTTGCCGTCCAGCTAATGACCAGGGACCGTCCCAAGGGGGGACCGCTCCCTGACAGGATGCCTGGCCAGCTGGCCACCTGCCCACCCTCTCAGGTAGTTCTCGGGCAGGCAGGTTTCTCGGCCTCCACTGTACACCTGCCCAGCCCGTGTCTGTGGAGGAGGCCGCAGGGACAAGTGGGGTGAGGCGGGGGAACTGAGGGCAGCAGCAGATGGAGTGAGCAGCCAGTGGCCTCACGGGCGGCACCCCTGGTCTGCCTGTTCCCACAGCAGGCCTGGCATCCACATTTTACATATAAAGAAGCTGAGGCCTGCGGAGAAACTGCCTTCCCCAGACCGCTAACCTGCTGAGGCTGAACTGAGATGGGAGCAGCCTTGAAACAGAAGACAAAAGATGGCGACAGCAGGGGAAAGAACAAAAGGCAGGACATGATGCCTCAACACGGAAAGACGTTTTATACATCAGCGAGAAAAGAGGGGCTTTCAAAAGAACTACGAGCACAGAACTGGAACAGCTAATTCACAAGAGAAAATTAAAATAAGAGACACGAAAAATGTTTACCTTCATTAATAACCAAAGAAAGGCAAATTAAAACAAGATGTAATCTGTTGCATTAAAAGCTTTTAGGCCAGGCGCGGTGGCTCACACCTGTAATCCCAGCACTTTCGGAGGCCAAGGCGGGCAGATCACAAGGTCAGGAGTTCAAGACCAGCCTGACCAACATGGTGAAACCCTGTCTCTACTAAAAATACACAAAAAATTAGCCAGGCGTAGTGGCACACGCCTGTCATCCCAGCTACTCGGGAGGCTGAAGCAGGAGAATCGCTTGAACCCGGGGAGGCGGAGGTTGCAGTGAGCTGAGATAGTGCCAGTACACTCCAGCCTGGGCAACAGAGCGAGACCCCGTCTCTAAATAAATAAATAAATACGTGCTTTTAAATGGCAGTGTGAGGATTCAGGCAACTGCACAGCCTGTAAACCTTGGTGGGAAGCCCAGCTGGAGGGCACTGGCAATATCTGAACGGCCACAAAACATGCAGCCCGGCAGTGGTCCCTGGCGGGAGTGAGCAGTGGTCCCTGGAGGGAGTGAGCAGTGGTCCCTGGAGGGAGTGAGCAGTGGTCCCTGGAGGGAGTCAGCAGTGGTCCCTGGAGGGAGTCAGCAGTGGTCCCTGGAGGGAGTTAGCCTGAGGACACTGCACATGCAAAGATGAAGCACTGCTCTCCGATCCACCCTCATATAGCAGCCAACCTGGATTTGTTATGAAAACATAAATCAGCTCAGTCACAGATGTTCACAGCAGCCAATTCACAATTGCCAAAAGGTGGAAAGAACCCAAGTGTCCTTCAACAGATAAATGGATACACAAATGTGGTGGATGTTACTCAGCCACAGAAGGCAGCCAGGCGCAGTGGCTCACGCCTATAATCCCAGCACTTTGGGAGGCCGAGGTGGGCAGATCACCTGAGGTCAGGAGATCGAGACCATCCTGGCTAACACAGTGAAACCCTGTCTCTACTAAAAATACAAAAAATTAGCCGGGCGAGGTGGCGGGCGCCTGTAGTCCCAGCTACTCGGGAGGTTGAGGCAGGAGAATGGCGTGAACCCGGGAGGCGGAGCTTGCAGTGAGCTGAGATTGTGCCACTGCACTCCAGCCTGGGCAACAGAGCGAGACTCCGTCTCAAAAATAAATAAATAAATAATAAATAAATAAAAGAAGGCACGGGGCTCTGAGGCAGGCTGGGCATGGATGGGCCTCAAAAACACACACTGGGTGGAAGCTGCCAGGCACAAAAAGCCACACAGAGTGTGAGTCCGTGGATGCAAAATGTCCACAACAGTCAGGGACAGAGCTGGGACGCAGGCTCACGGCTGGCAGAGGGCAAGGGGTGGGGGACGGCAGTGGCAGCCAAGGGCACAGGCATTCTGGGGTGATAAAGACCTCCTGAGGCTAGAAGCTAGTGGCTGTTCCACACTGTGAATGTGGCAGATGCTGCTGAATTGCACATTTTTAAGTGGATAATTATGTCATGTGAGTTTAATGTCAATTAAAAGAAATGGGGAAAAACACAAATCCGACCATGTCACTCCCCTGCATAAAGCTCTCGTGTTGCTGTGACTTCCCGTGTCCTTCAAAGTAAACCCAAGTTTGAATTCCCAGTTGAGCTGGCCCCTGGCAGACTCCAGCCCTTTTCCTGCCACCCCAACCTGGAAGGTGCCCTTGTCATTGGTGGGACACGCACACCTGGCACAGCCCCTGCTCTGCCCGCTGCACTTCCCCACCACATGGGGCTGTTCCTCCTTCCAGGGCACAGCATGGCCACGCGGGGAGTGGAGCCTGATGTCAGCACTGCGTGTGGCTTGCGGGACAACTTGTTCTGAGGTGTCCAGTTCCATCAGAACATAATGCATTCCATGCCGGGAGCGGTGGCTCACGCCTATAATCCTAGCACTTGGGGAGGCGGAGGCAGATGGATCACCTGAGGTCAGTTCGAGACCAGCCTGGCCAGCATGGTGAGACCCAGTCCCTACTAAAAATACAAATATTAGCCAGGCATGGTGGCAGGTGCCTGTAATCCCAGCTACTCAGGAGGCTGAAGCAGGAGAATCGCTTGAACCTGGGGGGCAGAGGTTGCAAGATCACACCACTTCATTCCAGCCTCGGCAAAACAGCGAAAATTAAAAACAAACAAACAAACAGAAACCAACTATGTTCCGAGTGACAGCCACATTTCCACTCCAGAGGGGTGGATGGGAAAGAAAGACAGGAAGACAGGAGTCCGGAAGCAACAGCCTCAGCGTCCACTGTGTCCTTCCAGCTCTTCTGTGTCTTTTTAACTGATATCATTCCATTACCATAAAAGTAATCTTTTAAAAGTGGAGTATCTTTGAGCATATTCACAAAGTTGTGCAACCATCACCTCTATCTAATTCTAGAACATTTTCATCATCCCAGAAGAAACCCCATGCCCATTAGCAGTCATTCCCTATTTCACCGACAGCCCCTGGCAGCCACTCATCTTACTTTCTGTCTGTAGATTTACCTACCCTGAATATTTCATGTAAGTGTAATCACACGGCTTGTTCATTTTGTGTCTGGCATATTTCACCGAGCACAATTTCACGGTTCATCCACACGGTAGCAGTATCAGCGTTTCATTCCTGTTAATGGCTGAATAATATTCCGCAGCGTGGATACACTACATTTTGTTTATCCATTTATCAACATCCTTTAGCCAATAACCTTTCGGGTATTATAAAGAATGCTGCTATGAACACTGACGCATGTTTTTGTGTGTGTGTGTGGATATAAGTTTTCGTTTCTCTTGGGAACACACCTGGGGTAGGTTTGCTGGGTCATAGGGTAACCCCATGTTTGCCTGTTTGAGCAACTACCAGGTTGCTTTTTCTAGAGCAGGTGCACCATCTTACATCCCCACCAGCAGAGTACAAGAGCTCTGCTTTCTGCACATCCTGGATAACACTTGTGGTCATGTGACTTTTTTTTTCTTTTTCTTTTTCTTTTTTTTTTTTTGTGAGATAGAGTTTCGCTCTTGTTGCCCAGGCTGGAGTGCAACAGCACGGTCTCAGCTCACTGCAACCTCCACCTCCTGAGTTCAAGCAATTCTCCTGCCTCAGCCTCCCGAGGAGCTGAGATTACAGGTGCCCACCACCATACCCGGCTAATTTTTCTATTAGTAGAGACGGGATTTTACCATGTTGGCCAGGCTAGTCTCGAACTCCTGACCTCAGGTGATCCACCCACCTCGGCCTCCCAAAGTGTTGGGATTACAGGCGTGAGCCACTGCACCCGGCTTTTTTTTTGTTTTTTAGAATAGGGTCTCTTTGGCTGGGCACGGTGGCTCATGCCTGTAATCCCAGCACTTTGGGAGGCCGAGGCGGGTGGATCACCTGCGGTCAGGAGTTTGAGATCAGCCTGGCTGACATGGTGAAACTCTGTCTGCTAATAATACAAAGAATACTAATAATACAAAAATTAGCTAGGCGTGGTGGCACACACCTGTAATCCCAGCTACTCGAGAGGCTGAGGCAGGAGAACCGCTTGAACCCAGGAGATAGAGGTTGCAGTGAGCCAAGATTGCACCATTGCACCTCCAGCCTGGGCAACAAGAGTGAAACTCCATCTCAAAAAAAAAAAAAAAAAGGAAAAAAAAGAAAGAATAGGGTCTGCATCTGTCACCCAGGCTGGAGAGCAGTGACACAATCTCTGCTCACCGCAACCTCCGCCTCCCGGGTTCAAGCGATTCTCCTGTCTCAGCCTCCCGAGTAGCTGAGATTACAGGCATGTGCCATCACGCCTGGCTAATTTTGTATTTTTATCAGAGACAGGGTTTCTTCTTTTTGGTCAGGCTGGTCTCAAACTCCCGACCTCAGGTGATCCACTCACCTCGGCCTCCCAAAGTGCTGGGATTACAGGCGTGAGTCACTGCACCCGGCCATTTTTATTTTTCTTATAATAAAACTATAATTAGAAGAATTATATAAAATTACATATGTAGTTATAGAAAATACAATTCAAATTCAAAGAAAAAAATAAAAACTATTGTCAACTTTTAAATGGGGAGGAAAACTGAGTTCTACCACTTTGGAAATGAGATTTTCCAAAGTCCTGAGCGGGAACTTTGAAGCCCTAGATGAAAACAGCCAGAAACAACATTTGTTGGCCGCTGCCTTCGTGGGAGGCTCCTGGGGCTGGAGACTTGGAGACCCCCACGGAGCCCTGCCCTGCAGCCCTCACGCGGCTCATATCACTAGCCAAGGCCCCCGCCCTGAGGTGCCGGCTGTGCGGCTTGCCTACAGTGGAGGGGCTGGGCAGGGCGCACACCCTCAAGGGCGCCTGCTAAGAGGAGCAGAGGGAGGAAGACCCGGGGGTCAGAGCGTGCAGGGGTGGCTGGCGTGGGAAGGGCCTCAGGTAGGGAGGCAAGGACGTGTAACGCACTTGGAGGCTGGAGGCTTGCCCTGTAGACAGAAGGGTCCAAGAGGACTGGGATGGACAAAGGTGAAGGGGGCTGGGGGTGCAACTGCCAGTGGGCCTGAGGGGCAGAAGGGGCGGCCCTGCCCTAGCTCCCTAGTCAGCTGGCTCTGGTTCAGGGAGGTTCAGAAACCCGCTGCAGGTCACGAGGCTCTTGGGCTTCAGCCTGCGTGGCTCCCCTCAGGCAGGGCCGCCTCAGAGTAGCAGCAGGTGGGGGTGTGGGGGCTGCCACATGGCCAGAGCCGGGCCTGCGTGGGACAAGCCTGGGGCGCTGGGTGGGGTGGGGGATGCTGACCACAGGGGAGTGGGCTCCAGTTTTCCAGTGAAAACAACAAGACTTAAACTGAACTCTACACATGGCCCGGGCCACCTGGCTGGTGCCCCCCACATCCCCCGTCAGCTGTGTGCCCGCTCGTCCCGCCATCACCTTTCCCCTCAGCCCTCCCGGGCCCCCAGGCGCCCTCCCAGAACCAACCAGAGCCTTCCTAGGCACCGCCCCCACCTCAGGCCAGACCCTGTTCAGGCAAGGCCGGGCGGGTAGGGGCATCCTGGCCCCATCCTCTCCCCCTGCTGAAGGGGGAGGCGCCCCACCTCTGGGCAGGCTGCTGCATTCTCAGAAATGACTGTTCCTTTTAAAGCCAGCCTGCAGCTCGTAAACCCAGCGGCCCCGAGACAGACACCCGGGTGGCCACCCACGTGCCGGCGTCTGCCAAGGGAGGGCTGAGAGTGGTCGTCAGCCCAGGATGCCTTCCACTCCTGGCTTCCTTCCTGGGCCCCACCCACTGCCTGCCCCGTGCCTGCCTGGGTCACCTTGGGGGCGGGAGGGGCGGGCACCAGCTTGCCAGCTCCTGCCACCATGCTTCTGCCGCCCACTGTGCCGTGGACCCTGCCCCCTGCCCCCTGCCCACCCGGTCCGAGCCACACCACCTGCCCACTCTCCAGCCCCTACTCATATGCACCCCCAGCCCACCCAGGTCTGCCCCATGACACGCCTCAGCCTGGCCTGGGCCCGGCCCCCCACCCTCAGCTGCCACTGGGGCCTTGGAGCCAAACTGCCAACGAGGATTCATTTACGATCTCCCAGAGGGACACAGGAGCAGTGACAGAGTCCAGGCTCTGAGGCCACCCTAAGGAGCGCCAGACAGGGAGTCTGGCCCGCACCCAGCTCCGTTCCGCCTCCTGACGCCACACCACAGCCTGAGGTCACTGCCCCTCCCCAGGTGTGGTCTGAGGCACTCCAGCACGTGCTGCAGCAACAAGACAAGCCCGGAGGCAGGACCGGACCCCGCCTGGACTCCCATCCCAGGACTCAGCCTTCCCTCTCCAGCAGCCTGCCAGGTCGCCGCTGCATCCCAGCCACGGTAACTTCTGTCCAGGGAGGTCAGCAGTGAGCAAGTGTGGCACTGGAGAGGCCGGATTCTGTCAGAAAACGCTCGCAGCCCCCGCCACCTTGGCCTCCAGCCGAGGGTGTCAGCCCCGCTCTGTCCCCATCTGGCCGGCCCACCAGGGGTCAGCGGAGATGTCTGGGAGAGGAGCTGGAGATCACCCCGCAAAGGTGGGGTCTGCCTGAGCGAGAGGCAGCGGTCCTCACGCTCCTGGCCTCTTGCCCTTGCCCTCCAGGGGGTGGAGGTGCCGAGGCTATCTGAAGACCCCTGGCTCTGAGGTCCCCCCGTGGTGTGGGATGCATCTCCCACAGCGAGGGTGTGGCTTCCTCTGGCGCCTCTGTCTGATGCCTGGCTCCTGCTGCCGTCAGGACGGCCTGCAGACAAGGCAGTTGAGGCCACAGAGATGACAGCAGGCCATAGTCACACAGCTGACTGGCCACGGACCCACACCAGCTCTTAGACGAGGGTGTGCAAGGCCTCCCTGCTGTCAGGGGTCTTCCAAAAAGCCGCCCGGGGTGAACAGCATGCCCCTCCTGCAAGCTTCAGGGAATCCGGCTCACCCCGGGGTTCGCTGGCCCAGAGCTGTGCCCAGCACCTGGACAGCACTTGGAAAACAGCTGAGGGATGTGCCAATCAGGGAGGTGCCGCATCAGGGCCGGCGCACCACTCACCCCAACAGCAGCACCCAGCGCCTGCCACACCCAGGGGCAGCTCATAGCACGGGATACCAGGACGGGACCCAAGGTCACAGAGGTCAAAGGCAGGGGGTTGAGGTCTGCAGGGCCAGACCTGATGACACGGGGCAAGAGGACAGAAGGCCACACTGGGCAAATCCAGGCCAAGGCAGCTGGTCAAGTGGACAGCGGGGCACCAAGCAGGGGAGACAAGCCCTGAGCCTCTCGTGGGCCTAGAAGCATGTGGACAGCCGGGAGCAGCAGGAGCAGCAGGAGCAGGGAGGCAGGGCCAGGAGTTGCCTCTCCAGGGCAGAGATGGGAGCGCCCAGGAGGGTCACAGGTGAGGCAGGCACAGCTAGGTGAGATGCGCTGCTATTCTTCGGATGCCCCCGGAAGCCGGTCTGCTTGGACCTCCTGCCCCCATGCTGTCCCCTCTCCTGGACGCTGGAGCCCTGAGGCTCACCTCTGACCATCAGAATCCAGCAGAGTTACCCGTGACTTCTGGGGGTATATCCTAACAGCCTGGCACCATCTACTCAGGAGCTGTCTGGGAAACCTGCTCCTTGCCACTCCTCCTCGGAACACAGCACCATGCTGTGAGAAGCCCAAGCCCCGCTCGGGGGCCCCTGCAGGAAACCAGGCAGCCCTAGGACGTGCCACCCCACAGGACTGCAGGTCACGTGGCCCCACTGATGCTGGACCACAGCTACAACCGCTCAAGAAGCCCGTGCCAGCTGCTCAGCATGCCCACCAGCCTGCAGAACCACAAGAGACCCTGAATGCTGTGGTTTAAACCCACGCTAGTGGCTGGGCAGCTCCTGACACCTGCAGCAGCGAGATGGCACCGGTGGGCACTGGGCAGTGCCAGGATGGGTGGGGGCCAGCTCGTGGGGTCCCTGTGAGCCTGAGCCACAGACCCTAGATCCCTCCCTGAGGTCCCAAGGGACAGGCAGACTGGGCATACCTGCAGAGAAGATGTGGCCAGCCACGGCCAGGAACGCATCGGTCACCACAGGCTCAGACTGCAGGGAGATGTGCAGCTGACGCGCCACGTTGCGGTAGATGCTGGGCCGAATCATCTCCAGCTCATCCCCTGTGTGGTCACAAGAGCAGGTGAGAGGCAGCCCACGCCCCAGCTCCCTGGGACATGGCTGTCTTGGGGCACACCCTGCACCTGACCCCACCTGACCATGCTTGAATTCCAGCCTGTTCCTCACTTAACTTGTCTGATTCCCACCTCCACTTGACCCCATGTGACCTCCCTTGGGCCATCCCCCAACCTTGGCCCCTAGGGACCAGAAGACCAAGGAAGTGCTGAAGGCGCCCCCAGTCCTGCCCCTCTGACGAGCTAGCCCCTAAGCCGAGCAGGCCAAGCCGGTGGGGCGGGAATCCTGCGAGAGCGTGGGCTGTGCCTGCTGGTGACTCACAGCCGACAGGCAGCCGAGCTGCCCAGAGCAGGACGGACCAGGCAGGCGGCCAGAGCCCGACGTGGGGAGGGGATGGGCAGAGAAAGCATCGGGATGAGAGCAGGGGAAAGCCCAAGAGCCTGGCTCAGGCCCTAGCATGGCTCAGGGACCGCTCAGATGCAGAGGCTGAGCCGCTGTTCTGGGCCACCCGCACTGCCACACCCCCACCTGGGCTGGCTGAGCCGCTGTCCTGGGCCACCCGCACTGCCGCACTCCCACCTGGGCTCTTGCTGCCAAGGGGACGTGCTTGGAGGTGGCACTGCATCAGCCCCGCCCTGGCAGCCGAGGATGGCCCCCATAGGCCCGCCGCCCCAGGGCTGCCTGTGGCGCCCTTGGCAGCAGCAGTGCATAGGCACGGGTCAGATGGTGCCGAGAATGCCACAGGGCCCTGGGATTGGGAGTCCCCAGCCCGGCCAGTTCTCCAGCCAAAGCAAACAGGGTAATGCTGCTGACTGGACCATCTCGGCCGATAAAGGCTGCTCTGTATCTCATTAATTAAGATCTGGAACCAGAGCAGAGCCCCAGGAGAGGCTGGCCGGGGGCGGGGGATGACATGGAAATTCCCAGGCCTGACCTGGCAGCTCCCAAACACAGACCTCCGGGGCTGCTGCAGGCTGGCTCCAGACTGAAGGTGGGGACACAACCCGGGCTTCTTCCTGTCTGCGCTGCCCGAGGGCAGGGAGACAGCGCTGGCCTCGAGGGACTGACCCTGAGCAGCTGTGAGGGCAGATGCAGGTCCAAGCTGTGTCCCTCTGGGGCCCCCCTGGACATCTGGGACTTCTTCCCAGCCATTCCAGGGGTCTGGCATCATCTTCTCAGAAGGCGACTAAAAGGATCCCCTAGGGTCATTCTCAGAGCCCGACTAGAGGCAGCAGCAGGCGGCGGGTCTCATGGAGTCCCACCAACCCCCTAGCTCCCACCCAGAGACCTCTCCCTCCTTCTGAACTTCTCAGATGGGACTCCACCTCCTCCTGGAGGTTCTGTGCTGGTCCCCGTGGATTCTGCCTGCACCCCACACACATTCCTGGGCAGGCCAGGTCTACACAGCTTCGCTCTCTGGGCCCAGCCCACCACGTAAGGGCAGGGGCCACCTAGAGCCCATGCCAGCGTCAGCCTGAGAGGAGGCAGCGTGTCCCCTCACAGGGTGGTGCCCTCCGACTCCAACCCCCTGCCTGGAGAGCCACCGATTCAGTTTCACCTCTGCTGTCACCTCCCCTTGTCGGGCTCGGCCACAAGCGCCCCATGTGCCCTCTTCGGGCATCACATAAACATTCACAGGTGACGGCCGCAGCCCAGCTGTGGTGAGGGGACTTGACAGTCACAGCGGGGCTGGTCCCTCCCTCTGCGGTCCAGACCTTGGAGACGGTGGGGGCAGCCAGCGGGCCGTGACCCCAGAACCGAGCACCCCCAGATGTCCTCACAGCACCAACGAATACTGAGGTTTTGGCTACCCAGCCCGGTGGGCGCAGTTTCCAATGGGGGGGCCTCGGAGGCCTCGTTATCCAGAGGGCAGCGGACGGGATCTCGGCCAGTAACACCAAGAATATGTTTTCCAAAATAAACATCGGGACACGTGCTCCTACAAAGGGTTTCTGTGCCCAGCTGAGAACAAGGGTCACTGTGGAAGCTTAGCCACCCACTAATAGATTATTCTTTCTGGAGCTTTCTATTGTTTATGGCCAGCATGACTGAAATCTGGGCTGAGCAGGCAGCTGATGGGGGGGCCTGTGGCGTGGGAGGCCTGAGAGGGCAGATCCGGGAGCACCCGCCTGGGTGGCCCTGTCCCGAGCGCCTGGCCGTCCCAGGCAGAGGGTGGGCGCCCCTGGGCCGGCCCGCTATCTCGGCCTCAGAGGGAGGCTGCGGCCCAGCAGGGGAGGAGGCGCAGCTGGGGATCCCACCAGGGCGCACTCACCCAGGCGCAGCAGCACCGCGCACACCTCGGCCAGGCGTCCCGGGACCGGCGCGGCGCGCTCGGGCGCGCTCCAGGAGAGGCCGGCGCGCAGTAGCCGCGCGTGCACGTACTCCCGGCCCAGCGCCTTGGCCTGGGCCACCAGCTCCTTGTCGGTGGGCGAGCGGTCAAAGGCGTCCATGATCTCGGCGGCGAAGACCGAGGAGCGCCGCAGCACCTCCATGGCGGCGACGCGGGTGGGGGGCGCCGCACCTGCGGGCACAAGCGCTCAGCCGGGTGGAGGGAGGCGGCGCGGGGAACGGGGCGCGCGGGGCGCCGAGCTGGGCGTGGCCCTCGGGAAGGGCCGTAGCCCGCGCCGGGTCCGCTCTCGCTTTTTGTGCCCCAAATCTTTAAAAACCCAGCGCCACCTTCTTTCGGGGCCCGAATTCAGCTACAGACATTCCCCGCGGCAGCCAGGGACCGGAGGGGCCGCGGGGAGACGGCGGTTTGCTCCGGGGCCGCCGGGCCCGCCCTCGAAGACGAGTGCGTGGGCGGCGGGGGCGGGGGGCACAGCCCAGCGCGTCCCCCACGGCGACCGCCCGGACCCCGGCCCTCCCCGCCCCCGCCCGGGGCCGCCCACCTCCGCCGCCGGCGTCCTGCGCGCGTGTCCCCGGCCTCGCCGTCCCCGTGGCACCCCGGCACGGACGCCACGCCCGCCGCGCTCACCTCTCCCGCCGCATGGCGCGGGCGCCGGGGTGGAGTTCTGGCTTCAGGATCTGCTCGCCGCCGCCGACGACCTCGACCCTTCCATTCAGACCCGCGAGGACGCGCGCCCCGCCCCGGCGCCCGCCCCGTCCACGCCCGAGCCGGGAGCGCGAGGTCCGCGGGGCTTCCCGCGCTCTCGGGGGGCTCCGGCCGCGGCGTCGGGGGCCTGGGCAGCGAGGGTGGCACCGCGCGACTCCCAGCCGGCGAGAGGCTGGGCTTGGGGCTTGGCCTTCTAAGGGAAAGGCAACCCCCGGGGGCGGAGTCGGGGAGACGCGGCCCGAGCTTCCCCGACCGCCTCCCCGCTTAAGGAGGACCGGGCGAGTTCCCTGGATGCGCCCGGAGAAGGCGACCAGGCCGGAGCGGGCCCCGCAAGGCGGAGCAGTGGGGACCCAGAGCCAGCCCCAGCCGCCTGGGTGTTCGCCGGGGTCCGTTTGCAAATTGGGTTGTCTTCTTCGTTCGTAGAGGTTCTTTCCAGAGTCTGGATACGTGTTCTTGGTCCGGACGCACGCCCTTTGTATTGTAGATGGATTCCTTGGATTCGCATTTATTGAAGTTATTGCAAATATCTTCCTCTATTTTGTGGTTTACTTTTGCTTTGGATGAACAGGAGTTACTCTTAGTGATGTCCAATTTATCAGTCTTTTCTTTATGGTTAGTACCTTTTTATTGGGGTATCCTCCTGTATTTCCTTTTAGAAGCTTGTTTTAGGGCTCATATTTAGATCTATGATTGATTACATGTTAATTATTGTGAATGGTGTGGTACGGGGCTAGAGCTCATTTTTTTCCGTGTAGATATTCGATTGGCCTGGCATCATTTATTGAAAAGCATCATTTTTTTTCCACCGAATTGGAGGAGTCCCCAACATCTCAACATAAATCAACTGAAGAGAGAGAGTGTGTGTGTGTGTGTGTGTGTGTGTGTGTGTGTCTGTGTGTTTCTGTTTCAGAACTCTATCCTACTGGTTTATTTCTTTATCCTTGAATCAACCTCACACAGTTTGAACAATAGGATTAACCAACTTGACCTAATTCACATATGTACAACACTATAAAATACTTACTCTTCCCATGTGCACATAGGATGTTTATCGAAATAGACCATATCATGGACCTTATACAAGTCTCAGCAAATTTCAAAGGATTGAAATCATACAGTGTGTCCTCTCTGAATTAAAAGTCAATAACAAAAATTACTGGAAAATCTGCAAATGCTTGGAAATTACATGTCACACTTCTAAATAATCAATGGGTCAATAATTCACAGTGGAAGGTGTAAAATATGTTGACAAGAACAGTGAAAAATAAGACATATCAGATGCTGTGCAGTGCAACTAAAACACTGCTTAGAGGAAATTTGATAGCCTTAGAAGAAAGATTGAAAATTAGGCCAGGCGAGGCCAAGGTGGGCAGATCACCTGAGCTCAGGAGTTTGAGACCAGCCCGGTCAAAATGGTGAAAACCCCATCTCTACTAGAGATACAAAAAATGAGTTGGGCGTGGTGGCAGGTGTCTGTAATCCCAGCTACTGAGGAGGGCTGAGGCAGAAGAATTGCTTGGACCTGGGAGGTGAAGGTTGCAGTGAGCCGAGATCATGCCACTGCACTCCAGCCTGGACAACAGAGTGTGGAAAAAAAAAAAAAAGGACAAAGAAAAAGAAAATTACTGCTCTAAGCTTCCACTCAAGAAGCTAGAAAAAGAACAATAAAACTAAAGATGAAAGGAAATAATAAAAATAAGAGCAGAAATTAATGGAATAAAGCAAAAAATAGATAAAATCAACAAAGCCAAAAATTGGTTCTTTGAAGAAATTAATAGAACTGATAAACCCCTGGAAAGATTGAGTGAGAAAAAAGATAACACAAATTTCACTATCAAGAATGAAAAAGAGGACATCACTATAGATGCTACAAGTATTAAAGGGATAAAAAGATAGTATGGAGGGCTTTTTGACAGTGCATTTGAAATTTTAGATGATACACAACTTACCAAAACTGACACTAAAAGAAATAGAAAATCTGGATAGTCCTACACCAATTAAATACATTGAATCTGTAATTTAAAATCTTCCCACAAAGAAAATTCTAGGTTCAGATGGTTTCACTGAGAAATTCTTCTCAACAGTTAAAAAAATACCACCAGTCTCATACAAACCTGCAGAGACTAAAAATGAGGGAGTATTTCCCAACTCATTTTATGAGGTCAATATAATACAAATACCAAAACCTGTAAGGAACGTTACCAGAAGTTAGGAAAGCTATGGAACCTCTATCTGCTATGACTTTCCTGTCTGGGGAGTAGGGAGAATAATAATACCTACCTCCTAAGATTGTTGGGAGGACTGAATTCTTTTTTTTTTTTTTTTTTTTTGAGACGGAGTCTTGCTCTATTGCCAGGCTGGAGTGCAGTGGCGAAAACTCGGCTCACTGCAACCTCCGCCTCCTGGGCTCCAGTGATTCTCCTGCCTCAGCCTCCCGAGTAGCTGGGACTACAGGCACCTGCCACCACGCCCGGCTAATTGTTTGTATTTTTGGTAGAGATGGGGTTTCACGATGTTGGCCAGGATGGTCTTGATCTCCTGACCTCGTGATCCGCCCGCCTCGGCCTCCAAAAGTTTTGGGATTATAGGCGTCAGCCACAGCGCCCGGCCTTGGAGGACTGAATTCTTAATCCATGTCATGTAGTAAGTGCTCAGGCACTGTTAGCTGCTTTTTCAGAAAAGCTATAGTACTGTAAAATCTGAGGGTGCATTTTTAATGAACTCTTTAATGCAGAGTCTAGAACTCCTTGGACAGTGTGTGCCTCAGATTTTTGAAGAGCAGTCAGGTTTGGGATTCCCTATATTTTATAGCTAGCATTATAGAAATGCAGGGAGGGAAAAGATCTCGCCCAAGGAGTCACTGCAAGACTGGGCATGGCCAGACTGTAAACCTTGGGGTCTAACTCCATGGTTCCTCAAGTACCTCTGTCAGGGGAAGAGCCTATGCTTGCAGGCAGGAGACCAGGAAGCTCCCACCTGCAACCTTCCCGCTGTGTAGCCTCAGGCAACTTCCTGCCCCATTCACAGGCTCAGTTTCCTCCTGTGCAAAATGAACTCATACTTCCTGCTTCCTGTCTCCTGTTGGAGTGTCTCTTGGGCTCTGACATGGGGGTAGTGGGCCACTGGGCTTAATGGATAGACATGTTCTGCACCCCAGAAGCTGCAGAAACCAGGTAAAGCTGTGTCTCTGGATGTTCAATACAGAACATTGCCAGCAGTAAGGAATTGAAAATGACCTAAGTGTGCCGGGCACGGTGGCTCACGCCTGTAATCCCAGCACTTTGGGAGGCTGAGGCATGTGGATCACCTGAGGTTAGGAGTTCGAGACCAGCTTGACCAACAAGGTGAAACTCTGTCTCTACTAAAAATACAAAAAATTAGCCAGGTGTGGTGGCACATGTCTGTAATCCCAGCTACTCGGAAGGCTGAGACAGGAGAACTGCTTGAACCCAGGAGTCGGAGGTTGCAGTGAGCCAAGTTCATGCCACTGCACTCCAGCCTGGGCAACAGAGTGAGACTCTGTCTCAAAAAAAAAAAAAAGAAAAGAAAATGACCTAAGTGTTTATGAAGAGATCAAGCCCAGCACAGTGACACCGCACTAGTAGTCCCAGCTACCTGGGAGGCTGAGGCAAGAGGATTGCTTGAGCCCAGGAGTTCAGAGCTGTAGTGCCTGTGAATAGCCACTGCACTCAGCCTGGGCAACTTAGCAAAGACTCGTTTCTAAAACACATTTTAAAAAGAGAGCAGATTAGGAGATTAAGCAATCTGGAGTACCTAGACCGCAAACCCTTATTCAGACCTTAAAAAAGCTTGGGTCATACTGGAGTCAGCTGAGGTCTTCCTGTCCATTGAGACCTGGAGGAGGCCCAGTCCCAGCCCTCAAATTCCCAAGAGTGCTTTGACTTCTTGGGAGCCTACATTTCTCCGGTCACCTTTGGCCCTGATTTTCTGTCTCTGCAGAATTCTTACATCCATTCTTGCCATGCATCTGACTCCTCTCTCTGCCCCAGTGTTGACCTAGCATGGAACTCAGTCCCTGGTTGGTGAGTGGGCTTCTGAGTGCTGATACCAGCCCACCAGACTGGCTTAAGCACAGGGCAGTTTGTTGATTTGTGTGACCAGAGAGAGGTCTGTTGGTTTCAGGTGTAGCTGGATCCAGGAGTCTCTTTCCATCTGTGCTCCCCTGTGATGGCTCCACTCTCAGACAGACTGTTCTGGTGTAATTGCAGGATAAAGCCCACAGCTCCCTGTCTATACCTCACAAGTTCGGGCTTTGCCAGTGGAAAAAAGTCGGGCTGTCCAGGTAGCTCTGGGAGATCCCCTGGGGTGGGCAGCTTCTGTACTCTGCCCATTTCCAAGCCAGCTGTGGCTGGACATGGGGAAAGTGTTATGCAGTCAGGCCTGCGTCTCATACCTGGCCCTGGATGGCACGGAAGTGGGTGGGCTCCCATCAGCTCCTGTGGAATGTGACCTGGAGGATGCTGGATTTCCATAAGAGCCTGCTCACTCAAGGCTGCTGTGTGGTCACAGAGGGGTCCATAACCCAGTGATGCCCACATTCAACATTCCAAATTCAAGCCAGCCCCTCAGGCTTGGGATTCTCCCAGCCTAGCCATTCACCTCCTCATGGCTCCTCTCTATCTCATCTCTCATGTGATGGCTGCTTGCCTCCCCCACCCTGGTCCTCTCCTCCTTGGCTCAGGCCCTGCCATACAGAGCCAGCCCCTGACGGCACAGAACGGGCGCATCCTGGTTGTCCTCCTGGAAGGCTGCTGTGGCCTTGTGCCACCTTGGAGACTGAGCTGAGCCCTCCCTCCCACGGTGACAAATGTGTGGTGCCCCCCAGAAGCAGGGCACCTTCCTCTGTGCAGCCACCTGCCCCGGCCGACTGCAAATCTCAGATGCTGTGAGTAGATCTGTCATCCATTTCCTTTGCCCGATGGGTCTGAGGCAGATCTGAGACTCTCCTCCTAGCATGGAGTGGGGAGGGAGGTCTGCCGCTCTTGGAAGGCTTCCGGAGCCCCCGTCCCTGTGTCCAGTGACTTCCCTCACTGAGGGGTACCCCTTGGGGTAGAGGCCACTCTACCCCGTTGCCCTTGCCAACACTAGACCCTGAAGTGAGTTGTGTGGGTGATACAGCTTGGATCTGTGTCCCAGCCCAAACGTCCCATCAAATTGTAAACCCCAGTGTTGGGGGAGGGGCCTGGCGGGAGGTGATTGGATGATGGGGGCTGATTTGCAGTTCTCGTGATAGTGAGTGAGTTCTCACGAGATCTGCCTGTTTAAAAGTGTGTGGCACCTCCCGCTTCACTCTCTTCCTCCTTCTCCGGCCTCGTAGACACGCTTCTTTCCTCTTCGTCCTCCGCCATGATTGTAAGTTTCCTGAGGCCTCCCAGCCGTGCTTCCCATACAGCCTGTGGAACGGTGAGTCAATTAAATCTCTTTTCTTTATAAATTACCCAGTCTCGGCCGGATGCAGTGGCTCACACCTGTAATCCCAGCACTTTGGGAGGCGGGCGGGTGGATCACCTGAAGTCAGGAGTTGGAGACCAGCCTGGCCAACGTGGTGAAACCCCGTCTCTACTAAAAATACAAAAAATTAGCTGGGTGTGGTAGTGGGCACCTGTAATCCCAGCTACTCGGGAGGCTGAGGCAGGAGAATTGCTTGAACCCAGGAGGCAGAGGTTGCAGTGAGCTGGGATCGTGCCGCTGCACTCCAGCCTGGGCTACATGGGTGAAACTCCATCTCAAAATAAATAAATAAATAACCCAGTCTCAGGTACAGTGGGGACGCCATGCCAGGGGTGGGTGGGACTGGGCGGGCGTTTAGCCTGCAGGCCACTGGGGTCGGTGGCAGCAGAGCACTTGGACTTTGTGCCGGCCACCTCACTCTGGACTGGCCTCTCCACCCACCACCTGGTGGCCTTCAGATGGTCCCTTTTTTGCAAAACCAGGCAGAGGGCTGTGTGGTGAGCCGCCCAGAATCTTTCTGCTGGGTGGTGTGTGTCTGCACGTGCCCCAGGCTGACCTCCCCCCCCTGCCCCGCCCCGTCACCTCCTGGTCACTGCAGGCTGCCTCTGAGGAGGGCAGTACCCGCCCACAAGGCCCATGGAGCCATGGCCTCTTCCCAGTGGTGATCCTTGATGGGCTGGAAGCTGACAGAACCGCTTGTCCTTCGTAAGCTGGGCTTGCTGCTTGTGGCTGAGGGCTCCTCCCCGTTGAAGAAGAGCTTGTCATGGGTGAAAGCGTTTAAAACTGGAATGTGAGTTTCTGAACGCGCTGGCATTGCGGAGGAAAGTGCATACTTGCAGGGAAAAAGACACGAAGGAGACACAGGAGACGGGGGCGGGGAACGGAGGGTCGAGCGGCGGCGGCAGCCTCAGGCATAGGTGGGTCCTGCCTGGCCTTGCTCTTTTTTTTGAGTCAGGGTCTCTCTCTGTCACCTAGGCTGGAGTGCAGTGGTGCGATCTTGGCTCACTGCAAGCTCTGCCTCCTGGGTTTATGCCATTCTCCTGCCTCAGCCTCCCAAGTAGCTGGGACTACAGGCACCTGCCACCACGACCGGCTAATTTTTTTTTTTTTTTTTGTAAGTAGAGATGAGATTTCACTGTGTTAGCCAGGATGGTCTCCATCTCCTGACCTTGTGATCTTCCTGCCTCGGCCTCCCAAAGTGCTGGGGTTACAGGCGTGAGCTACCGTGCCCGACCACTCTGGCCTCATTCTTTAGAGGGTCTGTTCTGAGCCCAGCCCCTAAGGGGTACTGAGCTACCAGTGTGTGCAGGGGCGGGGATGGTATGAGTGAGCCCGACAGGGTGTGGACCGGCATGGCGCGGCGTGGAGAGGCCAGAGAGACTGTGGGGCTGAACACATGCGGCTCGCAGGAAGCCTCTGGAGTGCAGGGTGTGCTGCGGGTGCAAGAGACAGGCTGCAGCGCTGTGAGCGAGTCCGGCATTCTGAGTTGGATCAGAGCCTGGTGTCTCTGGTGGGGCCAGGACATTCTCATTGGCCAGTTCCTGTGCATGGAGTGACCCAGGCTGCATGGAGGGAGCCGCTTGTGCTTGGGCCACACCTCTTGCTCTCCTTTCAAAATGCATCCTGAGGTAGCAGCTGCCTGGCTGCTTCGCCATTGCCACCCCGTCCCAGCCGCGCCACCTCCTACTGGACAGCCCCAGCACCCTCAGTGAGACCGGAGCCCTCCTGCATCTGCAGCCTCCTCCCCCACTCCTCGAAGATCACTTCCTTCTTCCTGGAACGTTCTTCCCCCATCTTCAAACTCTGCTGCCCGGCATTTCCTCAGAGCGCCCCCCACCCCACCCCACAGGTCACCCCCACTCCAGGTTCAAGTGGCCGAGGTGAATACTGGGTGGGCAGGGCGGGAAGTGGGCGGCGAGACACCTCCACCATCCCAGCCCACCCTCGCTGCGGTCAGAACCTTCCCACTAGAACTACAAGATTCCTGTGTTTTCACTTGGCCAGTGCAAACCTTCCTCCTGGGCGGAGGGACCTCCTCAGGTCTCCCCACCTCCTCCCCACCTCCTGTAGGGGGTTTCCCTGTGCCTGGGAGGCAGACGTGCTGTGGTGAGCCCTGAGTGGACTCAGCCAACAGCAGGGGCTGCTGCTATTGTGCCCCCCACCCCCTTAGTGGGTCTCCCCAAGTCATCTGCAGCAGTGGGACCAGCTTATTCTAAACCTCGGAGTCCTTCCTTCGCCTTCTCTCACATGGCCCAGAATGTCTACTGCTTCATGAAGCAACTAAATATTTCCTATCTGCAGTGAGCGGCGGGATGCGCTGGTTCTGAGTCACAGAAAAGCAGCCCTCACGCTGCTTCTAGAAGGAAGGGAATGTATGATCTGCGCCTCCAGAAAAGGCACCCCCAGGCCTCAGCCTCTCTCTGGGAGGTCTAGGGCTGGGCCATGTGACCGATGCTGGCACAGTGAGGCTGCCAGAGGATCCTTGACCAAAAATTTATAGCGTCCTCAAGCCCTGGAGACGTTTTAAGAGAACCAGCAGCAGAAGCTAATAAAGTGGTCAAGTGGGCATCAATTCGTAAACCCTCTCGGCTTGGCCCAGGCCCCTGGATGAGGTCATTGCCCTGGTTTCCAGATCAGAACCCTCCAAGGAGAGGCCTCGAGGTGATGGGCAGAGGCTGCAGTGGGCCAGTTCCACGGAGGGTCCCTTGGGTGCTTCTGCAAGCACCCCATCCCACCATGGGCAGAAAGCCAGGGACTGTTCGCACCCCAGGAGGCTCAGCCCTGCACAATAACCCCTACAGTTCGCACGGGCTGAACCAGGTCCCGTAAGAGCTGCCGTCGGGGCAGGTGACCCGGGCTGCCCCCTCGGGAGAGGTGTGTGGTGCAGAGACAGAGGGACAGGAGCTGCCTGGGCTGGAGGCTCTCCTCCCACAAGCTGCCTGGACCCCCTTCCCCATCTGGAAGGGGGGACACGCCCCTGGTCTGCCGCTCATGCAGGGATCTGTGGTGATAGTGTGTCTGGAATTGGTGGGTTCTTGGTCTCACTGACTTCAAGAATGAAGCCGCGGACCCCCGCGGTGAGTGTTACAGTTCTAAAGGCGGCGTGTCCGGAGTTTGTTCCTTCTGATGTTCGGAGTTTGTTCCTTCTGGTGGGTTCGTGGTCTCGCTGGCTCAGGAGTGAAACTGCAGACCTTCACGGTGAGTGTTACGGCTCTTAAGGCAGCGCGTCTGGAGTTGTTCGTTCCTCCCAGTGGTCTCGTGGTCTCTCTGGCTTCAGGAATGAAGCTGCAGATCTTCGAGGTGAGTGTTACAGCTCTTAAGGCAGTGTGGACCCAAAGAGTGAGCAGTAGCAAGATTTATTGCAAAGAGCGAAAGAGCAAAGCTTCCACAGTGTGGAAGGAGACCCGAGGGGGTTGCCACTGCTGGCTCGGGCAGCCTGCTTTTATTCTCTTATCTGGCCCCACCCACGTCCTGCTGATTGGTAGAGCCAAGTGGTCTGTTCTGACAGGGTGCTGATTGGTGCGTTTGCCATCCCTGAGCTAGACATAAAAGTCCTCCACGTCCCCATCAGATCAGTTAGATACAGAGTGTGGACACAAAGGTTCTCCAAGGCCCCACCAGAGCAGCTAGATACAGAGTGTGGATTGGTGCATTCACAGACCCTGAGCTAGACACAGGGTGCTGATTGGTGTATTTACAATCCCTGAGCTAGACATAAAGGTTCTCCACGTCTCCACCAGACTCAGGAGCCCAGCTGGCTTCACCCAGTGTATCCCGCACCGGGACTGCAGGTGGAGCTGCCTGCCAGTCCCGCGCCGTGTGCCCGCACTCCTCAGCCCTTGGGTGGTCGATGGGACTGGGCGCCGTGGAGCAGGGGGTGGCGCTCGTTGGGGAGGCTCGGGCCGCACAGGAGCCCATGGAGGGGGTGGGAGGCTCAGGCATGGCGGGCAGCAGGTCCCGAGCCCTGCCCCGTGGGAAGGCAGCTAAGGCCTGGTGAGAAATCGAGCGCAGCCCCAGTGGGCTGGCACTGCTGGGGGACCCAGTACACCCTCTGCAGCCACTGGCCCAGGTGCTAAGTCCCTCATTGCCCGGGGCCGGCAGGGCCGGCCGGCTGCCCCGAGTGAGGTGCCCGCCAAGCCCACGCCCACCCGGAACTCCAGCCGGCCCGCAAGCACCACGTGCAGCCCCGGTTCCCGCTCGCGCCTCTCCCTCCACACCTCCCTGCAAGCTGAGGGAGCCGGCTCCCGCCTTGGCCAGCCGAGAAAGGGCTCCCACAGTGCAGTGGTGGCTGAAGGGCTCCTCAAGTGCCACCAAAGTGGGAGCCCAGGCAGAGGAGGTGCCGAGAACAAGCGAGGGCTGTGAGGACTGCCAGCAGCTGTCACCTCTCAATAGGAGATGATCAGATGGGATGTACCTGACCAAGGGGGCACCATACACTTTCTGCGCCAAGGCCTGTGGGCCTATTGCCCCATTTGCCCAGATGGCTCCCTGAGCAAACAGCCCCTCCCCATTCACTTTTCCCAGAAGCTCATTCCTCTTACTAATGAAGAATCAGAGCTTGGACCAGAAGGGTTTTGTATAAACTCAGATGAGTGCTAAGTAAACAGCCGGGAACCCGCACGGCTGGAGAGTTTGTCCGCTAGCCTTGCAGCCAGGCAAGGGCAAGTGACCACAGGCCAAGCAGGGGCCACAGTCTCATGCTTTTAGCACCCGCATGCACCGACCCCCTTCCCTCCCCGGTAGGGGTCTGGAAGAGTGGGCTTCAGCCGGGCCAGGGAGTCCTGATGCAGCCTCATGTCCAGGCTCAGCCAGGCCAGCCACATCCTCTCCCACTGTGGATAGAGCTGCACAGGCTGGAACCTACCCCCTCTGGCAGCACCCTGCCAACCCTTGATATTAGAAAATCTTTTTTTTTTTTTTTTTGAGACAGAGTCTCGCTCTTTCGCCCAGGCCAAACTGCAGTGGCGCGATCTTGGCTCACTGCAAGCTCCGCCTCCCGGGTTCACACCATTCTCCTGCCTCAGCCTCCCGAGTAGCTGGGACTACAGGTGCCCGCCACTGTGCCCAGCTAATTTTTTGTATTTTTAGTAGAGACGGGGTTTCACTGTGTTAGCCAAGATGGTCTCGATCTCCTGACCTCGTGATCCGCCCACCTCTGCCTCCCAAAGTGCTGGGATTACAGGCGTGAGCCACCGCGCCCAGCCGATATTACAACATCTTTATTGCTGATCCGACAGATGAATGATGACACCGGGTGGCTTTACTGTGCACATCCCAGGCCATGAATGGTGACACCGGGTGGCTTTACTGTGCATGTCCCCGGCCGCCTGTAAGGCCAAGGGTGTTTCATGCCCCGTTGCTCACTGGACTCTTGGGATCTCTAGGTAGAAAATTTGCCCATTTCTCTGGGATTTTTTTTAGTTGGTTATAAATGCTGCAGATGCTTCTCACCAGACTTTCACTTCCAGCTCTTTCTCTTCCTGTGCAGAGATTGCGCGTTTTGTCAGAGTCAAATGTACCCATGCTCTGCAGCCTCGGCCTGAACGGGGCTTCTGTGCCCCGAGACCACACCCCGATAGCCCAGGCTCCGTCCTGACCTCCTCGGGTGTTTTGTTGTTTTGGTGTTTCATGTTGGCCTCATTTTACTTTTATGTGGTATTTGGAAAGGACGTATATCAGGACTCAAGAACTGAAGTGGTTTTTTTTGTTTTTATTTTTATTTTTTGAGACGGAGTCTCACTCCGCCACCCAGGCTGGAGTGCAGTGGTGCGATCTCAGCTCACTGCAACCTCTGCCTCCCAGGTTCAAGCGATTCTCCTGCCTCAGTCTCCAAGCAGCTGGATTACAGGTGCGCACCACCAGGCTTAGCTAATGTTTGTATTTTTAGTGGAGATGGGATTTCACCATGTTGTCCAGGCTGGTCTCAAAATCCAGACCTCAGGTGATTCACCCACCTCGGCCTCCCAAAGTGCTGGGATTACAGGCATGAGTCATTGCGCCCAGCCGGGAACTGAAATGGTTTTTATTTTTATTTTGTTTCTATATTTATTTTAGAGACAGGGTCTTGCTCTATCACCCTGGCTAAAGTGCATTGGTGCCATCACAGCTTGCTGCAGCCGGAAGCTCCTGGGCTCAAGCAGTCCTCTTGCCTCAGCCTCCCGAGCAGCTGGGACTACAGGCATGAGCCACCACACCCAGCTTGAAGTGGTTTTCAGAACCATTTTTGTGAATATGAGAAAGAATTTACCTTTTTTTCTTCCCAGATTGGCTTGGCTGTGGGTCCAAGGTGTCATCTCTTACCTCTCTGAGGATTGTCATGTTTAGGGTCCAAGGTGTCATCTCTTATCTCTCTGAGGATTGTCATGTTTAGGGACCAAGGTGTCATCTCTTATCTCTCTGAGGATCGTCATGTTTAGGCACCAAGGTGTCATCTCTTACCTCTCTGAGGATCGTCATGTTTAGGGACCTTTTTGGTAGGTGGCATTTTCACTGCTCCTTGCTCCACCTCAGTTTCCCCCAGGTGCTCCTCTGTGTGCTTTGGTCCTTCCTTTTTGGGAGAAAGGCCTGCCCTTCCATAGGAGGAGCAAGACTAGCAACTCCTTGGGGTGTCCAGGTGGAGCCTGGGGCTGGCCTGCTTCTTTCTTGGGGACGCCGAAAGGAGGTCTTTTCCCCAGGCAGTCCAGCATCTCCCAGGAAGGCCCCTGAGGTCTCCTGCTTGGGGTTGGGGGTCCCTGTCTAGCTAATGGCAGCCTGAGCCGAGTGCAGGAAGGGTTCCAGGGGCCACAAGTCAGGAGGCAGCCCCCCCTCCACCTTCTCCCCAGACCTTAGCCATCCCGTGTCCCTCGGCTATAACCCCTTAGATTCAGTTGCTCCAGAGAAGACATTGTTTTGTCAGCTTTGGAAGGGCCATCGGGCCTGGCTGTGGGAGGCAGGGGAAGGGGTGTGGGGTCCCCCACAGCAGCCTGTGCTCCCAGCCCCAGCCCCGCCGTTCATCCATGCCGTGGTCACAGTGCTCATCGTCCGTGCCTGTGGGAGGACGGTGTCCTGCAGGTGGGCCTGGGGCTGGGCCTCCTGATGTGCCTCAGCCAGTGGGGCATGAGCAGGTGATGACCATCCCCTCCCAGCAGACGTTTGAGGAGCTGTGCCCCTTTCCGGCGGAGGACAGCTCTGTCTCAGGGAGGGCTGCTGGCTTCTGGGGTAAAGTGGGAGGAGGATGGGGTGTGAGACAGCAGCAGAGCATCTGGGATAGGCGTGTGCCTGTGTGAGGAAGCAGCCTGGGCTGCCAGAGCCACTGGGATTCCAGGGCTGTTTGTTACCACAGTAGAGCTCCACCGAGGCTGACAGCTACACCTGCTAAGTCAGTTACCCTCCTCAGCTTTGGGCTAAAATGTGGGGGACATCAAAATCTCTCATCTTGCCAAGTGCGGTGGCTCATGCCTGTAATCCCAACACCTTGGGAGGCCGAGGCATGTGGACCACTTGAGGTCAGGAGTTCAAGGCCAGCCTGGGCAACATGGTAAAATCCCATCTCTACTAAAAATACAAAAATTAGCTGGGCATGGTGGCACACACCTGTCATCCTAGCTACTCAGGAGGCTTAGGCAGGAGAATCACTTGAACCCGGGAGGCAAAGGTTTGCTCAGCCTGGGCGACAGAGAGAGACTGGATCCCCCACCAAAAAAAAAAAAAAAAAAAAAAATCTCTCATCTACTGTTGTCTCCTCCCCAGGTTTTTTTTTTTTTTTTTCTTGTGGGCTTTTCCCCTTTAGGGGGAAGTTTTTAAAATTCCTTTCCTGTTATTGTAGGAGGGTTTGGGAGGGAGAGAGGGCTAAGGAGACACAGATAACGGGATCGTGGCTGCCCCACACTCTTCAGTTTACGATCAGCGCCTGTGGACTCCAGTGCACACTTCGCTGGCCTCTGCCTGCTGTGCAGCTTCATTCCAGGGCCTTTGTTTTCTCGTGGACAGTGTTGTCCCGTCATTCCTTCCCTTAAGCGGGCTTGTGGGGGCAAACTCCCTGAGTCCGGGTGGGTTTGCAAATGCCTGCAATTCCTCTCATGCTTGAAAGATGACGACTGCGCATAGATTTGAAGCCGTCACCCATTGGTCTTTATACTCCAGTTGTACATGTCAATCTGATTTGTGTTCCTTTTTTACCTCATAGCCTTCCTCTCCTCCTCCTCCTCCCTTCCCTCCCTCCCTCCTGCATTAGTTTCCTGACACGAACCTGGTGGCTTAGGACAACAGACACGTACTCTCTCACAGTTTCTGAGGCTGGAAGTCCAGAAGTCGGGGTGCTGGTGGGATGTGCTCTTCTGAAGCCTCCAGGGCAGGGCCAGCCGCATGCCCGTCTCCTCGCTCGGGCACCTGCCCGCGGTCCCTGGCGGTCCTCAGCTCATTGCTGCATGGCTCCAACGTCCACCTCTCCCACCACGTGGCCTCCTCCTGGTGTCTCTGTGTCCATATCTCTCGCTCTGTCTAAGGACACCAGTCACTGGTCATGGGACCCATCCTAATCCAGGGTGACCTCATATTAACCTGATCACATCTGCAAAGACTATTTCCAAGTCAAGCCACACTCCCAGCTGCTGGGGGCGGGACTTGAATATATTTTTTGTGGGGACACAATTCCCCTCTCAGGTTTTAAGATTTGTCTTTATCATTGAAGTTTTCAAAACTATCATGTGTCAGGTGAGTATTTTGTTTTCCCTTTTTCACCTGAAAACTTACATTTCTCTTCAATTTGGGGAAATTTTTCCTGTGTGTGTGTGTGTGTGTGTGTCTATGTGGTGTGTGTGTGTCTGTGTTTTCTGTGTAGGTATGTGTGGTGTGTGTTCATCTGTGTGTATGTGTGGTGTGTGTGTGTAGGTGGGTGGTCTCTGTGTGGTGTTTGTGTATGTCTGGGTTTTCTGTGTATGTGTGGTATGTGTCTGTGTGTGCTTGTGTATCTGTGTGTGTGTGTTCATCTGTGTGTATGTGTGGTGTGTGTCTGTGTGTGCTTGTGTACCTGTGTGTATGTTCATCTGTATGTGTGGTATGTATCTCTGTGTGTGTGCTTGTGTATCTCTGTGTGTTCATCTGTATGTGTGGTATGTGTCTGTGTGTGTGCTTGTGTATCTGTGTGTGTTCATCTGTATGTGTGGGGGGTGTGTGTGTGTGTGTGTGCTTGTGTATCTGTGTCTTTCTGTGTGATGCATGTGTCTGTGTGTGTGTTCATCTGTATGTATGTGTGGTGTGTGTCTGGTATGTATGTGTATGGGTGGTGTGTGAGTATGCATCTGCGTGCATCTGTGGGTCTGTGGGGGTGTGTGTCTGTGTGGTATGTATGTGTGTGTGGGTGGTATGTGAGTATGCATCTGTGTGGTGTATGCATCTGTGTGTGTGGTATGTGTGTGTGATGTGTGTGTCTGTGGTGTGTGGGAAGGGTGTCTGTATGTGTAGGGTGTGAGTGTGCATCTGTGTGCATCTGTGTGTGTGGTATGTGTGTGTGATGTGTGTGTCTGTGGTGTGTGTGCATCTGTGGGTCTGTGGTATGTGGGAAGGGTGTCTGTATGTGTAGGGTGTGAGTGTGCGTCTGTGTGCATCTGTGTGGTGTATGCATCTGTGTGTGTGGTATGTGTGTGTGATGTGTGTGTCTGTGGTGTGTGTGTGCATCTGTGGGTCTGTGGTAAGTGGGAAGGGTGTCTGTGTAGGGTGTGAGTGTGCGTCTGTGTGCATCTGTGTGTGTGTGGTATGTATGTGTCCGTGTGATGTGTGTGTGGTGTGTGTGTGCATCTGTGCAGTGTATGTGTGTGGTGTGTGAGTGTGCATCTGTCTGTGTGCGCCTGTGTGTCTGTGTGTGGGTGGTGCCTCCTCTCTGCCCTCCTTCTGGAATGCCTGCTGGCTGGCTACAACGACTTGTGGATCTCGCCTCCGTGTTTCTCAGCTTTTCCTTGACAATTTATTTCTAGGTCCACAATCTGCGGAGTCTCCTTCCTGGGCTCAGTCTTCATCCTGTGAATGTTTTCATCTTCATCCATTTTGCTACTCAGTCCCTTCACGGTGGCGTTTTATTTGAGTTCATGTTTGTGCTGTTCCTTTTCTTTCTCCAGCTGATCCCTCTGTGCACACACAGCATTCCCCTGGCTCTCTCTGATATGTGTACACACATTCCGGAGTCTCCTAATTGCTTTCTCAGTTATGTTTCCCAGGGGCGGGAGTGGGGTGACTCCTTCCCTCGGTTGCGCTGCCGTTTCCTTTCTGTCTTGGCTGTCTTCCATGCTTGGTGTGGTAGCTGAATAATGGCCCCCAAAGATGTCCTGGTCCTGATCCCTGGCACCTGTGAATATGGGACCAAAAGGGACGCTGATGACATGAGTAAGTTGAGGCTCTTGATGTGGGAGATTATCTCGGATTATCTAGGTGGCCCTAATGTCATCACAGACTCCTTATAATATGGAAGCAAGTGCTTAACGATGGGAATACATTAAAAAAGGAAAAAATGAAAATGGAAGCAAGAGGGTCAGAGAGAAACGCCACAGTGGGAAGGGGCCAGAGAGAGGCTCTGCTGCTGGCTTTGTAGGTGGAGAGGGGGCCATGAGCCGAGGGATGCAGGTGGCTTCTGGAAGCTGAAAAAGACAAGGAAACAGATTCTGTCCTAGGGCCTCCAGAGGAACCAGCACTGCTGACTCCTTGATTCTAGCCTGCTGAGGCCTATTTTGGATTTCTGCACCCCAGAACTGTGAGAGAATAAATTGTGCTGTGGAAGCCACCACACTTGTGGTGATCTGTTCCAGCCACAGTAGGAAGCTCGTATGCATGGCAGTTCTGATTGTGAACTCATCTTTATGTTGGAGATTCCTTTACACATAAGTCCCCTTATCCACAGGGAACAAATTCCATGACCCCCAGTGGATGCCTGAAACCGCGGAGAGTACTGAATCCTATATATACTGTGTTTTTTCCTATATGTATATCCTTATATCTATGATACAGTCTAATTTATAAATTAGGCACAGTGAGAGATTAACAAAAATAACTAATAGTAAAATAGGACAATGATGACAATATAATGTAATAAAAGTTTTGTGAATATGGTCTCTCTTCTCTCTCAAAATATCTTACTGTAAAATTAGCTGGCCATGGTGGCGTGTGCCTATAGTCCCAGCTACTCGGGAGTCTGAGAAGGGAGGATTGCTTAAGCCTAGGAGGTGGAGGCTGCAGTGAGCCAAGATTGCGCCATTGCACACCAGCCTGGGTGACAGAGTGAGATCCTGTTTCTAAAAACAAACAAAAAACAAAACTTACTGAACTTATTGTACTGACATTTTCGAACCATGGTCGACTGTGGGTAACTGAAACCATGAAAAAGCGAAACCACGGATAAGGAGGATTGCTGTACTCCCTGCTGTGTCAGTGACTCAGCCTCCCTGGTGGAGGGAAGGGCTGCTGGGGGACACATTGGAAGCTGGTGTTCTGGGTCCCCAAGAGGCAACCTATTCATGAAAATAATATGTTCATTTTATTAAAGTTGGAAAATATAGAAAAATATAAAGAATTTGCATAAGACTCATAATCTGGTTCACAGGCAACCATTATAAATATTTGAATTTTTTTTTTTTTTTAGACAGAGTTTTGCCGTTGTTGCCCAAGCTGGAGTGCAATGACACAATCTTGGCTCACTGCAACCTCCGTTTCCCGGGTTCAAGCGATTCTCTTGCGTCAGCCTCCCGAGTAGCTGGGATTACAGATGCGCGCCACCACACCAGGCTAATTTTTTGTATTTTTAGTAGAAACGGGGTTTCACCATGTTAACCAGGCTGGTCTCGAACTCCTGACCTAGATGATCCACCCGCCTGGGCCTCCCAAAGTGCGGGCATTGCAGGCGTGAGCCACTGCACCCAGCCAAATGTTTGAAATATTTTTATACGACTACAGGAGGGAAGAGAGAAAGAAAGGGAGGAGGGTAAGGGGGAAGTTGGGACCTAATACGAGCACTTTTTCTGTCTATTTTCCCCACTTACATTGTAGCTTGTGAGCACCTTGCTAAGCCATTACCATGTTTTATGCACAATAGTTTGATGGCTGCGCCATACTCCATGGGACGGATGTCTTATATAAATTGTTCATGTCATTGCGTATTTAAGTTGAAACAGCCCAGTGACATTTGAGCTACATCATTGTGCATCTCTGACATTTTCTCAGCACTAACACTCAGAAGTGGAGCCGCTGGCTCAGTGGGAAGGGGCGTTTTTAAAGCTCTGCATTTGGAACAAGTTACAAAGGAGAGTGCCATGCCGCGCAAGCCCACTGCCAGGGTCTACATGCCAGAGAGGGCCAAGGAGTCTAGGCTCAGAAGGTAAAGCCAGTGTTTGGTCTGGGGTCTGATGCGGTCCAGTCAGTGACCAAGGTTGGTGTTGGCTGCCTCCAGGAGGCTGGGTGGGAGCCAGAGGCTGGGCAGCCAGTTAGGCACCTGGGCATCACCAAAACGGGTTTGAATGTTCCCAAAACTTACGTTCAGCTTCAGGGCTGGGCGTGGTGGCTCACACCTGTAACCCCGGCACTTTGGGAGGCCGAGGTCAGGAGTTCTAGACCAGCCTGGCCAACAGGATGAAACTCTGTCTCCACTAAAAATACCAGAAAAATTAGCCAGGCGTGGTGGTGCATGCCTGTTGTCCCAGCTACTCGGGAGGCTGAGGCAGGAGGATTTGTTAACCTGGAAAGCGGAGGTTGCAGTGAGCTGAGGATACACCACTGCACTCCAGCCTGGGCGACAAAGCAAGACTGTCTCCAAAAATAGAAAAAAAAAATCATCAGGTGAAGAGCTGCCTCTGGTGAGGACAGAGAAGTGACCGAATCCCTGGGGTGCTGCCCAGCACTGCAACCTCTTGGGATATGTGGGCCAGACTGCTTGGCCCGAGTCCAGGCGGGCACGGGGTGAGTCCCGGCTCAGGAGGGTTTTGCGAAGGACACTGAGGGACGCTGCTGCCATCCACCTGGAAACGCTGAGTGCCCCAGAGTGGCAGACACAGCGTCCAGTCCTGGCACTGAAAAGCCTGACTCCCGTCCGTCCCAGCAGCCGTCTCCCATAGTCTGGCGAGGCCGGGAGGCCCAGGCTGCCACACCGCACGCCCCTTTCCTGTGTCCTTCACCCATCTCTCCCCTGAACGGGATGCCCACTCTACGCCCAACTGGCCGAGCGCCGGAGACAGTGGTGGGCACACTGGACCGAGCTGGGCGTCCCTTGGGAGGGGCAGACCCTTGTCCCTGAGTTACACAGCTCCGGGGGTTGGGTGAGGTTGGGGCGGACGTCCCGTGCAGGGAAGGACAGGCCAGGGCGCGCTGGTCGGAGCTGGAGCCTGAGGCTACCGGGCGCTGCGGACGGGCGGCAGGTGTCCGCGCACACACCAGGCACAGCCCCCGCCCCGCTGCCAAACCCTCCGCAGCGGCCGCACCTACTCCTCTGCCGAGCCTACTCTGCAGAGGGGGAAACGGAGGCTCCGGCCAGCGGGACCACAGCCGGTCAGCGCGTCTCAGCCGAGTGGAAGCCTGCGTCCCTGGGCTTCCCTGGTGCCGCTTCCCCGCTGTCCGCGCCTGGCGCCCTGGGAGCGGGGGCCAGAGTCCTGACCCGAGAAATCTTGGGGCCGATGAAGCAGGAGGACAGGACCCTCCTGGAGCCGGGGGACGACGGTGCCCGGTGCCCGGCAGGTCAGATGGCGCCGGAATCGCGGGGCGGGGGTCCCTCTGGCCGCGCGCCTTCCCTTCCGCGGCACATTCTGAAGGTTCTGCCGATGGAGAGGGTGGGGCTGGGGAGCGAGATGCTGGACGGGGCCGAGGGGCAGGGATCTGCTGCTGGGGAGCGGAGGGCTGCGCGGACCACGCACCGGCCCCAATCCCCCAATTGTCCACACCCCTCCTTGTGGCTGGAAACCCTCGGGTACCCCCACCTGCCCCAGGCACCCGTCTCCAACAAGGGCACTTCTGCCCTGCGGGGCCGCTCCTGGGCTCCTGAAGCCGGGAGCTTCGCACCTATTCGCAGAGAAGCCCCGCCCCTCCCCGCGGCCGCGCCCCCAACAACCACGCCCCCACGCGTGGCCCCGCACGGTCCTTGCATCGGAGGCAGCCCCACCCCTCTCTTCGGTCTTCTCATGACCACGCCCCTTCTCGCCCCGCCCCTGGTCACAGGCCCCGCCCCCACCGCAGCCCCGCCCCACGCGACCACACCCACCGCGCCCCGCCCCGCGCCTGTCCCTTCCTTTCATGACCGCACCCCGACCCTGGCCGTGGCCGGGGTCGTCCTCCGTGGGCGCCGGGGCTGCTGCTTTCCTTGGCGTAGCGAGAGAGTGGTGGACTTGCCGGCTGGATGCAGGCAGGGCGGGCGCGGAGCGGGGCTCATCTGGGGCGGCCGGGCCCCACCGTCCTCCCGCAGGGACACCTGTCCTTTCCTTTCGCAGGCGTTCTTTTTCTTCAGCTGTTTCCCGCTTCCTGAGATCTGGAGGCCTTCTTTTTGCACAAATATGTTGTTTTGAAACACTAGGCATTGTTCTGAGACTTCAGTCGCGGCCTGCAGCCAAACGCAACACGCATTTCAACCGAGCGCTCCGGCACTCTGGGGAATTAGGGGAGCGGATGAGAGATTTAAAAATCCACGGTCACTGTGCAGAGATAAGGAAATGTGATTCGTGTGTAGCTCTGAAACATGACTTTGCACTGAACGTCGCGCCCTGGGCATGTTCCCAGGTGATCCTTCACGTTCCTAAAGACCTGGTAACTCACCCATACCTGAAACCCCGGGCCGCCCTCCAGAGTGACCTCATCCTCAGCGCTACCTCAGACTCAGACACCTGAAGCTGCAGAGGTAGGACCCCGCATCACAAGCGGGAAGGCGAGGGCTGCTTGGGGTATGGACTCCCAGCTGCTGGAGGAACATTGTCCTTTGGCTCAGAAGAGAAAGCCAGTTTCTCTTCTGGCCTTTCCAGCTCCAGAGGAGCCCCCAGGGTGTCCCTGGTTTGGGGACAGTTCCCACTCACAAGCTGAAGGAGAATCCCACTCACCATTGGACAGAGGAGAAACAGGCCCAGCGAGGGGAGTGCTTGCTTGTACAGAGTGAGTCCGTGGGGAGTGGGAGAGACCCCCAGGGGTCCAGACTGAGCCCACACCAGGATGGTGGGAGGACCCAGCACCACCTCTGCCCCAGGAGCTCACCTGACAACCCACAGGGCAGTGAGACCTCCTTGTTGGGGAATCCTCTTTGATGATGCAAAGCTGCCAGAGCATCCCAGGGACAGCCCCAGGGGCTCTGACACCTGCTGTCAGAGTCACTTTCCCCAAAAGGACCTTCTCCTGTAGCCCCCAACGTTGTCCTCAGCTCCCCCACTTATCTTGATCCATCAGGCTTCATGGCCAAGATGGGTGGGCCCACTGTGTGATGGGGGGTCCCCTGGGGGAGAGTCAGCAGTCTACCCCACTCCTCTTTGAGGGCCCATGGAACCTGGGGATTCCCTTCTGGAACCCACTCCCAGGAAGAAAGCAAAGTACCTGGCCAGGAAGGTGAAGCCCGAAGACAGCCCGAGCCACTCAGCGCCCCCACCCGGTGTTCTCCATGAGGGAGCCCCCTGGAAGGGGGTGCTTCTCTGACCCTCCCAAAGTGGGAAGAGCCCACTGGATGGCACAGAGGCCTCCAGCCTAGGCTCAGAGCAGGGGTGGCTGGCAGAATTCTACTCCCAGCACCCAGGTCCCAGCATCACTGCTGCCACTCAAACGCCACAGGAGAGACTGGACAGGCGGGGAAAGGAAACAGTTCCCTCACCTCCTCCTCTGGGCCCCTGGGACCCCAAGGGAGAATCTGAGCTCTAGCAGACAAGCATTTGTCTTTGGCCTAATCATGTACCCACCTGGGAGGCCCTTGCCCCCACACAGCATGGCCTCGCATGGAGAGAGGTGTGGGCCACATCCCAGCCTTCTTGTTAAGTGTGAAGTCCGGGTCCTCCTCCCCCAGCACCTGTCTTTCCCAGTCAGCACATTCAGAGCATGGCTACGGCCAGTTCTCTTCTGTTCCAGGTTTGGGGGACATCACACGGCCTTTACGAATGTGAAGAAACACCTGGGAACACATCCAGGGCACGACGTTCGGCGAAAACTCACGTTTCAGAGCCGCACGTGAATTTTGTACAAATGTGAATTCTCTCACGACCATGGGTTTTTAAATCTCTCACCCACTCTCCTAATTCCTCAGAGTGCTTGAGCACTCAGTTGAAATACATGTTACGTTTAACTGTGGGCCGTGATTGAAATCTCAGAACAATGCCCAGTCTCTGCCCCTCTCCCCCTGCCCCTCCCTTGAAGTGGCCTCTGCCCTGTGTGGTGACCCCCAACCTCAGCTTCTGAGTGGGCCTCTGGCTAAGTTGGAAGTGGCTGCCACCCCACACCTCGGAGTGTTTCTGACAACACTGAAATTGCACCTTCCTTTATGCTGAACCTTGCAGCCTAAATCAGCAGCCCCTTTCTGACTCCTTTATATTTGGTGGAAAGATTTTCTATCCCCATGGGACATCTTTCCTGCCTCTGGCTTGGCCACTCCTCCCTCCAGGAGGCTCACCTGGGCCCTCCTGGCTTTCACCTCTCTCCTTGTCAGCCCAGTGTCTGCACATCCGCTTTGCTTTTCCTTTGCCTCTGGGCCTGATGTGTGTTTTTGGCATGTTCCTTCAGTGAGTCTCGTATCACATCATGGATTCTGCATCTGCCAACAGCTCCCATCACTTAAGCATACCTGCATACCTCCCTCCCTACACCCCAGGCAGTTGATCACCATCCTTCCAGGGGTGTCCCCCATCAGATCCACAGCCAGGACTCCCCGTTATGGACACAGATGTAATCGCAGTGAATTCATATCATTTTATGTTGCCTCAGCATTCAATTTTAAGTACTTTTATTTCACTTTTTTTTTTTTTTTTTTTTTTTTTTTTTTTTGAGACGGAGTCTCACTCTGTCGCCCAGGCTGGAGTGCAGTGGCGCAATCTCGGCTCACTGCAAGCTCCCCCTCCCGGGTTCACGCCATTCTCCTGCCTCAGCCTCTCCGAGTAGCTGGGACTACAGGCGCCCGCCACCACGCCCGGCTAATTTTTTCTATTTTTTAGTAGAGACGGGGTTTCACCATGGTCTCGATCTCCTGACCTCATGATCCGCCCGCCTCGGCCTCCCAAAGTGCTGGGATTACAAGCGTGAGCCACCGCGCCCGGCCACTTTTTTTTTTTTTTTTGAGACGGAGTCTTGCTCTGTCACCCAGGCTGGGGTGCGTAGTGCCATCTTGACTCACTGCAACCTCCACCTCCCAGGTTCAAGCAATTCTCCTGCTGCAGCCTCCCAACTAGCTGAGACTGTGTCCGGAATTGGTGGGTTCTTGGTCTCACTGACTTCAAGAATGAAGCCGCGGACCCTCGCGGTGAGTGTTACAGCTCTTAAGGTGGCGCATCTGGGGTTTATTCCTTTTGATGTTCGGATGTGTTTGGAGTTTCTTCCTTCTGGTGGGTTCGTGGTCTCTCTGGCTTCAGGAATGAAGCTGCAGACCTTCACAGTGAGTGTTACAGCTCTTAAGGCAGTGTGGACCCAAAGAGTGAGCAGTAGCAAGATTTATTGCAAAGAACGAAAGAACAAAGCTTCCACAGTGTGGAAGGGGACCCTAGCGGGTTGCCATTGCTGGCTCGGGCAGCCTGCTTTTATTCTCTTATCTGGCCCCAGCCACATCCTGCTGATTGGTATAGCCAAGTGGTCTGTTCTGACAGGGCACTGATTGGTGCGTTTACAATCCCTGAGCTAGACGTAAAGGTTCTCCACGTCCCCGTCAGATCAGTTAGATACAGAGTATCGACACAAAGGTTCCCCACGGCCCCACCAGAGCAGCTAGATACAGAGTGTCCATTGGTGCACTCACAAACCCTGAGCTAGACACAGGGTGCTGATTGGTGTGTTTGCAAACCTTGAGCTAGATACAGAGTGCCGATTGGTGTATTTACAATCCTTGAGCTAGACACAAAGGTTCTCCAAGGCCCCATCAGAGCAGCTAGATACAGAGTGTGGATTGGTGCATTCACAAACCCTGAACTAGACACAGGATGCTGATTGGTGTATTTACAATCCCTGAGCTAGACATAAAGGTTCTCCACGTCTCCACCAGACTCAGGAGCCCAGCTGGCTTCACCCAGTGGATCCCGCACCAGGGCTGCAGGTGGAGCTGCCTGCCAGTCCCGTGCCGTGTGCCCGCACTCCTCAGCCCTTGGGTGTTCGATGGGACTGGCCGCCGTGGAGCAGGGGGTGGCGCTCGTTGGGGAGGCTCGGGCCGCACAGGAGCCCACGGAGGGGGTGGGAGGCTCAGGCATGGCGGGCTGCAGGTCCCGAGCCCTGCCCTGCGGGAAGGCAGCTAAGGTCCGGTGAGAAATCGAGCGCAGCCCCGGTGGGCTGGCATTGCTGGGGGACCCAGTACACCCTCCGCAGCCGCTGGCCCGGGTGCCAAGCCCCTCATTGTGCGGGGCCGTCAGGGCCGGCCGGCTGCTCCGAGTGTGGGGCCCGCCAAGCCCACGCCCACCCGGAACTCCAGCTGGCCCGCAAGCGCCGCGTACAGCCCCGGTGCCGAGGGGCAGAGGAGGCGCCGAGAGCGAGCGAGGGCTGTGAGGACTGCCAGCACGCTGTCACCTCTCAAGACTTCAGGCGTGCGCCACCACGCCCAGCTAATTTGTGTACGTTTAGTAGAAACGGGGTTTCACCCTGTTGACCAGGCTGGTCTTGAACTCATGACCTCAGGTGATCCACCTGCCTCGGCCTCCCAAAGTGATGGGATTACAAGCCTGAGCTACCATGCCTGGCCTATTTTACTTTATTTTTTAATTGATATAATAATTGTATATATTTATGGGGTACATAATGATGTTTCCATACATATATAGTGATTAGATCAGGGTAATTAGCTTATCATCTCAAACATTTATCATTTTTTCATGTTGGAAACATTCAGTATTCTCCTTCTGGCTATTTGAAACTATAGGAGATATTACTGTTAACTATAAAGCATCCATTTTGAATACAGATGCTCCTGGACTTATGCTGAAGCTGCATCCTAATAAACACATCGTAAGTTGAAAATATCGCAAGTCAAAAATGCACTGAATACACATAACCTACCAAACATCATAGCTTAGCCCGGCTTTCCATAAACATGCTCAGAACACTAACATCAGCCTGCAGCTGGGCAAACTCACCTGGGGACACAGTGGCCTGCACAGTGAGTCATTCACCCTCCGCCTGGTGCGGCTGACCCGGAGCTTCGGCTCCCTGCCGTGGGTATGGCAGGACGTATGGCTAGCCCAGGGAAAGATCAAAATTCAAAGTACGGTTTCTACTGAATGCGTATTGCTTTAGCATCATTGTAAAGCTGAAAATTCCTAAATTGAACCATCATAAGTCAGATACTCTCAGCATGAGTTCAGCTTTCTCATATCTGAAGTAGGAGGACAGCCCTGACAGTTCATGGAACTTGGCCGCTCGCTTTAACCTTTTTCCATTTTAGAAAAAAAAAAAAATTCAGCTCCCTGCCAGCGCTCGTTTAATTTTACATAAACATACTCTTTGAGGCTGAAGCAAATCTAATTTTTAATGTGAAAATAAAATATAAATCTATTATTGGAGGCCAGGAGTGGTGGTGCACACCTGTGGTCCCAGCTACTCAGGGGGCTGAGGTGGGAGGATCACTTGAGCCCAGGGGGTCAAGGTGGCAGTGAGCCGTGTTTGTGCCACCCCACTCCAGCCTAGGTGACAGAGCGAGACACTGCCTCAAAAAAAAAAGAAAAGAAAAAACTGTTCTTGGAGTTATTTCTAAACAGAACTAATGTCAAAATCATCTGAATCATTAGAATAATCCATTTGGGCCTAGGTTTGGTGGCTCACGTCTGTAGTCCCAGCACTTCGGGAGGCCGAGATGGGCAGATCACTTGAGGTCAGGAGTTGAAGACCAGCCTGGCCAACGTTGTAAAACCCCGTCTCTACTAAAAATACAAAAATTGGCCAGGTGTGGTGGTGCATGCCTTTAGTCCCAGCTACTCGGGAGGCTGAGGCAGGAGAACTGCTTGAACCCGGGAGACAGAGGTTGTAGTGAGCCGAGCTGGTGCCACTGCACTTCAGCCTGGGTGACAGAGTGAGACTCCATCTCAAAAAAAAAAAAAAGTAATCTATTTGTGAAACATTTATCAAATGAATCTTCAGCCAACAACTGTTTGAGAACAATATTAACATCACGTGTAGGAATGCTGTGTTTTCTAGGACTTGATGTTTTCAGCCATAGAGAATGACTATATTTTGTGAATGGAAACACCAGTACTAAAACTGGAATGCTATGAATAGTGACGTCTTTTGTTTCTGAAGTCAATATACCAGAGTGATGTGAAAATAATGACAGCGGGATATCGTGTGGCAAAGTTCTCTCTGGGTAAATGCTGCAGCTGCAAGCGCCGCTGGTGACTATTCCTGGGGCAAATGGGAAAAGGGTTGAACCTGCTAGTTGGAACTCCCGAGGGGAGCCTGCCTGGGTAGGACCCTGGGGCCCAGGAAAGGGCTCAGCCACATCCCCTCCTGTGCTGTCTGGCTCCCACCTGCTGGCTGACGTGTGTCCTGGAAGGCTTCCTCCTTCCCACTCGCCCTGTGGGGTTTGCTGCCCTCTTCCCTCTGGGATCTGAGTCACGAAACTGCTTCTGTGGCTTCATGTGTTAGTGGGGCCGGCTCCTCTGTGTCTCACCTGACTGACACACCTGAACCTAACTTCTTTCCCAGTTAGGGCTCTCCTAGGGAGTGGATCACTTGGTAGGAATAAACCCAACACAGGTGAGACCAGAGCCACAAGGGCACCTGCTGGTGTACACAACCCCCTGGTCACAGGTCAGGCCCCTAGGCATTAAGCCGTCTGCCAGGATAAAGAAGTGTCCCTGAAAGCTCACAGTGCCCACCCACCACCACCAGCTCCCCCAGAGCTAGATTTTATATCCACTCTCCAGAGAGAGCAACCCTAGACCAAACTAGAGCAAAACACAACAGGAGTAGAAAAATGTAGTAAAATAATTAGGAAGTGATGAGTTTCCAGTATTTATTATCCATGTTTGTATTTGCTTGTGTGTGTGTTTGAGACAGCGTCTCAGCTGACTCAGCTCAAATCCCAGGCTAGAATGCAGCGGTACCATCACGGCTCACTGCAGTCTCCAACTCCTGGGCTCAAGTGATCCTCCCACCTCAGCCTCCTGAGTAGCTGGGACTACAGGCGTGAACTGCTATGCTCTGATAATTTTTTTTTAAGAGATGGGGTTTTACTATGTTGTCCAGGCTGGTCTCAAACTCTTGGGTTCAAGTGATCCACTCACCTCGGCCTCCCAAAGTGCTGGGATTACAGGCGTGAGCCACCGCGCCCGACCTTTTTTGTTTTGTTTTGTTTTGTTTTTTAGCGATGGGGTTTTACTATGTTGTCCAGGCTGGTCTCAAACTCCTGGGTTCCAGTGATCCACTCACCTTGGCCTCCCAAAGTGCCGGGATTACAGGTATGAGTCACTGCACCCACCTCTTATTATCTGTGTTTTTAAAATATAACTCATTTGGTTATAAGTGTTTATAATTAGTTTTTAATAATGACTGTGTTTTAACAACCAGCTCAGAATTCCTGTAAATTTAAGGCCGGGCTCCCGAGGCCCCGGGAATTGGCTCCAGCACATCTCGAGGCCCAGCGCCGGGCCCTGCAGCTCCTGCAGTGTTTCTGGGGTTCCCTTGTAGTCCAACTCCCACAACCTTGGGATGCAGACAACAGCAGCCTCCACACCTCCACAACGGTCACCCCAAACTCTCAACCCCAGGAATGTTTCCCAGTGCCTTTTCCAGTGCCTGCCTGATCTACGTGTGGCCACACTTTCTCCGGAATTGTCCAAGGGTGGGGGACACAGTTGCTATCATAGGCCCTCTGTGAATATCTCAGGAAGTGCCCCCCAGTAGCCTCTGGGCGTCTGTCCTGGAGTGAGATGAGACTGCCTGTAAGCCACCCTGGGCCTCCCAGTGCCCGGGCTAATGGTGATTCTTCAAGCCAGTTACCCAGGCACAAGCCTCAGATTTGGGGTCAGTCTCCAGCTGTGGCCACTTCCGCAGAGGAAGAGAGGGGCCCAGAAGTGCTTCTGGTTCCATCCTGAGGTCAGTGACCCTCCCTGGGTGAAGCAAGGCCAGGACCCTGCCATTTAAAGCCAGTCCAGGCTGATGGGCTTGACCGACCCAAGGTGGCCTGAGAGCACTCTCTGGGAGGGGATGGGTCGACTCAGGATGCAGCCCCAGCAGAGTGAAGTTCACAGCAGTACAAGGTGGGTGGGAAGCAGCCCCAGCCCGCACCAGCTCACCTGGATCTGGTCCCAGCATCCGTGGGGTCTCAGTCTGGGCACTGAGAGACGCCCTCTCAGAACCTCTGGGGCTGCACCCGTTGGCTCCTGCCACCTTTCCCGGGGCCCTGCCCCTCGTTCTACCCTGCAGACGCTACCAGGGAGTGTCCACCTGGTCCCTTCTGGCCCCATCCAGGGAGCAAGTCCTACCACTGAGCTCACCAAGACTGTGAAGCAGTTTCCATTCCAGTTCCTGCTGGGCTCTGACTTAATACCTGCATTCATTGCTTGGCTTTTCAGCCTCATCTCTGCAGTGGGGCTCAGACCCCGTCCTCCTGTGGGGCATTGGTCCCCACCGGCCGAGGCTGGACCCCAGGCCACTGTCGCCTGCTTCCAGACGCAGAGCACAGCAATCCCAGCCCACTGCTTTGAGTTCCTCATCCGTTTCTAGACCACAGAGTCCAGCCATGTCTTCTTCCTAGTTTATCCCTCATTGATGTAGTTAGAGCTAGAAGAATGCCCTGTGAATTCACAGTCATTTGGGGCTGAGATTAAAGAATAGAAGTTGGCACTGGGTGGCGGGGCCTCTGGGCCGGGTGCTGGGGAGGGACTCCCATCGTCTGCCCCGTTGCTGCTGGCACCTGGATCCAAAGGTGGCACATTCTAAATGAGGTCAAAATGGCTAAAATGCCATGGTATGATGCAGAAAAGGAATGCAAAGACTGAGAGAGACAAGCATATTATAGCAGATAGCACTGCACCCTACTCTACCTAGGCCCCCAGAGGGACCCAAAGACCCTCCCTTCCCAAGGGGCTTAGAAATACTCTGGTGGGGCCGGGAGTGGTGGCTCACGCCTGTAATCCCAAGGCGGGCGGATCACCAGGTCAGGAGATCGAGACCATCCTGGCTAACATGGTGAAACCCCGTTCTACCGAAAATACAAAAAATTAGCCGGGCGTGGTGGCGGGCGCCTGTAGTCCCAGCTACTTGGCAGGCTGAGGCAGGAGAATCGCTTGAACCCGGGAGGTGGAGCTTGCAGTGAGCTGAGACCACGCCACTGCACTCCAGTGTGGGCGACAGAGCGAGACTCTGTCTCAAAAAAAAAAAAAAAAAAAAAAAAGAAAAAAGACATACTCTGGTGGGGGGATGCCACCCTGGGCCAGCTCTTGAGGACAAGGTGCACAGGGGGACCCTGCAGCTGGCATGGATGCCTTGATGGAGTGGGTGGAGTGAGTAGCCACTCCCTGACTGGCAGCAAGAGGGGGAGGTGGCAGGGGCTGGGGCGGGGCCTGCAGAGATCCCTGGTGCCTTCCGGTGGTTGTGGGGTCCGCTGGACCACACAAAGGGCAGACACTAAGGTAACAATTGGTGGGGGCAGTGGGCTGAGAAAACCCAGGTCTGGAGCAGCCCTGGGGAAGTCCCTGCCCTCACCCAGCTCCCAGGCCTGAGTCATTCTGTGATCTGGGGCCCTGTGCTAAGGAGGAGGGTGGGTGACCTGGAGGAAGAGCATGGCGGTAGTCCCAGAAGTGAGACCCCCAGGCCTGCCCCCACACCTCGGGGTGGCCTTCCTTGTGTCGTGGGAGAGTGATCTGTCCTCCCTGCCATGTGGTCTGCACTCCTGGCTGCAGCACCTCTCAGCCATGGCCTCCTGGGACCCCTCGAGGGACAGTGAGTGAAGGGGCTGGGGAGCTGATGGTGGCCTTCCAGAAGCAGCTGCTGAGCTGACGGACCAGCAGGACCCATTGGAGGCTCCGTCACAGGGCCCTGGCTGGAGTCACACCTGGAGGTCTGCAAAAGGGCAAGGTCCTCATCCGTGATGCCTACAGCCAAATGTGCAGCCCAGGGCAGGGCAGAGCTGCTGCCACCCTGCAGCCATGCCCCTGGCTTGGGGGTTTGTACTGGAGGGGCGGCTTGCCCAGTCGTGGCACTCCGGTGGGACTGAGGCTGAGCTTGCTTTGGCGTGGTGGGTCAGCTGGCTCTGGGCCCTCAGCTCCCACAGCGGCGGCGGCGAGGCAGCCCTGCTTGCTGTCTCCACATCTCCTCTTCCATTTCCAGGGCCCCTGGTTGGAGGGTGGTGCTCACCCATCCTGGGGGCTGTGCCCTCCTCCAGCCCCTCCCCAAGGCCAAGCTGCAGCTTCTGCAGGAGATGGGGCCGGGGGTCTGGTGGGGCGTCCTTAGACACCCTGGGGTATGGGACTTTCCAGGAAGATGTGCCACCATCATGCCACTGTGCCCCAACTTGAGGGAATGTGCAGTCTGATAAAGACCACCTGGGCTTGCAAGAGAGGAGGTGGGCTCCCCACAGAAGCCAAGAAGCCCACCAGCCTTGCCACCTACTGCCAAGCCCAGGAGAAGGGCGCTGAGGAACAGGGGAGGTGGCACAGGGTCCAAAGTCCAGTTTGTGGTCACCACAGACTGGAGGCTCGATGTCTTCCGCAGCTCGGTTGCAGGGGCAAAAAGAGACTTAAGACACAAGGACACAGGTGTGGAGGGATAGACCTTATGGGATGGAAGTGTGAACAAATGGTATGCAGTTGCTCTCAGGAAATCATACGTACAGATAGGAAATCTGGACACTGACTCCATGTGGGATGACATTTAGGAATTATTAATTTAAAAGCTTTCATTTTAAAATTAACATACGGGGCCGGGCATGGTGGCTCACGCCTGTAATCCCAGCATTTTGGAAGGCTGAGGAGGGTGGATCATTTGAGGTTAGGAGTTTGAGACCAGCCTGGCCAACATAGTGAGACCCCATCTCTACTAAAAATATAAAAATTAGCGAGTATGATGGTGCATGCCTGTAATCCCAGCTATTCGGGAGGCTGAGGCAGAATTGCTTGAACCTGGGAGACGGAGGCTGTAGTGAGCCGAGATCATGCCACTGTGCTCCATCCTGGGCTTCAGAGTGAGACTCTGTCTCAAAAATAAATAAAATAAAACAAAATTAACATACAGCAGAACTGACTTGTTTAGTGTTGAGTTCTAGCAATGTTCCTGCCTGTATGGGTTTGTGCGATGCTCCCCTCTGCACACACCATGCACATGCAGCGTGGTCCCATCACCCCAGAAAGCCCCTCATGGCGCTCCTCTGCAGGACCAGGCTTCCCGACCCCTGGAAGCCACCGGTTACTTCTCCATGGCTTGTGTCCTTTTGACAACATTGGACAAATGGAATCATAGCTAGATGTGGTGGCTAGAGCCTGTAATCCCAGCCACTCTGGAGGCTGAGGCGGGAGGATCGCTCCCATCCAGGAGTTGGAGATCAGCCTGGGCAACACAGTGAGACCCTGTCTCAAAAAACTAATCGTACATAATAATAAATAAATGGAATCCTACAGTATGTAATGTTTGAGGCTGGCTTCTTTCTCTCCAGCGTGCCGCCAAGCCTCACCCTTTCCACTCAGGAGCGTGACCTGCTGCATGCGTGCCCCGCAGCCTGACCACTGCTCACTTGATCAGATCTTGAAGGACGTCTGTGCCATTTCCAGGTTTTGGCTGTCACAAGCAGGCATGCTCTAGACATTTACGTATGGGTTTTCGTGTGAGGATAGGTTTCCATTTCTCCAGGATAGACACCTAGGAGTGAGAATGCTCAGCATTCAGTTTGTAGGTAACTGCCTAGCTGTTGTCCAGAGTGGCCACGCTATCTCGCACGGCCACCGTCCCAGCCTGTGAGCTCCAGATGCTGCCTGTGCTCGCCCAGAGTGACCAATCACTGCACTTTGTCTGGGTCTGAGGAGTTTCCTGGGATTTGAGACTTCTCATGCAAAAATCAGGAAACTCCTGGACAAACTAGGACGTGGGTCACCTTTATCTTTGATGGTTAATTTTTACGTCAACTCGACTGGGCTGAGGGATGCCCAGATGCTGGGGAAACAGTTTCTGAGGGTGTCTGTGAAGGGGTTTCTGGAGGAGACGGGCATTTGAGTCTCCTACTGAATAAAGTGGATCTGCCCTCACCATGCAGGCAGCCAGCATCCAATCCACTCAGGGCTTGGGTAGAACAAAAAGGCAAGGGAGGGTGAATTTTCTCTCTGAGCTGGGACTTGCATCTTCTCCTGCCTGCAACATCAGCCCACCAGTTCCGGGACCTTTGGACCTGGACTGGGTCATACTGCTGGCTTTCCTGGTGCTCCAGCTTGCAGACAACACTGGGACTTCTCAGCCTCCATTTGGATGAGTCAATTCCTATAATAAATCTCTCTCTCTCTCTCTCCACCCCATATAGATACAGATACAGAGAGAGAGATACATAGATAGATACAGATACATAGATAGATACAGATGTATCTCCTGTTGGTCAGTTTCTATGGAGAATCCCGACATATATTTGTCAACACTTGCTATTATCAGTGGCTTTCTAAATTTTAGCCATTCTAATTGTTGTGCAGTTGGGATCTCATCATGGTTTTAGTTTGCATTTCCCTGGTGGCTCATGATGTTGAGCAGCTGTTCATGTGCCTCTTGGCCACTTGGAGGCCTCCTTTGATGGAGTGTCTATTCCAGTCTCTTCTCAATTTTTTCTAATTGGGTTTTTTTTTTCTTTGCGACAGAGTCTCGTCTCTGTCACCGAGGCTGGAGTGCAGTGGCTCAATCTCGGCTCACTGAAACGTCCGCCTCCCGGGTTGGTTCAAGCAATTCTCCTGTCTCAGCCTCCTGAGTAGCTGGGATTACAGGCGTGCACCACCGCACCTGGCTAATTTTTGTATTTTTAGTAGAGACAGGGTTTCACCATGTTGGCCAGGCTGGTCTTGAGCTCCTGACCTCAGGTGATCCACCCGCCTCGGCCTCCCAAAGTGCTGGGATTACAGGCGTGAGTCACCGTGCCCAGCCAATTTTTGTATTTTTAGTAGAGATGGGGTTTTGCCTTGTTGGCCAGGCTGTTTACCTCGTGATCTGCCTGCCTCAGCCTCCCAAAGTGCTGGGATTACAAGTGTAATTACAGTTTGCAGTGGTGCAATCTCCGCTCACCCGCGTGCCACCACACCCAAACTACGTTAACCATTTTTAAGTGTACAGTGGCGTTAAGTAAATTCACAATGTTGTGTAACTATCACCACTATCTAGTTCCCAAACTTTTTCATCACCCCAAACAGAAGCTCTGTGTTCATTAAGCAACATCTGCTGGTCCTCTCCCCAAGTAACTTTGATTCTACTTTCTGTTTCTATGAACTTGCCTATTCCTGATACTAGTATAAATGGAATCGCACAATGTTTGGCCTTTTGTGTTTGGCTTATTTCCCTCAGCATAATGTTTCCAAGGTTCATCCGTGCTGTAGCATGCATCTGAGCATCATTAATTATGTTATATTATATTATATTATATTATATTATATTATATTATATTATATTATATTATATTATTGTACATATGTATTTATTTATTTTGAGATGGAGTCTCACTTTATCACCCAGGCTGGAGTGCAGTGGCGCCATCTCAGCTCACTGCAACCTCTGCCTCCCAGGTTCTAGTGATTTCACCTGCCTCAGCCTCCCAAGTAGCTGGGACCACAGGCGTGTGCCACCATGCTCGGCTACTTTTTGTTTGTTTATTTGTTTTTTGAGACAGTGTCTCATTCTGTTGCCCAGACTGGAGAGCAGTGGCTTGACCTCAGCTCACCACAACCTCCACCTCTCAGGCTCAAGAGATTCTCCTGCCTCAGCCTCCCTAGTAGCTGGGATTACAGGCGTGTGCCACCACGTCCAGCTAATTTTTGTGTTTTTAGTAGAGACGGGGTTTCGCCATGTTGGCCAGGCTGGTCTCGAACTCCTGACCTCAAGTGATCTGCCCACCTTGGCCTCCCGAAGTGCTGGGATTACAGGTGTGAGCCACCCGGCCCAGCCTATTATATTTAACTGTGGTAAAGTACACATAACATAAATGTTACCATCTTAACCATTTTTGTACAGTTCAGTGGCGTTATGTTTACATTGTTATGCAACCAATCTCCAGAAGTCTTTTCATCTTTCAGAACTGAAACCCTTTATCCATTAAAGAACAGCTTCCCAGCCCCCTCCCAGCCCCTGGCAACCACCTTTCTGCTTTTTGTTTCTATGAATTTGACTAGATTTCCTCATATAAAAGGAACCATGCAGCATTTGTCCCTTTGTGACTGGCTCATTTCACTGAGCATAAAGTCTTTTCGGTTTATCCATGTTGTGGTCAGGATTTCTGTCCTTTTAAGGCTAATAATATTCCAGTGCATGGATAGGCCACATTTTATTTTATTTTTTTACTATTTTTATTTATTTATTTATTTATTTTTATTATTATACTTTAGGTTTTAGGGTACATGTGCACAATGTGCAGGTTTGTTACATATGTATCCATGTGCCATGTTGGTTTGCTGCACCCATTAACTCGTCATTTAGCATTAGGTGTATCTCCTAATGCTGTCCCTCCCCCCTCCCCCCACCCCACAACAGTCCCCGGAGTGTGATGTTCCCCTTCCTGTGTCCATGTGTTCTCATTGTTCAATTCCCACCTATGAGTGAGAACATGCAGTGTTTGGTTTTTTGTCCTTGCGATAGTTTACTGAGAATGATGTTTTCCAGTTTCATCCATGTCCCTACAAAGGACATGAACTCATCATTTTTTATGGCTGCATAGAATTCCATGGTGTATATGTGCCACATTTTCTTAATCCAGTCTATCGTTGTTGGACATTTGGGTTGGTTCCAACTCTTTGCTATTGTGAATAGTGCCACAATAAACATACGTGTGCATGTGTCTATAGCAGCATGATTTATAGTCCTTTGGGTATATACCCAGTAATGGGATGGCTGGGTCAAATGGTATTTCTAGTTCTAAATCCCTGAGGAATCGCCACACTGACTTCCACAATGGTTGAACTAGTTTACAGTCCCACCAACAGTGTAAAAGTTTTCCTATTTCTCCACGTCCTCTCCAGCACCTGTTGTTTCCTGACTTTTTAATGATGGCCATTCTAACTGGTGCGAGATGGTATCTCACTGTCGTTTTTATTTGCATTTCTCTGATGGCCAGTGATGATGAGCATTTTCTCATGTGTTTTTTGGCTGCATAAATGTCTTCTTTTGAGAAGTGTCTGTTCATGTCCTTCACCCACTTTTTGATGGGGTTGTTTGTTTTTTTCTTGTAAATTTGTCTGAGTTCATTGTAGATTCTGGATATTAGCCCTTTGTCAGATGAGTAGGTTGCAAAAATTTTCTCCCATTCTGTAGGTTGCCTGTTCACTCTGATGGTAGTTTCTTTTGCTGTGCAGAAGCTCTTTAGTTTAATTAGATCCCATTTGTCAATTTTGGCTTTTGTTGCCATTGCTTTTGGTGTTTTAGACATGAAGTCCTTGCCCACGCCTATGTCCTGAATGGTATTGCCTAGGTTTTCTTCTAGGGTTTTTATGGGTTTAGGTCTAACATTTAAGTCTTTAATCCATCTTGAATTAACTTTTGTATAAGGTATAACGAAGGGATCCAGTTTCAGCTTCCTACATATGGCTAGCCAGTTTTCCCAGCACCATTTATTAAATAGGGAATCCTTTCCCCATTTCTTGTTTTTGTCAGGTTTGTCAAAGATCAGATAGTTGTAGATATGCGGCATCATTTCTGAGGGCTCTGTTCTGTTCCATTGATCTATGTCTCTGTTGTGGTACGAGTACTATGCTGTTTTGGTTACTGTAGCCTTGTAGTATAGTTTGAAGTCAGGTAGCGTGATGTGTCCGGCTTTGTTCTTTTGGCTTAGGATTGACTTGGTGATGCAGGCTCTTTTTTGGTTCCATATGAACTTCAAAGTAGTTTTTTCCAATTCTGTGAAGAAAGTCATTGGTAGCTTGATGGGGATGGCATTGAATCTATAAATTACCTTGGGCAGTATGTCCATTTTCACGATATTGATTCTTTCAACCCATGAGCATGGAATGTTCTTCCATTTCTTTGTATCCTCTTTTATTTCATTGAGTAGTGGTTTGTAGTTCTCCTTGAAGAGGTCCTTCACGTCCCTTGTAAGTTGGATTCCTAGGTATTTTATTCTCTTTGAAGCAATTGTGAATGGGAGTTCACTCATGATTTGGCTCTCTGTTTGTGATTGGTGTACAAGAATGCTTGTGATTTTTGTACATTGATTTTGTATCCTGAGACTTTGCTGAAGTTCCTAATCAGCTTAAGGAGATTTTGGGCTGAGACAATGGGGTTTTCTAGATATACAATCATGTCATCTGCAAACAGGGACAATTTGACTTCCTCTTTTCCTAATTGAATACCCTTTATTTCCTTCTCCTGCCTAATTGCCCTGGCCAGAACTTCCAGCACTATGTTGAATAGGAGTGGTGAGAGAGGGCATCCCTGTCTTGTGCCAGTTTTCAAAGGGAATGCTTCCAGTTTTTGCCCATTCAGTATGATATTGACTGTGGGTTTGTCATAGATAGCTCTTATTATTTTGAGATACGTCCCATCAATACCTAATTTATTGAGAGTTTTTAGCATGAAGAGTTGTTGAATTTTGTCAAAGGCCTTTTCTGCATCTATTGAGATAATCATGTGGTTTTTGTCTTTGGTTCTGTTTATATGCTGGATTACATTTATTGATTTGCGTATGTTGAACCAGCCTTGCATCCCAGGGATGAAGCCCACTTGATCATGGTGGATAAGCTTTTTGATGTGCTGCTGGATTCGGTTTGCCAGTATTTTATTGAGGATTTTTGCATCAATGTTCATCAAGGATATTGGTCTGAAATTCTCTTTTTTGGTTATGTCTCTGCCAGGCTTTGGTATCAGGACGATGCTGGCTTCATAAAATGAGTTAGGGAGGATTCCCTCTTTTTCTATTGATTGGAATAGTTTCAGAAGGAATGGTACTAGTTCCTCCTTGTACCTCTGGTAGAATTCAGCTGTGAATCCATCAGGTCCTGGACTCTTTGGTTGGTAAGCTATTGATTATTGCCACAATTTCAGAGCCTGTTAATTGGTCTATTCAGAGATTCAACTTCTTCCTGGTTTAGTCTTGGGAGGGTGTATTTGTCGAGGAATTTATCCATTTCTTCTAGATTTTCTAGTTTATTTGCATAGAGGTGTTTGTAGTATTCTCTGATGGTAGATTGTATTTCTGTGGGATTGGTGGTGATATCCCCTTTTTCATTTTTTATTGCATCTATTTGATTCTTCTCTCTTTTCTTCTTTATTAGTCTTGCTAGCGGTCTATCAATTTTGTTGATCTTTTCAAAAAACCAGCTCCTGGATTCATTAATTTTTTGAAGGGTTTTTTGTGTCTCTATTTCCTTCATTTCTGCTCTGATTTTAGTTATTTCTAGCCTTGGACAGGCCACATTTTATATATCCATTCATTTGTTGATGGACTTCGGGTTTTTCCCCACCTCTTGGCTATTGCGCATAATGCTGCTATGAACATGGCATACAAATATCTCTTTAAAGGGGCCAGCTGCAGTGTCTCATGCCTGTAATCCCAGCACTTTGGGAGGCCAAGGCAGGAGTATTGCTTGAGTCCAGGAGTTCGAGACCAGCCTGAGCAACATAGTGAGACCTTATCTCTAATTTAAAAAATAAGAAGCTGGGCCTGTAAATGCCAGCAGTTTGGGAGGCTGAGGTGGGTGGATCACCTGAGGTTGGGAGTTCGAGACCAGCCTGACCAACGTGGAGAAACCCTGTCTCTACTAAAAATTCAAAATTAGCCCATCGTGGTAGCGCATGCCTGTAATCCCAGCTACTTGGGAGGCTGAGGCAGGAGAATCACTTTTACCCAGGAGGTGGAGGTTGCGGTGAGCCGAGATGGTGCTATTGCACTCCAGCCTGGGCAATAAGAGTGAAACTCCCTCTTAAAAAAAAAAAAAGAAAGAAAGAAAAGAAGGCCGGGCACGGTGGCTCACATCTGTAATCCCATCACTTTGGGAGGCTGAGGCAGGTGGATCACAAGGTCTAGGAGTTTGAGACCAGTCTGGCCAATGTGTTGACACCCCGTCTCTACTAAAAATACAAAAATTATCCAGGCATGGTGGCTCACGCCTGTAGTCCCAGCTACTCAGGAGGCTGAGGCAGAAGAATCGCTTGAACCCAGGAGGCAGACATTGCAGTGAGCCGAGATGGTGCCACTGCACTCCAGCTGAGGTGGGTGGATCACAAGGTCAGGAGATCGAGACCATCCTGGCCAATATGGTGAAACCTTGTCTCTACTAAAAATACAAAAATTAGCTGGGCGTGGTGGTGTATGCCTGTAGTCCAAGCTATTCCGGAGGCTGAGGCAGGACAATTGCTTGAACCCAGGAGACACAGGCTGCAGTGAGCAGAGATCGTGCCACTGCATTCCAGCCTGGGCAACAGAGCAAGACTCTGTCTCCAAAAAAAAAAAAAAAAAAAGAAAACAAAACAAATATCTCTTTAAGCTCTTGTGGGGAGTATATGCCCAGAAGTGGGATTCCTGGATCATACAGTGCTATGGTTTGAAGTGTGCAACAAAGTTCATGTATTGAAAACTTAATCCTCAATGCAACGGTGTCAGGAGGTGGGGCCTAGTAAGAGCCATTTAGGGCATGAGGGCTCTGCCACCATGAATGGTTTCATGCTGTTATTGCGTGAGTGCGTTAGTTAGCTCACAAGTGGCTTTGTTATAAGTGAATGTGGTCCCCTCTTGCTCTTGTGCCCTTTCGCTGTCTCTCTCTCTTGCCCTTCCACCTTACACTACAGATGATGTAGGAGGCCCTCACCAGATGCTGGTGCCCTGCCCTTGGACCTCTCAGCCTCCAGAACCATGAGTCAAATAAACGTCTATTGTTTATCAATTACCCAGTTATCAGGGGAACCCGCTCCCAATATTTCAACATAGGTTCTATTTTCCATTAGTGTCGGCCGGTCTGGGAAATAAAGAGAAAGAGTACAAGGAGATGAATTTTACAGCTGGGCTGCCAGAGGTGACATCACATATCAGTAGGACCATGATACCCACTGAGCCACAAAGCCAGCAAGTTTTTAGTAAGGATTTCAAAAGGGGAGGGAGTGTACGAACAGAGAGTAGGTCACAAAGATCACATGCCTCAAAGGGCAAAAAGGAGAACAAAGATCACATGCTTCTGAGGAAACAGGGCAAGGCAAAGCAGAACTCCTGATAAGGGTCTATGTTCAGCGGTGCACGTATTGTCTTAATAAACATCTTAAACAACAGAAAATGGGGTTCGAGAGCAGATAACCAGTCTGACCTCAGATTTACCAGGGTGAGGTTTTTCCCCACCCTAGTAAGCCTGAGAGTACTGCAGGAGACCAGGGCGTATCTCAGTCCTTAACCGAATAGGACAGACGTTCCCAGAGCGGCTGTTTATAGACCTCCCCCCAGGAATGCAATCCTTTCCCCAGAGTATTAGTATCAATATTCCTTGCTGGGAAAAGAATTTAGCGATATCTTCCCTACTTGCACATCCATTTATAGGCTCTCTGCAAGAAGAAAAATATGGCTCTTTTTGCCCAACCCCGCAGGCAGTCAGACCTTATGGCTGTCTTCCCTTGTTCCCTAAAATCATTGTTATTCTGTTTTTTCAAGGTGTGCTGATTTCATATTGTTCAAACACACGTTTTACAATCAATTTGTACAGTTAACACAATTATCACAGGGTCCTGAGGTGATGTACATTCCCAGCTTACGAAGATAACAGGATTAAGAGATTAAAGTAAGACAGGCATAAGAAATTATAAGAGTATTATTTGGGAAGTGATAAATGTCCATGAAATCTTCACAATTTATGTTCCTCTGCCACAGCTCCAGCTGGTCCCTCCGTTCAGGGTTCCTGACTTCCCGCAACACCCAGTCTCAGGTATTCTGCTATAGCAACACACAATGAGCTATGACATATGGGAATTCTGTTTTTAGTTTTTTGAGGAACCACCATTCTGTTTTCCACAGCAGCTATACCATTTTACAATCCCACCAACAGTGCACAGGTTCCAGTTTTCCCACAGCTGTGCCAACACTGGTTATTTTATGTTTCTTTGATAGTAGCCATCCTGATGGGTGTAAAGTGGTATCTCAGTGGGATTTTGATCTGTGTTTCCCTAATGATTAGTGATGGTGGGCATCTTTTTGTGTGCTTCTTGGCCATTTGTATGTTTTCTTTGGGAAAATGTCTATTAAAGTTGTCTATTCTTCAACTGAGTTGTTTGTTGTTGCTGAGTTGTAGGAGTCCCTTATATATTCTGGATATTAAGCTCTTGTCAGATACATAATTTGCAAGCATTTTCTTCCATGGATTCTCTTTTTACTCTCTTGAGAGTGTCCTTTGATGTACACAAGTTTTAATTTTGATGCAGTTCCATTTAATTTTTCTTTTGTTCCTTGTGCTTTTGGTGTCACGTTTCAGAAACCATCACCAAATCCAAGATCACAAAGACTTTTTCTGATGTCTTCCTCTGGGAGTTCTATAGCTTTAGCATGGTTTTGGTTCTATGGATCGTGCTTTGGTATTACATCTAAGAACTCCTTTCCCAGGTCACAAGGATTTTAGATATTTTCACCTAAACATTTTACAGTGTTATATTTTTTACACTTAGACCTATGACCCATTTACATCAATTTTTGTATAAAGCATGTGGTTTAAGTTGAGATTGCCTCTTTTTTTGGTATATGAATGTCCAATTGTTCCAGTGCCCTTCGTTGAAAAGACTATTCTTCTCTCTGTTGACTTGCTTTTGCACCTGTCAGAAGTCAGTTAGCCATATGTGTGTGGCCTACTGCTGGATCCTATTGTTCAAATGACCTGTGTGTATATCCCTTCACCCAAACTACACTGCTTATAGGAACGCTTGAAAGTGGGAGTATGATTTAACTTTATTTTTCTGTTTGAAAATTGTTTAGACTATTATGGTGTCTTTGCTTTTCCATATACATTTTAGAATCAGCTTGTCTATGTCTTGTCATAGCTTGTCCAGACCAAGAGACATCTGCGGCCAACCAGTGGGTAACTCACAGCCATTCAGTGGTACTTTGAATTCTGGTTGTATTAGTCCATTTTCACACTGCTGATAAAGACATACCCGAGACTGGGTAATTTATAAGGAAAAAGAGGTTTAACAGACTCACAGTTCCACATGGCTGGGGAGGCCTCATGATCCTGGCAGAAGGCGAAGACATGTCTTACATGGCGACAGGCAAGAGAGAAAATGAGAACCAAGCAAAAGTGGTTTCCCCTTTTTATAAAACCGTTAGATCTCGTGAGACTTATTCATTACCATGAGAACAGTATGGGAGGAACCGCCCCCGTGATTGAATCACCTCCCACCAGGTCCCTCCCACAACACATGGGAATGATGGGAGCTACAATTCAAGATGAGATTTGGGTGGGGACACAGCCAAACCATATCACTGGTCTTTCCTAATCCACCTGCTGCTATTTCCTGCTCAGAAACCTCAAGTATCTCCTCCATAAGTTGCATCCAGATTTTATAGCTGCATTCCACAGGAGAGGCAGGTGGAACTTGCTTACTCCATCTTACCTGGAATCGAAACCCTCTTGTTAATTTTTAATACTGTGATAATGGCATTGTAGTTATATTTTTAAAGCCCTTATCTTTTATTTATTTATTTATTTATTTTTTTTTTTTTTGAGTCGGAGTCTCGCTTTGTCTCCCAGGCTGGAGTGCAGTGGTGCGATCTCGACTCACTGCAAACTCCGCCTCCCAGGTTCACGCCATTCTCTTGACTCAGCCTCCTGAGTAGCTGGGACTACAGGCGCCCACCATCACGCCTAGCTAAATTTTTTTGTATTTTTAGTAGAGACGGGGTTTCACTGTGTTAGCCAGGATGGTCTCGATCTCCTGACCTTGTGATCTGCCCGCCGCAGCCTCCCAAAGTGCTGGGATTACAGGCGTGAGCCACTGCACCCGGCCTTAAAGCCCTTATCTTTTAGAGATGCAAACAGAAATATATATGGATTAAATAATTGTTTAATTATTTATTTATTTTTATTTTTTTTGAGACGGAGTCTCGCCCTGCTGCCCAGGCAGGAGTGCAGTAGCCTGATCGGCTCATTGCAATCTCCACCTCCAGGCACAAGCGATTCTCCTGCCTCAGCCTCCCAAGTAGCTGGGATTACAGGCACGTGCCACCACGCCCAGCTAATTTTCGTATTGTTAATAGAGATGGGGTTTCACTGTGCTGGGCTGGCTGGTCTTGAACTCCTGACCTCTAGTGATCCACCTGCCTTGGCCTCCCAAAGTACTAGGATTACAGGCATGAGCCACTGTGCCCGGCCTGGATTAAAGGATTTTTTTAAGCCACAATGAGAACTATTTTTTAAAAATATATCAGATTAGCAAGGATAAAAAAGTTTGGTAATGGAAAGGCAGCAGGAGGCGGTGGTGTGGACACCGCAGCCAGGCTTCCTGGGTTCCAACCCTAGCCCCTCACCTTCACAAACATGGCCTTGAGCTGCTGCTAGCCTCCCTCAGCTGTAACGCGGACAATCATAAACCCTTCTCCCAGGGTGTGGGGTGGACAAAATGAGTTGAAAGGTGGAAGCACTTACAACCTGCGAGTGAATCTGAGCTGTTTGTTACTTACCCCAGGGGTGGGGAGAAGGGTCAGAAGGGTGCAGCCCCCTGGAGGGCAGTCTCCTGTGTCAGCATTTTCAACACTTGTGCCTGCTGACTCAGCAACTCTCCTTCTAGGAATCTTTCCTCTATGCTCTCATAGGGGAGGCCACTTCAGGGTTCATGGTAACAGCAAAGGTCAGGAGACCCCTAAATATTCATCCACAGGGACACGTTCCATTATGGCTCAGTGCTAATTTGTTTAGAATAGAATCCTATGCAGATGTCTATCGTTCTGTTGTGGGAAGTTAGGTCTATGTTGTGGTGCAGAGGGAAGGGCACTGCCGGCTACCATTTGCATAAAAATAGAAGAATATACAGGTAGGTATGCCTGTCTCCCCATGCACAGACGCTCCACAAAGGCCCCGAGGGCCCAGCAGTGGTGCCCCTCGGAGAGGAGAGCTGCAGACAGGTAGTGTGCGATGTGCGAGGGCAACTCAGTTTTCACCGAGAATCTTCTCTTATTTTTTAACTATTACAACATCTACATATATTATCTTCTCAAAAGAAATTGAAAATAATAGTAAAAAGGAAATAATTCATACTACTCAAATTGATCTACAGATTCCATGCAATTCCTCTCAAAATTCCAATGACATTTTTCAACGAAATAGAAAAAAAAATCCTAAAATGTGTTTAGAATCACAGAAGAGCCCAGGCCTGCTGGCTCATGCCTGTAATCTCAGCACTTTCCTGATTAACTGGGAAGGTTTCTGGAGAAAACGAGTTGAATGGGCTTTCTCACCTCCGTGCCTTTCCTTCAGTCACAGTACAAGACCGATGGGAGGAAGTGGGGGGCCGAGGTGGGAGGATCAGCCACATAGGGAGACCCCATCCCTACAAAAAATGTAAAAATTAGTGCGGTGTGGGTGGCACCGTGGTACCAGCTGCTCAGGAGTCTGAGGTGGGAGGATTGCTTGAGCCTTGGAGGTTGCGGCTGCAGTGAGCTAGGATCGTGCCGCTGTACTTCAGCCCTAGCCACAGAGCAAGACCCTGTTTTAAACAAGCCAACCAACCAAAAAATGTGACACACACACACACACGAATATTATTCAGTCTTCAAAAAGAAGGAAATGATCCCGTCAATTGTGACAACATGGATGAACCTGGAGGACACTGTGCCCAGTGAAACAAGCCAGGCATCGACGGACAAATACTGCATTATTTCACTTATTACGGAAAGCAAAAAAGGTGAACTCATAGCAACAGAGAACAGAGGAGTAGTTACCAGGCCCTGGGAGGTAGGATAAATAGGGAAATGTTGGTAGAAGGGTACAAACTGTCAGCTATAAGATGAATACAGCATGGTGACTATAGTTAATAATCATGTCTCGTACACTTGATATTGGCTAAGAGAGTAGATCTTGTATCCTAACCACACACACACACACACACACACACACACACACACACACAAACTATGTGAGGTGATGAACATGTTAGCTCAATTGTGGTAATCATTTTAAAGTATGTATGTACATCAAATCATCATGTTGCATGCCCTAAGTATATACAGTTTTAAATTTTGAATTGTACCCGAATAAAGCTGGAAAAAAATAAAAATTAACTGGGAAATGTTTCTGGAGGAAACGCGTTGAGTGGGGCTTTCTCACCTCAGAGCCTTGCCCTCAGTCACAGTTCAGGACTGTGGGAGGAAGTGGGGTGAGGCCCCTCCCTTCTTTTGATGTAACTTTTTTTTTGAGTCAGGGTCTTTCTCCATCATCCAGACTGGAGTGCAGTGGCACAATCACAGCTCACTGCAGCCTCGACCTCCTGGGTTCAAGTGATCCCCCCGCTCGGTCTTATAAGTAAATGGGACCACAGACAGCTGCCACCATGCCCAGTTAATTTGTAAATTTTGTGTAAAGACAGGGTCTCCTTATGTTGCCCAGGTTGGTCTCAAACTCCTGGGCTCAAGCAGTCCTCTTACCTTGATCTCCCCAAGTGCTGGGATCATAGGCCTGAGCCACCATACCAGGTCTTTTTATTTTATTTTATTTTATTTTGTGGGCTCAAGCAATCCTCCCACCTCAGCCGCCTAAGTAGCTGGGACTACAGGCATACCCCATGTCTGGCTAATTTTAAAATTTTTTTGTAGAGACTGGGTCTTGCTATGTTGCCCAGGGCTGGTCTTTAACCCCTGGCCTCAAGCAGTCCTCCCACGTCAGCCTCCTGAGTAGCCAGGATTACAGGTGTGAGCCACCATGTCCGGCAGGGGCCTTCTTCAGCAAGTTTTCTTCATTTTTTCATTGAATTATTACCCCCATATACTCCAAATAAATAGCCTCCACAAGCGTTCATCACTCTTATTTAGAAATAAAGAAATTTTAATTCAAAAAGGTTAAGTAACTTGCCCAAGGCCACATAGGGACGTGTGCCTGACGCTACCGCACACATCCGTCTTCCTGGGGGAAAGTGAGTATGTGGGAATAGGAGGCAGCAGTCTGGGGACTTGGATTTTAGCTCTACTCTACCGGGGAACGTGGAGCAACCAACCTCCGTGAGTTAAACTCAGAGTCCAGGCAGCTGTGGCTGAAGCCTCCCTTCTGCCTGAAGCCAGGAGGGGCTGCTGGAGGCTCAGATGTGCTGCTTTTCCCTAGGGAGGGTTTATGTCCTGAGTAAGTGCAGCTACCTGTGGTTTTTCACTCACTCCACGTGAACACATCCTAGATTGTCCCATGGCTCAATGGCACTCTTTGTTTATAGAAATTCTTCTTTCTGCCGGGCACAGTGGCTCACGCCTATAATCCCAACACTTTGGGAGGCTGAGGTGGGCGGATCACGAGATCAGGAGTTCGAGACCAGCCTGACCAACATGGTGAAACCCCATCTCTATTAAAAATACAAAAACTAGCCGGGCGTGGTGGCGCATGCCTGTAGTCCTAGCTACTCAGGAGGCTGAGGCAAGAGACTTGCTTGAACCTGGGAGGTGGAGGTTGCAGTGAGCCGAGATTGTGCCATTGCACTCCAGACTGGGTGACAGAGCGAAACTCTGTCTCAAAAAATAAAAAAGTAATTCTTCTTTCTGTTTCATTTTGGATATTTCTATCACTATATTTTCAAATTATCTAAACTTTTTAAAAAAATTTTTTATTGAGATGGGGTCTCATTATGTTGCCCAGGTTGGTCTCAAACTCCTGGCCTCAAATGCTCCTCCCGCCTTGGCCTCCCAGAGTGCTGGGATTACAGGCGAGAGCCACACTCACCAGGCTCTTCCTCTGCAGTGTCTTGTCTGCTGTGAATCCCGTCCTGTGTGTCTTTCATATCACACATTGTAGTTTCAACTCTAGAAAATTACTTTCGGGCATTTTTATAAGGCCCATGTTTCTACTTTTCTCATATGTAAAATACAGTTATAATAACTTTTAATATACTTGTCTGTTAATTCTAACATTCGGGTTAACTACGAGTTGTTTCTGATTGGTTGATTTTTCTCCTCAAGGCTAATATATATATATTTTGAGATGGAGTCTCGCTCTGTTGCCAGGATGGAGTGCAGTGCCACGATCTTGGCTCACTGCAAGCTCCGCCTACCGGGTTCAAGAGATTCTCCTGCCTCAGCCCCTCAAGTAGCTGGGACTACAGGCACGCGCCACCACGCCCAGCTAATTTTTATATTTTTAGTAGAGACGAGGTTTCACCATGTTGGCCAGGATTGTCTCAATCTCTTGACCTCGTGATCCGCCTGCCTTGGCCTCCCAAAGTGCTGGGGTTACAGGCGTGAGCCACCGCGCCCGACCAAGGCTAACATTTTCCTGTTGTTTGCATGCCTGGTAACTTTCCATGAGATTGTCACTGTCATGTAATGTACTCGTTTGGGTGCTGCATATTTTTGTATTCCTGTAAATATTCCTGAGCTTTGTTCTTTGATGCAATTAAGGTACTTGGAAATGGTTGGATGTTTTCAGGTCTTGGTCTAAGACTTGTTATGCAGGAACAGGGTAGTTTTCAGTTGGTGGGTAATTGTTCCTTTAGGGTGCTAGGTAAAATACAGAACACACAGTGGAATTTTAATTTCAGATAAACAACAATGTTGTAATATAAATATTAATATATCCCATGCATTTTTTTTTTGAGACAGGGTCTTGCTCTACTCCCCAGGCTGCAGTAGAGCAAGCTCATGGCTCACTGCTGCCTCTACCTCCCAAGCTCAAGTGATCCTCTCACCTCAGCCTCCTGAGTAACTGGGACCACAGGCATGTACAACCACGCCCGGCTAATTTTCTTTTCTTTTTTTTTGAGACGGAGTCTCGCTGTTGCCCAGGCTGGAGTGCAGTGGGGTGATTTCGGCTCACTGCAGGCTCCATCCCCCAGGGTTCACACCATTCTCCTGCCTCAGCTTCCCGAGTAGCTGGGACTACAGGCGACCGCCACCACATCCAGCTAATTTTTTGTATTTTTAGTAGAGACGGGGTTTCACCATGTTAGCCAGGATGGTCTCGATCTCCCGACCTCGTGATCCGCCTGCCTTGGCCTCCCAAAGTGCTGGGATTACAGGCAGGAGCCACCGCGCCCAGCCTAATTTTCTTAATTATTTGTAGAGACGAGATCTTGCTCTGTTGCCAGGCTGGTCTCACACTCCTGGGCTCAAGCTATCCTCCCACCTCAGCTTCCCAAAGTGCTGGGGTTAGAGGTGTGAGCCACCATGCCTGGCCCTGCCCATTTTTAAATTGGATTATTTATATTTTTATTATTGCATTGTAAGAACTTTTTAAAATATATATCTTGGATACAAGTCTCTTATCAGACAGATGACTTGCAGATACTTTCTCCCATTTGGTAGGTTGCCTTTTCACTTTCTTCATGGTGTCCTTGGAAGCATATAAGTTTTCAATTTGGTGAATTCAAATTAATCTGTTTTTAAATTTTGTCTCTTGTGCATTTGGTGTCATATCTAATAAGGTATTTTATAGTTTTAGCTCTTACATTCAAATTCATGATCCGTTTTTAGTTGATTGGATCTAACTTCATTCTTTTGCATGTGGATATCCAGTTGTGTGTGTGTGTGTGTGTTGGATGTGTGTGTTGGGGTTTGTGTGTTGGGGTGTGTGTGTTTGTGGTGTGTATGTTTGTGTGTTGGTGTGGGGTGTTGTGTGTATATTACTGTATGCGTGTTGGGTATGTGTGTTGTGTTGAGTATGTGTGTGTGTTGTGTGTGTGTGCGCTGAGGTGTCTATGTGGTGTGGGTATGTGTGTGTGTTGTGTGAATGTGTGTTGGGTGTGTGTGTTGGGCAGGTGTGTTTGTGTTAGGTGTGTGTGTGTTGGGTGTGTGTTGGGTGTGTGTATGGGGGTGTGTGTGTTGGGATGTGTGTTGGGTATGTGTGTTGGGCATGTGTTGGGTGTGTGTGTGTTGGGTGTGTGTATGGGGGTGTGTGTGTTTTGTGTGTTGGGCAGGTGTGTGTGTATTGGGGTGTATGTGTGTTGTGTATGTTTGTGTTGTGTTGGGTGTGTGTATATGTTGGGTGGGTGTGTATGTTGTGTATGTGTTAGGATGTGTGTTGGGTATATGTGTGTGTTGGGCGTGTGTGTTGTGTGTATTGGGTGTGTTGTGTTGGGTGTGTTGAGTGTGTATTGGGGGTGTGTATGTGTGTGTTGTGTGTTGGGTATGTGTATGTGTGTGTTGGGTGTGTGTTGTGTGTGTTGGGTGTGTGTGTTCAGTGTGTGTGTTGGGTGTGTGTGTGTTGGGTGTGTGTGTTGTGTGTGTTGGTGTGTGTGTTGGGTGTGTGTGTTCAATGTGTGTGTTGGGTGTGTGCGTGTGTTGGGTGTGTGTGTGTTGGGGTGTGCGTGTTGGGTGTGTGTGTGTTGGGGGTGTGTGTTGGGCGTGTGTGTTGTGTGTATTGGGTGTGTTGTGTTGGGTGTGTTGAGTGTATTGGGGTGTGTATGTGTGTGTTGTGTGTTGGGTATGTGTATGTGTGTGTTAGGTGTGTGTGGTGTGTGTTGGGTGTGTGTGTGTTCAGTGTGTGTGTTGGGTATGTGTGCATGTCTTGGGTATGTGTGCATGTCTTGGGTGTGTGTGTGTTCAGTGTGTGTGTTGGGTGTGTGTGTCTTGGGTGTGTGTGTGTTCAGTGTGTGTGTTGGGTGTGTGCATGTGTTGGGTGTGTGTGTTGGGGGTGTGTGTGTGTTGGGTGTGTTGAGTGTATATTGGGGTGTGTGTTGTGTGTTGGGTATGTGTGTGTTGGGTGTGTGTTCAGTGTGTGTGTTGAGTGTGTGTTCAGTGTGTGTGTTGGGTGTGTGTTCAGTGTGTGTGTTGGGTGTGTGTGTGTTGGGTGTGTGTTCAGTGTGTGTGTTGGGTGTGTGTGTGTCTTGGGTGTGTGTTCAGTGTGTGTGTTGGGTGTGTGTGTTGGGTGTGTTTGTGTTCAGTGTGTGTTGGGTGTGTGTGTATGTTGGGTGCGTGTGTGTTGGGTGTGTGTGTTGGTGTGTGTGTTGGGTGTGTGTGTGTTGGTTGTGTGTGTGGGAGTGTGTGTGTTGGGTGTGTGCGTTGGGGGGTGTGTGTGTGTTGGGCGTGTGTGTTGTGTGTATTGGGTGTGCTGTGTTGGGTTTGTTCAGTGTGTATTGGGGGTGTGTATGTGTGTGTTGTATGTTGGGTATGCGTATGTATGTGTTGGGTGTGCGTGTGTTCAGTGTGTGTGTTGGGTATATGTGCATGTGTTGGGTATGTGTGCGTGTCTTGGGTGTGTGTCTTGGGTGTGTGTGTTGTGTGTTGGTGTGTGTGTGTTGGGTGTGTGTGTTGGGTGTGTGTGTTGGGTGTGTGTGTTGGGTGTGTGTGTGGGGTGTGTGCGTGTGTTGGGTGTGTGTGTTGGGGTGTGTGTTGGGTGTGTTGAGTGTGTACTGGGGTGTGTGTGTTGTGTGTTGGGTATGTGTATGTGTGTGTTGGGTGTGTGTTGTGTGTGTTCAGTGTGTGTTAGGTGTGTGCGTGTTGGGTGTGTGCGTGTGTTGGGTGTGTGTGTTGGGGGGTGTGTGTTGGGTGCGTGTGTTGGTGTGTGGGGTGTGTGTGTTGGGGGTGTGTGTTCAGTGTGTGTGTTAGGTGTGTGCGTGTGTTGGGTGTGTGTGTTGGGGGTGTGTGTTGGGAGTGTGTGTTGGGTGTGTGTGTTGGGTGTGTGTTGGGGTGTGCGTATGTTGGGTGTGTGCTGAGGGTGTGTGCATGTGTTGGGTGTGTGTGTTGGTGTGTGTGTATTGGGTGTGTGTGTCGGGGGTGTGTGTTGGGGTGTATGTGTGTTGGGTGTGTGCGTGTGTTGGGTGTGTGCATGTGTTGGTGTGTGTTGGGTGCATGTGTTGGGTGCGTGTGTTGGGTGTGTGTGTTGGGGGTGTGTGTTGGGTGTGTGCGTGTGTTGGGTGTGTGTGTTGGGGGTGTGTGTTGGGTGTGTGCGTGTGTTGGGTGTGTGTTGGGGGTGTGTGTGTGTTGTGGGGGTGTGTGTGTTGGGTATGTGTGTGTTGGGGGTGTGTGTTGGGGTGTGCATGTGTTGGGGGTGTGTGCGTGTGTTGGGTGTGTGTGTTGGGTGTGTGCATGTGTTGGGTGTGTGTGTTGGGTGTGTGTGTGTTGGGTGTGTGTGTTGGGTGTGTGCGTGTGTTGGGTGCGTGTGTTGGGGGTGTGTGTGTGTTGTGGGGGTGCGTGTGTTGGGAGTGTGTGTGTGTGTGTGTGTGTGTTGTGGGGGTGTGGGCACAGAGCTTATCTGCCTTCCCTGGGCATGCTGCCCTCCAGGAGCTTGCACATGTTCGCGTATCTGCAAGATCCCAGCAGCATTTGTTGAAAAAAATTACTCTTCCCCTTTGTTCACTGGCTAGAACAGAGCTAAAACAAAATAATTAAAATAAAATAATTATTTCCCAACTGAATTATCTTGGCATACTTTTAAAAAATCAATTGATCACAAGTCCATTTCTGGTAATGAATTTGATTTCATTAATCTACGTATCTGTCTTTTTTTGTTTGTTTTTTGAGATGGAGTCTTACTCTGTCACCCAGGCTGGAGTGCAGTGGCACAATCTCAGCTCACTGCAACCTCCACCTCCCAGGTTCAAAAGATTCTCCTGCTTCAGCTTCTGGAGTAGCTGGGACTACAGGCACCCGCAACCAGGCCCAGATAATTTTTTTTTTTCCGAGATGTAGTCTCGCTCTGTCGCCCAGTCTGGAGTGCAATGACACAATCTCGGCTCACTGCAACCTTCGCCTCCTGGGTTCAAGCAATTCTCCTGTCTCAGCCTCCGGAGTAGCTGGGACTACAGGCACACGCCACCATGCCCGGCTAATTTTTGTATTTTTAGTAGAGACGGGGTTTCACCATATTGGTCAGGCTGGTCTCCTGACCTCAGGTGATCTGCCCACCTCGGCTTCCCAAAGTGCTGGGATTACAGGTGTGAGCCATGGTTCCTGGCCGTTTTGTAATTTTCATTTTACAAGTTTCACAAGTCTTTTTTTTTTTTTTGTGAGAGGGAGTCTCACTCTGTCGCCCAGGCTGGAGTTCAGTGGCGCTATCTCAGCTCACTGCAAGCTCTGCATCCTGGGTTCACGCCATTCTCCTGCCTCAGCCTCCTGAATAGCTGGGACTACAGGCGCACGCCACCACACCCGGCTAATTTTTTGTATTTTCAGTAGAGTCGGGGTTTCACCGCGTTAGCCAGGATGGTCTCAATCTCCTGACCTCGTGATCTGCCCACCTTGGCCTCCCAAAGTGCTGGGATTACAGGCGTGAGCCACTGCGCCCGGACCACAAGTCTTCGTTAAATGTATCCCTAAGAAGCATTTTATTCTTTTTGGTGCTATTGTAAATGGACTTTTCCTTTTTTTCTCTTTTTTTGAGACAGGACCTCACTCTGTTGCCCACGCTGGAGTGCAGTGGCACAATCTCCGCTCACTGCAGCCTTTTGACCTCCCAGGCTCAGATGACTCTCCCCAGCCTCCCAGGTGGCTGGGACTATAGGCATATGCACCACCATGCCTGGCTAATTTTTGTATTTTTTGTAGAGATGGGGTTTTGCCATGCTGCCCAGGCCGATCTCAAACTCTTGATCAAGCTCAAGGCATCTGCCCAGATATTACTGCACCATTTTCTTGCTCCTATATTTCCTGATGAAATGTCTGCCATCAGTTTGATTATTGTTCTTTCATAGATAGTCTGTTTTCCTCTCTGGTTAAATAATATTCTCTTTAGCCTTGATATTGTATAGTTACACTATGTTGCGTTTGGATGTGGATTTGTCTTTATTTATGCTACTGGTACATGGATGGCACTGTCAATGTGAGGCTCTGTGTCTTTCTTCATTTCTGGAAAGTCTCGGCACATTTTCAAATACAATGAAAAATCACAAAACATGGATGGTGCAGAAAGAAGTAATGGTTTACAAGTTGTACTCACTTTTTTTTTTTTTTTGAGACAGTCTTGCTCTTTCACCCGGGCTGGAGTGCAGTGGCACAATCTTGGCTCACTGCAACCTCCGCCTCCCGAGTTCAAGTGACTCTTGTGCCTCAGCCTCCTGAGTAGCTCACATTACAGATGTGTGCCACCATACCCAGCTAATTTTTTGTATTTTTAGTAGAGATGGGGTTTCACTATGTTGGTCAGGCTGGTTTCAAACTCCTGACCTCAAATGATCTGCCCGCCTCGGCCTCTGTGTTGGAATTACACGCATGAGCCACCTTGCCCTGCTGTACTCACTCTTAATTATTATGCGGTATGTATGTAAACGTACCATAGACTTGGAGTTTTAAAACATTCCTTACCCACCGAAGTGTCCTATGCTCTCTTCTCTCGCACCATAAAAACCTTACCTTTTGTGACCAGGCAGCAGTTCATATTGTTGTCTTTACACTCAGTGGCTTAAAACTAAAAGTGATTCTGACATTTTCTGAACTAAGACTTAAGTGCAGCTTCCCTTTCTCTTCTCCTACTTCTAGATGCCATTTTTCTATCTTCTTCCTTACTTCTACATGGTTAAAGTGGAAAATCTTCACATTCTATATAGAATAATTGTAAATGTTAAAAATCAACATATGGGAACTACATTATTAAGCCTAAGACATTACTGCTGAGCTTGTGACAGCTATAATTCCCTCATCTTTGTCTTTTCCAAAGATGGCCTCAACATTACCTCCCTCCTCTGCTTGTCTCACAATGTGAGTTAGACGCTTTCCCCCCTTAAATCTGGGTGGGCTATGACGATGGTAGAAGTGGTGCTAACCAACTGCCAGGTCACTACGAAGCCACGCACTGTCACCTTTTCCTTCCGGAATGCTAGCCTTTGGAGTCTCCTGCTACAGACTCATTTGTGTCTCTTCTACTCCAAAGTTCATATGCTGAAGCCCTAACCTTCAATGTATTTGGAGATACAGCTTACAAGGAGTTAATGCAAGTTAAATGAGTTCATAAGGGTGGATCCCTGATCCAACAGGATCGGCGCCCTCATGAAAAGAGACACCAGAGAACTCTCTGTCTGCCGTGTGAGGACAGTGAGAAGGCAGCCATTTGCAAGCCAGGAAGAGGGCCTCACCAGGAACTGAATCAGCCAGCATCTTAATCTCAGACTTCCTAGCCTCCAAAACTGTCAGAACTAAATGTCTATTGTCAAAGTCATAGGCTGGTATTTTGTTATAGCAGCCTGAGCAGACTAATACAACCTCCTCATCCCCTCTTCTGCCTACCATGCTGTGAGAAAGCTCTAGAAGCCAGTGAGAAGAATGGAGGCCCCTGGCCCACAGCCCTGGATGAGCTCCAGCCTTCAACCAGTACAGACCACGTGGCCACACAAGCGAGTTTTCTTCAACTTGGATCCTCCAGCCCCAGTCAGGCTGCCCCAGCTGGCACCATGTGAAGCAGAAAAGAGGTGCCCCATCAAGACCTGTCCAAATTGCAGATTCTTGAGCAAAACAAGAACAAAACTCTAGCCGCTGAGTTTTGGAGTTGTCATGCAGCAACAGACACCTGATATATTTGCTTGTAAACTTTTTGCTTTCCAAAGTTGTGCAAATCTGAAAATGTCTTTAATACATTATTATACTTGATAACCAATTCTGTGTTGACAACTGTTTCACCTCTAAATTTTGAATGTATTTCTCCACTATCTTCTGGCATCCCATGTTGCTGATGAGAAGTGATGCCCTCTGATTCTTCATCCCTTGAAGGAATTTTTTTTTTGAGGCAGAGTCTCGCTTTGTTGCCCAGGCTGGAGTGCAGTGGCACGATCTCGGCTCACTGCAAGCTCTGCCTCCCAGGTTCACGCCATTCTCCTGCCTCAGCCTCCTGAGTAGCTGGGACTACAGGTGCCCGCCACCATGCCCAGCTAATTTTTTTTTATTTTTAGTAGAGACGGGGTTTCACTGTGTTAGCCAGGAAGGTCTTGATCTCCTGACCTCGTGATCCGCCCGCCTTGGCCTCCCAAAGTGCTGGGATTACAGGCATGAGCCACCGCGCCCGGCCCATCCCTTGAAGGAATTCTATATTTTCCTCTTGGAAACTTTTAGGGTCTTCTGCTGATCCTTGCTCTCTTGGTTTTTCATACCAATGTGTCTTGGTTTGGTCCTCTGCTATTCACCCTGGGGGGAGCTCAGTGCCTCCTTTTACCCAGAGATCAAAATCCTTGAACTCTGGGAAATGAAAGATTTCTTGGCCGGGCACCGTGGCTCACACCTGTAATCCTAGCACTTTGGGAGGACAAGGCCTGTGGATCATGAGGTCAAGAGATCAAGACCATCCTGGCCAACATGGTGAAACCCCGTCTCTACTAAAAATACAAAAATTAGCTGGGTGTGGTGGCGCATGCCTGTAATCCCAGCTACTCGGGAGGCTGAGGCAGGAGAATTGCTTGAACCTGGGAGAGAGTGGTTGCAATGAGCTGAGATCACGCCACTGCACTCCAGCCTGGTGACAGAGCAAGACTCACCCTGTCTCAAAAAAAAAGAAAAAAAAAAATTTTGCACTTTCTTCCTCTCTGGAATTCCCATTAGTTTGGTACTGGACTTGAACTTCTAAGCTTATCTTATTTCCTGAGTTCCTTAATTTTATCTTCCAACTAAACTTTTCTTTTCTCTTCTTGGAGACAGGGTCTCACTCTGTTGCCCAGATTGGAGTGCAGTGGTATGATCGCAGCTCACTGCAGCCTCCACTTCCCTGAGTTCAAGCAATCCTCCCACCTCAGCCTCCCAACTAGCCAGGACCATAGGTGCACACTACCACATCCAGCTAATTTTTTTGTATTTTTTGTATACATAGTACTTTGCCATGTTGCCCAGGCTGGTCTCAAACTCCTGGACTCAGGTGATTCTCCCACCTTGACCTCCCAACATGCTGAGATTATAAACTTTCTTTTTCTTTTCTTTTCTTTTTTTTTTTTTTTTTTTGAGACAAAGTCTTGCTCTGTCACCCAGGCTGGAGTGCAATGGCATGATCTCAGCTTACTGCAACCTCCACTTCCCAGGTTCAAGCAATTCTCCTGCGTCAGCCTCCCAAGTAGCTGGGACTATAGGCATGTGCCACCATGCTCAGCTAATTTTTGTATTTTTAGTAGAGACGGAGTTTCACCATGTTGGCCAGGCTGGTCTCAAACTCCTGACCTCACGTGATCCACCAGCCTGAGCCTTCCAAAGTGCTGGGATTACAGGCGTGAGCCACCACACCCAGCCTAAACTTTACTTTTCTTAAAACATGTTACCAATGTCTTTGGTTCTGTGGGTTCACTGAGCCCAGCTGAGTGGCTCCTCATAGAGTTGTGGTGAGAGGACCTAGGGGTGGTGCTGTCTGAAGGCTCACCTAGGCTGGAATTCCATTTCCATTCATGTGTCTGACATTGCGGTGGCCACACAGCTCAGGACTGGCTGTGCATCTGCCTTTGTGTGTCTTTTCCACATGAGTTTCTGGGTAGATTTCTTAGGCTGACTTCTCCAAAAGTAAGAATCCAAGAGCCTGCGGTAATTTTAATCTATTGTAATTTTATCTCCTGACAGCCTTTTCTTGGGCCATTTCTTGAAGCATTCTGTGTTTGTTCTAGGAATGTTCTAACGAGGTTCCGGAATGCTCTTCATTTCTCTGTGTTTCTATTTCTCCTCAGGTCATCTTTCTAATTTACATTGGTCTCTGTTGTTCATGTTGAAAGTCTTCCCAAATACCCAATATCCTTAGCAGTCTTTGAAGGGCGACAGGGTAGTCAGAGACAACACCGGTGGCAGCCAAGAGATCTTTATTGGAGAGGTAGAGGTCAGGTCGCGTGGGGGAGAGAGAGAGAGAGCTGCTGGGGCTGAGTATTTATGTCCTTTAGAGTGATGCGGTGATTGGTGATTGGTCAGAAGGCGGGACCTCGGGGCTAGCAGGAGGTGTTTCCTTTGATTGGGTGCTTATTTGGCAGGCTGTGCTTGGCGGGTTTAGGGGGCGCCAAGTGGAGGGGGAAGAACCCAGAACCGATGCCTAAGATGGCGTCTTTGATTTATCCAACATTCCTCCCTTTTTATTGGTTTAAAATGGAAAGTGGGCATCGTCATCTATCTGGCTGCTTCCTGCTGAGAAGGGGCATTGTGAGGGGGAAAGTGGAAGGGAGTTTGGCTTGGGAGGGTTGGGGTATAGTAGGAGTATGATTCTGCCTTGTAGGTAGAGGTTGATGAGTGCGGTGAGCCACCTTAGAGGTAAGGTTGGATCATCGATGAGCCAGCTGTCGGTGTGGAGATTGGTTAGGAACTGATGGAACGGGTTAGTGTCCATCTTTAATAGCCTGGGGGTGGGCTATGGAGCTGTAGGAAAATAAAATGACAGTTTAATTTAGGGTGTGGGTTGTAGGAGGCTTTACGCAGACATACCCTTGTAGATGCAACTTGTGAAGGCGAGCTGTTGATGGGGTGTCAGCACTCTATGAGGTTTTCTCTAGAGCCAGTTGTGTCTTCACACGTTGCTAGAAGTTGGTAGTTTCTAAGGAGAAGCTGGTTAAACATTTGGTTAAATATTGAACCTAGTAAGGCAAGGGAGTAGAGCACAGAACGCTAGGGCCCCCAGTAATGGGCCTATGAAGGAAAGAAGCCAAGCCATGAGAGGGGGTTTGAGAGTGTCCCAGAGGGAGGAACATGCATGGTGGTGGGACTTTAGGCTTCTGGAATGGGCGGAAGGGGTGGCACTTTGGAAATGCGGAGTTTGAGAGGGCTGTGAGGTATGGGTGTGCAAGTGTATTTTATGGAATGTGAGGAGGCGGCTAGAATTCTTGTTTGATCCGGGTTCGTGGCTGGTTTTAACCTGGAAATGTGAAGCCGAGGAGTTAGACGCCCTGGTGATTCTTGGAGCTTAGCGGCAGTAGGGGTGCAAAGCACAATTTGGAGGGGCCCTTTCCACTTTGGGGTTAGTGGGGCTACTTGTGTGTGGCTTGGTAGAGAGTAGAAAACCCATTCTCCTGGCTTGAGGGGAAATGGAGGTTGTGGGTTGGTGGCATTGGGAAGGAGGCAGTCTTGCCTTTTCCATAGCTCACCACGGATGAAGGACAGGAGGGGGTAGCTGATGCCTGCTGGGACTATTTTTGAAGTGGGCTCAATGCCAGGTGGGAGTGCTGGGCGACCGTACATGATTTCAAAAGAGGACATAAGGGAAGGCTTTTTTGGCAGAACTCGGAGTCGGAACAAAGCTGTAGGCAATAGCTTAACCCAGTCTAGATGTAATTCTAAGGAGAGTTTGGTAAGGTCTCTTTGAGTGTGCGATTGGTTCGTTCAACTTTCCCTGAGGACTGGGGGTGATATGGGATATAGAAGTGCCAGGGGATATTAAGTGTAGTTGTTATGTCTTGTGAAATGTGGGAAGTGAATTCAGGGCCGTTGTCAGTTTGGAGAGAGGTTGGGATTCCGAATCTTGGGATAATTTCTGATAAAAGGATAGAGGCAACTGTGCTGGCTCTTTTGTTTGTGGTCAGGAATGCTTCAACCCACCCAGAAAAGGTATCTACGAGGACTAAGAGATAGCTAAGTTTTTTTTACGGGGGACATATGAGTGAAATCTAGTTGCCAATCGCTTCCCAGAATATGTCCTCTGGATTGGTGAGTTGGGAAAGGTCCTGGCCTTCGTGGGGTTTTGGGTTTGTACATTGACAAATGGAGCAGGTAGGTGTGAGCTGTTGGAGGAACTGTATATCTGAAGAATCGAGGGTGAAGAAGGAGCTTAGAAATGTTTTTAATGACTGGGGGCTTGTACGGAAGATAGAGTGGAGGTATGAAAAGAGGGTGTGCTTTGGGAGGTTAGGTGGCTGTGAGTGTTGTGGAGGGTCTTGTGTGTACTGTGAAGGGTTTGGAAGTCTGTTTGTTGTTATCATGATTGTGTGGGGCAGAGACGACAGCGCTGCCTGTTTTGCCTCTTGGTCAGCTTTATTATTGCCTTGCGTTATTGGGGACGAGTCGGCTTGGTGGGACTTGCAGTGGACTATTCCTATTTTGGTAGGAAGTAGAGAGGCTTGGAGAAGGCATGTGATGAAGGTAGCATTGGTGATAGATGTTCCTTTTGTTGTGAGTAGTCCTCTCTCTTTCCAAATAGCAGAGTGGGAGAGTAAGATGTGGAAAACATATTTGGAGTCTGTGTATAGTGTGAGCAAGGAGTCTGCTGCCAGTTGGAATGCTCGAGTGGCTGCAATGAGTTCAGCTTGTTGGTTGGTAGTTTGGGAGGGCAGGGGCTTCGCTTCCATGGTCTGGGTTAGGGAGACTATAGCATACCCTGCTAGGCGCTGTCCGTTTAATGAGAAGGAGCTACCATCGGTAAACCACGTGTGATCTGGGCTATCTAAAGGTCCTTCAGAGATGTGGCTTGGACACGGTAGGAGGGACTCTAAAGTCTCGATACACTTATGTAAAGGGGGGGTTTGTGAAAGAGGTAAGAGGGTGGTGGGATTGAGGGGCACACAGGATTGTAATGAAGCAGTAGGATCGTGTAGGAAAGAGACAAGTAGTGACAGGACACGGCGGGGGGGAGTGTTTGCATGCTCTAGTATGTTAGAAGGTCCTTTAGTTGGTGGGGGGAGGTGATGGTAACGTTGGCCCCAAATGTGAGTTTTTTAGACTCTACGACCAGCAAGTAGGCAGCCGCCAAGGCCCAGAGGCGAGGGGCCCACCCTCGCACAGTGGGGTCCAGTTGTTTGGACAAATATGCTACTGTAGTGAATGTGGGTCCTTGCATTTGTCCCAAGACTCCTAGGGCTAGGCCACGGTGCTCGTGGACGTATAAAACAAAAGGTTTTTCTAAATTTGGAAAGTGTAGAGCTGGAGCTCTTAACAGTGCTTGTTGAAGTGAGTGGAAAGGTCGTTGGGCTGCGGAGTCTATGGGCTTGGATGGGGCTCGAGACAGGTCGTAGAGGGGTTTTGCTAGGAGGGAGTAGTTAGGGATCCATGTTCTAAAGTAGCCTGCTAGTCCTAAGAATGAGAGGATTTCTTGTTTTGTTTTGGGGATGGGGAGGTTTTTGATGATGCTTTTGCGATCTAGTGTGATGGCCTTTGAGTCTTGAGAGAGAAGGACTCCTAGATAGGTGACTTGTGTTAATGAGAGTTGGACCTTTTGAGGGGATACTCGGTAGCCTTTGTCTGTGAGGAAATTGAGAAGGGAAGCAGTGTCGGCCTCGGAGACGGCTAGAGAAGGACTGCACAAAAGGAGATCATCTACATATTGCAGGAGGACGGATTGGGGAAGTCTCAGTGTTTATAGATCTGAAGCTAGGGTTTGGCCAAAAATGTGAGGGCTATCTCTGAACCCTTGGGGAAGAACAGTCCATGTCAGTTGTTGTGACTGTTTGGTATCTGGGTCAGTCCAGGTGAAAGCAAAGAGATCTTGTGATTGGGGGGAGGGAGAGGAATGGTGAAGAAAGCACCCTTGAGATTGACCACTGAGAAGTGTGTGGCGCTTGGCGGAATTGAGGACAAGAGAATATAGGGGTTGGGGACTAGGGCGTGAATGGGTTTAACGGCTTCATTAATGAGCCTGAGGTCCTGAACAAGGCGGAATGTGCCACTGGATTTTTTTACTGCAAGAATGGGGGTGTTGAATGGCAAGTGGGTTCGTCTAAGGAATGCCTTCCTGAGGAGATCAGAGATAACTGGTTGTAATCCCCTCAGACTAGAAGTGGGGAGAGGATATTGGGGTTGGCTGGGAAAGTGATGTGGATTTTTGAGGGAGATTTGTATGGGGGTGCATAGTGCTAACGAAGGGGTGGTAGTATCCCAAACTACAGGATTGACGCCTGTTGGGAGCGAAGGCAGAGGAGGAGCAGGAGCCTGCTATATGGAATCAGCAACTAGGGCAATGAGTGAGGTGGACTTTGGTGGGGGTGGCTGGATTAAAGGTGATAGAGGTTTTGAATTTAGAGAGGATATCCCTTCCTAGTAGGGGAAGGGGGCATTGGGGCATGACTAGGAACCGGTGAGAAAATATGTGCCCGGAGAAGGTGCAGGAGAGGGGAGGGGTGGCTCTCGGACATATGGTTTGGCCTCCAACCCCGACTATAGGAGATCTAAAAACGGAAGTGACACCCCAGAATTCCCTCAAAACCGAGAAGGTAGCTCCGGTGTCAAGGAGAAATGTGATGAGGTGTCCATCTACTGTTAATGAGACCCTGGGCTCCTGAGCAGTGATGATTTGTGTCAGGAGAGGAGTCCCAAGGCCCTGTCAGTCTTCGATGGCCAGACCTAGGAGGTTGGGTGTAGAGCTGGAGGCTGGCCCGGCTCCTCTTCGGGGGCCGGGGCAGTCTACGGCCCAGTGGCCAGACAGGTGGCCTTTGGGGCGTGGCTTGTTGGGGTGCCTGGGATTTGGGCACTGCCGGGCCCAATGTCCCTCCTTTCCACATTTAAAGCAGGGCCCAGGGGGCTCGTGTGTGGGCCGATGACCAGATGACACCTTGTGGCTGTGTGATTTTATTATGGGCTGAGAAGGGGCCTGGAGGGCCTGTGCTAATAATTGGTATTTTTGTTTTCTTGCCTTCTCGTCCCGGTTATGATAAACCTTGAACACCGTTGCTAGTATCTCGGATTGGGTAGTGAAGGGGCCTCTGTCTACCTTTTTTAATTTGTTTTGGATATCAGGGAAGCTTTGGGTGAAGAAGTGGGACATGAGGAGTTGTCTACCGTCAGGGGTTTCGGGATCTATAGTGGTATATTATTGAAGTGCCTTTGTAAGGCGGTCAAGAAAGTAGAGGGGTTTTCATGTTTGTCCTGTATTATTTCATGAAGTTTTTCAAAATTGACTGCCTTCTGAGCTGCTTTACGCAGTCCAGCTATTAGGCAAGTGGCAAAATAGTCTTGGGCTGCTGTGCTGTTTTGTGTGTTATAGTCCCAGTTGGGCTCCTGTTCTGGTACCGCCTGCGCCCCCAGTGGCAGGGCTGGGGCTGTTTGGTGGACCTCATCTGCATGAGCGCGAGCATGTTCCCAAAGTCGCCTACGCTCTTCAGGAAGAAGGGTGTTAGAAAGGACTGTGTAGATGTCATGGAAGGTGAGGCTATAAGCTTGGCAAAGGTACTGAAATTCTGTGATGATGAAGAAGAGTTAGAGGTGTAAGAACCTAAACGTTTTTCGATTTGAGATAGGTCAGCTATGGAGAAAGGGATGTGGATGCGAACGATGCCCTCTGCCCCGGCCACTTCTCTGATGGGGGCGAGAACAGGGTGGGAAGATTTTGAGCGAGTAATGGGAGGGCTAAATGACGAGGAGTGGGCAGTGAGGAGGGTGAGGAGGCGGAAGTGGGGGGAGGGGAAGCTGTTGGGTGTTGGGGTTGGGCGGCAGCCGGAAGACGAGGCGGAGGGTGGTGGTATGGGGGGGGCTTGTCGGCTGGGTCGAAGTCGGGGGCAGAGGGAGGGGTTGGCAGTTTAAGAGTGGCAAGGAGCTGTTGGGGTTCGCAAGGGAGGCAGAGGTTAGGTCTGTCCCGTAGGAGCAAGAAGCCGTGAATATATGGGATCTCTACCCATTTTCCTGTTCGCACGCAATAGTTGTAGAGATCCCGAAGAAGATCAGGATTGAGAGAGCCATAAGGAGGCCATTTGTTTTGGTTGTCTAGGGGATAGGTGGGCCAATCTTGAGTGCAAAATTTAATTAGGTGTTTTGGTTTGATGTCTGAGGCGAGGCCAAGGGCCGACAAATTATTTAAGAGACATTGTAGGGGGGAGTCAGCTGGCAGGGATGCAGAGCCTCCCATAATGAGAGGAAGGAATAGACGGCGACGAGCTGGGCAGGGCGCCCCCTAATAGCCGCTTGCCGTGGAGTGAGTCAGAGCCTCCGGATCAATCGTCACCGAAACAGGACTGAGGAGCCTCTGAGAGGCAGGAGGCCATGGGTCACCTGGTACCAGGATTTTAACGAGCGAAGGAGAGGGGCCCAGGCCGGAGATGCGAGGAGGAGAGGGAGAAAACTCCGTTCCCTGCAGGCCGAGGCGGAAGTGAATGATGGGGGCCTACCACTCCCGTAAGGGCGTCGGGCAAAATGTGTCCGTCACGGGAGTGGCTAGGGTCTGGCGATTTGCCCGAGGGGAAAACTTACCAAGATGAGGCCGGTGGTGGGCGAAGAGCTCAGCGAACAGGAAAATGGGTGGAGGCTGGCCGGAGGTCTATACTGAGCCTGGGAAGGGGAATCCCGATCTGAGTCACGGCACCAAAATGAAGGGTGACAGGCTAGTCAGAGACAACACCAGTGGCAGCCAAGAGATCTTTATTGGAGAGGTAGAGGTCAGGTCGCGCACGGGAGAGAGAGAGCTGCTGGGGCTGAGTATTTATGTCCTTTAGGGTGATGTGGTGATTGGTGATTGGTCAGAAGGCGGGACCTCGGGGCTAGCAGGAGGTGTTTCCTTTGACTGGGTGCTTATTTGGCGGGCTGTGCTTGGTGGGTTTAGGGGGCGCCAAGTGGAGGGGGAAGAACCCGGAACCGATGCCTCAGATGGCGTCTTTGATTTATCCAGCAGTCTTAAAGAGACTAAGACTGAGGTGTTAGGAAGCTCATAAGGAGTTTGCATTCAAAAGCAGGACTTGTCAAGTGCTGGGCTTTGCTGTAGAAAGACTGGGTGGGAAGCCCACTGTCAGGCCAGCCTAAATCCCACTTTACAGGCATGTCTTTTTCTGGAGTATTTCTGGAATACCTCCACATTATTTATGCTAGGAAACCCTGCTGCTGTATGATTTGTGTGTGTTTGAGGGGATGGAGGGAGGAGGAGTGGGAAGCTGTTGACTCATGCACATACCTGTCTCCATGGTGTCTCTGCTGTCATCCTCCTCTCCCCCAGCTCCAGCCCCTCACCTTTTTAAGGCTCTGTATCCAATGGAGGGGGCTCAAGTGAAGGCTTCTTCCCCCCGTTTCACTGTCAACAAGCTTTACCTCTGGACATTTGTGACACTCACCTGCTGGGAGCCGACTCCTTTCTCTGAACAGTTTCAGGGTTTAGCCTCCCTTCCTGAGCCCCTTTTGACAAGTTATCAGGTCCCTGGTAGGGAAAGAAGAACAAGCTCAAGCGCCCAATCTCTTATCTTAATCAGAAGGGGAACCCAGTTCTAATCCAGATGCTGCTATGCTGCCCTCTTTCTGGGTTTCATTTCCTTGTCTGTCAAACCAGAGGGTGGCTCGGGCAACTCACACCTGACCCAGGTTGACACAAAGTCCAACTCCAGCTTCTCTCCACTCCTACCTGAATCCCCAGCAGCATACAAACAGGACTCAGGAGACCTGGGTTCAATCCTGTCTTTGCCATATTCTGGTTGTGGCCTTGGGCACGTCCCTTTACCTCTTAGTTATCCCTTGCCTGCTTCAGAGGGCTGTTGCAGTCACCAAGTGACTGGACCCGAGGGTAAGCTGCCCAGGGGGCTCAATTGTGAGTGTTCCCTCCTCCTACCCAAGGTCAGCCTTGTCAATAATAAACACAGTGACTCTCTGAGCACCTGCCAAGGGCCAGGCCCGCCACATATGGTGTCATTCTCACCATCTACAAGAAAGTTACTATTAGCTCCACATTCCTAAGGAAGAAAGTGAGTGCCCAGAGAAAAAACTAAAATTTCTTGGAGGTGAAAAATAGAGACCAGGCTCAGTGGCTCACGCCTGTACTTTGGAAGCACTTTGGAAGGCTGAGGCGGAAGGATCACTTGAGCTCAGGAGTTTGAGAACAGCCTGGACAGCATGGTGAGACCCCGTCTCTACAAAAATTAGCTGGGTGTGGTGACATGTGCCTGTGGACCCAGCTACATGGGGAGCTGAGGTGGGAGGACTGCTTGAGCCTGGGAGGTCGAGGCTGCAGTAAGCCAAAATTGCCCCACTGCACTCCAGCCTGGGTGGCAGAGTAAGACCTTACCTGGAAAAAAAAAAAGAAAGAAAAAGAGTCACTGAAAAGAAAATTTTTATATGAAAGATGAAAGATAAAACTGAAGAATAAGGCCGAGCGCGGTGGCTCATGCCTGTAATCCCAGCACTTTGGGAGGCGGAGGTGGGCGGATCACAAGGTCAGGAGTTTGAGACTAGCCTGACCAACATGACCAACATGGTGAAACCCCGTCTCTACTAAAAATACAAAAATTAGCCGGGGGTGGTGGCGCATGCCTATAATCCCAGCTACTCAGGAGGCTGAGGCAGGAGAATTGCTTGAACCTGGGAGGCAGAGGTTACAGTGAGCCAAGATCGCACCACTGCACTCCAGCCTGGGTGACAGAGCGAGACTCCATCTCAAAACAAACACACAAACAAAAACCCCGAAGAATAATAGAAGTATACAACAACAAAAAAGAAATGGAAAATAAGAGAAACGGGATGAAGGGCCTGGAAGGTCAATGCAGGAAAAGACATGGTGATGATCAAGTTCAGACGGCAGCTTAGCAAGACAGCAACCAGGAGCAAAGTATTAACAATTGGCCACAAACAGACAAAGGCTGAAAAACTCTTCTAAGCACTTTTTTTTTTTTTTTTTTTGAGGTGGAGCCTCGCTCGGTCTCCCAGGCTGGAGTGCAGTGGCACGATCTTGGCTCACAGCAACCTCCAACTCCCAGGTTCAAGCAATTCTCCTGCCTCAGCCACCCTAGTAGCTGGGACTACAGGCACACACTACCATGCCTGGCTAATTTTTGTATTTTTAGTAGAGATGAAGTTTCACCATGTTGGCTAGGCTGGCCCCGAACTCCTAACCTCAAGTGATATGCCTGCCTCAGCCTCCCAAAGTGCTGGGATTACAGGTGTGAGCCACTGCTCCTGGCCTCTTCTAAGCACTTTGGAAAAGTGCAGCGATTACTGACCACACGAAGGCCAGAGATGCAGCAGGCATCTATTTACATGCATTAAATACATATATTATCTTCATGCATTTACACATTCCTTCAACAAACATTACTGAGCGCCTGCCGTGGGCTGGCATGGTCCTGGGCACAGCTCTGCTTGTGGAAAGCCCACTTTCTCCTGGGGAGTCAAAGTACAAACAAAGCCAAGTCAGTATGTAAAGAAGCAGGGGTGATGAGAGATGGGGACCCAGCGTTCAAGGGGCTGTCCTGGATGCATGACAGGGAAGCATAGCTTCTTAAAGGACTCGGCAACGCACCATGAGAAAACACGCACCAGGGAGCAGAGAGAAACGCCAGAACCCTCTTGAAGAAGGAGGGATGTGAGGAGGTCAGGATAGTCACCTGTGCTGAGCCATCATGGAGACTGAGGGCCTGCAAGGGTGGACACAGAATGGAGGAGGGACAAATCTTCCTCAGCGGACAGGTGGGGATCCCTGCGGTGCACTAGGGGAATGCACACAGGGGGCACTATGACCTGGCGGCCCACGGGGCAGGGGGGCGCACCAGGTAGCCTTCGGCTCTGCAAGTCCCTCCCTGACCCTGGGGAGTGCCATGACGGCTTCCAGCAGCAGTCACTGTCCTGGGCGCGTCCCGCGCTCTAGCCCAGGTGGGTCCCACAACGGTGTGATCAAGGATGTCCTATGACCACCCCTTTACGGGTAAGGAAACTGAGGCAGGAGAGGCGAAGCAACTCGCCCAAGGAATGGGCTGTGCCGGTAGCTTCTCCAAGGCCTGGTGCGCCCTGGCCTGTGCACGTGATCCCAGGCGGGGTCTCAGTGCGAGCAGGGGCTTGGCGGTGTGGCCAAGGGGCTTATCTCCGTGCCGTGAGGACAAGGCTAGAAGCCTGGGCGGCCGCGGTGGATCCTCGTGGCGAGGCGGGGAGGGCGCCGGGCCTCACTGGCCGGCTCGGACCAGGGCTGCGCAGGGTAGAGCCCAAGGGAGAGGCCGCGCGGCCGCCGTAACGTCGGAGACGACGCCCGGCAGGCGCCAGCAAACGCAGAAGGCCTGCGAGGGCGAGGCAGGGAGGGCGCGACGCGACAACGACCACGTGCCCCGCCCGCCCAGCCGCGCGGCCTGCCGGGAGACGCAGTCCAAACCTTTCGGGAGCCGGACTCGGGGTCCCAGAGAGCCTCGCGGCGCGCATGCGAGCCCCGCCCCCTCCTGCGCGGCCTGCCGGGACTTGTAGTCCAACGCCAGCAGGCTTCCGGGCCCGGAGTGGGCGGTGGGACTCGGGGTCCCAGAGAGCCGTGCGCGGGCCGCGACGCCGAGCACCGCCCTCGCCGTCGCCTCCGGGCTTTCTCCGGTCGCTGCCGCCACCACCGTTGCTTCGCGGGCTGGGAGGCCCGGGGTCCCCGGGCGGACAGAAGCTGCGGGTGGGAGCCTTCGCGGGCGCTGCAGAGCGGGCCGGGGGAGGCCGGGATGGAGCCCCGTGGAGGTGGGCGCGCTGCCGGGCGGGTCGCTTGCGGCGATTGGGGAGGGGGTAGAGGGAGGGGCCCGGGGCGGGGCTCTGTGGCGGGGACACCCGGGCGGGGGCACCGGGAGGAAGCTGCCTCGGAAGAGGTGGGGGCGGGGACGGGAGGGGCGGCGAGCCCCCGGGAGCCTGGGCGTTAGGCCCGGGCGTGGCGGGGCCCCGGCGGCCTGGGGGTCTCCTGGGGCCACCCCTCCATGGATCCCGCAGTCCCGGAGCTCGGTCTCAGATGACTGAACTGGGCACCGAGCGCTCCTGCTGTCCCTCGCAGTGGACTGACGCCGCAGGGGCTAGCTAGCCGGCTCCGCGCCTCTCCGCGGGATCCAGACGCCTCCTGGGGCTGCCGGCGGAGGGTCTGAGGCGGCGCGGCCATGGCTCACCTCCGGGGATTTGCCAACCAGGTGAGGAGGGTGCAGGTCAGGGACACTAGCGGTCTCTCACCGAGGGGCGCCAGAGTCTCCTGGGGGTTCAGAGAGGAGCGCGCGTCGTGCGACCAGCGGAGCCGTCCTGAGGTGGGCGCAGGGCGGCCCCGGGGCTCTGCCGTGTGCCTGTGGCGTTTTGCGTGGCAGAAGCTCGCAGGCCTCTAGTAACCGAGCCCCTGGTGGCTCCGCCTGTGCGAGGGCGGTGGAGGTGCGTGAAGAGACACCGGCCCAGGGACAGGGCGCTGCCCCCAGCGCGGGGCGGGAACCTCATGTGAGCATCTGAAGGCAATGGAAGGTCAGGGGCCACACTGCGGCCTCAGCCTCGGCCACGGGTCATTCTGGCCGTGTTGGGCTGGGCAGGGGCTGTAGGGGAGACCCTGACGAGCGCCGAGGGGCTGAGATTGTGGAGAAGCAGATCTGAGTGGCCGGTGTGCAGGGAAAGCAGAGAACACGTGTGTGCTTTGGCCCAGGGGAGGGTGAAAAGGCTGCTCTGTGCAGAACCGGTTGCCCGAACGTGAGACCCATCTTTCTTCTTTAAAGAAGTCGTTTCCACTATGGAGCCACCTTTAAGTGTCTGGTGGAACAGCCTCGGAGGGAACCACTACAGCGAGCCCTTAGTGGTGCCAAAGGGCATGCCAGGGAAGGAGGGTGGGGACAGCCAACCTGGAGCCTGGGGACTTGCATTCTCTACCCCTCCCCACTTTTTTGACTCCGGCCGCTGGGTTTTCTTATATCTTAGGTGTTCGGTTTTGCTCTTCTTGATGCCTTGGTTCTGCCTAAGGTGTTGGAATCGCCGCTAAAATGTGTGGCCCTCGTTGTTCACTCCTATGTGCTGAATCCTTGAGAGTTGGGCGTGCAGTGGAACAGGAAGGGCGTCTGTTCGCATAGGGGCAGGAACTGGAGTCAGGGCTGCTTTGGAGGAAACCGGACCAGCCTGGAGACCCGGAACACCGTGTGTAGCTGTTGGGCCAGGCAGCCTGGACCTGCGTGGTCACAGATGGGCCTGGGGCTTGCTGACTGATGCCGAATTAAGCTAACAGACTTCTGATTTGCTTTTGGCATTCTGTATCTGGTAACTTACATGACTAAGGTGCTGGGAGAAGAATCTGCCACCAGTTTATTTTATTTTTATTTTTTTTAGACAGAGTTTCGCTTTTGTTGCCCAGGCTGGAGTGCAATGGTGCCATCTCCGCTCACTGCACCCTCTGCCTCCCAAGTACAAGCGATTCTTCTGTCTCGGCCTCCCAAGTAGCTCGGATTACAGGCATGCGCCACCATGCCCAGCTAATTTTGTATTTTTAGTAGAGACGGAGTTTCACCATGTTGGTCAGGCAGGTCTCAAACTCCTGACCTCAGGCGATCTGCTTGCCCTGGCCTCCCAAAGTGCTGGGATTACAGGCGTGAGCCACCGCGCTTGGCCAGTTTATTTTTAAGAACTGCAGAAATAACTCCTTTGGGTCACGGGATGAGAAATTGGAGCTCCGAGGTGCCTCGTAACTCTGTGCTGTTGGTTCTTGGTGCGATCAGGCCCAGGGAAGGGAGTGCGGGCACATTGGAGAAGGGATTCCAAAGGTAGGAAGCTCCTTTTGTCCTTTTAGGGTTCCCTTTGTCCCAGCCTGGATGATGAGAGACTTCATATAGTGTCAGAAAACCTGAGGGGCTGTGGTTTTCTCCTGAGATGGTTGCCAAGGTGTCCTGTGGACCTGTGGGGCAGCCCCTTTGTGGGAGAGTGGGGTGCATTCCCCCCATAGCCTGTGCTCCTGCCTTAGGCTTTTCCCCTCTACCTGGCCAGTTCCTGCCTGGCCTTGGAGGGCCCGAATGGCTGTGGGGTGCCAGAGCACTGTATCGTCACTCAGCTGCTGCCTGTCAGGTGGCAGCTGGGGATGTCTCAGCTATGTGTGCTGGGTCATTCCCCTTGTGTTGTGGGGCAACACTGACAGCAGACACATTGGCAAGTGGAGGCCCCAGCCTGGCAGCCCCAGGGCTAATGTGGAGAACAGGTGTCCACCGCCAGAGTCAGCTGAGTGGCCTGAGTGATCATCCAGGCCACAGCTGCTGCTACATCCAAAAGAGGATTCGCAGCCTCCAGGCCAGGGGCCCACTTACCCTTTCTTTTCCAGGTGGGGGTGGGGATGGCTTGCCTTGGCTTGGCCTGCGATGTCATTGTAGGGCCAGGATCACAGCCAAGAGGGTTCCTGTCACACAGTTTCTGCTTGGGCTGATGAGCCCTGGCTCTGGCTTAGGGGTCCACTGTGCTCCCCTGCTCTGAAGCAGTAGAGGTCTGAGTGCCTACCCAGCGGTTTCCCTTCCGGGGCTGCTGTGATGGAGCAGATTGAGCTCCAGGCCCTGTGTGGAGAGCAGCATGGCCTCAGCAGGGAGCAGGAAGTAGAGCAGAGCAGGAGGATGTGTCATCCATAGAGGCCTGAAGAGTGGGAAAGGGATCTCTGGGAGTCGGAGGGCTGGTGGTGCTGGGTAATGCTGCCAGGCCATGGCCCTGCTTTCGCCAGGCCGTCTCTTAGGCCACCTTAGACAGGAGTAGATGGGAGGACACAAGCTCAGGGCACCAACCAGACCTCCTGGAATCCCCAGGACTCCCTTGGGGTCTTTGCGGGTGCTTGGGCAGGGTTGGGTTGAGGCTGAGGCCAGGCCTACAGGCTAATGGCTTTGGTGGAGTAGCGTCCCGGGGCTCTGAGTAAGCGTTGATGGGCTGAGCAAACAGGGAGGATTTGACAAGGTGGCGATGGGCCTGCTGGAAGAGGAGCAGGCAGAAGAGGGGCTGCTTCTGCGGATCACCTGAGGTCAGGAGTTCGAGACCAGCCTGGCCAACATGATGAAACCCTGTCTCTACAAAAATACAAAAAAAAAAAAATAATAATAATGGGGCATGATGGCGTGTGCCTGTAAGCCCAGCTACTCGGGAGGCTGAGGTGGAAGAATCACTTTAACCTGGGAGGCGGAGGTTGCAGTGAGCCGAGATCACGCCACTGCACTCCAGCCTGGGCAACAGAGCGAGACTCTATCTCAAAAAAAAAAAAAGAAGAGGGGCTGCTTCTTAACCTTGTCCTGCACCTGGCATCCAGGACTGGGCTAGGAACGGGTGGTTCTCCACCAGAAATGGAGCAAACAGGAAGGAGGAAACGGAGATGATGCTCTCTATGGCAGGCGGGTGATACTTTAACACTGACTGCTTACCTATGACAGCCTGTGGGCTGATGAGCTTATGCTTTGACATGCACCTGTGGTCCCAGCTACTCAGAAGGCTGAGGAGACCAGCCTGGGCACACAGCAAGACCCTCCATCTCAAAAAAAGAAAAGATTGCATGTTCTGGGTTGACTTTCCTTTCAGATAGGGGCTGGTTCTGACCTCATCTGTGCCACCCACCCCCAACCTGGAGACAGCTGAGCACCTGTGACTTGTCAGCTTTGAATTTTTCCTGGCTTCTCTTTAGAACACATGGTCAGCAGCACTGGTGGGGCTGGGGGCAGACAGCTCACCTTGGCCAGCACGACTGGAGTGACCCCAGGCAGTACTCAGCTCTCTCTATTCTGCCGAGTTTCTTGACCTTGGCTTTGGGGACTCCTGGTAGCAGGTGGGCTCAAGGTACCCCCTGCCGTTTCCTCCATGGGTACTGGCTGCTGTACTGATGGGAGAATGAGAAAGGTCACTTTTGACTCGACCAGCTGTCTCAACTGGCCAGACCTTTGGGCTAAGCAAGGGTCTGTGTGTACACTGCAGCTGGCCTGCTCTAGCTGCTGCATGGAGGCCACCTGCACACCCCCATGCTCTGACAAGCCAGCCTTGCAGGGAAAGGTTAGGTGGCCTCTGGCCCTCCCCTAACTGCCTTTCCTTCCCCAGAGTTCCTGTCACCTCGGGGTCTGGCACTCAAAAAGGGATGTGCAGCAGCAAGTTTCAAGGTGTGGGCCTGTGTGCCGCCCCTTCCACCCTCCTGGTTAGAAACCCTGGGAGGTCAGCTAATTGGCAGTTTCACACGGAAATGTTGCCTCAGGCTGGTGCAATGTCCAGTTGGCTTCAACCAGCTCCTCTGCTGGGCTTAGGCCTGGGGTGGACCCAGCACACAAGTGTCCAGGGGGTGAGTGTGAGGGCTGTGTGTGGTGTACCCCATCCTTCTTGGAGGGCACGGTCTCCCCAGGCCCAGGAACGTGGAGGGCACCCCCACCCATGGACCCGTCCTGTCTTCAGTGTTTTTGTGGCATAATTAGTCGTTTTGCCTTTTTTTTTTTTTTTGAGACAGAGTCTTGCTCTGTCACCCAGGCTAGAGTGCAGTGGCACGATCTCCACCTCCTGGATTCATGCCATTCTCCTGCCTCAGCCTCCCGAGTAGCTGGTGCTGCAGGTGCCCACCACCACGCCCGGCTAATTTTTTGTATTTTTTAGGAGAGACGGGGTTTCACCGTGTTAGCCAGGATGGTCTCCATCTGCTGACCTCGTGATCTGCCCGCCTCGGCCTCCCAAAGTGTTGAGATTACAGGTGTGAGCCACCGCGCCCGGCCCGTTTTGCCTTTTTATGCTCTGCCACACTAAATTGGCATCAAGACCCTTGATGTTGTTGGGGGAGGGGCTGTGCGTGGTGGCTCACGCCTGTAATCCCAGCACTTTGGGAGGCTGAGGTGGGCAGATCACCTGAAGTCAGGAGTTCAAGACCAGCCTGGCCAACATGGTGAAACCTTACCTCTACTAAAAATACAAAAAATTAACTGGGGGTGGTGGTGCATGCCTGTAATTCCAGCTACTCGGGAGGCTGAAGCAGAAGAATCGCTTGAACTCAGGAGGCAGAGGTTGCAGTGAGCCAAGATTGCGCCACTACACTCCAGCCTGGGTGACAGAGCGAGCAGCCATCTCAAAAACATTTAAAAAAGGGTCGAGGCTTGAGTACACACCTCTGCTGGCTTCCCCTGGACTCTGGGCCTGGGCCACAGACCAAGCACCTTCCACACCAGTGGCTCAGAAGCTTTCAGGCATTGCTTCTTTAAATCTGAGGACTGTGTGAGGCAGCTTTCTGCATCAAGAAAGCATCAGTTTCTAACTCCGCGCTAGTGTAGCTGTCAGGAGGACTTGACGTAGGGGTGAGGGAAGCCCTTTCTAAATATGTGACTTTCAGGAGTGAAGGAGAACTTGGTTAACACATACTGAGGTTTTTTGTTTTTGATGAGTTTTTTTTCTTTTTTAAAAATTTTTTTTTTATTTTTTTGAGACATAGTTTCGCTCTTGTTGCCCAGGCTGGAGTGCGATGGTGCGATCTTGGCTCACTGCAACCTCTGCCTCCCTGGTTCAAGTGATTCTTCTGTCTTGGACTCTCAAGTAGCTCGGATCACAGGCATGCGCAACCACGCCCGGCTAATTTTTTTTGTATTTAGTAGAGATGGGGTTTTACCATGTTAGTCAGGCTGGTTGCGAACTACTGACTTCAGGTGATCCACCTGCCTTGGCCTCCCAGAGTGCTGGGATTTCAGGTGTGCAGTACCAAGCCTGGCCTGATGAGTTTATTTTTTAGTAGTTTCAAATTTATAGCAAATTAAGAGCGAGCTCCCAAATCCCCCCCTCACCTCCAGGGGCCATTAACCTATTAACATCTCTCATGGGGCTGGCATGTTGTTAGGGTTAGATGAGGCAACCTTCATGCCGTGTCATCACCTAAGGCTCCTGTTTCCAGCAGGGTTCATTGAGTTGGCTTGGCCTCTTTATACTTTCTGGGGACTTTTTCCCTTGCATGGAAAGTTCAGTTTAGGCTTTTTTTTTTTTTAATGGAGTTTGGTTCTTGTTGCCCAGGTTGGAGTGCAATGGTGCGGTCTTGGCTCACTGCAACCTCCGCCTCCCGGGTTCAAGCAATTCTCCTGCCTCAGCCTCCCGAGTAGCTGGGATTACAGGCATGAGCCACCACGACCAGCTAATTTTTTTGTATTTTTATTAGAGATGGGGTTTCACCATGCTGGCCAGGCTGGTCTCGAACTCCTGACCTCAAGTGATCCACCTGCCTCAGCATCCCAAAGTGCTGGAATTACAGGCATGAGCCACCGCGCCTGGCCAAGTTTAGTTTTTGAACACAAAGGGATAAAGGAAGAAACCAGAGAAGAATTGAGGTGCGCTCTGTCGGACTCCCTCTTCCCTACAGGTCCCTTCCTCCCCAGCAGGGCAGCCTCTGCCTGTCCCCCGCCTCTCGTGACTGGCGTTGTCTGCCCTCTGTCCCCCCTGGCCCTACAGCACTCTCGAGTGGACCCTGAAGAGCTGTTCACCAAGCTCGACCGCATTGGCAAGGGCTCATTTGGGGAGGTCTACAAGGGCATCGATAACCACACGAAGGAGGTGGTGGCCATCAAGATCATTGACCTGGAAGAGGCCGAGGATGAGATCGAGGACATCCAGCAGGAGATCACCGTCCTCAGCCAGTGCGACAGCCCCTACATCACCCGCTACTTTGGCTCCTACCTAAAGGTGCCTGTTGGGGGGAGGTGGGGACCCTGCTGGTGCTGTGCCTGGCCCCGTTCCATGTCAGAGGGACTGAATGACATGCCAGAGGGTGCAAGGTGGCCTTGACAGTTCAGTGCATGCCCTCTAGGAAATTGCCCTGGGCAGGCAGGGTGTGAGCAGGGTCCACGAGGGTCAGTTGGCTGTAAATGGCCACTGGGACCGACTTGCCTGCCTGTGGTAAGGCAGTGAGGGCGCTGCTAGGAGCACTCTGGGGGGCCCCTGCTGGCAGTGGTGAGTGGGCCTGTGAGGAGCAGGTGGGCTGGTGGTGCCAGGATCTGGGGTATAGGGAACGCTGTGGCCATCCTGCCCAGGAGGATGATGGGTGTGTTGAGTCACGTGCTTGCCAGCCATGCCCTCTTCCCAGCCTTGTAGGACTGGATCAGCAGCCTGGTTTTTGATGGGGTCTTGGTGAAGTGGACTCAGCCACCGCTCTGTGTACTCAGCCCGTCCTCTGAGCATCTGTAGCAGTGGTGTGGCAGGAGGGGAGATGGGCAAGGCCGAGAGAGCCCTTTCCTGTTCAGGGTTCTTGGCAGGGATGGGACCAGTGGGGCCTGGGCCCTGGCTGACTCCGGCCTGTGACTCCCACCCCGGAGCACACCCTTCCTCCTGCTGCCAAATGCTGATGGGTTTGTCTCCGGTCCCAGAGCACCAAGCTGTGGATCGTCATGGAGTACCTGGGTGGCGGCTCAGCACTGGACTTGGTGAGGCATAGGCCATGGCAGTGGGGGGTCTGCAGTGTCCGAGTCCCCTGCCCCTCAGACTCATGGGCTCCAGGGGCCACCTCTTGTTTGGTGTCATGGCACGTTAGGTGTTAATTAGGAATCGTCTAAAGCAAAAATGAACTGCCATCCGCACGTCTGCCCAGTTGGTGCTGAAAGGGGTCCTGGCCTGTGGGAGTAGGGGGGGCAGGCCTGCTGGGAGATGGCTAGAAGCCTCTTTTTCTGTTACATGACAGTAAGGTGAGGCTGGTTTATATGCTTTAGAAAGAGCCTCCACCACCCCACTCCCATCTGAAACTTAGTTCTGTTTGAGAAGTAAAGGAACATGAAGCCTCCAGCTATCTGCAGGGACAGCCCTCCCCTGTCAGCGAGGCGGAGAACTCAGGCATTGGGCCTGGGACAGGAGCTGAGGCCCTGCTGTCCCACCTTCCTCTCCAGCTTAAACCAGGTCCCCTGGAGGAGACGTACATTGCCACGATCCTGCGGGAGATTCTGAAGGGCCTGGATTATCTGCACTCCGAACGCAAGATCCACCGAGACATCAAAGGTCCTGCTGGGGGTGGATGTGGCTCTTGTAATGTCCTGAGCCCCACTGACCTTAGAGAGGCCGGGGCCTGTGAGGGGCAAGTGGCTAATGGTGCCCAGGGTCTGGAGTATAGAGAACCCTGTGGCCACCCTGAAACTGAGGAGTCCTGTCTCGCTTCATTTCCAGAAGATACTGCTTGTAACAGTTTCCTTGTACGCTGAGGAAACCAGCTGTGGACCGAGCGTAGGAAAGGGCCACGCTTAGCCGGAGTTGTTGGTTCCCTGTGGCTCACGGCACAACAGCAAGTGTAGAATTGAGTAGCCCCAGCTTGTGGTCTGGCCCTGCACAGAGCAGACACGAGGCTGGGCCAGCCCACGGGGAGGGACTTGCCACTGACACTGAGCCATCTCTGTCATGTAGGGACGATTCTGGTGGAGCAAGGGGCTTCCTGGCAGGCCCATGTTGGCCACACCCTTGGTCAGGGTCACCTCTGCAGTAGCCCCCAGTGGATGAAGTTGCTTGTCGTTGGGATTTGTTGTAAAAGCCAAATGCAGGAGGAGCCCTGGAGCTCGGAGTGGAGCCCTTGGGCTCCTGCTGGCAATGCCCCTGTGGCCCTAGGTGGCCCTGGGTTTGAGAGTGGCAAGGAGGGCTGAGGTCCTGAGGACAGCCCTGCTGTGCCCTAGGAGGCCAGGTGGATGGTACCCTGGCCCTTCCCAGGGGGCCCTGGGTGGAGCCACATGGAGCCTGGGATGACGCCTGCCTGTCCTGTGTCGAGCAGCTGCCAACGTGCTACTCTCGGAGCAGGGGGATGTGAAGCTGGCGGACTTTGGGGTAGCAGGGCAGCTCACAGACACGCAGATTAAGAGGAACACATTTGTGGGCACCCCCTTCTGGATGGCGCCTGAGGTCATCAAGCAGTCGGCCTACGACTTCAAGGTGGGTGCAGCAGGCGGGCGGGGGGGTGCGGGCACCACGCCTGGCTCGGGTGCTCAGGGCAGTGACAGTCCTTGTGTTCTGTCCAGGCTGACATCTGGTCCCTGGGGATCACGGCCATTGAGCTGGCCAAGGGGGAGCCTCCAAACTCTGACCTCCACCCCATGCGCGTCCTGTTCCTGATTCCCAAGAACAGCCCACCCACGCTGGAGGGCCAGCACAGCAAGCCCTTCAAGGAGTTCGTGGAGGCCTGCCTCAACAAGGACCCCCGCTTCGTAAGGCCCGCCTCTGGCCCGGCCCCTTCTAGACGGGATATGGAGGGAGGGCATTCGCTTGGGGTGGGCAGCACAGCCCGGAGGCCTAGGCCCACCAGCCTTGTAGCTGTGAGGACCCGCCCCGGTCCAGGCTGCTTCACGTTTGCTTCCCTGAGGCAGAGCTTGGCTGGGCCCAGTGACTAGTGTTCCCCGGACCCCCTGCAGCGGCCCACAGCCAAGGAGCTCCTGAAGCACAAGTTCATCACACGCTACACCAAGAAGACCTCCTTCCTCACGGAGCTCATCGACCGCTACAAGCGCTGGAAGTCAGAGGGGCATGGCGAGGAGTCCAGCTCTGAGGACTCTGACATGTAGGGACCTGGTTTATCCTCATGGTGACCCTAGGTGCTGTGACGTGGGTGGTCCCCACTCCAGAAGCAGGGGCGTGGGCCCTGGGGGTGAGGGTGACCAGATATAGTGTTGGGCAGGGACCCCCTCAATGCTGCAGGACGGGGCCTGCTGAGGCATCAGCTGGACCCCGTGGCCTGGCAGAGCCCCGTCCGGTACGTCGGGTTTCCCTTGGCCGTGAGGTGTGCCCTGAGGCCCTCATGCCTCCTGGCCGTCTTCCCACTGGCCCTGGCAACTCCTCATCCTCTTCAGTGATGGCGAGGCGGAGGACGGGGAGCAGGGCCCCATCTGGACGTTCCCCCCTACCATCCGGCCGAGTCCACACAGCAAGCTTCACAAGGGGACGGCCCTGCACGGCTCACAGAAGGTCTGTTCCTGGCCTGGCCTTTGCCCTCTGTGCACCCCTGGGGCCGTGGGGTGGCCTGGGTGTGGGACCCAGCTTTGTCCACCCAGTGTCTGGAGCTTGGGAAAGGCAGGGGTGGTCTGAAGCCCACTGTGGCACTGGGCCTGGTGTGGAGACCCCGAGCCCCAGCATGTGCCGGGAAGATGGCCTGTTCGGAGCCAAGTTTGTGAGGAGAGGGTGGGAGTCGCAGGCCCTCAGAGTCAGGCCCTCTGGGTGGCTTGATGGTTTTCGGGCCGGCCCTGGATGTGTGCCCCGACAGGCTGCTCCCAGCCTCTGTCTCTTCAAGGCTAGATCCTGGGCAGGGATGGGAGTGCCCTGCCTGTCGCCTGCAGTGCCCTGCTCACCCTGGGCCTCCACTTCCTTTGCAGCCTGCGGAGCCTGTCAAGAGGCAGCCGAGATCCCAGTGCCTGTCCACGCTGGTCCGGCCCGTCTTCGGAGAGGTGAGGTTGGGGCTGGGGCTGGGCCTGGAGTCCCGCCAGGGACGAGGCTGGGACGCTGTTCCACGGAGATGTCTCCCTCACAGCACCGTGGGGCGGTTTCAGCTTCCAGCTTTCCTGCAGCTGATTATGGGTTGGGTTTTCTGAGTGGAAGGAGCAGAATCTGCTACAATGACTCCTTTTGTACTCCCAGACCTGCCAAGGTTCTCTGGGTTCCTAGGGTGACTTTTTTTTCTTCAGGTGCAAACACAGATGACCCTTCTATAGAGAAAGCAGAGAAGGTTTAGTCGGGGGTCCATCCCAGGGCAGGTGCCGCCCTGATTAGTCACGTGACCCTGCATCAGCGTCACCTACTGATGGGCAGTCAGCACCATCCTCAGAAATGTGATGCAGCCAGGACCTCTGTGCCCAGGGTGTGGCCAGTGGGCTTGGGCCCAGGTGTGCCCTCCAGGAGCCCTACCTGGAGCCTGGGGAGGGAGGATGGAGGATGTGGGTGAGAGGTGGTGACAGCAGAGCCTGCCTGAGGATGGCAAAGGGTGGAGCACAGTCGAGGGACATTGGCTCCAGCCCATGTGGAGGCCCCAGCGGGAAGCAGCCATTCAGGCCCAGGTCCTGGGCAGCCTGCTGATCTAGCCACAGCCCCCGGAGGGTGGGTGACACCCGGTCAGGTGGCTGGAGGTGACAGGAGGCTCAGATGCTGGTGTCCTGATGGAGGTCAGATCTGGGCCTGGTTGTGCTTTGGGAGTTTCTGGGCTTCGTGTTTTTGGGTCTGATTAGACCCATTCAATGGCTTCCATGACCCTCAGCTGGGAGGAAGCCATCTGGTCCCCTCCTGAGAACCGAGGTCCGAGATTCCCTGGAGTGTAGAGGGAGGGTAGGGGCTGTGGGAAAGGACCACTAGGGTCCCCATTGTCAGGGCAGGGGCAGAGGCTTCCTTGGGCCACCTCACTTCCCGGCTTGCTGAAGGGCTCTCGGGTGTGGGTCCTAGGCGAAGGCCCTGAAGGCCTCCAGCATGAGTCTGGCTGAGCAAAGGAGCGGGTTCCCTGAAGGCCTGTCCTCGGGTCCAGGGTCAGACGTGGTGGTCTTTTCACAGCTCAAAGAGAAGCACAAGCAGAGTGGCGGGAGCGTGGGTGCGCTGGAGGAGCTGGAGAACGCCTTCAGCCTGGCCGAGGAGTCCTGCCCCGGCATCTCAGACAAGCTGATGGTGCACCTGGTGGAGCGAGTGCAGAGGTGAGGGCGGCCGTGCCATAGGGTCGGGGAGAGCACCCCCACCAAGAAGCTGGATGTGGGGTGAGGTCCAGTGCTCACTCGTGGGTGTAGCTGCATTTGGCACTACATGGGTTCGCTTCACTCTGGGAAGGGGCAGCGTGGCATCCTCTTCCTTGTTTGGACCCAGCTCACAGGGCCATGGAGACTTTGGGGCTGGAGACAGTGGGCAGGGCCTTTCCAGTGTAAGTGTCTGAGGCAGCGTCTCAGGGTTCCGGCCTCAGTGGCCACATGGCTGTCCTCAGCTGGCCTCTGCCCTCCACCTGGTGGCTCCCGGGAGCTACTCTGACACGCTGGTGGCAAAACGTCAGAGCTGCCCCTGTGCTGACTCGAGTCCTTAGCAAAGAGACAGGGCAGGACAGATGCTGGGCCCTCCACTGCCCAACGGACTTAGGGTCCAACCACCATGCTGCCGGCAGATGTGCCAAGTCCTGGTCCACACACAGGGACCCCTTCCTGGCACCCCTGGGCAGCAGCTCTGGGGGTGGGGTCTGGGCCAGTCAGTGCTGCTGCTGAGACCCTGTGCACTGGGGACACCTTCAGACCCACGTGGTGCAGTGGCCTGTCAGGGCTGTCACCGCAGACTGCACACCCAAGAGGCCGTCAGGAGCCTGGGCACAGAGGTGCACGCACACAGCAGTGGGCTCTTCTCTCTGCAGGTTTTCACACAACAGAAACCACCTGACATCCACCCGCTGAAGTGTGCTGCTGTTCAGATAGGGGACAGAAGGTCCTTTGTTTTTGTTCTGAGCTCCGTAAGAACTGTGCTGACTTGGAAGGTGCCCTGTGCTGTGTCGTGCCTGCGGGGACACATCAGATCCTGTGGGCCTCACATGCCAGGTCACCAGGTCACCGTCTCCTTCCACCCCTGCAGTGTGCTGTTCTGCACATCGGGGATGCTGTTCTATATGCCCACTGCCCTCCTCCCTCTCCTGGCCCAGCAGTAGAGCTCACGGGGGCTCCAGCAGCTGGTGTGGCCCTCATGAGCTACGCCTGGGTCTTCTGCAGACTCACGCAGCCCTATGGCCGCTCAGACCAAGACGCAGAGCAACTATCAGGGCAGCTCTGCCTTCTCTTCCCATGAGGTGGGGAGAGGCAACAGGGCAGCCCCCAGAGAAGTGTCCTGGCCACTGTCCTCCCAGGGCCCATGATGGCCATAGATTTGCCTTGTGGTGTTGGATCAGGTACTGTGTCTGCTCATAAGTACTTGTGTCATCCAGAATGTTTTGTTTTTTAAGAATATTGAATTTACTTGTTTCCTGAAATATTCTGAGGTTAATATGTTAGTTTTCATAGAACATTGAGAGGCCCCTGCCACTTTCAATAAAGACCTGACTTGGAGACATGCAGGTGTGTGTGGTGGGGCCTGGGCCATGCAGGGCTGCTGCGTCTCTGGTCCCAAGTCCTCATCACAGCACGCAGAGACTGCAGCCCAGCCCCGCTTCGAAACTTCCCTGTGACTGATTCCTGGGCTCTGCTTGGCCCACTGGAAGAAGAACAGAGCAGGCAGAGGAGAATGCAGGTAGGGAGATGCTGTTTATTTTTAATCATCAAATGTGTGTGAACAAAGCAGTCGCCTGTCTACTTCCTGTTGGAAGGGAATGCTGGGCACTAATAAATTAGAGGACCCCACCCTCCCAGGGCACAGGGGGACTTTGGTTTCTGCTTCTCCAGAGGTACATGGGGAACAAGCGTGGCTTCTGCCAGACTTGTTTAGCTGTGACCTGCAGGGCAGGCCCCTGGGGCTGCCACTTGGTTCACCAGATGGAAGGTCAGCATGGCTGTGCCACGCTTGTCTGAAAGGGTCCTGGCAGTGGGTATGCAGGGTGTATGGCAGGGCCTCTTTTCCAGTGCTTGCTCTAGGCCAGTCCTCAGCAGGGACCCTGCTCTGGGGAGAGAGGCAGGGTGTGCCCAGGCTTTGGTGCGATGCCCAGAGCTCTGCTCAGGCCTTGTCTGCGTCTTTGAGCCAGGGGCCTGGGGGCTGTGGCTTGAGAGGCTCCGCGATGAAGACCCGCACATTTTTCCCAGGGCCCCACATAGCTGCCGGCATGCACTAGGTCTTGGGTAGGGGGATGAAGCCCCTCCTAGATGTTACATGAGGCCCACCCACACTGTTGGTGCCAGTGGGGATCCAGTGAGACCACAGCCACTTCCCATCTGTTGAGAAGCCTCAGGACAGAGGCCACCTCTGTGTCCTACTGTTCTTTGTAGTTGTGTCCAAACCTGGGCAGGTTGAGCGTCATTCCTCCTTCCCCCTGACCATCCCCCCCAGCCCTGAGGAGGGTTGGGGGCCGTCCTGCACGATGCTTGGAGTCCTCCCGGCTGAGCTGCTGGCCCCCTGGATCACCTCCATCCACCTGGAGCAGAGGGCGGCCATCAGACCAGTGAGCCAGCTTGTACTCAGACACTGTCCCAAGAACAACCCAGGATACCGGACAAGCAGGACAAAAGAAGGGTTAAAAACCTGGGGCCGGGTTTTTAGAAACCTGGTGTGGTGGCTCACGCCTGTAATCCCAGCACTTTGGGGGGCTGAGGCAGATGGATCACTGGAGGTCAGGAGTTCGTGACCAGCCTGGCCAACATGGTGAAACCCTGTCTCTACTAAAAATACAAAAATTAGCCAGGCGGCGTGGCACGCATGCCTGTAATCTCAGTTACTCAGGAGGCTGAGGCAGAAGAATCGCTTGAACCCTGGAGGTGCAGGTTTTATAGTGAGCCAAGATTGTACCACTGCACTCCAAGCCTGAGTGACAGAGGAAGACTGACTCCATCTCAAAAAAAAAAAAAGCATTGCTGTTTTTTTGGAAATGCTGGAAGCACTGCTCAGCCCTTCCTTTCCAGGGCCCAGAAAACTTGCCTCCACTCCCATGAGTAGAAACGGGAGCTCAGGAGACACTGATGTTCCTTGGGGCCCCAGTCAGGCCTCGGTAGCTGACCAGGGCTGCCTCCTGCAAAATTACCTTTCAAATGTGTACTTGCTCTCAGCCCGGAAGAAGTAGACGTGGGATTTGAACTGGAGCTTGAAAACATAGTCTTTGTGTATGCCATCGGCCTCGCTGGGGATGCTCACGCTGTAGCCCAGCAGTGGGAGGCTGGCCAGTGGGTAGTCATCCTGGAAGACAGCATAGGGACACGGGTTCCAGGGGCTGGGTTGCCGCAGGGAGTGTCCATTTCTCTGCTACCTGCACAACAGTGGCACGTACAAATGCCCACGGTCCAAGGGAGCCAGTTTCCCTGTTCACACAACACAGGGTGTGTGGGCAAAGCATGGGAGGGCAGAACCAAAATACAAAAGGGACACAGATGAGCAGGGTAAGTGTCTGCCAGCATCACCTGCATTGGGTGCCAGTGAAACTCCAGTACCTGATGAGTTTTGTAGAAGAACAAACAGAAGTTGGTAAAGACGACCCAGAGCTTCTGCCAGCCATGACTGTTTTTGAACTTTCTTAGCAGATATCCTGAAAGCTGGTTCTGTCAATAAAGGAAAAGTGCAGGTGCATTAACCAGCACCCAGGACCCCCTGCCCCATCTCCCTGGGGCCTTGTGGGAGTGGGTTTGCTCCCCAAGACTAGCCACCTGCATGCTTTCTCCAGCTGAGGCCTTGATTTTACCTCTGGACTGCTATGAACAGCAGCTTTATCAGTACGTAAGTCCAACAGAAGCATGTTAAAAACCCAGAGTGATATTCCAGGCACCAAGAAAAGTGAGTTCCCTTTCCCTGTGCATAATAAAGTCAGTGTTCAGTAACTAGCATCCACAAACCCATCCAACAGCCAGAAGAGAGAAGATGATACCTTAAGAGACAGTACACTGAGCCAAGTCTGGAAGGTTCTTTAAAATGATGGGTGGGGGAGAGGCAAGTAAAGGCACACACAAGATGCCCCACTGCAGCCCCATCCCTAAGCACGTGGCATCTATTCTGCCAGGATTAGGCATGGCTTTGGCGCTGGAGTGGCTGGGCTCACGGGGCTCACATGAGCCTCCCGCCTTCAGGGTGGTGTTCAGGGGTTGCACTCTAAGATGGGGGAGCGGGCCTGGCTAGGACTCTGCTCAGATCTCAGGTGTCCTGGGCTGGCCATAAGCTGGTGGGCCCAGGTCAGGGACCTGCTGCACCCTGACCTACCCAGGGTCATCAGGGGAGAGGCTCGGGCTCAGCCCCCTCACTGGGGTGCTGGGGTAGCTCCTGAGCCCCTGCCCAGCAGATTGTGGCTGGGGTGAATTATGGGGAGACAGCAAGAAGGACAAGAGCTCTGGGTGGAGTAAGAGCAGGCTTAGGGAAGGGTGTGGGGGCACCAGGCTGAGGAACCTGGCGACCCACAGTGGCATTTGCAGTGAGATGGCCCATGCAGTGAGATAGGGCTGACCACCCTCTATGGCAGGGTGCCTGGGCAAAGCCTCCCCAGCTCCAAGCCCGAGGTGAAGGGTTTTGGAGGCACTGGGAGGGGGGCTGCAGGGGATGTGTCTGGGAGGGCTTTTCTCAGATCCACTACACACCAGCTCCAGGCCCTGAGGACACGCCCCGCCTGCTGGACTTCATCAGACACCAGACCTGAAACACCCTTTTCAAAGAGGGTTTGACTGGATGAGGGGCACTTTCCATACCCACTTCTACCAAGAGGAGAGTAAGAGGCAGTCCTCTGGGGCCAAGCCTGCCTGCTGGTACCCTCCTGAGGTCCCTTCCTCAGCAGCCAAGTGCAGAGACAGCCGGGAACATTCCAGATGCACTGAGGCGGTGCTCGCGGTCGTACCTCGACAGCTGCACTGTGGTCTGCCCTGGACACGCTGGTGTTCCGGTACCAGCACACGTGCATTGTGGTGTTGACCCGGTGCTGGCCATGCCCTTCCAGGGAGCTGCGGGCACCCCGAGCGTCATCTTCTGACTCCTGCTCCAGAGATACCTCGTTGGGGGATCCTGGGGAGAAGTCAGCAGCGTCTCAGGGGGAACCCCTTGCGGCCTCTGCTTGCCAGATACTTCCACCCCTTGGGTTCCTCTCGGGTGGCCCTGGGGAAATGGGGAGCCCTTGGTGCTAGGCCACCTGCTGGCTGAGAGCAAAACCACACGTGCTTCTGCCAGAGCAGCCCAATTGACACCTCTTCCCGCCCAGGCATGAGGCGTAGCCTGGAACATACCTTGTGGAAGGGGATTGTGTGGGAGCTTAGCGGGCCAATGGGGACCAAGGAAAACAGTTTCCAGAAAAAGCCTCCTTAGATGTAGTGGAGGTCTCCTGGGGGGTCATGGCCAGCACTCACTGGGGGGACGAGTACACACAGTGCTGCCTGGCAGCGCAGGGGCCGTGTCACCGCCACTCTTGGCTGCTTGGATCGCGGAGTTCAGGTCGAGCATCCACTTCTCTTTCTCCAGCCGAGTGCTGCGGGGAGGAGGGCAAGCCGTCAGGGCACCTGTTCTCCCACATTCTGCTTTGTCCTGCCTGGTGAGAGGACTAGGAAACGTGTCCCCTCCAGCGAGAACAGCAGGGAGGAGAGCTGGGAGGGACCTGCAACAGCCTGACCCCTAGGGTGCTGTGACAGGGTTGGGGGGGCCAGGGCAGGGCCCCGGTCCTAGAACAGGGGGTCTGCAGGGGTATTTGTTCCTGAAACGATGTTCTCTACATCTCTGATGCTGAAATGCAAGATTGGCCGTGGTTCATGATTAAGTGAACATTTCCTGGTGGGAACTGAGTGCCCTGTGCTCTGATGCTGGCCAGGGCGCTGCAGAGTCGGAGCTGAGACTCCTCACAGAGCACAGTGTGGTGCTGGTGACCATGCAGGGGCCCCTGCATCCCGGCCACCAAATGAGCTCAGTGTCATCCTTCTGTTGGTCTTATTTGGGGAGGAGGGAGCTGTTTCCACTTGCTTCTGTGCCATAGCCTGGTCTGCCTCATGCGAGTCCATACCACACTGGGACTGGGAGGCAGTGTTTGGCTGGGCTGGGTGTAAGCTGCCCTGTTGGGGCTTTGACCACTAGCTGCTGGTACTTCTTGACGTGAGGGTTGGGGAAGCGCCTGTGCCCTGGGAGACCACACGAGCCTGCCCACTCACCCACCCCGTCTTTGGAGGCACTGTGAACCGGAGGGCAGAGGGAGCAGCTCCACAGCACTGGGGCCTGCCACTTGTGGGGTGTTGTCACACCCTGCCCCTGACAAGGGTGAGGATGCTCCTTTGGTTGCATAACTTGGAAGCAGAGCTCAGAGTCAAAGGGGGCACAACCCCATAAGGCTACATGGCCTCTCACAGCTCAGAGGACTCAGAGGCTCATGGCGAGGAAGTCCCCACCCCTCCATCCAGGGCTGCTCAGGATGGAGACATGGAAGACCCTTACCTGGCTGCCACCATGATTGTTTTCTGAGCCGTGTAGATGGTGAAACAGTGTGGAACAGACCACTCGTTATCACTTTCTTCTGCCTGTGGGTGGAAGAAAAGGTCCAAGTCCTGAGGCCAAGAAGGAACTGACAGCCTAAGCCTGAGCAGGACACAAGGTGACTGCTGGCAATGCTAGGTGGGGCTTGGAAGCCCAGTGCTGTCCAAGTGCACACAGACTACAAAAGGCCAAGGAGGACACTGGTATCCCTGCGCCATGGCAGCTGCACCCCAGGGGGTGAGCCATGGGCCAGAGGGCACCCAAATACTCACCGGGGGGTCCAGCACTATTAGCTGAAAATCAAGCAAAGGAAAAAATGTTGAGCATTTTCATTATCCAAAAGGGAGTTGGACAATTCATTTATGAACCAAAGACCAAAACCTAACAGAGCTAGATTCGAAGAAAACCCACTGCAGATTAATTTTAATTATGTGGTTAGATGAAATGATTCCAAAATAAAATATTACCAAATCTAATCTAAAAGCACATACAAGGAATTGTCCCATGATCAAGTAAGGTTGTTTTGGGAATGCAAGGATCGTTCGGCATTAGAAAGCTGATTGATAACATTCATCCTATCAGAAGTCAAAGAGAAAAAGAGAGATCAATTCTCTACATGCAGAAAATGCCTTTGCCAAAATCCAAGGTGTTATTTCTGATAATACCTCTTAGAAACAGAAGGAAACTGTGTCAACATGATAAAGATGATCTTTTCAAGCCAAGAGCCATCATCCTTCCCTTAACAGTCAGGAACGAGGGCCAGTTCTCTGTCCCCAGGACCAGCCAGTTACCAACAACTCCACAAAATGGGCAGCTTCCCTGTGCAGAGCCTGATACACCAACCAAGCCTCTCACTTGACATCAAAAATCTGAATCAACATAAGCAAGGGCAGGCAAAACATTGTCCAGATGTTAGTCTTCCCATAAGTTAACACAAAAATTTAATGCAATTTCAACTGAAATCTCCATGGTGTTTTTGGAAGGAATTTGTCCAGTGACTTAAAAGATTACTTGGAAGAATTAAATGCTTGAGAATAGCAAAGAACATTTTTTAAAAGGAGGCAGAATAAGGGATGGAATGTGTTCACCAAACAGTGACTATCTCATATGGCACCACTAACTAGAGAGAGTGGACTGATGCTGGGCACACAGGAATGGAGCAGAATGCCCAGAAAGAACTCGAGTGCAAAGACAAAGGCTTCCATTTGATAGAGTCTGAAATCAGTGAGAAAATGAAGGATTCAACAAATAATGGGGAGTAATGTTACTTCTCAATCTAATATCTATCAAAACAAATTCTAGGCTGGGCGCGGTAGCTCACACCTGTAATCCCAGCACTTTGGGGGGCCGAGGCGGGCGGATCCCAAGGTCAGGAGATCGAGACCATCCTGGCTAACATGGTGAAACCCCGTCTCTACTAAAAATACAAAAAATTAGCCACCTGTAGTTCCAGCTGCTTGGGAGGCTGAGGCAGGAGAATGGCGTGAACCCGGGAGGCGGAGTTTGCAGTGAGCCGAGATCGTGCCTCGGCACTCCAGCCTGGGCGACAGAGCAAGACTCCATCTCAAAAACAAACAACAACAAAAAAAAACTCAAAAAAGCAAAAAAGAAATTCTAGTGAGATTAATTAAATGAGAAAAATGAAACCATTAAAAGGTGCCAATATAATATTGGCATGGGGAAGAACTTCCTGAGCCCATACAAAGGATAGAAACCCTCAAGGAAAAGACAGCCAGAGCTGACCCTGATAGGCCCTGATTTTTCAACTTTATGATGGTGTGAAAGTGATAAGCATTCAGTAGAAACAACTTCAAGTGCCCATACAACCATTCTGTTTTTCACTTCCAGTTTGGTATTCAATAAATTATGTGAGATATTCAACACTTTGTTATAAAATAGGCTTCATGTTAGATGATTTTGCCCAACTGTAAGCTAATGTATGTTCTGAGCACATTTAGAGTAGGCTAGGCTGGCTCACACCTGTAATCCCAGCACTCTGGGAGGCTGAGGCGGGTGGATCACGAGGTCAGGAGATCGAGACCATCCTGCCTAACACAGTGAAACCCCGTCTCTACTAAAAAATACAAAAAATTAGCCAGGCGTGGTGGCGGGCGCCTGTAGTCCCAGCTACTCAGGAGGCTGAGGCAGGAGAATGGCGTGAACCCGGGAGGTGGAGCTTGCAGTGAGCCAAGATGGCACCACTGCACTCCAGCCTGGGTGACAGAGCGAGACTCCATCTCAAAAAAAAAAAAAAAAATAGGCTACACTAAGCTATGACATCAGAGAGGTTAAGTGTATCAAATGCATTTTCTTTTCTTTTCTTTTTTTTTTTTTTTGAGACGGAGTCTTGCTCTGTCACCCAGGCTGGAGTGCAGTGGTGTGATCTTGGCTCGCTGCAACCTCCGCCTCCCAGGTTCAAGTGATTCTTGTGCTTAGCCTCCTGAGTAGTTGGGACTACAGGTGCCCACCACCATGCGTGGCTAATTTTTGTATTTTTAGTAGAGACGGGGTTTCGCCCTGTTGGCCAGGCTGGTCTCAAACTCCTGACCTCAGGTGATTCGCCCACCTCAGCCTCCCAAAGTGCTGGGATTACAGATGTGAGCCACCGTGCCCTGTTAAATGCATTTTTGACTATGATATTTTCCTCTTACAATGGGTTTATCAGGACATAGCCCCATTGTAAGTTGAGGAGTGTTTGTTTCAATTCACACCTTCAACAAGTATTTGCTGGGTTCCCTATATGTGCCAGATGCCATTCTAGAGTAAGAGAAACACAACCCATCAAGATGGAGTTTAAATTCTACAAGGTAAAACTAAATTGCAGGCAAAGTAACAAGGCAGTTACTGAGAAAATAATTTATGACTTAATAGTGTTGGTGAGCATTTTTATCATATAAACATTTCACTAATGTGTACAAAAAACTCACAGACCAATGGAGACCAGAGTGACCAGCACACTGAGTGATTCCCGAGAGGAAAAGCACGGAATTCCAGGACACAGGGACGAGGCTGGCCTCACCGACAGTCCACAGGGATGCAAAGTGAAACGATGGGGCTGCTCGACGGGGCTGCTTACCTTACCGACTTGGGAAGAGTAAGAGAGACAGGTGCCTAGCACTTTCCATGGTGGAGGGAAAGATGCATGTTTAGACCTAGCTCCTGCAGGTGGGAAGGTCAGCTGGCGCAGGTGCTCCAACAGCAATTTAGCAGGAGTGCCCAAGGCCGTAAACACCTTTGCTCAGACAAATCTACATTTTGGAATTGATCTGAAGGACATAATTAAGGATGTGCAGAAAGACAGAGACCCAACAATGTTACCGTCCTCAACAACCAGCCACAGCCAAGCATCCAGTGATAGGTGACTAGTTAAGTGAACTGGGGCTGCCGTGAAAGGAAAGGAAAACCAGTGCCCTGACAAAACAGCCCGTGGGTGATGGCAACTGTGCAGCAGATGCCTGCAGCCACCACTGCTGAGTGGTACAATGATGAGAGAGTTCTTTTTTTTTTTTTTTTTCTGTGGGTTTTTTTTTTTTTTTTTGAGACGAGGTCTCACTCTGTCACTGGGGCTGGAGTGCAGTGGTGCAATCACGGCTCACTACAGCCTTGACCTCCTGGGCTTAAGTGATTCTCCCACCTCAGCCTCCCAAGTAGCTGGGACTACAGGCACGCGCCACTTTTGCCCAGCTAATTTAAAAAAAAAAAAAAAAAAAAGATTTTTGGAGATTTGGCTTCGTCATATTCCCCAGGCAGGTCTCAAACTCTCAGCTTCAAGCGATCCTACCATCTTGACCTCCTAAAGTGCTGGCATTACAGGCGTGAGCCACAGCGCCTGGCCAGTGATAAGTGATTTCTATCTTATACTTTCAATTATTTTTTTCCACAATAAAGGTGTAATTTTTAAAAGTATACTTTAAAACAAATGGGGTCTGCTTCCAGTGGTAGCAGATGAGCTAATTCAAACTGACCTCTTCTTGCTGAGGGCCTGAAAAGTGGAATTAAATTTTACAAACACCTGCCTGAGGGTTTTGGTGCTCATTGTCAGGAGGAGGCAGTGCAGAGGGACAAGACCCTTGAAGAAAGAACAGGGGAAGAGGACCCCAGGGAGGGAGGACCCCACTGGAGGAGGAAGGACTCCAGGGAGGGAGGACGCCAGGGAGCCAGGATCTCAGGGAAGGAGGACCCTACTGGGGGAGGGCCCTGGGGGAGGAAGATCACGGGGAGGAAGATCACAGGGAGGGAAAATCCCAGGGAGGGAGGACTCCAGGGAGGGAATATCCCAGGGAGGGAGGACTACAGGGAGCAAGGGAGGACCCCAGGGAGGGAAGATCCCAGGAAGGGAAGATCACGGGGAGTGAGGGAGGACCTCAGGGAGGGAGGGAGGACTCTAGGGAGAGAAGATCCTAGGAAAGGAGGATCCCAGGGGGGAGGACCACAGGGAGGGAAGATACCAGAGAGGGAAGACCACAGGGAGTGAGGAAGGACCTTGGGGAGGGAGGGAGAACCCCAGGGAGGGAAGATTACAAGAAGGGAGGATCTCAAGGAGAGAAGATCACTGAGAGGGAGGACCACAAGGATGGAGGGAAGACTACTGTAGCACTGTAGTCAAGGCAAATAAGCCGAGAGGGATAGGGCAGAGCTGGGGATTAGAGCCCCTGTCCATGGCGCCCTGGTCAGGAGGCCTGGCAGGGCCATGGGGAGAGACAGTCACTGTGACGAGGTGTCCTGGACCAATGGCACATCCTTATGGCAAGTCCTGGACTTGGCTACCTGTCTGTACTGTTCCAGGCCTAGTGCAGGGACACACTCAGGGAAAGTGGACATAGCCTCTAGAGCTGCATGAAAGTCTCCCCATGACCTGAGAACAGTATTTCTATTGAACACAAAAAGCACTAACCACAAAGGACAAAGTTGATGAACTGGATCATGCTAAAATGAGGAATTTCTGTTCCCATCCCAGGCATGTGCCTACATGGGACAGAGGGCTGGTGTGGATGTCACACAGGTGGCACAGCCTGAGGAAGATGCCGCTGCAGAGGCTGACTCTAAGCTTGCAGGGAGCAGGCCTTGTCCTGCCAGAGACCACAGGCTGAGTCCAGGTTTCCCTAGAAGGGAACCATGGACTAGAGACAGGGCAGTTTGAGCATCAATAAGAACAATGACCATGAGGGTCAGAAACAACCAACAAGAAATGCCCAGCAGGTGCTGCTCCCAGTGCGGCCAAATACTCAGCAGGTGCTGCTCTCAGTGTTGCTGGGTTAGGATTCGCCTCTGCAGGAGAGAGGTAGGTGGGGCCCAGCCCAGCACCACGTGGAAATCCCAGGCAGGGTGCAAGACCACTCACCAGCATGCCTCGGAGGGGAAGGAGGCCCCGGATCCGGAAGTGGCTGGTCCCTGCGACTCCTTTGCTTGTGTACAGCAACATGTCTGAGAACTGAGAAGCAGCAAGCTTTACATCCATGAACTTCACAAACAAGTGTCTTAATAGTCAGACCAACTTAGACTCTGGCTGCTCATCATGTGGACATCAGATCTATTCAGCTTGCTGGAGATTCTTGGCAAAAAGGGGACTTTTATTCATTCATTTGGTCGTTTTTGACCAGAGGCAGGAAAGGGCCACAGGAACCAGTGCATCTGCTGGGTCAGCTCCCAGCTAGCTTGGCTGAGAAGCTGGAGGCAGTAAGGAATTCTGGCTGATGCTGACTCAGTTACCTCCTCATCCACATGTTTCAGGCTGGAACCCACTAACTGGTAGGAACAAGGACATGCTGGGAGGGGCTTCTGGGCCAACAGTGAGACTGTCCCGACTGGCCATTGGGCCATCAGTAGCACCTTCTTGCAGCCACATGTATGTGGACTGTACAATCTTTTGGCTTCTGTTTGTCCCATAGTCAGGTGCTCAGAACCTGGAATGAAGAAGGAGGCTGGCCCTGGGGTGGGTGGAGAAGCTGTTTTCTGCCTCTTCCCACTCTGTGACCCTCCCCTGGCCCCGTCTGACTCCAACGCTACCCACCTGGACCAAAGCCTCCAAGTGCTGAACTACCCAGAGGCCAGTGGGCTGCCACTGCACATGGTGTCCCTAACAGAACTGCTGCCCATCCCCCTCAGGGGGAAGTACAGCTTGAGTGGGGAGAGAACCTACCAGAAAGAACATCCTCTGCTGCAGGCCCTTCTTGGTGAGCTTGCGAAGGCAGCCCTCACGGATGAATTCCTGAAAGACAGAGACAGAGTCCCCTTTCAGCTGGCTGAGGGCAGCTGGCGGATGCGCACTAGCCGGGCTGAGGGTCAGGAATAGCCTGTGGCTGCTTGTGCTCCTCTGGCTCCTCCCAATGAGGGTCCTCTAGTGGGGCCTCCCAATGGGGTTCCTCTGTCCTCAGCAGTGCCCTTGGTCACCAGGTCCTGTCTTGGTGCCAACAAATTCAGTCCTCAAATCATCTACTGAGCACCTGCCCTGGGCTAGGAGCCCTGGAGCCCTGACACAACCAAGAGGTAGAGACTGGAGTATTGTTCTTGCTGAGGAGAAGCTTCTGGAAGGTTCAGCCACAAAGATGTCATCTGAGATCAGCTTTGAAAAAACTGGACAGGAGCAGGTTCGAGAATGGGAGGAGGAAAGGAGGGTTCTCCTAGGTATTCAAATTAGCACCACCCCGCCCCGCCACAGGGCACTAGATAAGAAAAAAGAATCCTGCCAGTATCAGACACCTGCGCAGATAGGGTAAGTGAGAGTCCTGGGAGCCCCTTGAATTCCTAACCTGGACTGCTCTGGAGCCCTTCCACCATCTGTTCCTTTCAGACAAACAAGAGGAGCAGCAGGTGTCCGGAGAACGTGCCAGGGGCCTGCTAGTGTGAGCAGCCCCAACATACTGCATGAAGGCGGAAGGAGGAGCATACTACACAGATAATCCTCACAGAAACGCAGGATGAAAAACCAGCCCAAACAGAAACGTCCACCCCACACAATGAAGAAGGTGGTCATATGGATGCATTTGCGTTAACTGGATGGGGCCGGTAACTAAGCTTGTGGCTCTCACTCCAAATCTGCCTGCTGGCCCTACTCTGAGAGGCCACAGGGGCATGACAGGGAGCCCTGGAGACCGCACGCTGAGGTCCCTGTGAGCTGCTGGCAATTGCTTGGCCCTGGGAGTGGCAGTTCCTTCCAGCCACAGGCAGCAGCATCACCCTCAGAGACCCCAGGACTGGCTGAGCAGCAGCCCCCTCTCCAGAGCTCCCTCACAGGATGTGTGTCCCAGACCCACGGGGCACCTTCTCCACCATGCACTGGCCCCGCTGCCAGCTGTGAGGCTCAGCACCATGGGCCTCTGACCAAGCTGTCAAATTTGTTCCCCAGCCCTAGGATAGTACCTGTGACTCACAGTTCTGCCACCTCCCTGACACTTCACAGTTCTTTTTACCCTTTGGCACCTCATCAACCTTATACCTGGTTAACAGTCCTTGCTATCGGCCAGGTGTGGTGGCTCACGCTTGTAATCCCAGCACTTTGGGAGGCCAAGGCGGGCGGATCACGAGGTCAGGAGATCGAGACCACAGTGAAACCCCGCCTCTACTAAAAAAAATACAAAAAATTAGCCAGGCGTGGTGGAGGGCGCCTGTAGTCCCAGCTACTCAGGAGGCTGAGGCAGGAGAATGGCGTGAACCCGGGAGGCGGAGCTTGCGGTGAGCCGAGATTGCGCCACTGCACTCCAGCCTGGGCGACAGAGCGAGACTCCATCTCAAAAAAAAAAAAAAAAAAAAACAATCCTTGCTATTACATCCTCTGCTCAAATAACTGGCATGGTTTCTGTTTCTTGACTGACACACATATTTAACTCAGGAAGACAAGAAATTCTGGGCTATACGGACGTAACTTTAGAGATTTTGACTAATAATAACAAATTATTATTTGAATTTGCACAGCATCTACTTCATGCAAGGCCCAGGGCTGAGCAGCTGACATAGATTCCTTGTTTATCCTCAAGACCTCCTGCCTCAGAGAGGGGGCGCAGCTTGCCCAGCCCACACAGGAAGTGTGGAGAGCCTGAGTTTGATGCATGGCTCAAGAGCCTACACCTTTGCCTATGTAACTACTCTCAATTGTCTTTTCAGTGACAGTTCCCTGGGCCACCATCTATAAGACCCAGTGACAGTTCCCTGGGCCACCATCTATAAGACCCTGCACAGAGGTTACTAGGAGAAATAACGGTATGTAACATGAGCCCTACTTCCAGGAGTTCCCAGCCAGAAGCAACAGCTCACAGCTATGCAACCAAGGAGAGAAATGAAAGAGTGGTGGTCCTAGCACCCGATCAAAGCCCAGACTCCCAAAGTGGGGAAGGTTTCCTGTATATTACAGGCTAATTCATTTCTCCAAGCTTGCAGTTCCACATTTTCAATACCTTCTTCTAACAAGGCTAACACAGAACATGATTCATACACATGCTTCAATGAACATGTGTGTGCGGAGACAGGAAACATCTCCATGTAATTTTTAAAACAATTTTTTATGCTGAGAGCATTGAGTTCAAAGCAAAAAGCACTAGCGACAAAAAGTAACTGGCCTAATAGACATATAGACCATGGGATAGAATCAAGAGTCCAGAAATAAATCCATATGTTTACAGTCCATTTATTTTTTTGTTTTTGAGACAGGGTCTTGCTCTGTTTGCCCAGGCTGGAGTGCAGTGGTATGATCACGGCTCACTCTAGCCTTGACCTCCTGTGTTCAAGTGATCCACTTGCCTCAGCCTCCTGGGTAGCTGGGACCACAGGTGTGTGCCACCATGCCAGGAATTTTTTTTTTTTTTTTTGGTAGAGACACGGTATCAATATGTTGCCCAGGCTAGTCTCAATCTCCTGGCTTCAAGTGATCCTTCTGCCGTGGCCTCCCAAAGTGCTGGGAATACAGGCTTGAGCCACTATGCCCAGCCCCCATTGAACTTCTACAAGGGTTACATGACAGGCAATTCAATAAATGGTGCCGGGAAAACTGGACATCCACATGCAAAAGAATGAAGTTGGACTCCTACCTTCCACTATACACAAAAACTTACTCAAAATGGATCAAAGATCTAAATGGAAGAGGTAAAATATAAAAATATTAGAAGAAAAGAAACAGAAGGGTAAATCTTCATACCCTGGGTTAGGCTTTCTTTCTTCCTTTCTTTTTTTTCATAAATACACAATTTTGTTTGCTATTTTCAGGGGAAACTTAGGCATTAAACTATAAAATACCATACCTAAAAAAGTATAAAAGTATAAATATCCCCTTAGAATAAATTTTAGTGAATTAAGTCTTAATATCTTTAAATTAAAAAAAAACCAACACAAGCCTATCTATTATATCAAGGTCAAAAATCAAACAATGCTAAGGGGCCAGCAGCTCTCCAGAGAGTACCCCCTGAGGGCCCACAGTGGCTGCCTTCCTCCCGAGCTCTGCTGGTGAGGACAGGGTCATCCCATGGCTAAGTCTGCTCTCTAGAAAGGCTTTTATAAATTATCTAAGCCAAACATTTAACAGCATATGAGAGACCTTACAAAGAGGAGGTGGTAAGTCCTAATGCTGGAGAACTTGGTTAATCAGGTTATTGGCAAAGAAGAAGATGAGGCCTAGGCAAGAAGTCTCCAGAAGCATTGGAAACCAGACAGTGTCAGAACCTGACCTGCACATGGGCAGCTGGTGGTCAGTCTGCACAGTGCCCCTTGGGAAGCTGGAGTTCCGGAAACAAAGAGCTTGGAGCATGCCCTGCACCCCAGGTCCCCAGACTCTGACAGGTCCCCACAACCAGCTAAGAAAGGTCTGTTTTCAAAGCATGTGGGCAGTGGTTTCCAAAAGAATCCCATTAGCTCCCATGTCGTGTTGGGTGGAGCCCATGAAGGTCGACTGAAGTCCCAAACATCCCAGAAAGGCTGCACAGTTATACAAAGAAAATGAGAGAGTGGTGAGAGAGAGGCATTTGTGATGCTCCATAAACATCCCGAAGAGGCATTTGTGATGCTCCATAAACATCCCGAAGTTTCACCGTGACCCAGACCTTCAGCTCCAGAAGCCAGCAGACAGGCCTCCAGCCCAACCTCTATGACAGGTGTGACATGGCACTGACAGGCACCAGCTCCCCCATGAGCCCGCAGAGTGGGAGACAAGGCAACACTGCTACCTCACGCTAACGGATTGAACAGATCAGTCTCAATGCAGCAATCCTTGTGGGCACTTCCAGAGTATAAACACTGGGGAGTCTACCTACACTGAAAAGTGGTACAAAGTTCTCTCGCCTGGAAAATACCAATTGAAAAGCCTTGACTGTCCCAGGCTGAGTCAGGCAGGATCATAGCCTGTGTCAGAAAGAGGCTTGGCCTCGAAACGGCGCTGGGAAGTAGTGATGATGCAGAAGCCGCCTTTGTCAGGAGCTCTGTGAGGTTGAGAGCAACCAGCGATCCCACCTGGGAGGCAGAGCAGACTCCCGACTGAGACTAAGGCCTGGCAGCCAGACCAGAGGCCACGACGTGCTGGATGCCGATGACGCCGTGGCCGCTTCCTGCCAGTGAAGCCCAGGCTGCTTTTACAGACTATGTGTAGCACCAAGAACTCTGTCCTTTACATGATCTTCAGGGAGTGAGTGGGCTGACTGGGAGCATCTGGCCCCCCTCAAGAGATAGTACCCACCTGGCCGCCATGCTCCTCCCCTTGGGGACACCTGGTCTTGGACAGCTGGACCTGTCTCTCACCACCCACCTCAGAAGCACAAAAGGATTCACACCCAGATCTCTAGAAAAATGATCAAAAGCAGGTTCCTTCTTGCAGCCAAGCTTCCCGGACATGGTAGTTCATTGCATCTTGGAAAAGAGTAAATCATTTTTTCCACTGTCAATACTCTGTCCCTCATATCCTTGAACCTTGTTCTTGCAAAATCTTGGCCTTCTTGCTGGGTTCACTGGCTGTACTGTACGGGGTGCTGTGAAGTTCCTTGGACACCACATAGAGGAACCTGGCCTGATCTTCATTCCCATAGTTGTAAGGGGAGCCATTGCTGACCAGTTGTTCAAACTTCCAGCTGTCGGACATGGTTGACACCATCTGTATGAGTTCCTCCTCCTGGCACTGAAGCACGCAGTACACATGCTTCATGGGCACCTGTGATGTTTTGCTCTCTTGTTCTCTAATTTTGTCCTTTACAAGTTTTATTAATGAAGTGATACTGTAAAATTCTGCTTTTTCCAACACTCCTTCCTCCACAAGGTCTTTGTTAATCATCAGCTTGCCGTGTCTCAGGTAGTTCAGCACAGGCCCAAAATAGGTGGGGTCTCTGTCCATTAAATAGGCAACAGTTTCATCCTTGTCGGGGTTAGCCTGATACAAGCAGTACAGGAAGTATTTCAGGTCCTGGCACAGCATCTGCTGGGTGGTGAGAAAGTAGGTGCCACCAATGTTGAGGCAGAGCCATTTGGACAAGCTGCCAGGTGCTGGGCCATGGCACTCTGAGTCTTGCACTGCAGCAGCACAGGTCGCCCCTGCCAGCCCTGCCCCAAGGCTGCCCCAGGCAGGTGGCAGTGCTCGCAGTAATTCCTTTTTTCTGAGACAGGGTCTCGCTCTGTTGTCCAGGCTAAAGTGCAGTGGTGGGATCATAGCTCACTGCAACCTTGAACTCCTGGGCTCAAGCAATGCTCCTACCTTAGCCTCCCGAGTAGCTAGGACTACAGGTGTGCACCGCTACACTTGGCTGACAATAGTTTCTTAGATATAACATCTAAGATACAAGCAACTAAAAAAAAAAATAGATAAATTAAAACCTTTCATGTTATAAATGAAGGCCACCATCAAGACAGTGAAAAGACAACCCACACAATGGGAGAAAATGTTTGCAAATCATAGTCTGATAAAGGTCTAGCATTCAGAATATACAAAGAACTCTTAAAACTCAACAGGTTGTCTTTTTACTATTGGGTTTTAAGAGTTCTTTACAATTTCTGAATAAAATAAACGGTGGGCAAAGGATTTGAATAGACATTTCTCCAAAAAAGGCCTACAAATGGCCAATAAGCACATGAAAAGATGCTCAATATCATCAGCTATCAGGGAAATACAAATTGTAACCACACAAGACAGCATTACACACTCACTAAAATGGCTAGAACCAAAAAGTGACACATGATGTGAGAAACTAGAAGTCTCATACGAGTTGGTGGGAATGAAAAATGGTTCAGTCACTTTGGAAAACAGTTTGGCAGTTCCTCAAAATGTTAAACATGGAATTACCATGACCCTGTATATGGTATATACTCAAAACTGAAAACATAAGTCCACAGAAAACTTGTACATGAATGTCCACAGCAGCACTATTTGTAACAGCCAACAAGTGGAAATAACCCAGTGTCCATCAGATGAGTGGAGAGACATGTGATACATGCATGATGGAATATGATTCAGACACAAAAAGGAACATGAGGCCGGGCACGGTGGCTCTTGCCTGTAATCCCAGCACTTTGGGAGGCCAAGGTGGGTGGATCACAAGGTCAAGAGCTTGAGAACATCCTGGCCAACATGGTGAAACCCTGTCTCTGCTAAAAATACAAAAATTAGCTGGGCATAGTGGTATGTGCCTGTAGTCCCAGCTACGTGGGAGGCTGAGGCAGGAGAATCGCTTGAACCTGGGAGGCAGAGGTTGCAGTGAGCCAAGATCACGTCACTGCACCCCAGCCTGGTAACAGAGCAAGACTCTGTCTCAAAAAAAAAAAAAAAAAAAAAAAAGGAACATGAATGAACCTTGAAAAGATTATTCTGAGTGAAAGAAGAGTCACAAGAGGCCACATTAATGTATGATACCATTTCCATGAAATGCCCAGACAGGTAACTCCTTAGAGACAGAAGGCAGATCAGTGGTTGCCAGGGGTTAGGGAGCAGAACAAGGTCCCCACAGAACAGCATCCCCACCCAGAACATGGTTACCTCAGAACAGAGTCCCCTGAGAACAGGGTTCCCTTCAAATTAGTGGTGGGAAGTGACTGTTAATTGGTGTGGGGGTTTCACTTTGGGGTGATGAAAATGTTCTGAATTCGATATTGATGGCTACATAACCTTGTGAAGATACTAAAACCCACTCAATTATATATTTTTGTATGTATGTATGTGTGTATGTATGTATATATGTATGTATTTTTATTTTATTTTATTTTATTTTTTATTTTATTTATTTTATTTTTTTATATTTTATTTATTTTATATTTAATTTAATTTATTTTATTTTATTATTTTATTTTATTTTATTTTGAGACAGAGTTTCGCTTGTGTTACCCAGGCTAGAGTGCAATGGCATGATCTTGGTTCACTGCAACCTCCACCTCCCGGGTTCAAGTGATTCTCCTACCACAGCCTCCTGAGTAGCTGGGATTACAGGCATGTGCCACCATGCCCTGCTAATTTTTTGTATTTTTAGTAGAGACAGGGTTTCTCCATGTTGGTCAGGCTGGTCTCGAACTCCCAACCTCAGGTGATCCACCTGCCTTGGCCTCCCAAAGTGCTGGGATTACAGGCGTGAGCCACTGCGCCTGGCTGTATTTATTTATTTTTAACAGAGACAGGGTCTTGCTCTGTTGTCAGGCTGGAGTGCAGTGCTGTGATCAGGGCTTACTCCAGCCTCGACCTCCCTGGATCAAGCGATCCTCCCATCTCAGTCTCCTGAGTAGCTGGGACCACAAGTGTGCGCCACCACACCCGGCAATTCTTTTTTTTTTTTTTTTTTAATTCATAGAAACAGGGTTTCCCTGTGTTGCTCAGTCTGGTCTTGAACTCCTGGGCTCAAGCGATCCTCCCACCTCAGACTCCCAAAGTATTCAGATTACAGGCATGAGCCACTGTGCCTGGCCAAAATTATACATTTTAAAATGGTGACTTTTGTGGTATGTAAATTCTATCTCAATTAAAAAAACAAACTAGCTCAAAAAACATTCCCAGAGCAAGGTCACTCACCCTGCCAGGAGCAATGAGGTTCTCTACGCCCACCAGGTCCCGCTGCAGCTCTGTTAGCTTCTGTAGGTTCTCCAGCCGGATGAGAATGTGCTGTAGTGTGATGGTCACCTCTGTGATGGCTTTCAGGGCGTCTGTGTGGAGAGACCCCTCAGTACAGGTGTACAGGCAGTGGTGTGCACAGCACCCTCCACCCACCACCTTGTGACAGGAACCAGAATTCTAAAAGGCAGTTCTAATTAGAGGTGCATCCTACTCAACTCCTTATAGCAGCGGTCCCCAACCTTTTTGGTACCAGGGATGGGTTTCATGGAAGACAATTTTTCCACAGACCAGAGGTGGTGGGAATGGTTTGGGGATGAAACTGTTCCACCTCAGATCATCAGGCATTTGTTAGATTCTCACAAGGAGCACACAAACTAGATCCCCCACGTGCGCAGTTCACAATAGGGTTTGTGCTCCCATGAGAATCTAATGTTGCTGCTGATCTGACAGGAGGAGGAGCTGAGGTGGTAATGCAAGCAATGGGGAGTGGCTGTAAATACAGAGAAGCTTCGCTTGCCCGCCACTCACGTCCTGCTGTGTGGCCTGGTTCCTAACAGGCTATGGACTGGACTGGTATTAGCCCATGGCCGTGGGCACTGGGGACCCCTGCCTTATTGGACTTATAGGACTGCTGCCTACTATGTGCAGCCACCAGGCACCTGCTCCTGCAGATACCCCTGAGGCCTTCAGGTTGTTCAACCCAAACTGTTGGCCAGTCCATATTCTGGTTTGGCAAAGAGGATAGGCTTTGTAAATAACCATTTAATGTTATGGGTAAGGCAGTATTTGCTCTTAAAGGAAAATGACTTATTGTACTTTAAAGGTTAAATGATTTGCACCTTCAAAGCAATTGTAACTTTCTCTTTTAACCAGGAACAGATGCTAATCTTATAGTTCAAGCAACGATAAGAGAAAGTTTATAATCTGGACAGGAAACTTAAAACACAAAGTTATATACTAAGAGTGGTGTGCCCAGCTCTGAGGCCATGCTGAGAGTGGTGGCGTAGCGTAGCTGAACCTGCTCCCACCACTGATGATGCCTGGAGCACAGGGTCTGCATCCTCCTTGCTGGAATCACTCATGGGGACCATTTTCCCCCTTCTTTCTATTAATTAATTAATTATTATTATTATTATTATTAGAGACAGGGTCTTGCTCTGTCTCCCAGGCTGGAGTGCAGTGGCACGATCTTGGCTCACTGAAACCTTCGCCTCTCAAGTTCAAGCAATTCTTGTGCCTCAGCCTCCCGAGTAGCTGGGACTACAGATGGCCTGCCACAATGCCTGGCTAATTTTTTGTATTTTTTTTTTTTTTTTTTTTTTTGAGACAGAGTCTCGCTCTGTCGCCCAGGCTGGAGTGCAGTGGCGCAATCTCGGCTCACTGCAAGCTCCGCCTCCTGGGTTCACGCCATTCTCCTCCCTCAGCCTCCGAGTAGCTGGGACTACAGGCGCCCGCCACCGCGCCCGGCTAATTTTTTTGTATTTTTTAGTAGAGACGGGGTTTCACCGTGGTCTCGATCTCCTGACCTCGTGATCCGCCCGCCTCGGCCTCCCAAAGTGCTGGGATTACAAGCGTGAGCCACCGTGCCCGGCGTTTTTTGTATTTTTAGTAGAGACAGGGTTTCACCATGTTGGCCAGGCTGGTCTCCCACTCCTGACGTCAGATGATCTACTCACCTTGGCCTCCCAAAGTGCTGGGATTATAAGCGTGACCCACCATGCCCGGCCACCTTCTCCCTTGTTTCTATCATGACTCCCTCTTATTTCCTGGCCACAAAGCTTCTCCATGACAAGGTCCACACCCCTTACCCAGCACTGCCCAGTGCTCAGCTCTAGCCCTGGGCAGATTTGTTAGCATGAAGTCACCTGACTGCTCCAGCTCTATCCTTTTTTTTGTTTTTTGAGACGGAGTCTCGCTCTGTCGCCTAGGCTGGAGTGCAGTGGCACGATCTCAGCTCACTGCAAGCTGCGCCTCCCGGGTTCATGCCATTCTCCTGCCTCAGCCTCCCAAGTAGCTGGGACTACAGGCGCCCGCCACCGCGCCCGGCTAATTTTTTGTATTTTTAGTAGAGACGGGATTTCACCATGTTAGCCAGGATGGTCTCAATCTCCTGACCTCGTGATCAGCCGGCCTCGGCCTCCCAAAGTGCTGGGATTACAGGCGTGAGCCACCGCGCCCGGCCTGCAGCTCCATCCTTTCCAGTGGGGGTGACAACGGCCCCTTACAGCTTTCAGAGGATAAAGTCAGAAAAGAATGAAGTATGTGAAGAGATCATCATTGACAAACAAAATTGACTGACAAAATTCACTTTCTGTCAATGACACCTGCATGACACTGAAAATGAGGCAGAACTTCAGTGAAGCCAGCATAGGTCTTGGCAGCTACCAACCCTATTGCTCTGTGCAGATTTCTAAGCTCCTGCCCCCATCCCCTGGCTCTCCCAGGCTGGCCATCCCTCAAGCACTTGGGTCTGAGCCGCTCCTTCCAGACATCATGTCAGGCAGAGACTCATCACGCCATGCCCATTTGCTGCATGGCTGCTTGAGTCCACTCAAATAGCACCAGTGCCACCCTGCCCTCAAATGCTGAGTCCACAGAGTGCAGGGCTGGGAGCCTGACTGCCACATGGACACTGTGCTGCACCTCGGTAGGGACTGGCAGCTGCTGGAAGCTCAGGACACATTTTGGACCTGATGGCATGATAATGATCCTATACATCACCCAACCTGCCTTGACATTCTCCACGGAACCCACAGAACAGTGTCTCCACAGAGCAGTGCCCCCTGCAGAACAGGGTCCCTCAGAAAAGGGTCCCCCTCAGAACACGGACCCCACAGAATAGCATCTCCCACAGAACAGGGTCCTCTTGGAACATGGTCCCCTCAGAAGAGGGTACCTTCAGAACAGCATCTCACTCAGAAAAGAGTCCCTCAGAACAGGGTCCCTATAGAGCAGGGTCACCACAGAACAGGGTCCCCTCAGAAAAGGGTCCTCACAGAACAGAATCCACACAGAACAGGATGCCCACAGAACAGAATCCCCCACAGAACAGGCTCCCCTCAGAAAAAGGGTCCTCATAGAACAGGATCCCCACAGAACAGCATCCACCTTAGAACAGGGTCCCCAGAGAATATAATGCCCTCACAACAGGGTCTCCTCAGAACTGCATCACCCTTGGAACAGAGGCCACATAGAGCAGCATCCCCCTCAGAACAGGGAGCCCACAGAAAAGGATCCCTTCAGAACAGGGTCCTCTCAGAATAGCATCCCCCTCAGAATAGTGTCCCCTCAGAACAGCATCCCCCTCAAAAGAGGGTCCCCTCAGAACAGGATCCCTCTCAGAACAGGGTCTGCGCAGAACAGCATCCCATTCAGAATAGTGTCCCCTCAGAACAGCGTCCCCATAGAGGAAGTTCCCCACAGAACAGGGTCCCCACAGAACAGAATCCTCCTCAGAACAAGGTCCTGACAGAACAGGATACCCCACAGAACAGGGTCCCCTTCGAACAGAATCCCCCTTCAAACAGGGTCCCCACAGAACAGAATCTCCCTCAGAACACGTTCCCCTCAGAACAGGGTCCACTCAGAACCGTGTCCCCCACAAAACAGGATCCGTCAGATCAGGGTCTCCCTCGGAACAGAATTCCCACAGAACAGAGTCCCCACAAACAGAATCTCTACAGAACACAATCTCCACAGAAAAGGATGCTCCACAGAACAGGGTCTCTTCAGAACAGTATCCCCCACAGAAAAAGATCCCTTCTGAACAGAATCCGCATAAAACATGGTCCCCTCAGAACAGGGTCTCCACAGAACAGAATCCCCACAGAACAGGATCCCCTCAAAATGGCATCCCCCTTGGAACAGGGTCCTCTCAGAACATGGTCCCCTCAGAACAGCATCCCCCTCAGAACAGGGTCTGCTCAGAACAGGGTCCCTTGAGAACAGCATCCCCCACAGAACAGGGTGCTCTCAGAACAGGATCCCTTCAGAACAGAATCCCCAAAGAACAGGGTCTCCTGAGAACAGCATCTCCCTCAGACCAGGGTCCCTTCAGAACAGGGTCACCACAGAACAGAATCCCCTCAGGACAGCATTCCCCTCAGAAGTGTCCTCTCAGAACAGGATCCCGCTCAGAACAGGATCCCGCTCAGAACAGGGTCCCCACAGAACAGCATCCCCCTCAGAACAGGATCCCCCTAAAAACAGGGTCCCCTCAAAACATCACTCCCCTCAGAATAGGGTCTCCACAGAACAGAATCCCCACAGAACAGGGGCCCCTCAGAACAGGATCCCTTCAGAATAGGGTCCCCTCAGAACAGGATCACCATCAAAACATGCTCACTACAAAACAGGGTCCTCACAGAACAGGGTCCTCACAGAACAGGATGCCCCACAGAACAGGGTCCCTTCAGAACAGAATCCCCACAGAACAGGGTCCCTTCAGAACAGAATCCCCACAGAACAGGGTCCCCACAGAAGAGAATCTCCCTCAGAACAGGGTCCTCAAAGAATCAGATCCCCCACAGAACAGGGTCCCCTCAGAATAGCATCCCCCTCAGAATAGTGTCCCCTCACAACAGGATTTCCCTCAGAACAGGGTCCCCACAGAAAAGGGTCCCCTCAGAACAGGATTCCACAGAACAGAGTCCTCTCAGAACAGCATCCCCTTCAGAACAGAGTTCCCTCAGAACAGGGTCCCCACAAAACAGCATCCCTCTCAGAACAGGATCCCCTTAAGAACAAGGTCCCCTCAGAAAACAGTCCCCAAAACAGCACTACCCTCAGAATAGGGCCTCCACAGAGCAGAATCCCCACAGAACAGGGGCACTTCAGAACAGGATCCCTTCAGAACAGGGTTCCCTCAGAACAGAGTCCCCACAGAACATGGTCCTCTCAGAACAGGATCCTGACAGAACGGGTTCCCTTCAGAACAGCGTCCTCGCAGAACAAGATGCCCCACAGAACAGGGTCCCCGTAGAACAGCAACCCCGGCTGGGTGCGGTGGCTCACGCCTGTAATCCCAGCACTTTGGGAGGCCGAGGTGGGCGGATCACGAGGTCAGGAGATCGAGACCATCCTGGCTAACACGGTGAAACCCCGTCTCTACTAAAAATACAAAAAAAAAAAAATTAGCTGGGCGTGGTGGTGGGCGCCTGTAGTCCCAGCTACTCGGGAGGCTGAGGCAGGAGAATGGCGTGAACCCGGGAGGCAGAGCTTGCAGTGAGCCGAGATCGCGCCACTGCACTCCAGCCTGGGCGACAGAGCGAGACTCCATCTCAAGAAAAAAAAAAGAACAGCAACCCCCTCAGAACAGGGTCCCCACAGAACACGGTCCTCACAGAATCAAATCCCCCATAGAACAGGGTCCCCTTAGAACAGCATCCCCCTCAGAACAGGGTTTCCACAGAACAGGATCCCCACAAAACAGGGTCCCCTCAGATCAGCATCTCCTCAGAATAGTGTCCCTTCACAACAGCATCCCCCTCAGAACAGTATTCCCTGTAGAACAGGGTCCCCTCAGAATGGCATCCCACTCAGAACAGGGTCCCCTCAGAACAGTATCCCTTTATAACAGGGTCCCCTCAGAAGAACATCCCCTTCAGAACAGGACCCCCGTCAGAACAGAGACCCCTCAGAACAGAATCCTCCTCAGAACAGGGTCCTTCTCAGAGCAGAATCCCCCACAGAACAGGGTCCCCTTCAGAACAGCATCCTCCTCAGAACATGTTCCCCCATGACACTATTCCCCACTTAGAATGAGATCCCCTCAAGGTAGTGTTCCCCCTAGAATAACATTCCCCTCACATAAGAGTCCCCTCAGGGTAGTGAGCACCCAGAACAGGGTCCCCCTCTGAATAGGGTCTCCTCAAAACAAGGTCCTCTCAGAGCATCCCCCTGAGAACAGCATCTCTTCAGAACAGGGTCCCCTGAGAGCAGCATCCACCTGAGAGCAGAGTCCCCACAGTGCAGTATCCTCCTAAAAACAGGGTCCCCACAGAATAGAGTCTCCTCAGAGTATGGACCCCTCAGAGCAGGGTCCTCCTCAGTCCAAGATCCCCTCAAGAGCACATCCCCATCAGAACAGGACCCCCTGAGAGCAGTGTCTCCCTCATAACTGAGTCCCCTCAGAAAAGGGTCCCCCTCAGAACAGGTTTCCCCACAGCAGTAGGCAGAGCAGGTGCATGATAGAATGGATCAACAACATACACTTAACATCCAGCACCCTTGGAAACTCTCATCAAAATGAAGGATAAATAAAATTGCAAGGCTGGCTTCTGCCAGCCCCAACAAATGTACTCCATTTGTCCAAGATAATTCTATTCAAGTTCTCAGGAAGACCAAGAGGCTGGTAACATTTGCACACCAAAGGCCATTTTCCAAGAAGGCCCTTCTTGACAAGCATTCCTGTGTCCCACATTTGGAGAGTGGGGTCATGGAGGGAAAGGAGCCTGCCATAGTGTCAGCTGAGAATGTTTCATTGGCTGGGCTCTCACTGCGCTCCAGAGATGGCTGAGATCTGAAGCAAACCTAGGGAGGCTGATGGTTATCAATGTTCTGTTGAGTTGACAACTTCAAAGCACTTTCACAAACAGCTTCACAGAGGTTTTGCACCAGTCTCTACATTTTACTGATGAGAAACCTGAGGTACAGGAATTCCTCCAAAGTCCTATGTACCTCAAGCACATGGTAGATGTGACCAGAACCTGGGCCCCAGTCTTCTCCATGGCATGGCTTCCCTGGTTGCCTGGGCCCAGGCCACCCTCTGCTCCAGCACTCTGCCTACCTAACTACTGTGGTATAATGACTGACAATGAGAAACATTTTAAACATGGTGTGGTTATGTCATGTTTTCCTTAAAATGTTTGAAAATGTTTTCTATAATTTTGTCCTTCTCCTTTTTAACAAACATGAAACATTTTCTTTTAGAATGAAAAGAGAATCGTCAACATTGTATGATCCATTCTATTTCTTGCTAATCAGAAAGCATCCTTATTTATATCTATTCATGGCTATGGGAAACCAGCTAGAGGAAATGCTAAGTATTTTTTCATCTATTTTTAATGACAATGATAAAATTTACTTGTAAAAACCTCCTCATGTGGTGGCTCACACTTGTAATCCCAGCACTTTGGGAGGTCGAGGCAGGCGGATCACGAGGTCAGGAGTTCGAGACCAGCCTGGCCAACATGGTGAAACCTTATCTCTACTAAAAATTCAAAAATTAGCTGGGTGTGGTGGCGGGCACCTGTAACCCCGGCTACTTGGGAGGCTGAGGCAGGAGAATCACTTGAACCCAGGAAGTGGAGATTGCAGTAAGCCAAGATCACACCATTGAACTCCAGTCTGGGCGACAAGAATGAAACTCCGTCTCAAAAGAAAAAAAAAAAAACCATAAACGTAAACAAAAACAAAAAAAACTCCTGATAAGCATAAAGTTCCCATCAGAACACATCCCCATCAGAATAGGTCCCCATTAGAGCAGTGTCCCCCTCATGACTGAGTCATCTCAGAAAAGGGGACCAAATTTACAATAAAATTAGAAATCCTATTTTTAGGTTAAAAAGGTCAGAGTTTACTCTTTTGTCCCTTTAATAAACATCAAAAATTACAAAGGCTGTCTATGTTAAAAACTTCTAACAGGTCACCTTGGCCCAATCTTTTGTATGCTTTAGAGCCAAGGCCTCCAGGACAGAAACATCCATAGGCAGCAGGTTGCTCTGGGGGTTGCACCCCATTCCCCAGTGCACTTGTGGGGGCTGTGGGTTCCCCAGCAGGAGCATGCCCTGTGACCCCTGCAGGGCAATCAGAGTCATCCCCTACACTGCTCAGACGTGGAGATGGGCAGGGCCTTGCCTGAGGGTGGAGGAGCAGAATAGGCAGAGACCTGGCGTAGCCTGGGACCTGCCCTCTGCCAGCAGCCAGAGGAGACGGGAAGGAAGGCCAGGGCCAGTGCTGACTATTGTGGTCCAGGCCCTAATGGGGTGGACTCCCGTGCTTCCCAGTGAAGGAAGTCTTCAGGTCTAGCAAAGCCGCCCCTGCCTCCCAGCCATGCACGCTGATCCTCGAAATGCAGGGCCGCGCCCACACTCACCGTGGCAGTCGGCGTAGTCATGGTGCCCGGGGGTGTAATGTCCGCATAGGCGGCGCAGCAGCAGGCGGTAGTGCAGCAGCCGCTGGATGGGCTTCAGCAGGAACGTGTTGAGAGGCAAGTAGCAGACCTTCTGCAGCTCGAACTCCTTGTACACTGCCTCCAACTTCTTACAGCGTTTGGTAGCCTTTTCCAGTTCTGTTAGGACCTCGTCATGTCTTTGGAAGTAGCTGGTAAACTCCTGTGGAAGCGCAAGAGCGGGGCCTTTAGGTGAGGAGATGTAGGGGTCCAGTGGGAGACTGGCCTGTTTTCCTTGACGGCAGGTGCTGGCTAGAAATCCCCACAGAGCAAATGGACCAGAGGCCCAGCGTGTGCCAGCGGGGGCTTTCTAGCCTCCACGGAACGCATCTCAACCCGTCTCAGATGCCACGTGACCTGCACCTCATTCCACCAATTCACTGCTACGTGCACCACTAACCGGCCCCATATCACACGCACTGAGTGGACCAGGGCCATCTCCCCACTGACAGATGAAGAATTGAGGATGGGAAGGCTGCAGTTGGCTGCGTGGGACACAGTGAGGGAGTGCAGGGCAGGGGTTAAACAAAGCCCACTCGAGTCCTGCCCAGTTTTAGGGCTCGCTCCAGAAACTTCTCTCAAGAGTGGAACTAAGCGGTTGTGCTGACACAGTTACTGGACAGAGGGAATAACCACACCTGACTTTTTTTTTTTTTTGAGACTGGATCTAGCTCTGTCGCCCAGGCTGGCGCACAGCGGCAGGATCTTAGCTCACTGCAACCTCCGCCTCCCGGGTTCAAGTGATCTTCCCACCTGAGCCCCCCCACAAAAACAGGCATGTGATACCACACCGGCTCATTTTAAAAATATTTTTTGTAGAGATGGGGGTCTCACCATGTTGCCCAGGCTGGTCTCGAACTCTTGAGCTTAAGCAATCCACCCATCTCGGCCTCCCAAAGTGCTGGGATTACAGGTTTGAACCACTATGCCTGGCCCATATCTGATGATTTTACAACATATGTATACATGTGTATGGATTCTGAGTATTACACAGACATATTAAACTAAACTATTCTCTAACTTAAAGATTTTTGTTTGTTTGTTTGGATACAAGGTCTCACTCTGTCACCTAGGCTGGAGTGCAGTGGTGCAATCATAGCTCACTGCAGCCTCAATCTCCCTGGTCTCATGTGATCCTCCTGCTTCAGCCTCCTGAGTACCTGGGATCACAGGCGCACGCCACCACACCCAGCTAGTTTTTGTATTTTTTGTAGAGATGGGGTTTTGCTATGTTGGCCAGGCTGGTTTCAAACTCCTGGGCTCAGGTGATCCACCTGCAGCCTCCCAAAGTGCTGGGATTACAGGCATGAGCCACTCCGCTCAGCTAAAGGGTTACATTACTTTTTATTTTTATTTTTTTAACTAAACACTTTTATTTGGTCCACTGGAGCCTGAGTTGGAAATCACTGTGGAGAATCCTATCGTAAAGGAATGGGGACTGACAGTTGATAAAATAGTCTCTGTGTCACAAGAGCGGGCCGTATTTACATATTTAGGGGTTAAAAATATTCACAGTTCAGGGTACAGGGAGGCCAAAGGGGAGTGGGAAATGTTTCTCCAGGTGTAAAAGCTCTGCAAGCCCCTGGGAGGATATGGGGGAGGTGGTGGTGGGGGTGGTGGGGGGGGTGGGAGGGGAGTGAAGGTGGGGCTGGCCCGCTGCCTGGGGGCGAGGGGTGGTGAGGGCCAGGTAGGGACGCAGGAAGCTGGGCTCAGATGTCTATGCATCCATACTCCCTAGGCTTCTAGTGGGAGGTGGACGTGGCCAAGCCCTGCCGATGCCCATGATGGGCTGGGGTCCCTCTCTGTGGCAGGGCCGGGCAAAGGGACAGGGTTGGCTGAGAAGCCTGCTGGTCCCCGGCCTGCCTGGCAGTGGTGAGTGGTGCTGAGGACCGGTGCCCACCCACAGCAGGCCTGGCACCCACCTGCACCCAGTCATGGCTTCAATCCTGGCAGGCGCTCCAGGAGTTGTATAGTGTTGCTGGGGGGTGGCTGGCCAAGGGCCCCTCTTTCCAAGACAAGCACCACCCCGGGGGTCACCACTCCATGCCAGGGCTCCAGGGACCACACTTGCTCTGGGGGGGGACAGGGGCCTGGGCTCTGGGGGAAAACTGACCTTATGCCCTGTGAGGGGGTGGTCCCTGATCCCACCCTGGGGTCTTGGCCTCTGACACCCAGATTTGGTTTTGTGGACAGAGCTCTTGGCTGCCTCCCCAGAGCTAAAGGGTTTTAATATCAAATCATTTTGTTTTAATGAACATTAAAGATGACTACAGTATGATAATCTGGATCAGACAGATTTGTGCATATTTCAATTTTAAATTAGTGCAACTGCCTTTGGGATAAGTAGAACTTTCTCATTAACAACCTGACTCAGCTTCCATCTAGGCAGGAAAAGGGCACCTAGGCTGAATGCAGTTCTTCAAGGGGGGCTATCTGAACGCAGAACAGCAAAACCTATGGTCCCTTGGGAACTCTAGCTGTGAGGAGTGGCCAGAGTCTCACAGGATTGGGTAGAAGGTGGGACAGGCGAGGGATGGAGGAGGGGGCACTTGAGTTGCCGTCGTCACCGTGGCTCAGCTTCAAGGTGTTATGCAGAGCTCCACACCTTGGGTGGTCAGGTGGTGAACTCATGAGCAGCCTGACAGGGAGGGAGAACTGTTCCAGGCACGTTAAGCAAGAGTGAGACCCCTGAACAGTCAATGCACGACCTGCACTGTCGTCCACATGTGAACACCTGTACCGTTGCTCCTATTGAAGAGAAATCTCACTTCCCCCAGTGCTGCCCCTGCCTATCCAAAAGTCTACTCCATTTTTGCGACCCCTGCTACATGCCCTTTGTGGAGCTGGAACACCTGAAAGAAAAACCTGAACTATGAGCCTAGCAGCCAAGGTGGAAACAAGTCCCAGAGCCCTGCCCTCCCCACAGCAGCTATGGGGACTCTGCCCTGAGCAGGCCCTGTCCTGGGGAGGGGGGACTCTGTCCTGAGAATGATCTTCTGAGGAAGACTCTGTTCTGTGCGGAACCCTGATCTGAGGGAAGCCCTGTTCTGAAGAGGATGCTGTTCTGGGGGGACCCATTCTGAGGACAATGTTCTGGGGGAGAATCCTGCTCTGAGGTGAACACTGTTGTGGGGGCATCCTGTCCCGATGGAAATGGGGACACTGTCCTCAAGGGAATGCTGATCAGTGGAGAAAAAGGTTCTGAAGAGAACAATGTTCTGGGGCTGGTAAGGGCCCTGATCTAAGGCAAACGATGTTTTAAGGTGGAGTCTGTTCTGGGGGTAGTTCTGCTTGGAGGGAGACCATGTTCTGGGGGACCCTGTTGTGAGGGGTATGCTGTCTTCAGGGGCATCCTATTCTTGGAGAGCCCTTATTGAGGGATGCGGTGAGGAGGGAACTTGTTCTGAGGGAAACAGTGTCCTGATGGGGCCCTGGACATTGCCCTGAGCCAGACTCTTTTCTGAGGGAAACAAGATTCTGAGGGAGACCCCATCCAGAGTAGGACCCTGCCCTGAGGAGGATCCTGTTCTGAGGAAGATAGAGTTCTGAGGAGACCCTGTTCTGAGGGTGATGCTGTTCTGGGGGAACCTTGTTCTAATGGGAATGACGCTCAAAGGCAGACCCTGTTCTGAGGGGGCTGCTGCTCTGAGAAGGGCTCTGTTTTGAGGGAACTTTATTCTGAGGGAACCCTATTCTGAGAGCCTGAGGGGGATGCTATTCTGAGAAGACCCTGTTCTGAGAGGACCCTGTTTTGGGTAGACCCTGCTCTGGAGGGACCCTGCTTTAGGGGGACTCTGCTCTGGGGAAACCCTGCTCTGGGAGCACTCTGCTTTGAGTAGGATCCTGTTCTGAGATGGACCTTTCCTGAGGGGACCCCTGTTTTGACGGGTCCCCTGCTCTGAGGGGAATGCTGTTCTGAGGCTACCCTGCTCTGAGGGGGCCCCTGCTCTGAGGGTGCCCCTGTTTTGTGAAGACCACACTCTGAGGGGACCCACTCTGAGGGGGACCCTGGTCTGAGGACCCTGCTCTGTGGAACCCCTGTTCTGAGGGGGACCCTGCTCTGAGGGGGGCCCCAGCTCTGAGGCGGCGCCTGTTTTGAGGAGATCCCACTCTGAGGGGAGCCCGCTCTGAGGGGAATCCTGGTCTGAGGGGACCCTGTTCTGTGGAACCCCTTTTCTGAGGGGGCCCAGCTCTGAGGGGACCCTGCTCTGAGGGAGTCCCTGTTCTGAGGAGACCCTGCTCTTAGGGGGACCCTGCTCTGGGGGGACCCTGCTCTGAGGGGACCTTTTGAGGAGACCCCACTCTGAGGGGGACCCTGTTCTCAGGAAACTTTGTTTTGAGGAGACCCTGCTCTGAGGGGGACCCTGGTCTGGGGAGATCCTGTTCTGAGGGGACCCTGCTCTGAGGAGACTGCTCTGAGGGGGACCCTGGTTTGGGGGGGATCCTGCTCTGAGGGGGACCCTGGTCTGGGGGGACCCTGCTCTGAGGGGACCCTTCTCTGAGGGGGATCCTGTTCTGAGGGGACCCTTTTCTGAGGGGACGCTGTTCTGATGGGCCTCAGCTTCAGGAAGATGGTTTTGCTCCCATTAACAGCATTCATGTAGGCAGTAGTCACCAAGTAGCCTACCTTTAACTGGCGCATGTTCTTGAGCAGGACGTCCCCGATTCGTTGATGGCCACCTTTTGTGTGGGCTTTGGAGGGCCCTTCCCTGAGTAAAAAGAAACAAAGTTGTTCTAAACATGGTGAAAGCTTGCAGAAGGCACTGTAATCTGACGCAGGGTGACAGCTGCCCTGGTTCCAGCTGGAGGAAGGTGGTGAAGCTCTGAGGTGGAAGAGGCCGCAGGGCAGGGCCTGCCCTGGATGGAAGCTGCTATTATGTGTCTGGCCATTCTCTAAAACAGACAGTAACCAGGCAAAAAGGGATCTTCCATTTTTAACTTGCTCCTTGCACTCTCTTTTCTGGAAGAGGGTGAATAAAGGGTATTATTACATCTGTACCTCTCCCCACAGGCTCCTAAAAATATGCTCCAGTGAAAAAATTGCTCTTCTGAATTAGTTTCTGAAGCTGGGAAGTTCCTAAGAGCAGTGATGATGAGTTGGTGTGGGAGTCTCCCGTGTGGGGGTCCAAGACCTGGGGGGCTGAAGGGGTGTTACCAGAGTGCCAGCCTCTGCTCCACCTCGCGCAGGAAGCCTCTGTGGAACTCATAGATGGGATCGATGTTGGAGAAGAGCAGTGTCATCAGAGTCGCAGGCATGGCGTCCTCCTTCACCACTGCACTGCGGAACCACTGTGGGAAGAGTGTGGTGTGATGGGAGGCGTGGCTCTTGTTGGGGACTGAGAAACTGTGCCCCTGAGGGCCTGTAGCCATAGGTCACCCAGCGATGACCCTCCAGTCACCGCCTACAAAGAGGGTTCAGATCAGCACTACAGCCATCCTCTTTGTTGACCATCCAGTTTTCAAATATAATGAAACTATCCTACATCGAAAGTTTCAAATGGACACTTCGCAGCTTTATAGCTTCACAAAAACTTGGACCCAATGTTCTGACCTGACTTAGAATAGTTTTAAAGCAGATATATTTAACAAAATATATACATGCAAGTCTCATGATTATCAAGAGATATTTCTTGGCTGGGTGCGGTGGCTCATACCTGTAATCCCAGCACTTTGGGAGGCTGACCAAGGTGGGCAGATTACTTGAGGTCAGGAGTTTGGGACCAGCCTGGCCAACATGGTGAAACCCCCCCTCTACTAAAAATACAAAAATTAGCTGGGTGTGGTGGTGGGCACCTGTAATCCTAGCTACTAGGGAGGCTGAGGCAGAAGAATCACTTGAATCCAGGAGGCGGAGGTTGCAGTGAGCTGAGATCACGCCACTGCACTCCAGCCTGGGTGACAGAGTGAGGCTCCATCTCAAAAAAAAAAAAAAAAAAAAAAAAAGATATTTCTCTGTGTTCAGGTGAGAGATTTATTAAAAAAAAAAAATCAAAGTAATCAAGGACTTTCGTACCACAGTAATAACTTCTAAATCCTTCAGGTATGTTCGTTCTGTAGCGAGAATCTCTTTGACTATGAAGTAGGCCTCGTCTGCAGGCATGCGCTGAAAGAAGCAGAGAGCTGTTAAGTGTGCGTCCATGGGACATGGCACCCTCCCATGTTCAGGGAGCCTGAAGTTTGTAACGTTTGCTTTCTTCTGCTCAAGGTAACATTGTCATGGGGTTTTCATCTTCAACTTCTGAAGAGATTTATCCCTGAGTAAAAACATAATCCTGTTATTCTTTTGGAGAAAAGAATTGCTGTTCAAATATCACCATATATAAACAGGGCTGAAGTTTATTATTGGTTTTGTGATAAAATCATTTTTTATATATCACTGCCAGTAGCATAGCTGGTTAGCAGACACAGGTCCATGAGTGTGTGTGTGCTTATAAATTATTAAACCTAACCCATACAAAAGTCATTAAAATGAGCAAACAGTGCGCATTCTAAGTGTGCCTGCATCAGAGCACCAGACTTGCTGGTGCACTTCCTGATGCAGACGTGGACCATACCCCGGGCCCAGTTTTCCATGCCCTGCTAGAGACAGCCCAGCCCTGAGCGCTCCTATAGCTGACAGGGCTATCTCTGCCCAAGGTGCGGGTGCCAAGCAGGCAAGCTGGCCGTGGGGGACCCTCTGCACCTCACCCAACACAGTGTTCCTGGCAAAGCGCGTACCTCATGACAGCCTCGGCAGGCACTGGGTCCTGTCCCTGGAGGGCCTCTCCCCACCCTGAACTCTCTAAGAGCCACCCTCTGTTGAGGTGCAACTTAACAGCCTCTTCTCCGTCCTCTCCCTGCCCAGAAACCACGATCCTGCTCTGCCCTGGCAGCTCGCCCGCCCCACCTCCAGACTGTGGCCAGCTTTAGGGCAGATGGGCCATGCAAATATCCATGGAGCAGGTATCAGCTCCGAATAGGCGCCTGGACACTGCCCCCTGCCCCTGTGAGGGTGTCCTACCAGGAGAAGACAGGCAAGAAGCACACAGGGCTGTACAAGGCATAACGCAGAGCAGAGGAGGGGCTGGAGGCTGGGAGACACAGCAGGCCGCAGCCTCACTCAGAGCAGACAGGGTGGCCTGTGGGACAGGTCAGAGGTCAAGGGGCTGGAGCAAGGTGCAGAGGTCAGAGGGAACAGACAGGCTACTGGTGGGGAAGGCAGGCCAGGTGGGCCTTCTGGACCCTTTGGGGTCTACCTGAATGTGCTGTGATGCACTTGGGCCCCAGGATGAGAGCAGACCAGGAGGGCAGAGAGGCTCCTGGTGGACCTCAGCACCACCCGGCGAGACAGCACTGGCTGGGGGGCGCGGAGGGTGAGGGGTGAGATCCTGGACACATTCTGAAGGTTGAGCCAACCTGATTCCGGTGTGGAGGTAAGGTGTGAGGGTTGGAGGCAGGAGGCGTGACTGCCGCAGTTTTTGGCCTAAGCCAAGGGAAAGACCAGCTGCCACGACTGGAGATTGGGGAGGAGTATCAGGAGCAGTGTTTGCAGTGAGCAAGCAGCTGAGGTGGCATGTGGGGCCATGTCTTCTTCCTTGTACTGCTGTGAAGTTCAGCAGAGCCTGCGGGGTTGTCCACTCCTCGTGGATGAGAGGACAACAAAGGCACATTTATCCTGTGAGTCCTGAGCCCATGGATATAGCCAGCTGTGAAGGGACAGCACCCTACAGTCCACTGAGATGCTGCTGCCTGGAGCCCTCCAGTGCCCAGGTGCTGTGCCACCCCCGCCAGAGTCCTGCACACATCGGCTGCCGTTCTCTCAGCTCTTCCCCATGGCTGGCAGCCTGCCTGGCTCCCACAGCCCTGCCACCATGTGGCTCTGTCACCAGCTCAGCCCCCACCTCTTGGTGCACTGGCCTCCTCCCCACAGAGAAGCTGAACCGCCTTTACAGCCTTAGGCTTTTTCTATTTTTTCTTTTTGAGCTTTATGATATTAAAAATGACTTTTTTATCTTTCAAATGAAAGGTTGAGCCCATCTTTCAAATCCAAATTCAGTAAAATCTCTTTACAGAGTCTTTTTCTTGGCTGGATGTGGTGGCTCATGACTCTAATTACAGCACTTTGGGAGGCTGATATGGGAGGATCACCTGAGGCCAGGAGTTTGAGACCAGCCTGGGCAACATAGTGAGACCCTGTCTCTTAAAAAAAAAAAAAAGTTAGCCAAGCATGTGGTCACACCTGTAATCCCAGCTACCAGGAGCCTGAGGTGGGAGGATCACTTGGGCACAGAAGTACAAGGCTGCAGTGAGCTGTGGCTGCACCAATGCACCCCAGCCTGGGCAACAGAGACGGACCCTGTCTCTAAAAAAAGAAGTCCTTTCTCCACCTGAGCTTGATATGCCCAGTGAATTCTCTGGGGGCAGAGCTGGTCCCGTCCCCAGAGGCCCATGGTTACGGTCTGGGAGGCCCCAGCCTTCCCCACACAGCTGAGGGACAGGGATGTGGCATGTTAGTGCCCCACAAACTGTTGACCTTGGGCCCTGAGGGAGAGTCTGGTAGAGGGAGGACAACTTCCTAGCCACAGTCACCGTGGCATGGAGTCCAAAGGCGATGTCCTAACTCTGAATGTTGTTCTATAGAAAGAAACAGGATGCTGGAGTCCTGGAGCAGCCCCCCTCCTCCAGGGGCGAGGCACACAGAGACACGTACGCCATCAGATAGCCACAGCAGTTGCTGATGAGACTTCTCATCACAGGTGCCACCAATGGGTCACAGGGGAGCAGAGTGGCCAAGAGAAGGGCCTTCCATCCCGCCCCTGCCCCGCCCAATCAGCCCAAGGAATACCGTGAGGAGACTCTCAGGGACAGAAAATACAGCAGCTGCCACTCTGCCCCCACCTCTAGATCAATGTCAAACCTGACCCCCAGCAAGCTGGGCTGCAGGCCAGGGATGAGACTGCGGCCAGGGACAGCCCCAGAGGAGCGTGCAATTCCTGTGAGCTTTACCACCTGTCCCGACATGAAGGGTCTATGTGCCCATGCAGAGCGTGGAAGAGGTTTCTGCCACCTTTGGCTTTCCTACCCTTCAACTATTGCCGATCCTCACAAATCTCTATTAAAAACGGGACAAACAGCCTGCCTTCCTTCCTTCCTTCCTTCCTTCCTTCCTTCCTTCCTTCCTTCCTTCCTTCCTTCCTTCCTTCCCTCCCTCCCTCCCTCCCTCCCTCCCTCCCTCCCTCCCTCCCTCCCTTCTTTCTTTCCTTCTTTCTTTCTTTCTTTCTTTCCCCTCTCTGGCCCAGGCTACAATCTACACGGCTTGCTGCTGCCCGCGCCGCGGACTGCCTGGGACTGCCGGCGCCCGCCACCGCTGCCTGCCTTTTCTCCTTTGGATGCAGGCACGCGTTCGCCATCTTGGCCACGCTGGTCGCCAGCTCCTGACGCCGAGTGCTCTGCCCGCCTCAGCCTCCCGAGGTACTGGGACTACAGACGGAGTCTCGCTCACCCAGTGCTCGGTGTTGCCCGGGCTGGAGGGCGGTGGCGTGGTCTGGCCTCGCCGCAGCCTCTACCCCCCGGCCGCCTGCCTTGGCCTGCCAGGGTGCTGGGATTGCAGCCCCTGCCCGGCCGCCGCCCCATCTGGAAGGTGGGGAGCGCCTCTGCCCGGCCGCCCCGTCTGGGAGGTGAGGAGCACCTCTGCCCGGCCGCCCCGTCTGGGAAGTGAGGAGCGCCTCTGCCCGGCCGCCCCGTCTGGGAAGTGAGGAGCGCCTCTGCCCGGCCGCCCCGTCTGGGAAGTGAGGAGCGCCTCTGCCCGGCCACCCACCATCTGGGAAGTGAGGAGCGCCTCTGCCCGGCCACCCACCGTCTGGGAAGTGAGGAGCGCCTCTGCCCGGCCACCCACCGTCTGGGAAGTGAGGAGCGCCTCTGCCCGGCCACCCACCGTCTGGGAAGTGAGGAGCGCCTCTGCCCGGCCACCCACCGTCTGGGAAGTGAGGAGCGCCTCTGCCTGGCCGCCCCGTCTGGGAAGTGAGCAGCGCCTCTGCCCGGCCACCCCGTCCGGGAAGAAGTGAGGAGCGCCTCTGCCCGGGCGCCCCGTCCGGGAAGAAGTGAGGAGCGCCTCTGCCCGGGCGCCCCGTCCGGGAAGAAGTGAGGAGGGCCTCTGCCCGGCCGCCCCGTCCGGGAAGAAGTGAGGAGCGCCTCTGCCCGGCCGCCCCGCCCGGGAAGAAGTGAGGAGCGCCTCTGCCCGGCCGCCCCGTCTGGGAAGAAGTGAGGAGCGCCTCTGCCCGGCTGCCCCGTCTGGGAAGTGAGGAGCGCCTCTGCCCGGCCGCCCCGTCCGGGAAGAAGTGAGGAGCGCCTCTGCCCGGCCGCCCCGTCTGGGAAGTGAGGAGCGCCTCTGCCCGGCCGCCCCATCCGGGAAGAAATGAGGAGCGCCTCTGCCCGGGCGCCCCATCCGGGAAGAAGTGAGGAGTGCCTCTGCCCGGCCGCCCCATCCGGGAAGAAGTGAGGAGCGCCTCTGCCCGGGCGCCCCATCTGGGAAGAAGTGAGGAGCGCCTCTGCACAGCCACCCATCGTCTGGGAAGTGAGGAGCGCCTCTGCCCGGCCACCCACCGTCTGGGAAGTGAGGAGCGCCTCTGCCCGGCCGCCCCGTCCGGGAAGAAGTGAGGAGCGCCTCTGCCCGGCCGCCCCGTCCGGGAAGAAGTGAGGAGCGCCTCTGCCCGGCCGCCCCGTCCGGGAAGAAGTGAGGAGCGCCTCTGCCCGGCCGCCCCGTCCGGGAAGAAGTGAGGAGCGCCTCTGCCCGGCCGCCCCGTCGGGAAGAAGTGAGGAGCGCCTCTGCCCGGCCGCCCCGTCCGGGAAGAAGTGAGGAGCGCCTCTGCCCGGCCACCCCGTCTGGGAGGTGAGGAGCGCCTCTGCCCGGCCACCCATCGTCTGGGAGGTGGAGTGCCTCTGCCCAGCCACCCATCGTCTGGGAGGTGAGGAGCGCCTCTGCCCGGCCACCCATCATCTGGAAAGTGAGGAACGCCTCTGCCCGGCTGCCCCATCTGGGAAGTGAGGAGTGCCTCTGCCCGGCCACCCATCGTCTGGGAGGTGAGGAGCGCCTCTGCCCGGCCGCCCATCGTCTGGGAAGTGAGGAGCGCCTCTGCCCGGCCACCCATCGTCTGGGAAGTGAGGAGCGCCTCTGCCCGGCCACCTATCGTCTGGGAAGAAGTGAGGAGCGTCTCTGCCTGGCCGCCCCGTCTGGGAAGTGAGGAGCCCCTCTGCCCGGCCGCCCCGTGTCTGGGTAGAAGTGAGGAGCTCCTCTGCCTGGCCGCTCCGTCTGGGAGGTCTACCACGGAGGCCAGAAGCAATGTGGGGGCTGGACGTGGTGGCTCACGCCTGTGGTCCCGGCACTCTGGGGGGCGAGGCGGGTTGATCACTTAGGGCTAGGAGTTCGAGACCAGTCTGGCCAACTTGGCGAAACATGAAGAATACAACAGACAAACCAACCAACCAACTCAATGACAACAAAACAGGTCTACCCTGGAGTCATACTCTAATTTTTTCTATTTTCCTCCCTTTCTGATCCTTTATCCCACTTTCTTTTTCTTCCTCTTCCTTCTCCCTCTTCTTTGTCAAATAGAGGATTGAGTTATTATCACTGATCCATATAAAGTCCCTCTCTCATTTATTTTAACTCCCACCCCCATTTCTATTCCCCGACTTCCCATGTGCAACCTTCCTAATATGTTTGATACGCATCTTTTTGTTTGTATGTATTTTTAGAAAATGTTTATTGTTTTTGTATGCAAAAAAAATTAATAATAAAAAAAAAGGGGGACAAACAGTGCATCAAGTGGGAGACACTGGGGAGGAGGGCACAAGCTGGCGAGGGTGGGCTGGACGGTGGGCAGCTCTTCGCCCCTCCCCACACAGCCCAGCAACTGGATGCAAGTGCAAAAGCTTAACAGGTGGCCTCAATGGCAGCACGTGGTTCTCAGACCCCTGTGTCACCTTGGCTCCCCAGGAGAGTGGTCTGCCAGGCCTTGCCAGCAGAGCCGTCAGTGAATCTGGGGCCAGGGTCTCCACAGAACCTGTTGCAGCCTGGCTGGGCACACTGGTTCATGAGGTCAGCACAGAGGGGTACTCTGGTGGGAACCTACCTCTGGGTCAAACCAGCAGCCCCTGCATGGTGATGAAGGGGCCATCCTTGCCATCTCGGAGCCCACCTGTGCTGGGCACCAGCCTTGCTATGTCAACTCACACACACAGAATTGAAGCAGAACCCAGAGCCCTCCCTCCAGAGCCCAGGTGTTGAGGAGAGGCAACAGGAGACACCACGTCAGGGCCGAGGGTGCCCACACGCATGGGCTGGGCCCAAGGGCTGCTGAATCTTTCTCTGCAGTGACCCAGCCACCATCTCCTCAAGGGCACGGCTCCGTGAGGACCCTGAGGTGCCCCCATCCCAGAGGGCCTTGCCATGCTGCTGGCCCCATGCCACGTCATGACTAACAGGCTTCTCCCAGGGCCACTTGCCACCAGCCCAATTATCCTCAGATGTGACAAGCTGTCACCCTATAGAACCATCTAAAGAATCAACTGATTTTTGTAATATAAAAAGTTACAAACTAAAATTTAGTCTTAAAACAGACTGCTTGGTAGCCATTTTTTTTGTTTGTTTTTGTACCAAAGAAACAGTGAACTAAAGAGATTGTCATTAGGTTTCCAAAATAAAAAGACATCTTTTTTGGAAACAGTCTTGCTGCCAGGGACCAGAACCAGCCCTCACCTGCAAGCCTCGTGCAGCAGTACGTTTAATATCCTTTGCTGCCTCCAGACCAGGGGGCTCCTTCCACTCCAGTGGGATCCAAGGGGACCCTCAGGGCACCAGGAAGGAGGAGCCTGCCCTGCCTGTGCCATCCTACCTGCTAAGAGTCCCAGCATCCCACGCGTAGCCCTGGCATCTGGAAGGCAGGCCTTGGACAGAATATCCTCAGGCCAATTCAGGCCAAAGCAGGAGTGTTGAGGTGTCACAATGACATACCTCCCCCTGTACCAGCACTGATTCCCTCCCTCCTAGAGGCCCCGTGGCCTCTTCCCGTCCAGCTGCCACTCAGGGACCCCATGTCTCCCTTCTCTGTGGACTCCAGGCCCAATATAGTCTGCAAACTCCCCGGACCCTGAGCCTTTTCTTTTAGGGTCCATCTGCAAAACCGTAGCTGTAGGCAGACTCCACGGGGCTAGGAGAGTGGAGGCCACCCTGAGGCCACAGCATCCCTGCCCCTGGTTGCCCTGTGCCTGCCAGCAGTGAGCTTCTCTGCTCGGTCACTTTCTTCCTGCAGACTCTCAGTTTGTGCCCTTATTCCTATCATCTTCGGTAAAAAGAGACCCACAGGGGACAGTGCCTCAACTTTGTCATAAACCCTCAACCCTGTCTGTGGCCCATGTACCCCTCCCCTCGCCACAACAGCAGAGGACCGTACCCTCCCCACAGGTGGCTCCTCCACTGTCTCCAACATCTGGCCCAGGGCACCCACTTGTACATTGGGTCTCCCACCCAAGAGCCTCTCCGGAACCCAAAGGGGTCCCTAGTGGACCCTCCCTTAGCACCCAGATCTTTCCTCCCAGTTACTCAATTGTTAAAGTAGAAGCTTGACCAAGCAAGGAGGGAAGAAAGGAGCAAAGGAGGGAGGAAGGGAGGGAGAAATGAGGAAGGTGGGAAGGAAGGAAGAGTGGGGGAGGCTCGAAGTTCCAGCGTGACACATGGAGCCTGTGGGTGCCAGGGACTGTTTGCTAAATGAATAAGGAAACTTGTTTTTGCACGAAGGGCCCTGGAGTCCCAGAGATAAGAGGAAAGTCTCCGGAAGGTTTTGCTAGGGAAGGCGGCCCAGTACCTCCTCTCTGCTCAGGAGGCTGGCAGGGTGGCTGTGAGCGCAGAGCCCTTCCCTGCCCCGCCCCAGGGTCCCCACCAGCACCACCGGAAGGAACAGTGAGCACAGGCCCACCCTGCAACCCTCTGCTAGCTTCTCAGCCTCGAGGGGCCCACCTTGTGTCTCGGCTCCTCGTAGTCCATCCCGGCTCCGCCGGCATCACTGAGGACAGGGCTCAGGAGTGGGGATGAGCCCTGTTCAGCTGGGCCCAAAGGCACCTGATATGCAGGGCTCAGACTCAGGGGGCTCTTCCGGCTGGAGGGAGAAGGCTGAGGACTCTTCGTGGAAAGGCCTGGAAATGAACGGGGTGGGGGATGGAGTGAGAAATGAGAAAGGGCTGTGAAGCTGGCTTAGAGCCACTACTACACTCCTGACCATTCAACTGCCAGCCTCGCACAGTGCCAGGCGCTTCCTGTAAAACACGGAGGTACAGCTTCTATCACACACAATTCTAAACATGACATAAAATGAAAATGAGGGTTGATGGTTCATCTACCCAATTTCAGAGAGCAATCCACAGACAGAGTGGATCCCCCCAGGACTCTAGGGGGGCCTGGATACCATACTTGTGTTTCTAGGGGCTTCTTTTGGCTCTGCAGAATATGTAACTATGATAAAATTAAGCACCACAAAATGTGTAAAGCAAAAGGCACCACCAGGACGGGGGAACACTTTCTATGTGCATTGCTAGAGGTTAGAGACTTAAGATGTCAAACCAGGGCTAACATCTGAAAAGACAATGTCTATTTTAAGGCCAAACGTATTATTCATAAAAAAATGGATCATATAAAACTGCTCAATTCATGATACTGTTTTCCAGTTCCTTGAGTTTTTCATTAATGGGCATTTTATTTTGGTTTTCTAAAACACAGTAATAATTTTCTCCTTCTTAAAACCATGTTTGTTTTCGAATAGGTGCCAAATTTGCAGCCCAATTCTAAAGATGATAAAGTATATTTCACTGTGTATTTTATAATAAAAAAAATCCTTTTCTATTTAAAAAAAAAATCTCAAAGGTTAATTTCTAATGTTTTTCTATGGGAAACCAGTAACTATTAAGTGCCAAATTTTAAAGATAACTTTACCTGGCTAACACGGTGAAACCCCGTCTCTACTAAAAACACAAAAAATTAGCCTGGCATGGTGGCAGACGCTTGTGGTCCCAGCTACTCGGGAGGCTGAGGCAGGAGAATGGTGTGAAGCCAGGAGGCAGAGCTTGCAGTGAGCCGAGATCGTGCCACTGCACTCCAGCCTGGGTGACAGAGCAAGACTCCGTCTCAAAAAAAAATAAAAAGAAAACTTTAAAGCAGAGTTTTAGAGAAGGAATTTAACTTCTGTTTAAAAACCACCAAAGGCCAGGTGTGGTGGCTCATACCTGTAATCCCAGCACTTTGGGAGGCCGAGGCGGGTGGACCACCTGACGTCAGGAGTTAGAGACCAGCCTGGCCAACTGGTGAAACCCCATCTCTACTAAAAATACAAAAAATTAGCCGGGCATGGTGGCGGGTGCCTGTAATCCCAGATACTTGGGAGGCAGAGGCAGGAGAATCGCTTGAACCTGGGAGGCAGAGGTTGCAGTGAGCTGAGGTCGTACCATTGCCCTCCAGCCTGGGCAACAAGAGCGCGACTCCCTCTCAAAACAAACAAAACTATCAAAGATGGAAATTTGTTTCCAAGTGTATAGTGTTTGAACACTGAAACTATCATGATTTCTAACGATGATTACTGAATCAGCTTACCAAATGTTGCAACAGAAGTAACTCAGTTTGAACCCCTGGTCACATAAATGCCACACCATGGTGCCTCCTTACTCCACCCACAACTGGTTTCAAAGCAAGATTCTCTTACATTATTGTTGGCACCTTCAGATGCAGTTGCTTATAGTGACCAGTTTATAAAACCCAAACTTGGTTCACTTAACCTAAAACATGTAAGTGTATAGGCAGATTAGTATAGAGCAGCTTCTTGAGAGCAGCTGACATCATGATTCCGTTTGCTGGGTTGGCATAAGCAACTCAACAGGTTCGCCCTCCAGTGGGACATGGGAGATGGAGGGGAGGAAGTCCTTATTTTCACATTGACAAATCAGGAGCCCTAGAAAGATCTTGCCTGCTGCTAGGAATTCTAGTTATTAGGATTCTTAAGATGAAATATCAGTGCTCATGAAAGCAGAGCTTTCCTCTGGAATTTTTCACAAGATACATTGAAAACACAAGGAAACATTCATTGCTATAGAAAACCTAGGTAACATCACTATAGGAAATTATTAACAACCAACTTATTAGAATTTGCTTTTATTACACATTCAGTTAAAGTACACTAAGCAACCTTAAAACAGCATGAAATTCCTACTTCTGCCTTGCCTCACATACTGGGCCACATTTGGTCTTTGTCACTTCTGAAGGGCTCAAAGTGGAACTGTGGCTCTGTGCTAGCCCCTGAAGTACGGATTACTTCTTATGTTGAAAACAGGTATGTTTCCGAAGATGTGCTGTTTGGGGTTTGTGTTCCAGAATCTTCTTTGTCCTCAATAAGCCAGAATTTCACAAGGAGATATTTTATGTGATGAAAACTCAGAAAAAGTCTAGAAGCTACTAATATCTATTTATTCTTCATAACTGTATTGTTCAGGGTGTAGCAGGAAGATGTTTTCCACTCATTGCTTCTGGAAGTTAAAAGTCGGCCTTCACTATTCTGCCCTTGTGTCCTTCCAGGGGTCCTCACAGCACCTCACTCAGAGAAGTACAGTCCAACAGCAAGTTACTAGTTGACAGTTTACCAAAAAGTTGCTGCAAAATCTGCCTTTGAGTTGCAGGAGGTAAAACTTGAGGAAACGGCATAATCACGAGACCCATCATAATGTGTGCTGCTGTGACGCTGCTGGGGTTGCAAACAGGCCATGGCCAGGGTGGGGTAATAGGGCTGTAAATTAGAAAGGGCCACTCCTGGCCAGGTGCGGTGGCTCACGGCTGTAATCCCAGCACTTTGGGAGGCCAAGGCGGGTGGATCACGAGGTCAGGAGTTCGAGACCAGCTTGGCCAAGATGGTGAAACCCTGTCTCTCCTAAAAATACAAAAATTAGCCAGGTGTGGTGGCAGGTGCCTGTAATACCAGCTACTCAAGAGGCTGAGGCAGGAGAATCGCTTGAACCCGGGAGGTGGAGGTTGCAGTGAGCCAAGATTGTGCCACTGCACTCCAGCCTGGGCAACAGAGGAAGACTCCGTCCCCCCCCAAAAAAAAAAAGTAAGTGCCACTCCCAGTAAACAACCCCTCATAAAGGAAGGACACTCCCCTTTAGGATAGACTGCTCATTTGGAATAAACATTTTTGGTTCTACGGAAGTTAGAAGTCATCATTTGATAATATTATAACTACTTTTTTTTTTTTTTTGAGACAGAGTCTCGCTCTTTCACTCAGGCTGGAGTGCAGTGGCACAATCTCCGCTCACTACAAGCTCCGCCTCCCGGGTTCACGCCATTCTCCTGCCTCAGTCTCCCAAGTAGCTGGGACTACAGGCGCCCACCACCACGCCCAGCTAATTTTTTGTATTTTTAGTAGAGACAGGGTTTCACTGTGTTAGCCAGGATGGTCTCACTCTCCTGACCTCGTGATCCACTCGCCTCGGCCTCCCAAAGTGCTGGGATTACAGGCGTGAGCCACTGCGCCCAGCCATAAATACATTTTTTTGAGACAAAGTCTCTGTCGCCCAGGTTGGGGTGCAGTAGCATGATCTCGGCTCACTGCAACCTCTGCTTCCTGGCTTCAAGCCATTCTTGTGCCTCAGCCTCCTGAGTAGATGGGACTACAGATGCACACCACCATGCCTGGCTAATTTTTGTATTTTTAGTAGAGACAGAGTTTCGCCATGTTGGCCAGGTTGGTCTTGAACTCCTGACCTCAAGTGATCCACCTGCCTTGGCCTCCCAAAGTGCTGGGATTACAGGTGTGAGCCACTGCTCCCACCCTATTATAAATACTTTCTATTTAACAAAAAACGGTCAACTCACAATTTAGTGAATACATTAAAAAGTACCACAAATTACCATTAAATATTTTTCTTTTCCTTTTTTTTTTTTTTTTTGAGACCGAGTCTCTCACTCTGTCGCCCAGGCAAGAGTGCAATGGCATGAACTCAGCTCTCTGCAATCTCCGCCTCCTGGGTGCAAGTGATTCTCGTGCCTCAGCCTCCCGAGTAGCTGAGACTATAGGCGCCCACCACCATGCCCAGCTAATTTTTGTATTTTTAGTAGAGATGTGGTTTCACCATGTTGGCCAGGCTGGTCTCAAACTCATGACTTCAGGTGATCCACTTGCCTTGGCCTCCCAAAGTGCTGGGATTACAGATGTGAGCCACTGTGCCCGGACTCTTTTTCTTTCTTCTTTTTTTTTTACTGGATGAGATCTTATGAAGTCCAATCTGAACTTGAACTCCTGGCCTCAAACAGTCCTCTTGCCTTAGCCTTCTGTGTAGCTAGGACTACAGGCATGCACCAGTGTCTAGTTTAAACATTTCTTTAAATGTTAGCTATAGCAAACCTTATTAAATCAAGCCTACTTCAAATTACACAAACACAGATCCTACGTGAAAGTCAATAAATCTGTGGGGAGACTTTTTTTTTTTTAACAAGCAACTGGCGATGAATGTGTAACTTTATTTATACACGAAGTTGTTGGACTGTGTCCTCATGCCTGATTTTGTATGGGCTGTTGCATTTATCCCTGGGGAACAGGTTTAGCTGAAGTCACCAACACAGATGTACTCCACAGTGAGAAAACAAGTGTGGCGCCATGGCCCTGAAGAGTGCTTTCCACAGTGACATGTGACAGGATAAAGTTAGTGCCTTTCAGGCTTTGCAATTTTGAATTCTGTGGATATCATAAAAGGACACTTGGCCGTAGTGCTCCTCCGTCTTAGAAAATCTTTTTGACACTGATAATGCATATCAGAATGCATGGTTAAAAGCAGATGTCAGCCGGGCTTACGCCTGTAATCCCAGCACTTTGGGAAGCTGAAGCAGGTGAATCACGTGAGGTCAGGGGTTTGAGAGAAGCCTGGCCAGCATGGTGAAACCCCATCTCTACTAAAAATACAAAAATTTGCTGGGTGTGGTGGTGCATGCCTGTAATTCTAACTACTCGGGAGGCTGAGGTGGGAGAATCTCTTGAACCCGAGAGGTGGAGGGTGCAGTGAGCCAAGATCGTACCACTGCACTCCAGCCTGGGGAACAGAGTGAGACTGTGTCTCAAAAAAAGAAAAAAAAGGCAGAGAAGTTTTAAAATGCTAAATATCAAGCTAAACAGAATACGTTTAGCTTTACTTGACATGGTGAAGAATTAATCTTAGGTATCTGTAAAAAATAAACTCTAAATCCGAGGTCCTCTACTGAAAAACAGCCAGTAAATCGGTCTTGTTGTGAGTTACGAGAGTCCCTTTTATAAAATTCATATCATACGCAACGCATAGGACACACCGACCACACACAAAGATGAGGCCCAGCTATCTCACTATATCCTCAAGAAGGACTGATTTCTTTACCCATAGACAAGACTTCAATTGCCAACATTAAAAGACTTGAAATTGAGAGATACAAACAGTAGTTATGTTTTACTGAGCTCCACACTTTTGCTGGGGTGGATCACAAACTGTCCACTGGCTGTTCACCAATGGGCTTCATTGCACAGACTGCACTTTGGGAAAAGAATAACATCTGAAATACTCTCAAAGCTGCAAATTGGCCGGGCGTGGTGGCTTATGCCTGTAATCTCAGCACTTTGGGAGGCCGAAGTGGGTGGATTACTTGAGCCCAGGAGTTTGAGACCAGCCTTGGCAACATAGTGAAATCCTGTCTCTACAAAAACAAAAAAATTAATAAAATTATCAAAAATTTAGCCAGGTGTGGTGGTGTGCATGCCTGTAGTCCCAGCTACTCAAGAGGTGGACGTGGGAGAAATGCCTGAGCCCGGGAAGTCAAGGCTGCAGTGAGCTGTGATCAGGCCACCACACTCCAGCAAATAACAAGATCTGATCATCTTCAAAATATATATATTTATTTTTCTTTAGACAGTCTTGCTCTGTTGCCCAGGCTGGAGTGCAGTGGCACAATCTCAGCTCACCACAACCTCCGCTTCCTGGATTCCAACAATTTTCAGGCCTTAGCCTCCCAAGTAGCTGGGATTACAGGCATGTGCCACTGTGCCTGGCTAATTGTTTTGTATTTTTAGTAGAGACAGTTTTTGCCATGTTGGTCTCAAACTCCTGGCCTCAAGTGATTGGCCCACCTGAGCCTCCCAAAGTGCTGAGATTATAGGTGTGAGCCACCATGCCCAGCTTTTTTTTTTTTTTGAGACTGAGTCTCTCTCTGTTTCCCAGGCTGGAGTGCAATTGCAGTGGCTCAATCTCAGCTCACTGCAGCCTCTACCTCCTGGGTTCAAGCGATTCTCCTGTCTCAGCCTCCTGAGTAGCTGGGATTACAGGCACACACCACCACACCCAGCTAATTTTTGTATTTTTAGTAGAGACGGGGTTTCACCATGTTGGCCAGGCTGGTCTTGAACTCCTGACCTAGTGATCCGCCCACCTCAGCCTCCCAAAGTGCTGGGACTAAAGGCGTGAGCCACTGCGCCTGGTCTCTTTTTTTGTTTGTTTGAGACAGGGTCTTGCACTGTTGCCCAGGCTGGAGTGCAGTGGCACAATCATGGCTCACGGCAGCTTTGCCTTGACCTCCAGGGCTCGAACCTCCCACCTCAGCCTTCGGAGTAGCTGGAATCACAGGCACACATCACTGTGCCCAGCTAATGTTTTAGTTTTTTGTAGAGATGGGTCTTGCTATGTTGCTCAGGCTGGTCTTGAACTCCTGACTCCCTCCCTGGGCTAAAATGATCCTCCCATCTTGGCTCCCCAAAGTGCTCTGATTCCCAGCCAAAAGACATAAAATTTAAAACTGTTATTTCAGACTGTCAGCAGTGAGCATCTCTGGCAGATGATTTTCTTTTTTTTTTTTTGAGATGGAGTCTTGCACTGTCACCCAGGCTGGAGTGCAATGGAGCAATCTCAGCTCACTCCAACCTCTGCCTCCCAGGTTGAAGTGATTCTCCTGCCTCAGCCTCCTGAATAGCTGGGATTACAGGCACCTGCCACCACACCTAGCTTTTTTTTTTTTTTTTTTTTTTTTTGTATTTTTAGTAGAGAGGGGGTTTCACTATGTTGGCCAAGCTAGTCTCAAACTCCTGACCTTGTGATCCGCCCTCCTTCGCCTCCCAAAGTGCTGGGATTACAGGCGGGAGCCACTGCGCCTGGTCTGGCAGGTGATTTTCTTTGTGGCAATCACTTTACTTCCAGAATTTTCTCAATATTCATCATATGATTTCTGAAATGTCATTTAAAAATCACAATGTTAAACTTTTGTGCTTACCTTCACTTTTTCCTTCAAGACACTTTTTATTCATCTAACTAGATAATGAAAGAGAAATATAACATTTAGAGAAAAAGGTAAAGTTATTTTTATTTGATACTTTTAAATTCTCCTCTTTAAAACTCTAACAAATGATTCTTGAAAACATTTGCCTATTAGTTGAGGAAGAATCAGCTCCTCCTTGGCAAAATTCAAGGTCAAGTTGAAGGTTAACTTCAGAGGAGGTGCAGGAAACTGAGGCTCGATGAATGAATTGTTAATTCCAGAAGAAAAGGAAAATGTGGAACTGTCCAAGGGATCCAAGTAAATGTGAACCTGATGAGTCAGCCGAAAATTATTTCTGGCTTCTCTACTGGAAGAGGATGTCACGAGTCGCTTTTACACAAAATCTGGCTCAAGGAATACAAGTGGGAGATAGAAAAATGGTTAATGGCAAGGGGTCCAAGTATTGGCTCATCTCTTACTGTGCATTTAGTTCACCTCCCTACCCGGCATCACTGCCTACAGGACAGGATGTGAAGATGTGATGCACGGCACAGCTTTCCAAAGGGCCATTTGGGGTTCTAACGAGCTGACACACAAAGACTTGGTCCACTGCTTGGTAGGCAGCACACAGTGGAGCCACGGCTGCTGCTCTCACGTGGTTCAGAGAACTGTATCAACACACGAAGTGCTCCCAATAATCTTTGTTTCTTTCCTGTTTTGCTCTAAATAAACGAGACCTTTTCCTTCCTAAGAAACACAAGTGTTCTAACCTGTAACAGCAAGTTGTGCTTTGGGCCATTTGTCCACATCTGCTATCTGCCAGGTGTACGGTCTCCTCTTGAGTATGTGAAGGTGCTCCAGGGCCTCTCTGTTTTTGTTCTCATACATTGTGTCCAAAACTTTGAGATGCATGCTCTGACTTATGAATCTTTCTATTGGAACCATGGAGGCAAGGTCCCAAAAACAAACTATTAAACTAAATAAAGGGTGGTGGTTATTAGGATTAGGAAAGAAATATAATCTGAATTGATATATTTCAAGAACATAAGGGCCACATGGTTTTTACCTTCTAAATTACTCAACTTATAGACCTAATACAGAAATGCTTTTGAGCAGTTTCTTGAAATCAGGATTTATGCACCCAGGTGCCTCCCACTTCATCCTTAGGCAGCGGGTGCTGGGCACGGGTGGCCCCAGGACCAGGAGGGTGATGGTCAGGGGGCAAGGCTGGCATGATGTAGGGGGGGGTAAGTGAGGCCCCTGGGACTCATTCCCCTCTTCTCTAAATGGGAAGTAACTACCCATCCGTGGGCTCTGAGGAGACCCATGAGTTTGTTCTGACAAGTGCCTTTCTAGAACATGCTGCTGCCACAGCCCCTCTGCTCTGGTGTGGCAGGTACAATTGCTGAGTTCCAGGAAGGGCTTACTGCCAGGTGCCTCCCACCCTGGCCTCAGGTGCTCACTGACCACCCTGCCCACTGGGCAGCAGGTGCCTTAGAGCCCCGGGGAGGCACTACCACCTTCCCAGAGGCGCCTGACATCAGTGGCTGCAGCTCTGTGCTGCTCCAAGGTCCCAAAAGGGTAAGGTGAGGAGCCTATTCTCAAAGGGCTCAAAAGCAGGAGGCAGTGTCCAAAGCCCCCGCCCCCACCCCCTCAGGCGTGTGTGGGGCTAGAGAGGCGTGGACACTCCACGGAGGCAGCAGAAACTCGTGTTGCCCGAATGGGAAACTCAAGCTCAGAGTGGAATAAAGCCTTGCCCAGAACCTGCAGAGCTGCCACACTCTGGGGCAGGGGTCTCTTGTTCACGTTCTCCCCTGTAATTTACAGGGTGGGTTTTGGCTGACTGTGGAAAAAACAGGCAATAATAACCTCATTTTCAGAATTAAGCCAACAGCATCTGTTCTGTGCATGGTAAAAGCGCAAGGACACAAGGCCTGCCCTGTGGGGTGTGGTGGGGGCCTGCACAGCACGTCCTCCCAGCTCTGCTGTGCAGGCCACGCAGGCCACACCAGGCGAGAGCAGGAAGCACTGACCGAGCTAAGACCGAGAAGAAGCAAGGTACCTTTCCCTGCTGGCCTTCCACAGACATCATCATCCATATTAAAATGAGACAATCTGCACAAGAGTCATGGTGCCTGTTGCCTGTTTGTTGCTCAGAAGCCTATGCAGAAGTCAAGTGACACTGTTATAAAAAATACGCAGCTGCTTCAGGGATTAATACGTAAAATAATCTTTAACTTATATAAATCAAAACTAAAAGTAGAGGGAAAGAAAGCTAAAAAGCCCATTTAAAAATTCACAGTAAATATTTCCTTATTTTATTGAACAATTAAAAAATTCTAAATTAGTACATATCTGCAAATTTATAAATGGCAATTTCAATGGAAAACAAATTTTATAAGTACCACAAAGCAGACAACAAAAATGTCTCTTTAAAAAATGAACAAGTTCAAATGTATAAGGAAATTTCAGCTCATTTTTTCTTCATTTCCTAGGGGAATGCAATTGTTTTTATGCAAAAGATGGCGCCTCCTTGAACTAGGGGACACGTCAGGCATGGACCACCACGTGGAGAGGGAGGCTAGCAGCATCTGCCCACATCCCAGCCGCCCGTGACAGAGTCTTCCACACACGTGGCTCCCAGATGAGCACCAAAGGGAGACCACAGCAGATGGATTCTGCGGACTTGAGAACCAAATCTATACAAATATTTTCAACTCTAAGTCCCCAAGAGAACATTAACATTTTTGTCTATGAAATAATTTTTCCAGCAATGAATTTTTTTGATATTCCACGAGCTAGGAGGGAACAAGCATACCTTGAAGACATATGTATTGGCATCAAATGTCACATAAACACACAACAGCTGGGAACACACATGCCATGTATGTCACCATGTGACCACAACCACAGCACATGTGAAGTGCTACAATTACTCCTCAGAGCGGTGGAATGGCAGAGGAGCTTGCATGAAAAATCAGAACATACCTGTACACCAAAGCAATTCAAAAGGACCAAGTCACCCTCAGCAAAATGACAATAATGGGAATGACTTAACCGACAGGTTTAAGTTTTTCATACTAAACTCTTTTTTTTGGTGTGCTATTGTCCGTCCCTCAATCAACAGTACTAATTTAAAAATGTGTGTTAACTGGAGCAGATAATCCTAATCTAATTCCATATTTAGAGAATCTCTTGGTAATATTAAAAAGGCACATATCAATACCTAGTGATCTGAAAAATTACATAGCATACGCTATTACATATTTTTCGTGTAGTCAGTTGTATTAACATATAACTGTGCTACTGTTAGACTTGAAATATTTATACATTGGCCTACATAAAGTACCTGGACTTTTGGAAACTTAAATACAAAAACAGTTTGACAGCTAATAAAAATAAATATTCTACCTAAAGCAGAGTATATCATTAGTGGTGGACTTCATGGGTCCAACAGGCACTGTCTGCTGGTGGCCTCTCATTGATGGAGACTGCTGCAGGATTGTGTCCCCTCTGAGTAGACACACCTGGCTATGACGATGACCCACGGGTAAGTCCTCCTGGGAGCTACCAGTGCAGCCCCTGATGCGCCCTGCCTGAGACTGCAGGCGGAGGATGACAACTGTGCGGCTTTAAGGTTCTGGATGTAACTGAGGAGATCAATAGATTGAGAGAGAACTGTCAGCATTCTGCAGGCACTTTCACCTCCACACTCGCAGTGAGCTGTATCCAGACACTTCCAGGAGTGCTGGGTCAAATCTGCATACTTCTTTCAATTTCAGGGTTTATCAGGCCACACCTCTCAGGCTGTGCACTACCCAACACTGGCTTGAGGAAGAGCCACACAGCACAGAGCAGAAACAAAAGCAGGGCCCAGTGCTGCCGCAGGGCACTATGGCCTCAGGCTGACCTGCTCTGGGAGTTTTGCTATCTAACCACTGTAAACTGTCTTGTTAAGGTGGAGAAGAGCAATGTCAGTGCCTCACTAAATGTTACAAGTGGAAAGACAGAATCTGTAGTGGGAAATGTCTTCCTACGGTTCTAAAGCCATGGTGCCTACACGCTTGCCTTCCCTTCCGTTTCTAAACCCCCTCTGGGTGGACATTACAACCCACTCAAAAGAGAAAGGGGTAAGAGGGCTGTGAGCGGTAACTCCGAAGAAAGCCTTGATTTTTTTTTGTTTTTTTTTTGAGACAGGGCCTCACTCTAGCACCCAAGCTCATGCCTGCAATTCCAGCACTTCGGGAGGCTGAGACAGGAGGACTGCTTGAGCCCAGGAGTTCAAGACCATCCTGGGCAACATGGAGAGAACCTGTCTCCACAAAAATGTTTAAAAAATTAGCTGGCGCAGTGGTGTGCGCCTGCAGTCCCAGCTACTCTGGAGGCTGAGGTGGGGGAATGGCTTGAGCCCAGGAGGTTGAGGCTGCAGTGAGATGTGACTGCGCCACCATACTACAGCCTGGGTGACAGGAGTGAGACCCTGTCTCTAAAACAGTAATAATAAAATACTTTAGCAACAAAATACCCAAGGAAAGAAGAAAGGCACAGCTGGGGCAAGCATGGTCAAGCGTGGGTAACACTGAATTTGAGGTGATGTGGGTTCCTTATATTCCTGCTTTGTATATTTTGAAAACTTCCTAAATAAAAAACTAAAGAATTATCTCTAGAAAGTGAGGTTCCATTAACACAAACCAAAAACAACAAGATCTATTTTATAGGAGGCCTAGTAGAAGATGCCTGAGAACAAAATTTATTCAGAATCTCGCACATGAGCGAGTGATGAGATACCTCTGCCGGGGCGGGGCATGATCCCACTCCTTAGGAAGGAACATTCCAGCTTCCACAGCATTAGCTTCACCAGGGAGCAGCCACCCCTGCCCACAGCAGTGCTAGCTCAAAACCACCCAAACCTAATCTGCTGTCTAGACGCCAGGGTGGGTTCCCTTAAAAACAAAAAGACAACTTTGTTAGTTCACAGCACCAGCAAGGACCGTCGTCAGGCAACACTAATGAAGGGGAGAGGAACCATCAGCTACCATATGAATACTAAGGTTTAGGAAAACGTTTTAAATGTAATCTATGCTCATTTCTCCCCACCACACAAATCCCAGGTTTATTTTTGGAGTGACAGTAAGAAAAGCAGAACCTCCCAAACAGTCCCATCCTGACCTCAGGTTCACTGCTGCGCTTCTGTCTGTCACAACATTTTCACAGGTATTTGTTAGCCAATGTAGAAAGCTGTGCCCAATGGCCCTTAAAGCATTAAGAAGGCAGGTCTGAATTGCCAGGGACAGAATGAACAACAACGATACAGACTGAAAGTTCTAGCTGCATAAGCAAAATGATGAGACTGCTGTTTAGGTATAACAAAGCTACAAAAATGGGAAACTGCCTGATGTGGTTAGCCACAAAACCCCGATGGCATCCAGGCAACACTGACGAAAAAAGGAAAACCAGCCCTTGCAAGATGCCCTCAATGGCTCAGACACCTGAGCCACGTGGTCCCTGTGCAATCACAGTAAATCCATCCAGGCAAAACATCAGAGATCTTACAATGTGAACAGGAATGAAATGTAAAGTTTCCACAAGACATTCTGGGAAGAGAATTAAACTTTAAATGTGGTATTGCACTACTAGGTAAGATCAGAAAAGAAAAACAACAAAAACCCCAACCCTATCTGTGGACTTGACAGATTCAACAGTGTCATCTAGGGCTGGCCTGAGACCGGCACTTGTGGGTGCTGAGCTGCATGGCAGTGGTTGCCCCATGACGTCCCTGGATGGACCTACCCACTCTGTGCCACAAACATCAGCCTTGACTTTCATGGTGGTTTAGACTGAGAAGCTCTCCATGTGGTACCCAGCAGGGCCCATGGCACCTGGTATGTGTTTACGGGTACGCTGGATGGGTTGGCAGGGCCACCTTGGCACACCTGCCCTTGGGACCCTTCCCACTGTCCTGGAACAGAATGATGCCCATGGTGTGTCTGGTTCTGCTTTTTTTGCAACCATATATCTTCTAATTCCCAATTAAGCTGAAGAAAAGAAAACAGCTCAAACTTACATAAGTGCATTTTAAACCAATGCCTCTCCAAGACCACTATCTACACACAGCACTATTTCTGGGTCTTAAGTCAATAATGAGGCAGTAGCCCTTTGACGCCTTTAAAAAAAAAATTGAAAAAAAAAATGACATGGTGCCTTTGGCACTGGGACAGTTCCAAGCACCCCCTCACCCCCAGCCCCAGTGCAATGGATGACTATCCCCCCAAAGTCCCAGTGGGACTCTTTTTCTCCACTTGTCTGTGCAAAAGGGTTGCTGAAGAAAAGGTTAACGTCTACGGGGGCCTTTACGGTCTCAGAGTCTCACAAGTTTGACCACAGCACATAGGAGGCCATGGCCTATGGCCATCTTTCCCAGGGTTAGGGCTGTAGAAGCATACTCAAGGTTTTGTGTAGCGTGGTGGCTGGACAAGTGAGACAAAACCTGTGTCCTAGTTAATTATAGGCAACAGGGCTCATCTTCAAAAGCAGCATCAATAGTGTAATACACATATTCTATTGAAGATCAACATGAACAGAATTGTGTAACATTCAGAATGTATAGCACCAGTTCTTACTTGAATCAAAGCATATGTCAAAAAACATAAGCTACAAAGACCAATTTATCGGTCCTCTAGGAGGACTGGCTGGAGTACTCAGATCTAAGAGTGGAGGCATAGCTTTAACGTCATTCCAAGTGAAAGGTCAAATTTTTTGACATTCAAAAAAGTATAATAAATCAGGAAATTAAAAAAAATTGAATATCTATCCATGAAATGAAAGTCACTTTCTATGTTTAAACCAAACAATTCTGAGCTCTAAACTACACAGCGTGGGTGAGTGGGTTGCCTTGTAAAGGAACCCAGAGTGGTCAAGATGGGTTTTTATCTATTTGCTCTCCGGAGTCAAATTCTTTAAATTGTTCTGTAAATCAAAAGGGACTCTTTCTCCACTTGTCTGTGCAAAAGGGTTGCTGAAGAAAAGGCTTATGTCTAGGGGGGCCTCGGTTTCAGAGTCCCATGAGTCTGACTCTGTGCTGCTGGAGTCCTCAGCCGTCGTGGGTGGGTAGCTGAGCTGCTCTAACTGGTCGATGATGTCAGAGAACTGGAAGGCCGAGCTGGACTCGGAGCGGACTGAGTAGGCTGGGAAGTTGACCATGGAGCTGGCCTCAGATTGATTGGCTGAGCTGCATGTGTGCACAGACAGCCCACCACGTAGCGGCATGTTATTGAGGGAGCTGTTTTCAGACTGGCTGTTCCTCAGTGAGCTGGTCTCAGAAGGACCCAGCAGGCGCTGCATCCGGCTGGCCTGCGCCTTCACCTCAAATAGCTCCGAGGTGTCTGAGGGGTGTGCGTTCCCATTGAAGTCACTTTCCTCCTCAAATGCAAAATCGTCTTCTGTGTTCATATCTACTGCCTCAGTGGAGTACCTGTCTGGGCTGGACTGAGCAGACCCTGGAAGCTCACACAAAGGAGAGGCCACCAGAGGCTGGGCAGAGGCCTGAGGTTCCTGTGGGACTACAGAGCCATAAGGAAAAGAAAATGCCTCAGAGCCTCCGGCAAAGAAGGAGATGTCTGCTGGGTCATCGTCTATGAACTCCTCAGATACCTGCAGCTGGGCATTTGTCAATGTGAAAGCAGGGGCCCCCCCACGACACTGCCGGTCACACCGGTGCTCCCCGCTGGAAGGAAATGAGCCTGTGGTAAAGTCATCCCCACCATTGTCATTTTTACAAGCAGCTCTGAGCTCCCTCCCGGCCCTCCCTGTGTCTAGGTGTAAGGCACTGAAACTCTGCCCCTCAGCACAGACAGAACCACAGCTGCTCACAACATGACAAAACCCGACACCTGGACCAGGCTGGAGTGCGGGGGGCCCGAGGGGCTGGGCCGATGGTGTGTTGGGGCCTCCAGCCACTGCTCCACTGCTCCTCTCTGCAGCTGGACTCTTGATGTAGGAAACCTGGGGATCTGTGAGGGAGCTGCTGCTGTCCGTAAACTCCGGCAGGCCAGCAGGGACCAGAGTGGAGGGAGAGAGCGAGTAAAAGGCATTCGCTGAAGATGGGGAGGCAGGAGTCCTCAATCCCTCGGGGAAGGAGATACTCTGGGAATCAAAGTTAAGAAAAGAAAAAAAGGATATAAAATTACAAATTACCACTAGAAGTTGCAAAGCCACCTGGCCTAACTTAGGGCATCCACACATTTCTATCACAGCTTTCATGAAAATGGGCAATTCACTAGACTTTCCCTTGTAGAACTGAAGATTTGTAAAAGTAGCATTGCAAATCAACCCAGGATCATCTGTTTACAAACCCTTACAATTCCATTTTTTTCTCTTATGACATGAAATATCCACAATAAAGAAAAGTTTTTAAAATTAAATTACAATTTTTAATTTTTTTAGAGACAGGGTCTTGCTCTGTTGCCCAGGGTGGAGTGCAGTGGTGCCATCATAGTTCAAACTCCTGGCCTCAAGTGATCCACCCATCTTGGCCTTCCAACATGCTGGGATTACAGGTACATGCCACCATGCCTGGCCAAGAAAACCTCCAACTTGCAGAACCTAATGACACGTGGTCCATGTCTTCCTGGAATCCCCTGTTACCAGGAGATTAATAGTTTTGTTGAGGGGTAAAATACAGCTGGAGAGGGAGTGAACCATTCCACTCAGCCAATAGAACCCTAAACCACAGTACTGACAGATGAGTAACAAGTCCAAGTTCTACAGTAATGCGCACTCATCTGTCAGTGATGTATCATCACCAGGGAGTTAGGACACACACCAATCCACTCATACATGTAAGGGAAGGTAGAGGGTCACTGCCTAGGATGCCCTTTGCCAATGGGAGTGGCACAAGAGTCTTGGGGTCTTCCAAAAGCACTGGAGTGGCCACAAGTCTGAGGGAGATGCAGCTCCCAAGCAGGATGAGGAAATACTGAGGGGCCAGGACCAGATGTCCAGTGGCTATGTTGCATCACCCGCTACTCCATAGGTGCCCTAACACATCCTCCCCTCATGGTTCCACACACAAGGACACGGCTGAACTCCCCCTACTCGCTAAGTGTCACTCCTCGTGTGCTATCACGGGATGCAGTCACGCTTTGAGAACATCCCTTACTATATATACACACGCCACATCGTTAAGAGTATGGTCAGACCAAAATATAACCAAACACAACTGAATAACTTTTTGTGCAATATGTACACAGGCAATATACACATGCATGTGTTACCATATGTAAAAGGTGCAAACATAACCGCACAAGGCTTAGTTACTAGGTCTTCAGAAACAAAACAGTAGGCCACAGTCCATAAGATTAACCTATTTTCAAATGCTGATCTTATCATGTCTCAATTATTCAACCATATTCAATATTCTCATGTGGCTTTTAAAATGGAATGGAAGAAAATTGAAAGCGTAAAGGTTTTATTTATTTATTTTTGAGATGAAGTTTCACTCTTGTCACTCAGGCTAGAGTGCAATGTGCCATCTTGGCTCACTGCAACCTCCACCTCTCAGGTTCAAGCAATTCTCCTGCCTCAGCCTCCCGAGTAGCTGGGATTATAGGCACCTACCACCATGCCTCACTAATTTTTGTATTTTATTAAACCTGGGGTTTCACCATGTTGGCCAAGCTGGTCTCGAACTCTTGACCTCAGGAAATCTGCCCGCCTTGACCTCCCAAAGTGCTGGTATTACAGCTGTTGAGTCACTGCGCCCGTCCTTAAAGGGAACTTTTAGATGATTTCTATTTTGACATTAAATTATTTTGAAGGCCGGGCATGGTGGCTCACGCCTGTAATCCCAGCACTTTGGGAGGCCGAGTCTGGTGGATCATGAGTTCAGGAGATCAAGACCATCCTGGCTAACATGGTGAAACCCTCTCTCCAAAAAAATACAAAAAATCAGCCAGGTGTGGTGGCGGGCACCTGTAGTCCCAGCCACTTGGGAGGCTGAGGCAGGAGAATCACTTGAACCTGGGAGGCAGAGGTTGCAATGAACCAAGATCGCACCACTGCACTCCAGCCTGGGCGACAGAGCGAGACTCCGTCTCAAAAAAAAAAGAAATTCTAATTTTGTGGTTGGGTATGGTGGCTCATGCCTGTAATCCCAACATTTTGGGAGGCTGAGGCAGAAGGATCACTTGAGCCCAGGAGTTTGAGACCAGCCTGGGTGACATGGTGAGACTCTGTCTCTACAAAAAAAATACAAAATTAGCTGGGTGTGGTGCCATGTGCCTGTCATCTCAGCTACCTGGGAGGCTGAGGTGGAAGGATCACCAGAGCCTGGGAGGTTGAGGCTGCAACGAGCTGTGATCATGCAGCCAAGATGATAGAGTGAGACCCTGCCTCCAAAAAAAAAGGAAAAAAAATCAAACTTTGTAAAGGAACAATTGAAAATACATTTCCTTTTAATTTCAATTGAATTAACAAGAAATTTCTAAAGAGGAAACATATCTAAAAGAGTTGGCCGGGCACGGTGGCTCACACCTATAATCCCAGCACTTTGGGACACTGAGGCGGGTGGATCACGAGATCAGGAGATCGAGACCATCCTGGCTAACACAGTGAAACCTCATCTCCACTAAAAAGATACAAAAAAAATTAGCCAGGCGTGGTGGCGGGCACCTGTCTACCTGCTACTTCAGAGGCTGAGGCAGGAGAATGGTGTGAACCCAGGAGGCGGAGCTTGCAGTGAGCCAAGATAGCGCCACTGCACTCCAGCCTGGGCGACAGAGCGAGACTCTGTCTCAAAAAAAAAAAAAAAAAAAAAGAGTTTAAGAAGGTTTTCATGTACCCATGGAAAAAACTGGGACCCCATGAGCTTTTTTTTTGAGACATTCTCACCCTGTTATCTAGTCTGGGGTGCAGTGGTACAATTGTGGCTCACTGCAGCCTTGAACTCCTGGGCTCAAGTGATCCTCATACCTCAGCCTCCCAAGTAGCTGGGACTATAGTTCGGTGCCACCACACCTGGCTAATTTAAAAAAAATCTTCAGATAGATGGGTCTCACTATGTTGTCCAGGCTGGTCTCAAACTCCTGGCTTCAAGCAATCCTCCAGCCTCAGCCTCTTGAGTAGTTGGGATTAAGGGTGTGAGCCACTGTGCCCAGTTCACATGACCTTTAATATAATGAGGTGCAAGTGTAGCTTCTGAAGTGCTATGACAGTATAAATGACAAACCATTAAAAAAACTGACATTGTACAGAGATAAAAGTTATAAATATGAAACTGTAGCACCATGAAGAAAAAGTTATGATATGTTATATAAAAATAGCAAGATTCTGACTAGGCACGGTGGCACATGCCTATAATCCAAGCACTTTGGGAGGCCAAGGCAGGTGTATCACTTGAGGCCAGGAGTTCGAGACCAGCCTGGCCAACATGGTGAAACCACATCTCTACTAAAAAACACAAAAATCAGCCAGGCAGCTGGGCATGGTGGCTTACGCCTGTATTCCCAGCACTTTGGGAGGCCGAGGCAGGCAGATCATGAGGTCAGGAGATCAAGACCATCCTGGCTAACACAGTGAAATGCCGTCTCTACTAAAAATACAAAAAAATTAGCCGGGCGTGGTGGCGGGCGCCTGCAGTCTCAGCTACTTGGGAGACTGAGGCAGGTGAATGGTGTGAACGCGGGAGGTGGAGTTTGCAGTGAGCCGAGATCGCACCACTGTACTCCAGCCTGGGCTACAGAGCAAGACTCTGTCTCAAAAAAAAAAAAAAAAAAAAAAAAAAAAAAATATATATATATATATATATATATATATGCTGATATATATATATGATGCATATCATATATATATGATATATATGATGCATATCATATATATGATATATATGATGCATATCATATATATGATATATATGATGCATATCGTGTATATATGATATATATGATGCATATCGTGTATATATGATATATATGATGCATATCGTATATATGATGTGTATATGATGCATATCGTATATATGATGTGTATATGATGCATATCGTATATATGATGTGTATATGATGCATATCGTATATATGATGTGTATATGATGCATATCGTATATATGATGTGTATATGATGTATATCGTATATATGATGTGTATATGATGTATATCGTATATATGATGTGTATATGATGTATATCGTATATATGATGTGTATATGATGTATATCGTATATATGATGATATATATATACATATATATATCAGCCAGGCATGGTGGTGTGTGCCTGTAATCACAGCTACTTGGGAGGCTGAGGAATGAGAATCACTTGAACCCAGGAAGCAGAGGTTGCAGTGAGCCTAGATCATGCCACTGCACTCCAGCCTGTGCAAGAGAGTAAGACTCTGTCTGGGAAAACAAAACAAAACATGCAAGATTCAATGTAAAAATATGCTTGCATGTGGAAGTTAACATGCCAACATAAAAATGGGAAGGGACTGTAGTGAAGTAGACCGAAACATGAGAAGGTCACTGATGTCCCATCACAGTGGCACGGAACAGCTGTTGTCACATTCTGGGACATTCCTGTCAAATGTTTTTGTATGAAGTGTCTGTGCGAGCTGATGTATCTTTGTTTTGATATAGTTGCAATCATGCCAAAGACACAGAGATATAAATTTGTTTCCTGCTTTTCATTTGTAACATAACAGCAAGAATTTCCCCATTTTGCTACATACTCTTTTTAAGCCATGCTTTTAGTAGTTAACAAAAAATCCTACTAAGTGAATACAGCTAAAAACGTAGTTAGTAAGTCATCTGGCACAGATGAGAGTTGTCAGGATTTTGTGGTGTATTACACACAACACTATGATGCACATCTCAACATACAGGCTTTGTCTCTCTTTTTTGAGATGGGATCTTGCCCTGTCATCCAGGCTGGAGTGTAGTGGCACTATCTTGGCCCACTGCAGCCCCGACTTCCTGGGCTCAAGCCATTCTTCCACCTCAGCTCCCTGAGTAGCTGAGACCACCCGTGCGCCACCATCATGCTCGGCTAATTTTTGTATTTTTTGTAGAGACAAGGTTTCGCCATGTTGCCCAGGCTGGTCTCGAATTCCTGGACTTAAGCAATCCTCCTGCCTTGGCCTCCCAAGGTGCTGGGATTACAGGCATGAGCCACTGCCCTGCTGGTTTTCTATTTAGGACTCCTTTCTGGAAACAGAGTCCCAGAATTAGAATTGCTGCATTAAATAATATGATTAATTTTAAGACTCTTGTTACAATACTGACAGACTATTTTCCAAAAGAGTACAGGTAACTACTATTGCCTACATTTCTAACCAGAAGAGACTAACCTGTTTTGGTAGGTCTGCAGTCAGAGCACGAATGGACATGTGAGTCTTGCTGTGTCTTCTGCAAAACAGAGAACAAGCTGTGAGAAACCAAACCCTCCCCTTCTCAGCACCTGTTTTTAAAGCACAGGCACTGTACTGTATCCATGAAGAAAACCTCACATGAAAATGTAGCTAAGAGGTATCTAACTTGAAAGGGGCAGGATAATGGAAAACAAGAATTCAAATAAAAAACAGAGGTCCCGGCCAGGCGCGGTGGCTCACGCCTGTAATCCCAGCACTTTGGGAGGCAGAGGCGGGCGGATCACGAGGTCAGGAGATCGAGACCATCCTGGCTAACACAGTGAAACTCCGTCTCCACTAAAAATACAAAAAATTAGCCGAGCGAGGTGGCGGGCGCCTGCAGTCCCAGCTACTCGGGAGGCTGAGGCAGGAGAATGGCGTGAACCCCGGGGGACAGAGCCTGCAGTGAGCCGAGATCGTGCCACTGCACTCCAGCCTGGGCGACAGCGAGACTCTGTCTCAAAAAAAAAAAAAAAAAAAAAAAACCAGAGGTCCCAAGAGAGGTAAGATTACACACCCACACTAAAGGAAAAAATTCCACATTCGGAGAAACAACAAGAATTTTCAGATTAAATGTTTACTATAGGCCGGGTGCAGTGGCTCACGCCAGTAATCCTAGCACTTTGGGAGGCCAAGGCGGGTGGATCACGAGGTCAGGAGATCAAGACCATCCTGGCTAACACTATGAAACCCCATCTCTATTAAAAATACAAAAAATTGGTTGGGTGTGGTGGTGGACGCCTGTAGTCCCAGCTACTCAGGAGGCTGAGGCAGGAGAATGGCGTGAACCCGGGAGACGGAGCTTGCAGTGAGCTGAGATTACACTGCTACACTCTAGCCTGGGTGACAGAGCAAGACTCCGTCCCGGGAGGTGGAGCTTGCAGTGAGCCAAGATCACACCATTGCACTCCAGCCTGGGTGACACAGCAAGACTCTGTCTCAAAAAAATATTTACTATACTATGTAAAAATATATATAAGCTAAGCTATACAGAAGAAAAACTAAAAATATCTCTATGTGTATACAATGTCTATATAAAAATATTACAGGCCGGGCGCGGTGGCTCATGTCTGTAATCCCAGCACTTTGGGAGGCCGAGGCGGGCAGATCATGAGGTCAGGAGATCGAGACCACCCTGGCTAAAACAGTGAAACCCCATCTCTACTAAAATACAAAAAAATTGCCAGGCGTGGTGGCAGGTGCCTGCAGTCCCAGCTACTTGGGAGGCTGAGGCAGAAGAATGGTGTGAACCTGGGAGGAGGAGCTTGCAGTGAGCGGAGATCGCGCCACTGCACTCCAGCCTGGGCGACAGAACGAGACTCCGTCTCAAAAAAAAAAACATTGAAACTGAACTCCTGTAAAAATACATGTTCATGTGTTTGAAGTGACTTTCAGTCAAGTAAAGATTAATATTTAAAATAGGCTGGGCATGGTGGCTCACATCTATAATCCCAGCACTTTGGGAGGCTGAGGTTGGAGGATTACTTGAGCCCACATGTTTGAGACCAGCCTGGGCAATATAGCAAGACCCTGTCTCTACAGAAAAAAAAAAAAAAAAAAAACCAAACTAGCCAGGGTATAGTGGTGTGCGCCTATACTCCCAGCTACTCGGGAGGCTGAGGTGGGAGGACTGCTTGAGCCCAGGAGTCTGAAGCTGCAGTGAGCTGTGATTGTGCCACTGTACTCCAGCTTAGGTGACAGAGCAAGACTCAGTCTCTCTTCTCGCTCTCTCTCCATATATATATTTAAATATTAATTTTAAAAGCACACACTTTACATCATAAAGGCCAGAGCTTACCTTTCATATGGAATTCTCTTCATTCCACTGTCTTTGAAATAATCTACTAGTTGTTTCTGAGTTCTTCCACTGTGAATAAAGATTCAGATTTTTAATAAAGAACAGTAAGTCAGCATTAATTTTTCAGAGTAAAAGACAAAAGATTTACCCATCCTCTCTCATAAATATACACACACACATATTTTATTTTTTGAGACTGAGTCTTGCTCTATTGCCCAGGGTGGAGTGCAGTGGCGCGATCTCTGCCTTGTGGGTTTAAGCGATTCTCATGCCTCAGCCTCCTGAGTAGCTGGGATTACAGGTGCCCGCTAACATGCCCAGCTAAGTTTTGTATTTTTAGTAGAGATGGGGTTTCACCATGTTGGCCAGGCTCATATCGAATTCCTGACCTCAAATTATCCACCCGCCTTGGCCTTCCAAAGTGCTGGGATTACAGGTGTGAGCCACTGGGCTCGGCCCACATACATATTTGAAAGTTATACTTTGTAGTAAGCGTAACGGAATTTGTAAGCAAAGTTTTTATTAAACCTATTTTTTTCCATTATTTTATTTCATATGCTTCCTCTAGTTATTCTTTCACAATACCTCCACTTCGTGTGTAATTCTCTGACATATTTTATAACATTTCTTTCTTGACTAGGAATTACCTATTTTCTCAGCTTTACAAACCAGTGAGGGGCCCACGCAAGCCATGGCATGGCCCCTACCTGTATCTGAAGGAGGAGCCCCGGCTGAAGAAGACGGCTTTTGCTTTTGGCTTAGGTTGGTCCAAAAGTCTAAAAAAGGTGTGATACTCCACACAAATCTTCCAAAAGTTCTTACATTCATCTCTACTACCCAACAAAAATTCTAATGTGTCCTGGTAAGGTCCCTAGAAACAAAACACAAAGGCTAATTAATTCAAGAATGAAGTATTGGACAAGAGGAAGTACATTTAGGAAGCAGATCACACGATAGGCAATTCCAAAATTAAATATTAGTAAGGATTTTTTTTGAGACAGGATCTTGCTCTGTATCCAGGCTGGAGTGCAATGGCGTGATCTTGGCTCACTGCAACTTCAACCTCCCAGGCTCAAACAATCCTCCCACCTCAGCCGCTCCCCTCCTACCGCTCAGTAGGGACTACAGGCTCACAACACCAAGCCCAGCTGATTTTTGTATTTTTTGTAGAAAAAGGGTTTTGCCATGTTGGCCAGGCTGGTCTTGAACTCCTGAGCCCAAGTGATCTGCCCACCTCAGCCTCCTAAAGTACTGAGATTACAGGTCTGCACCACTGCACCCAGACCAGGAAGGGTTTTTCTAAAAATTGTATACAAAGTCTTCTGGTTCCATCTGCTTAATTAAGCAAAGATAAACAGTATATATATTCACAGTGGAAACAGCAGAAAAATGAAGTCACCCACAATCACACAACTGTCAACATTCTGAATTATATCTTTGTAAACACTTTTTCCACCGAGCCTTGGCATTTTTCATGCCAGCTGACATATTTACATGTTATTACTGAATTGTTTCTACATGGTATATATTTTTAAAATCTAGGATATTTTACATGTCCAGGACATGCAGTTTTCAGGCCCACAAATATCGCCCTGAAGAAACTGCATTCACTCGCAGTTATTCCTTAGGATAAATTCCTAGAAATGGAAATCTGAGCTCAAAGACTGCACATTTTTGAACCTGCTGATGTATGTTACCCAATTACCTTCCACAAAGACTGTAATACTTTGAATCTAGCATTTAGTCTTTAAAAAGTGCTTAGGTAAGTAAAATGTAACTTTGTTAAGTGCAGATGCAAACAGTTCTGGGCTTTGACTTATCACCCTATTCAAGTTAATAGCTGCTTTGGTGAACTTTCCCTATCATCTCGAATAACTGCAAGAAACATTTTTTTTTTTTACTCACAGAGTAAAATAGCTTTTACTTGTGTTTTGTATGTGTGTTTGGCATTCCTTCTACTTCCCTTTCATCCACAGAAGAGATATTTGCACAACAATTAAAGCCACTTTCAAGCCTTCTACCAAAAGCAAACACACTTACACATAGCACGTGAACCCAGTGTGTACCAAAAGCCCTACTAAAGTGCCTTTTAAAGGTGTAGGCAAAGCTTTTCTTCTGACTGGCCCAAGAGCTCTAAATCTTCCATAACCCGAAATGTGTCTGGGCTGACACAGGCATGGCCATCTCTTAAGCTTCAAATCCCATGGTAGCTTGGTAAATCTACTTTTTATTTTCTAACTCCTTTTGTACAATGGAAATGCAGCAACTGGAACATCTTTGAATAACTGCAAGTACTGGATTTTACCAAATACACTGCACAGGCATTTATTTTTTCTATTTTTACTCATTTCAGTAAATTCATATGTAATTATTACTTTATTAATGAGCAGTCAGTAAAGAAAGGAGTATTTACTTCCTGATAATCAAGGCTTCTTCAATTAGAGCTATTCAAAGATCAATTTCTGAATGAAGGACACAAGAGAACACTGGGGACACTCCTCAATTCATTCTGAAGCTCTCAACTGCTGTAGGGCTTCAGATCATTTTGAACACTTTGTTCTTCAGCTTCCTTACCTAGAGAACAAAGAGGCTGCAATAACCATGGTTCTCAGCAGCCCCTAGGAGCTTGTCAGATGTGCACCTTCTTGGGTTCATCCCAGACCCACTGAATCTGAAACCCTGGGGTTTTGAGCCAGCAACATGTGAGTGACAAAGCTCCTGGGGGAGGTAAGTGTGAGACCAGCTAGGCAGACTGCCCTCAGCCCCTCCAGACCTAAATCCCGAATCCTGTCCTTGAGTTCTTGTGTGCATTATGCTGAAATGATTTACAAAGTAGTTATGTTTTAGCAGAATAAATTATGAGTTAAAAAATGGTCAAAATAGGCTGGGCATGGTGGCTCAGCACTTTGGGAGGCCAAGGCGGGTGGATCACCTGAGGTCAGGAGTTCAAGACCAGCCTGACCAACATGGAGAAACCCTGTCTCTACAAAAATACAAAATTAGCCAGGTGTGGTGGCGCATGCCTGTAATCCCAGCTACTTGGGAGGCTGAGGCAGGAGAATCGCTTGAACCCAGGAGGCGGAGGGTTGCAGTGAGCCGAGATCATGCCATTGCACTCTAGCCTGGGCAACAAGAGCAAAACTCCATCTCAAAAAAAGAAAGAAAAAAAAAAAAAGCTAAAAATAATACTTACATGAACCTCCGGATGAAGTTTGATAAGAAATCTTTTCCTCTTGAAGCTTAGTTTACGGACCTTGGACCAGTTGAAAGTGTTGATTTTGGTGGTGCCCTGAAATTCAAGAGACAGACAGATTACATTTGTATCTAACACATAACCCCTTTCTCATGAAATAGGGAATGCTTAAATTACATCCTTGCCAACAGAGCAATCTACTTGGCATTTTACCATTATGTCTGAAATAGCTGACTTAAAATGTCAATAACTAAACATATTACTCTATCTGTTCTAGAAAGATAATTTAATTTTTTTTTGAGATGGAGTCTTGCTCTGTTGCCCAGGCTAGAGTGCAGTGGTACAATCTCTGCTCACTGCAGCCTCAGACTCCTGGGCTCAAGCAATCATCCTGCCTCAGCCTCTGGAGCAGCTGGGACTACAGACACCAGACACCAATCCTGCCTAATTTTCTATTTTTAATTTTTTTTTGTAGAGATGAGGTCTTGCTATGTTGCCCAGGCTGGTCTCAAACTCAAGGCACATCCGGAACACAAGGACACTGAAAGGTTCAAAGAGATGGAAAAAGATGTACTTAACAACTGACCACAAGAAAGCTGGTGGAGCAGTATTATCATCAGACACGATGCATGAGAAAGAGGCCTTACATCATTTAAAAGCAATTCACCAGGAAGATACACTTGGACTTGTATCTCTCCCCATATTGTTTCAAATATTTATAAGAAATAGACAATTAGAAGAAGAAATTGAAAGATTTGCATTTTTTTTTTTTTTTGAGACAGAGTCTCACTCTTATCGCCCAGGCTGGAGTGCAGTGGTACGATCTCCATTCACTGTAACCTCCGCCTCCTGGGTTCAAGCAATTCTCCTGCCTCAGCCTCCTGAGTAGCTGGGACTGCAGGTGTGTGCCATCACAGCTGGCTAATTTTTGTATTTTTAGTAGAGATGTGGCTTCACCATGTTGGCCAGGCTGGTCTTGAACTCCTGACCTCAGGTGACTGGTCCACCTTGCCTCCCAAAGTGCTGGGATAACAGGCATGACCCACTGTGCCTGGCTAATTTTAATTTCTTTGATAAGGTTTTATTGCAAAAATTTAAAATCAATGTTAATATACATTTTTTGAAGTTCGCTCCTACAAGGAGGGTGGTCTGGAAAGGGCAGTGATAGTGGCCAGGCAGGGCAGGGAGTAGAGTCAGGCTTCTCACTGAAGCTAGAACACAGTGCTAGAGTGTAACAGGAGTGAATGCTGGGAATTCCTGGTCTCAGCAGATACAGACACAGATATAGAGGTAAATATAGATACGTGAGGTGAGTGGGTATATGTACACGTGTGTAGCACTGTCTGTTGAGAGGGCCAGGAGTGGTGACACCCCACAAAGCAATGGGCACACTGAGTGCATGGATCTTGGTCTCTAAATACCAGTCTTCACTAAAACGGCTGGGCTCTGTGGGGAAATGGCTGACTCCGCGGTGAAGCAGGCAAAGTACAAAACAAGCCTGGCATGTCTTATTCTGTAAGAAAGCAAAGAAGTGCTCATAAAATGAAAGGACATGTGAGAAGGACACAAGAGGCAGCTTCAAGAGCCTCCCTTGGGCCAAATGTGGGAAAGTTAAAGATAAAAATAAATAATGAAACCAACAGATTATCAAGTATCAGATTTGAATCTATGAATCCACAGTGACATAAACCAAATAAATGGAGAGAAAACTCTTCCTTCCAGTAGTAGGAAGAATGGGATTTAAAGAGTCATGATTGGGCAACCATCATAGTGATCTAACTAGAAGATGAGTGTGATGAGGTACAAGATATTTACTTAGTCTCAAAGTATCTCTCCATAAAATACTTAGTTACAAAGGACAAAAAGTAACTTTTCTTTCCTTAAGAGATAAGGAGTCTCAAACTCCTGGGCTCAAGCAATCATCCTGTCTCAGCCTCTGGAGCAGCTGGGAATACAGGCACCTGATACCAATCCTGGCTAATTTTCTGTTTTTAATTTTTTCTTGTTTAACTAGTTAAAGGCAGATGGGCATCTCAGGTAAAGGCCAGCAGGACCTTTTGTAGAGATGGGGTCTTGTTATGTTGCCCGGGCTGGTCTCAAACACCTGGCCTCAAGTGATCCTCCTGCTTCAGCCTCCGTTGCGACTACAGGCATGAGCCACTACTCAAAAATAACTTCATATACAGAAAAGCTGGCAAACACCATCTTGACCAAGTGATCAATGTTACCACCACCACCAATGGGACAGATGGACCCTATGTGCTACATGAATCAGGACACATCATCACTCTGGGAGTTTCTCGCCTAGGCAGTGAGCCCAGGGTCTGATCCTGGGGAAGCACTGCACAATCCCATATCATAAACATTCTACAAAATGACTGCCCTGTAATCTTCCAAAATGTCAAGGTCATGAAAACCAAGGAAAGAAGGAGGAATGTTCCAAGACTGCAGAGACCAGAGAGACATAATGCCTGGGTACAGCATTTGCTCCTAGATTGGACCTTCTGTAGTAAACAACACTGGGACAGCCAGTTAAAGGCAGACGGGCATCTCAGGTAAAGGCCAGCAGGACCTTTCTGTGCTGTTTTTCTATAAGCTTGAAATGGTTTCAAAATAAAATTTAAAAAACGTCTGAGACACTGCTTGGGCATTTCAGCGAGTATACGTTTGATGTTACCAACATTTACTCTTACCTGCAAACTCAGTGTAAGAGGCAGCAAAGTGAGGGACACAGTCCCCTCAGGGACACTTCCAAAGGAAAAAACAAACCTCTTTAGCCATAAGGAGTAAAACACTGATACATGCTACCACATGAGTGAACTTGAAAACAAGGAGACACTACACACAATAAACCGCATGTTTATATGATCCCACTTCTATGAAATATCTAGAATAGAGGGAATATCCTGACGGGTGCCTGTTCTGGATATCAGTGGTTGCTGGGGGCTGGCGGAGTAACTGCTAAAGAGTATGAGGGTCTCTTCTTGGGATGATGAAAATGTTCTGAAATTAGATAGTAGTGATGGTCATACAACTGTGTAAGTATCCTAAAACAACTGTATTGTGTACTTCAACATGGTGAATTTTATGGCATATACATTTTATCTCAATTAAAAAAAAATCCTGAGTTAGACGTTCTCAAAGCCAAGATACAAACGTTAGGGTCTAAATGAGGACTTAAGCTTCCTAGTTCCCAAAATATTGCCCAAACACTAAGTCACTCTAATTTCTACTAAAAGTAAAATATTGAAGGCCAGGTGCGGTGGCTCACGCCTGTGATCCCAGCACTTTGGGAGGCTGAGGTGAGCAGATCACCTGAGGTCAGGAATTAAAAAAAAAAAAATTAGCTACTCGGGAGGCTGAGGCAGGAAAATCGTTTGAACCCAGGAGGCGGAGGTTGCAGTGAGCAGAGACTGCGCCACTGTACTCCAGCCTGGGTGACAGAGTGAGACTCCATCTCAAAAACAAAACAAAAAAGCCGAGGGCCTGCCACGGAGGTTAAGAGATGAAGCCCTCCCAAGAAGGGGGCCGACAATAGCTCAGAGGCCCCCACATAACTGCTCCAGCTGCTTGTCCAATCCCTTCTGGTCCAAATAAGAAACTTCTACAGCTGTCTCTTGGTATCTGTAGGGGATTGGTTCCAGGACCCTCTACCCTAGTACTCAAATCTATACATCTTAAGGCTCTGATAGAAAATGGTGTAGTATTTGCATAGAACCTACACACACCCTCTTTAATTTAATTTTTGTAGAGATGAGGTCTTGCTTTGTTGCTAAGGCTGGTCTCCCGAGCTCTGGTGATTCTCTTGCCTTGACCTTCCACAGTGCTGGGATTACAGGCTTGAGCTACCACGCTGGGCTTCCTGTATACTTTAATAAAATCATTTCTAGATTACTTATGTACCTAATACAATGTAAACGTCACATAGTTTAACTGTACTGTGTTAAATTTGTATTTTTTAAAAAATTACACACACACATATATGTATGTGTGTGTGTTTTGAGACAGTTTCGCTCTTGTTGCCCAGGCTGGAGTGCAATGGTGCAATCTTGGATCACTGTAACCTCAGCCTCCTGGATTCAAGCGATTCTCCTGCCTCAGCCTCCTCAGTAGCTGGCATTACAGGCACCTGCCACCACACCTGGATAATTTTTGTATTTTTAGTAGAGATGGGGTTTCACCATGTTGGCCAGGCTGGTCTCAAACTCCTGACCTCAGGTGATCCACCCGCCTCGGCCTCCCAAAGTGCTGGGATTACAGGTGTGAGCCACCGCACCCAGCCTGTATTGTTTTTTATTGTTTATTTTCCTGTGGAAATGGAGGGCCAACTGTATATCCCAGGGTCTTAACCACCATCATGAAAGGAGAAATAAACAGAAAATCCAAGGACAATCATAGCTTTCATCTACTGCACCCTGACTTGACAGACTTTTTTTTTTTTTTTTTTGAGAAGGAGTCTCACTCTTTCACCCAGGCTGGAGTGCAGTGGCGCGATCTCGGCTCACTGAAGGCTCCGCCCCTTGGGGTTCACGCCATTCTCCTGCCTCAGCCTCCCACGTAGCTGGGACTACAGGCACCCGCCACCTCACCCGGCTAATTTTTTGTATTTTTAATAGAGACGGGGTTTCACCGTGTTAGCCAGGATGGTCTTGATCTCCTGACCTCGTGATCCGCCCGCCTTGGCCTCCCAAAGTGCTGGGATTACAGGCGTGAGCCACCGCACCCGGCCAACTTGACAGACTTTAAGACAACACTTTTAAACCTGCACAGTTAGCTGTGGAATGCTAAAATCTACTGCTTTCATTTTCATATTCATCCAATAATCCAGGGCATGTCTGAAAATGCCAAATAGACTACACGACTGGAAACAAACTGCCAGCTCAGGGTCACCCACTCCACATCAAGTCCTCTTCCTCAGACAGAACCAGCTTCCCCTCTCTTGGCTGCCTTTCTGGGATTTACTCTCACGCATTCATTCATTCACCCATATCTCTGAAAAGCACATTTATGACAGCTAGCACACTCTCCACTTTGAAATCTTGCCTCCTCAACTTCTGTCACTGCCAATACCTCACACCTACCGCTCCCCACACTCTCCTAATTGTTGGTAAATTTTAAATTCAGTATTTATATTAATGGTCATGTAAGCATTGCTCACACGCTGAGCTATGGTGAATTTAACTACTTTTTTAATATTATAAAGTAAAGCTTCCTTCTTCAAAATTTCCTTGAGAATCCTAATCACCTCTTTTCATTTGCTTCATTGGCATGTACCTATCCCTAGTTCACACTCTTCCACACGGTCCAGCACAAGAAATGAGTCCCTGGTCTCCCCTCTCTCCCGGGGCCCTGCCCTCTGCTCTGGTGTTGGTGGATGTTCTCTCGGCAGGCAGAGCCTGTGTCTTCCTCTGCCTGTGTCGGATGTGGAGCACCCTGTTTCCTTCTTTCTCACTTTTAGTTCATTCTCTCCTCTAGTTTTTCCTTACAAAGGGCGAGTAGCAGTTAATTTTTTAAAAATCTACATGTCTGAAAAAAGCCTTTCTCTGTACAGAAGTCATGTGGGACAGAGCACAGAATTCTAGTCTCGAGCCCCCCACACACCAAATTGTTCTTAAAAAAACTATCCCAAATGCTCGGGGAAACTGATTTGAGTAATAATAAAACTGCAGTCTCAAAAAAAAAAAAAGAATTCGTTTGGAAATAATTTCCTTTTAATTTTTGAGCTGCTGCCATTGCAGTGCCATTGCACTCCAGCCTGGGCAACAAGAATGAAACTCCGTCTCAAAAAAAAAAAAAAAAAAAAGAGAAAGAGAGAAAGTGTACCAGCTCTTCTTTGTACCTCTGGTTGAATTCAGCTGTGAATCCATCTAGTCCTGGGCTACTTTTTTTTTTTTTGCTTGGTAGGATATTATTGCCTCAATTTCACAACTCATTACTGGTCTATTCAGGGATTCAGTTTCTTCCTGGCTCAGAAAGCCCCATTGCTTTCTGGCTCCCAGTATTGCTACTGAATAGTTCGAGGCCATTTTAAATCACACTTCTTTCTCTCTCCTTCCTGGGAGTTCTTGGGTCTTCTCCACTATTATCCTTTGTTGGATGGATAGACTGCAAAATTTTTCTCCCATTCTGTAGGGTCGTTTGTTCACTCTGATGATAGTTTCTTTTGCTGTGCATAAGCTTTTCAGTTTAATTAAATCTCATTTATCAATTTTTGCTTTTGTTGCAATTGCTTTTGGCATTTTCGTCATGAAATCCTTCCTGTGCCTATGTCCTGAATGGTATTGCCTAGATTTTCTTCCAGGGTTTTTTGTTTTGTTTTGTTTTTGAGACAGGGTCTCACTTCATCGCCCAGACTGCAGTATAGTGGCTTATCCTGGCTCACTGCAACCTCCGCCTCCAAGGCTCAAGTGGTTCTCCTGCCTCAGTCTCTCGAGTAGCTGGGGTTATAGGCACCCACTATCATACCTGGCTAATTATTGTATTAGTAGAGATGGGGTTTCACCATGTTGGCCCCAGGCTGGTCTTGAACTCCTGACATCAAGTGATCTGCCCCTGTCGGCCTCCCAAAGTGCTGGGATTCAGACGTGAGCCACTCTGCCCAGCTCTCATCTAGGGTTTTTACAAGTTTCTTTCTGGTTCAGTCTTGGGAGGGTGTATGTGTCCAGGAATTTATCAATTTCTTTTAGATTTTCCAGTTTATGTGCACAGAGGTGATTGTAGCATTCTCTGATGATCGTTTATATTTCTGTGGGGTCAGTGGGGATATTCCCCTATCATTTCAGATTGTTCATTTGATTATTCTCTATTATCTTCTTTACTAGTCTAGCTAGCAGTCTATTTTATTATTTTTTTCAAAAAACCAGCTCCTGGATTTGATTTTTTTTTTTTTTTTTTTTGAGGTGGAGTCTCACTCTGTCGCCCAGGCTGGAGTGCAGTGGTGCAATCTCGGCTCACTGCAAGCTCCACCTCCCGGGTTCACGCCATTCTCCTGCCTCAGCCTCTCCGAGTAGCTGGGACTACAGGCGCCCGCCACCACGCCTGGCTAATTTTTTTGTATTTTTAGTAGAGACGGGGTTTCACCATGGTCTCGATCTCCTGACCTCGTGATCCGCCCGCCTCGGCCTCCCAAAGTGCTGGGATTACAAGCGTGAGCCACCGCGCCCGGCAGGATTTGATTTTTTGAAGGGTTTTTTTGTGTCTCTATCTCTTCAGTTCAGCTCTGATCTTGGCTATTTCTTGTCTTTGAGGTTTGCTCTTGATTTTTTAGTTCTTTTAGTTGAGATGTTAGGTTGTTAACCTGAGATCTTTCTAGCTTTTTGATGTGGGCATTTAGTACTATAAACTTCCCTTTTAACACCGCTTTAGCTGCATCCCAGATTCTGATATGTTATCTTTGTTCTCATTAGTTTCAAATAACTTCTTGATTTCTACCTTAATTTCATTATTTACCCAAGAGTCATTCAGGAGCAGGTTGTTCAATTTCCATATAGTTGTGTGGTTTTCAGTGAATGTTTAAATCTTGAGTTCTAATTTGATTGTGCTGTGGTGTAAGAGACTGTTTGTTATGATTTCAGTTCTTACGCATTTGCTGAGGAGTGTTTTGCTTCCGATTATGTGATCAGTTTTAGAGAAAGTGCCATGTGGTGATGAGAAGAATGTATATTCTGTTGTTTTGGGGGGGACAGTTCTGTAGCTATCTATAAGATCACTTTATCCAGGGCTGAGTTCAGGTCCTAAATATTTTTGTTAACTTTCTGTCTTGATGATCTGTCTCATATTGTCAGTGGGGTGTTAAAGTCTCCTATTATTATTGTGTGGGAGTCTAAGTCTCTGTAGATCTTTAAGAACTTGCTTTATGAATCTGGGGGCTCCTGTATTGGGTGCATATATATTTAGAATAATTAGCTCTTCTTGTTGAACCTTTTACCATTATATAATGCCCTTCTTTGTCTTTTTTAATCTTTGTTGCTTTAAAGTCTGTTTTGTCAGAAACTAGGATTGCACGCCTTGTTTTTTTCTGTTTTCCATTTGCTTGGTAAATTTTATTCCATCCCTTTATTTTGAGCCTATGTGTGTCTTTGCACGTGAGACAGGTATCTTGAAGACAGCATACCCATAGGTCTTGGCTTTTTATCCAGCTTGCCATTCTGTGTCTTTTAATTGGGGCATTTAGCCCATTTACATTTAAGGTTAATATTGTTATGTGTGAATTTCATCCTGTCATCATGGTGCTAGCTGGTTATTTTGCAGACTTGTTTTTGTGGTTGCTTTATAGTGTCACTGGTCTATATATTTCAGTGTGTTTTTGCAGTGGCTGGTAACAGTTTTTCCTTTCTGTATTTAGTGCTTTCTTCAGGAGCTCTTGCAAAGCAGGCCTGGTGGTGATGAATTCCCTAAGCACTTGCTTGTCTGAAAAGAATCTTATTTCTGTTTTGCTTATGAAGTTTAGTTTGGCCAGATATGAAATTCTGGGTTGGAATTTTTTTCTAAGAATGTTGAATATTGGCCCCAATCTCTTCTGGCTTGTAGGGTTTCTGCTGAGAGGTCCCCCATTAGTCTGAAGGGATTTCCTTTGTAGATGACCTGGCCTTTCTCTCTGGCTGCCTTTAATATTTTTTCTTCTATTTCAACCTTGGAGAGTCTGATGATTGTACGTCTTGGGGTAGATCTTCTTGTGGAGTATCTTAATGGGGTTCTCTGCATTTCTTGAATTTGAATATTAGCCTGTCTTGTTAGGTTGGGGAAATTCTCCTGGATGATATCCTGAAGTACACTTTCCAACTTGGTTCCATTCTCCCTGTCTCTTTCAGGTAACCCAATCAGTAGTAGGTTTGGTCTCTTCATGTAATCCCATATTTCTTGGAGGTTTTGTCATTCCTTTTCATTCTTTTCTCTCTATTCTTGTCTGCCTGTTTGAGAAAGATAGTCTTCAATGCTCTGAGATCTTTCCTCTGCTTGGCCTATTTTGCTATTGATACTTGTGATTGCAATGTGAGGTTCTCGTGTTGTGTTTTTCAGCTACATCAGGTCAGTTATGTTTCTCTCAAAACTGGCTATAATAGCTCCTGTGTTGTTTTATCATGGTCCTTAGCTTCTTTGCATTGGGTTACAACATGCACCTTTAGCTCAGCAAAGTTCATTATTACCCACCTTCCAAAGCCTGCTTCTGTCAATAACGCTATCTCAGCCTCAGTCCATTTCTATGCTCTTGCTGGAGAGGTGTTGTGGTCACTTGGAGGAGAAGAGGCACTCTGACTTTTTGAGTGTTCAGCATTTTTGTGTTGATTTTCTCATTTCTGTGGGTTTATCAAACTTTGATCTTTGAGGTTGCTGACCTTTGAATGGGGTTTTTATGGGTTTTTTGGTTCACGTTGTTGTTGTTTTCTGTTTTTTTTTTTTGATATAGGGTCTCACTTTGTCACCCAGGGTGGAGTGCAGTGGCATGATCTTGGCTCACTGCAACCTCTGACTCACGGATTCAAGCAGTTCTCCCTCCTCAGCCTGCCACTGTGCCCAGCTATTTTTTTTTTTTTTTTTGTATTTTTAGTAGAGATGGGGTTTCACCACATTGGCCAGGCTGGTCTTGAACTTCTGACCTCAGGTGATCTGCTTGTTTCAGCCTCCCACAGTGCTGGGATTACAGGTATTTGTTTTTTGAGACAGTCTCGCTCTGTTGCCCAGGGTGGAGTGCAGTGGTGTGATCTCAGCTCACTGCAACCTCTGCCTCCCCGGGTTCAAGTGATTCTCCTGTCTCAGCCTCCTAAATAGCTAGGACTACAGGTGCCCACCACTACACCCAGCTAATTTTCGTATTGTTAGTAGAGATGGGGTTTCACCATGTTGTCCAGGCTGGTCTTGAACTCCTGACCTCAAGTGATCTGCCCACCTCAGCCTCCCAAAGTGCTGGGATTACAGGTGTGAGCCACCGCACCTGGACTGTTATTTTTCTTTTACTAGTCAGGCCACTCTACCATAGGGCTGCTGCAGTTTGCTGGGAGTCCGCTCCAGACCCTAGTTGCCTCGGTTTTTCCTGTACCTGGAGGTATCACCAGCAAAGCCTGTGAAACAGAAAAGATAGCAGACAGCTTCCTCCTCTAAAAGCTTTGTCCCAGGAGGGTACTGACTTGTTGCTGGCCCAAATGCATCTGTAGGGGATGGCTCACCCAGTCAGGAGGAAGGGTCAGGGACTCACTTAAAGCAGCCTGGCTGCTTTTTGCAGAGTAGGTATGCTGCATGTGAGGGAACTCTTCCTTATCCAGACTGTTTATATTCTCCAAAGCCAGCAGGCTGAAATGGCTGAGTCAACCAAACTAGAGATGGTGGCCATCCCACCCCCCTGGGAACCTGGATCCATCTCAGGCAGATTTCCAGCCTGCTGCTGTTGGCTGGCTAGAATTCCAAGCCAGTGGGTCTTAACTTGTGAGGTGCTGTGGAAGTGGGCCTCACAGAATGACACTGCTTGGCTCCCTGGATTCAGCCCCCTTCCTAGGGATTTGTAAAAACAGATTTCCCACCTTGCTGGGGGTCCTGAGGCTGAAGTATGTGAAACTCCTAGGTCTCTGTGTGTGCCTCAGTGGCTGCTCTGAGACTGAACACAACTCTGTGTATTGGACCCAAGGTCCTAGTGGCATGGGCTCATGAGGGGATCTCCTGCTCCGTGGGTTGCAAAGATCTGTGGGAGAGGTTTGGTTTCCTGGGTGAGGTTGCACAGTCACTCACCATTTTCCTTGGCTGGGGATGGGGGTTCCTTTGGCTCCATGCTGCTCTTGGGTGGGCCATCAGCCCCCACCTTCGCTTTTCTTCACCCTCCGTGGGTTGAGCTGTTCACCTAGTTAGTTCTAGTGCAAGAACCTGAGTATTTCAGTTGAAGGTGAATTCACTCACCCCTTTTCTTTCCTCTTTGTGAGTGGCGTGGACCTCAGTTGCTTCTAATCAGCCATCTTGGATCCTCCTATATTATAATTTTAAATATCTGTGCTTAGAACTGAGGCTGCCATACCTCTGTGGATGATGGAGATGAAATTGTGGAGCCCAAGGTCTGCTGGGGTTGGGTTCCTATTGTTGCATGTGGGGCTGGGCCGTAAACCTGCTAAAAAGTAGCACAGCATCTGCCAGCACAACTCTGCAGGACAGAGAGGCTGATGGCCCCTGCCTGGCATGCAGACCAGGTAGGCGACACGGGGTGGAGATGGACTGGGACAGCCTATATTTTAATTTGCAAACGTTTTTATGTTCTCCATTTGTTTCTATCATGGTATCCTGCTCGTTTCAGAGATGCAGTGTTTTATTTCTGTGAAGGTTTTGTGAAAATGTAATACAGTGATACATTCACAAGGCTCAAATTCTGAAGGTTCAAAAATGAGTCCATAGCGCAAGTCTCCCTCTCAGCACTGTTTCAAAGCCTGTTGGCTTGGCCACCCCTCCCTGGGGCCATTAATGTCACCAGTTCATTCTATAGTGTGGAATATAGTGCACATATAATTTTCTCTCTTTTCCCCACAAGCAGTAGCTACTATACAGAGTTTTTAATCTTTTCTCCATGTAATGATGCATCTTGAAGGACGTCTCATTATTGGGACATAAAGAGCTGCTTCCTTGTTTGTACAGTCGCCCAATATTCTGTTCACATGGATGCATCACCATCTATTTAGCTGGCTTTTATTTATGTACTTATTCAGAGACAGGGTCTCACTCCAGGTGCCCAGACTGGAGTGCAGTGGCACGATCTTGGCTCACTGTAGCCTCGACCTCCTGGGCTCAGGTGATTCTCCCACCTCAGCCTCCTGAGTAGCTGGGACTACAGGTATATGCCACTACACCCAATGAATTTTTGGTATTTTTAGTAGAGATGAGGTTTCTCCATGTTGCTCCAGCTGGTCTCAAATTCCTGGACTCAAGCAATCTGCCCACCTTAGCCTCCCAAAGTGCTGAGATTACAGGTGTGAACCACTGTGCCAGGCTATTTAACTGGCTTTCTAATGGTTAATTCCCAAAATTTTACTATTACAAACAAGGCTGATAAAAATAAAAAAATTACAAGATAAAATTTTACATTTCTGGTAAAGAAGCATTCCTGTTTCTCATGAGCATGAACTGTGAGCCCTTTCTGGGGCTCCTGGGAACATGTTGGCTTGCACTGTGACTTTGCCGCTGCAGGCTGTGAGATTTCAGCCTTCCCTACTCTGCAAAGTCAGGTCCCACTCACTGTTTCATTTCCCAGATTCCAAATATTGCTGCTATCCCTCATCTTTTGTGGGCTGTTTTCCCATTCTTTGTTCTTATGGATTTAAATGTTTAAAAAATTCTTTCACTGTCATTGTATTCAGGGTTTTGAGGGAATAAAAAAAATACATATATTCAGTCTGCTATCTTCAATCTGAAGTTTCTAATCCCTTGCTTTTACAATTTCTTTAGGTTGTATTATGTTTTTTTCTGGAAATGTGGCAATGGCTCAGTTTGGATATGAAGTTTTCATCTCTGTGCAATGGGGGAACACTCATCAGCAGATGTAGGCAGGGGATGCTCTGACCCTCCACCTGAAGGCATGGATTGCTAAGGTTGGTCTCTATCATGGATTTTTATTGTTCTCCAATCACGTTTAGTATGAAATGTAACACAATATTCTAAATTCAAAATTAATTTTTTTTCTGACGGGAAATTGAAACTTGATGGCTAGGTTAAGAAAAATAAGGAAAAGAAAACAATAATAAACACGGCTTCATGAGGGAGGCCTGAATCAGATCAAGCTCTTTTTGATAGTCACAGGTTAAAACAAGCCCACAAAGAAACAGGTCACGCAGGCAACGGGCTCCCAGACTGCAATAGTGACAGTTCCCACAATATTCAGCATCGAGGAGACCTTTTCAGGATTGCCATAGTCTATCAGATGTGCAGAATTTTACAAGGGCCAGTGACCGGAGTGCTCCCAAAAGGAGGGGCCCAGACAAGTTGGACATATTTAGTCTGGGTGTGAGGGCACTTGGGGAGCCCCAGCAAGAGCTTTCAGATATGCGAAGGGCCTGAGTGAGGAGAAAAGCTCCTTCTAGTCAGGACTAGCAGTCACACTTAAGCTTCTTGGACATCACAAACCCCAGCACACACACACATAACCACAAAAGGAAGTGAGCAGGCCATGCCCACCATTTATGTAATTATTTACCTATGCATCACAACTAATACAAACACCTCAGAAGACAACACTGACTCTTATCACAAGCAATCCTCTGATATTTTCTTCTGTTCTAGTTTGTTTACTTAAATGGTTACTGTAACCCACTCTAAAGCGCTCACAGTCCAGCCCAGATCACACCCACAGCACAGAGACTGCTCCACTGGAAAAAAAACAGGGTTGTGGTTTAGGATTCTAAGGGGGTAGGCCGAATCGCAGGAGGGAATGGGAAGTCCCAGAGGCAGTGGGCAGCCCTGATGGGGCAGGAGGGAGTGGGGAATCCAGGGAGGCGGGAGGCAGTCCCAGGACGCAGTGGGCTCCATGACATGGAGGATAGTCACACCTGTGTCAGAGAAGGACAAAAGAATAATTTCCCCACTGAATAAGAGGTTGGATTGGATGACATGAAAGCCCCTCTTCCAAATCGAGGCCCTTACTCATCAGGACAAATATTTACCAACATCTATAAGAACAAACCCCACCAGGTTGCAGAATACCTCCCCTGCCCTGTTCTCACCCCTCCCTTCCCCACTGGCCTACCTGGAAGACGAGTACACCCATGTGGGAAACTGCCAGTTGAATCTTGGTTCCTTCCCTGTCAGAAGCCATGTGAAATCTGATGCCGTACATTTCCAACTTTCGAGCAATTTCGAGCACCTGGAAATCCGACTCGGCAGGTGTCTGGCCCCTGTAATAAAAAACGGTAGAATCATACGCTACAAACACTTGATTTCTGAAAGAGCCAAAATGCACTATAGAAGTGATCAGGAAAAGCAACAATGAAGTCTTTGTGTGTTTAGAGGGCAGATCGTTCATTGTCTGTATGTTTACCCACTACAAAAACAACATACCACACGTGCAGGCCAAAGACATCCTCAGTTTTCTTCTATTCTGTAACTACTTTGTAATGGGTAGAACACTTTCTTTGCATACACTAGCTACTCAGCCTTACATCTGCTCGATAGTGACAAGGCTATACACAAATACTACTGGCAGAGACAAATTTTAAATCAGAAGAAATACCACAGAGGGCCAGGCGCAATGGCTGACGCCTGTTAATCCCAGCACCTTGGGAGGCGGAGGGGGGTGGATCACCTGAGATCAGGAGTTTGAGACCAGCCTGGACAATGTGGCAAAACCCTGTCTCTACTAAAAACACAAAAATTAGCCAGGCATTGTGGTGGAGGTTGCAGTGAGCTGAGATCATGCCACTGCACTTCAGCCTGGGTGACAGAGCAAGACTCCATCTCAAATAATAATAATACTAATAATAAAAAGAAATGAAAAAGAAAGAAAATGAGTGTGATGAGATAGTAGTGTTATCTATGGTATTTCTTTTCTTTTTTTTTTTTTTTTTTGATGGAGTCTCGCTCTGCTGCTCAGGCTGGAGTGAAATGGTGCAATCTCGGCTCACTGCAACCTCTGCCTCAAGCGGATTCTCCTGCCTCAGCCTCCTGAGTAGCTGGGACGACAGGTGTGCACCATGACACCTAGCTTTTTGTATTTTTTAGTAGAGACAGGGTTTGCCATGTTGGCCGGGCTGGTCTCAAACTCCTGACCTCAGGTGATCCGCCTACCTCGGCTTCCCAAAGTGTTGGGCAGGAGCCACTGCACTCGGCCAATTCCTTTTCATCTTAAAAAATATTTTTTACTAACTGAAACACTTGTGTCTTATAAACCCGTTTTCTCACTCACTCACTCACTCACTCGCTCATTCGTTTAGACAGGGTCTCGCTCTGTCACCCAGGCTGGAGTGTAGTGGCATAATTTTGGCTCACTGCAAGCTCCGCCTCCCAGGCTCAAGCGATCCTTTCGCCTCAGTCTCCTGAGTAGCTGAGACCACAGGCACGCACCACCACACTTGGCTAATTTTTTGTAGTGACAGGGTTTTGTCATGTTGCCCAGGGTGTCTTGAACTCCTGGACTCAAACTTGTCAGCCTCTCAAAGTGTTGGGATTACAGGCATGAACCACTGTGCCTGGCTTTTTTCTCCAGTTTCAAAGATCCAAAAGCCATGTGATAAAGTCAAGAAAAGCACTTCTTTAATATCCTATTCAGTGATTATAAAGGTGTTTTCAGTGGATCATTGAAGAACCATTAGAACCATAAGACAATGTAAGAAATGTATAATAATTAAAATAAAGGTACAATATTGTCTTTAAAAAAAAACCTGAAGAATTATCAAAAGAAATAAGATGTGCAATGAAGCTGTGGTGACGGTGATAGACAGTCTCAAATTAACACAGCGAAGGCCTATGACGTAGAGCAGAGCTTCCTCCTTCCTGGCTTATTCGGGAAGAGTTCAACTGTATTCCCGTATGAAGCAGACCACATGACTCACCCTTCTCTTACTGGCTTTCTAGGGTTTTTAGCAGATACATGTGCACATGTAAGCACACACACATGCAGAGACACACAGGCACAAGAACATGTGCAAGTAAACATAACCACAGTATACAATGTACACAGGAACACACATGAACATATGAGACACACACAGAAACACAATGCATGCATAGGAACACATATAACATACACGCACATATGACCACACAGCCACCTATGTATACACAGAACACACACACACACACACACACACACACACACACAGAACTACCCTGAAGGTCCAGTTCTTTGTTCTTCCACAGGCAGGCTTCTCGACATAAGTGCCCAAAAATGTTGTCACTGTCTCCTCACTGCACTTTCAGTGTACTTGAATCTAGAATTCACCCTCAACACTCACTGAAGCTGCTGAAGGCGATGCATTGCCACACTGCCAAGCTCAGAAACCTGCTCCTGTGCCTACCTCCCCAGGCCTGTAGTCTCCACACAAGAGGCTGTGGCCACTATCCTAAAACATGCTCTCTTGGCACCTGTGCCCTTCCATGCTTCTGGCTGCTGAAGGCTCTTGTGGGTGCCTCATCCTGCACTCAGCCTCTCAAATGTCAGTTCTTCAGGGGTTCATCCTGGGCTCTTCTCCCTTCCTGACCTGTATCTGCCCTCTGCCTAGCTCATTTCACCCACCGCACAGGTTAGCCCGGCCTACGTGCTGACAACACTCTCCCCAGCATCCCAAACCCACCCACCCACTAGGGACTGTCCCTCAGGTTGGACAGTTCGCAGCACAATGCCCAATTCTCCCTTCTTCATGTCCAGCCCCTGCTGTGTGTCTCAGCAGGGAGAGACTGTCCCCAACCCTAGGAATGCAGACTGAACCGGTGACCGTTGCCTGCTGGGATGGCACATAACACTGGCAGAGGGCCCTTGGCTCCATGGGTCGAGGTCTGGATGTGACACTCAGAACAGCTGTACCTTCCTCACTACCAGCCAGAATAATGGCAACACTTGAAAGAGGCAGAGCCAAGGGTACCCGGGAGAACAGAGCAGGAGCTCTACCCGTACTGCCTTGCATGGAGGCCTCCTCAAGGTCAGATCAGGCAAATGGATGAGAAGCACCGACTCACACACACAAGATGCCCCACACCGTCATGTCCGAGATGGAGCTCTGCACGCGTGGTCTCACCGTATGTACAATGGGGTAAAACAATGCATGCCATGATGTGGGTTTGAGGATTACACACAAATGCTCGTAAGAGCTGTCCGTAATTGCCACTACGGCCTCTCCAGTATCAGTTGGCACTTCTACCTCCAGCCCTTGAACCCAAACTGCCCATGCCACGCTGGAACCTCCCTCTCCTCTCTGCTTCCTTCTCCCTCCCTCCCCAGGCTGGTGCTTTGCCTGGAATGCTTCCTCCCTGGCTTTGTCCTCCTAGGTCCTCCCACGAGCCTCCTTGAGCCTGCCCTCGGCCTTCTTTCAGCTCACAGCATATGAGCTATGTTCCTGCTACACTGCACACATTCTCATCTGTAGAAACGGATCTGTGTATCTCATGACTGCCATGCTGTCAGGCACATAAAAGGCACTCCTCTGCAAACACAAGAGATCCCCCACACTGGGAGTGGTGAGGTGCACAAAATGCACACAGTCTTACAGGTAAGAGCTGTATGGGTAGGCATCTCAGTCTGTGCCATTCAAACCAACTCCCCCGTGCTGACAGCAGTGGTGGATGCATAGTTGGCACTCATACTTTGAAGGTGTGAAAGGGCAGCTGCCAGCAGGTCCCAGTAGAGCCTTAATGACACACATGAATATACATGATCTGACAAACAAATCTGCATCTCAACAGGATGTGTCACAAAGGCAAGGCTAAGTCCTCCTGACTCACTTTCACCAGCTGAGTGCTCCCCTTTGGTGACTAAAGCTCCCAGCCACCTGGGCCAGAGCCCACAGCCCTTTCCCATACCATTCTTCAATCCTTTTCCCCTTAGCTAGCACTCTTTCTCTAGGTCTCTATCACTTCCATCGAGAAAAACCCACCAGTGTCAAGCCTTAGAGAAATCAAAGCAAGATGAGATGAAGGACATGGGTGCCAGGTGATTCCCAATGCCCTGACACAGGTAGACACTGTTAGCCTCACACAGTGCCCCCTCCTCCACCACAGCAGTGTCTTCCCCGTAGAGGACTCTTTCTGCCACACTGCAGAGACAGTGCAGCAGCTGAGACCCCCACAATAGCCACCCCATCCTGCTCAGTAGCATCCTCCTCCCTCAGACCCTGATGTCTTTTCCAGCACCTTTTTTTTTGAGACAGAGTCTCATTCTGGTGCCAGGCTGCAGTGCAATGGCGCGATCTTGTCTCACTGCAACTGCCACCTCCTGGGTTCAAGCGATTCTCCTGCCTCAGCTTCCCGAGTAGCTGGGACTACAGGCACCTGCCATTAGCCCAGCTAATTTTTTGTATTTTTAGTAGAGACGGGGTCTCACTATGTTGGCCAGGCTGGTCTCAAACTCCTGACCTCAGGCAATCCACCTGCCTCAGCCTCCCAAGGTGCTGGGATAACAGGTGTGAGCCACCATGCTTGGCTTCTTCCAGCACCTTCTAAAGCAGCACATCGTGCAGGTGTTAAGGTGCTTCAGGCCAGGGCTGCAGCTTCTGTGTGTCTGCCAAGCTGCCTCTGGCAGCAGCTGCACATCCCGAGGCCGGGAGCAATGGTCCTTATGTTAGAATCCTGCAGAAGTCACGACAACAGTCCTTTCTCGTTACACACTCTTTAGTCATTACTGTGGTGACAATGTGTCGGCAGACAATTGTGATGACTTACACGTGCTTCTGATGGAATTCTAGTATCTTCTCAAGGCAGTGGTGCTGGCCAGGCAAATACTCGTTCGCTTTGAGGTGCTCCCGATCCAGCGTTTCATCGTAATCTCCTATTTCCGCTGAGATAGGTTAAAAGTAAGTAATTCTAATTTTTAAATAAACTACAAGCATTTGTACGTGTCACTGCATACATTAAAAGTAAAAAAAAATTATCCCAAATTTGTAGCAAAATAATATATCCCTAAAAAAGCAAGATTTTGTATTTAATTTTTCCAAGTATTTTATGCTGTTAAAAGGCAAATATAATGGGAAGTGAGGAGGATTTCTTGAAGAACAAAGGCCTGATGAGTAACTCCAGGGAGGCAAACATTGATGAGTTTAATGTGTTTATTATTATTTTGACACAAGGTCTCGTTCTGTTGACCAGGCTGGAGTGCAATGGTGCGATCACCACTCACCGCAGCCTCAACCTTCCAGGCTCAAGCAATCTGCCCGCCTCGGCCTCCTAAGTAGCTGGGACTACAGGTAAGCACCATCATGCCCAGCTAATTTTTGCATTTTTTGTAGAGATAAGGTTTTGCCACATTGCCCAGGCTGGTCTCAAACTCCTGCACTTAAGCAATCCTCCTGCCTTGGCCTCCCCAATGTGCTGGGAATATAGGCATGAGCTACTGCACCTGGACTACTATTATTTTTAAACTACACCTTAAACCTAAATTGTCTCAAGATTATCATGATCAGGCTGAAGTATTTTATTTATTTTAGGATAATGTATTTTAAATGATTTTTTTCTTCAGACCTTCTCGAATTTCTTGATGAATAATGTCTCTTTCTAATTTCATGTATTTTAAGGCCAAAATGTCTTAATAACATAAAGTCCAATAATTTAAGGCAATATGCTTCTATTTTTAGACAATCTCATATTCACAGAGAAGTTACAAGCACAGTACAAGAGTTTTTCCTCCTCCGAGCCATGTGAGAGTGAGTTGCTAACATGTCACTTGCCACACTTCAGTGTGGACTTCCTATAAACTAGGACATTTGATACGGTTTGGCTGTGTTCCCACCCAAATCTCATCCTGAATTATAACTCCCACAAGTCCCACATATTGTGGGAGGGACCCAGTGGGAGGTAACTGACTCATGGGGGCGGATCTTTTCCGTGCTGTTCTCGTAATAGTGAGACTTTCATGGGATCTGATGATTTTATAAGGGGCAGTTTCCCTGTACAAGCTCTCTCTTGCTGCCGCCACGTCTCTATCAGCAGTGTGAAAATGGACGAATACAACATTCTTACCCGCAGCCTTGTAAAACTACCCAGATCAGGAACAGGGCCATGATCTGAGGCTCCATCCCAGATGTGGACCCTAGCCATATTTTACCAACTGCCCAATTATGTTTTTTATAACAAAAAGATCTGGTTCAGTCATATGTTGCATTCGTTGCCACGTATCTACCTGAGAAGTCTTTCAGCCAAATGAGTAAGAACCAAAGTCACTTTGAAAACGTTTATTAATCAACACATCCCCTGGTGGAGAATAGCAAACCCATAATAAAATTCGTTATTTGAAGAAGGTGTGTCTGGGGAAGGACCAAGGAAGCTGCAAATAACCTATATACTTATTAATTCCTAAAATTTTGGACACTTTCTATGTCATATTTCCTGGATTCAAATTTCAGAAACGTGAGTTTTGTGCCAGGAAGCTGTGGTCCCACCTCTAGCCCAGGAGCAATGTGAGTATTTCTGTTTTTCTATTCCCATCGCTGGGGACTCGGCAAGGCCCCAGAACCTCCTCTTACACTTCTCATGGTTTATTTTCAAAGTAACTATAATTCTTCACACAGTTCTGAACCATCTCTTGATCTGTGTGAGATACTAAGAAATGTCTTCTTTTTCCTTCATGGCTAACGCTTAACTAATCTGAGAGGACTGTAATTTTTATCCCAATGAGGCCCTTTCCAGGGTTTGCTGAGAGTTTGGTTTATATTCTGACTCTTAGACTGAATATGCATTGCTGGTAAAATGCACAAAAGCATAAATGAGAGACAACCCAAAAGAAGGAATGTGGCTACAGATTTTGGCCTTGGCCTGTGTTTGCTACGTGGAAACTATTTGCCTCAAGGAGTTCCACTTTATTAGAAGTTAATCTTTAGCTTATAAAAATATTGAAATTGAAACACCTCATTCTATGGTCAGGCTCATTAACTAGGTACGCACATCAGCAACTAATTGTAGTTCTGAGCACGGCTACATCTGTGCCATGGTCAGTGCATGCTCCCCGCTAGCGGGGAGATACTCACACTGCAGGAGATGGGACGTGAGAAGGGCCGCTGTGGTGTCAGCACAGGTCAAACGCTCTTCCAGCAGGTCTCTCTTAAGTTGCAAGGCAAATAAGTATCTAGAAGAGAGTTCAAAGTAAGACAGAGATAACTCCAAATGTTCTCTGAACCCAACACAGACATGTCTCCACAGCAAGACAGCAAATGAGCCCTGGGAAGTGGCAGTGACCCAACAGTGAGCAAAATGCAAGGCGGTCACGAAACAGCAAAGTCACAAAAGGCCTTTCATGAAACAAACAGTCACCAAGCAAAGGTCAGATGACAAACCAACTCAGCAGACTGAGTCACACACATGGGAGAGTGCACAGAAAGTGCTGAACACACTGAGGCACTCTAATGCGAACAATAAAAAAAAGAAATTGGCCGGGGGCGGTGGCTCACGCCTGTAATCCCAGCACTTTGGGAAGCTGGGGCGGGTGGATCACCTGAGGTCAGGAGTTCAAGACCAGCCTGACCAACACTGCGAAACCGTCTGTAATAAAAGTGCAAAAACCAGCCGGGCATGGTGTGCACACCTGCAATCCCAGCTACTTGGGAGGCTGAGGCAGGAGAATCGCCTGAACCCGGAGGCAGATGTTGCAGTGAGCTGAGATCACACCACTGCACTCCACATTAGGCAACAAGAGCAAAACTCTGTCTCAAAAAGAAAGAAAGAAATTAGCCTTTTCAGGCATACCATCTACCCATATAATTACACGTCTGCAGCCATACCTGCAGATGTGTGTGAAAAAATTTCACAGCCATGCTTTAAGCTGTGTTTTCATTGGATATTTTTAATTCATCCAAAATTGTGAGTGTAGTTTTATGTGACTAACAGAAGTAATGTGAATTTGTGACCTTCCTTCAGTGTCACAAATTCACATTACTTCTGTTAGTCACATAAAACTGCACTCACAATTTTGGATGAAATAGGAGAAATATCCAATGAAAACACAGCTTAAAGCATGGCTATGAAATTTTTTTAACAGATTGATAATATCTGGTCTTGGCTAGGATCTGAGAAACAGGCACTTTGGAATACCATTAGTGAGAATGTAATGAGAGAAGGCAATTGAAAATATTTATATGTTCATTTATTCCATCAGCAAATAATTACTGAGCGTGAATTATGTTCTAGGTACTGTTCTGGGAGCTGGAAATGCAATGGTAAGCAAGACCAACCCCCTGCCCCCAGCGGAATTCATGCCCCAGTGCACAATATTAAAATTTACCACATTCTCTTAAAATTCAGGATGTACATACCCTTTAATACAGCAATTCCATTTCTACAAACTTTCCTAGACTAATATTCCCATAGTTCACAAAGGTATGTGAACAATGTTTCTCTGCAGCATTATAACAGAAAAAAACTGGAAATATGGATGAATATGAGAATGAAGAAATTATGTTACAGCCTAATTTATTTTTATATACAATATGGAAAAATGTCCACAGCATGCTTAATAAGTGGGGGAAAAAAATCAACCTACAGTTCATTATGTATCATTTGATATTATTTTATAACATTTGTAATTTCTTTAAAGTTCTTATATCTATATGTTTATTGCACATCTATGCTTTCATCTGAAAGATACGCACTTATGTGGAGAATAAGGTGCTGGGTAAATGGAGAACTTTTACTTTTTACTTATCTTTGTTTACTTATTTTTTTTTTGAGACAGGCTCTTACTCTGTTGCCCAGGCTGGAGTGCAGTGGCGCTACCACAGCTCACTGCAGCCTCGACCTCCTGGGCTCAAGTGATACTCCTGCCTCAGCCTCCAGAGTAGCTGGACTACAGGTGCATGCCACCATGCCTGGCTAATTTTTTGATATTTTGTAGAGATGAGGTCTCCTCATGTTGCCTAGGCTGGTCTTGAACTCCTGAGCTCAATCGATCCTCCCACCTTGGCCTCCTGAAGTGCTGGAACTACAGGTGTGAGCCATTGCACCTGGCCCTTGGCTTTATTTGGAAAAAAAATTCTTTTACCACAAACATGTACATTTTTATAAACAGAAAAAAGAATCCTCCACATAAATATGGGGGAGAAGGGAGTAACTATAACACTGAGTTACCAGCATGAGTCCTAGAACTTGAGACCCAGGATCCTGAATTAGGAGACACTTTGTTATCCATCATTTTCAGATTATCTATCTATCTATCTATCTATCTATCTATCTATCTATCTATCTTTCTCAATTTAAAAGTGATTCCCTCAAAAGAGACTTTTTTTTGGTAAATGTCAGGCATTTAATACACTATTAAGATCTATGGCCACTCATAAAAATACTTGTTGCCATCTTTGGAGTTTAGTTTCCTAAACCTTTAAAAATAAGAGGGTGAACTAATGTGGTCTCTCCATTTCCTTGCAGCTGACATTCTATGATTTTGTGTTGTTAAAATGATATGCAGAAACTTTAAAAGAGAGTTCATAAGACATCTGATTCATTTATGAGTATACTTTTAACCAGAAGGCAAAAAAGTTATTGATACCACTACAACATCATAGTTCTCTTTTATATCTAACCTTGGGTTTTCAGTTGCTTTTTAGGTTATTCCTCTATTCTTCATAATATAGTTGATACGCGAACAAATACAAAAAATACAAAGAAAAACCTTCTATAACCTTACTGTCCAGATGAAACAATTGTTAATATTTTCTTTTTTTTTTTTTTTTTTTTGAGACTGAGTTTCTCTCTTGTTGCCCAGGCTGGAGTGCAATGCCAATCTCGGCTCACTGCAACCTCTGCCTCCTGGATTCAACAGATTCTCCTGCCTCAGCCTCCCAATTAGCTGGGATTAAAGGCGCCTGCCACCATGCCTGGATAATTTTTTCTTTCTTTTTTTTTTTTTTTTTTTTGAGACGGAGTCTTGCTCTATCGCCCAGGCTAGAGTGCAGTGGTGTGATCTTGACTCACTGCAAACTCCGCCTCTCGGGTTCACGCCATTCTCCTGCCTCAGCCTCCTGAGTAGCTGGGACTACAGGTGCCCGCCACCATGCCTGGCTTATTTTTTGTATTTTTAGTAGAGACAGGGTTTCAAAACTGTGTTAGCCAGGATGGTCTTGATCTCCTGACCTCGTGATCTGCCCGCCTCGGCCTCCCAAAGTGCTGGGATTACAGGGGTGAGCCACCGCGCCCGGCCAATTTCCTTCGTATTTTTAGTAGAGACAGGATTTCGCCATGTTGGCCAGGCTGGTATTGAACTCCTGACCTCAGGTGATCTGCCTGCCTTTGCCTCCCAAAGTGCTAGGATTACAGGCGTGAGCCATTGTACCCTGCCGTCTTTAGATCATTCCTATAAAGAACTGATCTTTAATTCAAAATAGTAGCACAAAAGAAGTGACCCAAAATATTTCTGCTCCATAAATTCATAAGGACTAACACACTGGGTACTTCTACCAATTAAGTATATTTTGTTGATAAATAAGTATATACGAGCAAAATCCCTGAGAACCTTATGAACATGCATACATCTATGTTCATTTGGAAAATATAAGTTCAATATGACCCCAACATCCCATTCCATTTTTTGTTTTCAAATTTGTACCGTAAACCTTACATTGAAGTCTTATTCACACGTGTTTGTGCAAGGGTCAATTGCCAACATGCTTCTTGTAACTACTCTACATTCATGATCACTTTTCTGTGTATATCAGGCTTATTCATTCTTTCAATGAGCCAGGTGCTGTGGGAGATAACAGGTGAATACAAGATTCCTGCTGACAACAGCTTCAGCTCTGTGAGCTCTTTACCTTGTATATTCTTCTTGTAGCTGACCAGGATCAGGTGGAAAAAATTTTACAGCTAGGCGAAGCACCACATTCTTTGGCCCTATAACAAAAAAATTTAAACTTCACAAATCAGGCCGATCTTTGCATTTATTCTCTTTTCACATATTACTGTATAACTGAGGTCATGCTTCCAAGTGGACTGTTACAGCAAATCTTTTCAAATAATATGACATTAAGAAATTTCTGCCCAGGTGTGGTGGTGTGTGCCTGTAATCCCACCCCTTTGGGAGGCTGAGGTGAAAGGACGGCTTGAGGCCAGCAGTCTGAGGTTGCAGTGTGCTACAACTGCACCACTGCACTCCAGCCTGGGCAGCAGGGTGAGACCCTGTCTCCGAACAAAAGAAAAAACAAAGAAGCATTTCCTGTATATGAATTTATGAGTCCCAAGTACCAATCACATATATATAGAATTTTAAAATCTTTTGCATTAAGCAGGGATTACTCAAGGAAGCCTTAAAAACAAGTAGGGCCGGGCGCGGTGGCTCACGCCTGTAATCCCAGCACTTTGGGAGGCTGAGGCGGGCGGATCACGAGTTAAGAAGATTGAGACCATCCTGGCTAACACGGTGAAACCCCGTCTCTACTAAAAATACAAAAAAATTAGCTGGGTGTGGTGGCGGGCGACTGTAGTCCCAGCTACTCCGGAGGCTGAGGCAGGAGAATGGCATGAACCCGGGAGGCGGAGCTTGCAGTGAGCCGAGATCGTGCCACTGCACTCTAGCCTGGGCGACAGAGCGAGACTCCGTCTCAAAAAAAATAAAAAAATAAAAACAAGTAGGAAATTGCACATTAAAAAATTTAAATAGGCTGGGTGCAGTGGCTCACATCTGTAATCCCAGCACTTTGGGAGGCTGAGGCTGGCGGATCACTTGAGCCCAGGAGTTTCAGACCAGCCTCGGCAACATGGTGAAATCCCATCTCTACCCGCCCCTCTCCCCCCAGAAAAACCCTCAAATTAGCCAGATATGGTGGCGCATGCCTGAAGTCCCAGCTACTTGGGAGGCCAAGGTGGGAGGACTGGTGGAGCCCAGAAGGCAGAGGCTGCAGTGAGCTGAGATCACACCACTGCACTCCAGGCTGGGTGACAGAACGAGACTCTGCCCACCCCTCCACACACATAAACATGCGCTCTCTCTCTCTCTCTCTCTATATATATATATATACGCACACACATATATATACCCACATACATATATATATACTCACATACATATATATATATATATACTCACATACATATATATAGAGAGAGAGTGAGAGAGAGAGAGAGACAGAGAGATACATTTTTTCCCCAGTTTATGGTTTTTGTTTTTTTGAGACAGTCTCTCTCTGTCGCCCAGGCTGGAGTGCAGTGACGTGATCTTGGCTCACTGCAAGCTCTGCCTCCCAGGTTCATGCCATTCTCCTGCCTCAGCCTCCTGAGTAGCTGGGATTACAGGCGACCCCCACCATGCCCCTACGCCCAGCTAATTTATATTTTTAGTAGAGGCGGAGTTTCACCGTGTTAGCCAGGATGGTCTCGATCTCCTGACCTTGTGATCCGCCCACCTTGGCCTCCCAAAGTGCTGGGATTACAGGCGTGAGCCACCGCGCCCAGCCCCCAGTTTATGTTTTAGGGAAAAAAATGACAAATGAAAAAGTTTTTTAAGGAAAAGTTAATGTGTTTATATCTTTTTTTTTGAGATGCAGTGTCACTCTGTTGCCCAGGCTGGAGTGCAGTGATGCGATCTCGGCTCACTGCAACCTCCGCCTTCCAGGCTCAAGTGATTCTCCTGCCTCAGCCTCCTGAGTAGCTGAGATTATAGGCATGCGCCATCATGTCTAGCTAATTTTTGTATTTTTAGTAGAGACAGGGTTTCGCCATGCTGGCGAGGCTGGTCTCAAACCCCTGACCTCAGGCGATCCGCCCGCTTGGGCCTCCCAAATTGCTAAGATTACAGGCATGAGCCCTCGTACTGGGCCAGTATTATTAGTAGTAATAAAAACACATTATTTTTGAAATCTGATTACGGTAAAGGTACATTATCTTAGTCTATTGGTATAAAAGTTATTTTCTTTCCTCAGAGATCCTTGTTCTGATATAACAAAGTTATTTCTACACGTTTTTCTTCAATTTATAATAGTAATACAAAAAATTACGGGTGACTCAGACAACTATAGACTTCATCTGACACAATTATAGAAGAACTGAGAAGTGCTACTATATGCCTTAGTTTAAAAAATTTAATAAGTAGATGAACGAAAATAATTATCTTGAGACTGAGGTGGGAAGATAGCTCGAACCCAGGAGGTTGAGGCTGCAGAGAACTGTGTTCGCACCACTACACTCCAGCCTGGGCAACAAATAGTGAGACCCTGTCTCAAAAATAATAATATAATTGTTATTATTATATTCACAATTACGATTATGTTTATAACTGTAAAACAGTATCAACTATTTTATTAAAAGCTATTTAAAAGAAGAAACTCAATGTCTTTTCATAATCAAGGGAGAAGCTGCAGTTATTTTTGCATATTGGCCAAAAATTAAGACAGTATCAATCAGCATATGCTCGTATTTCCAAATGTGAAGCAAGTCATCTAGAATCTTCTGAGTTAAATTTACTAAAACTAAACAGCAAGATGACTTCCAAGTTTATCTGCTGTTGGTGATTACTTCCTGCTAACCATACAAGGTAGTGATAATGAACATTTGAACATGCCTTTTAAACATTCCAGGACAAAGCATCTTAAACAGATTTTAAAGAGTTAAACCAAGGACTTACTTCGTATTTGCCTAATGATGGGTTTCACAGGTTCAAGCCAAATCTAAAGAAGAGTTAACAGAAGAAATCCAATCTATTAAATAATGTCTCTATTTAACAAGTATGCTATAAAAACAAAAATGGTTACAATTAGATAAATTTTTATGTCAGGAAAATTTTGACTCTACCCCCCTCTTACAAGTTGAATCCTGATAAAACAGACTGTACAAGAAGGACAGCAATGCCTGCTTTGGGAAGCCTGGGAAGACATTAAAATTGCTGTATTATACTGGATACCTCCATTCAGTTGCTGCTATGCACAGAATGGGTCCCAATAATTATTTGTGGGAATTTGTTAACACCAAACAAATATTTGGTACTACTGCATTTGTGAACAAACTGATGAGAGGGCTTCTGCAAAAAAGAGGTATGTCATGTCACCAGAACAGGAGACTTGGATAAATCTCGTCGCACTGCCAAGGGTATCTGAAAGGCTAGACAGAACTTAATAACGCTGACATGCTTTTTGAACTAAAGGGTTGATGTATGGTTCTTTAAAACAGTTGTATCTATAAATATTAAAACTCCACACTTTTTAAGGTTGCATCTATTAAGTAAAATGAGGCATAACTGGTTAAGTTTGCTACAAATCCACTTTCGAAATGATTTTCATACAGGATGTATTAGAGGTTGCTTTTATAACTTTTAAGAGAGTTTCCTCAGCACATGTGCTAACGAACAGAACAAATTTAGGGAGAGTGTGAATTCAGGCTTGGATTAAAGGCAAACATATTATCTACAGCTAACAATAATATATTTTAATAGCAAAAATATTTGATACTGATGATGTGACAATTATAAAAGATCTTCCAGCTACCATCACAGCAGGCCCAAAGGCTCCATGCCTGGGCACATCATAAGCATCCTACTACATGCTTAGGGCCTGTTTCCCTAACAAATCAAAGCACTTACCCAGTAGGACTGAGTATTTTGAAACTCCAACCCGAAGTAGTCACATTCTACCAGGTTTAAATGCTTCCACACTTGTGTCAGTAATACCTGGCCATCGCATTTAGGCTGTGCAGAGAGAGGTGGGAAAAATAACAAGGACTGAATGACTAAACAGCAAGGGTTTATGAAAACTGTGCATAAAACTACTTTCCCACACATAAAACTTTATTTGTTGCTTCACTTTGTCTTCCAGTGTATAACTAAGATTTATAAACTATATATAAAAAAAAAAGTCTGAAGCATTTGTCCTCAGAAACTGGCAACAAAATAAATAAAGCTAAAAAATTCCTTCCATTTTATATTTAGTGTGTTTTCAGTCCTATTTCTTTGTAACTTTAGGCTATAGAAACCATTTCTAGTTTTGGTAAATATTTTATCAAATAATTTTGATATTTACACCAGGTGCAGCGGCTCACGCCTATAATACCAGCAATTTGAGGCTGAGGTGGGTGGATTGCTTGAGCCCAGGAGTTTGAGACCAACCTAGGCAATACAGTGACACCTCGCCTCTACCCAAATTAAAAAATTAGCCGAGCACAGCAGTGCCCACCTGTATTCCCAGCTACTCAGGTGGCTGAGGTGTGAGGATTGCTTGAACCTGGGAGAAGAAGGCTGCAGTGAGCCATGATCGTGCCACTGCACTCCAGCCTGGGTGACAGAGTGAGACCTTGTCTCAAAAAAATGTAATTTTAATATTTACTAAAAAGCTAAAGTCTTAGAGTCTTTGTTTATATAAGGTCCCAGTAAATAATTATTTGGTCAATCAGAAATTACAAAGAGTAAAAATAAAATATTATTTGGTAGCATTTCACATCAATGAGAAGAACTGTTCATAAAGGACGTGGGGCAACGGCCTCTCCCATTAAGGAAAAGAATGGGCTGAGCACGGTGGCTCACGCCTGTAATCCCAGCACTTTGCGGGGCTGAGGCAGGAGAATTTCTTGAGTACAGGAATTCAGGATAAGCCTGGGCAACATGGCAAAACATTGTCTCTACAAAAAAAAAAAAAAAAAAAAAAAAATATATATATATATAAATTAGCTGGGTGTAGTGGCGTGCACCTGTAGTCCCAGCTACTCAGGAGGCTGAGGTGGGAGGATCACCTGAGCCCAGGAGGCAGAGGTTGCAGTGAGTCGAGATTATGCCACTGCATTCCAGCATGGGTGACAGGGTAAGACCCTGTTTCAAAAAACCGAAGAAGAAAAATGGAAATAGAGTTTTATTGTACATTACTCACAAAAATAAATTCCAGTGGACCTAAAGATCAGAATCAAACAGAGAAGAATCTCTATAATCTTGGGAAAGGTAAAGTCTTCCTAAGCATAGCAAAAAGGAAAGATGGACAGACTTGACTTAAATAAAAGTGAAAAACATCTGAATAGAAACACATTTAACAAAGTTATCTAGAATCACACTGAAAAAAGTTACAATGTTTTATTTTGCTCTTATTAGATGAAGATGTACAAATGGCTATTATGCATTTAAAAAGATACTAAATTTCTTTAATAATAAAACAGTAAGATATTTTTCACCCATCAAAGAGGGTTAGAATGATGATGCCAATATTGGTGTGTCTGTGAGAAACAGCCACTTTCACAGAGTGCTGGGAAGAATGTAAGTTCATATGACCTGTGGGGGGATAATTTGAAAACACCTTTCAAAATTTAAAGTGTGCATTTACCTTTGCCCCAGCAATTCTACTTCTAGAACTTTTTCCAACAGATATTTTCATACAACTGTACAGACCTAAACATGTTAAGGACAAATTCAGTAAAGAAGTGGTAAAATAGGCCGGGCGCGGTGGTTCATGCCTGTAATCTCAGCACTCTGGGAGGCTAAGGTGGGTGGATCACCTGAGGTCAGAAGTTCGAGACCAGCCTAGCCAACATGGCAAAACCTTGTCTCTACTAAAAATACAAAAATTAGCCGGGTGTGGTGGTGCATGCCTATAATCCCAGATACTTAGGAGGCTGAGGCAGGAGAATAGCTTGAAGCCGGGAGGCGGAGGTTGCAGTGAGCCAAGATTGCACCACTGCATTCCAGCCTGGGTGACAAGAGCGAAACTCCATCTCAGGAAAAAAAAAAAAAAAGAATTGGTAAAATAAATAATGACATATCCATAATGGACAACTATGCAACCCTTAAAAAAAACGCAGAACTCTCTATGTGTTATCATTGAAAAAAGTCTACAACACATAGTTAAATTAAGAAAAAAAAAAAGGACTGGGCATGGTGGCTCATGCCTGTGAACTCAGCAACCTGAGGGAGGAGGATTGCTTGAGGCCTGGAGTTGAAGATCAGACGGCACAACAAAGACAGACCCTGTCTCTGCAAAAGATAAAAATTAAAAGGAAAAAGAAAAAAAGGCCTCCATTTTATACAACGTATATAATGATTCCATTTTATTAAAAACACACATGCCCCATGGATACATTTATATGTAATAAAAATAAGTTTGGAAGGCTGTTCACCAAATCTTTAAAAGTAACCATCATTAAAGAACTGAGCAGAGGTGGAGGTGGGGGCAAGGGCATTCTTACTTCTTCACTTCTATAACATCTCAATTTTTAACCAATAGGCATATATCATCTTCACAATTAACAATACGTGCAAATTGGGGAGGCAAGTCTCATTGTTCCAAAGGACATTACGGCCCTTGAGGTTTAGTCACCAGATTCTCACTGTGTAAGAAATAAAACCTTGCAAATCCATTGTAACAAAGCAGCACGCGGAATAAAAGTACAAGGAACGCCTCTTTAAAATGGAAAGGTGAGCTACAAAGTGACGGGACATTGTAAATATAATTTCTAAATAACAAAAGGGCAAATCTGTGTTGAACTTGCTCTGACATAATCTCTTGGGGCCTTCTCCAGTAAGAACTTACTCTGATGCCTGTGGGCATCTAGGAGGAGGCATGCCAGTGCTCCACAAGTGGTCCATCAAGATGGGGAGAATGCAGCTAGACCAGGGTTTCTGAGACTGTTAACTAGTCAGAAATTATGAACCATGGAGTATGCTCCACTAACTCACTGTGGGCCCAAACAACCCTATGAAGTTCTCTCAAAGCCATACTGTCTGTCCACACCTCCATCCAGGATCACCAGGGCAGTCCTCCTCACGGCTCCCCGAGTCAGGACTTGGGGTGGGGAGGCTACATACAACCCAAGTCCCTCACCCTGATACAGCCTCACACTACCTGGCTTCACCTGAGTGCAGGGATAATGACATGCCCAGGCGAGAAGAATTCCCTCTCAATTCCCTTCTATCAGTCTCCAGTGAATGCTTTGAGAATCTGGTAAAAAGTCAGCTCATTTGTGGTCTCTCTTAATTCAGTCAATTCTACCTAATTACCACACCAGCTGGTACTCAACTCTAGAACTGCCCTTTGGCATTGCTGCTGACTGTGACCCGTTTATTTGTTTGGGTGTGTTCCTCCTACCAGACGGCAAGTTTAAAGGGCAGGGACTGCACCTTCTCCATCCTAGTAGCTCCAGCTCTGGCTCACAGGAGAGGCACCACACATGGCCAGATTCCCGGACTGTCCACCACTGCGCCTGATTCTGATGGCTGTTGTGGGAGGTTGAGTGTGCATTTCAGGTGGCACAGAGAATATGAAATTCTCTTAGCTCTCCCCTCTTTTTCAACTACGTGGCTGCCCCTGTGAGTCAATGGGGAGGTCAGGGTTCACCATCCTACCTGAGCCCCTCCACTTCCTAGGGTAGTGCAGCCAGGGTTTGCTCCAGGAGCCCTGCCCGACTACACTAATGAAGGCAATAGACACTAACCACGCAGGTGCAAGCACATTCACAAGGCACCTGTTAACCAGCAATGTCCAACACCCAGGACAGGGTTTGTAAATACGGGCACAAAAATTCACAGTTATATGGGTATTTGTATATATACACACAAACATATGTACATGTGTTTAACCTTCAGTGCAGGGAGGATGATCTTTTCATGAATGGTGCCAGGGAAACTGCATATCCATACAGGTGAAAATAAGCACTGACTCCAACCTCACACCATGCACAAAATTAATTCAATATGAATCACGGAAAGGCACAACAATAAACCTTGGGGTAGGCAAATATTTCTCAAACAGGACACAAAAAGCACTAGCTCCCCCACCCCCAAAAGACTGATATTGACTACCTGAATATTACAACCTTCTGTACATCAAAAGACACTGTTAAGATAGGAAAAAGGCAAGCCACAAAATAGAAGATAGTTGCAATACAAAAACCCAACAAAGGGGCTGGGTGTGGTGGCTCACGCCTGTAATCCCAGCACTTTGGGAGGCCGAGGCAGATGGATCATGTGAGGTCAGGAGTTTGAGACCAGCCTGACTAAAAATACAAAACTTTCACTACTCTCTACTAAAAATACAAAAATTAGCCAGGTGTGGTGGCGTGTGCCTGTAGTTCCAGCTACTTGGGAGGCTGAGTCAGGAGAACTGCTTGAACCTGGGAGTGGAGGTTGCAGTAAGCTGGGATTGTGCCACTGTACTCCAGCCTGCTCGAGAGCTAGACTCCATCTCAAAAACCAAACAAACAAACAAACAAACAAACCCAACAAAGGTCTTGTAGCCAACATATATAAAGATCTACAAATCATAAACCAGACAACCCAATTAATGACAAATGGGCCAAAAGACTTAAATAGGCACTTCACAAAAGAGGATATTCAAATGTCCAATAAACAACGAGAAAAGTTGGACAATATTACAACAAGGAAATGCACACTAAAGCCACAGTAAGGTACCACTAGACCCTCACTAGAATAGCTGAGAATATAAAAATGGATAATCCTAATGTTGGCAAGAAAAGTAGAACATCTGGAGTCTCAAACGCTGTAAATTTGTATTATCTCTTTGGAAAACTGACAGTATCTACTAAATGTATACAGAAGTATACCCTATAACCTAGCAATTCCAGTCCGGGGTATAAACCCAACAGAAATATCTGTTTACAGAGACCTAAAGACAAATTCAAGAATGTCTGGATGGGTGCGGTCGCTCACGCCTGTAATCCTAGCACTTTGGGAAGCTAAAGCGGGCAGATCACCGGAGGTCAGGAGTTCAAGACCAGCCTGATCAACATGGTGAAACCCCATCTCTATTAAAAATACAAAAATTAGCTGGGCGTGGTGGCACATGCCTGTAATCCCAGCTACTTGGGAGGCTGAGGCAGGAGAATTGCCTGAACCTGGGAGGCGGAGGTTGCAGTGAGCCAAGATTGCGCCACGGCGCTCCAGCCTGGGAGACAAAGCAAGACTCTGTCTCAAAAAAAAAAAAAAAAAAAATGTTCACAGAAGCTTTATTCACAGGAGCTCAAAACTGGAAACTACCAAAATGTCAATTAAACAGCAGAAAGGATCAACAGTTATTTGTTTTTACAATGGAATACTACCCAGCAACGAACAAACAAGCAAACCACAGCTATACCAACAACACTGATAATTTTCACATGTACATATTCCATTCATGTGCATGATAAATACATACATACTTATACGAAACCGAAGATTTGGCAAAACTAATTTATAATGCTAAAGATCAAAACAGTGGCTACTTTTGGGGGTCATAACTGAGACAGGCACAGGGAGCCTGTTCTACTCCATTCTCTGGGTGGGGATACGTAAGTGTATACATATGAAATTTATCAAGCTGCACACGTAAGACACATGCACTTTCTTATGTAAGTTATATTTCAATAAGAATGTAATTAAAAGGAAAAAAGGGCCGGGCACGGTGGCTCACACCTGTAATCCCAGCACTTTGGGAGGCCGAGGTGGGCTGATCACGAGGTGAGGAGATTGAGACCATCCTGGCTAACATGGTGAAATCCCATCTCTACTAAAAATGCAAAAAAGATTAGCCGGGCCTGGTGGCAGGCGCCTGTAGTCCCAGCTACTGGAGGCTGAGGTAGGAGAATGGCGTGAACTTGGGAGGCGGAGCTTGCAGTGAGCCGAGATCATGCCACTGCACTCCAGCCTGGGTGATAGAGCGAGATTGTCTCAAAGAAAAAAAAAAATGTAAATTAACAGGAAAAAAGGTTTAAAAAACCTTTGGAGTTCATGAAAATTGATTTTTCACATTTTATAATAATCCTTTCTACAAAAGTCTCTGAGCTGTGAACTTCGCCTCTGCTTGATATACCAAGAATTCACAGCTCAACGAAGCAGCTGATTCTACCGCTGGACAGTTCTGCTTGAAAATAATTCCTAGCCTGTCGTCTAAATGTCTCTCCAACCTCTACCTCCCTAAATCCTCACCTGATCAATCTCTTCTGGACACAGTTCAGCTTACCAAGGTCCCTTTTAAAATGGTCACCCAGAACAGAATACATATCACAGAAATTGCCCAAAAAAAAGACAAGTTTGGTACAGTGCCTACACTATGAAGTTTGATCACTTAACACAGATCACTGTATGCAAATTAAGTTATTCAGAGAACAAAACTTTATACTTCATGAGAACAAATTTTCTAAGGGGACTACACCAAAACACACATCAATCTAGTTTAATTTTTTAATATATCATTTTTAAAGTACTAAACATAAAAAGAGATAATTTGTAGGCCATATGTTTCAGGAAGGTAGAAACCATATTATGAACTTTGTTCAATAATTAGATCACCACACTCTTGGAGACTTTCTTTTTTTTTTTTTTTGAGTCAGAGTCTGGCTCTGTCCCCCAGGCTGGAGTGCAGTGGCACCATCTCGGCTCACTGCAAGCTCCGCCTCCCGGGTTCACGCCATTCTCTTGCCTCAGCCTCCCGAGTAGCTGGGATTACAGGTGCCCGCCACCACGCCCTGCTAATTTTTTTTGTATTTTTAGTAGAGACAAGGTTTCACTATGTTGGCCAGGATGGTCTCGAACTCCTGACCTCGTGATCCGCCCACCTCGGCCTCCCAAAGTGCTAGGATTACAGGCTTGAGCCACCGCGCCCGGCCGGAGACTTTCAACAGAAAGAATTATCCCTGAGGACAGAATCCCAGGTAGTTCCGGATACTTCAACTCAAATTATTGGAAAACAAACAAACAAACAACAACAAAAAAACAACTGTCAGGAGAGCCCTTTTTTTCCCCCACATAGTAGGCACTCAGATGTCTATTAATGAATAAACAAATCACTTCAACACTGGAAGAAACATTTGTTATGACCATAAATACTGAAGTCCAACCTGACATAAGTTATTAAAAGGTGGGCAATTCAATATGACCAGAAGTAGCAGGCAGTGTGTGAGGTGCAATGCAGACCACAAAGAAAGGCTCTGCAAACCAGCCAGGTGACCATAGGGTTCTGAGCCATTCTTGAGCTGCTCTGCAATGGCATAAATGCATGGTTTCCAAGGATGTCAAGAAATCTGGGAAGAGGTTGACCTGTTATTTCTCAAACCCAAGGATGACCAAAATAGAAGAAACAGGTTTAATTTGAACAGTTTAGACTTTATAGCTAAATGTAAGGAAGAATTGATGGTCAAGATGATAAACATAAAATAAGGCATAGAGATATCTTTTTAGCTCTTTGAACTTTTTGGTATATTGTATAATCATCTCTAAAACAGTACCAACAGCCATTGAGCCAAGGGTCAGGCATCCTCTGCTCTAAGTAGAAGAGGAGCAGGCATTCTCCAGGCCCTTTATGGCTCCCGAGTCGATCACAAGGAACAGGTTTCCTCCCACCATCCTAAGGGCAGAGGCTTTGGAGTAGGAATCCTGGTTTCCACTTGGTGGGTACGCTTAGCCTCGGCTTCCTCAACTGAAGAACACAACTCTTACCCTGAATGGGTTTTGTGGGAGTGTAATAAGGTAGCACAGGAAAGCTGCTGAACACCATGCCTGGCACACGGTGTCTCCAAGTCCAATACTGCTGCTCGCTGTCTGCCCACACAGAACAGTGTGAGCATCACCAGAAAACATCACGCACAGCGAGCGCTCACGCCCCTCCTGAGGAGGGAGTGCGGTTCATTCGGGACAGGTCCTCAAGTGTGCAAAGCAGCTTCTTTTTTTTTTTTTAATAATCCAATGAGATTTTATTTTAAAGAAATATTTCAGTTAACCCACTAATCTAACACAAAGTTGTGTAAAATCATGCACAATCTTGAGAACTACATTGCCCTTTTTACCTGAATCTTTATTATTATTATACTTTAAGTTTTAGGGTATATGTGCACAATGTGCAGGTTTGTTACATATGTGTACATGTGCCATGTTGGTGTGCTGCACCCATTAACTCGTCATTTAGCATTAGGTGTATCTCCTAATGCTATCCTTCCCCTCTCCCCCCACCCCACAACAGTCCCCGGAGTGTGATGTTCCCTTTCCTGTGTCCATGTGTTCTCATTGTTCAATCCCACCTATGAGTGAGAACATGCGGTGTTTGGTTTTTTGTCCTTGCGATAGTTTGCTGAGAATGATGGTTTCCAGTTTCATCCATGTCCCTACAAAGGACATGAACTCATCATTTTTTATGGCTGCATAGTATTCCATGGTGTATATGTGCCACCCTAGAAGAAAACCTAGGCAATACCATTCAGGACGTAGGCACGGGCAAGGACTTCATGTCTGAAACACCAAAAGCAATGGCAACGAAAGCCAAAATTGACAAATGGGATCTAATTAAACTAAAGAGCTTCTGCACAGCAAAAGAAACTACCTTCACAGTGAACAGGCAACCTACAAAACAGGAGAAAATTTTCGCTACCTACTCATCTGACAAAGGGCTAATATTCAGAATCTACAACGAACTCAAACAAATTTACAAGAAAAAAACAAACAACCACATCAAAAAGTGGGCAAAGGATATGAACAGACACTTCTCAAAAGAAGACATTTATGCAGCCAAAAAACACATGAAAAAATGCTCATCATCACTGGCCATCAGAGAAATGCAAATCAAAACCACAATGAGATACCATCTCACACCAGTTAGAATGGCGATCATTAAAAAGTCAGGAAACAACAGGTACTGGAAAGGATGTGGAGAAATAGGAACACTTTTACACTGTTGGTGGGACTGTAAACTAGTTCAACCATTGTGGAAGTCAGTGTGGTGATTCCTCGGGATCTAGAACTAGAAATACCATTTGACCCATCCATCCCATTACTGGGTATATACCCAGAGGATTATAAATCATGCTGCTATAAAGACACATGCACACGTATGTTTACTGTGGCACTATTCACAATAGCAAAGACTTGGACCCAACCCAAATGTCCAACAACGATAGACTGGATTAAGCAAAGCAGCTTCTTAATAAGGTCTACAAAAAGTAAGACCACAGATGAGAGGGAGAGCCCTTTGATTCCATGATGGGTGCATGTTACTCAACACAGCATCCAGTAATTTCTTTTTCCTACCAACATGTAAAACATATTTTAAAAATCAAAATATTTTCCATAATGTACTTTAAAGAAACCAAACTTTTTTCAAGAATTCTTGCCAAAGTAATTTTTCACAGGTTCACTCTCCATAATTTGTATAGATGCCTTACGACCTGGACAGTAGCTCATAAAGCGTCATAATCAGTTCTATTTTCAGTGCCACTTGTATCAGTCACATGTCCATTTTTTTTTTTTTTTTGAGATGGAGTCTCGCACTGTCACCCAGGCTGGAGTGCAGTGGCGCAATCTCTGCTCACTGCAAGCTCCGCCTCCTGAATTCATGCCATTCTCCTGCCTCAGCCTCCTGAGTAGCTGGGACTACAGGTGCCCGCCACCACACCCAGCTATTTTTTTGTATTTTTAGTAGGGATGGGGTTTCACTGTGTTAGCCAGGATCTTCTCAATCTCCTGACCTCGTGATCAGCCCACCTTGGCCTCCCAAAGTGCTGGGATTACAGGCGTGAGCCACCACGCCCGGCCCACATGTCCACTTTTATCCTTTCAAATCTTCTCGACTTAAAACATACCTTCTGGTCCTAAAAATACAGAAATTCACTATCAGGTGGACTACAGTAATCACTGCATGTTCCCAAAGTACCAAATGATCAGATGAAACAAGATTCTCCCTGCACTAGGTTGGAAGGGCGTCACAGCCACTTAAGCACTGGCATCATCCAGATGCTCAAAGTGGAAGAAAACCTCGCCATCACACCATGCTTCCTGCTGAACTCAACAGCTGCTCAAATCAGAACCATTTCAATACTAGGCTGGAGGAGAAACAGTATTAAGAACATAGTATAGAAAATACAAGTTAAAAAGCAAAACTTTTTGTTCAGTGTTTCCAGTTTTCTAGTTGGTCACGGTGTTAAAGTCCTTCTCCAGGCTTAGGTATAAAGAATATTGTTAAAAATTTACATTTACAAAAGTATTAAAGATTTTGTCTAGATGAAAATGGGCGACAAAGGCCTGGCTAACAAAGTACTTCTTTATTCTTTGTCTTAAGCTCTGTGGGAAAATTCTTCTTGAAACAGCTTGATTTTGTCCTTTAACTTGTTTCATGTGCTCATTTACAGTTCATTTGCCAAATTATAACTCCTCTATCTATCTGGATGACCACTCCTATTATATAATTCATATCTGTACTGGAAGTTTCATTACTTAAGATTTTTATTGTCTAATAATTAGATCAATTCCAAATTTCCTTTTATAATATTATACTGTACAATGGAAATAATCTTGAGAGCTCAAAAGGAAACTGTAGCTACATTCTTTGAAAGGTCACCAACATTTTTGATAGGCATTTCACTCTCATTTTGGCACATTTTCAAATCTTGGGTTCTCACATATTCCTAAAATACTGTACACCAAACTTCTACTCCAAATTGCACTAAGAACCATAAGGAGGCCAGGTGCAGTGGCTCACGTCTTTCATCCCAGCACTGTGGGAGAACGAGGTGGGTGGATCACCTGAGCTCAGGAGTTTGAGACCAGCCTTACCAACAAGGTGAAACCCTGTCTCTACTAAAAATAAAAAAAATTAGCCGGGTGTAGTGGCAGGTGCCTGTAGTCCCAGCTACTCAGAAGGCTGAGACAGGAGAATTGCTTGAACCCAGGAGGCAGAGGTTGCAGTGAGCCGAGACGCCACCACTGCACTCCAGCCTGGGCAATGGAGCGAGACTCCATCTCAAAAAAGAGAAAAAAAAAAAGAACCATCAGGAATAGTGTTAAATCTCAGCATAAAGATGTTAACTGCTACTTCTGCTTTATTTTTTTCTTTTTTGAGATGGAGTCTTGCTCTATTGCCCAGGCTGGAGTGTAGTGGTGCCATCTCGGCTCACTGCAACCTCTGCCTCCTGGGTTCAAGTGATTCTCCTGCTTCAGCCTCCTGAGTAGTTGGGATTACAGGCATACACCACCACACCCAGATAATAGGTTTTGGATTTTTAGCAGAGATAGGGCTTCACTATGTTGGCTGGGCTGGCCTCGAACTCCTAACCTCAGGTAATCCATCTGCCTCAGCCTCCCAACGTGCTGCGATTAGAGGTATGAGCCACCACGTCCAGACTGCTACTTCTGCTTCTAAGGGAAGGGTTCTGTATCATAGAGGGACAAATGAATCCCCAGGCACTTCATCTATTTAGACTAAAGAGACCAACTGGCAGATAAATCATCTCTACCATAAGATGTGGGCAAAAAATGAGCTTATGTATCAATGGATTCATTCATACCCTAGCTCTTCTACAATCGTTTCTCTTAAACTACTCAAGGAAACAGTACAACATGAAATCCCCCAATTTGAACCTGTTAATACTGGTGACTCAGTTACTTATTTATTGCCTTTCCATTCCAAACCCACCCTTCTTTACCCTGCTTTGTGACACTGGAGTAGGACCCTGTAGACATTCCTTTTACACCAGCTGGCTTTGCCAGTAGAGGGCTCAGGGGAGATACGATAAGAAGGGCCTTCTCTCCCCATTTCCGGGCTTTTGGCTTTCTTGCTAGCTGTGTGCAGGAGAGCCAGTGGCTCACACTATCCTATGAGTTTCACTGGCACTCCAGTCCCGCCAGCTGGTTCCTATGACACCTTAGTGAACTTCACCATCCAATGGGTCTGCACCTCAGCCTTGCGAGAGAAGGGCTCTTTCAAGTTTGCTGCTTCTCTGGATACTCCTTCCCTCAGCCCTGGGGTGGCAGCTGCTCACCACATCTCCTGGTCCTATATTCTTTAGCATCTCCCTCCCGTCTTAGTAGTTAATCCTCTGTTGCTGGTTAATCATTATTTCTATTAAATTTCCCTGTTCAAATTACTGGTACAGTTTCTGTCTCCTGACTGGACCTTGAACGATTCAATGGTATTCTCTGGAAAACGACTATACAGCTTTAACATCTTGAGCTTGGGAAAAAGGGTTCTTCCCCAAGAGTGGGGAGAAAAAAAGCCAAATCCACAGTGGTCCTCCTAACTACTGCAATGTAGTGGTAGCAGAAGCTCTGCACAACCAGATGAGGTTGAAAACTGGAAGAATAGTCATTAAATGGAGGTTCACTTGGCATCCATTCTGCTAGCTGCCTACCTGAACTCCCAAATTCATCAGGAGAAGAAAATTGTGCCTTCTAGTGCTGTCAGAAGTGGGGGAAGGTGGGCCCGAGAATACAGAACCTGCAATGAGCTTCCTCACAGAGACACCAGTGGAAGTGTGGAGGGGATTGCCATCTGAGCACAAAAGCAGGTGATGTAGAACACTCGCCCATTAGTGTTTTATGTCTATTAAAGTCTTCCACCTGGGCAAGGGCACATCAACACGGACACACCCCAAGGTGAAGGAGGCCCCGTTTCACTACACAATCCCATTTTCCCAACACATTTGCAGACAGTGTATGCCAAACACCAATAGCCAAAGAAGCAACCTGCTACTAACTGGCTTGTTTTAGGAGTTGGGCACACAACATGTAATTATTTCCTTCTTTATTGTCTTTCACTTAGTTAGCATCTGGGAAAAAGCAAAACAGAAGAGTAGCTTAGTTCAGCAGTAAGATCTCAAAGCAAGCTCTTAAGCAATTCCTTTCTTTCTTCTCCATCAACCAAAAGAGTTCCAGTAGCTTGCCTGTCCTTACTTGTGCGTACTTGTGAAAACTCACAAAAAGGAAATGTATGTCAGCATCCCCACCCACTCACTATGGTCAGGACGCAGCTCACTCCCACGGCCCTGTGGCCAGGCGGCTGTCATTTTCAGAAGGGAAGCCTGCCTGGGAAATCAAATAGCAGCCTTAAAAAAAGGCCAATAAGACCATTATTGATCAACCTGAACCTCATTTGCAAAAATACACAGACACTAAGAATGGTTAGACATTTAAACCAAACTGTTGAACTACAGAGACCTACCTGAAAAGCAGAGAAATTAGCCACCAAAGAATGCGTAAACATGGTATACCAAAGAAAACATAATCTAAAAAAATAAGATCCTATGTACAACTATTGCCTTTGTATAAAAATTAAAATGAGAAAAAATTAAAATTAAAGAAAAAAATTAGATCCTCAAAAAGGTCAGTGTTAGAGGTAAAGGTATTCATAAAATGGGAGGAGACTGGAAAAAGAATCCAACTAAATAATGAAAAGGGGATATTATAAAGATGACTCCAGAAACCAAACCTCAATAGGAGGCCAAAACAACAGATGGACAAGACTTGAATCGGAATCAGTGGTGTGGAAAAATAAACAGATGCATTCTTCTAGAGATAAAAATGATGAAAGAAAATCCAAATTTAGGAATCACAAATGCGTCTACGAGGAACCTAGGAGACGGGGCTGTAGCAGATACTGGGGTGTGATAACCCAGAAGATGCCTGGTGACTCCTGTCCTGAAGACAGCAGTGTCAGCTGTCATCTCCTTAGTCACTTGCTGGACTCGTTCAAAATCAAAAGGGTAAATAAGAAACTCTATTTTCAGCAAATCTAGGAACTCTCAAATTCTGCATCACAAAACTGTGGGGAGAAGCACCACTAGCAATAGGGACAGAGCAAGGGGTTGGGCATCTGTAGTGGGGGCACAAGCACTATGTCACAGGGCCAACTTCAGCAGAAGCCCTAAGAACACTTATCAAAGGTGAAAGGCACACTGAGGTGCAAAACTTCAGTCCCTTGCTTGTAAGAGCAAGGATGGGAAGAGACTTGGGTAGCAGGGTCCAAGTGTGGGCCCAGTTTGGCTTGGAAGAGCAGAGGTGATAGACTAAAGAAGAAATCTCAAGCAAGTCACATCCAAACCCACACACCAAGCTCAAGTCATGGCATGAACTTTACATTTCAACTAGTCTATGACCAGCCAATCCCCAAGACAACCTCCTTAAAATAGCCAACCTGTGAATAACTTATCTGCTTCAAAGATGGGTGATCAAAATAGAGTAAGTGCTACAAATATTCAAAGGTATTCAAGACAAAAGAGGAAAGAAATAGATATTAAAAACTACTTAATAAAGCAACTGCCTCTATAATACAAGAGCACAAAACTACAGTATCAGAGCTCTAGAAACAGAAGGAAAGACAACAGTTATTCAAAGAAAGTGGATCACCTAGGTGAGAATTCTTGAGTTCCTGCGTAACCCTGAGTAAGATTTTAAATTGGGTTGTTTTATAGAGTTGTAAGATGTCTTAGTTGTTTCAGGCTGCTATAATAAATACACCATAGACTGGGCAGTTTCAACAACAAACATTTATTTCTCACAGTTCTGGAGGCTGGAAGTCTGCAGTCAAGCTGGCAGTAGATAAAGTTTCTGGTGATGGATAAGGTTTGGTTAACAGATGGCCATTTCTTATATTCACAAGTGGAGTAGCACAGAGAGAGAGGAAGAAAATTCCCTTGTGTCTCTTCTTCTTTTTTTCTTTTTAAGTCCGAAGAGTTTTTGTTTGTTTGATTGTTTGTTTCTTTGAGACGAAGTCTTGCTCTGTCATCCAGGCTGGAGTGCAGTGGCACACTTGGCTCACTGCAGCCTCTGTCTCCTGGGTTCAAGCAATTCTCCTGCCTCAGCCTCCCAAGTAGCTGGAATTATAGGCACCCACCACAATGCCCAGCTGATTTTTGTATTTTTAGTAGAGATGAGGCTTTACCATGTTGGCCAGGCTGGTTTCTAACACTTGACCTCAAGTGATCCACCCACCTTGGCCTCCCAAAGTGCTAGGATTACAGGCATGAGCCACCTCACCCCGCCTCATGTCTATTCTTATAAGGGCACTAATCCACACTCATGAGGGCTCCACCCTAATGGCCTAATCACCCCAAAGGTCCTATCTCCAAATACCACCATTATTGGTGGTAAGGCTTCAATACAAAACTTTTGGGAGAACACAAACACTTAGTCCATAGCATTAGAGATATTTTTTTGGGACAGGGTCTCACTCTGTTACCCAGGCTGGAGTGCAGTGGCATGATCACGGCTCACTGCAGCCTTGATCTCCTGGGCTCAAGCCATCCTCCCACCTCAGCCTCCCAAGTAACTAGGACTCTAGGCATGTGACACCACACCCGGCTAATTTTTTTTTTTTTGTAGTGACGGGATCTTGCTATGTTGCCCAGGCTGTAAGAGTTATTTTAAAAATTATATTCTAGATGTAAGTTCCTTATCAGATATATCTTTTGCAAATATTTTCTCTCATTATTTTTACTTTCTTGATAGCATCTTTATTTGTTCTTTTATCACTTTGGAATTTGGTGTCATGTCTACTCCTAGGTTTTCTTGTAACAGTTTTATAGTCTCCACTCTGACATTTACATTAATGATCCATTTTAAATTAGTCTTTGAGTATGGTGTGGTAGGGGTCCAAATTCATTCTTTGCATGTGGATATCCACTTGTCTAGGCACCATCTGTTGAAGACTATTAGTTCTCTCATTGATTGTCTTGACATTCTTTTTGAAAATATCAATTAACCATGAATGTAAGGGCTTATTTGTGGATTCTCAAGTCTATTTCATTGATCTATAAGTCTATCCTTATGCCATACCACATTGCCTTGATTATTGCAGCTTTACAGTAAGTTTTGCTATGGAAAAGTGTGAGTCCTCCAACTTTCTTCTTTTGTGAGATTGCTTTTGGCTATTTTAGGTTTTTGGCTATCCTTTGCATTTCTATATACATTGTAAGATCTGCTGTCAATTTCTACTAAAAGGCTAGCTGAGATTTTGACGGAAATCACACTGAATCTGTAGTGTAGTTTGAGAGTATTGCCCTCTTAACAATATTATGTATTCTGATCCATGAACATTGTCTTTCAACTTATTTAGATGATCTTTGATTTTTTTCAATACTTTTATGATTTTCTGTGTACATGTTTTAAGGTTCTTTTGTTAAATTGAATCCAAAGGGGTGGAGCCAAGATGGCCGAATAGGAACAGCTCCGGTCTCCAGCTCCCAGCCCCAGCGACACAGAAGACGGGTGATTTCTGCATTTCTGCTTGAGGTACCGGTTTCATCTCACTAGGGAGTGCCTAACAGTGGGTTCAGGACAGTCGGTGAAGCGCACTGTGCGCGAGCCGAAGCAGGGTGAGGCATTGCCTCACTCGGGAAGCGCAAGGGGTCAGGGAGTTCCCTTTCCCAGTCAAAGAAAGGGAAAACAGATGGCACCTGGAATATCGGGTCAGTCCCGTCCTAATACTGCGCTTTTCCAACGGGCCTGGAAAACGGCACACTAGGAGATTGTGTCCCGCACCTGGCTCGGAGGGTCCTATGCCCACAGAGTCTTGCTGATTGCTAGCACAGCAGTCTGAGATCACGCTGCAAGGCGGCAACGAGGCTGGGGGAGGGGCGCCCGCCATTGCCCAGGCTTGCTTAGGTAAACAAAGCAGCCAGGAAGCTCGAACTGGGTGGAGCCCACCACAGCTCAAGGAGGCCCGCCTGCCTCTGTAGGCTCCACCTCTGGGGGCAGGGCACAGACAACCAAAAACTCAGCGAGAACCTCCACAGCCTTAAATGTCCCTGTCTGACTGACAGCTTTGAAGAGAGTAGTGGTTCTCCCAGCACGCAGCTGGAGATCTGAGAACGGACAGACTGCCTCCTAAAGTGGGTCCCTCACCCCTGAGCAGCCTAACTGGGAGGCACCCCCCAAGTAGGGACAGACTGACACCTCATTCAACCGGGTACTCCTCTGAGACAAAACTTTCAGAGGAACTATCAGACAGCTGAATTTGTGGTCTCACGAAAATCCGCTGTTCTGCAGCCACCGGTGCTGACACACAGCCAAACAGGGTCTGGAGTGGACCTCTAGTAAATTCCAACAGACCTGCAGCTGAGGGTCTTGTCTGGTAGAAGGAAAATTAACAAACAGAAAGGACATCCACACCAAAAACCCATCTGTACATCACCATCATCGAAGACAAAAAGTAGACAAAACCACAAAGATGGGGAAAAAACAGACCAAAAAAACTGGAAACTCTAAAAAACAGAGCACCTCTCCTCCTCCAAAGGAACGCAGTTCCTCACCAGCAACGGAACAAAGCTGGATGGAGGATGACTTTGATGAGTTGAGAGAAGAAGGCTTCAGACGATCAAACTACTCTGAGCTACGAGAGGAAATTCAAAACAATAGCAAAGAAGTTAAAAACTTTGAAAAAAAATTAGAAGAATGGATAACTAGAATAACCAATGGAGAGAAGGGCTTCAAGGAGATGATGGAGCTGAAAGCCAAGTTTCGAGAACTACGCGAAGAATGCAGAAGCCTCAGTAGCAGATGCGATCAACTGGAAGAAAGGGTATCGCTGATAGAAGATGAAATGAATGAAATGAAGAGAGAAGGGAAGTTTAGAGAAAAAAGAATAAAAAGAAATGAACAAAGCCTCCAAGAAATTTGGGACTATGTGAAAAGACCAAACCTACGTCTGATTGGTGTACCTGAAAATGATGGGGAGAATGGAACCAAGTTGGAAAACACTCTGCAAGATATTATCCAGGAGAACTTCCCCAATCTAGCAAGGCAGGCCAGCATTCAGATTCAGGAAATACAGAGAACGCCACAAAGATACTCCTCGAGAAGGGCAACTCCAAGACACATAATTGTCAGATTCACCAAAGTGGAAATGAAGGAAAAAATGTTAAGGGCAGCCAGAGAGAAAGGTCGGGTTACCCACAAAGGGAAGCCCATCAGACTAACAGCTGATCTCTCAGCAGAAACTCTACAAGCCAGAAGAGAGTGGGGGCCGATATTCAACATTCTTAAAGAAAAGAATTTTCAACCCAGAATTTCCTATCCTGCCAAACTAAGCTTCATAAGTGAAGGAGAAATAAAATACTTTACAGACAAGCAAACGCTGAGTGATTTTGTCACCACCAGGCCTGCCCTAAAAGAGCTCCTGAAGGAAGCACTAAACATGGAAAGGAACAACCGGTACCAGCCACTGCAAAAACATGCCAAATTGTAAAGACCATCGAGGCTAGGAAGAAACTATAGCAACTAACGAGCAAAATAACCAACTAACATCATAATGACAGGATCAGATTCACACATAACAATATTCACGTTAAATGTAAATGGGCTAAATGCTCCAATCAAAAGACACAGACTGGCAAACTGGATAAGGAGTCAGGACCCATCAGTGTGCTGTATTCAGGAAACCCATCTCACGTGCAGAGACACACATAGACTCAAAATAAAGGGATGGAGGAAGATCTATCAAGCAACTGGAAAACAAAAAAAGGCAGGGGTTGCAATCCTAGTCTCTGATAAAATAGACTTTAAACCAACAAAGATCAAAAGAGACAAAGAAGGCCATTACATAATGGTAAAGGGATCAATTCAACAAGAAGAGCTAACTATCCTAAATATATATGCACCCAACACAGGAGCACCCAGATTCATAAAGCAAGTCCTCAGTGACCTACAAAGGGACTTAAACTCCCACACAATAATAATGGGAGATTTTAACACCCCACTGTCAGCATTAGACAGATCAATGAGACAGAAAGTTAACAAGGATATCCAGGAATTGAACTCAGCTCTACATAAAGTGGATCTAATAGACATCTACAGAACTCTCCACCCCAAATCAACAGAATATACATTTTTTTCAGCACCACACCGCACCTATTCCAAAATTGACCACATAGTTGGAAGTAAAGCTCTCCTCAGCAAATGTAAAAGAACAGAGATTATAACAAACTGTCTCTCAGACCACAGTGCAATCAAACTAGAACTCAGGATTAAGAAACTCAGTCAAAACCGCTCAACTACATGGAAACTGAACAACCTGCTCCTGAATGACTATTGGGTACATAATGAAATGAAGGCAGAAATAAAGATGTTCTTTGAAACCAACGAGAACAAAGACACAACATACCAGAATCTCTGGGACACATTCAAAGCAGTGTGTAGAGGGAAATTTATAGCACTAAATGCCCACAAGAGAAAGCAGGAAAGATCCAAAATTGACACCCTAACATCACAATTAAAAGAACTAGAAAAGCAAAAGCAAACACATTCAAAAGCTAGCAGAAGGCTAGAAATAACTAAAATCAGAGCAGAACTGAAGGAAATAGAGACACAAAAAACCCTTCAAAAAATTAATGAATCTAGGAGCTGGTTTTTTGAAAAGATCAACAAAATTGATGGACCGCTAGCAAGACTAATAAAGAAGAAAAGAGAGAAGAATCAAATAGATGCAATAAAAAACGAAAAAGGGGATATCACCACCGATCCCACAGAAATACAATCTACCATCAGAGAATACTACAAACACCTCTATGCAAATAAACTAGAAAATCTGGAAGAAATGGATAAATTCCTCGACAAATACACCCTCCCAAGACTAAACCAGGAAGAAGTTGAATCTCTGAATAGACCAATAACAGGTTCTGAAATTGTGGCAATAATCAATAGCTTACCAACCAAAAAGAGTCCAGGACCTGATGGATTCACAGCTGAATTCTACCAGAGGTACAAGGAGGAACTGGTACCATTCCTTCTGAAACTATTCCAATCGATAGAAAAAGAGGGAATCCTCCCTAACACATTTTACGAAGCCAGCATCGTCCTGATACCAAAACCTGGCAGAGACATAACCAAAAAAGAGAATTTCAGACCAATATCCTTGATGAACATTGATGCAAAAATCCTCAATAAAATACTGGCAAACCGAATCCAGCAGCACATCAAAAAGCTTATCCACCATGATCAAGTGGGCTTCATCCCTGGGATGCAAGGCTGGTTCAACATACGCAAATCAATAAATGTAATCCAGCATATAAACAGAACCAAAGACAAAAACCACATGATTATCTCAATAGATGCAGAAAAGGCCTTTGACAAAATTCAACAACCCTTCATGCTAAAAACTCTCAATAAATTAGGTATTGATGGGACGTATCTCAAAATAATAAGAGCTATCTACAACAAACCCACAGCCAATATCATACTGAATGGGCAAAAACTGGAAGCATTCCCTCTGAAAACTGGCACAAGACAGGGATGCCCTCTCTCACCGCTACTATTCAACATAGTGCTGGAAGTTCTGGCCAGAGCAATCAGGCAGGAGAAGGAAATAAAGGGTATTCAATTAGGAAAAGAGGAAGTCAAATTGTCCCTGTTTGCAGATGACATGATTGTATATCTAGAAAACCCCATTGTCTCAGCCCAAAATCTCCTTAAGCTGATTAGCAACTTCAGCAAAGTCTCAGGATACAAAATTAATGTACAAAAATCACAAGCATTCTTGTACACCAATAACAGACAAACAGAGAGCCAAATCATGAGTGAACTCCCATTCACAATTGCTTCAAAGAGAATAAAATACCTAGGAATCCAACTTACAAGGGATGTGAAGGACCTCTTCAAGGAGAACTACAAACCACTGCTCAATGAAATAAAAGAGGATACAAACAAATGGAAGAACATTCCATGCTCATGGGTTGGAAGAATCAATATCGTGAAAATGGCCATACTGCCCAAGGTAATTTATAGATTCAATGCCATCCCCATCAAGCTACCAATGACTTTCTTCACAGAATTGGAAAAAACTACTTTAAAGTTCATATGGAACCAAAAAAGAGCCCGCATCGCCAAGTCAATCCTAAGCCAAAAGAACAAAGCTGGAGGCATCACGCTACCTGACTTTAAACTATACTACAAGGCTACAGTAACCAAAACAGCATGGTACTGGTACCACAACAGAGACATAGATCAATGGAACAGAACAGAGCCCTCAGAAATGATGCCGCATAGCTACAACTATCTGATCTTTGACAAACCTGACAAAAACAAGAAATGGGGAAAGGATTCCCTATTTAATAAATGGTGCTGGGAAAACTGGCTAGCCATATGTAGAAAGCTGCAACTGGATCCCTTCCTTACACCTTATACAAAAATTAATTCAAGATGGATTAAAGACTTATATGTTAGACCTAAAACCATTAAAATCCTACAAGAAAACCTAGGCAATACCATTCAGGACATAGGCGTGGGCAAGGACTTCATGTCTAAAACACCAAAAGCAACGGCAACAAAAGCCAAAATCGACAAATGGGATCTCATTAAACTGAAGAGCTTCTGCACAGCAAAAGAAACTATCATCAGAGTGAACAGGCAACCTACACAATGGGAGAAAATTTTTGCAACCTACTCATCTGACAAAGGGCTAATATCCAGAATCTACAATGAACTCAAACAAATTTACAAGAAAAAAACAAACAACCCCATCAAAAAGTGGGCAGAGGACATGAACAGACACTTCTCAAAAGAAGACATTTATGCAGCCAAAAAACACATGAAGAAATGCTCCTCATCACTGGCCATCAGAGAAATGCAAATCAAAACCACAGTGAGATACCATCTCACACCAGTTAGAATGGCCATCATTAAAAAATCAGGAAACAACAGGTGCTGGAGAGGATGTGGAGAAATAGGAACACTTTTACACTGTTGGTGGGACTGTAAACTAGTTCAACCATTGTGGAAGTCAGTGTGGCGATTCCTCAGGGATCTCGAACTAGAAATACCATTTGACCCAGCCATCCCATTACTGGGTATATACCCAAAGGACTATAAATCATGCTGCTATAAAGACACATGCACACGTATGTTTATTGCGGCACTATTCACAATAGCAAAGAGTTGGAACCAACCCAAATGTCCAACAACGATAGACTGGATTAAGAAAATGTGGCACATATACACCATGGAATACTATGCAGCCATAAAAAATGATGAGTTCGTGTCCTTTGTAGGGACATGGATGAAACTGGAAAACATCATTCTCAGTAAACTATCGCAAGGACAAAAAACCAAACACCGCATGTTCTCACTCATAGGTGGGAATTGAACAATGAGAACTCATGGACACAGGAAGGGGAACATCACACTCCGGGGACTGTTGTGGGGTGGGGGGAGGGGGGAGGGACAGCATTAGGAGATACACCTAATGCTAAATGACGAATTAATGGGTGCAGGAAATCAACATGGCACATGGATACATATGTAACAAACCTGCACATTGTGCACATGTACCCTAAAACCCTAAAGTATAATAAAAAAAAAAAAAAAAAAAGCTTACAAAAAAAAAAAAAAATAAATAAATTGAATCCAAAGTATTTTATTATTTTTAATGCTACTGTAAATAAAACAATTTTCTTTTTTTTTGAGACAGAGTCTCGCACTGTCACCCAGGCTGGAGTGCAGTGGTGTGATAGCTCACTGCAAGCTCCGCCTCCCAGGTTCACGCCATTCTACTGCCTCAGCCTCCTGAGTAGCTGGGACTACAGGCACCCGCCACCACGCCTGGCTAATTCTTTGTATTTTTAGTAGCGACGGGGTTTCACCGTGTTAGCCAGGATGGTCTTGATCTCCTGACCTCGTGATCAGCCCACCTCAGCCTCCCAAACTGCTAGGATTACAGGCGTGAGCCACTGCGCCTGGCCAATAAAACAATTTTCTTAATTTTATTTTGGAATTATTCATTGCTAGTGCATAGAAATACAATTGATCTTTGTATATTAATCGTGTATCCTGCAACCTTCCTGAAATTGTTTATTAGTTCTAATAGCTTTTTTTAAAAAAGAGACAGGTATCTTAAAATCTTCTATATACAAGGTAATGTCATCTGTAAATAGTTTTTACTTCCTTTCCATTGTGGATGTCCTCCCTCTCTTCCTTTTCTCCTCCCTCCTTTTCTTTTTTCCTAATTGCTCTGGCTGGAACCTCTAGTACAGTGTAAGTTTTTCAAAAAAAATCTCTGTACCTCTGTTTTCCCAAGTATAAAAGAGAATAATAGTGCTAATAGAGAGGACTGAATAAAATAATGCATACAAGGTGTTTTATAAGAGCAACTAGAATGTGGCGAATACTCAATATAAGCCATTAGGTTGTATATAAGAAACACATTTAAAACAAATGATTCAGAAAAGCTGAAAATAAAAGAATGACATGGGTATCCCAAGTATATTCCAAACAAACAAACAAAAAAGCAAGGGGACCTTGGTTACATGGTTGAATACAAGGTTGAATTTAGGCCAAAAAGGCACAAGTGAGACAATAAAAGGACACTTATTAGAAGAAAAAGTGTTATTGAAACCATGTCCCAAATGGTTAAAGAAACCAGTGACAAACAGAAAAGCTTGAACTTACATGATGGCAGATAAGAAAAACAGCAGCTTGCTGAAACTCCCTCTGCTTGTAAGACAACAAATCCGGCTGAAATTGGTGGGAACCAAGGTGGCCAACTGGAGCCTGCACAGAAGGAGCTTGCTAACATCACAGCTGGAATTTCTACCACGTTTCATACTCCCCCTGAATCTGCACATGCAACGCATGAAGATGCGTGAAGAGATACTTGCACGTGCCCAGGGGACTTTCCAAACCTCCCCTTTCCCTTGGACAATCACTAACCAATCTTTAAACGCTTCCCCCAAAATCTCTCCGTTAAATATACTGTCTTTAAGGACAGAATGGGGAGACAGATCTGAGCCGGACTCCTGTCTCCTTCTTGGTTGACTGGCAATAAAGCTTTTCTTTTCTCAAAACCCAGTGCTGAGCAGGGAGCAATGACTCGCGCCTGTAATCCCAGCTACTCAAGAGAATCAAGCCGGAGGATCACTTGGGGCCAGGTTCACTCGAGCTCAGGCTCAAGCCAGCCTGAGCAACAGCAGGACCCCATCTCTAAAATTAAAAAAAAATTTTTTTAATTGGCTGGGTGTGGTGGGGCACATCTGTAGTCCCAACTACTTGGAAGGCTGAGATGGGCGGATCACTTGAGCCTTGGAGTTCAAGGATGCAGTGAGCTATGATCTGCTACTGCACTCCAGCCTGGGTTACAGAGCAAGACCCCGTCTCTAAAAAAATCAAATCAAAATAAGCTGGTGCCACGTGCGCATCAGGCAGCCAGCCCCTTTGCTCAGTAACCTTGTGTCCATTAAGATCCAACAGTTATGTATATCTTTGCACAAATAACCATAGTGTTGACATTCATAAAATAAAAATAACAGCAGGTAAAGAGAGAAATATATATAAACACATTCACAATGGGAAGCTAATTCTTCTCAGTACTTAAGTAATCAAAAGGACAGAAGTAGTGATATAGATGGGGTGTATGTATATAAAAGTGCATAAACAAGTGTAAAAAATGTCCAGAAGAGTTAAATGGATGATATGACGTAAATGTTGAAGACGTTAATTCTGGGTGTGGGCAAATAGGTAATTTAAATTTTTTTTTTTCTCTTTTTTTGAGACAAGGTCTGGCTCTGTCACCCAGGCTGGAGTGCAGTGGTGCAATCACGGTTCACTGCAACCTCCACCTCCAGGGCTCAGGTGATCCTCCCACCTTAGCCTCCTGAGTAGCTGGGACTACAGGCGTGAGCCACCATGCCTGGCTAATTTTTGTATTTTTAGTAGAGACAGTTTCACTATGTTGCCCAGAATTGTCTCGAGCTCCTGAGCTCAAATGATCCACTTGCCTTGGCCTCCAAAAGTACCGGGATTACAGGTGTGAGCCACTGTGCCCATCCTACTCATTTATATTGACTGAATTTTTTGTTGGATGTATAAATTTTATAATTTAAGAAATATATTAAAAATTTTTCTAAGGTAGAAAATGTACAATATACAACAAAATACTATTATTTTATAAACTACTTGACTTGAATGATTTAAAAAGCAGCATCAATTTCTTAACTGAGGAAAATTAACAGCAGTAAGAGTTTTAGTTTTTATAACTTACTTTATAGCAACCATTTCTAAAACAAGTTTGCCCTCCTCTAGTGTTCTCAGTTTTCTCCAAATCTGATTCCTCTAAATAAGTAAAATTTGAAGATTCATTATGAAATCCTGTGTTTTACTAAGAGCTGATGAAAGACTCGCAAGATGGTTGTTTTTATGTTAATATGCTAACAAGTCCAATTTTATATGATGTTAGGACTTATGTATAATTTATAATTTCATTTCTTAATACAATTAATATTCATAATTAAATTTAGGACATGTTTCTATTATTTTCTATGTTTTTAAGAAATTTAAAATTGATGTAAATTAAAGACAGAAGCAAACAATATAAAGCTGAATAACCTTGATTTAACATGTTTACTTTAAAAGAGCTCACTGTGTATTTTTAGCATGTATGTTCCAACATTTTTCCTAGGATAGTAATGTCTAGCGCCTTTAAGCCATGTTTGAGTTGTCTTAATTGAAAATTGCTTTAATAAAAAAGAGGCTTTTCTTCTGCTACAAAGATCTGACTTTACCAGTTTCAAATATCAATACATGCAAAAATCATATGGACGCATATTAGCAAGGACCAAACAAATCTAAAAAGTGTAATTATGAGAAAACATCATGAATATCTAAAACCAGAAGATTAAGAAGGAATGTATTTTTCATAATCAGGAATATTAGATTTATTTCAGAGAAATATATTTTAGATTGATCCATGAACTTATCAGTTGCATCTCCAGGATGCAACTGATTCTCATCACTAGCTTTTCAGAAGTTTATTAGTTCCAGGCAAGTGTTTAAGATTGTGGATCAAGGAGGAAAGAATATCTTTCTGACTCTCCTAGAAACCAGAAAAAGCCTTTAAGTAGGACTGGGATCCCCTCTGCCACTGTGGCAAAAAGCTGCTGCTATATAAAGTGCAAAACTGTACATGTAAAGCATCACTCATGTGCACAGAACATTCCAGAGCATTCCAATAACAACAGTTGGAAGCGCCAACAGATATTTTTCATGTTTCTCTTTAATGACCAGTCTAAATTTCTCTAATAAAAGTCCAGAAGTTGAAGACTGATGACAGTTTAGAAAAGCTGTCTTTGGGTGACTGCAATGTCACCCGAAGGCTTCCACTAGGTCATGGTGAATGCCAAGTGTCAAAGATATTCTGACACCTGGGTATTTGTCAGAGATATTCTGACACTTGGCATTCACCATGACCTAGTGGGATAACAGCGGTGGCTTCACAGAAGGGCAATGTTAGCACCTTCTGGAAGATCAGGGCAATGGCCCCCTTGCATCTGGTGCACTGAAACAAGCTCACGTTCCTTCAGGACACAGCAACAAAACTTCTTCCCACCAAGCCCAGTGCCTGAGAACCCTCTACTCAGATGCCTAATGAGCCTCTTAAACTCCACATGGCTCCAAACCGAAGCAGCTCTTCCCATGGGCTCCCTAGTGCGGGACATGGGAGCTCAGGCCCAGTTCTTGCACTGTGTTGGCTCCTGGGTTTCTGATTCTCCACATCAGCACCAGCAAATTCTGCAGGCTCCACCTTCAAAATCTCTCCAGGATGCAACTGGTTCTCACTACCTCCCTTGCTCCCTTCTACCCAAACCATGTCCTGGGTCACCGCAGATGTCACCCAAAGGCTCCCCTCTTGCCCTGGCCTGGTTCTGGACCAAGTCATCACGTCCTGGGTGGAGTTCCATTTCCCTCCATGTGAGCAGAAGCCCTCCTAGATGCCTCTCGGCTCCACTCCCACCACATGGTCTCTTGCTAATCCCCAAACATGCCAGATGGGGGTCATCTAATGGCACCTGCATGTGCTGTTCCATCCACCTGAACACTGTTCTCAAGAACAGAGATGTGTGACGGCCCCTCCCACCGCAGGAACAGGGGTGTGGGAGTGTGGGATGTGGATATCCATCTGAGCGCAGCTCCATGTCTCCTGCTCCCTCCGTGCTTTATTTCTCTCCTGGGCACTAAGCACTTCGCAGTGTACCTTGTCTACCGTTGAGCTCCCCACTGCCGAAGAAGTGCAAGGAGGCAGAGCTCCTGTCTGCTACATTCACTCTGGCACTCCCAGCTCCGACGGCAGAGGCTGGTGCACACCAAGGCTCAGCAAATACCTGCCGAACACATGCTGGCCTAAGGCTGTTGGGGTGAGCACAGCCCAAACCCACATCCCATCTGTGTGGCTTTCCGTAATTTTTCTATCCTTTCCTTCACCACAAGTAGTCACTTTCTGTGAAGTCTCCAGCACTCCTTGATTCTTATTTCCTTTTTTATTTTACTTCCAACACAATGTATTCAATGTCTTCCCAACTCTTAAGTTATTTTTAAACTTCAAATATGATGTAGACCAAAAACACCAAAAACTGCACAAAACAAAAAATAAAACAGACAAGTCTGACGAAAATGTGAATAAAAATCCTAACTTTTGCCTATTAAACAGGAGATGTTATTAAAAATTATAATATGAAATGTCCATAAAGGTGAGAGAAATGAACACCTGCATATACCACTGGTAGAGGCTGAGGTGCTTCTGCTGTTTCTGGAATACAATTTCACAACATGTATCAAAGACCTCAAAACTGTACATACACTTTGATGAAGAACCTCCATTTCTATACGTTTACCCCAAGGAGATAATCAAAAATGTGTATAAAGATTTTGTATAGACTGGGTGTGGTGGCTCACACCTGTAATCCTAGCACTTTGGGAGGCTGAGGCTGGTAGATGGCTTGAGCCCAGGAATTCAAGACCAGCCTGGGCAACATGGGGAAACCCCATCTCTCCAAAAAATGCAAAATTAGCCGGGCATGGTGGCATACATCTGTAGTCCCAGCTACTTGGGAGGCTGAGGTGTGAGGATCGCTTGAGCCCAGGAGGCGGAGGTTGGATTGCGCCACTGCACTCCAGCCTGGGCAACAGAATGAGACCCTGCCTCAAAAAAAAAAAAAGAAAAAAAAAGATTTTTTTACAGAGAAACTGAAAATAGAACACTATATAGCCATTAAAAACTTTTAAAAGACCATATAAAAAAGTTCAGAATATAATGTTTAATTTTTGAAAAGACTACAAAAATGCACATAGTTTAGTCCCAATTTTGTTTAATACAGGTGAATATGTAAAAGGTCAGAAGGGTATTCAGAAAAATGTGAATGGTTGTTCTCTCTGGGTAGTTATCCTTGGCTGTGGGCCACTGTGAGTTCCTGTTTTTCTGCAGCGAACAAGTATTAACGGTATAATGAAAAGTGAATGACATTTTGGATGAATTCCCTCTAAAAAAAGAAGCATGAGGAACCCTGAGAGACGCGTTGGTTGGTCTTCTAGCTGCAGCATGTAACCCAATGGGCCTTTGCTTGACATGCAGGAAAGGACTTGGGGGGCTTCACCAGGGGCAGCTTCATCCCCAGAAAGCTGAGGTGCTGCGGTGCAAGTGTTAAACCACTGTGAACACATAAGTTGTGAAATAATCATATAACTTGAAAAATATGCATGTAACACTCTGTAAGGTAAAAAAGCAGAATGCACTCTTTCAAAGAACAGACATCACTGTAATTCTACCATCAGCTCTCTGGAGATTCATGATTACTTTCTATACCTAAAATGAACAATAACGTAGAATTAGCTTCCTTACATGAGGCTGATATGACTGAAAAATGCCCCCTAGAAGTGAAGTGCCAGCAGAACCTTGAAAAGCACTGCACCTTCCAGCTGTGGAAAAGAGGGCTCTGAGGTCTGTTGTGTTCAAGGACGAACAGAGGGGGAGAAATGAGGGTGAGAAAGAAATGGCATCAGCAAAAGGTGCCTGATGGATGGGGCAGGCTGACAGGAGCGCAGGTGGGAAGTCCACGCTCCAGAGCCTGAGAACTCTTCTCAAAGTCAGCGGTCCGCAATCCTGCCTAGAGCACCTTGAGGAATTTCTCAACAATACAACAACCAGCAGCAGGCCGGGGTGCAGCTGAGTCTAAAAGGTTTTGGACACTAGAGGGGAGTGGCACCCCAGGACAAAGTCGCTGGCGGTGGCAATCAGAAGAGGCCAGGAGCGGCACTACTTATAGCCCACAACAGGCCAGGTACAGGGCCCACAGCAGAGTGGGGTTTCAAGAGTAGGGAAAGGGACACAGAGAACAAAGAGACTGGCAGAACACCAGGGGCACGAGGCAGTCCCCTAGGATGGGCCCGTGCTGGGAAAGGGAATGTAATCTCTAGCCCTGGAAGAGACTCATGTCCACACTCCATCAGGGGGGTAAGGGTTGAGATTTAAAACCTGGTACTAACCTGCCCCAGGTGGAAACCAGCTACAGAGTGGGGATGGGCACACTGGTCATGGAGGCCCAGAAGAGCCTGCTCAGTGGAGGCAGGGCATGTTCAACACGCACTACCCACCCTCTCCTCCTCCTGGTTCTGACCTCTTTGCGGGGAGTTGGGCCAAGAATGTAGGCATTTGAAGTTTCAGGGAAGGGATGAGAAGAACTGAAGGGTAGTGGCAATTCAGAGGCAGTCAGGTAAAATATAGTATGGGTTGAGCATCCCATATAATATAATATAATCCCATATAATACAATAATATCATATAATAATCTGAAATCTGAAATGCTCCAAAATTCAAAAAAGTTTAGTGCCAACATGATGTTCAAAGGAAATGCTCATGGAACAATTCAGGTTTTGGATTTTCAGATTCGGGATGCTTGACTAATAAGCATAATGCAAATATTCCAAAATCTGAAAAAAATCCGAAACTCTTCTGATCCTAAGCATGTTAGATAAGGGATACTCAACCTGTACAAGCTCAGCTTTTCTAGCCTCCCACAAATCAAATAACAACAGAATCAAATTCTCTCCTGATCAAAAATGGGGGAGTTACATTGGTACGAGTATATCAAGGGGTTTCTGAGTTGGGGCTCACAGCTCACATGGGTCAGCCACTGCCTGTGTCACCTGATATGTGATCAACCACATCGGGTGCTAGAACTCTCAGGTGCTCAACAAATGGTGTGCGAGTCCAGGTGACCCAGTCAGCAAGTTTCACTCCCACAACCCTCTGCTCAGATCCTGAAATAACTTGGTTATTCTCTGCTATACAACCACTGTCATGGCATCTTCACTGGTACAGGGATCAACAGGATGACACTTCCCTATTCTTTTCCATTTGCTGGCCTAACTTCTTTATCAGTCGCCCTTGCTGTGTAATCTAACACAGGACTGTGACTTACCAACCGTGCTTGTGTATGTGTGTTAGGGCTTGGTGCGGGAGCTGGCTCTGGGAGTGCCAACATCACCACTGGGTAACTAAGAATAAAAATGTCCACGTCTCTGCCATGCACCACCCTACCATATTCTTGAGCATCAGGGTCAAAGGAATAGGTCAACTTTCCAAGACAAAATAACAGGTTTTAAAAGCTAGGGCAGAGTCACATAATAGCTTGGTATCCCAGAAACACATAAGAGCTTTTGTATAAAACCTCTATTATCTCCAAATTTCAGAAGCTGAGTTACTTTTTCTTCTGAGGTCTGACCAAAATAAGTTCTAAGGCAGTTTATTTGCTATATTTAGGATGTTCGTGTGGAAGCAACAACAAACATCTGGCTACAATACTTTCTGGAATTTTGACTATTTCTTCCTGCCAGAATGAAAACATTAAGTTTTTACTGGAATAGCAAGTTAAAGTCTTCTAGCACAGAACTTCGTGACTGAGAATTTGTCTTCCTATTTGTCACATATTTAACCTAAAGCCTCTGCAATTCTAAAGAAAAAAAGAAAAAGAAAGTCCACCCTAACAAGTGTGAGTATGTTGAAGAAAAGGGGAACATGAGAAAGTAGATGAACAATAACAAAGAAAACCCTCATGCTCATTAGATGCAATCCCTACTTGTCAGCAAAGGCAAAGGACATTCGCTGCCAGGGGCGAGGCCTCACACCCTTAAACTGTATCCTAGGTTGTTCTTTTAATCATTACATATCTCTTCTCCATAACACCAACTTTCAGATAATAGAAAACCTTTAAATTGCATTAACTCCTAAACCTAAGAGTTAATTACGAATTAATGAGGGTATAATTTTTCTAGACATCTTACCCTCTAAAGAGCCTGGGAAGACTTTCTAGAATGGGGTCTCAATTATGCACTGCAACTCTCCTTCCACTGCATCCAGCAATGAAGTTAGACACTTTTCACACCTGGCATGGTTTGGAGCTGAAAGTATTTCAACCCCATGACTTAGCACACAAGACAAGGCAAGCTGACACACAACTTTCAGATGGTTTTAAAACAATTATGGCTCAAAAACAAGATTCTTTAGAGCTGAGGCCAGATTTCTATGTTCAAAACCACAGAATTTGTTTAATCAACTAAAAACAAATCAAGACTTTACTAGATAAAAAAACTAGTCACTGACCTTTGATTAGCTACATATCCCATTAATAAATGCCAAAAGTGGCTTAAAATAAAACATAATTGAAGTCAATATGCACAAATAGGCCTCCACCCTAAATACATCATACCGATTTCTCTCCTGATCAAAAATCAGTTTAATAGTTGGCTTCCGGCTAGGTGTGGTAGCTCACACCTATCATCCTGGCACTTTGGGAGGCTGAGGCAGGAGGATTGCTAGAGACCAAGAGTTTGAGACAAATGGGCAATGTGGGGAGACTCCATCTCTACAAAAATTTAACAAATTAGCCAGCATGGTGGTGCACGCCTGTAGTCCCAGCTACTCGGGAGGCTGAGGCAGGAGGATCACCTGAGCCTGGGGAGGTCAAGGCTGCAGTGAGTTTTGACTACGCCACTGCACTCCAGTCTGGGTGACAGAGCGAGACCCTGACTCAAAAAAAAAAAAAAAAAAAAAATAGGCCGGGCATGGTGGCTGGCACCTGTAATCTCAACACTTTGGGAGGCCGAGGGGGGTGGATCACTTAAGGTCAGGAGTTCAAAACCAGCCTGGCCAACATGATGAAACCCCGTCTCTACTAAAAATACAAAAAAAAATTAGCTGGGCATGGTGGTGGGCACCTGTAATCCCAACTACTCAGGAGGCTGAGGCAGGAGAATCACTTGAGCCCGGGAAGCAGAGGTTGCAGTGAGCTGAAATCATGCCATTGCACTCCAGCCTGAGCGACAGAGTGAAATTCTGCCTCAAAAAAATAAAATAAAAATATCATCTCAAACCACAATGAGATACTACTACACACCTACTAGGATGGCTAGAATAAAAAAGTCAGAAAGTAGTAAGTGTTGGCAAATATGTGGAGAAATTGGAACACATAACGTTGCTGGCAGGAATGCAAAATTGCACAGCTACTTTGGAAAACAGTCTGGCAGTTCCTTTAATGATTAGACCTAGATTTCCCATGTGACCCAGCAATTCTACGCCTAGGTATTCTGTCAGTCCTCTGTATCCACAGGTTCGGCATCCACAGATTTGATTAACCACCTGATGATCAAAAATGCTAAAAACAACCCCACCAAAATGATAAAAAGTAATAGTACAATGAGAGATAATAGAAAAAAAAAGTCAATACAGTATAACAAGTATTCACATAGTGTTTCCATTGTATGAGGTATTATAAGCAATCTAGAGATGAGTTAAAGTACACCATATGGCCAGGTGCAGTGGCTCATGCCTGTAATCCCAGCACTATGGGAGGCCAAGGCGAGTGGATCACCTGAGGTCAGGAGTTTGAGACCAGCCTGGCCAACATGGTGAAACCCTGTCTCTACTAAAAATACAAAAAATTAGCTGGGTGTGGTGGCGGGCACCTGTAATCCCAGCTACTCGGGAGGCTGAGGCAGGAGAATCACTTGAACCCAGGAGACAAAGGTTGCAGTGAGCTGAAATCACATCATTGCACTCCAGCCTGGGCGAAAGAGTAAGACTTCGTCTCAAAATAAATAAATAAATAAAATAAAATAAACAAAGTACACCAGAGGATGTGTATATGCAAATACTATATCATTTTTTATATAAGGGATTTGAATATCTATGGATATTGGTATCCTCAAGGGTCCTAGACCCACTCCTGCTAAGATACCATGAGACAACTTTATCCTCTCAAAAATGAAAACATACATCCACACAAAAACTTGTACATGAATGTTTACAGCAGCATTATTCATAATAGCCAAAAGATGGAAACAATCCAAATGTCCATCAACTGAGGAACAGATAAAATGTGGTATATCCATACAATGAAATATTATTCAGCCATGAAAAAGAATGAAGTACTGCTACATGTTACAACATGGATGAACCTTAAAACGTATACTAAGTGAAAAAAGCCAGTCATACAAGACTACATAGTATATGATCCTATTCATAGGAAACGTTCAAAACAAGGTAATCGATATGGATAGAAAGTAGGTTACTGTTTGCTTAGAGCTGAGGGGAAGGGAGATGGAGGTTGAGGAGGTGACAGCTAAAACATGTGGGGTGATTAAAATGGTCTAAAATTGACTGTGGTGATAGTTGTACTTCTGTGAATATTAAATACCAATGAATTTTACACTTTAAATGGGTAAATTGTATGGTATGTGAATTACATCTCTATAAAGCTGTTAAAACATTTCAGCTGCATTTTATCCACCAACACTATTACATACTGAATAGCTTCTAGCTTCAAATCATCTTGACTTATCGGTGGCAATAAACAAGCATGCATTTCTAGATCTAGAGAGAAAGCATGCCAGAATAAACATGCATGTATTTCTAGATCTAGAAAGAGCTGCAAGAATAAACAAGCATGTGTTTCTAGATCTACAGAAAAAGTGCTGCAAGAATAAACACGTACGCATTTCTAGATCTAGAAGGAAAGAACGGGAACAAAATACAACCCTGTGCTCAATCACCTCCACTAGCTTCTCTGTCAGCAGTTTTGCTCTAGAATCATTTGCCATTCTTGTGGCAATGTACCTTGATAGAAAACAAATTTTCATTTGTACACTCTGGGAGATGGGAGATATAAATAAAACTGGAGGCTTACAGAGCTCAACTTTCTGAAGAAAATATAAGGAAGACAGCCAGGGCTTATAAGGAAGACAGCCAGGGCCTATTTGTTGCAGACATACATAAAACCACTCACCACAGATTCTACACGGACAGACAGCCATGAGCACCAACACTGAGGTCTTCAGGCCAAGTTGGTCTATGTTTTCACCAAAGCAAAAAATAAACATTTTAAAAACAATGAAACGTCAAAATTTCCCCTATGTTAAAAAGGTTCCTGAAATGTAAACTTCTAATATCAACTTGGGGAATCTGCATAGCACCACACAAAGTCAGTGCTTTCTGGCCATGAGAATACAGAAGAAGCTGGTGCTTTTCAAGTTTAATATCAGCACATCTCCCTGGAAGAACACTACTGCTTAAGACTTCAGTGAAAAGATAATCTAGTAAACAGACAAATAAGATAGGTGCATATGGCCAGAAAACCCCAAAACAAAACAAAATTGAATCTCTGAGGTCAGAAAACACTGCTGTAGAGGGAAAAATTCAAAACATTCTTAAAGTCTGTTAACCAAATCTAACTTTCGATTTCATTCATTTAACACGTTTACTCAGCAAGGCCCTGTTCCAAACACCAGAGGTGCAGAAGTAGATACAATACAGCCTTTCCTTCCCAGAACTTGCATTTCAGGAGCAGAGAGACAGCAAGCAGGCACCAGGATGTGGTGTCTTCACCAAGACAGACCTGCCCAGCCAGGGGTCTCACTGCTCAGTGCACCCGACACCCTGTAGCCAAATGTCTCCCTTAGCCTACAGGTCCAACAGCAAAAACCACCTGACCACAGTCTGTCTCTTGGCTCCAATGTGAAGTCAAGAGGCAGAGAGAGAGAATACGAATGAGACAAGTGGACAAATGACAGCAAGGCAGTGATGGTGGGCTGGGGTCAGGCAACCAGCCTTGATCCAAAGACAACAAGGAAGAGGGGGCAGGACAAGCCTGCCTCTGTGGGGCTATGCAGGGGGGACTTCCCCAGGAGGAGACTCTGCCCACTCAGGGCAGGCCCTACACACCAGCCCACTGACACCAAACCTTAGAGTGGCACAGACAATTGCACTTCCAGAGGCTGTATCCTGGTACACTGGCAGTATTTGTCAGGGTAGATTACAAAAAATGCTCACCGATTCCTGGCCGCTCTCCCATCAAGGTGCCTCTACTTCTCCACCCCTCGAATCAGAGCTAGCCTGGTAGCTTGCTTTCATTAATAAAATGTGGCAGAAGTGACAATGGACAAACTCCAGGCCAAGAGCCCAAGGGACACTGCAGTGCCCACTTCTGGACTGAGAACATTTCTGTGACCACAAAAATGAGGCCAAGTGGGCTGGAGGGAGAATAAGATTCTGCACGAGGTTCCAACCAGGGTGCCAAATGTATGGGTAAGGGAATCCCAGACTCCCCAGCCCTCCAAGTCAGCCTAGTAGAGCCTCCAAACCAACACATAGACCTGTGATTTAAGCTCCACGTTTGGGATGGTTTGTTACTTAACAAAGCTAACTGATGCAGTTGCGGAGGACAGGGTACTTGGAAGCAGAATACAATCAACTTATAATATATTGAATTTTAGCTCTCCCTAAAGGTGTGTATCAGCAGGCAACACAATGTAAAAAATACCCCAAGCTGGCACAGTGGCTCACACCTGTAGTCCTAGCTACTTGGGAGGCTGAGGCAGGAGGATCACTTGAGTCCAAGCGTTAGAGGCTGGCCTGGGGAACATAGCAAGATCCTGTCTCTTAAAAAAAAAAAAGTACCCCATCCAACCCAGGATATTCAGAATATGCAAGACCATTTTCTTTTGCTTCAGATAAAAGTTCTTTAATTTCTGGTAACTCTTCCAGATATATCAAATACCAAACATGACAGTTATATTTAACTGAAACAATAATCTCAATTTATTAAAACTGACAAGCTCTAAATATTGCAAAACCTTCACAAAATGGCATCTCTTATTTCCTTAGGTATAAAATGACTCATATTCAGTAAAGGTGAATTTCTTAGAGAAGAATTTACATCTTATTTATGACTCAACAACAAATGTGTGCTTTTTTCTTCTGGGTCCTAGTTTTAGCTGATAAAGTCCAGTAGGCAGAACAAAAAAAAAAAAGACACTCTAAAAGTAAACCTATTAGTACAATTATTTTTCTTTTACTTTTTTTCTCTTAAATTTTGCACCTGTTACAAGCCTAGACTATGGTAAATGTGTTTACTAGAGGATGGCAACACGGTGGAAATTCCTTCAAACACTTGACTGAAAAAGATTTGGGGCTGGGCGCGGTGGCTCATGCCTGTAATCCCAGCACTTTGGGAGGCCAAGGCGGGCAGATCACGAGGTCAGGAGATCGAGACCATCCTGGCTAACACGGTGAAACTCCGTCTCTACCAAAAATACAAAAAAAGAAGCCAGGCGTGGTGGCGGGCACCTGTAGTCCCAGCTACTCAGGAGGCTGAGGCAGGAGAATGGCGTGAACCCGGGAGGCGGAGCTTGCCGTGAGCCGAGATCCTGCCACAGCACTCCAGCCTGGGTGACAGGGCAAGACTCCACCTCAAAAAAAAAAAAAAAAAAGAAAAGAAAAGAAAAAGATTTGGGAGCCTAATTAAGTTTCCAGACTTTAACCTATTTCCTATAGGAAAGTCACCCAAGAGCTGGTGAAATGGCAGCCGACTGCTATTCTTCAGAGTGCAAAGGTTGCCCAGCTTCAGACCTCCTTCCCTGCAACAGAAGTGATGTGGGAAGTTGGACAGACAGGTCCTACCAGTTTCAGTTACCAGGGCCCTGATGAAATTATCTTTCACTTCCTCCACAGATAAGCACTTCAGAAAAGTATCCAGGTCCCCTGAGTTCTTACACCCTCCATACTTGCCTTCAAACAACACTTGCTCGGAGCTTCACTGCCCCACCCACCAAGCTCCCCTCCTCTGTGTTCCCTCTTCCCTCCTTCCCACCCCATGCAATGCATTCCGCAATAAGGTCCACAGCTCAGTAACAGTTTTGTTTTCTGTGTAGCATCTTGACTCCTCAAAAGAAATTCCCAAGTGTAAATAAACCTCCTGCTAGAGTTTAAATTCATTCTCTTGTCCTTACTTTTGTGCCATTAACAGCAAGAAAAGCTTCTAAAGATGTTACTTGAAAGCCAGAAAAAATTAGAAAAAAGAGAATGTATTTGTGTATTACATATGAAAATAAATAATTTTAAAAAGAACTTTTGGCTGGGCATGGTGGCTTACACCTATAATCCTAGCACTTGGGAGGCTGAGGCGGGAGGATCCCTTGAGCCCAGGAGTTTGAGGCCAGCCTCGGCAACATGGCAAAACCCCGTTTCTACTAAAAATACAAAAATTAGCCAGGCATGGTGGTACATGCTTGTAATCCCAGCTACTCTAGGGGTTGAGGAGGGTGGATCGCTTGAGCCCATGAGGTCCAGGCTGCAGTGAGCCATGATCATGCCACTGCACTCCAGCCTGGGTTGACAGAACAAGACCCTTTCTCAAAAAAAAAAAAAAAAAGTAAAAGATGAATAAATAAAAAGAACTTTCATGCTAATAACACGTAGAAAAACAAAAAATGTTTTCTAATACATCACATTGATCTAAAAAATAGTGTTACTTAAACACTGATATATGTATATATTCTTAGTATATTTAATTGTTCTTGCTAATATTACCAGTGCAATCTTCTATCAGGGAATTTTCAAAATAAAAACTGTATTATCATTGACCTAGAAAGTTAAGTTACATGTTAACACCATACAACACCTCCTGCATGACAGGCTCTGTGTGTTTGCTCAATCCTCACACCAGCAGCTCTGAGAAAGAGGGATTATAATTGTCCCTCTGTTTCAGAAAAGGAAGCTGACACACATGGAGGCTAAGTGGCATCCCCTCATCCAGGTGGCCCAGGCCTCGCTGAGACCAGGTGGCTTAAGCTGGGAAGGTCTGGGTGTACCATCTGGCTCCAGTCTGCACCTTCCAGCAGTCTCTTAGCCAGCCTCTCACAAAAGAAAATGAGTAGAAAGACCAAATTATACTACGATTTTAAATAAAAGATACAATACCAGTTTCCAAATAAAAGGAGAAATTCAGATGTACTGTTTCTAAGGATTTTCTCATGTGTTACCAAAGCCACTCTTGATCAACTTAATATGCAAAGTCTAACCAGCAAAATGGAATTTGGTATATAATTTGACCGTCAGAAGATATAAGGAAATATGCCTCCAAAAATCATGCTTCTTACCTCAATGTCAAATATTTCCATGGTGTTGTCCAGCAGCTTTACTCTGAGGTGCAGGTGCTTCTCTTGCATTCTGGGCAAGAGAGTCTGCCCAGGCTCAAGGGTGCTAACTCCCACAGGGGTCTGGGCACCCAAGCGCGTCCCTGCAGTCTGCAGGACTCTGTATGTTCCTTCTATCTCCCCCATTCTTCACCATGAGTGAAGAAAACACTAAAATGAGAAAAAAAAAAAAAAACACATGAAGGAATTATCACATTATTTAGGTATTAAAACAAGGTAAAAAAAGAATTATCGGAGACACGGGAATCCTCTGTACTATTACTGCAACTTCTGTGAGTCTTAATCACTTCAAAAGAAAGTGTTACAAAAGATTCTTTTCTACTCAGGCACTCATAGGTGGAGCGTGAAATAACAAGCACCACCCTCAATAACAATATTTCCAGATGCTCTATGAGCCAGGCATACCCATTAACTCATTTAACCTGTTAGACCTCACAAACGAGTGACATCACCACCACCCACCCACCTAAGCAGAGGCAAGAGAGCCCAGGGCTGCCGCACCAACCCTAGGCTGCCCACTCCCTGGCACACCTCTCTCCACCAGCCCAAACAGTTATTGTGGTGATGATCCTTTTTAAGTACTAGATGGTGCCATTTCTACCAAATGTAAACAGGCTCCACAAAGCATAGCATCAACGCGTGTCAGGTAGTGCACAGCAAGAGCTGAGGCATTCATGCAACTGTTCTTCCCCTCTGCTGACTTTATGTGGAGTAAAGGGCTACTCCAGCTGAGGAAAAATGCCAATAAAGGAGATGAAAACAGCCAGGTTTGTCTTTGCCAGCTTTGTACCCCTCGATTTTTCTAAGGTGTCTCACCAGGGTGGAGTGGGTGCCACTGGTAGTCTGGGAACTACCAGTATGGAATACTACCAGTATTTCACGTATGGAACTGAATGACAGCCTGGATAAGGGTAACAAGGACCACGTGCCTGGTAGCAGGAGGCACGTGCCCTTGGTCAGGCCCTTCCCAGCTCCTGCCCATTCTCACAATAACCTCCATCCTCACAATAACCCCCTCATCACTATCCACAGCCCACTTAACAGATGACAATGAGGGCGCAAGAAGGTCAAACACCTGGCCCAGGGAGGAGCTCATGTCCTTTTCAACTCTCCTTTAGTGCCAAGGGAAAGGTCTCTGCTTGCAAGCTATTAAGTCTAACAGGGCTATTCTTGTCATTATTTATTTAATGCACTGTAGATTTTATTTTTCCATTCAAATTGGGTATATATTTTTTAAAACAGATTTTATGGTGTATATTTGAAGTCTGCAACATGATGGCATGGGACACACAAAGATAGTAAAATGTGTCTTCATTGTTTTTAACGAAGATCAGGCTAGTATTAGGTACTAAATATTTAGTATTAAGTATCAGCTACAATTCATAATACTAGCTTGCTTTTAACATTTATTATCTATTATTTATGGCAACTTCCCTTGTGAAATGTCTTATTTATGTTTAAAAATCGATTTTTAAATATTTAATACAATAAAACATAGTATGGCAAAAAATATGGCAAAACTGGTGGAGATGAGATACAAATGCTGGGTGTTTAATCAACAAAGCATGCAGCATTGCACGCATTATTTTATCTCACCCAATCCCTCTCAGAGTCTTCCACTCATCTGTAACCTTTTAAAGAGTTAATCCCACTCAATCTCTGGCCCAGTCCCCTTGCGTGACAATTTAATTGCTCTGAGTCTCCTGGCCCTTTCCTCTTTTTCATGCTTATTTTGTCATCAACACAAGCAAATCAAGAACCCCCTGTTTTGTGGAGACACAGTCTTGCTCTGTTGCCCAGGCTAAAGTGCATTGGCCTCATCTTGGTTCACTGCAACTTCCACTCCCGGGCTCAAGCAATTCTCCTACCTCAGCCTCTGGAGTGGATGGGGCCACAGGCGTGCGCCATCACACCCAGGTAATTTTTTGTATTTTTAGTAGAGATGGGGTTTCACCATGTTGGCCAGGCTGGTTTTCAACTCCTGGCCTCAAGTGATCCTCCCACCTCGGCCTCCCAAAGTGCTGGGATTACAGGCGAGCCACCACACCTAGAAAAGAACCTTTTTAATCTGTTAATTTCAAATAGGCTCTCAGTGACTTACTGCCAAGCATTTCCTACTGCACACTTAAACCTTACCCACAAAGACAACATTTTGAACTTCTGCACACGTCCAATTTATCAAACGAGAAAGCAAAAAATGAAGAGCTAAATCCTCCAGGACAAGCAAAATGTGAGTACTATGAACAAAACGACAAGGCACTGCGAGGTCCCATCCTAATTCCTAAGCAAAGCCACTGACTGACACATTTATTAATTACCTGAGCTGCACGTTTGGCACAGGTTGGCAGTTACCTATCGTCGTCAGCTGTCTTTCTCCATGCTGGATGCTCCGTGAGGGTAGGAACTAAATTCTTACTGTAAACATTTGCTAAGTATTTACTTAATGTCACTGGCATCAAAAAACATGAACTGGTACATCATGCAATGTACTGTAAAGATGATAACAGCGAAAGACAAAAGACTACAACCACAAACAGAACAACACTTTAACAAAATTACTGTTTTTGCAACACTAATATTAAACATATATGAAGTTCTGAGAATCATAACTGAGCCTTTTCATTTCAGTTCCACAAACTTTTACTTAATTTTTATGAGTGCATAATTGTACATGTTTATGGGGTATGTGATTTTTTTCTTATTTTTTTATTGACATAAATTGTATATACTTATCATGTACAACATGATGTCCTGAAATATGTCTACACTACGGGATGGCCAAATTGAGGCAATTAACATATGCATGACCTCACAAACTTCACGTTTTTTGTGGTGAGAACACTTAAAACCCACAAAAATTAGTAGTTTTCGGAAATGCAATATGTATCTTAGCAATTTTCAGAAATACAATTATGTTGTTACTAACTAGAGTCACCATGCTATATAAGAAATCTTCTAAACTGCTGTCTAACTCAAGTTTTGTATCCTTACACAAGCAAACAATGTGTAATGGTCAAATTAGGGTATTTGGGATATCCTCCACCTCAAACATTTACAAATTCTTTCTGTTGGGAACATTCCAAATCCACTCCTCCAGTTATTTTGAAATATACAATAAGATATTAACTACAGTTACCCTATTGTGCTACCAACAATAGATCTTATTTCTTCTTACTGCATTTTTGTACCCATTAATTAATTCTTCTTAATTTCCCACCCCCTACTACCCTTCCCAACCTCTGGTACCATCCATTTTTTTCACTTCCCACATATGAGTGAGAATATATGATATTTGTCTTTTTCACAAACTTTCATTTATTGAGTAGTTAATGCAAAAGTAAGAGAATGCAAATGAAGAAGCCTTCCACTGTGAAGGCACCTCCAGTGTGAAAACATGAAAATTAAAATAAATGATCTATATGTTCTTGGTCAGCTCACAACATTTATCAAATATAGAACCACCAACAGTGGCTTCTTCTGAAACAAGGGATAGGATGTTTTACTTTGGTCACCAAAGGCACTCTTTCCCTTAAGTAATGCTACAAATCTGTAAACATTTATACAACTGAAATACATTTTTAGAAGTCATTTCTCTTATTTATTCTACTGTATAATTCTCATTTATGTTTTCTTAAGTATAGCTTTAAAAATTTCTTCAGGTTCTTTCTCTTCTACTCATTATAAGAAAGTCATGTCTAAACATCTACTGCTAAAAAACAAAATAGACAAGACTAACCTGTAATCCCTAGAGGTGCACATTCCACTGATAAAACCATAAAAGAAAACACAAGGAAGTTATCACTAGAAAAGTGGTCCCTTCTTGATGGGAGAGAGGGACTGTCACTGGGATGGAACACAGGGAAGGAGTTCTTGGGTTGGCGGGGCACAGTTTTATTTCTTGACCTGACAGTGTTCATTTTATAATTCATTAAGCCATACATCTGATTCATGTTTTTATATGTGTTTATTTTATAACAAAAATGTTTAAAACAACAAGCTTCTTAACATTGCTTCCTCTTTCACGAGAACATGACACACTAGACAAATAAAAAACACTTTTCTTAGCTCAAGGAATATCAAACGCTCTTCTCAAATATGTGGCTCACAGAGGAAATCTTTACACGTTTGCACACTTTCCAAGCAGCGACTTACATCCTAATGTTCATTTAGCCAAGACAGATGTCAACACGGCTGCAGCTGAGATGCAGGGCCACAACAAGATACCCTTGTTCATGAGACTGATCTTAAGAAGACAGATTCACTTGAGAGGAGATGAACCTGTGGTACTGTTGCTGATATCCCAAAGGAAAATCTGTTTGTTGTCACACAATAGTAATGTGGCATAAACTATCCATTTAATAATTACTCAGCTTTAAGATTAAGACTAAGACTTATATTTAAGACTTTAACACTAAATTTAAGACTAAGACTTAAGTTTAAGACTTTAAGTTTATTACTAAGCTTACGAAAGCTTAAAAAGACCTTAATAAAGCCAGGAATAGTGGTGCACACCTATGATCCCAGCTACTCAGGAGACTGAGGTGGGAGGACCACTTGAGGCTAGCAGTTTGAAACCAGCCTGAGCAACACAGTGAGACTCTATCTCTAAAGAAATGTAAAAAAATACATTAATAGAAAACCGGCAGGTAACCCCATTGCTGTGACTGTCGGTTCACCTCAGTGTCAAAGCCTGTCAATCCCAGCTACTCGGGAGGCTGAGGCTGTTTTACATAAATTTTGACTAATGAAAATTACCTTTGTTTTGCTTCGTGTGCTTATAAACAAGTATTAAAGAGGCAAGAACACACAGGCTAGACTAGAAACATGGCAAGGCCATGAACAGTCCTTGGCACACCATGTTCTGTGGTCCTAGGAACCTGGTGTCAACCTCTGCCCATCCCTGCTCCTGCCAGCGAAACTTCCCAGATACCCAGAGGAAAGTGGCAATGTAAACAATCAAGAATTCGTGGGGGACTCAGTTTATTGTGCCATCTTCTTTCAATGTGAATGAAATGCTTTGCAGTCTTCTTTCCTAAAAACATTTCTGGTGGCCGATACAATTTGCACTACTGACATTTGGTCCTGCCTACTACAAACTCTGCTCTTGTGATTATAGTCTCATTTAATAATAACAGAAAACCCTGTGACATGTATTTCCATTTTAAAGTTGGAAAATTCAGCTCAAAAGTCTGCCAAAGCTTTGGGTGATAATGATGTACTGAGTAGGTTTGTAACAAACGGACCACTCTAGTGACAAATGTTGACAGTAGGGGATGCTGTGTGTATGTGGGTGTGGAGGGTATATGGAAAATCTCTTTACCTCCTGCTTAATTTTGCTATTAACCTAAAACTGCTCTAAAAAATAAAATCTATTAAAAAAAAAAAAGGCCTGCCAAGGAACAAATAACTTAGAAGTGACAGAGCTAGGACTTGGGCCCAGACTTGGCTACCAAAACTCTTCCCCTTCTGCTGGAAAATCAGCACATGGCTTTTTAGACAAAAGCATAGTCCACCATCCACAGTAACAGGTAGGGGCTAACATTTCTATTTTGCAATTAAAAAAAACCACCTTTTCTAAAATATTTTTCACTGTCTGCTTTGGGAAAATAAAAAACTAAACTCCTCTACGACCAACCCAAGAAAGCAGAATATGAACTTAATATTTCACTACACTCGTCTAATATGAAAGTCCACTGCAGCATTGGGAACAAACTTCACTGCTGATGATGTTCAAATGGAATTCTTCCTCAATCCCTCAACCCTGGGGTGCGTTACCTCTTTACTGCAGCACAGCAAGAGACGGATCCTTCTTTATTCTCTTTCTAAGCATTACTAACTTTTAGAATAAGGAACTAAACAGTCAATGTGAGGAAGCAGAGAAAAATGTCAAGACCTGCACTGTAAAGTAAGGCCTTCAAACTGCTAATGAGAAATGGCTGGCTGGGCAGGTGGGCAGGCCAGCAGGGCTTGCACACCCTCCCCAGAACACTGCTGCATAAAAACACACCAACACTGCTACAGTGTTGTCTGAAGGCAGTGTGGCCCGAGCATCACAGAAACCACGCTTGGCCCCAGAAGCTTCGGGAGAAGGGTGCTGCAGAACTCACCTGCACACACTTCTCCAGCAGGCGCTTCAGGATGGCTGTGTCACTTGCACAGAGCTGACCACTGAGGAGGATCCATATGTGGGCAACGCTGTCCCTTAAACACCAAGAGGGGCAGTCAACAACTCAAGAACTCTGCTGATGGAAGAGCGCTTACTGACACAGAAAGGTATCTACCAAGCTGTCATTTAAAAAAGACCAAATAAAAAGGCAGGCGCTAATGGGGAACAAGGAAGGAGGCAGCACCAGCTGGGGATGGTGGAAATTCAGGGCCAGCACACTTAGGTTTCAATTTCAACTCTGCCATTAACAAACTCAGTCACGGCACCACTCCCAGCCCCAGCTTTTTCAACTGGAAAATGACAGAGGAAGGGAAGGGCTAATCAGATATTTTTCAGGTCTAAGAATCCATGATTCTGTGATAAGGCAGCTCAATGTGAGAACAAACGGAAAGAAAATGTGTTCTTGATTTCTACTAATTTATAGTGTTTGGTAGCCAAAAATTAAATATACCCCATAAAATCATGTTATCACAATCTTCCTACCTTAGCATAATGCAACAGTGGCTAAATGTGTGCAAGAAAAGGAAGATCACTTTCAGACAAATTCAACAACATAGTATACACACAGACTAATTGTTCCAAAGAGATTTCTTTGTACATAACCAATATTTGAAAATCTTACCTTTACTCCCCAGGTTATTTTTTTTAATTGCCTGAACACTAAACAGATGTATTATTTCCTTTAGAGTGTATTTTAGATCCTCTACACCTGGTATCCTGATTTTATGTTAAAATTCTACAAACTGAAAAACAGAAGTTTTAGGAGCTGAAGTGAATCTGGATAACTGATTCTCAATACTTCTGTGGGGGATGGTATGAAGCCATCCAATTTAACATCAAAATCTTTACAGAAAAAAGCAAGATCTGTATATGCTGCTTTGGTGTGAAAGTGAATAAAAGGTGCAAAACCAGGTGCATGGCATGCTAACCTCTGGTAAAAGAGGAAGAAAATATATATGTGTGTGTATATATATGTGTGTGTATACATATGTGTGTGTGTATATGTGTGTGTATATATATGTGTATACATATGTGTGTGTATATATGTGTGTGTGTATATATATGTGTGTGTATATATGTGTGTGTATATATATGTGTGTGTGTGTATATATATATATATATATTTTTTTTTTTTAGTAGTGATGAGGTCTCACTAGGTTGCCCAGGCTGGTCTCAAACTCTCATGCTCAAGTGATTCCACTGCTTTAACCTCCCAAAGTGGTATGTATTTGTTTACATTAAGAAAAAAAAGCATAAACCAAAAACTAACGAAAATGGTTACCTATGAGGGAGGAAGTGAAAGGGGTAACCAATGTTGGAAACTGTACATGGTGTTTAGTAGTTTTGATATGGGAACCTCATAAATGGTTTCACATAATTAGAAAGCAAAATTAAATCAATATTTTAGAAAAGCAAGTCCTAAAAACCCAAACGAAATGAAACAAATGGTTTTAACTGTAAATCAAGACATCAGCTAAACTAAAGAAAATTACTTCAAGTGACTTCAAAGCCCAGTAACTTCATTCTATATCACCAGGAAAATATATCCTAAGGAATAAAAGAACCACAAAGAAATCCTACAGGATAAATGACCTTGTCTCTTTGGTAAATGGCAACAAAAAAAGGAAACAGTGTGTGTATGTGTGTAAATACAAACTGCTAAGACATGTTATCTATAAGGTATGATGTTATCAAATGCTATATATAGGACCTTATTTGAATCCTGAATCAAATATTTACAGATCAGAGAAATGCGAATGCTAACTAAGCATCAGATGATATTAAGAGGTTAATATTATTTTCTAGTGTTTTAGTGGTATTGTGGGTACATGAAGGGCAAAAAAGTCCCTCTCTCTTAGAGATGGATACTAAAGTATTTATGAATAAAATGAAATAATATCTAGCATTTACTCTAAAATAATCCAACGAGTTGGGGATCAGTGGAGGTGGGTATAGGAAAAAAAGATTGTCCATGTGTTGATCATTGACGCTGTATACATGGGCTTTATTATTTTCTCTACTTTTGTGAATGTTTGGAATTTTCCACACGTGAAAACAAAAAACAAATCTAGCAATAATTTTTGATGTACATAGGGATTCAAGGAACCCATGCAAGAGTTCAAGCTGAGAGAGAGGGAGAGAGAAGTTCCTACTTTATGAAATCCTGGCCCAGTCTCTACTTTCCATAAGAAACTATAGCCTTGAAAACGAAGCTGCTTGATCAAGGCCACAGACCTGATTTGTGCAGGGGTGAGACTAATATCTGGCATGGCTCCCAGTCCAATAGACTATTGTGCAAATTCAAGACTAAAAAACATAAGACTATATTTATAGGGATCATTTCTACAGTTCATTACTAGAGAAGTTTCTCTCAGGATGTAGAGCAGAAAAGATGTATTAAAAATGACCGTGAAGGAATAGTTGTCAAGAAAAAATGAAAAGTATTAAAAAGATTAAAAACAAACAAAAAACTGATTTAAAGAACTGTAAATCCATGCATTATGAATTCACTCTTTCCTCCATTTTATTTCAGTTATTGTATTTTTCACTAAAATTCCCACTTCTTTATATCTTCTATTTTCTTGCTAAGACTTTCTATATTTCCATCTGTTTCAAGAGTAGCTTTACTTCTTGGACTATTTTAATAATAGGGGTTTTATAAAGTTTTATTTTATTTTTTAAACTGTAGCCTTAACAAATTTCCACAAACTTAGCAGCTTAAAATAAGAGCCTCTTACTATCTCACAGTATCTACGAGTTAGAAGTTTGAGTGTAATGTAACTCAGCAGAGTTCTCTGCTTAGGGTCTCAAAAGGTCTAAGTCAAGGTGTCAGCTGACCTGGGGTCTTACGTGGATTTTCTTGGGGGAGAATACACTTACAGGCTCATTCAAGTCTGTGTGGGTATAGGACTGAGGTCCTTACTTCTTGCTGGCTGTCAGCTGTTTGTCATTCTCATTCCTTGGCTCACGGCCCCTTCCATCTTCCATGCCAGAAACGTTACGTTGAAAACTTCTTATCTTCCAATCTCTCTGCCTTCCCCAACTGCTACCAGCTGGAGGAAGATCCCTGCTTTTAAAGGCTCATACAATTACCTAAAGCCCACCTGGATAATCTAGACAACAAATCCAGGCTAGTTGATTCGTACCCTTCATTACATCTGCAACATGCTTTTGCCAAGTCAGTCGTATATTCCTAGGATAAACACTAGGAGGTCAAGCTCATGGAGGCCACAAATCTGCAGACCACAGTCTATCAGATAATTCCAACATAGGCACCACCTCAGCTTTAGCCTGTGTCTTTTTTCACGAGTTATTTTCCTGGTTCTTGGCACATGCTGAGTAAATTTTGCATTGTATCCTGGACATTTTTAACATTATGTCTTAGAGACTCTTGATCTTGTTTAAATCCTATGGGGAATGCTGGTATTTTGTTGAGCAGGCACTGGCCTGGCTGGATTCAGTCCCCAAGTCCTGACCAGACTTCTTTTTTTTTTTTTTTTTTTGAGACGGAGTCTTGCTCTTGCCCAGGCTGGAGTGTGTGGCGCAATCTCTGCTCATGCAAGCTCCGCCTCCCGGGTTCACACCATTCTCCTGCCTCAGCCTCCTGAGTAGCAGAGACTACAGGTGCCTGCCACCACGCCTGGCTAATTTTTTTTTTTTTGTATTTTTAGTAGAGACGGGGTTTCACTGTGTTAGCCAGGATGATCTCGATCTTCTGACCTTGCGATCCGCCCGCCTCGGCCTCCCAAAGTGCTGGGATTACAGGCGTGAGACACCGCGCCCAGCCCTGACCAGCCTTCTGTAGAACATGGTATCAGTGTCACTTTCACTTTCAAAGCCTTTGCCATGTTCCTCAGCAATGTCCTGCAGGTACCTACTTGCTTGGTGGCCAGCCTGCCTTCCAGGCAATGGTCTATCCCATAGTTGAGTTCTGTCTTTGGCAACCTGTTTTGGGTCACATCATGCATGCATAGCTCAGTGTTGAGCCTGTAAGTTAACTAACAACTTCATGGGGTCACTTTGCTGAGCTCTTCCCTCCCTGAAATCTCCCTAGTATCCTTTCCAGTAACCTGCGCTCCCCTTTTCAGACTCCAACCAGAAACCTACGGCTTTAATTACTCCGTTTAGCCATGCTCTTCCTGTGCCTGCATCTTGCCTGGGACTGAGCTACAGGAGGGAAGAGAATAAAAAGGCAACTGGGGTTTTCCCCATTCCCTAAGAGTTTTAGGTGTCCACACACTCCTGCCACTGCAGGGCTAACCAGAGAAGAGGAAGCAAGAAGGAAAAAAATGATGGCTTTGTCCCACTTTCTGTCTTGGGGCCCAACTATAAAACTACTCTGTAGCTCTCCCTGTTCACACTGGGTACCTGCCTCCAGGTTTTGGACAGCTAGAGTCCAGGGCAGGGGATGCTGAAGGGAAGACAGGAAACTCACTAGTGGTGCAAAGTGGTGCTTCAAATTCTGGCCTTCTCTCCCATCCGCCTGTTACCGTTTACTTGTCGGAGTCCTCGACAGCTGCTCCATGCACATGTCCAGGTCTTACAGCCACAGACAGTGGCAGAGGCAAGATGGAATATGCTCCCTCCACCTCCCAGAACCACAGCTCCACATCCATGCATTTTAAAACATATTTACGGTGGTTATCATTGAGAGGGGTAAGAGGATTGATTTTTATTTTCTTCTTCCTTATTTTCTGTATTTGTCAAATCGCCTACAGTGATGAGTATATATTATCTTTGAAGTCAGATGGTTTCTCTGCAGAATCTTGCAGAAGTACTACCAGCTTTAAAAGTCTTAACTGATAGGGGCTACCTACAGTATGCCATTACTTACCTTCCAAGAGAAGGCTGGAATAACTGTCTTTCCCCTTAGAGTTGTATTTGCTCTTCTTTCAAAAATAGTTCAATTAAAAATTTATATATATATATATTTTTGAGATGGAGTCTTGCTCTGTCGCCCAGGCTGGAGTGCAGTTGCGCAATCTCGGCTCACTGCAAGCTCCACCTCCCAGATTCACGCCATTCTCCTGCCTCAGCCTCCCGAGTAGTTGGGACTACAGGTGCCCACTACCACACCTGGCTAATTTTTTGTATTTTTAGTGAGACGTGGTCTCACCGTGTTAGCCAGGATGGTCTTGATCTCCTGACCTCACGATCTGCCCGCCTCAGCCTCCCAAAGTGCTGGGATTACAGGCATAAGCCACCGCGCCCGGCCAAAATTAGTATTTTTAAACACTCTCTGGGTTCCATTTCTGGTTCAGATACTGATACTTGTTTTCCAACATTCATCTTATTAACTACTATACTAACAAAGCAACTGAGATTTTAATCATAAAGAGGGACCAGGCGTGATGGCTCAGGCCTGTAATCCCAGCACTTCAGGAGGTGGAGGCGGGTGGTTTACTTGAGGTCAGGAGTTCGAGACCAGCCTGGCCAACATGGCGAAACCATGTCTCTACTAAAAATACAAAAAAAAATTGGCCGGGAGTGGTGGCGTGTGTCTGTAATCCCAGCTACTTGGGAGGCTGAGGCAGGAGAATCGCTTGAACGTGGGAGGCAGAGGTTGCAGTGAGCCAAGATTGCACCACTGCACTCCAGCCTGGGTGACAGAGTGAAACTCTGTCTCAAAAAAATAAATAAATAAAATAAAATAAAAATAATAATAATAAAGGGGACAAGAGATTTATAAAAGCCTAGTAATTTAAACAATTTCTAAAAGTAGTTCCTCCTTCCCAAACACATTCCCACTAGCTCCTGGAAGATTCACTTAGTACCTTCACCTCACATTCCCCTACTGGGTTATCTGGCATCAAGCCAGGGACCAGGAAACTACCCCCACAAAAGCAGTTTGACTATAGAGCTAGTCTGGCTCAGGTTTCTGGGCCCTCACTTGCACCAACTCCTTCCAATGTCCCGAGAAAGGACCTAAGCAGAGTGTCCCTATGGTCATACACTTTTGTAAAATTCACCCCCAAAATATTCTAATTGCAATAAATTAAGACTACTGCCTTTTCCCACTGCAACTCTGCCTCTGTTCCTCTTCCCCTTCATGTCAGGTAGCTTGGGAGGGGCTGCTGGCATTTTTGAGATCCACCTAAGGGTACATTAAGTTGGGGAAAGACACTTAGTTTGGGTTTAACAGGACACATTTATGCTGTTTACAGTTACTTCTACTATGCAAACTTAGGTGATTACCAGCAATCTCAATGCAGGTATTCCTTCTAGAAATACTGCTATCACCCACTGTGCTGGTTCATCAGGGCTTTTATGAAATAAAGGTGAAGGGCCAGGGATCCTGTGGCAATGTGAATAGGTCCAATGGGGTCTGACTCAGGGAAGTGTGTGGGCACTGGAAAGGAAACATGGTTTGAAATGGAGGGAGCCAGATGCTTGTTTGTGGGGAATTTACCATCAGACGTGCTAAAATATAAGTGAATAGATCAGTTACCAGAAAAACAACCAATATAGCAGTACAATTCTGTGTGCCTTAGATGTGTTTTTTTTTTCTTTTTTGAATGGAATTGTGCGAAACAGGATTTACCTGAACATCTGTTTTTCTGGGACACCAACCTGTCGCAGTACTAGAAACAGCAAATACGTCTATATGTGAAACCATAAGTTTTATGTACCCTATCAACAATAAAAATTTATCAACTGTGCTAGAGGAATCACTGAGTTCTTTCTATATCCTGTCATATGAAAATGTGATTAAAAAGCACACAGCCAAAGGAAAAACATTACACAGGTGTGTTAGATAATTAACAAACGTTATTTTTCTCAATTTAGCCATTTGCATTATTGATCAGCTTTTTCGAATTTGTTACATTCTCATTCTAAATATTCACTTCTTTTTTTTTTTTGAGACAGAGTCTTGCTCTGTCACCCAGGCTGGAGTGCAGTGGTGTGATCTCGGCTCACTGCAACCTCCGCCTCTCGGGTTCAAGTGATTCTCCTGCCTCAGCCTCCTGAGTAGCTGGGACTACAGGCACGTGCCACCACACTTGGCTAATTTTTTGTATTTTTAGTAGAGACAGGGTTTCACTGTGTTAGCCAGGATGGTCTTGATCTCTTGACCTCATGATCCACCCACCTCGGCCTCCCAAAGTGCTGGGATTACAGGCGTGAGCCACCACCGCTCCCAGCCTCACTTTCTAAATTAGTTTTCGCTTGTAACTTTGTATTCTTTCTCTTAAAGAGTTCTCCCCTTCCCCCAAATTGTATACCTTCAAGCTCCATAAAACCTGGCATCTACCTCTGCCTCAGAAGAAATCTGATTAATTCATTCAAATATTTATTGAGCTCTATTCTGTTTCAGGCAAGTCTAAATGCTTAGGGATACAGGAGTTCCTAAGGGAGAAAAATCCCCCCCATATAGTGGACAAATACGAAGAAGACAGTACCTAACACGTATTAAATGGTGATTAAGTGCCTTGGAGTGAGTAAAGTGAGGATGGTAGAGAGGAAGTTGGCAGCTGGAGGGAGACAGGGAGGAGGCTTCATCAAGAGGACAAGGTCCAAGACAAGGCCTCAAAAATGCCCTGGTACACATTACAACAGCTACCATGTTCCTATATGACCACCACTGCAAGGAGATGCATGTCAAGCCCTTTGCTTATGTCATCTCATTTAATCCTCACAATAACCATGTGCAGCTGGCATCAAGGAACTCAGGCTCAGAAAGGTTAGTGATTTGTTAGCAGTCACTCAGCTCCGCAAGCGGCCTCAACCCCATCGTGATTGCATGGTGTGCTCAGAGCACACACAGATACAGAAGTTTAATTCAGAAAGGGAGACAACTGAGAAAGTAACCACTACTACCTGCCCACTGCAGTCACAGAGAGAGCAGAAAGTAAGAGGCAGCACCGCTGGCTAGCCTGACCTGGAGCAGCTTCCCTCACAGGGAAACAGGAGACCAGGGGGACAAAGGGCATAGTGTGTGCACAGGCAGAGGACTACATAGAAACTGCAGGAGCAGCTGGGAAAGGACGAGTATAGTTGGGCTGAGACACCCGAGGGGAGGTGGGGAGGTGGCCTGGGGTTGCGCTGTGCGAGCTCTAGGGGGCCAACTGGATGGAATCCCATACCTAAGTAGGTTTTGCAGCTGGGATAGGACATGACCACATTTTCGTTTTGGGAAGCAATCAGGAGGATGGGCTGGGAAGGGTAAAGATGGGATTAAGCAAGATTCATCACTGCATCCTACAACATTATAGGGCCTTTTTGTTTTTGAATTTTAAAATGGCAATAAACTAAAACACCAGTTTAGGGGAAAACAATTCATGACTCTTAAAATAAAACCACTTACATCCCTCTAACTACCCTCCTGATCCTGTTCACGTCCTCATGTATTTTTACAACACTATAATTGCTTTGTACACACCATTTCAACCTTTCAGTTAAGTCACATTTTAAAGCATATTTCCGTGGATCAAAATGGTTTAAATTTTCCTTGGATGGGAGGATGGGATTCAGCTTGCTGAAGCATGTTTACTTGCTATGGAGTACTCTACCATACTGACACAACAAAGTTTATCAGATTGTTTTGAAAAGTGTGATTCCAAAATCAAAATCTTTGCCACATACTGCTACTTTCCAAAAAGATTAGACCAATTTACAGAATCACTGTCAACTAAACGCTCCCCAGAAAATCACCAAAGACTGGGCTTTATCATATTGCTTTGCAGGATCCTCAACTTTTCAACTCCCTGTGGCATTGACAAATACGCTATGGTCAAAGGACTCTATATTCTGATCTCAGAGAACATGACTGGAATTACCTCAGCTCAGCATCCAACACTACAATGGGGTTTTGCCTGTATATCTAGCACTATGCTGTGTTTATGAAGCTCATGACGCACTGAGTAAAGGGGAAGCTGGCAAGCTGATATGAAAGTGGGTGAAGGAAAAATAAGAACAAAACTGAAAGGGTAAGCAGCAGTAAGAAAAATCTGTTACTGTCTGAATATAGAAGAGGTATTGATGTGACTAGAAGCAGGGGTGTTTGGAAAGGAAGGAAGCAACTGAATTCTTTGGGCCAAATGGATTTAAATGAGCTCACATGGAATTGCCCATGCATTGATCTTTGCTTTGGCAATCCAGTTCATATCATTCCCTCCAAACAGGATAAATTTGCTTAATTATTGCCTAATTTTTTCTCAACTGTGTTTTGTAAATATCCAGGGTTAGCTTGTTCTACTTTCTACTCGGATTATTTGTCCACCTGATAATAATAATGGCTAACATTTATTAAGCACTTACCTTGTGCCAGGCATCTTGTTAACACAGCTTTTTTTATTTTATTTTTTTTTTGAGACAGAGTCTTGCTCTGTCGCCCAGGATGCAGTGCAGTGGCACAATCTTGGCTCAACGCAACCTCCACCTCCTGGGTTCAAGTGATTCTCGTGCCTCAACCTCTCAAGTAGCTGTGATTACAGGCGTGCGCCACCAGCCCAGCTAATTTTTGTGTTTTTAGTAGAGATGGGGTTTCACCCTGTTGACCAGGCTGGTCTGGAACTCCTGAGCTCATGTAATCTGCCTGCCTCGGCATTCCAAAGTGCTGGGATTACAGCCACTGTGCCTGGCCAAGGTAAGTAAATTTTAAACTCATTTTTTGAATAAGGAACCTGAGGCAGAGAGAAATGAATACGCCTTATATCAACTTCCTCTTTGGGAAAGGAATTAGTATAGAAGGAACCTGGAAATCTACTAACGACTGATAGTCCTATAGGTAAATAAGCCAGCAAACTTCTGCAGTCCAGGAAACTGCATCGTCAGCATTTAGTTTGTTAATAGTGAACCATCTAATGAGAATCTGCAACAAGGATAGGGCACATGAGAAGTACAGATGGTATTTGCAAGTACCCTAGGTGTGACCCTAAACTGGTCATTCCACCTCTTTCAACCTCCCTTTCCTCTACTTTAAAATGGGGCTATGCAACTTGGTCATGTCTCTGAAGAGTTTTGGAAAAGTGAATAAATAACGAGCATGAAGTGCTTCCTAAACCTTTAAGGACCTCAAAAAAAAAAAAAACTTTCAACAAGCAGATGTAGAAAATTTAAATTATATTTGGCCCACAAGTAAAGGTTACTCCGTGTTTCCCTACCTCAAATGTCCTCTCCCATCTCTCTGGTACTGAGAAAATTTGCGTCGCCTGTTATAAGGCAGTCTACACAAGGCCAACATGCTAACCCACTGCCACCTCAGGGTTATCAAACATTTACACAGTGGCCCACACAAAAATACCCCACGGAAACAAAACAAAAACAAACCCAGAGAGAAAAACCACCTTTTAAAGATTTGGCCTTGGGTTTTAAATCTGCCCATCCTTTTTTAACACTATGTATTGAAAATCTTTCCTTCAATGAAGCCTTGTTCTAATTTCTGTTTTTCACATCCATTAGTGGCACACGATAGGCCAGCGGTTGCTGCCATAGCGTGAATGGAAAAGGTGCCTGTAATCTGGGTGTGTAATGTACTGGGCCATATTCTGGTCCCGTTTTCATGGGTTTCCCATGGTAGGCTACCCACTGGCTTAGGAGTATTTCTAGCCCTTAATGGAGTAAAAATATTAACACCTAACACTTGATTCCCACCTTTAAGATACAATTTAAAGAAATGCTAAAAAGGCAAACGGCTCAAAATGCATCCACCAGGCACCTCCAGGCCCATACCGTGCGCGTCCCTATGGCCCACTTTGGGGTGTCCTTCCGGGGTGGGACACTCCCCGGCCCACGGCCCTGCCGGCCTCCACGGGGCACCGCTCAACCAGCGAGTCCACGCGGGACACTCCCCGGTCCACAGCCCCACCGGCCTCCTCCACGCGGCACCCCTCAACCCGGGAGTCCACGCGGGCCACTCCCCGGCCCATCGCCCCGCCTGCCCCCACGGGGCAGGCTCCCTACAAACGGACGCTCCTCTAACCCGGACCCGCCTAGGAGCTCCAGCCGCCTCACGAAGGCCTTCAGAGGCCGGGCGGGACCATCTCTGGTGGACCGCGGCCTCAGCGCCCGCCCCGCCTGGGCCTCTCGCCTCGGGCCCCGGGCTTCGCCGCCCACCCGGAGAGGCCCACCCCGGCCCCGCGCTCCCAGGCCGCTCCACGTCCTCACCCTCGGCCTCTCGCTCGCCTGCCGCGTCCTCACCGGCCTCGCCCGGCCTCCGCAGTCGCGAGCAGCAGCCTCCAGACTAGCGTCGGCGGCGCCTGCTCCCGACTGCCCGCCGGCAGCCCCCGCGCCGCGCGCCCCGCCCTGACCCCGCCCCCGCGCCGCGGACGCGCAGTCGATTGGCCTGCGGGGCGCCAGGGCGGAGCCTCCCCATCCCGCGGCCTGAAAGCGCAAGACCGAGTTCTGATTGGTGAACGGACGGAGAGGGGGCGGGACCAGGCAGGCAGCGACGTAGGATATAAATCTGTGCAGCGCTCGGCTCGTTGGGCGGGGCGTCGGCTTGCTGAGCGAGGCGATGTCCTAGGCGAATTTTAGGCTCGCTGGGCGGGGCTAGATCTTGGGCGGGGAGTCGGCTCGTTGGGCGGGGCTAGGTCCTGGGCGGGGAGTCGGCTCTCTGGGCGGGGCTAGGTCCTGGGCGGGGAGTCGGCTCGCTGGGCGGGGCTAGGTCCTGGGCGGGGAGTCGGCTCTCTGGGCGGGGCTAGGTCCTCGGCGGGGAGTCGGCTCTCTGGGCGGGGCTAGGTCCTCGGCGGGGAGTCGGCTCGCTGGGCGGGGCTAGGTCCTGGGCGAGGTCCTGGCTCCCTGGGCGGGGCTAGGTCCTGGGCGAGGTCTGGGCTCGCTGGGCGGGGATAGGTGCTGGGCGAGGCCTAGGCTCGCTGGACGCGGATAGGTCTTGGCCTGGGCCTTGCCGGCTCTCCTTGCACTCTTTGGCTCAGTCCCTGGCCGCCAGCCTCCTCCTTACTCCTATGCATTGCATCCCTCGTGGGACTACAGGGACCCAAGGGGATCATCGAAGGATCGCGCGAGGGTGTGCTAAGGCTGAGACAGGCTGCTCCGTGGTGGCGGCCAGGATGGCCGTCCTCTGGCCTAGGGACCCCCGCCTGAGAATGGAAGCCTGACTTGCCGCAGCATACTTCCCTTCTCTTGAGAGGTTCATTGAACTCCTATGTGTTCTTCAGGACCCTACCCATTCTGCTCTCCTAGCCCGGCCCTGTCACCCACTGTCACCATGTGGCTGTTGAGGGAATAATTAACTTCAGGAAACACCCGGGAACTTAAGAGACTCCTCCTATGGTGCTGTGGATTCCAGAGTGAAACCTGACCCTTCGTTTCCCAGAAGCCCAGGCAGGAGAAATGCTGGCTCAGGGGAACCTCCGTTTCTCCTGAGACAACTATGGGGTCTGAGACCTGAGCACACCGACACTGGGCTCAGCCGTGCGGGATGCTCCCCTCATGTGCCACCCACCTCTGGGGCTTTTCCTCTAACCAGTCCCCAATGACACCACCAGGCCCAGAGTGGTGCACACACCCCAGAACAGAGGATCCCTGCCTGCAGACGGGCAGGGCCGGGTGGGGATAGTGCAGATGAGAGCCTGGCCAGAGGGTGGTACTGACCCCTGGTAGGCTGCAGGGTGTGTGCTGGTGACCTGAGGCTGGCAGTCTGGAGGGAAGGCAGCAGGTGTGGCAGCTATCAGCTGAAGAACTAGAGAGAGCAAGAGTTTCAGTACCCAGGGGTCTGTCTATAAGGAAGCTCAGAAAACACTGATAGCAAGGTAAATGGGGCCCAGGTGGTCCTGGGATGGTCAGTCCAGTGGGCAGCAAGAAGGCTAGAGGCCTTGGAGTGTAGGCGTCCAGCCACCCAGATCAGTTCAGATTTCCAGTTTCCTTTACTCAAGTAGTAGAGCCGCCTTAGCCTATTCTTGAAAATTTATAGGTTAGAAATTTCTTCCTAGATATATTTCAATCATTCACTTACATTTCCAGTAATTTAGTAGTTGCTATTATCAATGCGATCTTTCTTTTCTCACTACATTTTCTAATTAGTAAATAGATATCACTGACCTCTTAGTGTTAATTTTCACCAGATGTCTTGTACTAAGTAGATGATCTGATCACCTGTAAATAATTCCTTTCCAATCTTTTGTGCTTTCTTTTGGGCTGGATCTCCAATACGTACAAAGTTGTCCAGTACTGATGCTATTGATGCAAGTAATTTTTCTTGATTTTATACACAGATGTTGTCAAGACTTTGAATTTTCCCAGAAAACCTCACAACTTTCCCTTGCAAATAACCAAGAGAAATACTCATTTAATATCTAAACAATAGTGCTTTATTGATAAAAGGTTAGGTTAAATGGATACAAAATTACTGTGTAAAATAAGTGTTTTCAAAATACATTTCTACAGGTAGAGACTACCTCTTAGTAAAAGAGCAGTTATCTATTATCAAAAGTATCTATTTAGATTTGGGTAGTAAAACTAAAGGGGATCAGAAGTGTAGCAGTGTGGGTTCTCCCTCCCTGCATAGCTGTTACCAGGAGGCAGCGTGCCTGAAGTACTTTCACTCACATATGCGGGGTTTAGTCACCAGCAAACTTTTCTTTTTTACAGATTTTCCAGCAAAGTTATTAAATGTCAAACTCAAATAATGGACTCTGCATGGATGCACTCTGAAGTCATGGAACACTTTTTCTTAGTTACCTTCACACCATAAGCCATAACATACAGCTTTTGGCTATTCACAATTAAGCAACAGTGAAGGGCAAAGTTAGCAAGAACACCAGATTATTTTCTGTAGCACACCTTCATAACTATTATTATTTAACTGCCTCATTTTATGTTTTTTCTAGCCTCCACAAAAACCATAAAACCCTGTCTCATCCTCAGATTAAGCATTTTTCTCCATCTCCCTACACAACCATTGTCTCCTTTCACCTGTCACTTTCTGGGGTTGAATTTCCCAACTTCAGTAGAAATGATAGAAAAGGCAACCGCTGGAGTGTACCACAGGGAGACACAAGAGGAAAGGTGACACTAAGGCTACAGTGCACAGAAAACAGACCAGGTGTGGCTTCGACTGTGCAGACCTGCCCACTAGCCTATGCTACAGATTTGAAATGTCTTTCGCTTTGACACGACACACGGTTTATATTACACAAAATGAATGAAACGACAATGGCTAAAAATAAATGAGACAGCCTGCACACACAAAAATGATTACTGCTACTTTCCTCCCATCAGAAAATCACTCAAAAAGGGAGTATTTAAAGGAAACCCAAATCAGGAGAACTCGGTAGGCATCAGAGGTTCAAGGCACCAAAGCCTTAGGGCAGGAATACTTTTCAACGCAAGCCGGGCTTCAGGGGCACGCCCACCAACAGACCCCAATTTCCACAGGGGAGGCAGATCTTCTATACCTACAGTTACAGAAAATACACTAAAGTGCAGTATAAAATATAAAAAGGTTGGATTCCGAATAGACCAACTGCTAATTTTCCTTAAAAATATTTTTAATTTGGTTGAGTAAAAATAGTTTACTGAATCTCATTTTGTAGGTAAGAGTCTTATTTGCAATACGGAAACCGGAGCTCATGACTACTTTGATTTTCTCTGTAGCACAGGATAACCAGGATTAGTGGAGAACACTACAAAAAGGGGCTTGCGGTGAGTTCTTTGCATAGTGGTTTTAAAAACAACCTAGCATCAGAATTAAGAGACTTCTTTAAAACTCACCTCTAAAAAAGCGTTTAAGTATAAAGATATATCTCATTAGGAAATTCTATTATGTTTTATTTGGTTAACAGATAAAATCGCAGACGAATCAACAGTATAGAATTATAGCAGCAAAACTGGTTTTAGGTGTCGTGTACAAACATAAAAGCAAGGAAGCAAAGAGTCTCCAAGTGGTCTGATGTGGTAAGCAGATGGCCTTGCCCCAAGTCAGTGCATCTTTCTACATCACTAGGCACACGCCTCTACCACTCAGGAACATTATGGCTAAATTTGAATGTGCTAGATATAAATCAGGAGTGCTCATCAATGGTTAGTCAGTTGTTAAGTCAGTTAAATCAATGAAATTCAGTATTAAGTATACATGCCGATTCTTGGAAATCAATTCTAACATTAGTGGTTAGGGAGAAAGATGGAAAACATTCACTTCACAAAATACAGACTATAACACAGCAATGAAATACATATGTTAAAAGTACTTCATACAAAAAACACATCAAAAATCTTTTAAAAATTAAATTCTCAGGCACAGGTACTGTTAAAATGTGGATGGCACCCTCCCAAGGATTGAAAACACACAGCTGGATCATGCATCTGCAATGTTTTCTTTTTTATCCAGGAAAGTGTTTTCTAGAAAAAAGAAAACAAAACACACTTCAGTGGGAGTGAGGCAATGTCTGCTGCGTTAATCATTAACAGTTCTACTTTTCTCCTTAACAAAGGGCATAAACTGAGCAAAAGGCAGGGCTTACATGACCACAAAGTTAACTAAATCACAACGCCATTCATGAGGCTCTTGGAAACTGGAAATGCTGCAAAACTAAAAAGTATACAGAAATAAAATTTTATCTATCTAAAAGTAAAATTTTCATTCCATAAAGGTTGAAAACCAGAAGCTCAGAGAAAATAAGCAAACACCTGTCACTGCTTCCTGCTTCAAATGAGCTGCATCGCTGAGGCATCCTTGTCTCTTTCCACTGTACCCTCACTTCCCCAGTCACATACCAGTAACTGGTTACACAGGACCAGACTCTAGAGTCAGCAGGCCATCGTTTAAAAGTCATGGCACCATCGGCAAATACTTTTAAACTCTCTGGAGCAGCAACAATTTCCTTATCCGTAAAGTGTGAACTGAGCACATACCCTCAGGACTATTCTAAGGTGTCAATGTGATGATGAAACTAAAGCAACCAACTTGGACTCAGTTGGGGGTGACATGGATGTTTTCTTTACAGTAACTTATTAAACTGTACATACATATTTGTGTGCATTTTGTGTAAATACTGTATTTTACAATGAACACCTTTCCCAGTAAGCTGCAAGAGGATTTGGTGACTAAGGCTCCAGCAAGTCACTCTGGGTCCTTCCTCAGCCACCTGTCCACATGCTTTGGAGGCCTCAAGACTCCCTGCCTTCTGCCTAACCCACCCTGCCGTATGTCGGTGAAGGCTCAACTCCCCTCCCTGTTTTCATGAACACACTCATGCTTCCAGAATGAGGTCCCTGAATTGTAGTGGAGACCTTCTACCAAATTCCCAGTGTTTCATCCTCAGATCTTGGCCAACTCAAACTCTATTTCAAGCTCTGATCAGATCTCTTGTATGTTTGCCTTTACCCCAGTTGCATGTGACCTACCCTCTTCTTTGGACTCTTAGGTCATTACCTGACTTTATCTTTCATGCTTTTCCTCTGGCAAGTGATGGGAGTGGCCACCTGGACAGTTCGGAGAGCCTGCCTGTCCATAAGATACATAAGATACAGGGGAGTGGGCATGTGCCTTTTCCTGGTCCTGAGTCTCTGGAGTCTGCAGATTCTTTTCAAGCAGGCAGACCAGCATACACCACGCCAGACAGATATCTATTCACTAACGACCGTCAGTCGGGACAAAGCTATCTGAGGAACAGGAGGTCAGCAGTCACCATCCAGGGAACCCTTATCTACCTCGCGTAATTCTTCCTCCTTGTGCCATCTTTACTTTTAATCTGTACAAGCTGTTTAATAACACATTTTTATTCCCTTTAGAGAGATGTTTTAACAATTAACAAATTTCCAATACAACTAATAAAGGTGCTTTAATACATGATTTCCTTCTAATGTTGGTATTTGCAAGCTTAGAAAATAACCTGCAAATGTACCCCCAATAAAAGTTGAAATTATTAAAAAAAAAAAAAAAAAAAGACAAAAATATGAAAAATCTTTACTAGAAAGTAGGTGGCAAAGTAGTGGCTTCTGTTTTTCAGGAGCAATCTCTTCTCGTTTAAGATTAGTGATGGAGTTACTTCAAAATGCAAAATATTAATGAGGCTTAAGGAGGAACCTGTCATATTTAAGCTGACACAATAATGTTAGTAACAACTGCCTGTCTTCCAGGCTAAGGGACAACAGGGCCTACCTGACTTCTTGCTATGTGCACATCACCTTACACGTGGTGCCCGAGAGCCCCGCCATCACCATCCCCGCCCTGCATCTGCATCTGCATCTGCGCCTGCATCCTTGCGATCATCTCTTGCATGCGGCGGAGCTGTGAACACACACACATTATAGGTTTTCAAGGTTTGCTGTCTTTGAACATTATTTCTGGGTGTTCCGTGATTCCTAAAATTTCAACTTCTACACTTTCCCAAAACATGACAAAGTTATATAAAGACTTTTTACCAATCAATAAAAAAAAAAACAGCTAAAGAGAAAACCAAGTAAATGATACGAATATGCAAGCCAAACAGAAACAATAACCAAAGAAAGATAAGACAACATGATAAATTTTCTTAAGACGGAATCTCACTCTGTCTCCCAGGCTGGAGTGCAGGGGCCCAATCTCGGCTCACTGCTACCTCCGCCTCCCGGGTTCAAGTGATTCTCCTGCCTCAGCCTCTTGAGTATCTGGGATTACAGGCACACACCACCACGCCCGGCTAATTTTTGTATTTTCAGTAGAGATGGGGTTTCACCATGTTGGTCAAGCTGGTCTCAAACTCCTGACCTCATGATCCACCCGCCTCCGCCTCCCAAAGTGCTGGGATTACAAGTGTGAGCCACCGCGCCCGGCCAATATGAGTTTTCTAACCTAAAAGGAGGGAAAGAGACTGATGACGGTGGGAAATGCAAAGTAAAGGGGAATGGGAATGAGTCAGCTTTTCTGGAGGGCAATGAAGGCCTCACAATAAAACTAATATATATACATACGTATAAATATACATATACATATGCATATACATATACATATATATGTTAAAGGGATGGGATCTTGCTCTTTCACCTAGGCTAGACTGCAGTGGCACAATCATAGCTCACTGCATCCTTGAGCTCCTGGGCTCGGGGGATCCTTCTGCCTCAGCCTCCCGAGTAGCTGGGACTACAGGTGCATGCAGACATGCATGGCTAATTATTTTTTAATTTTTTTGTAGAGATGGGGGGTCTCACTCTGTTGCCCTAGCTGGTCTTAAATTCCTGGCATGAAGTGATTCTCCCACCTTGGCCTCCTAAAGTACTGGGACTATAAGTGTAACCCACAGTGCCTGGCCAAAAATAGTAAATGTTAATTCATCTTTATCCTTATCATTATGATTTGTATGTGTTCAGAAATGCCTCCAGGAAAGAATTATAAAACATTTAACTAAATTTTCTTCAGGTGACTTTGTGGTTATTTTTAACATGTAAATATTTGATCAATATTGAATTAATTTGACCAAAGAAGTATTTTCTTTTTGTTTTCAAAAGGCTAGCCCATTATGATCCTATTGTTTACTGAATAATGTGTTTGCCTTCCAAAACTCCAGCTGATCTGAATGCCACCTTTACAACAGAGCATATTTCCATATTTATGATCTACTTACAAAAATCAGTGACATTACTAAATTGTCTCCAAAGTCTTTCAGCTAAATATATGAAGCATTATGTATGCTATGTAAATATCCATGTTTATTATTATATATAGATGTGTATATATAGTAATAGTTATATGTATCCTCAACAAATTAAAAAAGAAAAACTATAAACTTTAAGTTAATTACCAATGATATCTATGGATGTAAACAAAACACCTTTAGTCACAAGAATAGTACTTTTCAGCTGGGCGCGGTGGCTCATACCTGTAATCCCAGCACTTTGGGAGGCCAAGGTGGGCAGATCACCTGAGGTCAGGAGTTTGAGACCAGCCTGGCCAACATGGTAAAACCCCGTCTCTACTAAAAATACAAAAACAACTAGCCAGGCATGGTGGCGGGCACCTGTAGTCCCAGCTACTCGGGAGGCTGAGGCAGGAGAATCACTTGAACCCAGGAGGCAGAGGTTGCAATGAGCCGAGATCACGCCACCGCACTCCAGCCTGGGCAACGGTGCAAAACTCTGTCTCAAAACAAACAAAACAACCAACCAACCAACCAACCAATAGTACTTTTCTACTTACCTCAGCTTCTTTTTCCAGCAAGATCTGGTCTTTATTCATGTCCTCATTCTCCACTTTCCTAAGAATCGAAAGAAATCAGAATTATAACACTGCAACAAATAGTTATTTGATACTCCCCCCAAAATTCTACTTTAAAATTTAAAATGACATGTATTTATCATTTTTCTTTTTATACTGAGATGGTGTCTCGCTCTGTTGCACAGGCTGGAGCGTAGTGGCATGATCTTGGCTCACTACAACCTGCACCTCCTAGGTTCAAACAATTCTCCCACCTTAGCCTCCCAGGTAACTGGGATTACAGGCACGTGCTACCACGCCCAGCTAATTTTTTTTGTGTTTAGTAGAGATGGGGTTTTGCCACGTTGGCCAGGCTGGTCTTGAACCTCAAGTGATCCACCCACCTTGGCCTCCCAAAGTGCTGGGAATACAGGCGTGAGCCACCACGCCCGGCCTATCATTTTTCTAATTAAAGATATAATGAATAAAAAGGGAACAGAATGATTTAAAAAAAAAGGTTCAAACAACATGAAATGGAACATTCAAGAGACTTTTCTTACTCTAAGCTTGAGCAACACCACTTGCTCTTACCCACTCAAAAAATTGGTATTATCTGAAGAATTTGCTTTGAGATAAGTTATTCTTTATTAATACGAATGTAGTCACCACATTTAAGGAGCAGGATCTGCGTGAGTGAACGAGGGGCAAAGCTCCTCAAGCACACCTGAGAACTGTGCTCTGCAAAGCACACTAATCCCCATCTCTGGGCCAGCGCCTGCTCAGCTTCCAGAGGGTGGAATTTTCTTGCTGCCTCTAAAATCTTTCTTAATGTCTTGTTTCCAAACTCATAATTAGACTTCAATGTGTACAACATATGTATCTGGAAATCCATCAAATTATTAGAATGTGAGAATTTTAATGAATTACAACACAGGAAACTTTTGTTGTTGAGACAGGGTCTCACTCTTGCCCAGGCTGGAGCGCAGCGACCATAGCACACTGCAGCCTGGACCTATTGGGCTCAAGCAATCCCCCTTCAGCCTCCCTAGTAGCTGGGACCACAGGCATGTACCACCACATGTGGCTAATTTAAAAAAAATTTTTATAGAGGCGAGGTCTCCCTATGTTGCCAGGGCCGGTCTCAAACTCCTGGACTCAAGTGATCCACTTGCCTTGGCCTCCCAGAAAACTTACATAAAAACATATTAGAATGGTTAAAAAGAAAAGGTGAGTGAGGGTGGCTGCAGGACTTTGTGAGGATCGAAGCTGCTGCTTCAACAGCCACTGGCTGCTTGGAAGCCACTCATCCTGGCCTCACTCTTAACTCGGGTGCCGCAATTTCCTAATGGGAACAAGTTTGTCCTCATGTACAGAGTGATGCTTTTGAAGGAGGACTTGACACAAGCCTCTGGCCTTTCCATCTAAAGTTTTTGTTTGTTTTTTGAGACAGGGTCTTGTTTTATTGCCCAGGATAAAGTGCAGTGGTGCAATTATGGCTCACTGCACCCCCCAGGCTCAACTGCTCCTCCCAACTCAGCCTCCCAAGTAGCTGGGATTATACGTGTGTGCCACCATGCCCGGCTGAATTAATTTTTTTTTTTTAATTTTTGTAGAGATGGGACTTCACCATGTAATCCCATGGTCTCAAAACTCCTGAGCTCAAGCAATCTCCCTTGCCTTGGTCTCCCAAGGTGCTGGGATTACAGGCATTAGCCACCATGCCTGGCCTAAAGTTTTTATGTGCATATCATTAAATGTACTTTTTCTTTAAAAGGCTAAAAGAGCATAATTTGATTAAATTAACAACTCTTTTATAATAGCTTTTGAGTAGGAAACCAAACCATGTTGCTTAATGGTCGATAAGGCTGAGCTGAACACATAGAGGAGGAGGAACATTGTGGCTCAGGGTGACACGATACAGAGAAAGGGGCACAGTGTGATGACCTGCCGCCTCTCTTGAGTCTCTCAGAACGGAAGTTTTCATAATGAAGGTCCTGGGTCACCTCCTGGAGATCCTGCATGTGGGTGCTGAAAGAGAAGAGGAATGCACCAAGGTGGCATCATGCACATGACATTCTCATGAGAAAAAAAACCACCCATCAAGTACATAGAAGAAACAGTAGTAATTTAAATTACTTGGTAAATTGTACATAAAGCTGCTGGGATTTCAGGATAATAAGTATGGCCGTGGAAATGTCTAGTGAGGTGTAGCTCTCCCTTTCTTCCCCAATAAATGACATACAAACACAGGTCTCGACTGAGTCTCTCAGGGGGATTTCTGCCAGAGGCACTGTCACCCCTGTGTGAGGCCATCACTACCACAGGATGGCAGACAGATTTTAAGAGATTTTCAGGTCAACAATGTCTGAAATAGAAGACGCTCTTTTAAAAGGACTTACGGAAAATGTAATGAAAATATTCATGCCTCCTATAACTCAAAATTTATATATTACTCTCTTATGAGAAAGAAGAGTTGGTTAGCTTCAGCTATGTAGAAGACCATAAAGTGAAGGACTAATACTCTGGATCCAAGAATATTAGCCAACAACTTAACCTTCCATTCATCTTATGAAACACTCTTAAAAAAATTTTTTTTTATTGCCTAGCTTATTCACAATACTTAAGCAGGCAAGAATGAGCAAACATTGTAACACATTCCTATTTATTCAGGATCCAGGGAAATGGATTCAGATAGCCAAGGAGTGGCTCACTCTACCTCACTGTGAGAAACACACAACTGACACTAAAGTCAAGTCCCCAAACCCTGTCTTCAGCCTCCACACCCCCCTCAATAATGGGGATCGGGATAGCCACAAGGATGCAGCCCTGGAGGGGCTGAGTGCGCTTAACTTCTTACACAACCATTAAATCGTGTTTGACACAGCTCGGATAGTAACGTTACTGATTTCAACTCGCTACAAATTGCTAAACTAAGTGAGACATGCGGCAATTATGTAGAAACTTTTAGCTAATCAAAACACTGATTTATCCACATCAGTCATTCTTTGAAGTCCTCTGATTAAAGAGGTATAGTTTAAGCAATACTCTCAGCCTGTTCTTTTTTTTTTTTTTTTGAGATGAAGTCTCGCTCTTGTTGCCCAGGCTGGAGTGCAGTGGCGCAATCCTGGCTCACTGCAACCTCCACCTCCAGGTTCAGGCGATTCTTCTGCCTCAGCCTCCCAAGTAGCTGGGACTACAGGCACCCACCACCACGCCCGGCTAATTTTTTTGTATTTTTAGTAGAGACGGGTTTCACCATGTTGGCCAGGCTGGTTTCACCATATTGGCCAGGTTGGTTTCAAACTCCTGACCTCAAGTGATCCGCCCTCCTGGGCTTCCCAAAGTGCTAGGAGTACAGGCGTGAGCCACCGCACCCGGCCTCAGCCTCTTTTTTCAAGAGTAAAAGCAATGTATGCATGTTACAATATGTGAAATTTATTTATTTATTTATTTTTTATTATTATTATTTTGAGACAGAGTCTCGCTCCATCACCCAGGCTGGAGTGCAGTGGTGCAATCTCGGCTCACTGCAACCTCTGCCTCCCGGTTCAACAGTGATTCTCCTGCTTCAGCCTCCTGAGTAGCTGGGATTACAGGTGCGCTCCACCACGCTCGGCTAATTTTTTTTTGTACTTTTAGTAGAGATGGGGTTTCACCATGTTGGTCAGGCTGGTCTTGAACTCCTGACCTCATGATCCGCCCACCTCAGCCTCCCAAAGTGCTGGGATTACAGGCGTGAGCCACCACACCCAGCCCTGAAATTTATTTTTAAAGGAAAAGACGACTATTTTTTCAGGTCTGTAATTGTTATTAATAATAAATGGAAGACAAAAAGCTAACCAGGGCCATACAGTGAGTCTCAGACTGGTGAGCGGGGCACCAGGTGTGGCTCAGCGTAGAGCAGCGGACCAGGGGCCTGTACAGCCTGACCATTTCCTTACCAGCACTGGGGACCTCTCAGACCCCAGTTTAGGTTCTAGTCTCCTTTTAACATCAAAGATGTAAGATCTTAGCAAGAAGGAAAGGTACTACAGGTTACAGGCCACAGGCAGAAGAGCTAGTTTAGTAGTGCCACAGAGGGCCCCTGGGTGAGGGTTCTCAGCACCAAGCTGCAACAGCCCCACACCACTTCTGCAATGTGAGAAACACTGAGGACGGCAATGAAGCTGCTGGCTGCAACTATCTTTGGGGCCAAGTGTACATCCCATTTGAAATCCATATTCTTCATGCCAAATTCTGCCAGAAGGAACACACCAAATGTCTTACATGAGCATGGTTCTCAGCTTCAGAAAGTCATTGTGCTCTGGGTTCTCCACCTCCACGACACCCCAGGGGTAGAGGCGGCCTCTGACCTTCTTTCCTTTGGCTTCAATCAACTGATTGGATCCAACCACAGAGAACGGGATGCTAGCCTAGAAAGAGGCACACAGAGTAGACAGGCTCCACACAGGGAACCCCAGAGTTCACTGGGAACAGGAGAACATCAGCAGACTTAACACACTGGTATTGACTACAAAATTTAACTGGAAAGCTGGGGGTATGTAACATTTTCTTGAGAAGTGTCAGATACTTTCTACATGGGACAAATTGTATGAAAACAAACTAAACCTACAATAAAATTTCTAAGCTTTAGGTGATAGCTGTATCGATTTTTTGTTTTTGAGACAGAGTCTTGCTCTGTCGCCAGGCTGGAGTGCAGAGACGTGATCTCGGCTCACTGCAACCTCTGCCTCCTGGGTTCAAGTGATTCTCCTGCCTTAGCCTCCTGAGTGGCTGGGACTACAGGTGTGCACCACCACATCCAATTAATTTTTGTATTTTTGATGGAGATGAGATTTCACCATGTTGGCCAGGATGGTCTGGAACTCCTGGCCTCAACTGATCCATCTGCCTTGGCCTCTCAAAGTGCTGGGATTATAGGCATAAGCCACTGCATGAGGCCTTAAAATATATTTAAAGCAAAAATACTATCGTAACTGAACATACCCAGGCAATCTCTCTCACCTTAACATGGACAACAGTAAACAGGAGTTATTTATGTTGTGGATTTGAAGCCAGTTCTTACCTTGAGAAGTCTAGTCTGCTCTTTAAAATCTTCATCTTCATCTGATTCTGCATCAGGTAAGTGATAGATTTTGATGTTATGTTCTTCAATTTCATCCAAAATCTGAGAGAATGACAAAACCAGGATCAATTTTAGCAAACTGCGTATGTTATCGTAGCCAATTCTAACTCATCCTGTAAGAAATATATCAGAATCATCCAAACGTCAATAATCAAACTGATTACCAAAGTTACTGTCAAATAAATTGATAAAACTGCGGCCGGGCACGGTGGCTCATGCCTGTAATCCCAACACTTTGGGAGGCCGAGGTGGGCGGATCACAAGGTCAGGTGAAACCCTGTCTCTACTAAAAATACAAAAAATTTAGCTGAGTGTGGCAGCGGGTGCCTGTAGTCCCAGCTGCTGGGGAGGCTGAGGCAAGAGAATGGCGTGAACCTGGGAGGTGGAGCTTGCAGTGAGCCGAGATCACCCCACTGCACTCCAGCCCGGGCGATGGAGCAAGACTCCGTCTCAAAAAAAAAAAAAAAAAAAAAATTATAAAACTGCTAGAAAGGTATTTATACTTGAATTTTGAGGATCCTCTGTACAGAATAAAAATAACATTAGCAATAATGCACCACTACCCTCAATGTACAAAGCAGCAGGAGGACTAACAATAGCCCCAGCACAACAGCTAAAATGGAAATCATACCACAATCAACCTCAAGAAGGGGTAATTGCCACAGAGAAGTTACAGGCATAAGAAGACCCTGGAGAACAGGCAGGAGTCTTAAAAGCAGAGAGAAGGGAGAGGTAACCAGATGGAAAAAAAGAAAGAAAGAAAAAAAATCTCGTCAAAGGCACAGATTTTGAGAATAACAAGAAATTCAAAAGGTTGGAATCTAAGACATCCAGTTGGATAAGGGAACAAAAACTGGAGTTACAAAGTGGAGAGTACCATGAATACCAGGCTAGCGACCTGGGGATCTGTATTTCATTCAATAGGCAGCCAGCAGTCAGCAGCAAAATCCCACAATCTGACCTATCAAGCAGGCAGTAGTGTGGGGGATGGGGCTTGGGGGGAGAAAGAACTGGGCTGAAGTTGAAATACGAATGCATTCATCCAATCACTTAAAACCCTAGCACTCAAATGCCCACTACATGGTGGGCATTCTAACAGGAACCAGGCAGGCCACAGTTTTGTTTGGTCTCACCCCAGTACCTGAGCCATTCAGGGAAGAGAGAACAAAAGCAACATGAGCAGAAAATATCCCGACCTCAAACTGTACACTGGATTTGCTTTCTGGTTTTTAAGAATAGAAAGCCTTAACATGATCTAAAAAGGGCCTTGAATGGTCAGAGATTTGGTCTTAGCGCAATGTCTGCACTAATTCAGAACTCCAGAAAAGGCCCTCCCCTCTACACCCTTTACTCTGTAACTCAACCTTCAGTCTTTTCATAAATCCTTATTCCTAAATGGGGGGAACCATCTTATCTCCGGGAGAAACTGAGCAATAAGAAACATGAACTTGCTCACCTGTCCTCATCTCACAGCCCCTTTCCTGGTCTATTATCCATCCATGCTAACCTCATCTTTTGTCCTATGCTGGCCTCATAAAGATGGAGCTTATACTTTGGAGGAGAGAAGAGTTCGGAAACATTTAGTAAGCTATTTAAAAGTGAGGAGAGGAGTCAGAAAGTGATGAGTAAAACATAATTTACACATTTCTCAGTCTGGATGATTTCAAGAATTGTGGGACCCTTTAAAGAGACAGGGAAGTTGGAAGGACAGGAGTTCATTGGTGGTCAAAAGAGGACTCCTGTGGGCAAATGTGGTTCACAACAAGAAATAAGATACTTGGAAGGGCAAATCAGAAGCCACAGAAATAATGTGATCAAAATAATATTAAGGAATACTGACCTTCAGGGATCAGGAAGGAAGGTGGTAAAAAACAGCAGATAGAAAAGCAAACACAGTGGCTCAGCAGCCAAGAAAGGGACGTTTCAGGAGTAGAACTGCCAATCACACAAACCCCACAGGTGGGGCCCACATCTGAGAACTGAACTGTTGGCCAAGCCCATGAGAGCAATTGCAGGTGGATGACAGGAAGCCTGAGTGAACAGGATCATGGGGAGGGCAGGTAACAGCTACCAGTAAGTGTCTGACTAAAAGAAAGGCTGGTGAAGGCAAGAGGCTAGTAGAGGCTGGCAGGAGGCAAGAGGTTCTTTTAGATAGGGCAGAATGAACAAACTGGTAGGCATCAAGGAGAAACTGGAGGAAGAGAAGTGATTAAAGAGGCCCAAGAAGGAAAGGATAAAAGCTCGAAGTATTTCAATTCATCTCAGATGTTGTAATCAAGCACTAAATGTTCTGGACACAGGATTAGAGATTAGAATTAGAGCATTCTAACCCTGACACCACCCCCATTTCTGCCTCACAGAAATTTAATGTAGCAGAGTACAAAAGGTAAAGTTCCCTTAAGTGGGAATTGCTACAGCATTTATTAGCATAAAAATGTCTATGCTTCCAGGGGTTCTTCAAAGGTTCAAATACTTCCTAAAAAACTGGCAGGCACTTGAGACAATTTAGGAAAAGGCTGCCAAACATGACTACATGCTGCTTAAAAACTGCTTTGGAAAAAAGCACCAAGAAAAATGTGAAAAAATGAAAGTCGAACCAGGTGAAATCATCTGCAGCGTGATAGTCAACATCTAAAAATAACAAGTGTATCTGTTAAGTCAATAAAAAAGCAAGAGCCAAGCCCCTGCAACCTGAGAGAATACACCAACCGACATCAACACCAGGACAGATACTTACATCGGCAATCAAGGAAAGGCAAATTCAAATGAGATACAATTTCTCAGACGGGAAACACATTACAAAAACTGGCAACATAACCATGACAGTTTTAGGGGGTGGAGAGAAGAGTACACTTTGGAAATGTAAATTGTTACAAACTTACTTTAGAGCAAATTTAGTCATCCTTCAAAAATTTAAATGTATACTTATTTCCTAAGAATTCGTTTGGCTCACACAATTGTGAAAAGACAGATGTGCACCAATGTTCATTACAACAATTATGCAACAAATCTATTATGTGCCAGACATTATTTGGAACTCTGGGAATATGTAAGTGAACAAAGCAGATTCCTGATCTCAGGACCTGAGGTCAGGGGTCAGGAGAAGCCAAAAAATACACTTTATGCGGTGTGGCGGGAGTGCTACCAGCAGAGCAGGGGATGGAGATGTGAAATCTTGTGTGCAGCGCTGCGCTCAGTGAGGGAGTTGCCTACACAGATCTCTGAGGGAAGACTGTTCCAGGCAGAGGGTATCACTAGCAAAAGGAGCGATCAAGGGGCAAAGAAACAGTAAATTTGGTCAAAGAAAAAAAGGGGCCAGAGCAAAACAAAAAGTAAGCCAAATATCCAACAACAGGAAACTGGACAAGTTAGAGTATATTCATACAGTGGAATGCTGTGCATCCAGTAAGAATTAGGATACAGTATATATGAGGATGCTTCCAAATATTTTTAAATAGAAAAATCAAATGGCAGAACAGTATTACTATGTGATTTCATTCTGCAAAACCAAAAACATAAGCTATGTTATAGAAGGATATACACTTAACAGTTGTTCTTTCTGTGGGTAATTACAGATTTTTTTTTTTTTTTTTTTTTTTCCTTGGGACGGAGTCTTGCTCTGTCACCCAGGCTGGACTGCAAACAACCTCCGCCCCCTGGGTTGAAGCGATTCTTTTGCTTCAGCCTCCTGAGTAGCTGGGACTACAGGTGCCCGCCACCACGCCCAGCTAATTTTTGTAATTTTTTAGAGATGGAGTTTTCCCATGTTGGCCAGGCTGGTCTCGACCTCCTGACCTCTGGAGATCTGCCTGCCTCAGCTTTCCAAAGTGCTGGGATTACAGGCGTGAGCCACCACACCCAGCCTAGAAAATTCTTTTATTAAAAAACCTTTTTTTTTTTTTTAGAGACAGGGTATTGCTATGTTGCTGAAGTTGGCCTCTAACTTCTGGGCTCAAGTGATCCTCCTGCCTCAACCCCCTGCTGTATCCCCCTACCCTGCCCCAGCAACTGGGATTACATGCACATATCGGTATGTTCATTTAGGGATCGTATTTTTATGCACGTACCGGTATGTTCAGTTAGAGATTTGTATTTTTATGCACATACCGGTATGTTCAGTTAGCGATTTGTATTTTTATGCACATACCGGTATGTTCAGTTAGGGATTTGTATTTTTATGCACATACCGGTATGTTCAGTTAGGGATTTGTATTTTTAGAGTTTAGCATATATAAACTATTTGGACTTTCTTAAGGAGCATATAATTAGAACAAAGTAAGCAATTTAAAAATATATAGCAGAGAATCAATAAAGAGGCTTTACAGACACACACGGAAGAGGGCACTAAAACTGGGACACCACAGGAGCTGCTGGGGGGGTGAGAGACGCTTCGCTGGCTGACAACTGCTATGTTTCCAAACAGAACAGAGAACCAGTCTACTTAAGATACATCCTTGTATGGGTCATTTGCAGTAAAGAATTTAGGTAAAATAACAAACTTCATGGAGAGATCACATTTCTGTATTTGAGTCATTTAACTCCCATGGAATGTACTTGTGTGTAACCAACTGCTACTCACTGAGGACATTTTAAATATAAGAATTTAACGAATAGAAATTTGATACCTTCATGAAGGCAAAAATTAAACTTTGTAACTATTAGGTTCTCCTTGAAAACCACCACTAAAATGCAGGAAAAATTCTCCCGCCCTGCCTCCCGACACCTGAGCAGACTGAGCCTGCGAACACACTCCGTTCTTCATCCCCATGCCCCCGAGTCGCACCCAGAGGGGGAGCAGGAGGCCAGCTTCACTCACCCTTTTCTTCAGTCGCTCCCGTTCCTTCAGAGTGAGAGTGTCAGCTTTTGCAATGACAGGCACAATATTCACCTTGTTGTGTATTGCCTTCATAAACGCCACGTCTAAGGGCTTAAGTCTAAAATTAATTTTAGAAGTGTCACTTATTTAAAAAAAATACATACAAAACTCTTCTCTCTCAAATTATCTTAATTCTTATATTAAAATACAGTTTGGGTAAAACTTACAAACCCATGTAGTAAAGCATTTCTCCACGGTAAACAATTACTTACCCATGTCCAAAAGGCGAAATAAAGTAAAAGCAACAATGCACCCTATTATCAATGATGTGCCGCCTGTTCAAGCCGCTCTCGTCATGCAGGTACCTCTCAAATTGCTCATCAATATAGGAGATAATTGTCTTAAAACTGAGAGAAACAGAAACATTAACAATAATCATAGGGTATAAAACAGGGGGTCCCTGACTTCAAAGGGAAAACAAGTGCTTCCGCCCAAATATATATAATTTAATAATTCATTTTCAAGATGAGAACAGAAGACTGACTCCTAGATTTGGCAAATGGAAGTTTTTGGAAACTATGCCAAGCATAACTGCCCCTAAGTGCTGAGAGTCAAAAGCCTGAATGGAATAGGTTATGATGCACCTGAGAGAGGGCCAGTGTAGACAGGGCTGCCAATTCTGTTTTTTTTGGGACTGAGTCTTGTGCTGTTGCCCAGGTTGGAGTGCAGTGGCGTGATCTCGGCTCACTGCAACCTCCGCTTCCAGGCTTCAAGCATTCTCCTGCTTCCGCCTCCCGAGTAGCTGGGATTATAGGCACACGCCACCACACCCAGCTTATTTTTGTATTTTTAGTAGAGACAGGGTTTCACCATGTTGGCCAGGCTGGTCTCGAACTCCTGACCTTGTGATCAGCCCACCTCAGTCTCCCAAAGTGCTGGGATTACAGGCGTGAGCCACCACACCCGGCCAGGGCTGCCAATTTTTTTCAGGAACGTGACTGTGAAGAGGGGCAGAGGAACAGGGTGGTAGAAAACATGGGTCAAAAGCAGGTTTATCTGAGCTGGGAAACAGCATTTATCTGAGCTGGGAAACAGCATTTATCTGAGCTGGGAAACAGCATTTATCTGAGCTGGGAAACAGCATTTATCTGAGCTGGGAAACAGCATTTATCTGAGCTGGGAAACAGTACAGCACTTTCACATGTAAGAAGGGAGAAATTCCTCAATGTAGGAGAAAGACAACAGAACCTTCCCCTTTTCATCTAGTGGTGGAAAGCTGATGCTTTATGTTGACAGGATTAGAACCAGGAGGGAGTTTGTACAACAAAAGCGGCATTCTTTGCACAGTACAGGTGACAGACTGCTCTATCTTCTACTTCTTCATTTCCTTATTTGTGAAGATGATGCCAATGAGTGGTCATTTAGACACTGTGACTCAACCCACTCTCTAACAGGTGTCACTTCCTTCCATGCAGAAAGGAGGTACTACAGTATCTTGTTCACCAGCCACGGCTCAAATCCAGGTGTTTCACTTATACTAGCAGTCTATGGATGACTGGCTTTGCGATCTCAAATCACAGTACAGTACCAGAAAAAAATTACTCTCCATAAAATTCCTTATTTAAAAAAATCAACATTTAACACGCTTTAAATTGTCTAGCTGTTTTATTATATACAGCAATCCCAAACTTAATAATCACTCATTAACACTACCTATAAATTTAAGTACATTAAATAAACAAATGCAGATCCCCGGGCACGGGGGTGCATACCAATCTCTGCAGTTGATAGCATCACCATAGCCAGGGGTATCGACCACTGTCAGGCGTAGCTTGACCCCTCGCTCTTCAATTTCAACAGTTGAAGCCTCAATCTGGACGGTTCTTTCAATTTTTTCTAGAAAAGAAACAAACTTAATAGGGAATATAAGCAGCATGCGAAGAGGAAAGCTCACGTTAATAACACTCTTACAACAAGTGACTTCAGAGTCTACTACCTCTCTGCATTGGTAGGTTCTCCAAAGACACCATGGGGATTATGCAAAAATGATCCCAGATAAGTCAGAATGGGGAAGGTTAAAGCTAAGATTATTGTGCTACTGGGGAAGGTTAAAAACACAAATATTAAAAATTATAATTTCTGTTCCTGGGAAAAAGAAAGCAATTTACGAATTCATTTAAAAACAGAATTCAAAAATATTCTGAAAGGGCTACATATTCTTGTAGCAGCCCAAGTCCTAGGCTCTCACTATGTGTGCCTAATTCATTCAACAGTCATTTGTGGATGCTGGTGTCCTGTGCTGGAACTTCCTGACAGTAGATGAATTAGAACATCTATCCTAGTAATCTTCTAGTTACACAGCATTTTTGATGTAAAACATTCTCACTTAATCCTTCCATCAAATATTTAACATAGGCAGAAACTACTTATTACATTTTACAGACAAAATAAACTCAGAGAGGATGGATCCATGGATACGTGTCAAAGAAAGTCTACAATCCAAATCCAAGGACCTCGGTGCAGCACACCTACCCCATTAAAAGTGTTCTCCTTGTGTTCAAAGCTGAACAAGAACAAACAAAACACAGAGCTAAGACATAAAATATTAATTAGGCAGTCTTCAGCATCTTTCATGTAGAATTACACTTACAGTAACATAGCAATGTTTTTACCTGCTGCTCCAGGTATGACTCTTTCTGGGTAGAGATCAGTTAGGAATAGGCTGTTTATGAGAGTTGATTTTCCTAGACCTGATTCACCTTTAAATAAAAAGAAAAACCTTGTCATGACCTTATCCATATGACACCACTGAATCGGTTAAGTGTTTACACAAGGCCTGGTACCGGGCTAAGTACCTCACAAACATCATTAGTTGTTTAGTACCTACAGTACTACTACGTTTGCAGTATGATCTTTGAGGGTACTCAAAGAAACTCTAATTTGCCCAAGGTCAGAGTACTATCCAGAGCAGGGCCAAGATTTGAATCCAGGTCTATGAAACTACAGAACTTGAACATCGCATGATTAGAAACACAACTGTTCACAAATGTGAGGAATGTACTTTAGAGGTTGGTTTTTATTTTTGGCAAATAGAATGCAAAGCAGGTTTTTTTTTTTTTTTTTTGAGACGGAGTCTCGCTCTGTCGCCCAGGCTGGAGTGCAGTGGCGCGATCTCGGCTCACTGCAAGCTCCACCTCCAGGGTTCACGCCATTCTCCTGCCTCAGCCTCTCCGAGTAGCTGGGACTACAGGCGCCCGCCACTACGCCCGGCTAATTTTTTTGTATTTTTAGTAGAGACGGGGTTTCACCGTGGTCTCGATCTCCTGACCTCGTGATCCGCCCGCCTCGGCCTCCCAAAGTGCTGGGATTACAAGCGTGAGCCACCGCGCCCGGCCTGCAAAGCAGGTTTTCAATGATCAGTTCTGCTAGTCACTAAACTCACCACATTTTCAGAAAACTGAATATATCTATCCTATAGTGTCAACAACACTTGTGCTTCCCGAGCTGCAGAAATGGGTGAGCAGGACAGGGCCTGTGGTCCGGTGGGCTCACCTGCACACCCTCACTCTGCAACCTCCCCTTCTGCCACCTTGTCTTCTTCCTGCTTTAAACCCATCCCCGTTTCCCAGCACTGGCAACTGCCATATGTCAGGCAACTTTCCCGCTCACTTTGTTGCGTTCACATGACTAATTCAGGTGACACATATCCATGTAAGCTTTCAGTGAGGTGAGAATCTCTCAACTACTGTGACTACATATTCTGAATATTTGAAATTTAACTTCAAAAAAGATGCAAAGTACCAAAAATTAAATTTTACATTTGAAGGAAGCACAAATTCCACTGCTTCATTGTAGGTTATCACCTAAGTCTTAATTTTGCATGGAGAAGTGCTTCTGATCTTGGTACTACTGGTGCTGGACTGTCCCCCGGGTACCCTAAACCACCCTCTGTTAAGTTCTGCAAAGCATGAGGAAGGAGTACACATCTCTTTTGAAAAATTATTATTTCTGCCTGGGCACAGTGGCTCACACCTATAATCCCAGCACTTTAGGAGACCAAGGCTGGAGGATCACTTGAGGCTAAGAATTCAAGACCCCGCCTGGGCAAAATAGTGAGACCCCCATCTCCCAAAAAATCAAAACAAAGTAAAAAAATCCCAAAACCTTAGCCAGGTGTCGTGGCCTGTACCTAGAGTACCAGCTACTTGGGAGGCTAGGGCAGAAGGATTGCTTAAGCCCAGGAGTTAGAGATTCCAGCAGGCTATGATCATGCCACTGCACTTCAGCCTGGGTGACAGAGTGAGACCCTGTCCCTTACAGAATAAAACAATTCTGGAAAAATCAAGAACAAATAAGTGAATTTGAAATGTGCAGACCCACAGCCAAGCGCGGTGGCCCACGCCTGTAATCCCAGCACTTTGGGAGGCTGAGGCGGGCGGATCATGAGGTCAGGAGATCAAGACCATTCTGGCTAACATGGTGAAACCCCGCCCCTACTAAAAATACAAAAAATTAGCCGGGTGTGGTGGCGGGCGCCTATAGTCCCAGCTACTTGGGAGGCTGAGGCAGGAGAATGGCGTGAACCCGGGAGGCGGAGCTTGCAGTGAGCCGAGATCACACCACTGCACTCCAGTGTGGGCGACTGAGAGAGACTCCATCTCAGAAAACAAAACAAAACAAAACAAAAAAAGAAATGTGCAGACATACAAAATTAGGACTGCATTTTAAGTGAACTGCAATTTTCACACATGAAGAGAATAATGTGTTGAACATGCCTAAATATGAGTGTAAAAATTTGACTAAATGCCTATTATCCCATTAAGTCATCCTTTTAATAAACTGTGGTGCAATGCCCCTTTACATTTTTGCTCCTTTACCTATTTCTTTAGAAGTCTGACACAATTTTAAAAACTATGCCTTTCCTCTTCAATAGTCTCTCATTTACTAATTAGGTGTGTTAGGGTTTTCCTGATATACCCATTTTTCTTGAGCTATTAATACTACAATTTAAAAGTTGAGGATTCTTGTGGCTTCCCAGTTCCACTTTTCACTACTCACCCTCAACCCCCTACCTGCTTTCTTTTAAATCCACTTTATTGAGGCACGATGTACAAAAACTAAAATACACCCATTTAAACTGTAGTTTTGACAAAAGTAGATACTCAGATAACCAAACTCCACTCAAGATAAAGATTATTTTCATAACCCTAGAGTTGCTTTGTGTAACTGTGAAGTCTACCCTCTCCAGTCCCCACTGCAGGCAAACACCAATCTACTTTGTCACTATCTATCAGCTTTGCTTATTCTAAAACTTTAAAATGGCATCATACAACATGGCCTATTTTGTGTTTGGCTGCTTTTGCTCAACAAAGCTCTGAGACTGATGCATGTTGTTGCATCTATGAGTAGTCCGTTTCTTTGTAGTGCCTGGCAATATTCCATTGTATGGCTACACCACAATTTGTTAAACCCACTCTCTAGATACCTCTGCTGTCCCCAGTTTGGGGCTATTTTGAGAAAAGCAGCTATGAATATTCATATACAAATCTTTACCGACATGTTTTCATTTCTTGTGGGTAAACACATATAAGCGGTTTTGCTGGGTCTTAACTGTTAAGGAAGTTACCAAGCTGGCTTCCATACTGGTTGTGGCATTTTCACATGCTCACTAATAAGAGTTCCAGTTGTTTCACATCCTTGCTGACACCTGGAGTGCCTCCCTCTTAGTGGCTGTGTAGTGGCATCTCGTGGTTTCAATGCATATTCCCCTGACCACCAAAGATGAGGACATCTTTATGTGGGTTTACCGGCTATTTGTTTTATCTTCCTATGAAATGTCTATTCAGATCTTTTGCTCCCTCTTTGTAAGTGGGTCACTTGTCTTACTGACCTGTACAATATTTTTATATATTCTGGACACATATCCTTTGTCAGATATGGTACTATGAATACTTTCTGAGTTCTTCACATTTTATTTTCCTATTGATGTCTTTTCAAGAAGGCAAACTTAATAATGCACAATTGTTTTTATAATTTCTGTTCTTCATGTCCTAAGAAATCTGCTTACTACAAAGTCATAAAATTTTTTTGCCCATTTTCTTGTAGAATTTTTATAGCTTTACATTTAAATCTATAATTTCAGGTTAATTGTGATATACAGCGTGAAGCAGGAGTTGAAGTTCATTTTTTCACACATAATCATCTAGTTGTTACAGACTGTAAAAAGATTAACCTTGCTCCCATTGAATCAACTTGGCTTTTTTCTCAAAAAACAAAACAAAAAAAACAACTGAACTTATTATATTGATGGGTCTACTTCTTGGCTGCTGCTCTGTTCAGTAGATCTGTGTATCTACCCTTACCACACTGTCTTGATTACTGCTGTTAAGTCTTGAAATCAGAGACTGTAATCCTCCAACTCTGCTCTTTTTCTAAACTGTTTTTGTCTGTTCTAGGCCCTCTACATTTACATTTAAACTTCAAAATCAGCTTTTTAATTTTTATTTCTGAAAGTTGGGGCTGGACGCTGTGGCTCATGCCAGTAGTAATCCTTGTACTTTGGGAAGCTGAGAAGGGTGGATCACTTCAGGCTAGGAGTTTAACACCAGCCTGGCCAATATGACAAAATGCCATTTCTACTAAAAATACAAAAATTAGATGGGCATGGTGGCGCATGCCTGTAGTCCCAGCTACTTGGGGAGGCTGAGAAACGAGAATCACTTAAACCTGGGAGGTGGAGGTTGCCAAAATCATACCACTGCACTCTAGCCTGGATGACAGAGCAAGACTGTCTCATAAAAAATATGGGACAATTTGGGGGAGAAAGGGCATAATAGTTCCAATCCACAAATTGGGCAGATCTTACAACTTTAGATTTTAATTTCTCTCAGCACTGTTTTGTAGTTTTCAGTGTACAGGTCTTGCACGTTTTGTTAAATTTATCTCTGAACAATATTTTTTGTGACTGTTAAGTGGTACTGTCTTAAAATTATTAATACTCTCGTTTGCGATTTTCTTTTTTTTTTTTTTGAGACGGAGTCTCGCTCCGCTCCGTCATGCAGGCTGGAGTGCAATGGCATAACCTCAGCTCACTGAAACCTCCCCCTCCCGGATTCAAGCGATTCTCCCGCCTCAGCCTCCAGCGTAGCTGAAATTACAGGCACCCACCATCATGGCCAGCTAATTTCAGTCCTTTACAAAAGTACTAAAGAGATGAAGTTTTACCATGTTGGGGGGGCTGGTCTTAAACTCCTGACCTCAGGTGATCTGCCAGCCTCGGACTCCCAAAGTGCTGGGATTACAGGTGTGAGCCACCGCACTTAGCCTAATTTCTTATCTTCAGTGGGTCCTGAATGTTTACAAATTCGTTTTTCAGCTAACATCATCTTCCTCCTTGATAACTACACTGAATGACAATGACTCTGAATGTTGCATCATGTATTCCTAAGATAAACTCCATTTGTTTAGTCAGTCCTAATTTGAAAATGAGAATTTGTTCCAATGGGATTGATATATTAAGGAACAATAGCAGTGTAATACAAATTTCATATTTGCTTATATGATCTAATCGGTGAGAAACTAGGTGAATACAGAAAACTGTGTTTAATTCTGCATCCAACAGAATCAAACCACTTGGGGATACTCCCAACACACACCCCTAAATATCTATCAGCTATCTTTCTTCACTGCCGGTTATGAGCCACACCCATTTACACCAAGTGTTACGACTTTCCAACTTTAGAAAATCCTCCTTCCACAGCTACACAGAAGCGCACAAGTTGCAACCCTCCTGATGTCCACTTGCACAAACCAACCTCAGGGCTTCTATGGTGCAGTAATTATTTTTAACCATTTGCATGTGGACTGGTATAATTCTTATGTTCCTATCTTTTCCCCATTGTGTCGCTGATGAAGATTCTGAGTATTGTGTCCCTAATTTTCTCCGTAAGCCCTGTGGTGTTTATTCATCATGCTGTATGGCATGGTGATTTTTTTAGAAACACACGGGTTGCATCATAGCAGAACTCAGTGCATTGTCTTTTTATTTACATATATTGCTGGACTTGGTAAGATTTAATTAAGATGTCCACGTCTAGCTTGTGTATATGTAAAAAGTAAAGTAGAGGCTCCTCTTTAAAGACTTTCCTCCCTGTCTAATTAGGAATAAATACTAACTTCTCTTAGAAGTAACATTTATTCAAAGACTTGTGCTAACATTCTGAAACATCTGCTAGCCGTAGCGAGGAAATCAATGTACTTTATGTTCTTAGCTCCCACAATTCAGCCTAAACATTTGCCCTGGCATGCTTATGCTGGTCCAAGCAAGCATTAGGTCATAGCCTGTTGCTCTTCCTTATTTGAAGGTGATTTTACCTTTCTCAACATTCCTCCTTCCTTCGTTCTCCTCTGCCTTTGCCTCTTTTAAAAAGTTCTAAGTTGCCAGCCAATCAGGACAAATACAGAACGTGAGCTCCCGTTCCAGCCAATGGAAACCGGACACAGCAGTAAGGTAGATGCATCAGGTTATAAATGACCCAGGTTATAAATGATCCTCTTTGTTCGGCGTACTCTCTCGACAGAACTGCTGGTGAGTGTACCCTTTCTGTAGAAAGTAAAAATGGCCTTGCTGAGGAAACTCAATTTATGTTCAAGTGCTATTTCTTTATGGCACCAAGGAACAAGCATTTCTAACATATATTAGTCTGTAGTTTTCTTGTCATTTGTAATAGGATAATGCTGGCTTAATAAAATAGGCTGGTAGGTGTTTCCTACTCATCTATTTCGTGAAGAAGTCTGTGTAAGATTTATATTAATCCCAGCACTTTGGGAGGCCGAGGCGGGCGGATCACGAAGTCAGATCGAGACCATCATGGCTAACATGGTGAAACCCCGTCTCTACTAAAAATACAAAAACAAAATTAGCCGGGCGCGGTGGCGGGCGCCTGTAATCTTAGCTACTCGGGAGGCTGAGGCAGAAGAATGGCGTGAACCCAGGAGGCGGAGCTTGCAGTGAGCTGAGATGGCGCCACTGCACTCCAGCGTGGGCGACAGAGCGAGACTCCGTCTCAAAAAAAAAAATAAAAAGATTTACATGACTTCTACTCCCCGCCACATACACCTTTCCTCATTTCTAAATCTCTACCTTTCTTTTTGTGTGTGTGAGATGGAGTTTCGCTCTTGTTGCCCAGGCTGGAGTGCAATGGCACGATCTCGGCTCACCGCAACCTCCACCTCCCGGGTTGAAGTGATTCTCCCAAGCAACTAGGATTACAGGCCTGCACCACCACGCCTGGCTAATTTTGTATTTTTACTAGAGACGGGGTTTCTCCATGTTGGTCAGGCTGGTCTCGAACTTCCCACCTCTGGTGATCCATCCGCCTCGCCTCCTGAAGTGCTGGGATTACAGGCGTGAGCCACCGTGTTTTGAGATGGGAGTTTCTCTCTTGTTGCCCTGGCTGGAGTGCAATGACGGGATCTCGGCTCACTGCAACCTCCACCCCCTAGGTTCAAGTGATTCTCCAGCCTCAGCCTCCCGAGTAGCTGGGATTACAGGCATGTGACAACACGCCCAGCTAATTTAGTATTTTTTTTTTAGTAAAGACAGGATTTCTCCATGTTGGTCACGCTGGTCTCGAACTCCCAACCTCAGGTGATCTGCCCACCTCAGCCTCCCAAGATGCTGTGATTACAGGCATGAGCCACCGTGCCCAGCCAATTTCTACTTAATTTTATTTTTTGAGACGGAGTCTTGCTCTGTTGCCAGACTGAAGTGCTGTGGCACAATCTCGGCTCACTGCAACCTCTGCCTCCCTGGTTCAAGTGATATTCCTGGCCTCAGCCTCCCAAGTAGCTAGGTCACAGGCACACATCACCACGCCCAGATTTTTGTATTTTTAGTAGAGATGGGGTTTTGCCATGTTGGCCAGGCTGGTCTCAAACTCCTGACCTCAAGTGATCCGCCCGCTTTTGCCTCCCAGAATGCTGGGATTACAGGCATGAGCCATCACGTCCGACCAGTTACATTATTCCTAATGACAATTCAGTGGTCACTCCTCTTATCTTCAATCCCCTGTATGTAATAAATTTCTTTATTCTGGCTACTTTTTTTTTTCTTTTCTTGAGACAGGGTCTCACTCTGCCACCCAGGCTGGAACGCAGTGGCACAATCACAGCTCACCATAGGCTTGACGTCTCAGACTGAGGTGATCCTCCTACCTCAGCCTCTCAAGTAGCTGTGACTACAGGCATCCCCTACCAAGGCTGGCTAATTTTTATATCTTTTGTACAGACAGGGTTTCACCATGTTGCTCTTGAACTGGTCTTGAACTCCTGGGCTGAAGTGATCCACCCATCTTGGCCTCCCAAAATGCTAGGATTACAGGCACGAGCCACCACACCAGGCCTGTTCTGGCTACTTTTAAAGACCTTTCTGTTTATCTATGATCTATTGCTTATTACATGCTTTGGTGTGCTTTTCTCTATTATTTCTTCTGCTTGTTGTTTCATCAGTAGTTTCTGGTAGCGTGTTATGGTGCGTCCTGGTGTAGTTTTCTTTATATTTATTTTGCCTGGTATTGCCACGCTTCTTGGATCTGTGCATTTACAACTTTGCTGAAAATTGGACAATTCCCAGGCATTATTTTTTCATGATTTTTTTTTTTTGCTTTCCTGTCTTCTCTGTGAATATAATCCATATATTAGACTGCTTACAGTGTACCAAAGGACATTGAGGACACATTCAATTTCTTTTTTTTTCCAGCTTTTCCCTTACTGTGCTTCTACTGCCCTTTTTCTCCTGCAGTGTATAATGTGCTGTCAGGCTTATCATGAAAATTTCTTATTTCAGTTGTATTTTAATCTTTAGAAGTTCCACTTGGTTCTCTGTTGTATCTTTCCTTTATCTTATTACACTCATGCTTTCCTTTAAGTAATACAGTTCTTCTTTGCCAATTCTATCATTTCTGTCATTTCTGGATCTGTTTCTATTGCCTGCTTTTTTTCCTGATTATGTACAGTTTTTGTTTCTTTGATGCCACACAATTTTCTGTTAGACATTAGATATTGTGAATGTTACACTGTAAATGCCTGGATTTTTTTTTTTGAGACAAGGTTTCATTCTGTCACCCAGGCTTGAGGCTTGAGTGCAGTGGCATGATCTCAGCTTACTGCAGCCTCAACCTCCTGGGCTCAGGTGAGAGGAACTACAGGTACATGCCACCATGCCTGGCTAGTTTTCATATTTTCTGTAGAGACAGGGTTTCACCATGTTGCCCAGCCTGATCTTCAACTCCTGCCTGCCTCGGCCTCCCGAGGTGCTAAGATTACAGGTGTGAGCCACCATGCCTGGCCTGGGGGATATTTCTGAAATGGGTCACTTAACACAGCCATTGGCAGGCCTTGGTTCCTTACTTGGTGGGCTTCCCTGTAAGGCTACTTGAGTGTTCTCTTGACATGACAGCTGGCTTCCTCCAGAGTGAGTAATTTGAGAAGAGGCAAGGTGGGGGGCCACAATGCCTTTTATGACCTAGTCTTAGAAAATGACACACTTTCATCTCCACAATGTCCTGCTGGCTACACAGGTAAAACCCTATTCAATGCAGGAAGGGACAAGAAAGTTGTGAATACCAGGAGATAAGAATCACTGGGGGCCATTCTGGAGCCTAGCTGACACAATGAGTAAACTTTCACTACAAATAAATAAGGAAGTGACAGAAAAATAATTTTGCTCCTGAGAAAAATTTTCTAATGAATATACATATATTTGTTCAAATTCTCAAGTTATTTGACTCTGCCAAATTTTCCTCTTACTTTATAGGTCACGTTATCATACTCCAGAGACTGGAAAGGGGAGATATTTATTAAGTTGGAAACTATAGATTAATTTCTTACCGACCACCATCAGTGTGAACTCAAAACCTTTTTTCACTGATTTTCGGTGAACTTGATTGGGGAGATTTGCAAATCCAACATAGCCAGGTGTTTCTGGATTTATAAACTGAGTTGGCTGTTGCTAAATAAGATTAAAAAACAAACAAATAAACACCTTAGTAGTTGCTTTTAAGATATAATCAGTTAGATGTGAAACAAACATAGGTTATCAGTTTTCACAAATTTTTAAAAAAGTATAGATAAACACTTCCAGAAAGTCCTACTTCTATCAGAAAACCAGTAGTATTCAACTAGGAGCATTAAAAAAAGAAAAACTTATCTAGTATAACTCCTTAGTTATATGCTGACTGAAAATTAACATTTTGTTAATCAGTATTCTGTTTAGGAATTTAACAATACATAGAAGATACATGCTTAATACACCTTAATGCAATTTCAAATTTCGACTTGAGAGACTATGGAGTTCCAGGAAAATCAGTCAAGCTTACAAAGTACTGCTACAGCTGACAGTACTTTGAATGAATGGTTTCATTCAAAAAACTTGGCTAAAGGATAGCTTCCCCCAGGTATTAGGTGCAATGTATTTCTGAAAAGTATCCAGGAAAAAGGCATCTCTCTTGCTGTGCTTCTAGCTCTATAGAAAAGAGTTTCACCGAGGGTGAGGCAGGCAAATTAGGGGTGGGATGTTGAGTATCTAGTGTCAAAGACCAAGAAAGAAAAGACAGAATGAGAAGATCATAGCTGACTACACTAAAGCATCAACATTCCTTGATAGAAGGGTATCTGATGAGAGAGAGGACAGAGATATGAGAAGGCAAGAATAGCAGAAGTAACCAGAATCTAGACAGTGGCATACTGAAAATGAGAAGAAATTAAAAAAACCAATTTATTAATTGAAAAAGGCAAGACATAAAATAGTATTTCCTTTAGGATTACATTTTGTAAATGTATAGTCAAATGCACACACCGGTGAAAAAGAATATATGTAACATATCAACAGTGGTTATTTCTGAGTGAAATAATGACTTTTTTTTTTTTTTTTTTTTTTTTGCTTATCTGTGTTCCACGCTAACACTGCTATAAAATGCAAACACTGGTATGATGATCTTGCATTGGATAGTAATGAACACCCACAGGATTCAAAGATTAAAAAAACCAGAGAAACAACAATCTTGCAACGTTAACCACAAGTTCTGCTTTCCTCAGAATATGTTCTTTAGAGCTAATTTATCTCTGAAATAACTTGCAAGGGCTGATTTAAACCAATTTATCAAGTCTAAGAGCCCCATCAATTTCATCATAATAAATTATTAGAATTCTAAATTATCTGGTCTGCTGGGAATGAACTAAGGGGGCTAAAAGGACTGTTACTGATGTGTGTAGAGAAAAGAAAGTAGAAGCCTGAAAAAAGAGAAAGCTCCAAGCTTTTAAGATGACAATTAGGCCAGGCACGGCGGCTCACGCCTGTAATCCCAACACTTCGGGAGGCCAAAGCGGGCAGATCACGAGGTCAACAGATCAAGACCATCCTGGCCAACACGGTGAAACCTTGAATTTACTAAAATAGAAAAAATTAGCCAGTGTGGTGGCATGCATCTGCGGTCCCAGCTACTCCAGAGGCTGAGCCAGGGGAATCGCTTGAATGTGAGAGACAGAAGTTGCAGTGAGCTGACATTATGCCACTGCACTCCAGCCTGGTGACAGAGCAAGAAGACTCCCGCCTCAAAAAAAAAAAAGAAAAAAAAAGCAACTAAATTAGAACTCTTTGTCTTAATGAATCAAATGTATCAGTTGTATTAAAAATAATGAATCGTATAAATCCCGACTGTCAACAATCTGAAAACATAAAGCAATTTCTCCTTATGCTGTAGATACATGAAGTATGATCTTACCTTAGACATCTTTTGTGAAGCTTCGTCTGTTAAAAAAAAAACACACAGACACACATAAACGCACGTACATAGTATGTATGTATACGCACGTATATTTAACAGCGTGAACTGACCTGAAAAAGACTTAAACATACATAGGCAATGTAAAAAGAAAATACAATTTCAGGACCTTCCAAATTTATTAGGCCAAAGGGAAAAGTTAAGCACTGACAGCTGGCTCATGTAATATTACTACTTTTATTCTTTCTGACTTTTGTGTTTAGATGTATACATTAACCAGACTCCCTATCCTTTATTCAAACCTAGACTAAATGACTGGGAGATGAGAGATCCTTATGACTGTTACTTCTTCACAAAAGGAAGTTAAACAAATCCCTTAAAGTGTAATCAATAGTAGCCAATCAAATTTGTATCTTTAAATGAGCCTTAGTTCAGAAAATGTTGTAATTCTGTTTGGCACCTCCATTTTGCCTATATAAACAATCCTCATTTTTCCCCACCATGGGAGCACTAATCACCATTCTTTGGTGTAGCTCAGCTTACACTTTTAAATGAATTCTTTTAGCTGAATCAGGAGCCTTTTGATTATTTTAGGTGACAGCATCTCAATTACTTCAAACATTTCCCTAGGAATAAGACAAGCATCTATCATTACAAAGGTAAATTCGATTAAAAAAATTAGGCCAGGCGTGATGCTCACGCCTGTAATTCCAGCACTTTGGGAGGCCGAGGTAGGCGGACCACTTGAGGTCAGGAGTTCAAGACCAGCCTGGCCAACATGGTGAAACTCCATCTCTACTAAAAACACAGATGCAGCCAGGCGTGGCAGCGCGTGCCTTTGATCCCAGCTACTCAGAAGGCTGAGACAGGAGAATCGCTTGAACCTGGGAGGCGGAGGTTGCAGTGAGCGGAGATCATGCCACTGCACTCCAACCTAGGCGACAGAGTGAGACTCCATTTAAAAAAAAAAAAAAAAATTAGATGGTGGCTGGGTGCAGTGGCTCATACCTGTAATCCCAGCAGTCTGGGAAGCAGAGGCAGGACTGCTTGAAGCCAAAAATTCAACACCAGTCTGGGCAACATAGCAAAACCCTATCTCTACAAAAAATTTAAAAATTTAAAAAATTTTTAAGTTGATAAAAGCAACTGTATATATACATGTACGCACATATTCCGTATTTTCAATAATATTCAAATTTTTTTTCAGTACTGATTATATGTTAGACACTAGGGACACAAATGGGATACACATAGATACATACTTCTCTGACCTCTGGAATTATGTCATTTCCTCTCTCTGAAATCTTTCAAGGGTTAAGGGACATCATTACATAGAGCACTGTAACCTGAACATGTCTGCCACCCACTGGAGTTTCCTAGAGCTACCTGAGAACTAGATTTTGACACTGGGGTACAGGGAACAATGTGAACTACATTTATGAGGAAAGGAAATAGCACTGAAGACATCTGAGTGTTAGAAAAATGTGACAATAGTTTTAAAGATATGTGGAATTCTTTTCTTTTTTTTTTTTTTTTGAGACGGAGTATCGCATTGTCTCTCAGGCTAGAGTACAGTGGGTGACAGCTCACTGCAACCTCCGCCTTCTGGGTTCACACTCTTCTCCTGCCTCAGCCTCCCGAGTAGCTGGGACTACAGGCGCCCGCCACCATGCCCTGCTAATTTTTTTTAAATTTTTAGTAGAGATGGGGTTTCACCGTGTTAGCCAGGATGGTCTCGATCTCCTGACCTCGTGATCCGCCTGCCTCAGCCTCCCAAAGTGCTGGGATTACAGGCGTGAGCCACCGTGCCCGGCCAGAGATATGTGGAATTTTTATACAAATTTTAGAAACCCTGAAGCTTTGGAAAGCATGGAGTCTGTTGGCTAACCTTCAGTAACAACCCCAAGAAAGATGACTGCTGTCAAATTTTGTTCCCTTTGGAGATTAGAAACTTATTAAAAAGCTTCTCTCACTTTGCCTCTCGATTCCCCTCCTCCAAATCTTAACTTCCTGAATACTGTGTACTCTGTTTCACTTTTGACTGGAAATGTTCCCAGCTACCTTGGAAGAAATGAGATCCCTGCATCCCCAATGTTATTTGGCTTGGTTAACCAAGGGATAGTAGCAGTAAGATTCAAGAGCCTTTAACTTCAGCAAAACCTAAGAATTGAGTGGCCGGGCGCGGTGGCTCACGCTTGTAATCCCAGCACTTTAGGAGGCCGAGGCGGGTGGATCACGAGGTCAGGAGATCGAGACCACGGTGAAACCCCGTCTCTACTAAAAATACAAAAAAATTAGCTGGGCGTCGTGGCGGGCGCCTGTAGTCCCAGCTACTCAGGAGGCTGAGGCAGGAGAATGGCGTGAACCCGGGAGGCGGAGCTTGCAGTGAGCCGAGATGGCGCCACTGCACTCCAGCCTGGGCGACAGAGCGAGACTTCGTCTCAAAAAAAAAAAAAAAAAAAAAAGAATTGAGAGCAAGTGTGAGTGTGGAGGAGTAGAACTTCGTAAAGGGAAAGAGAAGGGTCAGATGTAATATAGACAGTTTTGGCAGAAGGAGTTGGCATCTTGTTTTCAAATAATAGAGGTAAGTAACTGATTATGAAAGTAAAAAAAGGGCCGGGCGCGGTGGCTCACGCTTGTAATCCCAGCATTTTGGGAGGCCGAGGCGGGCGGATCACGAGGTCAGGAGATCGAGACCACGGTGAAACCCCGTCTCTACTAAAAATACAAAAAATTAGCCGGGCGTGGTGGCGGGCGCCTGTAGTCCCAGCTACTCGGAGAGGCTGAGGCAGGAGAATGGCGTGAACCCGGGAGGCGGAGCTTGCAATGAGCCGAGATTGCGCCACTGCACTCCAGCCTGGGTGACAGAGCAAGACTCCGTCTCAAAAAAAAAAAAAAAAAAAAAGGTAATCATTAAAGAAAATAACAATGAGAACTTCCAAATTAAGAGAAAAATACGGAGGAAACAGCAACTTCATCAAACCAGCAAAAATATGGAAAAGGAACAAGAAGAAACAAAATCAGAAGTAATCCTAAATCAAGACAATGGGGACAAAATTCAAGAATATCAGTCATCAGTATAAATGTGAAATAACCAAATTCTCTGCTTAAAGGAGAAGACAGATTGGCCTAAAAAGCCAAAAAAAAAAAAAAAAAAAACCGTCCAGCTATAACGTATATGCTTAAAGCAAAAGAAACAAAGAAAGGCTGAAAATAAAGGGACAAGGTAAACAATAGCAGGCTAGTGCAAACACAGAGGAGAGACAACACTATCAGCCTAGGTGGGAATTAAAGTAAAAATAAGCAGAATAACAGGGATAACAAGTTATAATGATAAACAATTTATAGGGAAGATGCAATATTCATAAGCCTGTATATTCAAATAATCACTGTAGATAAACACATAAAGCAAGCACTAGGAAAAATACAAAGTTAACTTAAAAAAAAATACAGTTCAAGTGAGAAACTTTAATAGAGTTCTCTGAGAACTGGACAGATTCAGTAAACACAGTATGTGTAAGGACAGAGAAGAATTGAGTAACACAACAAATAAATCTGATTTAGCAGACATAGAAAAACTTGAATCAATACCTTAAGAAATGTTTGAAGTCATGTATCTACCATAAAAAAAGCCTAAGCAAAATTTGAAAAACATTTTTACAGTCAATGTTCTCAAATAATGATCTGCATAAATTGGGTGGAAAAAGATGAAAAGTAACTCCCAGTAATTTGTTACATTACTGGATATCCCCGGGATCAAGGAGGGTAACAAAAGCAAAGCCACAAGCAATCTCTAGAAAGCAATGGAAGATAAAAGCAAAACTTATGAGATAAAACAGGAAATCAATAAAGAGAAAAAATGAATTATGGGGGGGGAAGAAGGGTAAACAAATCCAAAAGCTGGTTTTCTTTTTGTTTTTTGAGACAGAGTTTTGCTCGTCGCCCAGGCTGGAGTGCACTGGCGCGATCTCAGCTCACTACAACTTCTGCCTCCTGGATTCATGCAATTCTCCTGCCTCAGCCTCCGGAATAGCTGGGATTATAGGTGCCCACCACCACGCCCAGCTAATTTTAGTATTTTTAGTAGAGATGGGGGTCTCACCATGTTGGCCGGGTGTAACTTCCTGACCTCAGGTGATCTGCCCACCCTGGTTTCCCAAAGTGCTAGGATTACAGGCGTGAGCCACCGTGCCCGGCCTCAAAAGCTGGTTTTCTAAAACAAATTCCTCACAAGCCCAATTCAGGAAAAAACAGCAAATATAGAAAAGTAGCTAAAATAATGACAGAGGAGACTACATGTAGCAAAATGGCCCCAAATCTGAAAATGTAGAAAAAATGGGCACTGTGAATTACCAATACAGAACCAAAAACTGGAAAATCTGACTACAACAAGTATCACTAAGCAGCTGATTAAAGACATACCAATGAAAAGGACCAAGACTTGACGTTAGAGTTGAACTCCATCTAACCTTGGACAAGACCAAAGTCATTTAACTATTCCAAGCCTCTACAGAGAAAAGGGAAAACAATTTGTTTTACGAAGACAGCACAGTTTTAATAACAAACCCAGATGGAGACGTAAGAAAGGAACAAAGGAATGAATGAACACCATAGATCAATCTCACTCACAAATATAAATGCAAAAATCCTGAATAAAATATTTGCTGGCAATTAGATTCCAGGAATGTATCAAAAGCATCTATCAATATTAATTCAACAACACAATACAGGGAAAAAAAATCATGCATTAATAGATGCTGATGGGGCCTATAAAATTCAGCAACCAATCGTAATGAAAACACGAAGTAAGAAAACTGCTGGCGGAGTGTGGTGGCTCACGCTTGTAATACCAGCACTTTGGGAAGCTGAGGCAGGAGGAGCGCTTGAGCTCAGCAGTTCAAGACCAGTCTGGACAACATGGTGAAACACTGTCTGTACAAAAAATACAAAAAAATTAGCTGGGTGTGGTGGCGGGCACCTGTAGTCCCAGCTAAGTGGGAGACTGAGGTGGGAGGATCCCTTGAGCCCAGGAGGTGAAGGTTGTAGTGAGCGGAGATGGTGCTGAGGCACTCCAGCCTGGGTGACAGAGTGAGACTGTCTCAAAAAAAGAAAAAAAGGAAAACTGCTTAAATCTAATTCAGGATATTTCTGAAAACCAAAGGTAAATGCTATTCTCTAAACAATAGAAGATTAAATCTATTTAAATTACAACCGATAATTAGGCAGGAATGCCCTTCCATAATTATTTTTAAGCACTTACATGAAAACTTTTACATGAAGACCTATACAAAAAGCAAACAAAACCCCCATGTGCTGTCCATTATCCAGCTTCAACAATTAGCAACTCAAGGTCAATAATGTTTCATCTATTTCCACAATCATCAATGCCACTTCCTGGATGATTATGAAGCAAATACGAGATATAATATTTCATTTATATTCCACTACACATATCTAAAAGTAAGGGCTCCTAAAAATGACAAACCATTACCCATAGCTAGTTCTTTAATGCAATCAAATATCCGATCAGTATTCATATTCTCCATTCTCTCATTTTTTTCATGTGAGTCAAGATCCAAGTAAGATCTAAATACTGCAAATTTCACCACGATTATTTAATACTACCTTGGTGAGTTTACTGAATATAATGAAACAAGAAAATCAAAACAAAACACTTTTTTGCTGATTGGACTGAATATACAGAAAATACAAATACTCAGCTGAGTGCGGTAGCTCATGCCTGTAATCCCAGCACTTTGGGAGGCCAAGGCGGGCAGATCACGAGGTCAAGAGATCGAGACCATCCTGGCCAACATGGTGAAACCCCGTCTCTACCAAAAATACAAAAATTAGCCAGGTCTGGTGGCGCGTGCCTGTAGTCCCAGCTACCCGGGAGGCTGAGGCAGAATCGCTTGAATCTGGGAGGCGGAGGTTGCAGTGAGCTGAGATTGCACCACTGCACTCCAGCCTGGCAACAGAGCAAGACTTTGTCTCAAAAAAAAAAAAAAACAAAACAAAACAGAAAATACAAATACTCTGGTTAAGAAAATTCTAGAATAAGATAATTTAGTAAGGTAGCTGAATATAAGATCTCAAGTAAGTCAAGTACCAGCAATGAATATCAAGGAATAGAAATGGGGGCACATCATTTACAACAGAATTTTTAAAAATCCAAACAAGTAGGGACCAAACTAGAAAACAGGTCCTACATAAATCAAATCATTTTTATTTCCCCCAAATTAGTGTATTATTTAGTCCATTTCTAACTGGAATCCCTAATGGTGTGGCTTTTTTCTTAAAGGATTGGATAAAATGAGCTTCAAGTTCACATGGAAAGATTAAATGCCAATGCTGAGGATAGAAAAGAGCAAGCACTTACCTTATCACCTATTACATGTATCTGATTTCAAACCCACACAGTGCAACACAGAAATACCATAGAGCACCTCTCCCTCACCTCCACAGAACCCCTCAGCCTCACTGAACCCTGTGCACACATACGGGAAAACGGAGAAACTATTTGTCTTAAACTGACATTTCAACTTTACTTTGACTTTACCAAGTTTCTCCTGTTTTTTTTTCTGAAACATAACTTGGATCCACAATGTTTTCTCTCATAATTTATTAACTAATGTGAAATGGAAGGTGAAAGAGGAATAATGAACCTTTGAAGCACATGGTTTTCAGTGAGAAAGCCTTGATCCAGCAACATAAACTGCCAAGCACTGTGATTAACTTAAACACTCGGTGCAAATTGGATCAAAAATGTAGTCAAATGAAAATTTTATTCCTTCAGATCGTGTTTATTCCACATGCCAGTAGTTGTTTGAAGTTCTTTAATCTTGACCCATAGCTTATTTCTTCCAGACAATACTCCCAATACATATAAAAAACCGATTTTCACAAAACAAAAGATACAAGATGAACAACATCCTGCGAGGTAGAACCCGGAAGGTCCATGATCTTATTCAAAGCATCTGGATTCTTTGGATTTGGGGAAGGTCCACGTTCAGTATAAGGACGTAACACTCCTAACAGGGACTGAGGCAGGGATAAGTGGCATGTATGACCACTAACAGAATAGACTATACAAATGGCCTTACCTCAACTCTGCTGCCAAATGAGTTTTGGTGTCCCCTTTAATCCAGACCAAAAAAAAAAAAAAAAAAAACCCACAACTTCTTCTTTTGCAGCAGTTTCTGTATGCTGGTATTGGGGATAAAAAGGGGCCCTGAATTACACTGATGAACGATAGAGGGAAACCCTGGCCCCTTTCCCTAGGTCACCTTCCTAGTTTAAGAGCCAGTCAGAATGTAAATCTAATTAAAACGCTCTTGTTTTTTATTCCGGGCTGTGGCACTGGTGAGAGAGATCAAGGTGGAAGTTGGGGAAAAAAAATCAGGACAACCTTTACAGCTAATGACATCAATGCCAAGATTAGACATAACAGTACACGTCAAGAGTTAGGATGCTGGGTGGTGCAAAGAATCCACTAACGGGAGCTATCAAAAATCACTGAAAACAATGAAGCTCAAATCAGAAGTATCAAGAATCAGCTTTCATGATCCCTACACCATCATGTTTTTCTTTATGACGGCAAAACTATTTTGACACATTAAATATATCGGCAGGCACTGTGATTTAAGTCATTCAAAAAGTATTTGAGAACCTGCTAGGTGCTGGACACCAATCGAGGCAATGAGTATGGGTGACAAGATGTGCCCGGCCCCTCACAGTACCAATAGTCCAGTGGACAAATACCATCTGGAACGTCAGGCAAACACCTAAGCCTGTCTGGAGGAAATCTAATTTGGGCGGAATCCCACAAGCAGGGACTAGGTAAGGAGAAGGCAGTTAAGGTGGGAGGTAACCAGATTTAAGAGTTCGGGCAATGGCCAAAGGTGCAGAAGTTTGAACTACAAGAAGTTCAGTGCAGTTGGTTCATGTGTTTGTGTGGAGAGAGGACAAGGTCTGATGGCACTGACAAGAATTAGACCGAAAAGGTAAAAAAAAAAGCAAGCCAGGTCTTGTCTGGGCCAGTAGGCGAGGTCACAGTTGCGACCTCACTGAGATCACGGAAGCCACAGGTTTGCTTCTCATCCTCGGGCCAACTCGGCGGCCTCCAACCCTATACCCTAACCCCTGCTGCCTGTCCGGGCCTCGCTGGTGCAGACCTTCGTCGCCTCTCCTCGCCGAAGGTATCCGCAGACAGGGCCCAGTCGCTGTCCCCCGCTTATCCGCCGCATCCAGCCGATGGGCTTGGAGGTTTGGGGGCTGGCCAGTCCTCCACGCCTCCAGGAGGAAATGGCACCGTTAGAAAGACAAGATGGCCACACAAGCTCTAAGTGTTTGTCGGGCCGAAGCCTGTATCCTCCCTCCAAGCACCAAACCTCCCGACCTCGACGGCACTCGACGCCCCGAGGCCCAGCACCGACGACCGTGCAGCGGAATTCCCGCAGGGTCAACAAGGGGTCACCGGAATCCCCACTCCCGCGCCCGGCCCTGCCCGTGTCGGAGCCACTGTCGCCGGCACTATGACCGCCCGGGACAGCCCGGGACGGGGGAGCCCACGACAGGGCCCGAAGAGCCTGGGCTCGGCCGCCCCTCCCCCACACCGCCCCGCCGGCACCCCAGAGCCAGCCGACCACGGCCCGAGGGTATGGGACGAGCGGGACGTCCCCCGCAGCTCCTCTGGAGGGCCGGCCCACAACTTGTGCCCCCGCGACGGCGGGGTACACCGGCGAGACACTCACCCGCCAAACAGCCCGAGAATAAGCGCCGACCGACCGCGCCGCGGACCCGCCCAGCGCCCGCGGTCGGCTCACACCCCGCCCCGCCCCACCCAGCGCGCAGGCGGATTGCGTCACCGCGTCACCCCGCCCCTTTGCCAACTCCTTCCTGGCTTAGTGCGGCCTGGCCTTCTTCCCCTCCCCCAAGCGGCCGGCTTCCGAGTGCGCAAGCCCAGACTCGTCCGCGTGGTCCGCCTCTGCGCAAGCGCCGTGCTCCTCCCACGGCAGTTGGCCATATAGAGGCTGGGGGTGGGGGGGAGGTCGAGCGTAGCCTCTTCTCCTTTACCAAGATGGCGGCTTGTCCCTGTTTCGCCACAGTTCCTACCTTATGAGCTCGGTTTTCTTATGCTAATAAGAGTGGAACAGGTAATGAGAATCTTCGCCTTGTGGTGGGTAACTGGAGTGGGGGGAAGGCCGTTTGTTAGAAGGAGACAGGTGCCCACTGAGGAGGAGAGAGGCGGTCGCGGGAGGGCAGGTGGTGGCGGGAGTGCGGAGCTATTACGGGGAGGGGGAGCCTTAGCCTCTGCTCTTGTCCTCCAAGAAGATGGCGGCAGCACCGAGCTGGGGCCCCGAGTACGACTGGGAGGGGGGACGGCGAGTGGTCGCGCGAAACTCGTCTAGCCCACCACCGCCGCCGTCTCGATGATCGGGGGGGCCTCTCCGGGATTGGCTGTGCGCACGTCACGTGGGGCCGACGGGTCCTGCGCAGACCATCGAGTCGGGCGTCCCTCCCCGGGGACGTGGCCTTCCTGTGCCCGGGCTGGGGCCGGCCGCCCCGCGGGGGAGGGCGGAGCTGGCGCGGCCCCTAGCTTTCTCCTTCTGGTGTGGGGCCCGAGGTGAGACCTGGGGAGTGCTCCGCGAGCCCACGAGCAGCGACGTGGCTCGGGGACGGGAGGGTGCCGTGCCTGGCTGCGGCCTGAGCGGGATGGGCGCGGGCGGCTCCGGCCCGCGGGTTGTGCCCCGGCCCGGGGTGTCCTTTCCTCCCTCCCGCGTGGCCTGGAGGCACTGCAACTGTCCGAGACTCACGTCAAGGCTCGGCGCAAATACCCCTCGTTCAGGAAGCCTTCCTAGGTTTCCCCCGCTTAGAGGAAACACTTCCTGAGTTCCTGATGGCTGACCCGCATGGTGTTGGGAACCTGAGCCTTTCTGACACCGTGGCATGTTGCTAGGGTATTTTTGTGCGTAGCTCCTTTGAAAAGTGGTTAGGTGCTCAAGGCTAGCTGCTACATAGCCTCTCCGTTCGACTTAGAAAGTGAGAGGGTCAGACTTGACATGGTGTTTGGACGCCATGTAAAATCAGAGGAAGTCGACTTGGGCTTTGCTTATTAAACAGTGCCTATTATGGTGAAATTAAACGTCTGAAGGAATGTGGTTGAGTCGTAATCTTAAGGAACATGACGATTTGCCCCTCAGTTTTGCGTTTTATGTCCTCAGATTCATAGCTACCTATACGCTAAGCCCTCAATCAATGACTTCACATTTATTTGGTGTCTGCTTAAGGATAATCAGTCACTTTCTTAGCAGCTGACTTCCTTAAAACCCTATTAAGATAGGTTAAGTCACAATTAGGATTTTATCTAAGGCTCCTGGTAGCGGCACATTGCATAATAAGCTTAATGTTCATTTAGGGAAGCAAATCTGGGATGCTGAAACACTGGATGAAACGGAGTGCTTAGGTTTATATTTTGATTTTTTGACATCTAAAAGTATCCCTAGGCTAAATTCATTAAGTACGCATGGTATTAGGATACTTGGCAACAGTATTTAAAAATAGTTGAAAAGGTATTTGGGTAAGAATTATTTCCGTCATTTGAATTACCGAATCTCTGGGTCTGAAACATCAACCTATCAATAGTTTTAGACTTGGGGAAAATGGAGCTGGAGCCTGCTGCCTCAAGTCTCAGGGACAGCGTTTGAAACTCCATTAAATAATTCATCATGAGGATTAAACTTTCCTGTTACTACTATTAGTTTTGCTTGGTGCCAAGCACTGTTGAAGGGACTTAGCTCATCTTATCAGGAGTCAAATTAATGTCATCCGGGTAAAAGTGCATTGAGTGTAAGGAGAGCACCTCTAAGATGTAGTTGACCTATGTCCCGTACCTCAGCGCCACTAGGCTTACTTGAATCCTTGTTACAGTGTCCTCTCCAGTGGGCAAAGCTAACTTCTCAGTGGCCTGGTGGGAGAATTTCTTCTTGAGTAAATAAGTATTTTTCCAGGTTTTGTTGTTTTGGCCTTCCAGTTGTCTGACTTCAGCCTCATGGCCTCACTTCTTCATTTCAATTAAAAAATACTTGCTGGAAATTGCTGTGTAAGGTTAAGGGTTCTGCACATACAAAGGTTGAGAGGATATAGTCTTTTCGGCCGGGTGCGGTGGCTCACGCTTGTAATCCCAGCACTTTGGGAGGTCGAGGCGGGTGGACACTTGAGGTCAGGAGTTCGAGACCAGCCTGACCAACATAGTGAAACCCCGTCTCTTCTAAAAATACAAAAATTAGCCTGGCATGGTGGCACTCGCCTGTAATCCCAGCTACTCGAGAGGCTGAGGCACAAGAATCGCTTGAACCCTGGAGGCAGAGGTTGCCGTATGCTGAGATTGTACCACTGCACTCTAGCCTGGGTGACAGAGTGAGACTGTGTCTCAAAAAACCAACAACAAAAAAGAGGATATAGACTTTTCTTTTCCTCAAGCAGCTTGTGGTCTAGTGTGAGAGACTCATTTGTAGAAGAGTAATTACATTATGGTGTGATAAGTGCAATGATAGAAATACGTATAAGGTGTGGACATAGGAAATAGGCTATGATTACCTGTTGGAAAGTCTTCCCACAGAATGTGCTCCTTGAACTGGGGTTTAAAAGATGAGTAAGAGTTTTTGCAGGTGGTGCTGGGTGGACAGGAAGACTAGGAAAGAGGGGGCTGACATTTATAGTTGGTGGCATACGTGAGCAACAGGTTGAGAATTTGGTATACTCTTGCCATTGCAAATAGTAGAGAGCTTGGCTCAGAGTGTGTACTGAAGGACTTGATGCCCTTCAGTGAGTTTTATCTAAGATACTCTGACCTGAACAGAATTTGAGATGATTGTGCCGGGTCCACTGGGATATCTTACTATCTTTCGTGGGTCATATGGATTCTCCATTAGTGCGTCCCAACTGAAACTTACAGAAAGGGCTTAAGCAGAGAACATGCTTTTTGGAGTACAAAGTGGTATTTCCTTTTGGTATGGCCTGTTCATTGTGCATCCATCCCATAGGCAAATGGTGATACGAAAGCTTTTCCCTCTCTGGTAAGCAGTAACCAGGTTCTGGAAGAAGCGTACCATGCAGCTTTCCCAGTTGCCAGGTTATGATGACACAAAGTCCCAAATGCATGTGAAGGTTTTTGACCAAGTAGAAAAGCAGAGAACCCCAACCAGTATAATGTGTCAGAATGCTTTTTCCCTTCAGTTGTAAAAGCACCACAATGTTCAACATCTGGCAACCAAGAAAATAGTGAAAAGAACCTTTTTTCATGTGTATAATATTTTAAAAATTGGTTACATGTTATTTTTTGGTATTTCTAAAGTCAGAGACATTTTAGAAGTGAAATCCCTAGTAGGCTGTTGTTTTACCAAGCACACTGAAGTTCCTCGAATACCATTGAAGATGAGCCAGACACTTGTTCTGAGACGTGTCTGGACATCATGGGTTGTGTTAGTCATCTTGTTGATACTTGTTAATTTGGTAACAATGCACAGACTACATACTCTCCCTTACTACTTTGTATTAGTGTTCATATTAATCTTATTTCAAATCAAGGTTACATCTTCATGTAATTTATAGAGTCAGATAATCCTAGAAAGGCTTGCAAGAAAGAAGTGCCAACGTCCTTCCCCAATCGTGTTTCCTCCCCTGCAGAGTATCTACTTCAGCCTTAGTAGATTTCCTTGATCTTTGCCTCCAACTCCAAAGAGCATATTTGCTTGACATCTGTATTTGTGTCCCCTACCCCTGTTTCATATGATGTCTCTTTGCTTGACACTGAGAATAGGTAGGAAGTTCCTAGCTTGCTTTCACCCTCTGCCTTCTCAGTGCAAACGGATCCATGGCTGCCCAAAGTGATATATCCTTAATTTGGTTAGTTCAGTATTGATTGTTTATATTATGACTACATACTGCCATTTACAGCTGGACGAAGTGGTATAATAGGATTGTTTTCCCTTTTCTGGATAACTTTATGTTTTCCTGGGTTATTACAAGTCTTACTTGTTTTTGTTTGCTTGCTGCTTGCTCAGTTTTCTATATTTTATCACTACAATTCAACCCCAAATTCTGAAGCAATTGTCTAAATCTTTCAAGAAATTGTCCGTTTTCTTTTGAAGAAAATTAGTATTCCTATCATTTTATCTTGAATAAATCCTTCCAGCGCCTCCAATTTGCTGCAGGCTTGTCTGTGCCTGAAATCTTCCTGTAAATCTCATCACTCCCTCTTGTGTTGGAGCCTCACTTTTCTGGAACCTATGTCATTCTCTTGATTTTACTCTCTCGCTTTGATGGAGCACATCCTTCACTGGTTGCCTGAGAATTGCATGGCAGATGAAGTTTTGAGAATTTGTATGTACGAAAGTGCTTCATATCTGCTCTTACCCTGAGTAGGAGTTTGGACATCATTTTGCTCCGCTGTCTTTAAGTTTCCAGTGTTGTTGAAGTCTTAAGCCGTTCTGATTCTTTTTTATTGATACGTAACATTTTTAGAGGCTTTGTGTGACTATGTTTTTCCTCCATGAAACCTGAAGGTTTTTCTTTCTTTTATTTTCTTCTTCTTTCTTTCTGTTTCTTTTCTTTTGTTTTTTTTTTTTTGAGACACAGCGTCTTGCTCTGTTCCTCAGGCTGTAGTGCAGTGGCGCTGTCATAGCTCACTGCGGCTGCGGTCTCCTGGGCTCGAGTGATGCTCCTGCCTCGGCCTCCCAAGTACCTGGGACTACAGGCATGCACCGCCACACCCGGATAATTTTAAAAACTTTTTGTAGACATGAGCTCTCTATGTTGCCCAGGCTGATTTTGAACTCCTGGCCTCAAGTGATTCTCCTGCCTCAGACTCCCGAAATGCTGGGAGTGAAGACTTTGCATCTGGCCTCAGAGGCTTTTCTTTCTGTGAAATTCAGAACTCCCAGAGCAGTGATGTCCCTTGGAGACTGTTTTCATCCATCGTCTTGCCTACTCTTTGGTCCTGTTTATTTGCAACTCATGTTCTTCAATGCTGGGCATTTTTGTTGATTTATTGCTTTGATTTCTTCCTATTTGCTTTCTCTCTCTTTCTAGAATTCTACTCTTGGACCTTCTAGATTGGCACTCATAATTTTCTTAAGTTTTTTTTTCCCCCCTCTAAGATTTTTGTTTTTGTTTTTATCTTTTAAATTGTAAATTGACAAATTATACTTGTACATATTTAGGGGGTACAAAGTGATGTTATGATTTGTGAATACAATAAATAATAAAATCAAGTTAATATAATTCATCACTTCAAATACTTTAAGTTTTTTTGGTGAAAGCATTTGAAATTTACTCTCAGCACTTTTGAAATCGACATTATTATTTACTGTATTCACCGTGCTGTACAATATATCTGAAAAAAGAAAACCACATTCCTCCTGTCTAGTTGATGTTTTTGTACCCTTTGGTTTTTCATTTTCTTTCTGGAAGTTATTCTCAAGTTTATCTTCCAGCCCTTCTGCTGAGGTTTTTCTCATTTCTAAGAGCTTTTTCTTGTTCTCTCTATTCCTATTTTATAACCTATTTTTTGTTTCTTGAATGTGGTATCTCCTGTTAACTGTTTGAAGATATTAATGAGGTTTTATTTTTCCCTGTTTTCTTTTTCCTGAAGTCACTGAGGCTGCTCTGGTTTGTTTTGGGGTTTTTGGCTTTTGTCAGCCTTTTCTGGGCTATGCAGTGATGTTCTTGTGCCTGCTCGTGAGTCACAGAGCCTCTGAGCCCTGTCTGTGGCTTGCTGACTGTGGTTTCACTGCAGAGGCACCTGGCCGGGCCATTTCCTTACAGCACCCCTGTCAGCTTCTTTGGGTTTCTTCAGATTCCCCAGAGAAATATCTTGTAGCCCTTTGCCTGGCGAAGTGGCCAAATGAGGAGAGAGGCCTGGGAGCGCAGCAGTAACCGTAGAAGAGCTTACTTCCCTCTTTTCAGAATTGTTTCCCTCCTCTAACTTGTGTCCCCAGTCCAAAGATTCTACTTCCCTTTGCAGACAGAAAAGCGATACCATTTTGCCAGGATAGGAGAGGGACTGTGCAGGTTGGCTCTGTGTGGCTGTGCAGAGTTGTGGGGTGCATCTTAGGGATCTTCCTGCGTTTTAAACCTGTCAGGCAACTCTGTTTTTAATTCAGATCTCCTGGCTTCCCGTAATATTGCTGATTGGCCTTCCCCATTGCCGATACAGGATTCAGCCCTTTTAGGTCTGTTTCCAGTTTCTAGCCTCCAGTATTTTAATGTTCTTATCTCCGTTCTTATTCTTTGCTTTTGTGATTTGTATCTTAAAAAAAAAATCATTTACTATCATTTTAGTGGTGCTTCAGGAAGTAGTGTAAATGTATTGATCTGACAACTGCCCATGCTAGAGACACTGTTCCAGGAAGTGGGATACAGTAAGGAAAATGCGAGTGTGTTCTCCTGCACTTTCATGGAGGTCACATTTTGGTAAGGGGTGTCAGGCAGTCAGACCAGCAGATATGCAGTATGTCCAATGTGGACAAGAAGGAAGGAGGAAAATAAAATATCGAGGGGAGTGGAGTGGGGGACACAGTGGCAGTTTGGCATAGTGGGGAGGCCTTGCTGATTGAGCGACAGTTGATTCAAACTTGAGATGAGCAAACAAGCCATGGGCAGCCATCTGGGGAAGAGCGTTCTAAGAGGAATGGACGGGAGGTGAAAAGCACGGGGGCAGGACTGTGTTGTGCACGTGAGAGGAATGTGGAACACCAGTTATTAGACCAGTGTGGAGCAGGGCCAGAGGGTGTAGGAAACGGGCAGGTCAGGGGAGAAGCCAGGGCTCCTAGCAGTCGGATCTTGATGCCTTTGGAGAGCTGGAGCAGAGTGACTCAGTACTGGTGGTGGATCATGGCGAAGTGACCATGGGCCACACCATTCACAACATTTCTTACTTTTCCCATCACCTGTAGGAGGCAAGTATTGTTGTCATCACAGGTCAAGGTAGACCCTGAGGCAAAGACTAGATTAGTGGTTTGGCTCGAGTTTGTGCCTTCAACTGCTTCACTGCTTCCCTAACCTGGCCTTGTCAGTCAGCCTCAGTCTACCACCTACCCAGGTCTTCGTAACCCCCAGAACAGTATACACTTTGACACTTTTCTGCAAGCACAATTACCTTTTGGGGGAGCCCCTCTCTTAAAGCAGAGTAGGTTAATATTTGTGAATGAAACGGAACTTTGGCAGGCTGAGGTGTCTCAGGTCATCAGCTTACATTGTCTACTGTGTGATTAATTGAGGCAAAAGATGTCCTTTTTAGTAGTATTTTCTCATCACTTTTGCCTGGGTGCCCTTTCAGAATGTTATTTTTGGGATACAACTTGAGTTTCACTTAAATTTATAGTTCTTTCTGTTCATTCCTACTGCTCTGTTGCCCAGATGTGGATTTTGCTTTGTCTCACAAGCATTGCTGAAACACTGGTAGAAAGGTGGACGACGGATTGGTTGTGATTAGTTTGATCTTCACAGTAGGGAAATTCAAATGGTCAATAAGCTCAACAAGATTGCTCTCACTGATGATCAGAGTTGCCATTAAAATCGTATTTCCCCCACATCAGGCTGGAAAAAAAAATAAACATGATCATTTTAGTTGTCCTCAAAGGAGAAGAGGACAGGTATTCTGTAATCAGGTGTTGTGAGTGTAACTAGTTAAACTCTTTGGGAGGTGGGCAGTTTTACCTTGGCGATATCTATCAATGCATTGCCTGTAATCATATAATTCCATTTCCAATTCAATTTATCCTATGGGGGTAGAGGCCCAAGTGAACAGAGGATGCTCTTTTCAGCATTGTTTATAATCGAAAAAAAAAAATTAGTTCAAGGGTCCTATCAGTAGGGGATTTATTAAGGTATGTTTACTCCACTCAACATGTAGTTGTTAACAAATGAGGTAAATTTGTATTTGATACTAGGAAAGATGGCCATGATGTCTTTTCAAATGAAAATAAGTGTAGCAGATGGTGAAAGAATACATATAAGATCTTATTTTTATTTAAATCATGTATTAAAATTATAATTAAAGTATAATTAAAATTACAGTTTTGAAGGTATACTTCAGATTTATTTCTTGGGAAAGCCTCATGGGGGGTTGCCAGTTTTTACATTGTTTTGTTGAGTTATAATTTAGAATATTTTTAAAGCTATAAAATCAAGTTCCTTGGTAGACCATCACTACAGCAAGCCCACTGCAGTATTAATCTATTAATGCGGCCAATGTTAATAAAACCATTATTCGTTTAGCCCCTACCCATCCCATTCCAGTCTCTCAGGAGGCTTAGCTGTGTCTGAGAGACCCCCGTGCTATGGCCGCAGGTCTCTCCTGGGGCAAGAAGAGGTTAAGAAGTGGCTGATGCCAAAGTCAACAGTCAGCAAGCAGAGTGAGCAGTCTTGATGTCTTGATGAATTCTTTCATTTTTTTTTTTTTTTTTTTTTTGAGACGGAGTCTCGCTTTGTCGCCCAGGCTGGAGTGCAGTGGCGCAATCTCGGCTCACTGCAAGCTCTGCCTCCCGGGTTCACGCCCTTCTCCTGCCTCAGCCTCTCCGAGTAACTGGGACTACAGGCGCCCGCCACCACGCTCGGCTAATTTTTTTTGTATTTTTAGTAGAGACGGGGTTTCACCGTGGTCTCGATCTCCTGACCTCGTGATCCGCCCGCCTCGGCCTCCCAAAGTGCTGGGATTACAAGCGTGAGCCACCGCACCCGGCCTGAATTCTTTCAAATAAGCGTTTTTCAGATCTACTCTAGGGCTTGCTGTTTCCCTCTGTTGTAGTCTCAGAAGTTCTTGAGGTAGACCTTGTGAGACCTGCAGCAGTACTTGCTGTCTTAGGTACAGAAGGCAAGATACTGATTCTTTCTCCCTGACTCAACGAAGAGTTGAGATGTTTATCCAGGTTAGGATGACGCTGCCCCCCCTGTGCCCCCCCCCCCCAAAAAAAAAAGAAAGGATGGTGTCTTTGACTGGACTGGGAGTCGGGAGACCTCACTTCAATTTTGGGCTTTTCTTTTTTTTTTTTTTTTTTTTTTGAATAGGTTCAGAGCTACTCCCTGGACCTGTTCTTATCAGCCTTATGACTAGGGGCCTTGGAATACTTTTTTTTTTTTTTTTTTTAATTTATTGAGATGGAGTCTCTCCCTGTCGCCCAGGCTGGAGTACAACGGCATGATCTTGGCTCACTGCAACTTCTGCCTCCCGGGTTCAAGCAATTCTCCTGCCTCAGCCTCCCGAGCAGCTGGGACTACAGGCAGGCACCACCATGCCCAGCTAATTTTTGTATTTTTAGTAGAGACGGGGTTTTGCAGTGTTGGCCAGGCTGGTCTTGAATTCCTGACCTCAAATGATCTACCAGCCTCGGCCTCCCAATCAAGTGCTGTGATTATAGGCATGAGCCACTGCTCCCAGCCTGAGTTGGGGTACTTTTTGACCTGTAGGACTTCAGCTCCTTCCTTTTAAAAATAAGAAAGCTGAAGCCAGGCGCAGTGTCTCACGCCTGTAATCCCAGCACTTTGGGAGGCCGAGGCAGGCAGATCACCTGAGGTCAGGAGTTCAAGACCAGCCTGACCAACATGGAGAAACCCCGTCTCTACTAAAAGTACAAAATTAGCTGGGCATGATGGCTCATGCCTGTAATCCTAGCTGTGGGAGGCTGAGGCAGGAGAATTGCTTGAACCTGGGAGGCAGAAGCTGCAGTGAACCGAGATCACGCCATTGCACTCCAGCCAGGGCAACAAGAGCAAGACTCCGTCTCAAAAAAAAAAAAAAAAAGCTGAATCTTTGGGTTTTTCATTTTTCATTTTATTTTTTTAAAACAGATGCCTCAGAACCTGGGTAACTCAGTTTATCAGAAGTTCAGTTTTCAAGTTTGGAAGGCTAACACTTGGAGCTGATAGTCACTCATAAAACATCTGATTTTGGGATCACTTTTAAGAGTCCATGAGTGATATAAAAATCCTCACCTATTAAAACTTTTTGGCCGGGCGCGGTGGCTCACACCTGTAATCCCAGCACTTTGGGAGGCCAAGGTAGGTGGATCACGAGGTCAGGAGATCGAGACCATCCTGGCTAACACGGTGAGAGACCCCGTCTCTACTAAAAATACAAAAAATTAGCTGGGCTCGGTGGCAGGCGCCTGTAGTCCCAGCTACTCGGGAGGCTGAGGCAGGAGAATGGCGTGAACCCGGGAGGCAGAACTTTGCAGTGAGCCGAGATCCCGCCACTGCACTCCAGCCTGGGTGACAGAGCGAGACTCCATCTCAAAAAAACAACTTTTTATTCATTGCTTCCTATATACCAGTCATCACGCTATTTATTTCTAGCAGTGGTTATCACCAGGGTGATTTTTGTTACCCAGGGCACATCTGGCAGTGTCCAGAGACCTTTGTGGTTGTCATGACCTACAATCATCTAGTGGTTGTGGCCAGAGATGCTTACATCCTGTGGTGCACAGGGCAGTCCCCGCAACAGAAGTATTCGACTCAAAATGTCAGCAGCACTGAGGTTGAGGAGTCCAGCTGTGAAGGGTCAGTCCTTGAAAGGGGTCTAGGGTATAGCCATCACAGGCCCCATTTTTAAAGGAAAGAGTAGAGCCTGGCCAGGTCCAGTGGTTCACGCCTGTAATCCCAGCACTTTGGGAGGCCAGGGCGGGTGGACCACCTGAGGTCAGGAGTTCAAGACCAGCTTGGCCAACATGGTGAAACCCCATCTCTACTAAAAATACAGAATTAGCTGGGTTTAGTGGCACATGCCTGTAGTCACAGCTACTCGGCAGGCTGAGACAGGAATATAACTTTAACCCAGGAGTTGGAGGCTGCAGTGAGCCAAGATCGCGCCACTGGACTCTAGTCTCAGAGAGACAGAGCGAGACTCTGTCTCAAAAATTAAAAAGTAGAGCCTGGTACAGTGAAGCCACTTGCAGGAGTCATTTAGTTAGGGCTGTATTGCCTTACAGTGCTGGTGTCCTCACAGATGATAATAGTAATAAAAAACTCCACAACTGTTTACTGTGTGCCAGCTCGGGTTAAGCGCTCTCTATGTATAAGCTCATGGTAACACTAAAGGCATTAATATCAACTCCTTTTTACAGGAGAGGAGACAGGCCCGATCAAGGTCTGTAATTATTTCTTCTTTTTGTTATCTTGGCCCTTAGCTTTTAGAAGTTCACACATTTAAACATTCCATCTTGACAGAGTTACCCGGCGTTTGAGTGTCTGTGGGGCTTCTCTAAAGCGCAGGGTCAAAGGGGATATCCTGCCCACACAGCACTTTCTAGTTCAGGAGTGGGACCAACCAGGCCTTTGCAGCAAGATAGGTATTTGGTGCCGAAATACACGCTGTAAAGTTGTCCTGTGTTTATTGGAATTTTGAATATCTTTCATTGATTCAGTTGGCATTTATTTTTCACCAAGTACATATTCAGTAAATACGTTTTGGAAAAACAGTGAACAAATCAAAGTCCCAGCCCTAAAGCCATTTATGCACTCACGGCCTATCTCTGCAGTAACCTGCTGCTTGTTAGCACTGGGACCAAGTCCATCTGTGGCTGCCTTCGGGGGATTGGCTTCTAGTCTAGACTCTTGCTGGGTTAGTGTTTCCATCATTCTGTCAAGGATCCAGCTCTAAGGCTGATTAGCCACCTCCCTGAATTCATGTGATGGATGCACAAGCCTCTTGGACTAACTCCCCTCTTCATTTTATTGCTTCCACCCCAAGCCTGGGTTACGCGTGAAGCCATTGATGTGCTATTAATGTATTGGTGATGCCTTTACTTGATTTGGATCCCTATGGCTTAGCAGAGTAACTTGATCATGGCAGGTGCCATATACATATTTTGAGGGATGAACAGATAGGATAGTGTTGGTTGCTGAAAAGGTAATGATCTGGCCAGGCATGGTGGCTTATGCCTGTAATACATACACATGCACTTTGTAATTCTAGCATTCTGGGAAGCTGAGGCAGGAGGATCACTGGAGCCTAGGCGTTTGAGACCAGCCTGGGCAACAAAGTGAGACCCCCATCTCTACAAAATGTAGAAAAAAATTAGCTGGGCCTGGTGGCATGCCTTGGTGGTCCCAGCTACTCAGGAGGCTGAGGTGGGAGGCACGTTTGAGCCCAGGTCGAGGCTGCAGTGAGCTGTACTCACACCACTGCACTCCATTCTAGGTGACAGAGGGAGACTCTGTCTCCAAAAAAGAAGTAATATTCTGAACTCCTTTCTTGACTTTTTGGTGAGTTATAATGGGCTGCCAGAATCTAGATCAGCTTTTTAGGCTCTGAGGGATATGCTTCATGTAGAAATAATCCAGTCTGAAGGCCAGGTCTCAAGGTGTCACTTTTGTATTCTTGGATGACTGTCGAATGTGTGGTCTCGACGAATGGCTTTGTGGAGTAGCTTTCTCCAGAGACTTGCATGTGCTTGGATTAACAAACTTGCGATCCAGGTATGCTAAGCAGGTGCCTTCTGTGAGCAAGCTCAGTATTGAGGGCCCTGTTGTCCTCGAGGCAGCCAAGTGTTCTTGTATGCAGCTGTCCTGTGTAGCAGGTTAAGTGCTGCCTGTCTTCCTCTTGCTTATTTTCTGTAATGTGTCACCTTTCTTGGCATGATTCCTTTGTCCAATCTTCCAGCGTCCTGTTGTATGGTGTGGGTGGGCTGGGAATTGCATAAATGAGTTGGAGCAGTGACGTTCTTGGCCTTGCTCTGTCCGTGAGAGAGGACCCTGCACCATCTGGGGCTCCTGGAGTGCCACCCTGCACCGGCAGGACGCACCTCTTCCTGGCCCTGCTGTCGGCCTCTAAACACAGTGCAGGCTGACTTTCTTGTCACAGCTCGTTTGGCTGGCTGCACCAAATGCTACTTGTTTCTTTCTGGAGTGAGGAAATAACTTCAACTTCAGTGTGTATTATCTCAGCTGCAGAAGCTGTTCTAAATGCCCTTCTAGGGAACTTGTGCGGTGATAATTTAGTGGTTGTGCTGCGTGTTAGTCCTGCCCAACACTAGGCCCAGGTAGCTAGAGTTAAGTCGTTGGGCATTGGTAGGGCACTGTGAGCAAAGACTCTCTTACCTCGGGCCAGGCACAGAAGGACACAGTGGCTGAGCTCACCTGCTCCTTGGTCGTCCTTCGAACCTCTGAGTGCGGTTCCTCGGGGAGAGAAAGCAGTCTTCTCGTGGGTGCCAAGACAGCAGCTACCCGCATAGCAACCGCTCCTGGCCTGTTAGGAGATTTACATGTGGAGACTCTGGAGAGAGCTGCACTTCTAAAGGGGTTGCCACAACAGACAGCCTTAGGGGAAATGGGGAAACTGGAGAAAAGGGCTCTTATCCCAAAAGGACCAGATCCATTGGGACAGATAGAGGTAAGGAGGCAAAGAGAAAGCAACAGTACAAATGTAAAATTGAGAGAAATAGTTTTTGAAAGGGGGTCGTTTATTTGGCACTTTGACCAATTTGTTTTGAAACAATCTCAGTCTGTCGCCCAGGCTGGAGTGCAGTGCTGTGATCACAACTCACTGCAGCTTCTAACTCCTGGGCTCAAGTAATCCTCCTGCTTCTGCCAAGTACCTAGGACTATAGGGTGCCTGGCTAATTTTTATTTTTTTGTCAAAATGGAGTTTTGCTATGTTGCCCAGGCTGGTCTTGAACTCCTGGACTCAAGCAGTCCTTCTGCTTCAGCCTCCCAAAGTGCAAAGTGCGGGATTACAGGTGTGAACCACCTAACCTGGCCTCTAGTTTGTTTGTTTGACACAGGGTCTTGCTCAGTCCCTCTAGCTGGAGTACAGTGACACTGTCATAGCTCACTGCAGTCTCGAACTCCTGGGCTCAAATGATCCTTTTGCCTGCGCCTCCTGAGTAGCTGGGAGGCATACTGCTAGCCTGTGCCTGGCTAATTAAAAAAAATTTTTTTTTTTTGTAGAGATGGGAGTTGTGGGGGGTCTCACTCTGTTTTGCTATATTGCCCAAGCTGATCTTAAATTTCCGACCTCAAGCAGTCCTCGCACCTCGGCCTCCCAAAGTGTTGGGATTACAGGTGTGAGGCCACTGTGCCTGGCCCTTGGCCTCTTTTACCATTTTTGAAATTGAGGTTTTGAAGCAAGTGACTTGCTCAGAAACAGTTCTACCCCTTAGGGCTTCCTTTTCAATATTATAAGATGTGTGGTTTCTGATTTATTTATTAGAATGGGAAACTTTTTACCTTGTTTAACTTTTTCTTCAAAAATTAAAAAGCAAAACAAAACAAAGGGAAAGGATGGCCCTTTGGGATCTTTTCTGCCTGTCTGCTGTAACCATTCGACAGTTGAGAACCGTGTTACTTGGTGTCTTGTAGCTTGTAAATAGAAGACTGAAGTGTGTGTGAGTGGAACCTTAAAATTCACTTTTCCTTTGCTTTGTCTTCTTTATGCTGGAGTTTGCTGACTCCTGAGTGTATATTATTAGATGATTACAAGTGTGTACTATTCACCCCAGTATTTGCTGGCTAGTGTGAACAAAATAAAATACACTGCATCATCCAAATGTGTTTTATTTTGTAGCAATGTGTATATTACTCTTAATTTTCACTGTTCTTATGTGATATGCTTTCTAATTTTATTAATACCTAGGTCATTTGACTGTTTCAAATGATATTACTGATTTAATTATATTTACTTTTTAAACATTTGCTGATAAGTAGAAGATTAGGTGGTTTTGTAGCATTGGTTTAAATCAGTATGTGTGTGGCCGGGCGCGGTGGCTCATGCCTGTAATCCCAGCACTCTGGGAGGCTGAGGCGGGCGGATCACGAGGTCAGGGGATCGAGACCATCCTGGCTAACAAGGTGAAACCCCGTCTCTACTAAAAATAAAAAAAATAAAAAAATAAAAAATAGCCGGGCCTGGTGGCGGGCGCCTGTAGTCCCGGCTGCTGGGGAGGCTGAGGCAGGAGAATGGCGTGAACCCAGGAGGCGGAGCTTGCAGTGAGCAGAGATGGCACCATTGCACTCCAGCCTGGGCGACAGAGCGAGACTCGTCTCAAAAAATAATAATAATAATAATAATCAGTATGTGTGCACGAAATCCCCTTCACTTTGAAGAATACAGTTTTTTTCTTTTGAAACAAGGCTTCTATTTTGATCTAATTGCTCATGCTTGGAGCTGCCTGGCCAGCCCGAGACCCAAGTTCTGTGTTCCCTTTGTGGTCTACACAACGAGCTCAGCAGACTGCCAGCTGCCTATGTATGGGGCTCCAGGGCATCCCCAGGTTCAGCCCTGCAGTCTGAGAGAGAGGAGGACCTGGCCTGTGAAGGACTGAGATGGTGATGTGGAGGTCTTTTCTCCTCCATCAAATCTTGCCCCAGTTACCTTGTGTAGTATTTAGATTGTTGTTATCAGTTGCTCATATGGCTTTATTGAAGGCTGGTTTAGCAGCATATTTAGAACTTATTTGGCATGCATTCAAATTCTTCTTAGAGTGTTTTAATTCCAGTATGTACTTAGCTTGTCTTCTCTACCTGCCCCCAGTCTTGAAATGGGAATGTGTGTGTGTGCGTGTGTGTTTTCCTTAAGCCCTTGCTGATTGATGCAGTCACTTGCTTTCACCCTGCTTAAATATTCCTAACTCTCGTTGGGCAGTGTTCCTGTTACGTGTCGTGGGTTACTCTTATTTGCCTAGTGTCTGAGTTTTGCCTTTTGTTCGTCTTTTAGGGCAGTGTGCGATTGGGGCTCAGCCGTGCTAGTGGCTGGCCCAGATGGAGCATGTGGGGTGGCGGGGGGGGGTGCCAGCCTTCTAGGAAGAACTGGGCGGGGTGGGGGGAGTTCCCCATGTGAACCTCGAAGTTGTTTGGGATGTGCTGCTGTGCATATCTAAGTTGTGCTGTGGCTTTCTTGACACTTTCTGGTGGTTTAAAAATCTACTTTCTCATGAAAGAACCTGAACCAGGAAAAAAAAATATTTTATGAAGTTTGAGAAAATGATTGGGTGACAGACTTTAGTATCATGACAATATCTTAGTATAATAATACTTTTATGCTTTGCTATATAAAGTTTGGGTGCAATGTGCATTCATTTTGTAGTTGAACTCGTGATTAAACAGATATAGTCAAAATTTGTTGTTTGTTTGTTTGAGACGGAGTCTCGCTCTATCCCCCAGGCTGGAGTGCAGTGGCGGGATCTCGGCTCACTGCAAGCTCCGCCTCCTGGGTTCACGCCATTCTGCTGCCTCAGCCTCCCCAGTAGCTGGGACTACAGGTGCCCGCCATCGTGTGTGGCTAATTTTTTGTGTTTTTAGTAGAGGTAGGGTTTCACTGTGTTAGCCAGGATGGTCTCGATCTCCTGACCTCGTGATCCACCCGCCTAGGCCTCCCAGAGTGCTGGGATTATAGGCATGAGCCACCGTCCCGGCCCCAAATTTGGGTTTTGACTTTGAACTGGAATGGTCAGTGTTATCCGCCATCCCTCTCCTATATTGATGTTTATTTCCAAATTAGGGTGTTTAGTTTTTCTTTTTTTTTTTTTTTTTTTTTTACTTGAGATGGAGCCAGGCTGGAGTTCAGTGGCGCGATCTTGGCTCACTGCAACCTCCGCCTCCTGGGTTCAAGTGATTCTCCTGCCTCAGCCTCCCGAGTAGCTGGTACTAGAGATGCACGCCACCATGCCTGGCTAATTTTTGTATTTTTAGTAGAGACGGTTTCACCATATTGGTCAGGCTGGTCTTGAACTCCTCCTGACCTTGTGATCCACCCACCTCGGCCTCCCAAAGTGCTGGGATTACAGGCGTGAGCCACCGCGCCCGGCCTTAGGGTGTTTAGTTTTTCTAATCACAGTTGTAGTACATATCCTCCATTAGTTTTTTTAAAAAACGATCTTGAATTTACAGAGGAGGTACAGGTACCGTACAGCTCTTTATCCGAACCACCTGAGAGTAAGTTGGGACCACGAGACCTCACCCTGGGATATTTTCGTATGTTTACTTATAGACAAGACACCTTCCTCCTTAACCGCAATACAGCCATCAAAGTCTGGAAATCAACATGAATGCGTTGCCACCTTTTGATCAGGCAGCCCATTTGCATTCCACTGAAAGGATCTAGTTCAGGATCACAGTTCATTGTCAGATCTCTTTAGTCTCTTTCAAACTGGAGTGGTTCCTCTGCCTGAGCTTGACACCTTTAATGATTACCAGCAGTTATTTTGTGGGGTCCATTATTGTGGGTTTGTTTGGTGTTTCCTTTTGATTAGATCTAGGTTTTGCGCCTCTGGCTGGAACAGTACAAGGAGGCGGCTGGGTTCTGCATCCTATCAGGTGGTGCAGAATTCAGTTAGTCCCCTTGGTGGTGATGTGCACTGCACTTGCTTGATTCAGGTGCTGCCTCCAGGCTTCTCCACTGTGAAATCTTTGTAATTGTTAAGTATATAGTAGGGAGATACTTTTGAAATAAAATCCAACTTTCAGTTATCTCAACTGTCTCAACTTTAATCAGAGTTCAATTTACTTAATTATATCAATATTGGCTCATGGTTTCCCTAGTTAATTCGGTTGATTATTATCCTTTTACCATGATTTTATTTGATATTCATCACCTCAGGTTTGACCCATGAGAGCCCCTCAAGCTCCCGTGTCCTTTATTTATTTATTTATTTATTTTTATTATTTTTTAATTTTTTTGAGAGTGAGTCTCGCTCTGTCGCCCAGGCAGGAGTGCAATGGTGCCATCTCGGCTGACTGCAAACTCCACCTCCCGGGTTCAAGCGATTCTCCTGCTTCAGCCTCCTGAGTAGCTGAGATTACAGGCGCGCACCACCACGCCCAGCTAATTTTCTGTATTTTTAGTAGAGACGGGGTTTCGCCACGTGGCCCAGGCTGGTCTCAAACTTCTGAGCTCAGGCAGCCTCCCGCTTCTTCCTCCCAAAGTGCTAGGATTACAGGCATGAGCCACCATGCTTGGCCTGTTTGTTTGTTTGTTTGTTTGTTTGTTTTTTGAGACAGGGTCTCACTCTGTCCAGGCTGGAGTGCAGTAGTGAGCTCTCGGCTCACTGCAAACTCAGCCTCCCCGGTAGCTGGGACTACAGACGTGTGCCACCACCCTTGGCTAGTTTTTGTATTTTTAGTAGAGAGAAGGTTTCACCATGTTGGCCGGTCTTGAACTCCTGACCTCAGGTGATCCACCCGCCCACCTTGGCCTCCCAAAGTGCTGGGATTACTGTCTGTGTCCTTCTGATATGTCCTCATTATTCTCTTTCTCTTCTCTTTTCTTTCTTGTACCACAGGATATTCTGGGCTCTTCATGTACCTTCCCTGCCCCAGACCTGGATTCTGCCTTTTCTTCAAGAAGGCCTGCTTCCCTTTTATGGCAGTTGGTTCTCAGAGAAACAGGGTCTAGGCACCAGCTAGGTTGTTGGAGTGTTACTATACCCAGGCCCTCTCAGTAGACAGAGTATGTGTATACATACATATACAAAACATACACAGATACATGCGTGTGTATTTTTAACACACTGTCTCATTTTTTAATATCTCCATGTATTGAAAAGCATGAGTTTATTCCAGTACTGCCATTTCCAGTATAATACCACAGGGTTTATTCTAGTTTCTCGCTTTCCAAATGGATAACTCTGTTTCCCAACAGTGACAACCTTAGATCCCAGTGTCTCTAATATGTTTACTTCCTTGATTATTCACCGTATATGGAACGAGGCTCCTCTTGTTGACCTTCCTGCTTGGATGCCCGCTGCGTCCTCATCTCACTCAGCTGCTGTCATCCTGCACCTCCACCTACTGTGAACATCTTCCTCACTCCACTTGGGCTTTGATACCCTAGCTATGTAGATATTCTTTTATGTAGAAGCCCATATCCCCAGTTTAAAACAAAAAAAGTCCAAGTCCTATATGCTGTCTTTTTGCAGCTTGATCATTTTCATTTAATGTACAGTAATCTGTGCTTTTTCCAGACTGATACATGAGCTGTTGGATTATTGTTGGTGACAGTGCCTTACTGTGTGGTGTCCACTTCCCACTTAGTATTACTGCCTTCTTGCTGATGCACACTCGTGTTCTTCCCAGTTCTTCGCCTGTAGCATGCTGTCGTGAGCCTCACCTGACACACCTACGCTTCTGTATTCTTTTGCAGGCACTTCTGGAGAGTAGCATTTTTGAAGTGTGATTGCTGAATTAGATTGTATGTTTCTATTTTTTGTTATGTGTTTCTAAATTGCCTTCTAATTTTATACTTCCTCAATGGTTGAGTAGTCTTTTTTCCCCCTTACTGTTATAAACACTGAATGATCACTTTTGTTCGTCTTTGCTGATCTCATAAAGGCTGCATGAAGATGAACATCTATTCATGTGTTTGTGGGCAATTTTATATTAATTTTCTGTGATTTGTGTGTTCATATGTCCTAACCTATTCAGATGTTTTCCAGACGTTGAAAAACTCCATTTGTATCTTGACTTCTGTATTAGTGTTCTATAAAATTCTTATGCTCTGATAGAGTCAAATAAATCAATATCTTTCTCAGTGGTTTTTACAGTGTATATTGTTGGAGGCTTTTTGCACCCCCAAATCACAGGTTTTCTTCCTTAATCTTCAGCTCTTCAAGGTTTGATTGTTTACATCCAGATCTCCAATCCAGCTGAAATTTATTTTAGAGTGTGTTGTGAGGTAGGGATCAAACTTTATATGTTTTCAAAATGGATGACAAATTGGCCCAATTCCTTGCTGATTTGAAATGGCACTTGTATCAAATAATAAACTCACGGGTACACGTCAGTCTGTTTCATGCATCAAGTGCCTCTTTCTTAGCCAGTAACACCAAGTGCTAATTACCATTGCTTTGTAGTATGCTTTGCTAATTTTAGTTGAATCCCATCTTTTTTTTTTTTTTGCAAAATTTCCTAGCCTGGTTTTATTTTTAGGTGAATTTTTAGGAGAATCCTTGTTAGAGTTAAACAAAAAATCCTACTGGGATGTTGTGTTACTTTCCCAGGGCTGCTGTAACAAATGACCACACATTTGGTGGCTTACAACAGGAATGTATTCTCACAGTTTTGGAGACTGGAAATCTGAAATCTGGCAGGGCCACACTCCCCCTGGGGGATAGGAGAGATTCTTTGCTTCTTCGATCTTCCAGCTCCTGCCCCACAGTCCTTGGCTTGCAGCTGCATGGTTCCCACCCCTGCCTCCCTCTTCACGTGGCTTTCTCGTCTGTCATGGGTGGCATTTAGAACCCACCCAGATAATCCAGGATCATCTCCTTATCTTAGTATCTTTCACTTAATCTCATCTGAAAAGACCCCTTTTCCAAGTAAAGTAAAACAAATTTCAGGGATTGGGACTCCCTATCTTTGAGTGGCCATTTTTCAGCCTATCACAGATGGTATTTGGAGTTTGATTGGGGGTGTAGATGAACTTGGAATAGAACAGACATCTTTTGTGATGAATCTCCTGGCTAAGTCTTGGCATCATCTCCATGATTCAGGCTTCTCGTGTATATGTGTGTGCGTAAAATTTTTGTTTTGCCAACTTGCCAAGCTTGCCTTCACTGTTACTAGGGCTTCGTTATAGAGATTTTCTAAACAGGTCATCTGCAGACAGTGATATTTGTCTCCTTGCTTAATTCTGTCTCTTTAGATGGCCTGTTGGACAGTCTTTGACAATAGTAACATCTTGGTCATTCTGTTATTTATTTTAATACTATAATATTAGCTTTTTAGTAAATATATGTTACTTTGGGGAAATACTGTTCATATAGCCATTTGCTGATGTTAAACTCCATAGAAAGTAAATAATATATGCTGAATTTCATCAGTTTTTTGGAGCATTTTTGAAATGGTCGTTGGTCAGCCACATATATGTTTGTTTGTCCTTTTTTTTCTTTGAGACCGAGTTTCTCTCTGTCGCCCAGGCTGGAATGCAGTGGTGCGATCTCGGCTCACTGCAGCCTCTGCCTCCTGGGTTCAAGCGATTCTCCTGCCTCAGCTTCCCGAGTAGCTGGGATCACAGGCACCCACCACCATGCCTGGCTAATTTTTAGTGTTTTTAGTAGAGATGGGGTTTCACCATGTTGGCCAGGCTGATCTTGAACTCCTGACCTCAAGTGATCCACCTGTCTTGGCCTCCCAAAGTGCTGGGATTACAGGTGTGAGCCACCGTGTCTGGCCTATTTGTCCTCCTTTTAGCCATAAGTATATATTTTCTAATTTTAAAACTGTATCCCTAGAACAGACCATTCTTAGTCATGATGTCTTGTTTTCTAAATTTAGTGATCAATTTATTAGGCTAGTGTTTTGTTTAAAATTCTACATGTTTTCCAGCTTGGGCAATATAGCAAGACCTGCCTCTTGGAGAAAAAATTAGCTGGGCATGGTGGTACGCACCTGTAATCGCAGCACCTTAGGAGTCTGAGGTGGAAAGGATCGCTTGAGCCCAGGAGTTCAAGGCTGCAGTGAGCTATCTTGCACCACCGTACTGCAGCTTGGGCAGCAGAGCGAGACCGTCTCAAATAAATAAATAATAAAATAAAATAGAAATTTACGTGTTTGTAAAATAGTCTATGATGATTAATCTCTGCAAAATCTACTCATTGTTTTGGGAAGACAAAACGATGCCGATTTTCCTTTGGGGAACAACTCTTTCTACCGTGTATAAGCCATGTGTTTTGGATAGAATGGCTCAGCTGCATGGGTGGACCTGGTTGGCTATGGCTAATAGACATAACACATGCCCTTGGCCCCCTGATTATAGTTATTGGTCCCTAATGAGATCAGAACCCAATTAATGCCAATGAGATACAAAAATAATTTGTGGCACCTGTGAGACAAAGAAGCTCTTATTTCCTTGGGAGCTACCAGAAGATACAATTACTGCCGTTTATAACACTTCTTATTTCAAAACCAGGCAAATATAATGTTGTATCATTGTAATCTCCGGTGTGTGTTCTTTTCTTTTGTCAGACTAGGGAGAGTTAATTGCTCTTCAATTGCTTTTTTCAAAGAAACTGATTTTGGTTTTGATTGACCAAGCAGCTATGTTTCTGTTTTTGTTTTTTTTTGAGGCAGGGTCTCGCAATGTCACCCACGCTGGATTGCAGTGGTGCAATCACGGCTCACTGCAGGCTCAACCTCCTGGGCTCAGGCGATCTTCCTGCCGCAGCCTCCCAAGTAGCTGGGGACTACAGGCACGTGCCACCATGCCAGGCTAATTTTTTGTATTTTTGGTAGGGATGAGGTTTCTCTATGTTGCCCAGGCTGGTCTTAAACTCCTGGACTCAAGCGATCTGCCTGCCTCAGTCTCCCAAAGTGCTGGGATTATAGGTGTGAGTCACTGCACTTGGCCTGTTTTGTTTTAATTTTGTTTGAGGCAGAGTCTCGCTCTGTCACCCAGGCTGGAGTTCAGTGGTGCAATCACGGCTCACTGCAGGCTCAACCTCCTGGGCTCAGGCGATCTTCCTGCCCCAGCCTTCCAAGTAGCTGGGACTACAGGCATGTGCCACCCAGGCTGGGAGTGCAGTAGCGTGATTATAACTCACTCACTGTAACCTTGAACTCCTGGGCTCAAGGGATCCTCCTGCCTCAGCCTCTCAGTAGCTGGGACTACAGGTGTGTGTCATCATGCATGGCTTTTCTTATTTTATTTTATTTTTTATTTTTTTTGTGGAGATGGGGTCTTGCTTTGTTGTCCATGCTGGTCTCAAACTCCTGGGCTTAAGTGATCCCAAAGTGCTGAGATTACAGGTTTGAGACACTGCACCTGGTCTTATATTTCATCAGTTCTTTTATTCCTTCTACTTTGGTTTTCACTTTACATCTTGACTTGAATGCTTAGTTCATTCATCTTCATTAATAAAGTTTACAAGTTTGATTCACCCTCTGAGTGTAGCTTTAGCAGTGCTCTGTAGTTGTGGATAAGTGGTACTCTTTGCTCTTTTTCTTTTCTGAGACGGGATCTTGCTTTGTTGCCCAGGCCGAGTGCAGTGGCACAGCTCACTGCAGCCCCAACCTCCCCGCACTCAAGTGATCTTCCTGCCTCAGCCTCCCTAGTTGCTGGAGCCACAGGTGTACACCACCACACCTGGCTAATTTTTTGTTTTCTATTTTTATTTTTGTACAGGCAGTCTCACTATATTGTCCAGGTTTCTTTTCCTTTTTTAAACCTTGTTGGGAAAACTTTGAAATATACCTCAAAATAAAAGAGAATAGAAGAGAATCATATGCCTATCACCCAGCTTTCACACTTGTCAGCATTTTACTATAGCCCTGCCCACTCCCAATATTTTGTATGTTTCATTTGAGTATTTTAAAGCAAATCTCGGACTTTTAGTCACCTCTAAATACTTTAACATGTATTTTTTAGGAAATGTGGGCTTTAAAAAACAACCACAATACCTTTATCATAGCTAACAACACCAACCACGCTCCATTAATATTATCTAATATTTATTCTGTGTTTGGTTTTCTCCAAATGTCATAAAAAGCCCTTTTATACTTTGTTTGCTTGAATTGAAATCCAAAGAAGGTCTCCACATTGCATTTGGTTTAAGCCTCTTAGCTCTTTGAAAATCTATAACTTGCAGACTCTTTTCCCTTTTTTAGTTTTTGTTTTTAATGCCATTTATTTATGAAGGCAATAGGGTCGTTGTGCTGTGGAATGTCCCAGGTTTGGGATTTGGTTGACTGTGTTGTGGCACTATCTAATGTGTTTTTCTAATCCTCATATTTCCTGTAGCTAGGTCAGGATGCTCAGTTGGTTTCAGGTTGTTTGTTGTTTGTGGGGGGTGGTTTCAAGGATATTCCACAGACTGTGCTTTGTGTTGCACATTGAACAGCCAGGTTACATGATGTCGGGTGCAGTGTTGGTAGGTTGAATTATAGAGTTCTTTATCAACCGGTTCTCTACTGGGTGTAACGGCCATTTGCTTGTTGCTTGTACCCGTTATTTAGTTGGTGTATTAGTTTCTATTGCTGCCGTACCAAATTACAGCACTGTGGTGAATCAGTCTCACTGGTGTAGAGTCTGGGTGTCTGGGTGCCATCAGGGAGCTCTGGAGAGAATCTACCTCCTGGCCTTTTCTAGCTCGTGGCAGCCATTTTTTGGCTGTGGCCCTTCCTCCATCATTAGAGCACATATCTAAAGGACACTTGTGATTGTGGTTAGGTCCCACCCGTATAATCCAAAATGATCTCCCATCTCAAGATTCTTTTTTTTTTTTTTTTTCCCAAGATTCTTAATTTGTCTGTAACATATCCAAATCCAGAAATTAGGACTTGAATATCTTTGGAGGCCATTGTTCAGCCTACAGCTGACAGTTACAAAGTGAAGATGTTTCTAATTCTATTCTTATTTAAAGAAGATTTCCCATATCAATTTTGGAGGTTCTGAAATGTGGTTCCTGCTGGGGAGAAAGAACAAATGAATGATTTCTTTCCTTTATCAGTGTTTAAGATGCACTGGAACTAATAGCTTCCAAAGTTGAAGTTCATTTTTGTAGCGTTTCCCCCTAGTATTATAAACCTGTGGATGTGATTGTGCTTAAACCCGTGGATGCCATATTTTGGTGCTTCTGTTGTTCTACCCAAGTTGGCTTGTGTCATCTTTGGGTGTGACCCCTTGGTCTGTGACTGCTCCCTGTCTGCCTGTCACAGGAGGGTGTTGTACCTCGTCCGTGTTCTGCTTAGACCTAGAGTCAGTCATGTTTCTAAGGAACCCCAGTCTCCTGCCGTGAGATGGTGTTTAGACATCAGTCAGTTCAATATGTATCATTCTCTTATGCTAAAGTCTTGGTTCTTAATGATATTAACTTGCTTACCTATTCTAAATTTTGTGACTCTGCTTTTCACTGATTTGTAGTAGCCGATGTTGCTTAAGCATCTTTTATTCCCTTTCTAGATGGAGGTATCTTTGAAAAGTAAAGAGCCTCATATAATACAGAGCTTCCCCCTCCTGCAGATAACTCTCACAAACATTTAGCATGTGTCTGTCCAGAGTTTCCTGTTAAAACACACTTTTGGAGGTATGTAGTGTATGAATAAGTGCCATTTTCATGGCACGTATTTTTCATACAATATATCTTACAGTAACGATACTAACATTAGGATATATCCCATTTGGAATATATTGTCAAATTATTGTGTTTTAAAGTTAAATAATTTGGCTGGGCGCGGTGGCTCAAGCCTGTAATCCCAGCACTTTGGGAGGCCAAGGCAGGCGGATCATGAGGTCAGGAGATCGAGACCATCCTGGCTAACACGGTGAAACCCCGTCTCTACAAAAAATTAGCCAGGCGTGGTGGCGGATGCCTGTAGTCCCAGCTACTCAGGAGGCTGAGGCAGGAGAATGACATGAACCCAGGAGGCGGAGCTTGCAGTGAGCCGAGATCGCGCCACTGCACTCCGGCCTGGGTGACAGAGCGAGACTCCGTCTCAAAAAAATAAAAAATAAAATAAAATAAATTAAAAAAAAGTTAGTGCCGGGCGCAGTGGCTCACGCTTGTAATCCCAGCACTTTGGGAGGCCGAGGCGGGTGGATCACGAGGTCAGGAGATCGAGACCACGGTGAAACCCCGTCTCTACTAAAAAAATACAAAAAATTAGCCGGGCGCGGTGGCGGGCGCCTGTAGTCCCAGCTACTCGGAGGCTGAGGCAGGAGAATGGCGTGAACCCGGGAGGCGGAGCTTGCAGTGAGCCGAGATTGCGCCACTGCACTCCAGCCCGGGCGACAGAGCGATACTCTGTCTCAAAAAAAAAAAAAAAAAAAAAAAAAAAGTTAAATAATTCTCTGATGCTTAGGCCGCCGATGTAACATTGTTAGATACATTTGTTTCCATTTTCTGTGTAAACTTTTTATTGAGGTATAATAAACATGCACTTTTTAATGTATATAGCTCAGTGAATTTTCACTAACTGAACTCAGTCATATAACCAGCATTGAGATAAAGAAGTGGAACGTTTTATTTTTAGAGTTTAGAGTCTCTGATTTTTTTTTTTTTTTTTTTTTGAGACAGAGTTTTGTTCTTGTTGCCCAGGCTGGAGTGCAATGGCGCGAATGCAGCTCACCACAACCTCCACCTCGGGTTCAAGCATTTCTCCTGCCTCAGCCTCCCGAGTAGCTGGGATTACAGGCATGCACCGCCACGCCCGGCTGATTTTGCATTTTTAGTAGAGATGGGGTTTCTCCATGTTGGTCAGGCTGGTCTCGAACTCCTGACCTCAGGTGATCCACCCACCTCGGCCTTTCAAGGTACTAGGATTACAGGCATAAACCACTGTGCCCGGCCTCTTCTGATTTTTATGGTCCTAAAACAGAGCTGTCACTCTTGTTCTGTTCAGATGAGCTTGACTTCCATCCCTGTCCCCTGTCCCTTCTTACCCCATCATTTTCTTCTCGTATTTCTTTCTAAAAATATAAATAGACATACACATTTGTATTTCTGACTCTTTCTTACAGAAAGGTAGCATACCCTGCACCTGCTGGCCTCTGTTGCTCTTTTCATTAACTGTGTACCCTGAAGACTATGCATAGTAGTGTATGGAGGCTTTCCTCCTACCTTTATGCTATGTGTTGCTTCACTGCATGGACACAGCATGGTTTCTTCAGCCCATCTGCATATTGAGTCCACCATACTCATCCCACATTGATGCCTAATGTCTGCTTGAGGTTTCCTTTAGAGGGCACTCCCTACCTTTGGTGCCAGCCATTCTGCCATTCTGATCCTACTTCCCCTCATTACTGATCTTCCTTTTGCTGCCATCCTGGCTTCCTGTCCTTGGATGCCTTTGGAGTTGCAGAGAAGCTGTCTTTTATCTTCCTGGTGTGATACTTGTTTTCTAATAGTAGGAAATAGTGTTTTCTTGTTCTGCCCAGTTTTCTCTCTTTATAGATTAGATTCTTAGTTCCTGCTCCCTGGATGTATGTCAGTTTTTCTCTTACATGGTAATGTTCTGATCTGAGTCCGGTATCTCGGTTGTCTAACTTTGCATAGAGGAACATACCCGTGCTTTGGTGGGGATGTTGTGCTTGTATTCGTGCAGTTTAATGTTGAATTAGCTCTTTGCGGAGACAGTTATGTAAGTAACGGTTTCTAGGGAGTCTTTAAATCCAAAAGTGAGGCTTAATGTCTGAAGAGTAGACCGATAGGAAGAGAGTACTTGGAGAGATGATGCAGTCCCACCTTCTCATGAGACAAAGGAGGAAGCAGGCCAAGTGGAGAGGGTGATGTACCAAGCAGTGTCAGCAGATCGTACACTGGAGTGCCACATGCTCTCCACCCTTGAGGGGAGAAAACCTGAAGACTTGGCTTTTCCTGATGTTTGTTTTCTTGTTTGTAGAAAAGTATTGTTTCTGTTTGGATAGGACTGAGCCCAAGATTAATCTTTCAGATTCTTAAGTATTTCCACCCATGGCATTAGCTAGCTTTGTATCCATAACAGAGTTCTTTATAAACATGGGCTAAGCTAATTCTAGCTCATAGAACTTTTCTATGTAAATTGTAGGAAGAAAAAAAATCATCAAGTGTAAATTGTTGCCCTGGGTCAAACTATTTTGTTTCTTGTAGTTTAATGAGATTTATAGTGAGGAGATGGAAGGGATTTTTAAATCGCAGGACTAAAGGAGAATGGCCCTTCCTGCAGCCATTCTGTTCCCATCCTCTTCCCAGAACACCATTACAGTTGGGGTGGGGGCCTGCAGCGGGCTCCAAGCCCTGGTGAGGGGTGTGTGTGTGCAGGAGCTGCCATGAAACACCTTTCAGCGGCTCAGGGTGGCAGACTCGTGTTACCATGGTAGTTACAGACATCAGTAAACCCATGGGTCATACGGATGCATTTCCACCTAGAAGCAGTGGTTTGTTTCTTCAGTGAGTCAAAGAAACTTAAGATGGAGGAGACCCTAAGGAGTCATGTAAGTTAAATGATCACCCAGTGGAGAGTACACCTCACAGTGGGAATAAGCTCTGCCCATTTTTTTTCCTAGGTGCTAATTCAGGAAAGCACTCTCAGTGATCCTTTTCTTCATGTTGAGATGAAATGTGTCTTCAGAATTGTTCTTAGTTGTTCTTGGTTGTGCAGGCAACTGGACAGAACTCAGTCCCCCTTTAAATGCTCTCCACATGGTAAAGACAGCGCTTATGTATCTTTTTCTCAGTTTCCAAGGGCTCAAATAGGTTCATGTAAAGTCATCACCACTTCCTCAAAAGCAAATTAACAAAAAAATTTTAATTCAGACTTCTTGCAGATAACGTGGCAATTGTAATGAGAATAACACAGCAGAGAAAATAAATTTTGGGACTGTTTTTCACTGATTTGTAGTACCTGGTGATACTTAAGTGTCCTTTTTTCCCTCTCCAGGTGGAGGTATTTTTTGTTGAAAAGTGAAGAGCCTCATATAATACAGAGCTTTCCCCTTCTGCTGATAACTCTCACAAACACTTAGCATATGTCCATCCGTAGTTTCCTATTAAAACACACTTTGGGGGTATGTGGTGTATGAATATGTGCCGTTTTTCGTGTTCTTCCCTCCCATCTTCACGTTCTGCAACTTCACAGCACAATTGTCTTGTCAGGTCCATCTTTTACCCAGCTGTCCATGTTGATGCTTGTTGAGGACTGGGCTCTGGACTTCCTGTCCTTTTGCTATTCTCAATGACTTGAGTTTCCTTCTAGAGAGGTCTTATGCACGTACAAACATGTATATCTCTTTAACACGACTGGTTACATATCAATGTAATACATAGCTGCAGGCCAGGCGCAGTGGCTCACACCTGTAATCGCAGCACTTTGGGAGGCCAAGGCAGGCAGATCACTGAGGCCAGGAGTTCAACACCAACCTGGCCAACGTGGTAAAATCTTGTCTCTACAAAAAAAATACAAAAATTAGCCAGGCATAGTGGCGCACACCTGTAGTCCAGCTACTTGGGAGGCTGAGGTGGGAGAATCGCTTGAACTTGGGAGGCAGAGGTTGCAGTGAGCCGAGATTGTGCCACTGTACTCCAGCCTGGGCAACAGAGTAAGACCCTGTCTCAGAGAAAAAAAAAAAAAAAGAAATAGGCCGGGTGCGGTGGCTTATGCCTGTAATTCCAGCACTTTGGGAGACAGGTGGGCAGATCACGGTGTCAGGAGTTTGAGACCAGCCTGGCCAACAATGTGAAACTCTGTCTCTACTAAAAATACAAAAATTAGCCGGGTGGGGTGGCGCACGCCTGTAGTCCCAGATACTCGGGAGGCTGAGGCAAGAGAATCGCTTGAACCCAGGAGGCAGAGGTTTCAGTGAGCCGAGATCACGCCACTGCACTCCAGCCTGGGCAACAGAGTGAGACTCTGTCTCAAAAACACAACAACAACAACAACAAAATGCCTCTTCTTGTTCACTGACACTGGGTGTATGGTTAAAGCCCTCTTAACTGACCTGTTTTGAGGCACAGAGGTTTATTTAATCACCAGTCATTTGGTACAGGGCTAAGACCTCCTATTTGAAATGGGACTGGTTGGATTCTATATATTTTCCTTTTTTTTTTTGGAAACAGGGTGTTGCTGTGTTGTCCAGGCTGGAGTGCAGTGGTGCCATCATGGCTCACGGCAGCCTTGGCCTCTGGGGCTCAGGTGATCCTCCCACCTCAGCTTCCACACTGAGTAACTGGCACTACAGGTGCATACGACCTACCATGCCTGGCTAATTTTTCTTTTTCTTTTTATTATTTTTATTTTTTTGGTAGAGACGGGGTTTCGCCATTGTGAACCCAGGAAATCTGACAAGTCTCAGTTAATTTAGAAAACTTACTTTGCCAAGGTTGAAGACGCGCACCCATGACCCAGGCTCAGGAGGTCCTGATGACGTGTGCCCAAGGTGGTCAGAGCACAGTTTGGCTTTATACATTGTAGGGAGACATGAGACATCAGTCAGCATATGCAGGACGAACATTGGTTCGGTCTGGAGAGGTGGGACAACTCGAAGCAAAGGCAGGAAGACTCCAAGTGGGGAGGGGACTTCCAGGTCATAGGCAGGTAAGAGACAAATGGTTGCATTCTTTTGAGTTTCTGATGAGCCTCTCCAAAGGAGGCAGTCAGATAGGCATTTATCTCAGTGAGCAGAGGGGAGACTTTGAAGAGAACGGGAGGCACGTTGGCCCTAAGTAGTTCCCAGCTAGACTTTTCCTTTTAACTGAGTGATTTGGGGGCCCCAAGATTTATTTTCCTTTCAGACTGTGTTGCCTATGTTGGTGTTGAACTCCTGGGCTCAAGCGATGTACCCACCTCAACCTCCCAAAGCGCTGGGATTACAGGCATGAGCCACCATGCCTGGCCACATACTCTCTTATGTAAATGAAATTGATAATATGTCATCTAGGATTTTCAGCATTCATTTCTTTTAAGTGGAACAAAAATTTAAGAAACTCATAATCAATGTAGGATTCTCTGAGATTTTAAAGGTTTTCCCCCAGTTGACTTTTTCTTTTAAACAAACAGGTCTTGCTCTTTTTCCCAGGCTGGAGTGCTGTGGCACGATTGTAACTCACTGCAGCTTCAAATTGGGTTCAAATGATCCTTCTGCCTCAGTCTCCTGAGTAACTAGGGTTATAGGCACAGGCTAATTGTTTTTATTTTTTATTTTTTTAAGAAATGAGGTCTCACTTTGTTGCCCAGGCTGGTCTCAAACTTCTGGCCTCAAGTGATCCTTCTGCCTTGGCCTCCCAGAGTGCTGGGATTATAGGCATGAGTCACCATGTCCAGCCATAATTTTTTTAAGGCAATTTGTTTTTCTTGAAAATTCAGTGTGGTAAATTTAATATTCATAGATACATTTCTCTTCACTCTTTCATTATTTTGAATTATTTCTAAATGTAGTTACATTAACTAGTGAAACTGGCATAAACAGGTTTGAGAGCAAGTGAAACTGAGTCTTACTAAGCACACATCATCACTGGTGGGGATCGGTGTTCAGGGCACACTAGAAGGCACTCTGCTCATGGCATCAATTAATATTTTACTGTGGGGGTGGAGACTTGGTCATTCATCAGGTCATTTATGGAGGTCAGTGATAGTGCTTTGTGTTCTGCCACCCTTTGTTTACCCAGTCCCGGACTGAACCAATGCAAATGTTTAATCTTCTGACTCTACAAAAATGCTACAGTGCACATCAGGCACACGGCAGGTTTGTGATACCACCACAAGAAAGCCTGACATCCCAATAAAGCAGGTCACACGAGTTTTACGTTTCCCAGTGCATATAAAAGCTGTAACATGTTTAGAAAAACAATGTATATACTTTAATTTAAAATAATGGTTAAGGCCGGGCGCAGTGGCTCAGGCCTGTAATCCAGCACGTTGGGAGGCCAAGGTGGGTGGATCACCTGAGGTCAGGAGTTTGAGACCAGCCTGGCCAACATGGTGAAACCCCGCCTCTACTAAAAATACGAAAATTAGCTGGGTGTGGTGGAGCACACCTGTAATCCCAGCTACTTGGGAGCCTGAGGCGGGAGGATCACTTGAACCCGGGAGGCAGAGGTTGCAGTGAGCCGAGATTGAGACTGTGCCACTGCACTCCAGCCTGGGCAACTGAGACTCCATCTCAAAAAATAAGAATAAAACATTGGTTAAAAAATGCTCATGATCATTGAGCCTTCAGCAAGTCTTAATCTTTTTGCTGCTGGAAGGTCTCGCTTTGATGTTGATGGCTGCTGACTGATCAGAGCGGAGGTTGCTACATGTTGGGGTGACTGGCAATTTTGTAAAATCAGACAACAATGAAGTTTACTGCATTGATTGACTCTTCCACAAAAGATTTGTCTGTAGCACGTGATGTTGTTTGATTGCATTTTCCCACAATAGAACTACTTTCAGAATTGGAATCAATCCTCTCAAACACTGCCACTGCTTTATCAGCTAAGTTTATGTAATATTCTAAATCCTTTGTTGTCATTTCAACAATGTTCACAACATCTTCATTCAGCATCTACTTCCTGAGTAGATTCTATCTTAGGAAACCACTTTCTCTGCTCATCCATAAGAAGCAGCTCCTCATCTGTTCACGTTTGATCATGAGATTGCCGCAATTCAGTCCCATCTTCAGGCTCCACTTCTGATTCCAGTTCTCTTGCTGTTTCCACCACATTTGCAGTTGCTTTCTCCACTGAAGTCTTGAACCCCTCAAAGTCATGGCATCTGGAATGGTGAATCCTTTACAGGAGGTTTTCAGTGGACTTTGCCCAAATCCATCAGAGGAATAACTATCTATGGCAGCTATAGCCTTAAAAATAATTTCTTAAATATTAAAACTTGGAAGTTGAAATTACTTCTTGATCCATGGGCTGCAGAATGACTGTTAGCAGGCATGAAAACAACATTCATCTCCTTGTACATCTCCATCAGATCTCTTGGGTGACCAGATGCTTTGCCAGTCAGCAGGAATGTTTTGAAAGGAATCTTTTTTTTTTTCTGGGCAGTAGATCTTAACAGTGAGCTTAAAATATTCAGTAAATCATTTTAAACAGATGTGCCGTCATACAGGCTTTGTTTCATTTATACAGCACAGGCAGAGTATATTTAGCGTAATGCTTCAGACCCCTAGGATTTTCAGAATGGTAAATGAGCATTGGCTTTAACATAAAGTCACTGGCTGCACTAGCCCCTAACAAGAGAGTCAGCCGCCTTTTGAAGCATTTGAAGGCTTCTCTTAGAAGCGATCTAGCTGTTGGCTGGGCACAGTAGCTCACGCCTGTAATCCCAGCACTTTGGGAGGCTGAGGTGGGCAGATCACGAGGTCAGGAGATCGAGACCATCCTGGCTAACACGGTGAAACCCCGTCTCTACTAAAAATACAAAAAATTAGCCAGGCGTGGTGGCAGGCGCCTGTAGTCCCAGCTACTCGGGAGGCTGAGGCAGGAGAATGGCGTGAACCTGGCAGGCGGAGGTTACAATGAGCCGAGATCGTGCCACTGCACTCCAGCCTGGGCCACAGAGCGAGACTCCGTCTCAAGAAAAAAAAAAAAAAAAAAAGCCATCTAGCTATCAAAGTCCTTAGATGGCATCTTCTTGCACTATAAGGCTGTCTCATTTACACTGAAAATCTGTTTGGTGTAACTGCTTTCATCAGTGACCTTAGCTAAATCTTCATAACTCACTGCAGCTTCTACATCAGCACTTGCTGCTTCACCTTGCACTTTTATGTTAGAGAGATCTTAAACTTCAAGAACCAACCTCTGCTAGCTTGAGACATGTTTTCCTGCAGCTTCCTCACCTCTCTCAGCCTTCATGGAATTAAAGAGAGTTAGGGCCTTGCTCTGGATGAGGCTTTGGTTTAAGGGAATTTTGAAACTGGTTTAATCTTCTAGCCAGACCACTCAAACTTTCTCCGTATCAGCAATAAGGCTGTTTCGCTTTCTTACCATGTGTGTGTTCACTGGAGTAGCACTTTCCCTTCAGCCTTTTTTCTTTGCATTCACAGCTTGGCTATTTGGTGCAAGAGGCCTGGCTTTTGGCGTGTCTCAGCTTTTAACAACTCTTCTTCACATGCCGTCTTAATCATTTAATCATTTCTAGCTTTTGATTTAAGATGAGAGACGTGCAACTCTTCCTTTCACTTGAACACTTAGAAGCAATTGTTGGGTTATTAATTGGTTTCCCTTCAATATTGTCTAGGGATTGGGAGGCGTGAGGAGAGGGAGAGAGATGGGAGTGGCCAGTTGGAGCAGTCAGAACACACACACAACCTTGATTGATGAAGTTCTCCGCCTTGTATAAGCGTGGTTCGTGGCACTCCAAACAATTACAGTAGTAACATCAAGGATTACAGATCACCATAACAGATATAACGACAATGAAAAAGTTTGAAATATTGCTAGAATTACCAAAATGTGCTGTTGGAAAAGGGGCATGGAAAGACCTGCAGAGTTGCCAAAACCCTCAGCTTATAATAAACAGAATGTCTGAAAAACCCAAGTAAGAGAAGCACTGTAAGCTGAAGTGTGCCTCTATCTTTGGGCACGTGTGAGAAATTCTTAGAAGTAGGAAGTGTTAGATCAGAATATTGATGTTTTAAATCTCAGTACATAATCAAATATGTACACTCTCCAAAGAGATCACACCAATTATTCCCCCAGCCACACCTGTTTTCCCACACTTTTTTTTTGAGTCTTCAGATTTTATTTTTGCCAAACTGAGGTGAAATGTAGAATCTTATTCTACATTTCACTTGCATTTTAAAATACAAATTGAATGAATGTTTCCTGCATTTCCATGAAAGGCCTGCTTGTATCTTTTGCCCATTTTTTAAAATGGGTTATTAAAGAGTCCTTTAGGAAATACTGTAAACATAACGTGCTCCTCTTTTCCCCAGAAATGTTCGAGCCTGCCACGTGTGCCACATTTGTGTTTGTGGTAGAAGAGATGCTTTCATGATTGAGAAGAAGATGCATTTTGTACTTTTTCCCCTAATGTAAATTTATTCATTAAACACAAAAGATTTGTAATAAAATATTTTTTCCTTAAGATTGTTATATAAAGTTTACTGATGATAAAAACTCCCTTGTCAGTTTATAGTTTAGCTTTGGTTTGAAAATACAGACACTGTAGCACTGCTGTCCAATAAAAATATGAGCCACATATAATTTAAAATTTTCCAACATCTGCCTTAAAAATATAAAAATAAACAAGTGAAGTTAATTTTAATAATATTGTTTCACCCAATGTAAGATACTATCATTTTACATGTAATCCATCCTAAAACTAACAATAAAATGTTTTACATTGTATTTTTTGTACTAAATCTTCAAAATCTGATGTATATTTTAGACTTACAGCGCATATAATTTTAAAGTAGCCACGTGTGAAGGCTGTAGTGACATGTGGCCAGTACATGTTGGCCAGCACAGCTCAAAAGAGTAGTCTATTTCTATGAAAATCCATTAATTTATTCTTTTGGACCTAACATTTGTCCTATCCTCTTTTTTATTTTTTTGAGACAGGGTCTCACTTGGTCAACCAGGCTAGAGTGCAGTGTCACGATCTCAACTCATTGCAACCCCCACCTCCCAGGCCCAAGCAATTCTTCCACCTCAGCCTCCCGAGTAGCTGGGATTACAGGCACGTGCCACTGTGCCTGGCTTATTTATTTATTTATTTATTTTTAAGATGGAGTTTCACTCTTGTTGCACAGGCTGGAGTGCAATGGCACGATCTCGGCTCACTGCAACCTCTGCCTCCTGGGTTCAAGCGATTCTCCCACCTCAGCCTCCCGAGTAGCTGGGATTACATGCCCCCCCACCCCCCACGCCCGAGTAATTTTCTATTTTAGTAGAGACGGGGTTTCTCCATGTTGGTCAGGCTGATCTCGAACTCTTGACCTCAGGTGACCCGCCCACCTCGGCCTCCCAAAGTGCTGGGATGACAGGCGTGAGCCACCGCGCCCGGCCCCCCATCTTCTTAAGAAAATAAATTGTATTTATCTGACACATGTTCTTTAATTAGGCTCTAAGTAAATATTATTCTTTACTCAGCTGTAGAAATATGTGCTGATTGTTTTGTATTTGTAAAATTAATGTAGTGGCATACTCCACTAAATGTATTAATTTAGTGGAAAGTAGTGAGTTTAGTGGTTTAGTGGAATTAAATGCTAGCATTCCCAGTGAGATACCTACTAAAGGGCAGATTCTTTTAGATACCATTTTCCTTGATCTTTTTAACAACTTGCAGAAAAGGCCCCAACACTTACAAATGTGAATTGTAAAAGTTGAGAGCTTAAACAACTAGCCAAGGTGACCCAAATTATATCTGAGCAAGATTCTGAAAGCAGGTATCCTGGCAACAAGTTTGGTGTTCTTTATACAATTTGTTCTCATTATAGGTGCCTATACTGACTCGGATAAAACACAAGTTACGTATTTTCACCTTACCTAGAAATACGTGAATCACAGAAATAAGCCAGAGAACAGTGTCATTGGAGAGTATACTAAGTCACCTTTTCTGCTACTTCCTGAAAAGTAGTGAAACCGACCGAATTAGATGGTGGAGAAAGAACAAGGCAAATTTACAGGAAACCCTGGACTGCAGGTCTTTGTTTCTGCCTCATCTGAACTTTCGTGAGACTTTATTTTAGGGCTGGGAGTTTAATATAATAATATATACTGTAATGTATCAGTAGTAAATACATGCGAGCCAAAGGAAAGTTGTTCCTTATTAGAATATGCTACAAGTCAAATTAAACTGAGTATAAATAAGCTTAATTATAAAACTAGTTTGTGCTAATAAAAATGTAATATGAGCCACATATAATTTTACATTTTCAGCTATCAAATGGGATGGAAACATTTCTTTGACCTGACTTTGACCACCACACTCAGTATGGGAGTGCAAATTGTGCTAAACTTAGCTCCCATCCCGTGGTGCTAATAACTTCCTATAAGACTGCACTGCTGCCCAGCAAGTGGTGGGTGCCTGTCCTCCACATCTCTGCTCCCACACCCTTGGAGATGACCCCTGGTCCGCTGCTCCTCCTAACCCCTTCAGCATGGCTCCACTGCCATGGGTTCCTGTCAGGTGATCAGTTAAAGCAAAGAGGAGTAGGCTGCATAAATTGTATACCTCTGTTTATCCATGTTATCCATTGACAATTAGGTTCTTAAAAATCTGTTGACTATTACTAGCAGTGCAGTGAGATGAGCATTCTTTTACGTATTTCCTTTTGCCCAGGTGGGAGAGCTTTTTCCTGAAGTAAGTCTCTAGAAGTGGGATTGTTCGGAGTATTTGCATCTTAAGCCTTAATAGGCCTTGCAAATGGTGTCAGATAAGGACCTAGTTTTTCTCTCCTGCTGTAGATAACCAGTTTTCCCAGAGCCACTGATTGCATCATCCATCTCCCTGCTGATCCACACGACCACATCTGAGGCAGGCAATGGCAGTGTCTGTGGTGTCCGTGTTGGGCCCTCTCTGCTGCTCCCTTGTTCTCTCTGTCCCCGGCACCAGCGCCACAGTCTGAATTACTGTTGATGCACAACCTGACACTGGAGAGAGCAAGCCCTCCTCCACGTTGTTTTCTTCAGAGTTGTATTGGCTGTTCTTGGTCCTTGATCTTTTGTATAAATTTTGTTGTGTAAATAGGATTGTATATGTAAATAGTCTAAAAATGGTGTAAATAATTTTTTTATAATTCAGTGTTTGCAGTGCAACATTATAAAAATTACATATTGAAATCTTGTATAAAGAAAAATTGTATAAAATCTGGTTGTAAAATTCCATACACACACATACCTTTTGGGATTTAAGTTACATTTGCATTGAATTTCTAGTCTAATTAGGGGAGAATTACTATCCATGATTAAGTCTTTCTTTAGATGACCATGGCCTGTCTCCATTTATTAAGGTCATTTCTGTATTTTGACAAAGGTTTTTATAAACTCTATAAATCACACTTTTTTTTCTTACTAGATTTTTAAAAATTTTTTTAGGGGGCAGAGAGGGGACAGAGTCTCACTCTGTTGCTCAGACTGTAGTGCAGTGGCGTGATCTTGGTTCACTGCAGCATCTGCCTCCTGGGTTCGATTGTCGTGCCTCAGCCCCCCAAGTAGCTGGGACTACAGGCATGCATCACCACACCCGGCTTAGATTTATTTTTAATAGTTTGTTGCTGGTGTTTTGGAAACATAATTGATTGTGTGTATTGGTTTTATTTCTAGAAAACTTAGCGAACTTTTTAATTAGTTCTAATAATGTGTCCATACATTCTCCTGGATTTTCTACCAGCACAGTTATATTGTCTGTGAAAACTGGCAGTTTTGGTTCATTTTCAATTCTTTTTCTTGCCATACTGCCCTGGCTTATATTCCTAGTTGCTATTAGGAATGGGTTAATTAGTTGAGATTCTTCATTTGAATCTTTTTTTTTTTTTTTTTGAGATGGAGTCTTGTTCTGTTGCCCAGGCTGGAGTGCAGTGGCAACATCTTGTTTCACTGCAACCTCCACCTCCCAGGTTCAAGCGATCCTCCTGCCTCAGCCTCCCAAGTAGCTGGGAGTATAGGCATGTGCCACCACGCCCGGCTAATGTTTGTATGTTTAGTAGGGACACCTATATATGTTGGCCAGGCTGGTCTCGAACCCTTGACCTCAGGTATCTGCCTGCCTCAGCCTCCCAAAGTGCTGGGATTACAGGCACGAGCCACTGTGCCCAGCCCATTTGAATCTTTTGAAATGATCAAATTATCTTTGCCCCTCATGCTGTTAATGTGGCGAGTAACTTTAATCTGTTTTTCTAATATTGTACCACCCCACATTACTGGATTGAACTTTATCGTGACAATATTTGTTTTTCTATTTCTGGATCAGTTTGCAAGATTGTTTCAGGCTTTGGCTTCCCAGTACCTAGGTGAGATTCACCTACTCCTTTGTCTGTGATGAGTCCAAGCCCGTCAGCTTTGTGTGGGAGATAATCTCTCAGAGCTTCCTTACGAAAGCATCTGGAGGCCTGCCTTTTTGTTGTATTATTTTGTTTTTGTTGTTTTTTGTTTTTTTGAGATGGAGTTTCACTCTTGTTTCCCAGACTGGAGTGCAATGGCGTGGTCTCGGCCCACTGCAACCTCCACCTCCCAGGTGCAAGCGATTCTCCTGCCTCGGCCTCCTAGGTAGCTGGGATTACAGGCACGCACCCCCACGCCCAACTAATTTTGCATTTTTAATAGAGATGGGGTTTCATCATGTTGGTCAGGCTGGTCTCGAACTCCTGACCTCGGGTGATGCACCCGCCTCTGCCTCCCAAAGTGCTGGGATTACAGGCGTGAGCCACCTCACCCGGCCTTGTTGTAATTTTTATATTTGTTTCTTTGAAGATTGGGGAAGGTTGGTTATTGAAACTGTATTTCTAACTCAGTTTGGGTAACTTATTTTTCTAGAATTTGCCCATTTCATCTGTTTTCGAGTTTTTGACACTACTCTTCTCAATAGAATTCTTACGTGATTTTTCAAAGTCTCCATTTTAGCTGTAGTTTTTGACCCCCTTTTAATTCTTAATATTGCCTATTTATACTCTCCTTTTTTCAGGAATCATTTTTGCCAGAGATTGAACTTGTCTTTTAAAAAACTTGGATGTAGGTTTTGTTTATCCTTTGTGGTATATGTCTTTTAGTTGATTAATTTTCTATCTTTATTTCCTTCTACCTTTCTTTTGTTTATTCTGGTGTTTTTTTTTTTCTAGTTTCAGTAGTGGATGATTAGCTTATTTTATTTTTTTCCTCTTCACTAATAGGATGGCTTAAAGTTACAAGTCCTTAAGCAACACTCTTGTTTCATTCCACAAGGTGGGATATATAATTGCTTAATGGCTTAGTTTTAAATGTTTTCAGATTTCTTCCTTGTTCCACGAGTTACTTAGAAGCAAGTTTTAAAACTTACATAGTCTTTAAATTTTTAAGTTGAGTTCTAATTGAGTGGTGGTCTGAGAATGTTATTATGATTTAATTGTTTACTATTAAATTTTTTTTTAGCTCCTGGCCAGGTTTTATGGTTTTTTAAAAAGGTGTCACTTTTAATCATATGTTCAATAAAGTAGATTTATTAATTGTGTTTGCATCCTCTATACATTTTCCAGTCCCATAACCTGTGTTACCAAGAGAGTTGGGTCAGTCTCACCCTTTAACCTTGGATATATCAATTTCTCCTCGTAACCTTCAGTTTTTACTTTATATGTTTTGCAGCTATGTTATGAGATACATGTAATCAGAGTTACTGAATTTTTAAGTTCTTGACCTTCTCTGTTCTTAATAATGATTTTTATCCTACAGTCTGTGTTATCTGAAAATAATATAACCAACTTTCATATGGTTAGTATTTGCTCGGAGTACTTCTTCCATCTCTCTATTTCAGCCTATTTGTCTGTATGGTTTAGGACTGTTGAATGGCCTGTAGCTGCTGTTAAGAGTTGGTCAGTTTAGTCTGTTAACACGTATTTAGATTACTGATGGGTTTGAATTCATTCCTCTCATCAGTTTTGTGTTTTATTTAATACCTTGCTTTTTCATTGCTTCTTTTACTTCTCTTGCCTCCTATTCTTTTTTCTTGTTTTCTCTCTTTAACAATTATTAATACAGTATAATGTAAGCAGTAATAATGTACATCGTAATGAATACCGCTGAACCTACCACCTAATCCAAGATCTAGAACATTGCCAATAACTTCCATTTGAATAAGAGTTTAGTTTGAATGTTAAAAACTCTTTGTTTTTCCTAGATTGTCTTTAAATTTTTAACATTCATTCTCAACAAGGGCTAAAATTACTATCTCTAGCCTCTCCCCAAATGATAAGAATCTTGAAACCTTGCAACTTCATATCCCCCTTCCACCTTACATATTATTGCTGCCTAAGCATTTTAATTCTTTTATTTTGTACTTGCATATTCTGCTTATGTACCTATCTATAATTTAATTCCCTCCAAATTTTATTGTTGATATTAGTATAGGATCACCACTTGTTTCACTTTATCTAAGTTGCTGGTTTATCAGTATTTCTTCTTTCTGGTCTCTCTGGCTTTCATTTTCTTGCTGAAATATGTCCTTTAGTAGGTCTGTCAGCAGGGATCTATTGGTAGTAGTTGCTTTATCTTTGAGTATGTCTATTCTCATTCTTAAATGAAAAATAATTCTTAATTCCAAATTGACAGTTATTTCTTTCGTCATAATTCATATATAGCCATTATCCTCTGGTATGTATTGTTTTAAGTGGTCTGCCCTTGGTCTCATAGTATTCTTTATGAGTAACCTGTCTTTTCTCTCTAGTTGCTTTTAAGGTCCTGCTCTTGTCTTTGGTGCTCTGAGGTTACTCTGTAGTGTGTTTTGATCTGGGTTAGTTTAAATTATCCTGCTAGACAACTTCTCTGTCTTTTTTGGGATGAGGGAAGAATGTTGTATCATTAAATCTTAGAATTTTCTCAATATTTTAAAAAATGTTTCTTCTCTGTTCTTTGGATTTTTTCATTTCTCTTTTTGTTTTGGAACTCCAGTTACAGACATATGTTAGAGTTTCTCATTCTATGGTTCTTAGCTCTTTCATTCGTTCCATCTCTCGATTTTTTTCTAAATGTCATCTCTTATGCTTTTTTATTGTCTCAATCTTAGTTCTGTCTCCTGAAGTTCTTGAGTCTAATCCTACTTCTAATCCATCCTTCCTTCTTCTTGAGCTTTGGGCTTTTAGCCTCTCTACCATTTGGGTTGATCTGTAGGTATCCTTTTCAGCCTGGTAGGAGGTTTATTCTTTCCTGAGGGGGATTGCTTTCTCTTTTGTTAATATCCCAGTTTGGGCTAGGGGTTCCTGGACAGATGGGCTTGGTTGTAGGGTACTAGTCCATTGTCCCTGCAGCTCAAGAGATGCTTCTACCTGCCAGCTCAGGATAGTCAGAGAAGGCATCCTTAGTCCCCTCTACACTAGTGGGCTTTTCTTCTTCTTTTTTTGATCTACCTATCTTCTGTTGAGGGTGTAGCCCTTTTGGGGATCATGACTTTATGGAATAGGAGGGTATCTCTTCTCACCTCCTACCTTGAGCAGACCCAAACTTCTCCCCTGTCCCTTTGAGGGCTGAAAACTCAAATGTCACAGACAGACGTTCACACTTCATTTGGTCTGAATATTGCTAGCCATGGAATTTCTAAAATTTGCTTCTACGAACTATTTATTAGTTTCAATGTGCTAAGCTTGCTGGGAGGAAATGCTGGTTGTGAGCATCAGCACAGAAGCATTCTGGACGGTTATTAACACAAAGTTAACGTTTGATTTTATAATATCTTCTGCTAACAGTGTTTTTTAAACTAACTCTTGACGGTGTCCTGTGTACTAGGTACTGTGCCTGTGCTGACTTCCTAGCTTTATTGGAAGTTCCTTGACAGTGGACCGAATCCCTACCACTTACTCTTTCTCCATCTCCCTCTGCAGTTCTGAGCCCTCAAAAACAAAACAGCAACAAAAAACACACTTGCACTAGTTGCTGATTGGTTAATCCCCACGGAAAGTTACCAACAAACCACAGCAGTGACATAGAAGGGAATGCCTATTTCCACATCTAGGGAGGCCCACCTGCCCAGTTCCGTGCTGCTGACTTAGAGCATGGCTTTGCTAATGATATCCTTGGCTCCTTCTCTGCCTCGAGCCGCAGATGTTCTCTGCCTTCTGTGATTCTGCTCCCCTCCCTAGGTGGTGTCATGAAGTGCATGGTGTTTCCGCTGGCTCCTAGGCTTCTCCCTTGACCTTGCACATACAGTTGCCTGCTCCACATCCTCCACCTGCCCAGTCAGGGCATCATACCCCCTTATCCATCCAGTCTTCCTTGAATTTTACCCACCTCAGTGAGGGCAGCTCTTCCCAGTCACTCAGGCCAAGAACCTGTGCCTTTCTTAACTTCTTTCACACCCCTCTTCTGGTTAATAAGGAACTTCTTGGTGCTACTTTCCGAATATATACCAAATCTGGCCATTTATTTCCTCCATTATGCCCACCATAATGCAAGCCATTGTCATCTTTAGACTGAACTATAGTAGGCCTCCCCTGCCCTCCCCTCCCCTCCCCGCCACTCTCCACTTAGTGTCAGTGTTCCACGAAAAAAAAAAAAAAAAAAAAGTCTGATCTTGTCTTCTGCTGCTTGCAGCCCCCACCCAGCTCCCACCATCCTCAACAGCACCCATGGCCCAGCTGCAGGCTGTGCGGACCTGACCCCATTCCCTGGGTAAGGCTGGGTGTGCCCCTGCCTCTTGCCCTGTGTGGGACAGTCTTGTCCCCAGATACCTGTAGCTGATCCTGTGCCCTATGCAGGATTCTGTTCACCTGCGACTTTGCCAGAGGTTCAGACTGACATCTCTACAGATTGCTCGACTCCCTTTATACCCTTAAAAGAAACAGTGGCAGTTATCACTTAGTAAACACAATGGATGCAGAAGTGACGAGTCCTTCCCGGAGGGTGGAGACCCCCTGAGAGTAGGGATTCCGTTCCGCCCAGTCCTGCGTATCCACCGTGGGCTCAGAGGCCACACACCGGTTCTTTTGCGTGTATGCACCTATGTAGAGATGGAGTCATAAGTAATGCACGCTTTAAAGGAAGGGGATTTTATATTTTGGGGGGAGATTAAGTTGATTGCCAAGGAATCGGGTGGGGATAGTTTATAAAACTGAGGGACATAAGGAACAGACACGCAGGAATGAGGGAATGAAAGCCCCGGGGCTGTCTGGGAGCCTCACTGCGCTGTAGGACCTCGTGCCGGTGGGGCCATCCGCTTACGACGTGGTGGGCATCCTTTGAGGTTTTTCTTCTGTGATTTTCGGGAGTGGGCGTACTGGTGACATCTGCTTCCAGAGCAGCCATCCTTCCTGCTCCCTTTCTGGTCTTCGGTTGTTTCCACTCGGGTTCTTGCGGGGCACGCTCCCCCTGCTTTCTGGAGGTGATTAATATCCCAACTCCTCGGCACCGCCTTCCCCACCCGAAAAAAGGATGCAGAACCACGCCTGGAGTTGGGTGGGCCTCCCGGGTGCTGGGCGGCCCGGGGCGGCGGGGACCCCAGCGGCGGGGCGGGCGGGGCGCTGACGTGTCCAGGCGGGATTGGGCCGCCGCCCTATATAGCAGCCGGGGCCCGGGCGCCGCGCCTCGGAGCGTCCCGGCTTCTCCCGCGCGGCGGGCGAGCAAGCGAGCGGCAGGACCAGCGGGCGGGGGCCCACGAGTGAGCGCGCAGCACGGGGCTGGGAGGCCCGGACGGGCGGGCGGGACGGGCGGGCTCGGGGAGCTGCGGACGTGGAGGCCGCGGAGGGGGAGGGGCCCGGGTGCCGCGGCCCCCACCCGGGCCCCAGGCTGTGGCCCCCGCCTGCCGGTGTCCTGCTTACCGCGCGTGGCGGTTCCGGGCCGGACCCGGGGCCGGCTCCGAGTCTCTTCTGCGCGTGGCCGCGGCGCGGAGGGGCGCGCACAAACTTTCTCAAGTCCCGTGGCGCCGCTGGGCCACTCTTGGCCGCAAGCTGGGCTCCCCCGCCTCCTCCCGGGGCTTCGGTGGGGCACCCCCCGGGCCGTGGCCGCACGGCGGGGGAGGGGCGGCCGACCTGAGCCCAGGTCGCTGACGTTGGCGGGGCCGGCCCTCCCCTCCCCCGCTCCCGCGGGGTGCCCCCTCCCCCAGCTCGGGCTGCTCTGGCCGGCGGGGGCGCCGTGTGCGGCCAGGGTGGGGGTCCCTGGGAGGCCAGCGGGGTCCTTCCCTCCAGGTGGCGGCGGGGCGGGGGTCTGGGCGCAGGCCGGGCGGGGGGGCCCCCGCAGCACCTCCACCTGCCGCGCGGGGCCCGCGCCCGTCTACGTGTTCGGGGGTGGGGAAAGCTGCTCTTCTTGGGCCTGGAGTGCAACTTGGACGTGCCCCAGGGTCGTGGATGAAAAATACATTACGGAAAAATACCGAATTTGGATGAAAGGCGGGGAGGCCGAGGGGTTGCTGTCCCTTTAAGCCTGTCCCCGCCCGCGGGCCCTCGTGGCCTGTGGGAGGGCCGTGCTGAGGTGGCATCTGCGAAAGTTCCTCCATGCAGGATGGGTGCCGACTTCCAGAACTTGGTGAGAAGTGCGGAGCGGAGCCTGCTTTCTGCTCGCCAGTCACCTGCGGCCTCTCCTAGATTTCGATCTTGTGATCTTTGAGTGGATCAGGATTTTATTTTCCCATTCTGAACTTCGGTTTGTGGTCTTGAGTAATTTTACTAATGGAAGAGAAGTCTGGATTTCAGCCGGAGGTTTTTTTGATGCCCTCCATACCTGGTCCTGTCTGGTGCTTTAAAGCACTTGGGGGTCTCATTAACTGAGGCTGAAATCAAATTCTTCCTGGAGTATTACTGATAATTCTCTTCGAACACTGTTGCCCATTGAATATGTAGTTGGCAAAACTTATCACAAGGGAATCAACTTAATTACTTCCTCGTTTAAAAGCAAAAAAGTAGAACCCCTCATGTGAAGCCTTTTCTGTTGCTGTCAGAAACCTGTTAAACTTGTGCTAAACTTGTAAGCAACAGGTTTCCCACGTAACACAGCTCTGTCAGGACTCCACGTTTTGCTCTACACGTATTTGGGCGGAAAGGGGTCTTGGTTCCTGCCCTCCTTCCTTTAGTTCTAGTTCTGTTTGCTGAAAGTTAAATTCTGAGATGTGACCTTTTTTGCTGTGGACGTTTGCACTCTGGGAAACAAAATTAAAAGTCCAGGTTCAGTATAGTTTGAGGTTTACATTAGGTGGACCTGGACACTGATTGATCCGAGCTTCCTATGGGAAAAGTAGTTGAGAGAGCCAGAATCACGAAGGGACTGGGGCCATATGGGAGGGACTGAAGAAGACAGGAGACAGGGCTCACCTACCAGAAGGAGCCTTGGAGGAGAGCGGACTTGTTCTCCATGGCTAGAAAGGGGAAAGAAGTTGTAGATTTTGTCATAACTTGAGGTGGAGCGTTTACAGCCATGCAGGGGTGGACCTGGGCCCTGAGAAGGCCACGAATGTCCTGTCCCTAGTGGTATTAAGAAATTGGATTGGAGTAATATCTGAGGTTCCTTTCAATCCTGATATGGGCAGTACTGTTAGATCCAGTGAGAATCCGAGATACCTGATGTTTAGCCTCTGTTCTTGGGTATCTAGGCCTGCCCAAGGTATCCTGGGATCTTCAGATAGCAAGTGGAGCTGCCTGGTGCTGTCCTAGGGTTGCTGAAAGATCCACATGGAACAGGATGAAACCCTCGTGGGTGTTGTCTGTGAAGGCAGAGCCAGGAGCAGGGCAGAGCAGTGAGGGGTGGACATGGAGCTGTAGGGACAGCTTCGTAGGTGCTGCTTTGTTGAACCAGAGGCAGGTGGACCCCTGGGCTGCACCTCACTGGATTGGGAGCACAGAAGGAAAATGAGACTGACTTTTAAGAAAATCTCACCCAGAATTTCAGGTGGGGACAGGGTCTGCATTTACATGTGGGTCATCAAATGCTTGCTTAAAACGCATTCTTCGAAAACAGGTTTTTGAGTTGTTTAGAAGAACAACAAAATGTTGTTTGATGATACCAGAACCCTAGGTGTTAAATGTGTCTCTAGTTGTGAACCATTCGTTACAAGCTCTGACAAACTGCCACTTGGAATCTGGAGGCTAGGGACCCAGTATAGCCTGTCAGACCAGTCTGGAGTTTTCTGGAGGTCTACCTTCTGCCTTCCCTGGCTGCCTGAGGGTCTGTGCACGCCTGAGGAACATGAGAGGCTCTGCTCCAGGGTCTCCCTCAGACACAGGAGTAGGTTCCCTTATGTTGAGACTCCTTTCAGTATAGGGTCTGGCTGGACTTGGCTTCTGAAGGGTGTGTGAGTGGTCTCAGAAGAAACTGACACTGGGTACACAGTGGGGATTGGCTCATCACAGCTCTGTGCTGGAGAGTCGGTGTGGGCTGACATGGACGGAACTGCATTTTGCAGACTTCTAGTGTGGCTGTCACTGGGCACTGGAGACTTGCCCAGAACCTGGCTTGATAAGGGGGTGGGTGTCTGGGTTTAAGAAGTGACATTGGAGCCTGGGACAACCTTGAGTGAGAGACCATGCCAGGTGGATAGTCAGCAAGCAAGAGTGGGAGGGCGGAGGGTGGATTATTAGACACCTGTTGGGGCACCTTAGCCTGGAGTGCCCTGCCGCATTTTGCTCCCAGACTGGACAGACACTTGGAATCTCAGGGAGCTCTTGCCAGGTTGTGAATGTGCTACTGTGACACTTCGGAGAAATTTTCTCACTTTAATCTTTAAAACTTGCAAACTAGAATTTTTGGTGATGCTTTTAAATGGAATACTCTTGATCAGTTTGTCCCACCTTTCCCCTTCAGTCTTGGGGTACATCTGTGTGTCTGGTGCATCTGGGGCCCCATAGTGTCTCTGGTTTGTGGCAGGTTCCCTGTGTGACTCAAGCCCTGTATTTAGAGTTTTTAAAAAACTCATGACCAAGATTAGAATCCAGAAATACCACCAGTCCACATCCTCTGCTGGAAAGGCGAGACCCTTTAATCCAGTCTACTGGGTGCACCCCCATTGCCATGAACCGCCTTCTCAGCCCCGGACCCATGTGTCTTAAGGGCATGATTGTTGTCAGGGTATTAGTAGTATTCTCCAGTTGAGTGGGGTGTTTCTGTTACTGTCATTGCTTTTCCCATTTTAGACACATGCCTCACTCCTGTCAGCAGTTCCGCCTTTTCATGGTTGAGGAGCACATGTGGTCGCCGGCTTCCCATCTCCAGAGTCCCCTAAGGCGAGGTGACTCACCCTCCTACTTCACAGAGTTCTTGGTCCTCCCCAGACAGCCTTTGAAGGTTCCTTTCAATCCTGCGATTTTATGACCTGGTTTCTAAATCCCCAGTGGATTAGAAAGGGCTGAAGGACTTTTACAGGATAACAGCAAGAAGAACAAAGTAACTGCAAAATATACGGAGAATTCTTGAAGACAGTAGCTCTTGGTCACCATAAGCACTGCAGAGCCCCCGAGGTCCACATTCTGTTATAGGTCAGAGCCCAGCACAACAACCCCTTCTTCTGGTTCAGCCGCCTAGCGGTTATGTGGGGTACAGGAAAGATGATCCCGCCGTGCAAGAGAGCACCAATAGATTTGTGAGGATTTTACTTCAAAATGGTTAAGTTGAGAAGTTTGGCACTTAAAAGATCACTCCCTCAGGTCCCTGGAATAGTTGTCCTCTGCAAGTTGGAGCTGGTTCAGGTTTTATTTTAATGTGTTTTGTTTCAAGCTAATGGTTTTTTTTCTTCCAAGAAACTAGCCTGAGTATTGGTGTTAGTAACCAAAGCATAAATAATATCTTGACCTTCTCCGATTTTGAGGTAAAAAGATCTGAGTTGTAAAATGTAGATAAGTAACTTTTCTCTGGTTTCCTCTCTCTTCTCTCCCACTTCCCATCCCATACCAGCAAAAGCTGGCAGGCTGACAGAGGCGGCCTCAGGACGGACTTTCTGGCTACTGACCGTTTTGCTGGTAAGTTTGACCCTGTCTGAAGACTTCCTGTCCCTGGGCTGTGTGTGGACCTGGGAGCGCAGGGATGCGTATTTTCTTAGTCCTGTGTGTACCTTCTTTGTTTATATCACACCTTCAAGTTTCTCGTGGTTTGTCAGCGATGTCTCCATAGCTTCACCTCCCAGCAGGAACCATCTATAGACATATGCCCCTTAGATGTGTCATCTGGCTTCCATCTGTTTTTAATCTTTTATTTCTTAAATGTGAATTATGTTTATTCAGTATTATCTGAGTTGGGGTCTTGCTTCTCTTTAGGATTGCAGGCCTTAACTTTTCTTGAACTTGGGGAGAGATCTTAATTATGTTATAAAAATTATGCAAAATTCACTCCTTATTACTTGGCCTTGTTGTGCCAGTAATTGATGCGTAATTGTGTAAAGAAAATGGGTTCTTCCTCACCGTAGTAGTTTGGAGCTCACCTGGAATTGGGGAGAGGGAGGGGAGGAAGCTAACATTCCTACCTCAGAATGCTGAATGTACCCCATTTTTCAAATGAGGGAGCTGTGGCTTTCAGAGCCCATACCCTACTGAGCACTGTGGCTGTGCTAATCTGAGAAACTCAGTGCCCTGCCTGGTTCCCCTGCTGTGTGGGTTCTGTCCCACACCTGGGAAACAGAATGGAGGAGAATAACCAGTCAGTGTGGATCAAGGGCATTTAGCGCAATTTGTGGGTCTGTTACTCTTGCTACAAAGCACTGAGGCTGCTTTTTCCTGTCACGCAGCTACCACTCGTAACCACCTGGTTAAGCCGAGATTTGGAGGTGGTTTAGTTTGGGGCTTGGATGCACCTTACAGAGAGAGACTGGCTGGCTTTTTGTAGCAACTGTCATGCGTTTTGTAAGCATTAAGAGGTGTGTGGTGGGCAAATTGTCAGAATAACCAAGGTCACTGTTAGGAGAACGATCCTGGTGTTGATCTCTGCCTGGAGCCTGGGTCAGGCAGGTGGCAGGTTCCATGGTCCCCCCACGCCTGCAGTTAGGGGTGGTGCAGACTGTGTCTCTGTGGCCCCTGGGGTGGAGAAATGGTTGCAGATTGCCCCAAGTGGAGGATGAGGCTCCTACAGGCGACTTGTGAGGGGACAGTTAACCAGCTGTTCTAGGACAAGCTTGTCCAACCCAAGGCCCAGGACAGCTTTGAACATGGCCCAACACGAATTTCTTAAACTTTCTTAAAACATGAGTTTTTTTGTTTGTTTTGTTTTGTTTTTGTTTGTTTATTAGCTATCATTAGTTTATTTTATGTGTGTCCCAAGATCATTCTTCTTGCATTGTGGCCCAGGGAAGACAAAAGATTGGCCACCCCTGTTCTAGGACCTCCTTTACTTGCATTTTCCCCCCTTTTCATCACTTGGTGAGAGTTTGGATATCAGCTTACGTCAGAGGTTGTGAGGAAAATAAAAGGGTATAGTTTGCTGGTAAAAAAGAGAATAAAACTTTCGCTAAAACTCTTCTTAGGTTAACAATCTCATAGATAATTGAGGGTTGTACTTTGACTTCTGACTTATTCTTCTTTGCTTTAGTGGTTTTCCCGGATTGTGTGTAGGTGTGAGATCAACCATGAGTTCCGTTGCAGTTTTGACCCAAGAGAGTTTTGCTGAACACCGAAGTGGGCTGGTTCCGCAACAAATCAAAGGTGACAGCCCTTTTATGTGCTCTTCCTGGTAATGTCTAAGGCATTGCTCCCCTAAAGCCTTTACCAAATCCCGTGCCCTTTCTAGAAGTACCTTTTGGCCCTGTGATTGTGGAGCAGGGAGGGCCCAACATCTTGTGCAGTGTTTTTGCATTGCCGTGTGTGCAGGGGCAACTGGCCAGGCATGAGGAAATGAATCAAATACAGTGAGATTTAAAATGTGGACAGCTTTCTGGAAAGCCAGCAAATTTGACCATTGGTAATTAATGCAGTCCTTTTCAAAACTGCTTTTTCCTAATTGTGGTGAACTAAAATCTGGGCTTGAAGCATCCCAGAGCATTGCTTAAGCCTACCTTGAGGATGAAGGCTGGACCCTGGCTTCGGAGTTCTCGAACGCCACTGGCTGGGATTAAGAGCAGTGCTGTACAGTAGAACAGACTACAAGCCACGTGTGCAATTTTTAGGATTCTCTGGTACTTACTAAACGGGAACAGGTGAAATTAATTTTGATATTTTACCCCAATATGTCTGATACATTGTCATTTCAACATCTCTAATGTAAAAAAAAAAGGGGGGGAACCATTGATATTTGAGATTATTTCTCTTCAAAGTCCGATGTGTATTTACAGCGGCGGGACGTTTCCTTCCATTTGAATGCTAGATTTTCATCCAAAATCCTTGATCTGTGTTTAGATGTTATAAAATCTTCATTTGAAAGAGCAGATTGTTCTACTCCAGGTTGTTCCAAACACACTTAAAAGTTTTCCAATAACTAAATTGAGTATTAGTTCTTAAAATTAATTGAAATATAAAATTCACTTTTCCTTAGTCACGCTGGCCACATTTCACAAGCTCATTTTTGGTGGCTGCTGTGTCAGGCGTTGGAACCCCAGAAGCTGCTTTGTTCTGGGGGCCTGGGATCCTCCTACTGGAGCCAGCTTCCCTGTGAAGTCTGTCTTTCTAGAGAGGGAAGACAGCACTGAAAGAAGGCTGCCACCCGTCATGTCAGCACTGTTGGGTAGGTGGGTGTGCAGCTGGGAAGTGATGGGCCCGGACTCGGGCGTGAGCCCGTCTGATTCCAGAGGTCATCCCCCTGTTCTCTGCCACATCCATTCGTGGTGTTTTTCACTGGGCCTTGCTATTGCCAAGACACCGTGCTCAGTCCTGGGGGTTTGGGGTTATCCAAAACAGTCACACCCTTGATTTCATGGAGATTGTGGCTAATGGCACAAGCACGTGAACAAATGGGGCACTGTGGAAGATGGAAGTGATAATAATCAGAGAACCTGATTTCCACAAGCCTTGGGCAGGGCAGGGGGGATCAGCGGTGACCATTCCCACTGCAGTCTGTTTTTTTGAGACAGAGTTTTGCTCTTGTTGCCCAGGCTGGAGCGCAGTAGCGCAGTCTTGGCTCACTGCAACCTCTGCCTCCTGGGTTCAAGCGATTCTTCTGCCTCAGCCTTCCGAGTAGCTGCGATTACAGGCATGCACTACCCACACCTGGCTAATTTGTATTATTAGTAGAGACAGGGTTTCTCCATGTTGGTCAGGCTGGTCTCAAACTCCCAACCTCAGGTGATCTGCCCGCCTCGGCCTCTCAAAGTGCTGGGGTTACAGGTGTGAGCCACCGTGCCCAGCCTCCACAGCAATCATTTTTAACCTTGTATGTTACAGTGGAAAATCAGAGTTTGCCTCAAAGGCAGTTCTCACAGGTGGTGCTGGGTAGGACCATTGTTTTGCAAATGTAAGGGTCTGCTCTGTGCCTGGCGTTGTCATAGTTGCGATTTTTTTTTAAGTGTGTTATTAGACTCTAGAGGACTTAAAAATTGATGTAGCAAGGCTTGCTTTCAAGGGGCTCACCCCGTTAGGGGAGTGGGGCTCACAGTGTCTGAGCTGATGTTTACCGGGGAGGCCACGTGGATGGGGTTCGCTGTCAGAGACTGGGAGTCTCTGGCCTTCTCTGGCTCTCACACTCAGGGTGCTGGGCCTGTGACCTCCTGGGGCCTTTTCCCATCACTATGAATTAGAAGAGAGGGGTGGGGGGAGTTGTCCCTGGAGCATTTGATGGTTCTTGTTTGTCTGTTTTTAAGCACTAAAACCCTTAAAAGTGTTTTTCATGTAATGCTAAAAGTAGTGCTATCTTTTAATCTGTGTTGGCTGGTCCAGTTGCCACTCTAAATTCAGAAGAGGAGAGCGACCCTCCAACCTACAAGGATGCCTTCCCTCCACTTCCTGAGAAAGCTGCTTGCCTGGAAAGTGCCCAGGAACCCGCTGGAGCCTGGGGGAACAAGATCCGGCCCATCAAGGCTTCTGTCATCACTCAGGTAGAAACACCATTCTTTCTTTCTTTTAAAAATTTTATCATGTAACATGTCCATGTAAATTATTAATTTTTTTTTTTTTTTGAGACGGAGTCCCTCTCTGTCCCCCGGGCTGGAGTGCAGTTGGCGCGATCTCAGCTCACTGCACGCTCCGCCTCCCGGGTTCACACCATTCTCCTGCCTCAGCTGCCCGAGTAGCTGGGACTACAGGTGCCTGCCACCTCGCCCAGCTAATTTTTGTATTTTTAGTAGACACGGGGTTTCACCGTGTTAACAAGGATGGTCTCCATCTCCTGACCTCGTGATCCGCCCTCCTCGGCCTCCCAAAGTGCTGGGATTATAGGCATGAGCCACCGCGCCCGGACAGTTTTTTTAATTTTTAAAAATTAATTGCTGTTCTTTCTTAACCTATCCTTCCAAGCATAGAATCTGATGGAAGAGTTTCTGAACATGCAAGATTGAGAATGCTTTGAGTAGCTGAAGGGAGAAGGCCTTCAAGTTAAATCATCCCCCACCCCAGAGATGTTTCTGTCGACCACTTCTCTCATGTCCGTCCTGTATGCCAGCACTCAGCAGGACTGGCACGTGGTCGGTTCGCAGGCAGTGTTTGTCAGATGAGTGGGTCCTGTTTTCTGTTTTCTATTCATCATCCCACTTTCTTGAAGAGGTTAACTAGTTTCCTGGTTTTCTTTGGCTTCACTAGCCCTTCTCTCTGCTACCTGAATTTGAGATGTTAGTGAGTTTCAAAACTTTTATATAAACTCATATCATCTGGTCATGGTGGAAAATTACCATCTCTCTGCTAGTGTCTTCCCTGAATTTTAGGCTCATAAACAGTTGCATCCCAATCCTTCCATTTTCACCTGTCTGCTGTCTTGTTAATGGTTTTGTTAAATGTACCGCTGTCTACTTGGTGACTGTGGTCTCGAACCAGGGTAGTTGATCCCTCTTGCTTCCACCTTGTCCCTCCTCAGTTCTTCTCCATAAAGCAACGGGAGGGACCCTGCACCATCAAGCAGAATGCCTGCTGCTGAAAACCCTGTATTGACTTTTACTACAGGGTGGGATGGGGTGATCCTCTTCACTGTGCCCCTCTGGTGTGTTCACCAGGTTCCGCCCCCATCCACTTCCTCCGCTTTCCTGCCTGTATGCCCTTAGTTCCCTCACCTCTTAGCATGGATAGCTGCCTTGTGCTTCAGGAAGGTGTTTCCTGGCCATCCCCAGGGTCCACCTCCCACTTTCTCTCAAACTTTCTTCCTCCTGTTGATTTCATCACAGCACTTGCTAGCTGCCTCATTCATTTGTGCAGCTGATGTGGTTCTCTCCTCCTTAGGATGTCAGCCTCTTGACCTTGGCGCTTTTTCCTTGTCTTTCAGCTGCTTTATCCCAGGGCTTCGAGCAGTGCCTGTGGGCAGGGTGGGGCTACTTTGTGAGTGGATGGTGATGAACACATGTTCTTTACTCCCTGTTTGTTGGGCTTCTTTTAATCTCTTAACCTTCCCTTTTTTGATCTTTTTTGAGCAGGTGTTCCACGTACCCCTGGAGGAGAGAAAATATAAGGATATGAACCAATTTGGAGAAGGCGAACAAGCAAAAATCTGCCTTGAGATCATGCAGAGAACCGGTGCTCACTTGGAGCTGTCTTTGGCCAAAGACCAAGGCCTCTCCATCATGGTGTCAGGAAAGCTGGATGCTGTCATGAAAGCTCGGAAGGACATTGTTGCTAGACTGCAGACTCAGGTGGGTGGCCTGAGGCCTACTTCTCCCCAGTGACTGTGTACCCGTTCGATCACCCGGCTCCTGATGGAGGCTAGAAGGTCACCGGACCCTTCCTACCAGGGGACGGTTCAGTCTTTCCGAGGTAGGACAGCAGCATTCAGAGTCCCCTGGCATTTTTAGTGGAAAAAACTCACTAAACTAATAATAGAACTGGGACACTTACCATTTTTGCTCTTTGAGTGAATGAACTTGAAAGTAATAATAATTTTTTTTTTTTTAAGAGACAGAGTCTCACCTTGTTGTCTACGCTCTTGTGCAGTGGCTGTTCACAAGTGTGGTTATAGTACACTGTGGCCTCAAACTCCTGGGCTCAGGCAATCCACCTGGCCTCCCAGTTAGCTGGGATTACAGGCACACCACCTCATCTGGCCAAACTGAAAGTTAGAAGCTTGTCCCAGAGTTCGAGACACTTAAAAGAAACTGGGCTTGCTGCATGGTGAAGATGGGTGGTTCCTGTTGCTCTGCTAGTGTGTTCATTAACTACACATTTCCAGGCCCCAAACTGAGGAGATTACAAGTTCAAATTCTGTTTTAAGCCAGTTGCCTAGTCTTTGGCAGTCTGATGCCAGTACTTGGACTTTATTTAAGAACATTCGTAATGAGCAAATCTCTGATGCATTTCTCCCTAAGTGGTAGCACTTAAAGACCAAGAAAAATGTAAAGAATCTTATTAAAGTGTTGCATGACTGCTGTTGTACTAGATAGGCTTATTTAGGAATGGGGGTTCTTCCCATCTGCTGCTGAGTCTCCTTGATCTTGTGGGAGCTGGATCTGGAGCACGATGGTTGGACGATGGGGATCTGATGGGAGAGGGCCTGAGGGCTAGGAGTGCAGGGCATAGCCAGGAGGCGAGGCAGAGGAGTGCTGCCTGATGCAGGCCCAGCTGTGCCCCTTAACCACATGGGGGCATCAGGACAGTCCCCAGCCCCAGCTGGCTTCATGGAGTTAAACCATTAGGTGTTAGGAAGGTGAAAGTGTTGCTTGTAATTGTCCAGCATTGTGGCCAGTGCATAACAGGCTCTGAAAGTTTTCCTGGTGTCTGCTAGTCAGTGGATATTTGAACCTCTGTTTTGTAATCAACACTGTAGGGGAAAGGGCCGCTTCACTGAATATATGGATCAGAATGAAGACATTGACCCCTGACACTCTCCTGCTCCTCGATTATCTTCAAGCAAATCCCAGATAGGTTACTGTGCCTTAGTTCAGAGATTCCCGTTTTCATATATACATATATATAGTCATTGTGCTCTTAACTCGTAATCGTATGGATAGTGGTTTCTTAATATTATACTATGTTTAACCCAGACTATGTTTGGACTTTCCTCATCATCTCAAAGATGTTTCTTCCAGCTGGTCTGTTCAAGTCAGTGTCCAGACAAGGTCCCAATGTTGCATTTGATTATAGAGTCCCGCCTCTCATTCTTTAACAGTGCTTACTCCCTCCTACCCCCTCTTTTTTTGAGACAGGCTCTCACTTTGTTGCCCAGGCTGGAGTGCAGTGGTGCAGACACAGCTCACGGCAGCTTTGACCTCCTGGGCTCAAGTGATCCTCCTGACTCAGCCCTTCAAGTAGTTGAGACTGCAGGCATGCACCATCAGGCCCGGCCTTTTTTTTTTTTTTTTTTTTTTTTTGGCAGATGCTGGTTTTCACCATGTTGCCCATGCTGGTCTCGAACCCCTAGGCTCAAATGATCCACGCACTTCAGCCTACCAAAGTATTGGAATTACAGGCGTGAGCCACCACGCCCAGCCAATCCTCCCTTTTTTTAATGCCATTGATTACTGGGGACCATAGGTTTTTGGTTCTGCTATTGACTGATTATTTTTGGTGAACTGGTGTTAGATCTCTGGGGGCTTGGTTACTTCCACAGTCAGCTTGTTGGGCAAGCAGACCCTGCAGGTGGTGCTGAGTCTGTGCTGTGATAGCTGCTTGTTCTGCTTTGTGCTGATTTTGAGACTGATCAGTAGGCTCAGGTCTGGGTCTTCCCTTGTCAAGTTCCCTGTCGTGCTTTGTGTAATCATTTTACTATCAATTGGTGATTGCCCAAATTCGTTAAGGGTTGCAAATTATGCTTTTCTAATTCTCTGCCTGCTCATACATTAGTTGATAATTCTTGTAAAGAAGAATTTTTCTTCATCAACAGTTGGGTGGGAAGTACCAGATAAATAATCGATTCTTTGGTGCTCCGGCGACTTCAGTGTTGATCAGTGACTCTTTCTAGTGTCACTATGAACTCAGGCATTGTCCATCATTCTTCATGCTGGAGCTGCTTCATCTTTGGCCAGTGGGTCCCCTCCTTTCAGTTTTGTTCTCTGCAGCTTTCTGTCATGACCCATTAATATCAATACCTTCTGGCCGGGCGCAGGGGCTTACGCCTATAATCCTAGCACTTTGGGAGGCTGAGGCGGGCAGATCACCTCAGGTCAGGAGTTTGAGACCAGCCTGGCCAGTATGGCAAAACCCCATCTCTACTAAAAATACAAAAAAATTAGCCAGGCGTGGCGGTGGGTGCCTGTAATCTCAGCTACTCGGGAGGCTGAGGCGGGAGAATCACTTGAACCGGGGAGGCAGAGGTTGCAGTGAGCTGAGATCGTGCCATTGCACTCCAGCCTGTGCAACAGGAGCAAAACTCTGCCTCAAAATAAATAAATAAATAACTTCTTAATTTCTAACACAGAAAGATGCCTCAGGCTAATCTTACGTATTTCCTTCCACAGACCTTGAGTCGGCTATTTCTCTATGAACTCTGAACCTTTTGAGTAGGAAATTGCAGTTGGAGACTCCAGTCTCCATAGGTGCACATCGCAACTAGGTTGTCAGAGCTTCTAGGCTTTTTCAGAAGACAGAGCTAGGAAAATTGTACTTTTAAGAAAGGAAAATCAGGCGGTGGCTCTCACGCCTGTAATCCTAGCACTTTGGGAGGCCGAGGTGAGCAGATTGCACGAGCACAGGAATTTGAGACCAGCCTGGGCAACATGGTCAGACCCCATCTCTACAAAAAATAGCTGGGCGTGGTGGCGTGCTCACCTGTAATCCCAGCTACTTAGAAGTCTGAGGAGAAAGGATTGTTTGAGCCTGGGAGGTTGAGGCTTCTGTGAGCAGTGTTTGCACCACCGCAACCCAGCCTGGGTGACAGAGTGAGAGCCTGTCTCAGAAAAGGAAAATCATAAGTTCAAAATCACTTGAAGTAATTCTTTTTTTCTGAGTTTTTCTGTCATCTTGATATAGTTAGGTACATTTGTTTCCGTTTACTGTCAATTTTTAAAAAGTATTTCAACATTTACATGCTTGCAAAGTCAACATTATATAATAAAGTACTTTCAGAGAAATCTCTCCTGCCTGTTACCTTCACCCTGCTCCCTCCCCACCTTTGCCGGAGGCCATTCCTGGTCCTGGTTTATCCTTCGTTATTTGTTATTTGAGAGCAGAAGCAAAATACAGCTTGCCATACACCCTGCTCTATGCCTTGCTTTTTTTCTTTTATTATTTTTTGGAGGTGTCTGCATATCAGTAAGTAGTGATTTTTCTCATTTCGTTGTTCAGCAGTGTAATATTCTGTGGGCGTACTGTAATTTACCCAGGCTTTCCTACTGATGGGCATTTGGGTAGTTTCCAGACTTTACCTGTTACAAATTATGTTACAGTAGAAATCGTGTGCATATGCTATTTCCTATTTTACCCAGTGTATCTTGGGATAGATTCCTAGAAGTGAGATGGCTGGGTCAGAGGGTGGCTGCATGTGGAATTGGGCCATCTGATGCTAAATTTCCTCCTTAGGAATTAGTGTTTTGCAGTCTCATCAGCAGTATGCAAGGGCCAGGCTCACCACATTGCTGGGTTTTAGCCAATGGGAGAGGCAACCAAACATACTTTTAATTTGCATTTTTCTGATGAGCAAGATTGAGCACCTTTTCAATATGTAAGGGCCATTTATATTTTTTATTATCTTTTTTTTTTTTTTTTTTGAGACGGAGTCTTACTTTATCACCCAGGCTGGAGTGCAGTGGCGCAATCTTGGCTCACTGCAAGCTCCGCCTGCCGGGTTCACGCCATTCTCCTGCCTCAGCCTCTCCCAGTAGCTGGGACTACAGGCGCCCTCCACCACGCCCGGCTAATTTTTTGTATTTTTAGTAGAGACGGGGTTTCACCGTGGTCTTGATCTCCTGACCTCGTGATCCGCCCGCCTCGGCCTCCCAAAGTGCTGGGATTACAAGCGTGAGCCACCGCGCCTGGCCCACATTTTTTATTATCTTGAGTCATTGTTAGGAAAGTTTTTTCACTATCATGTCATAAGAAAGTTTATATTTTCTTCTGCTACTTGTAAATGTGTTCTTACATTTCAGTTTCTGATCTATTTGGAATTTATTGCAAATAGGGTTGAGGCACTGATCGAGTTTCACCTTTTTCCATACGGCTTTCGAGTTATCAGCACTGTTTTTTTTGTTTGTTGTAACACAGGGTCTCAGCCTGCCACATAAGCTGAAGTGCCATGGCGTGATCCCGGTTCACCAGAGCCTCAACCTCCTAGGCTCAGGCCATCCTCCTCTCTCAGCCACCCCAGTAGCTGGGACCACAGGCAGGCGTCACCATGGCCAACTAATTTTTTTTTTTTTTTTTTTTGAGACCGAGTCTCGCTCCGTCGCCCAGGCCGGAGTGCAGTGGCGCGATCTCGGCGCACTGCAAGCTCCGCCTCCTAGGTTCACGCCATTCTCCTGCCTCAGCCTCCTGAATAGCTGGGATTACAGGCGCACGCCACCATGCTAATTTTTGTATTTTTGGTGACCTCGTGATCCACCCGCCTTGGCCTCCCAAAATGCTGGGATTACAGGCGTGAGCCAGGCCAGCTAATTTTTAAAATTTTTGTAGAAGTCGGGTCTCACCATGTTGTCCAGGCTGATCTTGGACTCTTGGGCTCAAACAATCCTCTCACCACGGCCTCCCGGAGTGCGGGGATTACAGGCGTGCCATCACCATCTTGAAAAGACATTTTGCTCCAGTGGACTTAAGTGGCTGCTTTTATCATGTCCTAGGTGTTTATATTAACTTAGCTCTGTTTCTGGGTTTTCAGTTCAGACCAGCAGGTCTGTCTTTCCATATACTGCTATTTCCTATGTTAACGATAATGGTTTCATGTTTAATGTCTAGGACCACTGTTAACACCTCCACCCTGCACTATTCTTTTTCAGAGTTTTCTTGTTTATTTTTGTTTGTTCTGTGTTACAGCCTTTATCATCAACTGTTTGAAATTGTATTAATATTTTAAAGTTAACCGGGATAATTACCATCTACTTAAACCTTCTCTTAGCTATTTTAAGGAGTGTTTTCTAATTTCGAATGCACATACTCCACCTTGTGTTGGGCTTATGTCTTGCTATTTTCTTGTCCTTTTTTCTTTTTTCCGTTTTTCTGTTAGAAACACATCTTTTGGCCAGGCGCAGTGGCTCACACCTGCAATCCCAGCACTTTGGGAGGCTGAGGTGGGCGGATCACGAGGTCAGGAGTTCAAGACCATCCTGGCCAACATGGTGAAACCCTGCCTCTACTAAAAATATAAAAATTACCTGGGCATGGTGGTGCACACCTGTAGTCCCAGCTGCTCGGGAGGCTGAGGCAGCAGAATCCCTTGAACCTGGGAGGCGGAGGTTACAGTGAGCCAAGATCGCGCCACTGCACTCCGGCCTGGCGACAGAGTGAGACTCCGTCTCAAAAAAAAGAAACGCATCTCTTTCATTACATCTTCTAAGTAGTGCTGTTTGTGGAAGTTAATGTTGTTAACTTCTGGATTTCAGTCTTTTCTCCTTGCTATAAATAGAATTTAACCCAGTAGTGTTTTCAGGGTTTCTGGATATGTAGTCATGCTTCTTCCTGTCCAGCTTTTGTGGATGTTAACTCTTGTCTCCCTTTGTGGGTGTATATTCCAGTGGATGTTAAGTAGTGGTGCAGATACACTTGAACTTACCCTAGCCTGGGAGTCAGGGAAGCCTTCCCCAAGCATGTGATGTTTAAGCTCACGCTGTTCTAATGGATGAGTTGGTGCTGGTGGGCAGGAATAAGCAAAGATGGTGTTTCTGCCAGAGAGAATGTCTTGGAAAAATATGCTCCTTCAGAACCTACAAATAGTCTTGTTTTCTTTGATTCTCTTCTTGCTATAGGCCTCAGCAACTGTTGCCATTCCCAAAGAACACCATCGCTTTGTTATTGGCAAAAATGGAGAGAAACTGCAAGACTTGGAGCTAAAAACTGCAACCAAAATCCAGATCCCACGCCCAGATGACCCCAGCAATCAGATCAAGATCACTGGCACCAAAGAGGGCATCGAGAAAGCTCGCCATGAAGTCTTACTCATCTCTGCTGAGCAGGTGAGGCCTGAGTGCCTCATGCCCCTGCCTACCTGCTTGTGCATACCTCACTCCCTCATGGGTTGCCGTGTCCAGTGTGAACTAAAGGCATAATGTGGTGGGGGTGGAGGGCTTGACTCCAACTCTAAACAGCCCTGTCTGTCCCCAGTTTGTTTTCAGAGGCCTGTTCTCATCAGATCATCCCTTCCCTTCCAGGACAAACGTGCTGTGGAGAGGCTAGAAGTAGAAAAGGCGTTCCACCCCTTCATCGCCGGGCCGTATAACAGACTGGTTGGCGAGATCATGCAGGAGACAGGCACGCGCATCAACATCCCCCCACCCAGTGTGAACCGGACAGAGATTGTCTTCACTGGAGAGAAAGAGCAGTTGGCTCAGGCTGTGGCTCGCATCAAGAAGATTTATGAGGAGAAGGTACACGACTTAGAGGAGGCAAATCCCCATAGGCAGGAATAGAAACTAGGATTTGGGTCTGGAGATTCAGTTAAGGCCTGATTCTGCCCCTTATCTTTTTGTCCTTGATGAAGATGCCTATTGCCTCTATACTTGAGTGACCCGGGTGAGACGGGTGCCCGCCCCCGCTTGCTGCTGAGCATCTGCATGGCAGGTGTCTTTGCCGTCCTGGGCCTCTGGCTGTGCTGACAGGCTGCCAGCTGGGCTGCCCCAGGTCAGATGCACATCCCAGACTTGTTCACGTCTTCGATTAAGCTGTTAGCTCAGCTTAGTGAACTTTGAGGTCTGAAACGTGTTCCTTAATTGAGGGAAAGGATTGGGTGTTTTGCAGTGTTCAAGGATGAAGTTATCAGCCGGCGGGTGACTAGACCGAGGGGAAAATCCAGTCCTTGAACAGTGAAGTTTCTGGGGATTGGCTAGTCCTGATCACTTGTTCACTTCTTGGGATCAGCATCTATAGTCTGGGCCGCCTTGGCTTGCTTTCTGCAGCAGTGGCCATGCCCACATGCCCGCTTCCCACACCTTTCCCTTTGACTGCCCCTTATGGTGCTCTTATTTAGAAAAAGAAGACTACAACCATCGCAGTGGAAGTGAAGAAATCCCAACACAAGTATGTCATCGGGCCCAAAGGCAATTCATTGCAGGAGATCCTTGAGAGAACTGGAGTTTCTGTTGAGATCCCACCCTCAGACAGCATCTCTGAGACTGTAATACTTCGAGGCGAACCTGAAAAGTTAGGTCAGGCGTTGACTGAAGTCTATGCCAAGGTAACTGCCTCAGAGCATGAAGTGTGTCTCCTTTGAGTGGAGTCCGCGGGGCCTTCATGGATGAGCTCTCGATTCGTAAATCCTGGGGCCTGGACACAGTGCAGGTGCCCAGGTCTGGGGAGAGCGTGCCTCTGAGCCCCAGGTGAGCAGCCTGGCTTTCACTGTGACATGACCTTGAGCTCTGCAAACCCATAGCTGTTCTCCCATTTTCTTAGGCCAATAGCTTCACCGTCTCCTCTGTCGCCGCCCCTTCCTGGCTTCACCGTTTCATCATTGGCAAGAAAGGGCAGAACCTGGCCAAAATCACTCAGCAGATGCCAAAGGTAAGGACACGTTTTTCACCTGTTATATTGAATTTGACTTTTCTGTCTTTCTGTTTCTGACATTGCTTTGTTGACCTTTGTACTGTGGATGCCCTTGAAAACTGGTGTATTTTTCTGAATTAACTGGCCTGTTTGCCATGGTCAACTTCCATGTTAGCTAAAGAACAGCAGAATAAATGTCTGTAGATGTCTGTACCATCCTTCTGGCCTTTAACCAGAGAGGATTGTATGTTCTTAGGTTTCATAAGTATCTTAAGAAACATGTCATTTAGTAATTATGGTGAAATAACTTCATAATACTTTGGCGAGCCAGGTGCGGTGGCTCACACCTGGAATCCCAGCACTGTAGGAGGCTGGGCGCAGTGGCTCACGAGGTCAGGAGATTGAGACCGGCTGGGCGTGGTGGCTCACGCCTGTAATCCCAGCACTTTGGGAGGCTGAGGAGGGTGGATCACGAGGTCAGGAGATCGAGACCATCCTGGCTAACACAGTGAAACCCTGACTCTACTAAAAATACAAAAAATTAGCTGAGCTTGGTGGCGGGCACCTGTGGTCCCAGCTGCTCCAGAGGCTGAGGCAGGATAATGGCGTGAACCCGGGAGGCGGAGCTTGCAGTGAGCCGAGATGGCGCCACTGCACTCCAGCCTTGGCAACAGAGCGAGACTCTGTCTCAAAAAAAAAATAATAATACTTTGAAGAGCAGAATTTGTATACAAATTGTATTAAGTGTGAATTTAAAGCTTTCTCAGTTTACTAAAGGAGACTGTAGCCCCCAAGAAACATGAACAAAAAAACACCAGAGAATCCAACCATCATATTTAATTCCTGTTTTGTTTAAACTTCATTTCCAATTAATGTTACAGTCCTTTTTAAAAATTAAATTTTTTAAATTTTATTTCTTCTTTTTAGTGACAAAGCCTCACTCTGTCATCCAGGCTGGGGTGCAGTGGCGCAATCATAGCTCACTGCAGCCTTGAACTCATGGGTCAAGTGATCTGCTCGTCTCAGCTTCCCAAGTAGCTGGCACTACAGGCGCCCCAAGCTAGTTTTTGTGGAGGCAGGATCTTGCTATGTTGCCCAGGCTGATCTCAAACTCGTGGGCTCAAGTAGTCCTCCTGCCTCAGCCTCCCAAAATGTTGAGGTTATGGGTGTGAGTCACTTGCCCAGCCCCTTCTACTTTTTATAGCTTCATATAAGGACCAGTCTCCCTTCCTTAACTCCTTACCTGCAGGATAATAAACCAGGAACGCCGGCAGCCTTGCCTATGTCAAGCAAGTTACTTTACCACCTTGGTGCAGCTATATGAGTTTCAAAATTCCATCCGTGCTCTGTCTCATTCTTTATGCAACTAAAGAGGACCAGGCCTTGTAAAAGTTCAGATGATGCAGGAGCATATCGCATGCTTTATGTTAGTGGCTTCTGTGGGGCAAACGGTGTCCTCAGTGAGAGGCAGGATCATTCGGCCACAGTATTTAGTTTCCTGACTGTGGCTCCCTAACCCTCCCTTTCAACTTTGCTTGATGGCTGTGGATATGTCCCTCCCTCCCTCACATCTCTGTGAAGCAGTTTGGGATCAGAAGCCGCTCCCAAGAGAGCTCCCACAATTGCACCCTGGGAGCCTGAGGGGCTGCAGCTGTGCCATTCTGTTGTCGCTGTCTCTTTGGTTTTGGTGTGGTAGGTTCACATCGAATTCACGGAGGGCGAAGACAGGATCACCCTGGAGGGCCCTACAGAGGATGTCAACGTGGCCCAGGAACAGATAGAAGGCATGGTCAAAGATTTGGTAAGGTGCCCTGTGGAATGTTGTGTGTGCTGGTGACAGGGAGGCTCTGAGTTGGGCATGGGCGGTCATCTCTCGGTGACATCCCACGTGGCTGGGCACAGACACCCAGGGCATCCTAGCTGGGTGAGTAATCGGTTCTGAAACAACCAGAAGCTGGCCGAAGTCCTGGAATAATCATGGGTGGAGGAAACTTCATCTTGAAGAAGGCATCTTTCAGGGGAGACACGGGGGTAGTCTCCAGCAATGCCTGACAGCTGAGTGGTCAGAAAAGGCAACCGTGGAGACTGCTGAGTTTTAGTTCAGCTCATTGGCCAAGTAACCAGGCACATCCGTGGACCTCTGTGCTCCTCCTGCAGATTAACCGGATGGACTATGTGGAGATCAACATCGACCACAAGTTCCACAGGCACCTCATTGGGAAGAGCGGCGCCAACAGTGAGTGAGGCTGGCTGTTGCGGTGGGGCCAGTGTGCCCTGAGACCCTTGTGGGGGGTGTCAGCTGTGAGAACTGGGACGTCTGTGCAGACAGTCCAGGCCCTTTGCTGCCTGTAATGGGAGTTACAGACTTTACATCCTCCTGCCTGCTGGAAGAGACCACTTTTCCTTTTCCCCTTGGTGCAGTGGTTGGATTAGAGCTGTTTGGCCAGTGGGTGAATTGTCACTTTTGGAAATCATCTAAGCCCTCCCCAGGTAACCCACAGTGGCCACGTTGAAGGCGTGCTCATGGGCAGTGTCCTCCATATTGCCGTCAGACCTGCCAGGTTAGCCCGTCAGTGTCTGTGGTACTCATGCCTTCTGAACGTGGAAACTGCTGATCCGGAACTCACTGAAGAGTAAAAATATTCTAGATTTGTGCCCAAGTAAAACAACATGGGGAGGGATACTTTTTTGAGACAGGGTCTCGCTCTGTCACTCAGGCTGGAGTGCAGTGGCACGATCTCAGCTCACTACAACCTCTGCCTACTGGGATCAAGCAATTCTCCTGCCTCAGCCTCCTGAGTAGCTGGAACTACAGGCGCATGCCACCACACCCAGTTAATTTTTGTATTTTTAGAAGAGACGGGGTTTCACCATGTTGGCCAGGCTGGTCTCAAATTCCTGGGCTCAGGTGATCTGTCCGCCTCGGCCTCCCAAGGTGCTGGGATTAAAAGTGTGAGCCACCACACCCAGCAGGGGGATTCTGTTGAAGAGGCAGTGATATGTCAGCCAAGGTCGATGTGCGCCTCACCTGTGCCAGGTTGCAGGTGCAGAACAGTTACAGGACGCTGTTGGAAGTATGTCATGTGGGCCAAGGTCGATGTGTGCCTCACCTGTGCCAGGTTGCAGGTGTAGCACAGTTACAGGACACTGTTAGAAGTGTGCCATGGGCATTCTGCTGCAGGTCCAAGGATGTTTTGTGTCGTTTGTTTGTTTTTTGGGACGGAGTCTTGCTCTGTCACCAGGCTGGAGTGCAGTGGCGTGATCTCAGTTCACTGCAACCTCCACCTTCCAGGTTCAAGCGATTCTCCTGCCTCAGCCTCCCAAGTAGCTGAGATTACAGGCATGCGCCACCATGCCCAGCTAATTTTTTTGTATTTTTAGCAGAGACGGAATTTCACCATGTTGCCTAGGCTGGTCTCAAACTGCTGACCTCAGTTGATCTGCCCACCTCAGCCTCCCAAAGTGCTGGGATTACAGGCATGATGAGCCACCGTGCCCAACCAAGAATTTTTTTTACACTTCTTTCTTTAACTGTATGGCTATACGCACACACTTGCGTGTTCTGAAAACAAGTGCACACGTTGTGTGTGTTACCTTCGGGTGGAAGGTGAGAAGGCAAGCACGTCCTCCATTCCTGGATAGTTCAGTGGATGAAGGAGCCTTTCCCAGGTAGTGGGACACCAACCTACATAACATGACTGATGTCCGTGTATCCGTTTTTGTTGTGAGTAAACATAGCCTTGTCAGCTGTGTTGTGGCCTGTGCAATGGTGAGCTTTCTGGTGTCAGTCTTATGTTTTGTGGGCATTTTACATGACAGTGAGTCTACAGGCACAAGGTGACCTTTTTGTGCACTACTTGAACCATGCACACACCATAAACTTGCTTTTATGGTTTTGTTTTGGTTTTGGTTAACTGTAGTGTTTGTTTAGGCCTGACACAGTGCCTCTTGCCTGTAATCCCAGCATTTTGGGAGACCAGGGCAGGAGGATCACTTGAGCCCAGGAGTTTGAGATGAGCCTGGGCAACATAGCGAGACCCCCATCTCTACAAAAGAGAAAAATTTAGCCAGGCCTGTGGTCCCAGCTACTCAGGAGGCTGAGGCAGGAATATCACTTGAGCCCAGGAAGTCAAGGCTGCTGTGAGCTGTGATCGTATCGTGCCACTGCATTTTAGCCTGGGTGACAGAGCAAGACCCTGTCTCAAAACACATGTGGAAGTCCAGTAGTGTAATTCTAACATTAATTTCTGGTTTCTGCTCCTGAGAAATTGCAGGATGTAGCTTAGTCAGTCGTGTCTGTTCTGTTTTCTTCTCATGCAGTTCCTAACTCTTGTCTTCTTTCGTAATCTAAAAAAACCTGCTGCCCAGCTCCCATGTCCTCTGCTTGTCTTGTCTTGTGTTGCTCCACCTGGAACAGCTGCATGTCCATGTCACCCTCCCTCAGTGCATCACCTCGTTGCTGCCTCTGCATGTGCATGTGTTCGGGATGGATGCACAAAAAGCCCTCCTGGTGGTCCTTCCAGCAAGCTGGGCTTCCCTTTACTGCACAGTGGGCAAGATTCCTGCCTTGTTTCCTGATGATACGGCTTCTCCAGTGTTTGGGGGGCCTGGAACTCTAACTTGGGGGTACTGGGTTCTATCCAGAGAGGTTGACAGCAGGAGGGTTTGCAACAGCACTTGTCTTGCAGACACAGTGAAGTGCTCAGTGTGAATCTGAGCCAACGGTAGATGGGGTCTCTGGGCAGCAGCATGGTCCCTGCAGGGCTCTTAGGTGTCAGTGAGTGCTTTTGTGTGGAGTTAATGTGTGTGATTTTTTTAACTTGAGAATAGTAGTTCCCAAACTTACTGCACATTAGAAACACCTGGAATCCTTTAAATATTCTGAAGCCCCAGCCAATACCCCAGACGAGCTAAATCCCAGACTGAGTGGCCCCAACTATCAGTTATTTGAAGGTCTCGGGGCATTGCCAGCTTGTGGTCCAGGCTGAAAGCCTGTCCTCCAGCACCCTTGTGATTCAGGTGAAGATCATAAGTGGCCCCCATTCTAGACAATGGAGATTTTTGTTTTGGAAGCTAAGTGTTGTTTTTGGTGATGGGAATCACTGATAAGGTTATTTAGCGGTTTAGCCCTGTCCTGCCTAGTTATTAGTCATTGGCAGAATGTTGTTGGTCTGTGTCCTAAATGTGTTTCCTTTTGTGTTCCTAAGTAAACAGAATCAAAGACCAGTACAAGGTGTCCGTGCGCATCCCTCCTGACAGTGAGAAGAGCAATTTGATCCGCATCGAGGGGGACCCACAGGGCGTGCAGCAGGCCAAGCGGGAGCTGCTGGAGCTTGCATCTCGCATGGTAAGTGCCACGGCTGGGGCCTCTAGGAAGGCACTGGCCTTGCGTCTCTTGGCTCCCTCTAAGGAGTAGCTTGTTGTGTTGTGCGGCCTTGGAGAATGGAAGTCAACAAATCCCACATTGCACTGGAACCGGATTTGACTCCCTGGGGCCACATTTCCTTTATCCTCCCCAGGTCACCTGCACATCTTGTTCTCCATGGCTGTGTGCTGTGCTAGAAGGGCACAGAGACTGTGTGGCAGCGTCTTGGCCTTGGCCACACCCTGGGTTCCCAGATGCCTGGGTACCATCTCCAGAGATTATGACAGACATTTCTGGATTCTCAAAGGCATCCCAGGTGGTTCCCATGTAAGGCCAAACTCGAGAATCACTGCAAACCGGAAGTGGGGGCTGTTGCTCTCTACCACCTGGCAGAAGCACTGCACTGCTCTGGGCTCCCCGACGTTTCATACATGCTTATGCCAAGCTGTGAGCACCCTTGCTTCTGTGAGTCAGATACCCACACTTGAAAGTCTCTGGGTATCTTTAAGTATCCAGAGAAGTCAAATACTGTGTGAGTGCCTGCAGCAGCACTTTGGCCTGACTGTGTGAGGAAAGCCCCAGGGTTCCCTGTCATTCGCTTAGGGGACTCTTTGTTCACCTCACCCCAGTACCCACACGAGGAATCTCAAATTGGCAGACCTCTTTTATAGCCCTGAGCTGCATTCCAGGGTGTGATGCACTGGATGATGCTCCCACTGCTTGTGGCCTTCCCGGAGCTCATTCCCCAGTCTCATATCCCAGGTTCTCCTCTTAGCCTGGCCTCCAGCCCGGGTCCCTTGTCCTGGCTGCTTTATGCCCTTCCTGATTGCTGAGCCCTTATTTCTCTGTCAGCCAATAGCCCTTTGATCCAGAGTCTCTCAGAATTCTCGGAAACGTTTGGTTGGCTGATGGTGTTCTTCCCTGAATTCCACCTCTGCTTATTCTTCTATATTTCTTCTGACATTTTAGTGGGGCCTGTGGAGGAGTTGAGAGCCATGTGGGTTCAGTGCCCTGTGTTGAACGTTCTTAGCCATGTAGAGAAAGTGGTCTGAGCCACCCTGTGTTGACAGAAGGGATCACTCACTGCTATGCAGAATGCCAGGCCTCCAAGTAGAAGAGCTGGGCCTCCCTTGTAGTACCTGTTAAAACAGAAGTGCTCACTGAACTGCTTTGATGATTACTGCTATTATGATAGCACTTTTGGTTGAAGGGTCCTACAGTGAGTTCCTTAATTGGACTTTGTTCAGGAAAGTGACGTGCAGCCAATGTTGCGGAGTGTCGCGATGCTTGGCAAGAGCACTCCTCATGCGCTGTGCACACTCTAACGGCTGGTTGCCCCTGGGGTGCTACGAGGTGCCACCTGGAGACCACCTCACCTGCTCCGTGAAGGACTGTGCCCAGGGCTCCCTGGTGTCCCCTTGTGTCAGCGGGGAGTTGCTCGCTGTGTGTGTGATAAATGACATCTACTTTAATTGTATTTTTAGGAAAATGAGCGTACCAAGGATCTAATCATTGAGCAGAGATTTCATCGCACAATCATTGGGCAGAAGGGTGAACGGATCCGTGAAATTCGTGACAAATTCCCAGAGGTAAAGTTTCCCAGAGACATTCCATAACTCTGTAGGAGTGATCCAAGTCACACTTCAGGAATATTTGATATTTGGGATATATGTCCTTCCTCATACTTGAACTTAGTCTCCCCATGATTTGTTCTAGGTCATCATCAACTTTCCAGACCCAGCACAAAAAAGTGACATTGTCCAGCTCAGAGGACCTAAGAATGAGGTGGAAAAATGCACAAAATACATGCAGAAGATGGTGGCAGATCTGGTAGGGGTGTTTTACATCCTTTCTTGTACGACAGCACCTGGGGTGGGTGGGGCATGCGTCCTGTCAGAAGTCCTGACCCCCACACGACCCCTGCTCTGGGGAAAGCATAGGCCCTGGGCTGGCCTTCCATCTCAGGGACTTGGGACAAAGTGGTGACGGCTTCTCACTTAATACCTGGATGTTTAGATTGGCAGTCATTGTTAAGACTGCAGTGTTTGTGGAATTCAGGTGGGGGGATTTGCCTTTTCTCATGCCCAGTTACCTTGTTTCCCTGAGGAGTCTTCAGACACTTAGAGAAATGGTCCCATCCAGTAAGATAAGAGGAGTCATATACTGACTTATTATTATTCTCAAAAACTGACGTGGGTTTGCAACCTACTCATCTGACAAAGGGCTAATATCCAGAATCTACAATGAACTCAAACAAATTTACAAGAAAAAAACAAACAACCCCATCAAAAAGTGGGCAGAGGACATGAACAGACACTTCTCAAAAGAAGACATTTATGCAGCCAAAAAACACATGAAGAAATGCTCCTCATCACTGGCCATCAGAGAAATGCAAATCAAAACCACAGTGAGATACCATCTCACACCAGTTAGAATGGCCATCATTAAAAAATCAGGAAACAACAGGTGCTGGAGAGGATGTGGAGAAATAGGAACACTTTTACACTGTTGGTGGGACTGTAAACTAGTTCAACCATTGTGGAAGTCAGTGTGGCGATTCCTCAGGGATCTAGAACTAGAAATACCATTTGACCCAGCCATCCCATTACTGGGTATATACCCAAAGGACTATAAATCATGCTGCTATAAAGACACATGCACACGTATGTTTATTGCGGCACTATTCACAATAGCAAAGAGTTGGAACCAACCCAAATGTCCAACAACGATAGACTGGATTAAGAAAATGTGGCACATATACACCATGGAATACTATGCAGCCATAAAAAATGATGAGTTCGTGTCCTTTGTAGGGACATGGATGAAACTGGAAAACATCATTCTCAGTAAACTATCGCAAGGACAAAAAACCAAACACCGCATGTTCTCACTCATAGGTGGGAATTGAACAATGAGAACTCATGGACACAGGAAGGGGAACATCATGCTCCGGGGACTGTTGTGGGGTGGGGGGAGGGGGGAGGGACAGCATTAGGAGATACACCTAATGCTAAATGACGAGTTAATGGGTGCAGGAAATCAACATGGCACATGGATACATATGTAACAAACCTGCACATTGTGCACATGTACCCTAAAACCCTAAAGTATAATAAAAAAAAAAAAAAAAAAAAAACTGACGTGGGAACAGGTTTAGAAAGTGTAGTGAGTAGTGGATGAGAAGCCCATGTATTTCCGTGGGCTGCACCTTAGCTGATGGCTGCCCTGGGAGGGGCGATGGTGAGGGACTCCAGCACTGTGAGCTGCTGTCACATCACTGCCCTGAGTGCAGAACTGCCCAGAGCGTAGGGGTCCGTGCTGTCTCCATGTGTGTTCTGAGCCCTTTCCTCAGCCAGCTCTGATCCTGGCATGGGACATGAACTCTCTCTTAGCCAAAAAGTAGACTTGCATCGATTGACTGTAATTTGCAACGTAAGTTAGTTGTTGGACAAATGATCTCACTTATCATGACAAACCTCTGAAGGTTTGTTTGCAAATACCAGTGCTCTGTCGTGTTCATGCTACTTTTAGGGGTAGAAGGGATACTGTATTTTACTCTCTAGCACAGGTGGTGAATCGGGCTGTGTTTTTTGTCTTTAAGGTGGAAAACAGCTATTCAATTTCTGTTCCGATCTTCAAACAGTTTCACAAGAATATCATTGGGAAAGGAGGCGCAAACATTAAAAAGGTGATAGCTTGTTCCCTGCATCTTGCTGCTTCTTGCCTTGTCCTCTGTAGCCCTGCACCATTTTGGTTTTAGACTAGGAGGGACTCTTCCTTACTTCTAGCCCCGTGCTCAACTGTGTCTCAACTCTAGGAGAGCTGTAGTCAGCTTCTCATGGTATCTCTCTCCCTGTAGATTCGTGAAGAAAGCAACACCAAAATCGACCTTCCTGCAGAGAATAGCAATTCAGAGACCATTATCATCACAGGCAAGCGAGCCAACTGCGAAGCTGCCCGGAGCAGGATTCTGTCTATTCAGAAAGACCTGGTAATGGGAGATGTTTTCTGATGGAGATCCTCCCCTAAAATCTCTAACAGCCTCTAAGATTGAGCCTGGGGTTGAGTCACGCTGGGTCATTGGGCCAGCGCAGGCTCGGGTGGCAGATGTGGAAGATTGCAGCTTTCAATCTAGGCTACTGATGAGTTGGTCAGCAGTGTTCTGCCTTTGTCTGTCTCTCATGATGCTTACTTACCTGGACCCTGCAGCAGTAACATTTGACGTGGGCACTTGTCTTATTAGACATTTTCTTTTTGTTACCTGAAAATCTTATCTGAAGGTATTTACGGTATTTTCTTTCCTTTAAAGAAAAGTGACATGCAGTAAATTGTACGTATTTACAGTGTACAATTTAATAGTTTTGACGTGTGTATACATCCATGGAATCATCCCCACCATCACCCCAAAAATGTCCCATGCCGTTTCGTATTACAGTCTCTCTCCATCCCACTTGGCAGCTCCTGAAAACCACACTCCCCCCACCCCCACCTCTCTATCCCCAGGCAACCCCCAATCTGCTTTCAGCCACAGTAGATGCTTTTGGATTGTCTACACTTTTGTGTGAATGGAATCATAACATCTACTCTTTATTGGGCCCATCTGCTTTCACTTTGCAGGATATTTTGACATCTGTGTGTGTTGTCACCTGTATCGTTGCTTTGTTCTTTTTTATTTCAGGATAATATTGCACTGTAGGGGTAGATCATCTGTTTCTTTGTGTGTACTTGGTAATTAGTGTCTTTCAAGGGGTTTTCTATTTTCTCCAAGTTGTCAAATTTATTAACATGAAGTTTTTTAGAATAGTCCTGCATTATCCTTTTGCTATCAATACTGATGTCACCTCTCTTTCATAATATGTGTAATCTGTGCCATTATAAAATGATGCCTTTTCCCTGGTAGTACGCTTGGCTCCAAAGTCTATATTATTGTTTCCCCCTTATATTTAAAATTTTGTTGGAGATGAGGTCTTGCTGTCGTCCAGGCTGGAGTGTGGTGGTGCAGTCATGGCTCACTACAGCCTTGGCTTCCCAGACTCAAGCAGTCCTCCCACCTTAGCCTTCCAAGTAGCTGGGACCACAGGCGCATGCTACCGCACTGGGCTAATTTTTTTTTTTTTTTTTTTTAGTTAGTAGAGATGAGGTCTTGTTATGTTGTCCAGGCTAGTCTCAAACTCCTCAAGTGATCCTCTCGCCTTGGTGTTCCAAACTGCTGGGACTACAGGTGTGAGCCACTGCGCCCAGCCTATACATGATACTAAAGTGAGTTTCTTTTTGGCAGCTTGCTTTTTAAATTAAATCTGTCTACTAATCCCAGCACTTTGGGAGGCTCAGGTGGGCGGATCACTTGAGCTCACAAGTTCAGGACCAGCCTGGGCAAAACCCTGTCACTACTAAAACTACAAAAAGAATTAGCCAGTAATGGTGCTGCATGCCTGTAGTCTCAGCTACTCAGGAGGTTGAGGTGAGAGGATGGCTTGAGCCTGGGAGGTGGAGGTTGCAGTGAGCTGAGATTGTGCTGCTGCTGCACTACAGCCTGGGCCATAGCGCCTGACCTTGTCTCAAAAAAGAAAAAAGGTTATGATGTTTGCATTTAATTACATTTGTGATTATATATATGTTATATATCACATATTTATATTACATATATTTAACAAATGTGGTTAAATAACTTACTGTAATTTTTTTTCCTCAATTGTGGTAAAATATACATAGCAGAATTTATCATTTTAATCATTTTTTAATGGTTAATTCAACTGAGTGCATTCACAAGGTTGTGCAACCATCACCCTGTCCATTTTCAGAGCATTTTCCATCATCTTACACAGAAACTACACCCATTAAACAGTAACTGCCACCATCCTCACGTGCTCAGTCACCACAATGCCATGATTTTATATGGTTGGCTTTCAGTCTACCATTTACATTATTAACCTTTAAAAAAAACTCCATTATTTTTTAAAGAAATTTAAATAATATGAAAAGATGTATGTGTTTATGCACACAGTTGCCATTTCTAGAGCTCTTCATTTCTTGGTGTGATCCTTGTCTTCATTTTCCTTCTGTCTGAAGGATACCACCTAACATCTTGTAGTGTGTATCTGGTAATGACTTCTTTCACTTTCTGTATGTCTGAAAGTATTTTTTTCCTTCACTTTCGAAAAACTGCTTTCTGCTGCATAAAGGTTTCTAGGTTGGCAGTTTTTTCCTTTCCAGACTTGGCTTCAGTGCCGTCTCCTGTTGTTGCTGATGAGAAAGCTGATGGCGCCCCTGACTTTGTTCTTCTGTCCGTGACAAACCTCCCTCTGGCTGCTTTTAGGATTTTACCACCGTCTCTGAGCAAGTTAGGATGTGTCTCTGTAGTTTTCTTCATGTCTCTTAGCTTGGTGTTTATGTGTGTTCAGAATTTCATCAAATGTGGAAAATTTTTGGTCACTATGAGTATTTTGTTCTGTTAGCCCCTTGCTGTCTCCCCGTCAGGGACTCTGGTGACCAGGGTATTGGTTGTCTTCTACTTGTGCTCTGTTTGTTTTGAGTTGCGGGGAGGAGCGGTATTGGTTTTCTCCATGAGTTTCTTTAAATTCATTAATTCTTTGCAGTGTTCTCATCTGCCTAATTTCATCTAATAGAATTTTCATTTTAGACATTGTTGTTTTCTTCTCTAGAAGTTCAGTCTGAATTAATATCTTCTGTATTTTCAGTTCTTAACATGTTCAGTCTTTCTTTCTGCTTTTGGCCATTGACAATACAGTTAAATGCCTGTTTTTCTGTCCTTGGCTGGCTGATTCTAACACTGTCATTTCTGGGTGGTTTTGTATTTTCTTTTCCTCGTTATGGGTTTTCCCCCTATTCTTTGCATTTCTGGTGTTTCTTAATGAGGGTGTTTTTGTATTCCTCTGAATATTATTTTGTGTTTGTGAAGGTACTCTGAAACATTTTACTCCTTTTAGGACTTGCTTTTAAGGTTTATTAGGGAGGATCAGAGCAGTATTTAGTTCAGGCCCAAATGTTTTCACTGCTGAGATAAGATCCTTCTGAGTACTCCACGTCCCACAAAGTTGAAACTGCTGAGGACGGTTCTGGACCAGGCTCCAGCTGAGCTGCAGACACTGTTTCCTGGTGTCTGAGCTGTAGGTACTATACCAGGCCCCAACTGAGCTGCAGGCACTGTTTCCTGGTGACTGAGCTGCAGGCACTGTACCAGGCCCCAGCTGAGCTGCAGGCACTGTTTCCTGGTGACTGAGCTGCAGGTACTGTACCAGGCTCCAACTGAGCTGCAGGCACTGTACCAGGCCCTGACTGAGCTAAAAACACTGTTTCCTGGTGTCTGAGCTGTCAGCCACTCTACCCGGCCCTGACTGACCTAAAGGTACTGTACGAGGCCTAACTGGGCTGCAGGCACTGTTTCCTGTGGTCCTTCTGGGGATTCTTTCCCAGGCCCGAGGTGATTTCCTCACGCGTATCAATATATGAGTGGCTAGTCTGTGGATCTCAGAGGTTCTCGATGCCAATCTCTTTGGGCTCTGACCTCCGGATGGTTCCGTTTCCTCACCTTCCTGTACTGTGGCAGCAACTTGGGGCAGTTGTAGGGCTCACCTTGTTTCCTGTCTCCAGGATCTTGAAAGTCACCATTAGGCAGTAAGTTCAGTCCAGTCCCTGGTATTGCATCTTGGCTGAAAGCAGAATCTTTGGTTTTAATAGGAAAAGTTTATGTGTCCATAGGCATATGGACCCACCTGTGGCAGAGCTGGAGGGTTGGCTGAAGAAACAGAGCATTATGTGTGGTCTGCAGTTGCCACGCTCCCACCTCCCAACCCAGCATACATTCACGAGGACTCTGGGTCCTGTTGAGTTAAACACCGCCCAATGCGCCTGCTCTGCTGAGCGCACCCTGCTCTCCCCAGGACGTGCACTCTGCCAACACATGATGCAGCGCGTTGCTCCCTCCTCCCCCTGTGCAGATCAAAAATGGCTTGGAGAAGTTTGGCCAGTGCTCGTAAGTGGCAGCACCAGGGTTCTAGGCCTGCGTGTTCATCACCACCAAAGATGATAGTTTATCTTTTCCTCTGCCCTTTTTGCCACAAAAATGTGACTTCCTCCTCCTGCCCTGTGTTTGGTTTCAGGCCAACATAGCCGAGGTAGAGGTCTCCATCCCTGCCAAGCTGCACAACTCCCTCATTGGCACCAAGGGCCGTCTGATCCGCTCCATCATGGAGGAGTGCGGCGGGGTCCACATTCACTTTCCCGTGGAAGGTTCAGGAAGTGACACCGTTGTTATCAGGGGCCCTTCCTCAGATGTGGAGAAGGCCAAGAAGCAGCTCCTGCATCTGGCGGAGGAGAAGGTGAGCATGGGGAGGGAGTGTGACTCTTGGCAGGAAGCCTGGTCCTCAGTACAGTGTTCTCTCTTCTCACTGTGGAAACCCCTGAATTCCCTTCCTTTGTGGCAGGTCAGAAAACAGCTCTGTAATGTACTTTTTATGAGTCTTTGTTTTTGCTATTACTGGAGGGCCTTTCCAGGTCCAAACGCTCACATATACAATATATAAAAGTTGGTCTTTGGCTTATTAGTTTTGGGGTGCTTTTGTCTTTTAAGTATGATTTACAGTAAAATTGACCGTTCTTCAGGTATAGTTGAGTTTTAATTAACATGAAGTCATGTGACCACAATAATCAAAACTTATTTTCCATCACCCCTAAAGATTGCCCATGGAATTGCTGTTGTCCTTGTGTCAAAACCCATCTGTGGATATGTTTCCGGGCTCTTCTGGTGACACCAGGTTTATGGGAAGTCTAGAAATCAGTAGTGTGAGCCCTCGTAACTTTGGCTGTTCTATATCCCTTGCTGATCAGCCTGTCAGTTTGTAGGAAAAAAGCATTTTCACGTTTTCATTGGGATTGTTTAAATCTAAAGATGAGACTGGTAAGGACTGACAGCTCAGCAGTTTTGACTCTCAGTCATTTCTCCATTTTTTTTAGGTTTGTGATTCTTTATTGGTGTTTTATAATTTTTAGCACATTTTTATGTTCCACTTAACAGATCTAACTACTGTTCTTTTAGTGCTATTGTAAATGGCACTTTTTTTTCCATCTCCAGTTGTTAGCACGTGGAAGTGCTTGTGATTTTTGTATGTTGACATTCATGAGACTGCTAAATAAAGCTCATGTATGTTAGTGCCGGTCACTTTTTTGTGGATTTTTTTTTTTTTTTTTGAGACGGAGTCTCGCTCTGTTGCCCAGGCTGGAGTGCAGTGGCGCAATCTCGCCTCACTGCAAGCTCCACCTCCCGGGTTCACGCCATTCTCCTGCCTCAGCCTCCCGAGTAGCTGGGACTACAGGCGCCCGCCACCACACCCGGTTGATTTTTTGTATTTTTAGTAGAGACGGGGTTTCACCGTGTTAGCCAGGATGGTCTCGATCTCCTGACCTCGCGATCCGCCTGCCTCGGCCTCCCAAAGTGCTGGGATTACAGGTGTGAGCCACCGTGCCCGGCCCACTGTTTTGTGGATTCTTATTTTGTATGTCACAATCACGTGGTCTGTGGACAGTTATGTTTCTCTCTAATCTGCAGCCTTGTATTTCTTGTCTTTTTTGTTGTTGTTGTTATTAGATTGATGTTTTTGTCTTTATGTTTAACCAGCCTTGCATTTCTGGGGTAATCCCTGCTTGATTTGGTAGGTTGTCTTTGGCCATATTGCTAGATTGGATTTGCCTAATTGATTGCCTGATTTTTGACTAATGCTGCTACTTGTGGATGTCTTTGAAAAGCAGTGGAGTCTCTAGGTGGTATTTGGTCAAACCTGCACTTGAAAGATAGCAAAGTTGTTATTTAATATTTTTATGCTAGCATATTTTTCTTTGGTATTCTTGCTTGTGGGCCAGGTCTTGGGTCCAGAGAAAGGCAAGAGCTCCCCGTGTGGACCTGAGTCCCGTGGAGCAGCGCCCTTCTCGGGGCCCCTGCATGGGTCTGCCAGAGGCACTGGTGTCCACAAGTACAGTGTCCGGGGCCTTTCCAGGACCCTTGTTTCTTACTGCCACACAAGGGGTGTTGTGCTACATGAGGCCTCTGAGGACTGGTCTCTAACTGTAGCCTTGGTTGGCTTGTGTCCCTCTGAGCTTGAGCTTAGGGAGTGGCTGGTTTTGTGGGGGCTGACCTGTAGCACTCGTGGGAGGAAAGGAAGCCTGGCCCAGATTTGTGTGTGCTTGGTCTGGGGGCGTGGTGCAAACCTCTTGGGCAGCTTGCTTCCTGCTCTGCTGGGCACACCCCGCGCTCCCCAGGACGTGCACTCTGCCCACACACCGTCCAGCACGTTGCTCCCTCCTCCCCCGGTGCAGATCAGAAATGGAGAAGTTTGGTCAGTGCTGGTAAGTGGCAGGACCAGGGTTCTAAGCCTGTGTTCACCACCAGCAGCATCTGATTGTTGTGGAAGAGAAGTATGTGTACAGTCTGTCTGGGTATTCATCTGTTTATTCAGTGAGGTGCGCTAGCCCCATTTTGGGGGTATTGGTGTAACATCAGGACACTGGTGACAATGTAAGGGGAGCCTGAGCTTGCCGTCCTACAGGCCCTGTTGTCTTCCTCATGTGGTGTCAGGCATGTGGTGTCAGGCTAACACAGTGGGATTGGTTTCTGCAGCAAACCAAGAGTTTCACTGTAGACATCCGCGCCAAGCCAGAATACCACAAATTCCTCATCGGCAAGGGGGGCGGCAAAATTCGCAAGGTGCGCGACAGCACTGGAGCACGCGTCATCTTCCCTGCGGCTGAGGACAAGGACCAGGACCTAATCACCATCATTGGAAAGGAGGACGCCGTCCGAGAGGCACAGAAGGAGCTAGAGGCCTTGATCCAAAACCTGGTAGGGAGCGGGCCTCGGCGGCCGACTGCGGGGGCGGTGATGGGGAGCGGGCCTCGGCGCCCGACTGCGGGGGCGGTGATGGGGAGCGGGCCTCGGCGCCCGACTGCGGGGGCGGTGATGGGGAGCGGGCCTCGGCGCCCGACTGCGGGGGCGGTGATGGGGAGCGGGCCTCGGCGCCCGACTGCGGGGGCGGTGATGGGGTGGCTTACCTTCCATCTCTTCTTAACACTGCAGGATAATGTGGTGGAAGACTCCATGCTGGTGGACCCCAAGCACCACCGCCACTTCGTCATCCGAAGAGGCCAGGTCTTGCGGGAGATTGCTGAAGAGTATGGCGGGGTGATGGTCAGCTTCCCACGCTCGGGCACACAGAGCGACAGAGTCACCCTCAAGGGTGCCAAGGACTGTGTGGAGGCAGCCAAGAAACGCATTCAGGAGATCATTGAGGACCTGGTAGGCACTTGGGTGCTCGGGGAGGGGTTCTCACCCCACAGTGGCCACTCACCGAAGCCGTGTATGGGTGTTCGCTCCACCCTGCAGGGGGGTGACTCCCTCATACAGTCCCGGAAGGCTTCAGAAGGGGCTTTCTGGTGCTCGCTCTTCTTTCCTCAGCCTGTCTGGCCTCCTTACTGATGAGAATTCTGCCTGTGAGAAGCACTTAAAAAAAAAAAAAAGGAGAGAGAAGGAGAAGGGGAGAGGAGAGAGAGAGGAAAGAAAGCAAGAGAATAAAAAATGCAGTCTGTGTAAGGGATCAGAAAAAATGAAAATGCAGTCTAAGGAGTCAGCTCTCTTCTCCCCTCTGTGAAGGAAAGAAAATCGGTTTGAGGGCATCCACGTGAATCCATGGGAAGTCGCGAGAAGACGTGTTCTTTTTCTAAAGCAGTCTTTACAGAGTGTCCCCTCCAGGCCACTCCCCTGCCAGGGCCTTGGCTGCCCTTTCCCTGATAATCAAGTCTGATGCCTCCTCATGGAGTCCGAGGCTACCCCAGGAGGTCCCACTCCCTTGGCTGAATTGGCCACCCTCCAGGGACGGCACCTGATCTTCTGGGACACATTTCAGAGGAGGCCCACCCCCTTGGACCTGTCCTGCTGCCTCCCTCCTCCCTCCACCCCCTTGGACCTGTCCTGCTGCCTCCCTCCTCCCTCCACCCCCTTGAACCTGTCCTGCTACCTCCCTCCTCCCTCCACCCCCTTGGACCTGTCCTGCTGCCCCCCTCCTCCCTCCTCCCTCCTCCCTGCGCCTGGAACCCTGGACTCGGGAGAAGGGGAGCATCTGTGCCAAGTGGCTGTAGAGGACAGGGAGGAAGGTGGCGTAAAGGGTGCTGTAAAACTTGTCCTAAGGAATTTAATCTTTGCTCTTTTCTTTTTTCTTTGTGTACCTCCCTCCAGGAAGCTCAGGTGACATTAGAATGTGCTATACCCCAGAAATTCCATCGATCTGTCATGGGCCCCAAAGGTTCCAGAATCCAGCAGATTACTCGGGATTTCAGTGTTCAAATTAAATTCCCAGACAGAGAAGAGAACCCAGGTGGGTCCCCCATTAGCCCTGTTCTGCTTGTTACTAGTGGTGCCTCCCATGGGAGAGGCAGAGCTATCGTACATACTGGTGAGGCTCTTTCCTGTCTCTGCTAGAAAACCATCTGTGTATTCTGGGGGCTTCCAGAGGTTCAGGGTCACTCCTTGGCCGTTAAAAGATGGACCGTGTCAGTTATTGACGAGTGACCTGGTGACCTTCATATGTCTTAGAGACACACAAGGTAGCCAGTCCCAAGGCAATGAGGAGCGTGCAGCTTCATTCTCGGGCGTCCCGAGTTCAGTCCCAGTGATTCTCATGACATCGTTTGGATCACATGAGCCCCGTCGTAGAGCTTCCTCCTCCACACCTCCTGTCACTGTGGGGTGTCCCCTATGAGGCAGGCAGCTGCAGCCTCTGGCTGGCCAGAAGGCACCATCCAAGTGGCCGGCAGTGCTTCTAGGAGGGCATTCAGCTCACCGTACCATGCTTGCCCCCAGCTCTGCTCATGCACCTGGCGGTGGGGAGGCGACCTGTGGGATGCCGATCGGTTGCATCTCTCTCACTTGCTCTGCATTTGTGAAACAAAAGGTATGCTCTCCACTCTGTGTATCAGTCTTGGTTGAGCTGTTTGGGTGGCAGGTGGCCCTGCAGCCTGCTGAGTTCACATAGGGTCATCTCTCTGGGCATCCAGGAAGCATGTCACACACAGCCATTCAAGCCCCTTTGTTTTCCTGAGAATACAGGCTGTTTTGAGTAGGAAACTAATAAACTCATACTGCACTCCGTCTATGTTTTACATTTCAGTGGTTAAAACTTTGATTTTGATAGAATTTCACAGAATAGTATAAAGACACATCTTGTGGCACCAGTTTCTTTTCTCAACTTCTCCCCTTTTACACACATTTTTTTTTTCTGAATGTAATTTTTAGACATGTCCCTTTGTTCATGGTGGGTATTTTCTTAGAACAAGGACATTCTCTTACATAATTCTAGCACATTTATCGGAATCAGATCTAACATTATAGAACAGTAGTATCTAATATGTTGTCAGTATTCAAGTTTGCCAGTTTCTCTCCTTCAGAAACACCTACTTCCCCACCCTAGGATCACCCTTGATTTTAGGCAGGCGTCTGTCTGGTCTCCTGCTCATTTATTTACATCACACACCGCCTGGGTTCTGTCTTAGGGATACTTATTGTTGTGGTGTCTATTTTGGTACACACGTGGTGTCCCAGTGTGGCCTGTAGGAGCCCCTCCAGCTGTCTTCTGTGTCCTGTTCACACGCCCCTTCACTCCTGGGGCTTTCGCTTTCTGGCAGAAGGAGCTGGCACAGGTTTACCTTGGCCTCGCCCTTTCTGTCTCCCCTAGACCTCTCACCCCCTTTCCCACTGCCTCTCCTGGGTGGGGCTGCGTGCCAGCCGCCTTCCCTGATGAGCCCTCCCTCACAGTCAAGCCCCACGTGTGCCGTGGGCCTGCCCTGTGTTCCTCCCATGAACTAACTCATCTGATCTCACTGAAGTCTGCGCTGTAGTTGCTGTTAGCTTCATTTTCAAGGTGAAGAAGGGAGACACAGAGCTCACAGCCTCCCTGCAAAGCCTTCAGTGCCCTCCCCCAAGGTCTGGGAGCCCTCTTTGAGGCTGCTGTGGGGACGTCCTATCTGCTCTCCCTGCACAGACCGAGACCTCCTGAAGGACAGGATTGGTTTTCCCCCGCTTTTACCACCCAGCACCCAGCAGGTGCCTCACAGACGTATGCATTCTGAACAAGGTGTGGGGTCTCTTCCAGCAGCTGTCAGCTGTCCCTTTTCCCCTTTCTCTCTAGTTCACAGTACAGAGCCAGTTGTCCAGGAGAATGGGGACGAAGCTGGGGAGGGGAGAGAGGCTAAAGATTGTGACCCCGGCTCTCCAAGGAGGTGTGACATCATCGTCATCTCTGGCCGGAAAGAAAAGTGTGAAGCTGCCAAGGAAGCCCTGGAGGTATGTGTCCATGTGCCCCCTCCACCCCGCCAAGGCCCAGTCAGCAGGCCCCTGGGGGAGACGCATGGCCTGGACGGGATGGACAGTTGCCGCAGTGGCAGTGGCAGTGGCAGTGGAGCTAGCCCTCTTGCTCCTGCCGTGTGCGCACAGGCTGTCTGGCTGTGCTCCTTGGCTGGACACAGAGTTTGGGGAGGCCACTTCCCTTCACCAAGGCTCCGGGTTCTGTAGCCCCTTTCTGGGACAGCTGCATGGGATCCGGCCTCTCAGGCCCACGGTGGGGGTGGGGGCTGTGGAAGGGTCTCAGCTGCAGGGGGATGAATGTGACCTCCAGTTGCAGCGTCTCCCCCCTCGTGAGTGGGGTCCTCAGGCCTGGCTCACCTTGTGTGCAGTCAGTGTTGAGTGCCACCTGCATGTGGGATGCTGCTCTCGGTGCTGCGGTGCCACAGCACACAGATAGTTCTCACGTTGCAGTGGAGAGACAAGCAGTCAACACATATAAATGCTGTGGCAAGAAAGAGCAGGTTCTGGAGGTGAGGGGTGGTGGGGGAGCCAGGGCAGGGAAGGTGAGTAGTGGTCCGAGAGTCCCTTGTGACACCTCATGGGCGTCGGTCAAAGCCGCCGTGACCCCAAGGATGTACCAGGAGTCGGCCTCTCCTCCTACGTGGGCCTGAAGGCGCTGCTGTAATTCAGGAGGGTAGGCTTGGGATGAAGGGTCTGGAATTTCTGTCTGCCAGCATTAGCCTAATGCAAATCTTTTCCCATTCTTTTCTATTGAATTAAAGGTCCTGGTGGCATTGTCAGGTGGGGCACATTGCTGCTGTCATAGGGCTGTTTGCCTTGTGTTTCGTGGAGCCCCACTGCTGAGCTTACAAGGTCACTCTGCTCTCAGCTCCCATGGTCTAACCATGACCATCCTCCCTGCAGGCATTGGTTCCTGTCACCATTGAAGTAGAGGTGCCCTTTGACCTTCACCGTTACGTTATTGGACAGAAAGGAAGTGGGATCCGCAAGATGATGGATGAGTTTGAGGTAGACCCCTTTCCCGGGAGGCCACATCACAGGAGTGGCCTGTCGCACCCCTCCTGAGTGCCAGTGCCCTTTCTCAACTTCTTGTTGACCTTGCCTCCTCCTGCTCGGATTGGGCGCTGACTTCCCTTCATGGCGGGTGGGCTTCCCTCTCGCTTCTTCTGGGTCCCAGGGCCAGTGGACTCTCTCCTGTTCTCTGGGGTCCTGAACATCAAGTCAGCCCCCTCTTCACGCAGGTGAACATACATGTCCCGGCACCTGAGCTGCAGTCTGACATCATCGCCATCACGGGCCTCGCTGCAAATTTGGACCGGGCCAAGGCTGGACTGCTGGAGCGTGTGAAGGAGCTACAGGCCGAGCAGGAGGACCGGGTGAGCAGGAGGTGGCCAGGGTGCTCCCCCGAGCCATGGTACTCAGCTTTGGGTACATGTCAGAATCTAGGGAAGTTCTTCAAGATCCCAGCATCCCAGTTACATCTGGGTGGCTGGAGGTGAGATGCAGGCAGTGCCAGGATGCAGTCAGCATCCAGAGGTCTTGCTGTGGAACTAGCCAAGAGCATGGCACCTTTCTCTTTTTCACAAAAAAGTGACAAAGTTGGACTTCTGTGTAAATTTGCAGTTTCTCTCAAAACCAAATCAGAGTGATACCTCAGACCCACAGGAAAGGTCAAGGTTGCGAGAGGCCCCCAAGCATGTGCCATGCAGTCAGGATGAGCATCAGGGGACCCCCCAACTACCTCTAGCACAGGGTGGTCAAAGGGCAGGGACTTCCTGCTAAGCAGGGATGAAACCCCCCCAACCTCTGGCAGGGCTGACGTTTGGAGGATTGTGTGAGCAGACTGTGCTGGGGTGGTGGTTTGCTGAGGGGGTTGGCTTTCCACTCCTCCCGTCAGCACGTCGAGTCTGGTGAATGGGATGGAGCTCGTGAAACTCACACGGCCTCGGGGTACCCCTGCGTGGACTCTGGGTTGTCTCCTGCAGCCAGGTCATACCTGTAGCCTTTGGCCATGGGTGTTCAGGGGCTGTGGCCGCCCGCTCTTCTTGGTCTGCATCTGCCCCAGTCCTAAAAAGATCCAGAGCATTTCTGTGCATATCCATCAGATCCCTGTTTTGACAAATGAGGAGAGGAGGGCCCCAAGCTCGTGACTCACTGCCCAGCTCTGTCAGTTCCTGAGCACGATCCTCGCAAGTGGCCCCAAGCCCTCTTTTGAAGGATTTATAGACCTCCTTGTGGAGCAGCCAAGTTCCCTGGTTCTCATTATTAGCAGATGATGGAAGGTGGCAGAGGTCGGACCAGAGAGATGGCAGACCATTCCAGACCACGGGTTACAGAACACTGCAGCATCTCCCGTGTCCTATGACCAGGGTGGAAGGGGAATGGGGTCACAGGGTGGGTCAGCTCAATCTTTGCCTCATTCTTGCTCCTTTCATTTGTAGGCTTTAAGGAGTTTTAAGCTGAGTGTCACTGTAGACCCCAAATACCATCCCAAGATTATTGGGAGAAAGGGGGCAGTAATTACCCAAATCCGTTTGGAGCATGACGTGAACATCCAGTTTCCTGATAAGGACGATGGGAACCAGGTGAGAGCCTCGGTTGGAGTGTGTCGGGGGCAGAGGCACTTGTTGACCTTTGCCGTGACTTGGGAGCAGTAACCAGATGTGCCTAGATGGGGGTTCGAGGGCCAAGTTGAGAGTGGCAAGTCTCTGAGGACCTGATTCTGGCCTGAGGTTGGGCTGTGTCTGGTCACTTGCCAGATGGGTGAGGTCTCTGGCACTATGTACCATCTGGGGCCTGGGGCATTTTCTCCTGTGTCTCCTTCGCTCCAGCTGGGTCCTTGATCAGTGGCGCCTCCAGGTATAGCTCATTCACCTGTCACCCGGGCCTCTCTGGGGCTCCCAAGGGCTCTGGGGATCAGGTGGACGTTTCTCTGCAGCCCCAGCTGCAAACACCGTTGTGCTTGCCGGGTGGTCCTTAGTAAACTCTTGTTACTTCCTCCAAATTGCAGTGCCACCCCCCTGCCACTGGCTCTCATGGCCTCCTGCTTCACTCAGAACAAAATGAAAGGCAGCCCCATCCCCTCTCTGGGCCCTACCACCTGGCATGCAGGGCAGCCTCGCCCAACACCCCCATGTCTATCTGGCTCCCTCTTGCACACACTTCCCAGGCTTGGTCTTTCCTGGCTCTGGCCTCCTGCTGGAGTGTCTTGCTTCCTAGGCGTGTCCGGCACAGCTTTGCCCACAGTGGGAGACTAGCAAGCCTTGGTGGCCACGGTTGTGCTGGCTTCCAGAAACAGTCAGCAGACCCTCTGGCAGCAGAGCCCCTCCACACCTCTCTCCCACTGCTTCTCGCAGCAAAGCCCCTCCATGCCTCCCACTCCCACTGTGGACGTGCCGCCCAGGGTTTTCCGCTGCTTCACCTTCCCCTTCTTCCTCCCCAGCTTCTTGTTTCCTTTTGGATCTTTGAGTCACATACACACCAGCCAGGCCAGGAGGGCCCTCCTGCACCCTGCCTCCTCCGGCTCCCACATCCTCTTCCCTCCCCACGTACATTTTTAAATTTTTAGTCTTGATCTTGAGAGTTCTTGTTTTTGAGAGAGAGTCTTGTTCTGTCGCCCCAGCTGGAGTGCAGTGGCGCGATCTTGGCTCACTGTAACCTCTGCCTCCCAGGTTGAAGTGATTCTCCTGCCTCAACCTCCCAAGTAGCTGGGGCTACAGCTGTGAGCCACCACTCCCAGCCCAAGAGTTTAGCTCTTTTAAGCCCCTCCACCCTTATTGCCTTTTATTGCCCTCTACTATTCCATATAATTATCAACCTTAAAAGTCATTATAGGTGAGGCACAGTGGCTCACGCCTGTAATCCCAACACTTTTGGAGGCCGAGGCAGGTGGATCACCTGAGGTCAGGAGTTCAAGGCCAACCTGACCAACATGGCGAAAGCCTGTCTCTACTAAAAATACAAAAATTAGCCAGGCATGGTTGCGTGCACCTGTAATCCCAGCTACTTGGGAGGCTGACATGAGAATAGCTTGAACCCAGGAGGCAGAGGTTGCAGTGAGCTGAGATCACGCCATTGCGCTCCAGCCTGGGCAACAGAGCGAGACTCCATCTTAAAAAAAAAAAAAAAAAGTCATTATTTAGCAATTAGACTATTCCATCTAATACACCATGAGCCAAGTGGGGTGGAGCAGTCATTTCTTCACAGGCAGCTTTTTCCTGTGAGCTGTGCTTCGGATCGTGAGCTTCTGTACCTGGCGGCACGGGGGTGGTGCCTGAGGCTGTCAGCTCTGCTGGGCCACGGTGGGTGGGGCTGCTGCCTCCCGCTCTGGCATTTTGCTTCAGTCTGGACAGAAGCTTCTTGGGCTGCTGCTCTGTTGTCTCTAGGTTAAGTCTTTCTGCTCGTTTCCTTTCCAGGCATTTGTCCCTGTCCTGTAGTCCTGTTGAGTGATGGTGCTTCTCGTGTTGTGATGTGTCCCCGTCTTCTAGTCCTGTTTCGTGATGGTTTTTGTGTTGTGGACGTGTTGTTTTCGCCGATTGTGGGCTACAGGTGTTTTGTGACCACGTTTCCTTCTCTGTGCCCTCAACTGTCTGCTTGGTCTGCTTGTCTGCTATCCCAAGTCTGGTATGGTGTCTCCTGTCCATTTGTATGGCCCAAGGAAGGCCTGAGAAGGTGGGAACTCTGAGTGAGGGAGGGGCTCGCTGAGGAATGCCAACCAGCCAGCCTCCAGCACAAAGATGCCTCCAGACTGTGGCCCACGTGGGCAAAGCAGCAGGAAGCTGAGGGGCTTGGGGCTTTGTCTTTGCCCCACTGTCCTTGAGTCCAGAGTTCTTGCCCGTCAGTGTCTCCTTTGTGTTTGAGGACAAATGTCCTTTTTTGTTCTGTAATTCACTGTCTTTCGGGTGGAGTTTGGGAAGAGATGGAAGCTGAGTGGACATTGGTTTTTTGTGTTGTTTGTTTGTTTGTTTTGAGACGGAGTTTGGAGTGCAGTGGCGCGATCCCGGCTCACAGCAACCTCCGCCTCCCGGGTTCAAACGATTCTCCTGCCTCAGCCCCCGGAGTAGCTGGGATTACAGGCGTGCACCACCATGTCCAGCTAATATTGTATTTTTAGTAGAGGCGGGGTTTCTCCATGTTGGTCAGGCTGGTCATGAACTCCGGACCTCAGGTGATCCACCCGCCTTGGCCTCCCAAAGTGCTGGGATTACAGGCGTGAGCCACCACGCCCGGCCCTGAGTGAGCATTGTTAACCTCTTGTTTTAAATCAGCCGTTATGCTGCTTTCCATCTTCTCTCTCCTGAGCTGTTTTCCTCAGCAGTGGGGGCCGGCTCTTGCCCCCGCTGGGAATCCCAGTAAGGCATCCCCTGACTACATTCTCCTTTTTTAGCCCCAGGACCAAATTACCATCACAGGGTACGAAAAGAACACAGAAGCTGCCAGGGACGCTATATTGAGAATTGTGGGTGAACTTGAGCAGATGGTTTCTGAGGACGTCCCGCTGGACCACCGCGTTCACGCCCGCATCATCGGTGCCCGCGGCAAAGCCATTCGCAAAATCATGGACGAATTCAAGGTGAGCGGGCTGGAAGCAGTGGGTGAGCGTCCTCTCTCACCAGGGGCACCTGGCTGGCCAGAAGAAAGGGGAGGGCATGGCCTTCCCCTCATGATGAGGCCACAACCCCAGGGCTGGCAGTGGAACTGTCCTCATGGACACCACGGTGGCGCATTAGGAGGGCATCTCCTTGACAGTTGCCTGGCAAGCTCCTCCTCTGTGGGTGGGAATTTCACACAGGAGCGCACGGGTACGTGCTCCGGCCCTCTGTCTGCTGCAAACAAGGTGCTCCCGAGATAACCTAACTTGATGTGGTGGTGAGGCTGACTTCAGAACAACTCTGAAACCAGATTTTAAGATGTTTGCTAACTCAGAAAATGCTTCACTAGAAATAGACACATAGTTTCAACCCTTTCCTCGCTTGGAGTCCCCTCATCTGACGTTGCACACCCCTTCCAGGTGGACATTCGCTTCCCACAGAGTGGAGCCCCAGACCCCAACTGCGTCACTGTGACGGGGCTCCCCGAGAACGTGGAGGAAGCCATCGACCACATCCTCAACCTGGAGGAGGAATACGTGAGTCTGGGTGGGCCTTGGAGCCCCAGCCAGGAGCTTCAGGGGACAAGGTGGCACTTGTGTTTCCAGAGGCAGGCGAGGTGCAGGGGTGAGCAGGCGGGCGGGATGCTGAGGGTGCTGGGCAGACTGACCCTGTCTTCCTGTCCTCTGCCTGCAGCTGGCTGACGTGGTGGACAGTGAGGCGCTGCAGGTATACATGAAACCCCCAGCACACGAAGAGGCCAAGGCACCTTCCAGAGGCTTTGTGGTGCGGGACGCACCCTGGACCGCCAGCAGCAGTGAGAAGGTCAGATGTGGGCTTCTGCCCTCCTGGGTCCCAGGGAGGGTGGGCGGGCAGGCGGGCTTGGTGTCCCGAGGGTGGCAACTGCGTTGGAAGCTGCTTGCGAGTTGGGGAGCAACCCCTCCTGAAGCTGTGTCCTCTCTCTGCACAGGCTCCTGACATGAGCAGCTCTGAGGAATTTCCCAGCTTTGGGGCTCAGGTGGCTCCCAAGACCCTCCCTTGGGGCCCCAAACGATAATGATCAAAAAGCAGAAACCTCTCCAGCCTGCTGACCCGAACCCAACCACACAATGGTTTGTCTCAATCTGACCCAGCGGCTGGACCCTCCGTAAATTGTTGACGCTCTTCCCCCTTCCCGAGGTCTCACAGGGAGCCTGGCACCTGGCTGTGTGTGCGGCTGCTCCTCCAGGCCTGGCCGTGCCTGCTCAGGACCTGCTCCACTGTTTAACACTAAACCAAGGTCATGAGCATTCGTGCTAAGATAACAGACTCCAGCTCCTGGTCCACCCGGCATGTCAGCACTCTGACCTTCATCACGAGAGCTCCGCAGCTGTGGCTAGGATTCGACTTCCTGTGTCATGACCTCAGGAAATAAACGTCCTTGACTTTATAAAAGCCAAACGTTTGCCCTCTTCCTTTCCCACCTCCCTACTGCCAGTTTCCCGTGGTCCAGACCGTCCTGTTTGTGGAGTGCAGTCAGCCTCCTCCAGCTGCCAAAGCGCCTCAGCACAGGTGTCAGGGTGCAAGGAAGACCTGGCTCTGGACAGCAGGAGGCAGGTTCCTGGAGCTGGGGGGTGACCTGAGAGGCAGAGGGTGACGGGTTCTCAAGACAGTTCTGATTTTACCTGCCGTGGGGTCTGAAAGCACCAAGGGTGCTCAGCCTGAGGTCTGGTGAGTGGAGCCTGGAGGCAACGTGGTAGGCACCATCTGGGTCCCCTGTGGCCGTCAGTGTCTGCTGTGATTGAGATGCGCACAGGATGGGGGAGGTAGGGCCTTACGTTTGTCCTCAGTGGGGGCAGTTTGCCTTAGATGACAGCTGGGCTTTTCTTCACAGCACCTGCAGCCCCTCCCTGCCCCTGCCCTAGATGCTGTGTGTTCAGTTGCCTTCTTTCTACCTCAGCCGGCATGGAGTGGTCTGTGCAGTTAGTGCCACCCCACACACTCGTCTCTTGATTGAGACGTTTCTGGTGGTTATGGGTTTCCCGTGGAGCTGGGGGTGGGTGCCGTGTACCAAAGCTAGAGGCTGGCGCTCTCCCTCAGCACAGGTGGGTCAGTGGCCAGCAGGCCCATCCGGAGTGGGAGTGGGCACTCCCACCCCGCCCACAGGCATGGGGATGTGCAGGCCAGCCCCTAGGAGCAGGTCCCGGGTGACTGGCAGTTTTCACGGTCCAGGGCCGAGAGACGATGGCATGGGGCCTGGAGCACGAGCTAGAGCAGAATGCAGACCACACCACTGGATGCCGAGAGCCCCTGCTCTCCGAGGGAGGCATCTGTGTCGTGCTGTGAGGGCTGAGGACAGGGCCCTAGTCTCTGGTTTTCTGGTCTTCCCATCCTTATCTCTGTCCCCCACGGAGGTGACTGAGCTGCTAGCGAGTTGTCCTGTCCCAGGTACTTGAGTTACGGAAAAGCTGACTAACGCCCATCCATCTCACAGCCCTTCTCTGGGGACAGTCGCTTCCGCCTTGACACCTCACTGTCAGTTGAATAACTCAAGCTTGGTCATCTTCAGACTCTGCAATTCCTGAGTAGACCCAGAACGGCTTAGCCCAAGTCTAGCTGCAGCTGCCTTGACAAGTCCCCATTTGCTCAGGCAGCCCTGAATGGGCCTGTTTACAGGAATGGTAAATTGGGATCGGAAGGAATCTATCCTCCGGCTTCACAGGCTAGGGTGACCACGGCTTAGGAAACTGGGAAAGAAAGCAAGGCCCTTTTCCTGCCTTTCCCGGGATCTGTCTCCTCCACCTCCACGGGAGAGGCCAGCAGGGAAGGATGGTCACCTCTTCCCCATCTGCATGAGTTCCGGAACTCTGCCACGTTGGCTGCTTGCTTCCAGCTCCCCCCAGTCTCCATCCCAGCGGGTTCCTCCTGTCTTTTCTACAGTGTCCTAAAACATCCTGCCCCTACCCTCTCCCAAAGGTAAATTTTAATTCTCTCTCACCAAATTTTGCACATCTCTGTATGTTGCTTGATGTCTTAGACGCAAGCCCTTTCCTAAACTGTTTTCAGTGTGCGCGCTCTTTTTCCTTTGGGTGGTGGTTGTAAGGGCGATGAAATGACTGTCCCCAGGCCTGTCTCCCTGAAGCCTCTGTGCTGTCAGGAGAGCCCCGGGCAGGGGTGAGGCGTGTGTGTGCTTTTCCTCCTTGTTGGATGTCTTCCATATCATCTGTTTCCATAGCTACAATCCATCCCTTGGCCTTAACTTTGGAATTTGGAGATTATATGCAAACATGTGTAAAGGCTCATGAATATGGATGACACTGGAATTTTATAAATTCTAAAATAAAACCCGAAACCAGATGTAGCATGCTGGGACTCATTTTGTCACGCTGCCGCCTGAGTGTTCTCTTTATTGTCACCGTGGAGTGGTGACTGGCATCCGTGGGTAGTTCATCTTTGGCGTGATTTTCTCAGCAGTTCTCAATACTGTGTTCAACGGCCCCTCGAGAGCCACATTAAGGGAGACCCAGGTGTGGTCATGGTAAGAGGGTGGCTGCCTGTCCCTGTCCTCTGGCCGCCAGCCAGTCAGCAGCTGCCCTGCAGCCCTCCTCGTTGAGGGTGCACAGCTGTCCTTGTGGAGCAGCACCTGCCACTCCCTTTTCGGACTCTGCCAGCGTCAGTGGCATTCCTGGCACCCTGGACCCGGCTCGTGAGTTATGACGACCTGAGTTGGTGGGGGGTGTGGGTGGAGGCCTCGGCTGGAGGAGGAGGAGGGAGGGGGCGTTGAGTGGGAGGAGCCACCCCAGTCACCTGAGTGGCAGGCGATACCGGGAAGAGTCGAGAGGGAATTAGTGTCCCTGCTGCTGACTGGGCTGGTCCCCACCTGGGAAGACGGGTGTGGCAGTTCCTCTTAAAGCCAAACATGTTGGCCGGGTGCGGTGGCTCACGCCTGTAATCCCCAGCACTTCGGGAGGCCAAGGCAGGCGGATCACGAGGTCAGGAGATCGAGACTATCCTGGCTAACACGATGAAACCCCATCTCTACTAAAAATACAAAAATTTATCCGGGCGTGGTGGCATGTGCCTGTAGTCCCAGCTACTCAGGAGGTTGGGGCAGAAGAATGGCGTGAACCTGGGAGGCGGAGCTTGCAATGAGCCGAGATCGCACCACTGCACTCCAGCCTGGGCGACAGAGCGAGACTCCATCTCAAAAAAAAAAAGCCGAACATTTTACCCCTGACCCAGCAGTTCTGTTGGGCCCTAAATATGCAACCCACAGCAAAGCACACAACTGCAAAATGACCCCAAGCCAAACATGAAGCAGCCCAGCAGCCCAAGGAGGGGCTGAGATGGACGCTCGGCACAGATGGGGCTCGTGCGGTGTCTCGCGGCAGATGCCAAACACAAAGTCCCCAGTTCCATCCCTGCTTGGTGGCCGAGGTGGTGGCTACTCTGGATGGGAGAGGGTCACAGGCAGGGTAGGGTGCATGTGGGCATGAGGCCCTGGATGGGAGAGGGTCACAGGGTAGGGCGCACGTGGGCATCGGGGCCCTGGATGGGAGAGGATCACAGGGTAGGGCGCATGTGGGCATCGGGTGATGTGGAACTTGCCTTTTACCCACGTGCTGGTTACAACAATTTGTTACCTGGAAGCCTGTATGACCTGAGCATTTTCTTACGTTTCAATAAATTCACCTTAAAACTTTGGAGTTTCAGACGGCAACAATAAAAAGCAACCCACTGGAAGGAAGTACACGTGGCTTTGTAATAAGCACACTGCTGAGCGAAGCACACGTGGAATGGCTGAGCTCCCCTCTGTGTAAAGTTTCCGAGGTCCCCGCCCCAGGCCGTGTGTGCTGTCCTGTCCGCCATGCTCTGGCCGGTGGTGTCCAGCCCCAGGACCCTGTGAGCCCTCATCCCTGCCGGAAGAGCCCTTCCATTGAGGCAGAGCACAGTGCTCCTAAGAGGCAGGTGAACAAGTGGCAAATCCTAAAGAAATACTACAAGCAAGCATGCTGCCCTCAGGCCAGGCATCACGGTGGGTTAAATAGAACGCAGGCGAGGATGTTCAGAAAGAGGCCTTTTCTGTGGAGTAAGTTTGGCAGTACTCATCAAAGCACATTAAAACCACATGTTCTTTTTCTGCATGTGTGTTCCCGAGACGGAGTCTCACTCTGTCGCCCAGGCTGGAGTGCAGTGGCGTGATCTCAGCTCGCTACAACCTCCGCCTCCCGGTTTCAAACGATTCTCCTGCCTCAGCCTCCCAAGTAGCTGGGATTGCAGATGCCCGCCACCACACCCAGAATAATTTTTGTATTTTTAGTCAAGACAGGGTTTCACCATGTTGGACAGGCTAGTCCCGAACTCCTGGCCTTGTAATCCTCCCACCTCAGCCTCCCAAAGTGCTGAGCCACGACGCTCAGCCAAAAACCACATATTCATTTTGACATTTAAGTTCCACTTGTAGAACTCCAAGGAAATCAATACAGATGAGCACAGATCCATTTTTTAGCAAGTGGACGGCTACACTGGGAATGTTGCACAGTAGCAACAGTCAGGGGAAGGTTCACGTGGCTCCTCGGCACAGGGCAAAACTGCACATCACATGACGATCCAGGGTGGAAAACAATTATGTATAAACACAAACTTCTGGGGGAAGAGCCACCAGATGTTACAGGTATACACGTTTCCTCCTCTCATCCCAAAACCTCCCCCATTTGGGTGCTTGCTGTGTACTAGGCCCCGAGGAACAGAGGTAAAAACAGCAAGAGGGGGCCCTGGGCCAGGGGCCAGGAGCTGGGAGAGGGAGGGAAGTCAGGCAAGGGTCAAGAGGACATATGTAATTGCTGCAGAATGCAATTAAAGAGACACTGTCAGAGGCTGCCTATAGTGGCTAGGGGGAAAGCAGAGCCTGATTCAAGAAACAGAAGAATCCAGAGGACCCAGATAACTGGGGATGGAGGGAGGGGTTGAACAGACCTTTGCTGTGGCCTGGGACACAGAGCTGCAGGGCCCGAGAGCTGGGGCATGTGGGTGATGTCCCTGCGTGGACAGGGCAGGAAGAGGCGGGTGGGTCCAGAGGACACGAGGGAGAACAGCCCTGCGCTCTGCAACACTCGAAGGTCACCAGGTGTAAGAGGAGAGGGTGATGCGGCCAGGGGCGGCGAGGACCACAAAGCCCACCTGCCTGATGAGAACTGTCGTGTCCAGGGACCTGGGGACGCCACAGAGGGACAGGGTCCCTTGGGTGCAGGGGCCCCGTGGGCTTATGTCTCGGAGCAGGAAACAGAGGGCCTTGTGAGCTGACGGTCCCTCCCTGCCGGGAATGGAGTGACAGGCGCTCTAAGGAGACAAGCCGGCGCTGGGGGGAAGCAGGCAATGTGCCCAGAGATGAGGCACAACAGCAGCCAGCAGTTCACAAAGCCATTGCCTGTGAAGAGGAAAAGGACACTGCTCACAGGGCTCAGCAGGGCCACAGCAGGGCCACTCCCCTAAGGACCACCAGATGTCCTTCCAGGCGTCACTGCTGCAGGTGGCTGGCCTTGGGAACCCTGAAGGATGTCCAGTGGGAGCTGAGCTGGGGAGAGGGTTAGGGGCAGGGACAAGTCAAATTAGGGCCAGGAGCAGGCCATGGCCACGAGGCACAGTGGGCGGCTGGGAAGGGCCCTGCGATCTCAGGGAGTGCACGGGGCAGGGGCCTGGCTGCTCCCAGACTTGCCTCTGAGCCCTGGGGCTGCTCATCCTTTGCTCTGTTCGTTCCAAAAAGAGCCTGTCCCCCAAAAAGGGCAGCAAGAGGAAGAGGGATGTGACTCAGTGTCCAAAAGTACAGCAGCCACTGACAAGGATAGGGAGAGGGCTGGGGGGAGGGCCGAGACTGGGCTGTGCAGTTCACCTCATTCTCGGCCAGTGCCTGCTTAGCCAGGTAGTACTCCCGCTTCACTTTGATCTCCACAGACTCTGGGATGTCAGGCACCAGGAGGTCCAGGAGCCGGCCGACGGAGAAAACCACATGCTGGGAGCAGAGGAAGGCACTCACCCCCACCCAAACGCCCAGAGTGGCCTTCACAGGGCCAGGCAGGCCGGGGCTCCGGCACCTGCTCCCGGCTGTGGGTGGAGCCGGAAAGCAGCGGGGCAGGAAAAGGAACCCCAGAAGGGGCAGAGGCCACCCCAGCATTCGTGGCCCTGGAGCCCAGGGATGAGGCCAGGCAGGGAAAACGCAGGAGCAGAGAAGAGCTCTGATTTGACCAAGATGACACAGCAGGAAGCGATGGCACCCACCCCTCACCACGTGCGCGAAGTAGGCAAAGCACAGGGTCGGGGCGTCATGCCATGGATGGGAGAACCAGCAGGTGCCTCAGCTACCTCAAACACAATGACGAAGGCCAGGCGGATGGCAAGAAGATTCCAGTAGGTCTGGGAATAATGTCCATCGTCATCCCGGAAAGCCCGATACCTGCAGCAGACACAGGACTCAGTGCGTGGAGCCAGAGCTGAGTGTTGGCTGGGCAGGTGCCTCTGGAATTAACCCATCTCCCCTTTTTCCACTGTTTCGCTCTCTGATCCCATGTTCCTGGCCTGGCTCTTCATCGAGGGTGCCTGAAGTGGGAATTCTTCCCAAACAGGATACTCTGACAATACCTTTAACTGGTGGGTTCCAAAGGTGGATGTGCTGGGTTGTCCCCCATTGGGCTAAACTGGACCCTCCCCACCCCCCAGGGGGCAAATGCTTTATTTTCTAGTAGATGTGACAGTCCAGTACGTCTGTGCTTCTACGGATGACATCAGTCTACTTACACGGTGAAAATATGCCGACAGCTGACCTCTGTGAGATCCGCAGTTCACCTGCTCAGAGACTGCCCAGCAGAGCCCTCCCTCCCTATCATAAGCTACATTCAGCTTCACTTGCTATTTCAGACTTTGACATCTTCCTGCGTCTCTGTCACATGGTAAAGATGTGACATTCCATTTTCTAATATAAAGTTACATGTTGCACTCCATGAAAACTATTAGCAGAGTCAACTTTGTAGGAAAAGAAAAAAAAAAACAAACCAAATATTGCAAGTTAAAAATAGAGCCATTGGGAAAAAAATCCCTCAAATGAATGGAATAAACTTTTAAGTGGCCAGACACAGCAGAAGAGAGAATGGGGACTGGGAGACAGTGACGATGAGACCACCCTGCAGGCAACACAGAGAGCACACTTGCGGGGAAGCAGGCCACAGCCCAGTGGGAGTTCCAGACGACAATGAACAAGCAGAAAAGCACTGCTGGAAGGAATAAGATGGAGACGTTTCCAGAACTACACAAAGACATAACTCTTTCAGCCGGGCGCGGTGGCTCACGCCTGTGATCCCAGCACTTTTATCTATTTATTTATTTATTTATTTATTTATTTATTTATTTATTTATGAGACGGAGTCTCGCTCTGTTGCCCAGGCTGGAGTGCAGTGGCGTGATCTCGGCTCACTGCAACCTCCGCCTCCTGGGTTCAAGCGATTCTCCTGCCTCAGCCTCCTGAGTAGCTGGGACTACAGGCCCATGCCACAATGCCTAGCTAATTTTTTGTATTTTTAGTCAAGACGGGGTTTCATCGTGTTAGCCAGGGTGGTCTCAATCTTCTGACTTTGTGATCCACTGGCCTCGGCCTCCCACAGTGCTGGGAATACAAGCATGAGCCCCCGTGCCCGGCCATCCCAGTGCTTTAGAAGGCTGAGGCAGGTGGATCACTTGAGGTCAGGAGTTCAACCAACATGGTGAAACCTCTGTCTCTACTAAAAATACAAAAGAGTAGCTGGGCATGGTGGCAGGCAGCTGTAATCCCAGCTACTCGGGAGGCTGAGGCAGGAGAATCACTTGAACCTGGGAGGTGGAGGTTACAGTGAGCCAAGATCATGCCACCGCACTCCAGCCTGGGCGACAAGAGGGAAACTCCATCTCAAAAGAAAAAAAAGAAATAATCCCTTCCCTAGGCCAAGTGCAGTGGCTCAACACTTTGGGAGGCCAAGGTGGGCAGATCACCCGAGGTTCGGAGTTCGAGGCCAGCCTGGCCAACATGGCGAAACCTTCGTCTCTACTAAAAATACAGAAAAAAAAAAAATTATCTGGGTGTGGTAGCGCATGCCTGTAATCCCAGCTACTTGGGAGGTTGATGCACAAGAACCACTTGAACCCAGGAGGCGGAGGTTGCAGTGAGCCCATATCATGCCACTGTACTCCAGCCTGGGTGACAGAGCAAGACTCCGTCTCAAAGAAAAAAGAAAACAGGACAGGCGCAAAAGGTGGCTCAGGCCTGTAATCCCAGCACTTTGGGAGGCCGAGGCAGGCGTATCACTTGAGGTCAGGAGTTCAAGACCAGCTTTGCCCACATGGTGAAACCTCATCTCTACTAAATATACAAAAATTAGCCGGGCGTGGTGGTGGGCACCTGTAATCCCAGCTACTCGGGAGGCCAAGGCAGGAGAATCGCTTGAACCTAGGAGGCAGAGGTTGCATGCAGTGAGCCAAGATCACGCCATTGCACTGCAGCCTGGGCAACAGAGCAAGACTCCATCTCAAAAAAATAATAATAAGGCCGGGCGCGGTGGCTCACGCTTGTAATCCCAGCACTTTGGGAGGTCGAGGCGGGCGGATCACGAGGTCAGGAGATCGAGACCACGGTGAAACCCTGTCTCTACGAAAAATACAAAAAAAATTAGCCAAGCATGGTGGCGGGCGCCTGTAGTCCCAGCTACTCGGAGAGGCTGAGGCAGGAGAATGGCGTGAACCCGGGAGGCGGAGCTTGCAGTGAGCCGAGATTGCGCCAGTGCACTCCAGCCTGGGCGACAGAGCGAGGCTCTGTCTCAAAAAAAAAAATAAAATAAAATAATAATAATAAAAAAATAAAATAAATAAATAAAATAATCATTTTCTTTGATTTGTTTCACCAGCAGGCATCTGTAAAGGTAGTGCTTTTTTTTTTTCTTTTTTTTTTTCCTGAGACAGTCTCATTCTGTCGCCCAGGCTGGAGTGCAGTGGCACCATCTCGGCTCACTGCAAGCTCCGCCTCCTGAGTTGAAATGATCCTCCTGTCCCAGCCTCCAGAGCAGCTGAGATTACAGGCGTGAACCGCCACACCTAGGTTTTGTTTGTTGTTGTTCTTGTTTTTCTGAGAGGGAGTCTTGCTCTGTCGCCCAGGCTTGAGTGCAGTGGCACAATCTCGGCTGACTGAAAGCTCCGCCTTCTGGGTTCACGCCATTCTCCCGCCTCAGCCTCCTGAGTAGCTGGGACTACAGGCGCCCGCCACCACGCCCGGCTAATTTTTGTATTTTTAGTAGAAATGGGGTTTCACTGTGTTAACCAGGATTGTCTCGGCCTCCCAAAGTGCTGGGATTATAGGCATGAGCCACCGTGCGCAGCCTTTTTTTGTATTTTTAACAGGGACGGAGTTTCACCATGTTGGTCAGGCTGGTCTCGAACTCCTGACCTCAAATGATCCACCTGCCTCGGCCTCCCAAAGTGCTGGGATTACAGGCGTGAGCCACCGTGCCAGGCCAAAAAAATGTTTTAAGAGACTGTCTCTGTTACCCAAGATGGAGTGCACTGGCGTGATCACAGCTCACTGCAGCCCTGACCTCCCGGGCTCAAGCGATCCTCCCACCTCAGCCTGGTGGGATCTGGGAGTACCAGTGCCTGCCTCCAGGCCCAGCTAATTTTTTAAACTGAGGTCTCACCATGTTGCTCAGGCAACTCCTGAGCTCAAGCAGCCCTCCCAACTCAGCCTCCTAAAGTGCTGGGATTACAGAAAACTTTTTTTTTGAGACAGAGTCTCACTCTGTTGCCCAGGCTGGAGTGCAGTGACACAATCACAGCTCACTGCAACCTCTGCCTCCCAGGTTCCCAGGTTCAAGCGATTCTTGTGAGTCAGCCTCCCAAGTAGGTGGGATTATAGGCATGTGCTACCACACCCAGATAGTTTGTCTGTGTGTGTGTGTGTGTGTGTGTGTGTGTGTGTGTATTTTTAGTAGAGACGGGATTTCACCATGTTTGCCAGGCTGATCTCGAACTCCTGGCCTCAAGTGATCCATCTTCCTAGGACTCCCAAAGTGCTAGGATTATAAACATGAGGTACTGTGCCCAGCCAGAAAAATTCTTAAATGCTATGAATGCTTCCAATCAGAAAAGCCAAGTCACAAAAGAATAGTATTTCCAAAGAACTGAGTCTACTGAGAAAATAACTCAACCTACACTTTTATACCCGCTTTCTGAAGGACAAAAATGCATGGAGATATTATCATACATATGCGTGATACATATCTCTATGCATACATATGTGTATGCATTTTTGCATATGAAGACCCCACTAACCACACGCCTTTACTGAAAGAATTACTAAAGGATATACTTCAGCAAGAAAAAAAAACTCAGAGAAGGCAATACATAAGAAATTACTGTAACCACCGAAGTTAACAAAATACACAAATTTGATGAACAGATGACTGAAATGTTTTTTCATGTGTGTTTTTAACAATAAAACTAAAACTCCATGTAACAATAATAAGATAGACTGGTGCTCACTAGGTGGTAAGGCATGTGAAGATCCTAGTCATACACAGAGAGAGGAAACAAAACTGAGTTCATTCAGGCTTTGTTAGGATAATATATAGTTAAGAATGTGTGCTAGCCGGGTGTGGTGGCTTGTGCCTGTAATCCCAGTGCTTTGGGAGGCCAGGGCATTGCTTGAGGCCAGGAGTTTGAGACTAGCCTGAGTAACATAACATAGCGAGACCTCATCTCTTTAAAGAAAAAAAAAAAAAAAAAAAAAGCCAGGCCTGGTGGCACACGCCTGCAGTTCTGGCTTCTCAGGAAGCTGAGGTGGGAGGATTGCTTGAGCCCAGGAATTCTAGGGTGCAGTGAGCTATAATTGTGGCACTGCATTCTAGAATGGGATACAGAGCAAGACCCAGTCTCTAAAAAAAAGAAAAAAGAAAAGAATGTGTGAGTAACCCCTAAAATAATAGAAATATATGCCATTGGTTCCAAATAAGCAAAAGAATAAAAAACAACAACAAAAAAAACACTTTCCCATCCGCCAGAAGTCAGGAGAGGAGGAATAAAGAAGATAAAGAATAAAAGGAAAAAGTAAGTATCCATTATGAAGAGATCACAAGTATGAATTCATACACAACTAAAAAGTTCAAAATACATAGAGCAAAAGCAAAACCTGAGACCGACATGAAAACACTGATAACCCTATGGTTTCGTAATTTTACCGTTCAGATTTGCTCCAAAATTAGGAGACTATGATGTTTTTCAAGTTTAGAAACACATGCAAAACTTCATTGTAACCAGATCACAAAGGAAGTCTCCACAAATGCGGGTGAAGCACATCCTACCTGCTCTGCAGGTTCTATAACCAACTAGCAATTCACCTAGAATCCACGATTTGCCCTCCAGCCTCGCAAAGCTCCGTCCTTTCCCGCGGGGAACCTCTCCCCAGCCCCTGCCCAGGGCGTCCCCAGCTCCCTCCCTCCCCCGGCCTTGCCCCGCTGCGCCCGCCCCTCCTGGCTCCCCACCGCCGTACCCCTACCCCACCCGAGCCCCACTCCGCCTCGTCCTCGCGCGCCCGCGGCCCCCTCCGACTGACGCGGGGCTCACCTGCACGTGCGGTTGTGCGCGGCGGCGAACGAGAGCGGGGCGCGCGCCAGCGTGAAGTTGAGGAAGCCGCGCAGGTCGTGGGCGCGGGTCCACCGGTAATAGGCGCGCGGCAGGAAGTCGGACGAGAAGGCCAGGAGGAAGGCCTGGGCGCCGGAAGGGTCAGCGCGGGGCGGCCCCCGCTCCGCCCCTGCGCGCCCCCGCGCCCCCCTGCTGCCCCCCCGCCCCTGCGCGCCCCCGCTGCCCCCCGCCCCTGCGCGCCCCCGCTGCTCCCCGCCCTGCGCGCCCCCGCTGCCCCCCGCCCCTGCGCGCCCCCGCTGCCCCCCGCCCCGCGCTCCCGCCCGGGCCTCACGTTGCTGATGACCGCCAGGTGCGTGAGGCCCGCCAGGATGTGGAACCAGATGCCGATGTCCTGGGCGCGCTCGGCCACCGGGCGCCGGTACTCGCAGACGAACTTGCGCGCGTCCAAGCGGATCTCCACCCAGTTGTTGAGCAGGGCGAAGAGCGGCGCGAGCGGACAGGCGGCCACGAAGATGGTGACGAAGCCGAACTGCAGCACTGCGGGGCGGGGGTCACGGCCGGGCTCTCCGCCACCGTCCGCCCTCAGCCCTCGGAACGCGCCCCCCGCGGAGGACCGGCCAGTCCACGTGGTGCCGCCACCCCATCGCGGCTCATTCCGCCCCCACCTCCTGGTCTCCCTCGTCCTGGACCGCGCAGCGCCAGGGCCACCTCCCCTGACCGGCCCCAGGCCGGCTGTCCTGCCCTGCGCTCCGTGTTTCTGGCTGGTCACGGGCCTTCCCCGGCTCGGTGAGCTCAGGGACTAACTCAGGGCAGGCGTGAGGGCAGAAACCTGCTTCTGATTTTACAACCGGCTTCTCCACTCACCCCTCAGGGGAGCTGTTAGGAGATGGCTCTTTGGAAGGGGTTTCTGGGTCTTCGCCAAGAATTACTAGTGAGATCCTTGGGGTCCAGGGTTCAGTGGAGGAGGGTCAGGGCGTCCACTCCTCGCCTTGGGAACTGGCCTGCGCCCTTTCCACAGATGCCACGGCTATGCTGGGGAGCTCCAGGGCCTGCCGGCTCACATGCCCGCTTGCTAGGTTAACAGCTGCCTGCCAGGCACAGTGTCTCACGCCTGTAATCCCCAGCACTTTGGAAGGCTGAGACAGGTGGATCACCTGAGGTCAGGAGTTCGAGCCCAGCCTGGCCAACACGGTGAAACTCTGTCTCTACTAAAAATACAAAATTAGCTGGGCATGGTGGTGGGCACCTGTAATCCCAGCTACTCGGGAGGCTGAGGCAGGAGAATTGCTTGAACCTGGGAGGTGGAGGTTGGAGTGAGCCGAGATGGCGTCACTGCACTCCAGCCTGGGCGACAGAGGGAGACTCCGTCTCAAAAAACAAAACAAAAACAAACAAAAAAACTGCCTGATGATTCCTTCTCCCTTTTGTCAGCTCAGAGTCAGACCCTGCGCTGCAGGGACAGCACAGGTGATACAGACCCACCCTCCAGAGTGCACCACCTGTGCAGGCAGTGAGCCCCTGGCACTGGCCACCTGGTAAGGTGACAGTGATAGGTCTGCAAATAGCGTGGGCATTGAGATTTCTGGGGACATCAGCTCTCCAGGCCGCTGCCTGCTGCTGCCTGTGGCTTCACCCTTGGAGGACTTCTGTGAGCCCCAGGTCCTGCTCTCCTAATTCTTTCCTTGCTCTGGCCCATGCTTTCTAGGTCCAGGGACCCCAGGGGAGCTCTGCAACAGCCCCGGGGGCCTCCTCCCCGTGCCGGTGCCCCTCCATCCTCAGCCAACCCTCCTGGGCACTCTCAGGGGAAAAGAACTCCTTTCTGGATTCCCCACGGGCCCGACCCTCTGTCCCCACCCCACTCCCACAGCACATTTCAGGGCAGATGCAGACAGAGGAATGTCAGGCTGGGAGGCCCGAGCAGAGTGGCTGCCCATCCCTGCCCACGGCGCCAGCCACTGCCGCAGCTGCTAACGGGCTCCTACCCATTTCCAGGTACTCGTCGAACAGACCCTCACAGGGCACAAGCTCATAGTCGGCCTCCCAGGGCCCCTGGCTAGCCCCTGCAGAAGCTCCCGCCTTCCTCTTCTTGGAGCAAAGCCGGAACTTCTGCCACCAGCCCTTTAGCTTCCTGGGGACGGAAATACAGGAAAATGGCCTTTGATCCAACGTGGGTCTCAGTGGCTGCTATAGTCCGGGAGGAGATGTGGCCGGGACAAGCCTGTTGCTTTGCAATTAAAGGGCAGCAGGGAGGGATGGGGTCTGGGGCCGAGGGGTGGACACAGTGAGAGCCAACACCTTTGCAGATTGGACTCAGTGAAAGCGTCTGTGTCTGTTGGTCAGATGTGGGAGGGCAGCCCCCTACATTGTTCCTTAAGGCTTTAGGGGTAATGGTCCCCTCCCGGAATTGCAAAGCAGTGCCAAGAGCTCTGCCAAGGTTGGGAGGGAGTGGACGAGGACGACTGTTGTGCCCCAGGAAAAGCAGATGTGGAGGCCCACGTGTTGGGTTCGTCCTACACAGGGGCATGTGTGCATGTTGCCTTATCACACTGTCACTCATCCATGCCCTGCTCCTGCCAGGCACAGAGCTCCACCCTGCACCTTATGGTCTTGTGGCTTCACAGCACCAATAGTCCCAAGAGGCATGGCCACCATCTCCCAACTGCTATTTGTGGTGCCCCATAAAAGTCAGTGCTGATTTGGGAGCTGCCTTCTGGGGGCAGATCAGGTGTTCAGGGGGGCGCTGGGAGGGCGCTCAGGTCAGTCTGGCCTTGAGTGGGAAGAGAGGCCCTGGGCAGCCTCTTTGAAGGACTCTGGCTTGGGAGGGGGACCCAGTTGCCTTGATGGGGGCCACAGTGCCTGCCAGTAGAGGTGGCACTAGGGAGATGGGAGCCTTGTGGTCAGGGTGTCCCTGGCAGGGGTGTCTGAGGATCAACCCTGGGGCCTAGGGCCTCCTTTTCCTCCTCCCTCTTGTGCTGCGTTGGGGGCTGGGGATGCCAAGGAATACTCTGGCCCAGCCGCAGCATCTCTGAACGGACAGAGCCATCACCCCAGCCTTGGGCCCAGGAGCCTAGATCCCCTCCCCAGCCAAAGCTGGTCCCAGGGGTAGCGTCTTCCACAACCATAGCCCAGAAGACCTCAGCCAGCCACAGGGCAGCTGCAGGGCAGGCAGCCCAGAGCCCGGGGCAGACGGCCAGGCACACTCCCCATCCCCCTCCCCAGGCAAGGTGCCTTCCCTTCACCTCTTCTCCCAGCTAGGGCTGGGCTGGAGGCTGCTACTGCCAGGTGCTCTGGGGTCCCTTGGTCCTTGGATGCCACCCAGGGAGGAGCGGGGGACTCACGGGATGAGGACCTCCTGCATGTTGTTGATGACCTGCTTGCCCACCATGATGACCAGGAGCTCCTGTGCCAGCTCGATGAGGCAGCCTCCAGCTGCACACTACGGCAGCAGGGCTCAGGTTAGCTGGGAGACGGGGACCAGCCACTCGCCCACCCATCCCTTCTTGTCTCAAAGCTGGCCCTCATCCCAGCCCCTACCTCCCTTCTGACATGCCTTGGGCACCTTGAGGGTTGCAGAGATGCTTCCACCATAACAGCCCCTCCTGACCTCACAGGAGCCCCCAGGTCCAGCTGGAAGACTGTGCATTGGAACAGCTGCAGGGGGCACTGCTATATGTACCTAATGGCACCCCAGTTTTCCTTTGGAGACCCACAAGGGGTTACGTGGGGCTGACTGTAGCCTCTGGCTTCAGGACAGACCCACAAGGCAGGCCCCACCAATCGGTGACCCAGTTTGAGCCAGTGAGAGGTGGAGTTCCTGGGAACACGTGCCTTGCAAGGGGTGCTGAGTCTGAGAGTGTCGGCTGCACTGCAGGGCACCTTCCCTCCAGATGGGGATGATCTTTCTGAGAACACAGGCAACGCTGGGAATAGCAGTGCAGCATTTTTAACACCCTGAACATTCATACCTAACCCTGCATAGCCCTGAGCATTTTCAGCACAGGAGCCAAGAAAACTCCCTGCAACCTTCGCCTCCCGGGTTCAAGTGATTCTTCTGCCTCAGCCTCCCGAGCAGCTGGGTCTACAGGTGCGTGCCATCACACCTGGCTAATTTTTGTATTTTTAGTACAGACGGGATTTCACCATATTGGCCAGGCTATTCTCGAACTCCTGACCTCATGATCCACCTGCCTTGGCCTCCCAAAGTGCTGGGATTACAGGCAAGAGCCACCAAGCCTAGCCGAAAACTCCCTTTTTTGTTTAAGCCAGTTTGAGTTGGGAACTTTTCCCACTTATAATTGAGAGCCCTCGGGCTGGTCCATTGTGGCACTGGCAGCCACACTCCCCACTCCATCCCCAGCCTTCCCTGTCCCCTCTCACATGAAATGGAGACCTCCTTTCGGGGGCAGCCACTTTGCAGTTGGGCTGGCTCATGGCCCAGGCCCCGTGCCAAGTTTCTCTCCTCCTCCTCCTCTTCCAGAAGAAGAGGTCTTTCAGGCCAGGGGTCACTCAGCAGGGGTCCACTTAGGTCCCAGCCCAGCTCAGAGGCCACCTGTGGATGGCTCCAGATGCACCCACCCTGCTGCCTGCGACCCCAGCTGCTGGGACATGCCTGGCCCTCACCCAGGAGGGGCTGTGTGTCGGGGACAGTTTTGAGGGCTTCTCTACAGTGTCTTGGAGGGGCTGTGGCACAGTGGAGACTACTTCCGGGGTGATGCACACATCAATTACTTGCACCAGAATCTCTGTCTTGGGGTCTGCTTTGCAGGGACCCCCATGACAACAATGCTTCATCCTCCACCAGGTGAACTTCCATTTGCTTTCTGAAAAAACCAGGTTCACACCTGGCTCTTCGAGGTACGGAGCCACTAAGACTCTTAGAGATAACACAGTCACAGGCAGAGCCCACCGTGCTGATGGGGAGAGGACAGCTGGCCACAGGGAGATCCCTGACGGCCATGGTGGCAGCACGCCAAGCCTGTGAGGAGGCCAGCCTCTGCGGGCCTGTGTGCCAGAGGTTCTGCGCCCACCGTCATGGCTCACACTTGTCTCAGGTGTGAATTGGGTTAAAATGGGGAAAGAGTAATATGGGCTGGGACAGCTGGGGTGGGGCAGGGTTTTTGGTTTGCTTGTTTTTACTTTTGTGGAGATGAGGACTCACTATGTTGCCCAAGCTGGTCTCGTACTCTTGGGCTCAAGCGACCCTCCTCCCTCTGCCTCCCTAAGTGCTGAGATGACAGGCGTGAGCCACTGTGCCAGGCCTGGAGTGTTTCGGGTGTGGTTTTGAATGGGGCACATTGGGGGTCAGAATAAGTGGTGAAGAGAGCCTGGGAGCCCTGAGTGGCCAAATGCACAGCTGGCCCTGGCTGGGCGATGAGGTAGCCGGTGGCGGGAGGAATTGCTGCAAATCAAAGCTCGAATGGAAGTGAGAGGAAGCGCACAGCTCATCCACCAGCCCTGGGCCTCCGGCACACTCACCTCCTCGTTGCGGACTCCAAATAAGGTGTGGTAGTTGCCTGGGTATCCCACAAACCTAGAGAAAGTCAAGGTTATGAGCCTGGATGGGATCCTTCCTGTCTCCTCCCACTTCCCTGGGCTCTGGAGGCCTGAGTGGAGCTGCTGCACCTGCCCTGGAGGAAGCACGAACTGTGGCGTAGAGTCCAGGCTGCAAGCTGGGCCTCCTGTGAACCCCCGAGCTGGGTGGGGACCAAGAGGTGGGCAGCCCGTTTGCTCAGAGGTGCCGGGAGGCATGGGCCCCCGTCCCCTGCCTGGGTCTCCTGTTCCGTCCTCCACCCTGCCTGAGCACGGCTGGATGATGCCTGGTGCCCAGGCACAGGGAACATGAACAGAACTAAGCCGGGGCGAGCTGTGGCCAGAGGGAGAGGTGCCCACCAACCTGCCCTTGAAGAAGGCAATGTAGATGGGTGAGGAGTAGAAGTTGACGAACTGGAAGATGAACACCTTGAGGGTGAAGGCGTCCTCGAACTTGGTCTGGGTGCGGTGCATTTCTGTGGCATGGAGAGCCTGGGCTCAGTCCCTGGGGGGGTCACCAGCATCCAACTAGGGGCCCCTCTCCTAGGACCACCTTGCCACACACAGGTGAGGAAAAGGCCATATCATCCAGATATTTTAAAGAAGGAGACAAAGTGTGACATTTCCAAAGTCATCCAAAAACATGTTGATTAAGAGGAGTTGGGAAAATTGGTAATACCCTATATCCCAACACTAATAATGAATGTGGTGCACACAGGCGAGTCAGGGGATGGGTCAGAGAAACAGAGTAGAGGCTCGGCGCCAAGGCTGTGCAGCAGACTGGGCTATGGTGCAGGTGCCGGAGGCGGGAGCATAAAAGGCTAAAGGTTACAGGAGGGAAAGGGAGGCTCAACACCCCACAGCAACCCCACAGTTGCAGAAACAGCTGGGCAGCTCCCCTCAGGGCCCTGCCTTGGCCGTCCAACACCAGGAACCTCTCCCTGAGACACCTGCCACCTGCGAAGGTCTTTCCCTGACACCCACCTTCCCCTGGCCACCCACCGGGAGGCACTTCCTCCTCGGCACTTAAGCCCTCTCCCATTCTCTGTAGCTGTGCAGGCAGCCAGTTCTGTCCCCTCTCCTAGAACCTGGGCTCCAGGGCGGGGCTGCCAGCTTTTGTTCAAGACTATTCACCCCCAGGGCTAGAGCAGGGCTGGTGAGAAGCAGCAGCTTATGGAATGAATAGGTTGGTCGTAAGTGTCCTCAGGAAATGAGACAGAGAAAGAGAAGACCGATGGGAGAGGAAGGAGGAGGGAAGAACTGAGAGGCGGCTGCCTAGCCCAGCGGCCGATCCCCCATGCCACCCAACAGGCTCAGCGGCCCTATCCCAGAGGGACCTCTCCCACCTGGGGACCTCGCAGCCTGGAGGGGCCCTGTGGAGGGGCGAGAACTCCGTGGGTGCTCGAGCGCCCCCATGAGGAAGGCCCTGCTCACTGCTCTTTCAAGGGGGCCTCTGGGGAGGCTGAGACAACTCCCATCTGTACCACATTTAGAAACGGGGGGGCGCCGCTTCCTAACCCAGGGATTGTTTGTGTCCCACCTGGGGTGCCAAAAACAAAAAATAAGAAAGAGAAAGAAAACCAGGTGCTGTGGCTCACGCCTGTAATCCCAGCACTTTGAGAGGCCTAGGCAGGAGGATCACTTGAGGCCAGGAGCTCGAGGCCAGCCTGAGCCACACAGTGAGACCCCTGTCTCTATCAAAAAAAAAAAAAAAATTCAGCTGGGCACAGTGGTCCCAGGTACTCAGGAGGCTGAGGCAGGAGGATCCCTTGAGCCTGGGAGGTCAAGGCTACAGTGAGCCATGATCGTGCCAGTGCACTCCAGCCTGGGCAACAGAGTGAGATCCCGTTTCAAAAGAAGAAAGAAACAGAAATGAGGGCCGTGTGTCAGTGCATGAGAAAGTCATGTTGTGGCAGGGTGGGCCCCGGGTCAGTGCCTGGCCGGCCTCAGCCTACTCACCCCATCGTGTCAGGACGTGGGCCAGGGACACATAGATCTTGGAGAGGATGAGGATGAAGACGAGGTTCACCACAGACCCTGTGAGGCTGGCGATGCGAGAGGCCTGACAGGAGACAGGCAGTCAGAGCTGGATGAGGGGCTGCTCAGGGCCCCCCGAGGCAGGCGGCAGAGGCTCACCCAGGCTGCGAGGAGGGCGTTGCCCGACCTGGACGCCACGACGGCCATGATGGCGCGGTACAGGATGATCGACACGAGGCACATGACCACCACGGCCACCTGCAGGGGCAGGGAGGCCCGTGAGCCCCTTCACGGTGTCTCGGGCACCCCAGCACCCTCAGGCCATGGCCTCCGACAGCTCTTCTAGTCCACTGCTGGCCCCAGCACTACCTCCTCTAGGAAGCCCCTGCCTCCAGCCCCGGCTGTGCTCCCAGCCTATGTCCTTCCTGATGAGTTGCTCAGGCAGAGGTGGGGTGGGGTTAGAGTTAGAGGCTGGGACACATCTGCGTGTCAAGGCAGCCACTGTGAGTGTTAGAGAGCCATCCCATCCCAGGAACTGGGGATTCCTGACATCTTGGCAGGGGTGCGAGGGGTCCTATTAGGAAGACCCTTTGGCTGGAAGGCAAGACAGGGTGCAGTGAATGGCCCTGCTGGGGTGCCTGCCTCTCTTTTCCTTGAAACCAACCCCTTTGCTTGAAAAATGCCCCATGCCCACACCCACGGGGAGACCCTCCCAGGCCCTCTGCATGACTCACACCTGCTCTCAGCCAGGACCCCACAGCCGAGCCCGGGCACATGGGGGCCTCTCTGTGGGGAGTGAGGGTCCTGTGCCCAGAGGAGGCATCTGGCCGCGGCACCAAGGTGGGATGGGGGACAAAACCACCCCACATGGTGCAGGAGGATGGAAGCGTGAGTGGAGGGCAGGGGGACCACGTACCATCACCAGGATCACCACGGAGCCGGCCAGCATGCGGCGTGCGCGGCTCCTCTCAGGGAAGTAGGGCTCGTCCTCACCCGTGATGGGGTTCGGGGCTGTCATGGGGGCTGAGGCGGCAAACTGGGGCCGAGGCCTCTCCTGGAAGGGAGCCGGTGCTCAGTGGTGGCCCTCGCCGGGTATGACCATGGTCCAGCGGGGGTGGCTCACCTCAATGTCCTGGTAGTCGGAGCAGTCCCAGCGGTAGGCCAGCGTGGCGCTCTTCCGCTTCCAGTACTCCAGGAGCAGCACGGCCCACAGTGCGATGAACAAGCTGAAGAAGACGGTGCCGCCGTGGTCGAACAGCCGACCGGCCTGCGGCAGGGATGGGGGACGTCCAGACTTGCTTGGGACTGGAGGCCCCTTGTTCTTTCCTCCTGGAATGGGAGTGTGCATCCCACACACATCCCCTCACTGTGTATTTTTTGTTTGTTTGAGACGGAGTCTCGCTCTGTTGCCCAGGCTGGAGTGCAGTGGCGCAATCTCAGCTCACTGCAAGCTCCGCCTCCCGGGTTCACGCCATTCTCCTGCCTCAGCCTCCCAAGTAGCTGGGACTACAGGCACCCGCCACCACGCCTGGATAAATTTTTGTAGTTTTAGTAGAGACAGGGTTTCACCGTGTTAGCCAGGATGGTCTCAATCTTCTGACCTCGTGATCTGCCCACCTCGGCCTCCCAAAGTGCTGGGATTACAGGTGTGAGCCACTGCGCCCGGCCCCCCGACTGTGTTTTGGAAGCACAGACCCACAGAGGGAGAGGAATTTTGCCTCAGGATGGCTCACACCCAGGTCTTACCCACACCTGACTTTGAGGATGCGATTTGGGACTTTCTGAGCTGATACTTTCATGAGGTTTTGGACCTAGAGTTAATGCTGTACGGGGTTGAGACTTTGGAGGATGCTGGGATGAGGTGAATGTATTTTGCACATGGGATGGACATGAAGTTTTGGGAACCAGAGGATGAACTATAGTGAGTTGAATTCTGGCCCCCAAAAGATATGTTCATTGGGAACCTCAGAATGTAATCTTATTTGAATAAGGGCCTTTGTAGATGTAAGGTGAAGGATCTCCAGATGAGAGTACTCTGGACAAGCCCTTACAAGAGGGGAAAAAAGGAACCAGCACGCAGACACAGAGGGGAAGGCCAGGTGGAGATGGAAGCAGAGATTGGAATGAGGCGGCCACAAGCCAGGGAGGACCAAGGACTGCCAGCAGCACCAGAAACCAGGAGAGGGGCCTGGGGCTGAGTCCCCAGAAGTAGCCAAGCCTGCCAACAGCTTGATTCTGAACTCCGGCCCCGGGTCTGTGAGAATAAGCTTCTGCTGTTTTAAGTCCCCATTTGTGGTCCTAGGAAACATCCAGGTGGATTCCCAGGAGTGAGGTCAAACAGCATCTGGCCCATCAGTAGTGCCAAGGGCACTGGGTCCAGTGCATGTGGGGTACAAGCAAGGCCCTGAGGCCCCTGGGAAGGTGGACAGACCTACGAAGCATGCCAGGCAGGCGGGGGGACAGTGGGGCTCAGAGACTGCAGGAGCCTCCTGCCCAGGTCTTGTAAGCTGGGAATTCTGCTCAGAAGTCCAAACCTTTGGTTCTGCCTGTGCCCTGGGGTCTCCAGGGTTTGTCTGCCTTGGAGCCAAGGGCCAGGTGCCCCCAGAGTGCCAGAGCTAGAGTCCTGGCGTGGGGTGTCCTCAAGTGGGAAGCACTAACATGGGCCACTCTGCCAAGTGCTGGGAGGTGTGTGCCGGGCGTAACCCCAGTTTCAGGCGAGAGAACAAAGGTTAAGGAGCTCACGGCGCGTTCCGCCTTTAGGTGGTGACAAGCAGGACAGGGGCTGGTGCAGGTAGAGTCAGGACCAGGACGAGGGGAGCTGCCCTTCTCATCCCCGACTCCCAAATCCCTTACCCCACCCACCTCTTCTCATACCTGGGCCAGGGCACAGGCGCTGGAGAGCAGCCAGAAAGGGCAGTCGAGGCAAAGTGGGCACATCTCGAAGCTGTCCTTGCTGCCACACAGTTCCTGCCTGCAAGGCATGGAGCGGAGGGGTAGGAGCTAATGGGGGAGGGGGGCTGCTTGCTTCTCCCAGCCAGGCGCCTCCCTTGTCCTCTCTCTCCCCACCACTGCCTTTACCAGGCCCAGCATTTCTTAAAAAAATAGTTGTTTTAAAATATATGCCATGATGATGTCTAAGTTTCTGAATTTCAGTTCCATGATAAACTAAAACACAAACCCAGTCATTTATTAATATTATAAGAAAGCTTACATTATTATAATAAACAAGAGTTAGTGCCAATAAAATTAGCATGGGAGCACTCCTGCCCATCTGTCAGCCTTGGAACACTCCTGTCCACCTGTGTCAGCCTGGGAGCACTCCTGTCCACCTGTCAGCCTGGGAGCACTCCTGTCCATCTGTGTCAGCCTGGGAGCATTCCTGTCCACCTGTCAGCCTGGGAGCACTCCTGTCCATCTGTGCCAGCCTGGGAGCACTCCTGTCCACCTGTCAGACTGGGAGCACTCCTGTCCATCTGTGTCAGCCTGGGAGCACTCCTGTCCACCTGTCAGACTGGGAGCACTCCTGTCCACCTGTGTCAGCCTTGGAGCACTCTTATTCACCTGTGTCAGCCTGAGAGCACACCTGTCTACCTGTTTCAGCCTGAGAGCAGTCCTATCTACCTGTCAGCCTGGGAGCACTCCTGTCCACCTGTCAGTTTGGGAGCACTCCTATCCACCTGTGTCAGCCCAGGAGCACACCTGCCCACCTGTGTCAGCCTGGGAGCACTCCTGATTACCTGTGTCAACCTGGGAGCACTCCTGTCCACCTATCAGCCTGGGAGCACTCCTGACCACCTGTTGGCCTGGGAGAACTCCTCTCCACCTGTGTCAGCCTGGGAGCACTCTTGACTACCTCTCAGCCTGGGAGCACCCCGTCTACCTGTCAGCCTGGGAGCACTCCTGACCACCTGTCAGCCCAGGAGCACTCCTGTCCACCTGTCAGCCTGGGAGACTCCTGACCACTTGTCAGTTTGGGAGCACTCCTGTCCACCTGTCAGCGTGGGAGACTCCTGACCACCTGTCAGTTTGGGAGCACTCTTGTCCACCTGTCAGCCTGGCAGCACTCCTGTCCATCTGTGTCAGCCTGGGAGCACTCCTGTCCACCTGTCAGCCTGGGAGCACTCCTGTCCTTCTGTGTCAGCCTGGGAGCACTCCTGTCCACCTGTCAGCGTGGGAGACTCCTGTCCACCTGTCAGTCCGGGAGCCACTCCTGTCCACCTGTCAGCCTGGGAGCACTCCGGTCCACCTGTCAGCCTGGGAGCACTCCGGTCCACCTGCCAGCCTTTCAGCCATGTCCACAAGGCCCTCTGTGACACTCCTAAAGACAGGCATGTGCTCACCTCACACCTCAATCACCTCAAGCACCAGCTGTCTGCACAGGGCCTAGCACCTAGGGGTCCCCCCGCCCCACACCCATCTGGAGGCCCAGCACTAGGCCCCAGAGCTGCAGAGAGGGAACACTCACGTGGGTATGTCTGAGAACACCAGGAAGCAGCCCACCAGGAATACCAGTGTGCCCACCAGTGCCGCTGGCAGGAGCCAGCCTGTGTAAAACCCTGTAGAGAGGATGGCAGGGGTCTACCATTAGGAACCCAGGCTTGGGGGCCCCAGGTGGGGGTCTGCACAGCCATGCTTGTCCCCTAGGGACCACCCTCAGCCCAGCTTGGGGGCTGGGGCCCTATGTGAGGAGGCCAAGAGGTGCACAGCTCTCCCTGGCAGCTCTGGCACAGCCCCACCCTCCTGGGCCTCTGCCCTAGACTCTGGACACCCCTACCACATTGACCCCAACGCCAGTGCTGCTGACGCTCCAGCCCACCAGGCTCTCCACCTCTGGACGCCTTCTCCTCAGCCAGCTCACTCCAACTAACCTGCCCGGGACGGACAGAGAAGTCCCTCTACGTCCTGCCCACCACAGAGGTGTGGGCCCACCCGTGTTCCAGCCCCAGGGAAACCACAAGTCATTCCGGGTGCCTCCCTCCCCACCACCCAACCCCCACCCTGGCCCCTGCCTCATCTGACCACAGCCGCAACCCCTCAGTTACCCCAGGCCCTCAGCATGTACCCCACTGCCTCCCATAGGGCTAGTCCAGTCCCGGGCCTGGTGTCCCATCTCCTGCCTGACTCAGTCCAGGCCTGGTGTCTTGTCTCCTGCCTGACTCTCTGCTGGCCAGAGGGACTGCTGTGAAATGCAAGTCTGCCTGGAGTCCAGATGCAGCCCTGGCCTTGCTTGCCCCCAGAGACCCCCAGCCTGGCTATGCTGTCCCAGGGTTGCTGCTCCAGGCCCTGAGATGGCCAGGTGAGTCCTGGCACACAGGAGCTGTGCCTCTGCCCCAATGCTGTGCCCCGGCTGCCCTTCCATGCCTGCTGGCCCCGCCCGCTGCCCTGGCTGGCTCCATTGTCTGGGTCCACTCTGGGGCTGTGTGTGGGGATGAGAAAGGGCTTTGGAAGTTCTGGGGCACAGAATGAAGAGGTTGGGCTGACCCAGGATGGAGAAGGGAGGGTGCCAAGAGCTGAGTGGGGTGAAGGCAGCCAGGACCCAGGAGGAATGGCTCTGGGGTTGCCTGGGGAAGATGGGCATCTGGAAAGTGCTGGCCTGCTTGGAGGAGATGAGAGGCTTGGCCTGGACCCAGGCGGGGCAACCTCCCTAGGATGGAAGTTCCTGGGGTGGCCCCAGGGCCTCATGGGCCAGTGACAGTCGGGGAGGGAGTCAGGAGAGACCCCCACCAGCAGAAGCGGCTCTCAGCACTGTAACTGGGGCATTAGGAGGCCAGGGCCCAGCATCGTCATGGCGCCCAGTTAGAGTGACTGGGCTTGAGGGGAGCCAGGAGGGCAGCCCGGCAGGAGTCAGCGAGGCCAGGCCAAGAGCTGCGCCCACCGTCCAAGCCCTCACGCACACCGCCCTCCAGGGGCACGGACTGGCAAATTGTTACAATCTGAGACCAAGCTGGGGGAGCCCAGGGGGCCTGGGGGGGCAGCGGAGGAGACTCACCGAGCCAGGCGAAGTAGAGGGCCACCTTCTCCCCGAAGTACCTGCGCACGTGGTCCAGGGGCTGGTACTTGTTCCACTTGCCCCAGCGCGCCCAGTACTGGAAAAGGACTTGGCGCTGGTTGAGGCATGGAGCCTGCGGGCCCTCTGGGGGCATCTTGAAGGGGCCCTGGGGGTGAGCAGCCTGTGGGTGGGATGCTCCCCCTGCTGACCCCACTGGGCACTGTTGTAGGTGCGGGGGCTTCAGTGTGGGACATGGGCAGACAGGCCTGGGAGTTTGGGATTGCTCCATGAAGAAAAAAGAGAGTAATGTGGAGGGGTGGGTACAGGGTGGTCCGGGAGGACTTCTCTGAAGAGGGGACATGTGTGGTGAGGCCCCTCTGACTCCTGGGCTTCAAGGGTTCAGGGCGGGGAAGGGCCTGGAGAGGCCACCCTGGGAGAAGCCAGTGGCCGTGGTCCAGGGCCCAGCACCTTCTCTGGGTTGGAAAGCCCCCAGGCTGGTGTCCTGTGCTGTGCGTCCTGGGCCCTGGCTGGCGGGAGGAGCTGCCACAGTGAGGTGGGACACCTGGCATTTCCACACCCACTTTTTCATTTAACCCTCATGACGGCATTGGGGCAGGACTGGACCCCTGGCCACGCAGCAGTGGGCTCAGGCCTGACCAGGCCCCGGATGCCCTGGCTGCCTGCAAGTCCCCTCCCCTGCTCGGCCAAGGGGGAAGGCTTGGGAGGGTGGGGAGATAAATGGCCTCCTGCTCCCCACAGTGGCTGTTTTCTCAGGGATGATGGTAAGGCTGACAGGAACAGGTGCAGCGGCAGCTGCCCTGGTCAGTGCCCGCTTTGGCATTGCCTCAGTTTACCCAGCTTCTGGAGGGGGATAGGAGACCTCACTGTCTTTCCCAGCAAGAGAAGCTACCCAGAGAGACGGAGCCATAGCATCTAGAGCCCAGGGACCGGCCTGTTCCCATGTTAGGCACTGCAGTGTGGGCTGCAGTCCCCACACAGCCGGACCTGAGGCCCTGGACAGGCCACGGGATGGCCTGGTCACATCGCTGCATGTGTGTGCGTTTAGTGTTCTAACTCCTGGGTGGCCATGCCGGCTGACTATGCCTGCCCCACACCCGCCTCCCTGGGGGCCAAGAGGACCCAAGGGGACTCGTCCCCCATACCAGGCTGGAGCCCCCAGCCCCCAAGCTCACTTCATGCAGGGGGAAGGCAGCACTGAGGACACCCTCTGCCAGCAGCTGGTGGATCCCACGCAGGTTTTTCTTCTCGTGGCCGTACGGGGTCTTGGCCAGGATCTCAAACAGCTGCAGGGGATGTGGAGGATGGCGCAGGTCACTTGTCACGTGATAGCAGAACAGGGAAGTCCTAGCTAGCCTGTCTTCAGGCCAAGGCCACGGACGGCCTCCCTCAGCCTTCTGGTGACAATAGCGATCTGATGGAAAGGCGTGGGACTCTGTGTCACCGCCTCACATGCAGGACGCCCCTGCTCCAGGGTAGCGCTCATTCTGCCACTCTGCAGACTCGGAGTCCTTGACAAGAGCTACACGGCATGTGGGGGTTGAGTCTGCACCTGAAGGTGGGCCCCCGCCTGGCCGTGCGCAGTCCACTCTGGACCCGCACCCTGGGTGACGGTGAACACTGCAGCCTGGGAGTCAGCTGTGTCCAGGGTGTGCCCTGCCCCCTACCTGGGCAGCCCACATGACTGTGTGCCCCGTGGTGGTCAGCAGGGCCTCTCTTGGGTAGGCCTGGCCTGGCCCTTCCCTGCCCACAGGCCTCAGGAGCAGGCCTCCTGCTGGGGTGCCTCGGGCCTGCCTCACCTGGTACTGCCCATCCTCCGATGACGCTGCAGGGCAGGTCTGCTCCCAGCCAGCAGGACCCACCCTGCCTGGGGCTAGTCTCGGCTGTCCCACATGTCCATAAATCCAGTATCTATTTTGAGCCCTGGGGTCCCAGAGGGGAACTGGGCCCTTCCCCGCCCCCTTCCCCAGTCCCAGGCCATGGCCTGCCCTGTGTAGTGAGGTGAGGTCAGCCTCTAAAGTTTCCAAAGCCCCCAGGCTCCACGCCTCGGCCCTCTGATCTCAAGTGGGCCTTTCTGCATCCATGGAGGCTGGGGGCTAGCAGGATCCTCAGAGCCAGGTCAGGGTTTGGGGTCCACAGCAGGGAACCCCCACTCACAATTTGGTGCCTCTTGGTGCTTGTGAAGAAGGTGTCCTGGTTGTCACTCCTGAGGAAGCTGTAGACATGTGAACAGTGCAGAAGGTTTGGAGGAAGCTGTGGGCATGTGAACGGTGCAGAAGGTTTGGGGCCCGGGTGCTGGTGCACATGCAGGAGCACAGGCCTGCGGACACAGCCCTCGCCCCAGGAGAAGCAGCTGGCTCGCCGGCGGGTCAGTGGCTCCCGATTTTGCCTTTTCGCATCCCCAGGAACAGGAGGCCACAGTAGGCCCCCAGATTCCCAGAACCCCTCACCACACACAGGGTGGGGGGAAGCAAACTGTGGCTGGGCACAGGGCAGGGCGGTGCAGAGAGGGCCAGGCTGGCCGGGAAGCCCTATCCCGTGTGCTGCCCTGAAGCTCCGGCAGGGGGCCGAGGGTGCTCGTGGGCAGTGCGGACAGTGACTAGGTAGGGGCCCTCCCTGGGAAACCAGAATCTCGGGAAGCCATGGGTAGGGCAACATGGAGTGAGGTTGAATTTCCCACCAGCCCCAAAAGGAGGCATCCCGTGTGGCAGAAAGGCCGCCTTCAGCACTGGTTCCCCGACAGTGGTCCCTGCCACTTCTGGACTCCCCAGTCTGTAGGCCTGGTGCCATAGTGCAACTGGCTTTGTCCAGTAGTAATGTGTGTGGACGACACACGTGTCGTTTCCAGGAGGGAGCCAGCATGGGCCAAACACGTCCCTGTATTCTACCTCAGCAGTTGGGGAGGCTATGAAGAGACAGAGCCTCCATGGCCAGGCCCTGAGAGACCGCCTCACCACACGTGTGCCTGAGCAGGAACTGGACCTTGCGTGTCCAGCCACTGGGCCTTGAGCGGGTATCTGTCCTGCAGCACAACTGCCCTAGCCTGGCTGACGCAGCGGCATTTGGAAATGCAGACACGCGATAAGCGTGCCCACCTGGCCTCAGATTCCCTGCCGAAAACTCCAGGTGTGGAGAGTCCTGGGGAAGCACCAAGTTCCGCTCACTCATTCACCGACTCCCATTCACTCCTGCTCTTTCCTCCGTCTGGCAGGGCCCCTGCCTTACCGTGGCAGCTTGTTCACTCTGAACCGGCAGGAGTAGTACTCGGGGGGCACGTCTGGCACAACCTCCAGCAGGACGTTGGGGACGCCCAGCCACGCCAGCAGGCCGGCTGACCAGTTGGAGGCCTGGTTGGGTAACTCCTGGAAGGAAACGTCAGTGGCTCCTCCCACTCCCGGGAGGCGGGCAAATGCCCAGGTGGGAGTGGAGGTTGTGCAAGTTTGCAGATTGGGCAATGGGCGAAGGGGCTCCAGCAGAGGGAAGGAGCGCGGTAGACCCTGCGAGGGTCCAGGCGAGCCCCTTCCCCTCTCAGGGCCTCAGGCTCTGAGGCTGCTCAGCTTGTCAATTTGTAGCCCAGAGCCCCTCAAGTGGAAAAGGGGTGGGAACCGGTGAGTAGCGTGTCTCTGCCACCCGCATGCAGTGAGGGTCAGGCCAGCTAGTGCAGTGGGTGGCAGACCCACGTCCAGGCCCGTCTTCCTGAGGTCACCTGGAGCCAGCCTTCACCCCACGTCCACAGGCAGGGCCCTCAGCAGGTGGCCTGGCAGGGGTCTGGGCCTGGAGGGGTCAGCTCAGTGCACACACACTGTTCACCCAACCCCACCTCCCGGGAGCCCACTGTGGGGATGCCACCATCTGCCCTGTTTGCCCAGTGAGGTTTCTTGGGGCCTGGTGTCGGGGTGGGTAGGAGGAGCCCCTGAGGCCTCCGAGCAGGGAGCCCTCCTGAGGCTGTGGGCGTTGGCAGCTGAATGCAGTGTGTGGGGACCAGGACCTCCGGCCCACCCTGTCCCCATGCCTCCCGCGTACCTGCAAGGGCAGCTTCAGGCGCAGGTCTTCGGCGTAGTAGCACAGCACAGCCCACGAGGCGCTGAGGAGGGCGTAGTGCACTGTGGTGTTCCCGTCCTGGACGTCCTGCTGCAGGCACCCAGGGCTCCGTGAGAGCCTGAGGGTGCATGTGTGGGGACATGTGTGCACATATGCACATGTGTGTGTCCATTCGCACTCTTAGGAAAAGACTGGCATTTCTGTATCCGTGGTAACAGCTGACTTTGAATCTCCTATTTGATACATGACACCTGCTCCCATGGACACGCCTCTGAAAGCCAACCAGGCCTCAACAGCCCCGTTTGGGAGTCGGCCCCAGCAACAGATTTGCTGCAGACAGCACGCGGTTGGGGCCGGCGTCACCTGCAGCCTCCCCTAAGGCTAGGGAGAGCCTTGCCCTGCTGGCCAGACCACGCTGACACACGCCCACCTCCCGGCTTGAGGGGCAGTGCCTCCAGCTTTTGGTTTTCAACATCGAACGGTCGCCTCACCTTTGATCAGTATCTAGTTGTACATGCTTGTTGTGCACGGACATGTTTCCGTGTGTGTGTGTACATAAGGGGGGCACTACTATGTTCACGTGTGCACGTGTGTGCCAACATGTGACAGGCGCTCCTGGAGCCGGGGTGGGTTCAGACAGGGATCTTCAGTCCAGTGCACAAGTGCCTCCTCTGAGTGCATAACTGCTTTTCAGCACCACCCCCTTTAGCCCAGCGGCCCTCAGCCCTCACAGCCATCTGGGGTTCCCTAAGTGCCACAGCCCCGGCCCCACCTTGGGCAAAGTGGAACAGAGTCAAGCGCAGACCCTGGCCCCAGCTGGCTGTGATGGCGCTGAGAGCTGAGAACTGTCCTGCAGACCAAAGACCAGGCACACTGTGGGCAACGTGCTGGGGCCACTGGCATCCCCTGCAGTGGTCCCCCCTGCCCTCAACTAAAGGGCAAACCTGCTCGAGTCTGGATGATGACCTTGAAAACTCACGGGACAGGCCGGGCATGGTGGCTCACGCCTGTAATCCCAGCACTTTGGGAGGCCGAGGCAGGCGGATCACGAGGTCAGGAGATCGAGACCATCCTGGCTAACACGGTGAAGCCCCATCTCTACTAAAAAAGACAAAAAATTAGCCGGCTGTGGTGGCACACACCTGTAATCCCAGCACTTTGGGAGGCTGAGGCAGGTGGATCACGAGGTCAGGAGATCGAGACCATCCTGGCTAACACGGTGACGCCCCGTCTCTACTAAAAAATAAAAAAAATTAGCCGGGTGTGGTGGCACACGCCTGTAATCCCAGCACTTTGGGAGGCCGAGGCGGGTGGATCACAAGGTCAGGAGATCAAGACCACGGTGAAACCCCGTCTCTACTAAAAATACAAAAAATTAGCCAGGCGTGGTGGCGGGCACCTGTAGTCCCAGCTACTTGCAGAGGCTGAGGCAGGAGAATGGCGTGAACCCAGGAGGCGGAGCTTGCAGTGAGCCGAGATTGCGCCACTGCACTCCAGCCTGGGCGACAGAGCGAGACTCCATCTCAAAAAAAAAGAAAAAAAGAAAACTCATGGGACCACACCACCAATCAGCTCTGTCCATAATAAAAGCAGGTGTCTTTCACCTCCGCCTCCCAGACACTGAAGCAGATCCAAACTCAGGAGTTGGGGGCTGTTAGCTCTGTGGGCTCCATGTGCCAGCACCTGAGAAGGCCTGGAAGGAAGCCAGGGAGAGTGGGGGAGGGGAAGCCTGGGGTTGGGGGGATGTGGCTGCTCCGGTGTGTTCTGGACAAGGAGTAGGAAACGTGGGAATGAGAAGGCGGACGAGGGAAGAAAGGCACGCAAGGTGGAGGGGAATCGGACGCAGGACTAAGTCCACAGCAGGTTAAAACCAACCAGGACACCATCATGACCAGGAGAACCAGCCAGGACTGGGGAAAGATGTCTGTCACACACCACCCCAGCAATGGCTAAGTGGCCAGGACAACAAGCTCCTAAGCCTTAATAAGAAAAAGGCAGGTGAGGCTGAGACAGGCAGATCCCTTGAGGTCAGGAGTTCATGACCAGCCTGGCCAACATAGGGTAACCCCATCTCTACTAAAAATACAAAAATTAGCTCGGTGTGGTGGTACACACCTGTAATCCCAGCTACTCAGGAGGCTGAGGCAGGAGAATCACTTGAACCCAGGAGACAGAAGTTGTAGTGAGCCAAGATCGCACCACTGTACTCCAGCCTGGATGACAGAGTCAGACCCTGTCTAAAAAAAAAGGCGGGGGGCAGGTGACTTGGGAGGCTAAGGCAGGCAGATTGCTTGAGCCCAGGAGTTCCAGACCAGCCAGGGCAACAAAGTGAGACCTCATCTCTATAAAAAATACAAAAAATTAGCCAGGCATGGTGGTGTGGGCCTGTAGTCCCAGCTACTCAGGAGGCTGAGCTGGGAAGATGGCTTGAGCCTCAGGAGACTGAAGTTGCAGAGAGCCATGACTGCACCACTGCACTCCAGCCAGGGCAACAGAACAAGACTGTCTCATTAGGCCGGGCACTGTGGCTCACGCCTGTAATCCCAGCACTTTGGGAGGCTGAGGCGGGTGGATCACAAGGTCAGGAGTTTGAGACCAGCCTGGCCAACATGGTGAAACCCCATCTCTACTAAAAATACAAAAATTAGCCAGGCGTGGTGGCAGGTGCCTGTAGTCCCAGGTACTCGGGTGGCTGAGGCAGGAGAATTGCTTGAACCCTGGAGGCAGAGGTTGCAGTGAGCTGAGATCACGCCATTGCACTCCAGCCTGGGAGACAGAGCAAGACTCCATCTCAAAAAAAAAAAAAAAAAAGATCCTGTCTCAAGAAAAAAAAAGAAAAAGGCAAGTGACCCAATAGAAAAAAGGGCAAAAGACACAAAAAGGCAATTCACAGTATTGGAAACATAAATGGACCATAAACGTGAAAAATGCTCAACCTGCAGCACTATTCGCAATAGCAAAGACATGGAATCAGCCTCAATGCCCATCAGTGGTGGACTGGATAAAGAAAATGTGGTACATATGCACCATGGAATACGACGCAGCCATAAAAAAGAACAAGATCATGTCCTTTGCAGGAATGTGGATGGAGCTGGAGGCCATCATCCTTAGCAAACTAACCCAGGAACAGAAAACCAAATACCGTATATTCTCACTTATAAGCGGGAGCCAAACGATGAGAAGTCAGGGACACAAAGGGAACAAGAGACACCGGGGCTTACTTGAGGGAGGAGGGGGAGGAGCAGAAAAAATAACTATTGTGTACTAAGCTTAGCACCTGGGTGATGAAATCATCTGTACAACAAACCCCTGTGACACGAGTTTACCAATATAACAAACCTGCACGTGTGCCCCTGAACCTAAAGTAAAAGTTAAAAAAAAATCTCAACTTCTTTAAGAAGCAGGGAAACTGCAAATTAAAACCTGGTTGAGGCCAAGGAGGTGGCTCACGCCTGTAATCCCAGCACTTTGGGAGGCCCAGGTGGGTGGATCACCTGAGGTCAGGAGTTTGAGACCAGCCTGGCCAATACGGTGAAACCCTGTCTGTACTAAAAATACAAAAATTAGCTGGGCGTGGTGGTGGGTGCCCGTAATCTCAGGTACTCAAGAAGCTGAGGCAAAAGAATCTCTGGAACCCGGGAGGTGGAGGTTGCAGTGAGCCGAGATCTCACCATTGCACTCCAGCCTGGGCAACACAGCGAGACTCTCTCTCAAAAACAAACAAACAAGCACACAAACCACGGTGAGCCACCGCTATATCCCAACTGGTTGGTAAAACGTTAGAAGTCTGCAGTATCAAGTGTTGAGAAGATACAGAGCAAGGGGCCTCAGGCCACTGCTGATGGTGGAAACGGGGCCACCACGTGGGGAGTGGTGTGGCCATATGCACATGCCTCGGCCCGGCACCCCTACTCCCAGAAGTTCCTGCACACAGGCACAGGGACACACACACACACACATGAATGAATTTACAGTAGCTGATTTTCATAATCGTCCCAGACTGGGAACAAGTCAAATGCCCATTCTCACGGCATCCATAAGCAAAGACCGGCATTCATACGAGAGCTGCCTGCGGCGAGGCAAGGGTGGGCCCCGGGGCAGCGGTCACCGGCCACATGGGCGGGCCTCACCGCGGGAATGACCCCGCACGTGATTCAGCTCTGCCAATCTCAAACAGACAAAGCCAGGCTATATTGCTTGATGATGTAAAATTGGCGCTAAAATGGTAAAGAAACCCTGAGTGTGATGAACATAAAACTCAGGATCGATTACTCTGTGGAGAGGAAGAGGACAGGTGACAGCACAGCCTGCTCCTGGGGACCCAGGAAGGTGGTCAGAGGAGGGCGGAGAAGGAAGGAGCCGCGTGGACAGACCTGGCAATGAGTGGGGGACACAGCAGGGTGAGAGCTGGGCTCTGCACCCCAATCCCCAGCTGCCCCAAGCCCTGCCTGCGCCCGCCTGTGCCCACACACTCAGCATCCTCACACCTAGTTCCTGTTTCTCACGCTCCCTGGACCTGTTGCTTAAATGATTCTAAGTGGTACCTACCGTTATCACCGAAAGCAAACATGTGCAAGGACTTTTTAAGCTGTTAATTCTATAAGCACACTGAGAGTCATAAACACAAATGACACGCCTACACAAAAGCTTTAATGTTGGAGGTGGGACAGGTGAATGGCAAAGGTAGTGTCAGAGTTTTCAGGTGACCCTGAGGGCTCCGGCTTCCATGAGAGAGCTGAGTGTGCCAGGAGGGATAAATGTTTACCCCCACCTCTGGACAGCAGCTCCCTAGCCACAGGGAGGAGCTCATGGTGGCTGGGGGTTCCAGCAGGACTTTGGGGCCTGATCTGCTCTGGGACCCTGGACACCACGGCCTCAGGCCTCATGCGGCAAGGTCATGGGTCACTGAGTGGATGCAGGGCCTAGGGCCCTGCCCATGACCGCCTCCACGTACCTGGTCTACATGCAGCCCAGCCGCACGAAGATTATCCAGAAAAGTCTCCCGCCAGGTCCTGTGCGTGTGTGTTCTATCCCGGGAGGCACTGTCCTGCTGCCGGTCTAGCTTCAGGTCCTCCTCCCAAACGAGGACGAAGTCTGCTGGGAGCCAACAGGGACAGAGGCAGGAGCCTGGCTAAGTGGCAGTGGCCGGCCCAGGGAAGGGATGCCAGCATCCCAGCCAGGACGCAATGGGGAGCCAGGCACTTGGACGCTCAGGGCCGGTTCCTTCCCGATCCCCTCTCTGGTCCCAGCCAGGGCTAGGAGGACTCCAGGAGCACTTCCAGGTTCCAGGACAGCCCTGCATTGGCCTGGGTGGGGAACGGAGGCCTGGAGAGGGGCTGGGTATGGCCTTCTGAGACCCCTGCTATGGTGCTCCTCCCTGCAGGGTAAGTCCCAAACTCCTAAAGGGGTATTTAAGGACTTCAGGTGCAAGTCACTGTCAGACTTCCCTTCCTGCCATACAGAATCATCAAAGCTGGAGAAAGTTTCTGAAGCCCCTGATTTTCTGTCATGAGACAGCAATGGTTGCTGGGCTCAGGCCCTCCAGAGAAGAGGAGCGTGCGAAGTGAGCCTTCCCTTCCCTTCCCTTCACTTCACTTCTTCCTGGGGCATTTCCCAAACCACAGGGAGGGCAATAGAGCCCAAGCAGAGACCTTGGTGGGTGAAGCGAATGAGCCTCCGAATTAGGTGCTGCTAAGGGGGCTGGAGCTTGGGAAGAAGAGACGCAGCCACCGGGTCTGTGAGAAAGTCCCCCAGGCCCTTGGAGCACCAAGCTATTCACACACACAGGCAGCTGCTGGAGGCCAATGGCTGACAAAGATTCCAGAGGATACGCAGTGCTGGGGAATCTGAGCTCCAGCTGGAACACCCTGGTCATCCAGCAGAGACTCGCAGACCACACCCGAGGAGTAAGGACAACGGAGTCCCCTTAACTGCAGGGGATATATTCCAAGACCCCAGTGGATACCTGAAACTGTGCGGAGTAACAAACCTATATATACTGTCTTTCCCTATACATACCTGTAATATGTACATACCTATGATATACATTCCTATGGTGAAGGTTAATTTATGAATTAGGTAAAGAGATGAACAATAACTAATCATAAAATAGAATAATTATAACAAAATACTGCAGTAAAAGTTATGTGAATGTGGGCATTCTGTCTCTCTCTTTTAAAATATCTTATTGTGGCTGGGTTTGGTGGCTCACGCCTGTAATACCAGCAATTTGGGTGGCCGAGGCAGGCGGATCACGAGGTCAGGAGATCGAGACCATCCTGGCTAACACGGTGAAACCCCATATCTACTAAAAATACAAAAACAAAATTAGCTGGGCGTGGTGGCCGGCACCTGTAGTCCCAGCTACTCGGGAGGCTGAGGCGGGAGAATGGCGTGAACCCAGGAGATGGAGCTTGCAGTGAGCTGAGATCACGCCACTGCACTCCAGCCTGGGCAAAAGAGCGAGACTCCGTCTTAATAAAAAAAAAAAAAAAGGAAATAAATAATTTCTATATACCTATGACACACAGGCAGTGAAATTTTCCAAGTAATGCTATTTGGAACATATCTACTAAAAGATGCAAAAGATCTCATGAAAGCAGCAAAAAAAAAAAAAAAAAAAAATTAAAGGCCAGGTGCGGTGGCTCATGCCTGTAATCCCAGCACTTTGGGAGGCCGAGGTGGGCAGATCACTTGAAGTCAGGAGTTCGAGGCCAGCCTGGCCAACATGGTGAAACCCCGTCTCTACTAAAAATACAAAAATTAGCCAGGCGTGGTGGCACACGCCTGTAATTCCAGCTACTCGGGAGGCTGAGGCCAGAGATCACTTGAACCTGGGAGGTGGATGTTGCAGTGAGCCAAGATCACTCCAGCTGGGTAACAAGAGCGAAACTGTCTCAAAAAAAAAAGAAAAAAAAGAAAGAAAAAAAGAGAAATTAAAGTAGACCTAAATAAATGGAGGAAAATACCATATTCCAGGATTGAAAGACTCACTTTCTAAATATGGGAAATAATACATCAGGCATACATTAATCCCTTTGACACAAAACAGAACACACAAAATTGACAAAACTTTAACAATACTAGGCCAAATGGATTTCAAGACACAAAGCATGATTATGGATAGACAATTTTCTAGGCACAATTAATATTGATAAAAGGCATGATTTTCTCAGAGGATAGAATATATTCTACCTTTATATGAAAGTTTAAAACGATTGTGTCTTGGGAGGTGCCAGTCTTGGAATGAAGGGTGGGGAGCTTCTGGTAGCAGGAGATGTGGTCTGAGGGCCTGGTGGGGCTGGGAGGGAGGGGTGGGCCTGTGGCTGCGCAGGCAGCTGCGAGGATGCCTTAAGCCTCACACACAGAGTGGGGGGCGTGGGCGTGTGGAGGATTCTGAGAAAATAAGGGCTGTCTACATTTTAAAAAACCATCTTAGGCTGGGTGTGGTGGCTCACACTTATAATCTCCGCACTTTTGGAGGCCGAGGTGGGCGGATCACCTGAGGTCAGGAGTTCAAGACCTGCCTGACCAACATGGCGAAACCCGTCTCTACTAAAAGCACAAAAATTAGCTGGGCATGGTGATGTGCACCTGTAGTCCCAGCTACTCGGGAGGCTGAGGCAGGAGAGTGGTGTGAACCTGGGAGGCAGAGGTTGCAGTGAGCCAAGATTGCGCCACTGCACTCCAGCCTGGGTGAGAGTGAGACTCTATCTCAAAAAAAACAAAAACAAAAAACCAACCAACCAAACAAAAAACCATCTTAACCACATTTAAGTGTCCAGGTCATTGGTACTAAGGACACTGACATTCTTGTGTGGCCATGACCACCATCCATCTCCACTGAATCCCTACACCCATTAAGCACTAACTCCCCTTCCCCCTCCCCAGCCCCTGGCACCCACCAGTCTACCTTTTCTCTCTATGAATTTGAATCTCTGGGGACCTCATATAAGTGGAATCACATATGTCCTTTTGTGACTGGCTGATTTCACGTAGCATACTGTCCACAAGGCTCATCCCCGTTGCAGCCTGTGTCAGAATTTCCAGCCTGGGCGACAGAGTGAGACTCCGTCTCAAAAGAAAAAAAAAAAAAAAAAAAAAAAAAGAATTTCCTGCCTTTTCTCTTTTTTTTTTTTTTTTTGAGACGGAGTCTGGCTCTGTTGCCCAGGCTGGAGTGCAGTGGTGCGATCTCGGCTCACTGCAAGCTCCGCCTCCCGGGTTCACGCCACTCTCCCCAGCAGCTGGGACCACAGGTGCCCGCCATCACGCCAGGCCAATTCTTCTATTTTTAGTAGAGACAGGGTTTCACCGTGTTAGCCAGGATAGTCTCTATCTCCTGAGCTTGTGATCCGCCCGCCTCGGCCTCCCAAAATGCTGGGATTACAGGTGTGAGCCACCACGCCTGGCCAATTTCCTGCCTTTTTAAGGCTGAATAAATCCATTGGATGTAAATACCACATTTTGCTTATCTAGTCATCTGTAGGTGGATACGTGGATGGCTTCCACCTTGATATGGGCTGAACTAAGTTTCTCCAAAATTTGTATATTAAAGCCCCACCCCACAGTCCTCAGAATGAAACTGTATTTGGAGATTAGGTCGTTAAAGACACGTGATGGCTATTAGGGTGGGCCTTAATCCATGACAACTCCTGTCCTTATAGGAGGAAGAGACCCCGGGGGTGTGAGGACACAGGGAGAAGGCACGTCTGCAAAAGCCAAAAGAGAGGCCTCTGAGCCACCAGCCCTGCCTCACCCTCACCTTGGACTTCAGCCCCAAGACTGTGAGAAAAGAAAGTTCTGCTGTCTAAGCCCCGCAGGTTGTGGTACTTTTTTTTTCTTGGAGACAGAGTTTCGCTCTTGTTGCCCAGGCTGGAGCGCAATGGCGCGACCTCGGTTCACCACGACCTCCGCCTTTTGGGTTCAAGCGATTCTCCTGCCTCAGCCTCCCGAGTAGCTGGGATTACAGGCATGCACCACCACGCCTGGCTAATTTTGTATTTTTAGTAGAGATACGGTTTCTCCATGTTGATGAGGCTGGTCTTGAACTCCCGACCTCAGGTGATCCACCCACCTCGGCCTCCCAAACTGCTGGGATTACAGGCGTGAGCCACTGTGCCTGACCCAGGCTGTGGTACTTCTTATGACAGTCCCAGCAGACGAATGCATGCCTTCCAGCTACAGTGAATGATGCTGTGGGTGTACAGATATCTCCCCGGGTCCCACAATCCCGTGCTCGTGGGTGCTCACCCAGGGAGGAATGCTAGCTCCTATGGGAACTCTGTGCTGAATTCTCTGAGGAACTGCTGTTTTCCTTAGCAGCTGCACCATTTTACACTCCCTCCAGCAACGCACAAGTGAGCCAGTTTCTGCTCATCCTTATCAACACTTGTGATTTTTTTTAAGGAGTAGCCATCCTAGTGGGAGGAGGTTAGGGTCTCTCTGGTGCTGAGGGGACAGCAGGGTGGGCGGGCTGGGTGCGGGAACCTGGCTGGTGCAGGTGCAATCCCCTGGGGGTCGGTGGTAGCTCCGGGCACACAGAGGCAGTGGGTTGGGGGTGGATCAAAGAGATTTTGAAGGTACAAAAGGGGTGGAGTGCAAGAGATAAGAGTCAGAAATGACCTGAGTTGTGGCTGAACAGCTGGAGGATGGTGGAGGGGACCGGAGCAGGAGGGAGGGGGCAGCCCTGTCCGCTCTCCAGAGCCCTCCCGGCCCCACCCCATCAGTAGGGAGCCCCCTTTCCTGCTGTTCTTCCCGCTGTGGTTTGCTCACCCCGAGGCCCTCACCCCAGTGCCCCATCCCCAAGCAACTGGCCCCAGAGTGGCTACTGAGGAGGCCACCCCAGCCTGCTGCCCCTGGGGGCACCCCCGTGGTGTCCCCACCCTCAGGACCAACACGGGTGTGGTACGGATGCTGGGAGGGGCTCACCGATCCGGGGCTTGGCAGGGCTCCCAGCTCTGCAGGCGGCCGCTTGCTGTCCACCTGGCTGGAAGGCATGGAGGATGGAGAAGCATATTAGCATCGGCCCATGGCAAGGGTCAGGTTGGCGGGAAGCACGGCCAGGACCAGGGGTGCCTGTCCTGCTGGCCTCCAGGGGCAGAGGGGAGCTGGACTGCTCCCAAAGTGGCCCTGAGGACAGAGTTGGCCATGGCAACCGAGAGCGTCTGGATGCTCGGGGTGAGAGGCCCTGCGCCCTCCCTGGAGGTTCATCTCAGCTGTGCTTGGGGCAGCAGGAAGGGGCCCTGTGTCCACCCGCAGGCTGCTGGGGCAGACCTGTGGCCCAGGAGAACCAGGAAGAGGGCCCTCCATGGCCAGGGCCATCCTGCACGGCCTTGAAGGCCCGGGACCCAGCTTCTCCCCACAGGCTCACAGCGTATCCATGGCCTCCTAGTGACAAGGTGGAACCCTACAGATGGCCCTGGGTGCTGCTGTGGCCCTGCACTGACTGGGACTGCGCCACAGGGAGGGCCCCGCCCTGGTCTTGCCTTTGCCTGGCCAGGCCTCCCTTCCCCTCCTGGGGCTCCTGTCTGAACATCAGTGGGTTCTGCTCGGTTCTCCGCAGCCAGGCCGGGCCAGGCGGGCGGTGATCTGACTGTGTGTGTTGAGGACTGGGTGGTGAGGGCTTGGGGGTTGCCAGGGGATGCAGGGGAAACATGGTGATGCCCATCCACCCCCAAAGGCTCTGGGCCCAGGGTGGGGGTATAGACCCAGGCAGGGGAGAACCTCTCAAGTCGCACCACGGTCTCCTGGGCGCTGTGTTACCTCCGAGGCGTGGGCTGTGCTCCCGTAAGGGCCCCTCTTATCTGCCTCAGGGGGGCTCACATCGATCAGGACGGTGCTGTCCTCTTCCTGGGCCCGGCGCCGCAGCATCCTGCTCCTGCACCACCAAGGCCGGGTGGGGAGGGGGTCAGAGAGGGGATGCGTGAGACCCGTTCTGCCTGCAGTGAGCTCAAGTTACACTCGGCTTGGAGTAGAATGGGGCCGCGCTGGCCTGGCAGACTCTCCTGGCCATGAGCACATGGAGAACCCCCTAGCCAGCCACTAGCTTCAGGAAGGAACCAGTGCCAGGGAGGGAGCGTCTGGCAGGCCTGGCACAGCAGGCGTCTGTCTATCCAGTGAGTGCCTGTGTCCCCCAGCCCTGAATGCCGTCCACTCTGCCTGGGTACTCAGTGGAGCCTGAGAAGGCCCACAAAGGTGGGCCTGGAGTACAGACACCTCTCCCTCTCTTATCTGTAGGGCGGAGCCATGTTAGCCAGGGACAGGCAACCCCTCATGTCGCCTGCCTTCGCTCATGGCCTGAGGACCCAATGCTAGGACCCATAGGCCCTGAGCTCCCCAGCAAGGCAGGCCTGATGGAACCCGGCCTCACTACTCTTGGGGGTCCCAGCTTCCTCCCGCACCTTCGCCCCGGGGGTCTCTCTCTGTGGGAGGACAGGTGCCGTGGCTCCTAGTCTCAGGCTGGCAAAACGGGGCCAAGAGCACGACATCTGTGGCCCTGGAAGGAGAGGGTTCGAGCTGGGGCTGGTATTTGGAGCTGCGATGATGACCGGAGGGTGTGACCATGGAGGTGCTGCAGGAGGTTGGAGGCGCAGCCTTCTAGTTCTACCCTTCACTTCACATTAGCGGAGGCCCAGAGAGACAGACTGAGCCCAGGCCGCCTGCACCTGCCTAACCTTGAAGCCTGAGCCAGGTCTCAGTGTTAGGACTCGGCCCCGGCCCCAGGCTGGGAGTCTCACTATGGACTGTGGGGTGTTCCTGGAGGAAAGTCCCTGAGGAGTTCAGCCACCCAGCAGCCCCTCATGCCCCCCATACTGCTGTGGTGGGCAGGCGGGCCCCTCCTCAGAGCTCTCTGCAGCAAGAACGGGGCACGCCCCCACCCCAACGAAGGGACCTGCTCCACGGGGGAGTCCCTGGGCAGGCAGGAAGCCAACCCCAGCTGGGTGTGCCCTGTCCAGAGCCACACTGAGCGTGTCTCCCTCCTCGTGCCCCAAGGGGCTTTGGGGACCAGGGCAGGCCCTGGCACTGCCTCCCCACAGGCCAAGGTGTATGAAAGTCCTGGTGGGCTGGGGTGCCGCCCTGCCTCCTTAGAGTCCAACGCTCCACCTTCTCCCTGTGGCCCACACGTCTAGGCTGGGTCCCCACCTGGCACAGTGGCTTCCAGAAGAGGTCTCGGAGGTCATGGCCCACCTCTCAGCGTGAGCCTGGTCTCGGCAGTAGAGTCCTGGCCTCACTGCGGGACAGAGGGTGGGGAGGGGTGGCCCTTGGAGCCCCGCCCAGCCAGTGGCAGCCATTCGCATGCCCTCGCCTTGCCTGCAAGTGGGCCAGGAAGCAGGCAGGGGAGGTGCCCAGCACAGCTGGCCAGGGCAAGGTTTCCCGGCTCCTGGAGCAGGATCTATCTTTGTTTAAATAGGGGGTGTGGGGCTCAGAGCTGCAAACAGAGGCAGCCCACTTGGCTGGGCTTTCACACACTCGCATGCAAATGCTGCCATCCTTCTGGGAACCTTATTTGCTTAGAGATTTCAGGGCTGGCATCAGCTGTCATAGCTGCTGCCTTGGAGGGTCTCGAGGAGGTGGGATTCCGCAGGAATAGCCACAGGTGCCACCTCTGCTGGAAGCCTTGCCAGGCAGGCCTAATAGCTCTGTTTATGTGGAGGGAAACTGAGGCTCCTTGAGGTTACATAGCATGTGCTGAGTGGTGCGCCACGGTTTCACCCGGGGGCTGGGGAGATTAGGAGACCCAGGTCACACTGCTGGCTCTGCTAATGCCTGAGGGGTGACCTCAGGCATATCCCATGCTCAGGGCCCCATCTGCAAAAGGACAGGAGGGGTCCTAGCCTTCCTCCCATCCTTTCCGCCCTCCTCCTCCTCCTCCTCATTCTCCTCCTAGCCCTCCTCTTTCTCCTCCTAGCCCTCCTTCCCCCTCCTCCTTTCTCCCCCTCCTCCTCCTATCCTTTCTCCCCACCTTCCCCCTCCTCCTCCTGTTTCTCCCCCCACTCCTCCCTCTCCTCCTCCTATCCGTTCTCCCCCCTCCCTCTCCTCCTATCATTTCTCCCCCCAACTCCTCCTTCTCCTCTTATCCTTTCTTCCCCTCCCTCTCCTCCTTTCTCCCCAGTCCCCCTCCTCCTAATCGTTTCTCCCCCCCCCCTTTCCCCCTCTCCTCCTCCTTCTCCTCCTATCCTTTCTCCCCGCTCCTCCTCTTCCTCTCTCCCTCCTCCTCCCTTTCCTCCTTGGTGCCTGGCAGTGTCTGAGAACCTACCACCTGTGCTCCCCGCCCTCCGCGCACAACTCCACTGGGGAGCCCCAAGCTCAGCTTGCTGTTCCAGGTGCCCCCTTCCGCCTGTTGAAATCCCTCCAGGCGGACCCTCATCCTGGCTGCAGCTTTCCCTTATACCTATGCCCCTCTGTGCCTGGCACCTCCCAAGGGGCCCTGTTCTTGGACCTGTGTTGCGCCTTGGAACAGCGGGAAGGCCCTGCAGGCCGGGGTTCCCTGTCAGGACCAGCAGAGCCTGGGCGGCAGGACTTTGGGGCCCTGGACCTCAGGGAATCTGCATGAGAGGTCTCTGCTGTGGCCAAGCTCAGCCTGCAGGCACCTGAGATGGATCCTTGGATGAGCGCTGGACTGGGGAAGTGCTCCAGAAACCAGGAAAGGAGTCGGGAGGCAGGAGGGGAGGGAGGATGAGTGGGGCACCATCTCCCCAAGACCTGTGGAGGGTGGCCTCAGCCTGCCATGGGCACTCTGCAGGGGAGGCAAGACTCAGCGTTTCCTCACCTGGATGCAACTGTAGGCTCTTACTCTGCTCAGTCACTGGCCAAGGACCCTCCCAGGAAGATGTGCCACCTCCCGGGAGCTCCCGACTCTCTGCTCTTGGTGACAAAGTGGCTCTGGTGGCCTCAGGGCTGTCTACTCAAGAGCTTCAGGGCTGGCTGCTGGAGGTGACCACACCCCAGTGGGAGCCCTTTGAGGAACGAGTGCATGCACAACACCTGAAGCGGGTTCGGCCCTGAGGAGTGTCTTTCCATTTTTACTTCATGCAATTCTGTTTGGGTGGGTGGTTTTTCAAGTTGTGTTACTTTTGAGGGAAAGGAAGGAAGGGAGGGAGGGAGAAAAGCTGCAACAACCAGCACAGGGGGCTCGCCAGGTTCCAGGCCTTGGGGGGAGCCCAGGCCCAGAAGAGCCCAGGCCCAGAATCTGCTGCACCATCTTTCTTTGACCGTAACTTTTTTTTTTTTTTTTTTTTTTTGAGACAGAGTCTCACTCTGTCGCCCAGGCTAGAGTGCAGTGGCACTATCTCGACTCACTGCAAGCTCTGCCTCCCGGGTTCATGCCATTCTCCTGGCTCCGCCTCTGGAGTAGCTGGGACTACAGGCGCCCAACACCACGCCCGGCTAATTTTTTCTATTTTTAGTAGAGACAGGGTTTCACCTTGTTAGCCAGGATGGTCTTGATCTCCTGACCTTGTGATCCGCCTGCCTCGGCCTCCCAAAGTGCTGGGATTACAGGCGTGAGCCACCGTGCCTGGCTGGCTGTAACTTTTTATACCAGTTTTTGTAACATTTATGGACATACTTAGGGGTGTGGTTAGTGGAGGTGGAAGTGGTGGTGAAGAGCCCACACTGAAGTTCAGTGCTCCTTCTGAGGCTGGAGGCGCGTGCAGGGCTCCCTCCTTGAGGACCCTGGCACTTTGCCCTGGCCATGTGGGAGCCCTGCTGGACGGACAGTGGCTGGGTCGCAGGGGACAGACTCTTGGATGCCTGCACTGCCCGCTTTCTAACCTTCCTGTCTGCAGGTGCAGCCAGCACCCCAGCTTCCTGTGAGCGGCGGCTCCACACAGGCCACTGGCCCCTGATGTCTGCATTGCCCACTCTGGCCCTTGGCCTGCGTTTCCGTCAGGATTCCTGTCTCCTTTATTTGATGTGTGGGAGTTCTAAATGGTAAGCCTTGCCAGTTTTTTTTTTTTTTTTTTTTTTTTTTTTTTTTTTTTTGAGACGGAGTCTTGCTCTGTCGCCCAGGCTGGAGTGCAGTGGCGCAATCTCGGCTCACTGCAAGCTCTGCCTCCCGGGTTCACACCGTTCTCCTGCCTCAGCCTCTCCGAGTAGCTGGGACTACAGGCGCCCGCCACCACGCCCGGCTAATTTTTTTTGTATTTTTAGTAGAGATGGGGTTTCACCGTGGTCTCGATCTCCTGACCTCGTGATCCACCCGCCTCGGCCTCCCAAAGTGCTGGGATTACAAGCGTGAGCCACTGCGCCCGGCCAGCCTTGCCAGTTTTAAAGGCTGCAAACACCTTCTCTTAATCTACTTTGCCATTATTCAGGTATTATGCATTATTTTTGTTCTATGTGAAATTTTATGTAAACAAACCCATCAAAATCTTGTCTTACAGTTGTCCTTGTGGAGTTTTTTTTTCCATTTGTTTTTTTTTGAGATAGAGTCTTGCTCTGTTGGCCAGGCTGGGGTGCAATGGCGCAATCTCGGCTCACTGCAACCTCCACCTCCTGGGTTCAAGCAATTCTCTTGCTTCAGCCTCCTCGAGTAGCTGGGATTACAGGCACCCGCCACCATGCCTGGCTAACTTTTTGTATTTTTAGTAGAGACGGGGTTTCACCATGTTGGCCAGGCTGATCTCGAACTCCTGACCTTGTGATCCGCCCACCTCGGCCTCCCAAAGTGCTGGGATTACAGGCGTGAGCCACCGTACCCGGCCTTGGGGAGTTTTCTCCACTGCTAGCTCACATATCTGCCTTTCCACATTCTTTTTTCTTTTTTGGGGGGTGTGAGACACGGTCTCACTCTGTTGCCCAGGCTGGAGTGCTAGTGGCGAGATCTCAGCTCACTGCAACCTCCGCCTCCCGGGTTCAAGCGATTCTGCCACCTTAGCCTCCTGAGTAGCTGGGACTACAGGTGGCTGCCACTACGCCCAGCTAAGTTTTGTGTTTTTTTAGAGATGGGTTTTCACCGTGTTACTCAGGCTGGTTTTGAACTCCTGAGGTCAAGCAATCCACTCGCCTTGACCTCCAAAAGTGCTACGATTACAGGCACGAGCCACCACGCCCAGGGTCCCACATTATTTTCTACTGATTTCCTATTTCAGCACAGCCCATGAATCACCAATTGCTCTGGAGCCCACCCTGTGTGTGATGCCAGGGAGGGGCAGTGTTCATTTTTCCACATAGCGCCCTCTGCCAACATAATGAGGACACTGTCCACCCCTCCCCGACCCCGGGACACCTTTCCCAGTCCCCGAGTCTCCTGGGTTCCTGCTGAGGTGTCCCTGTCTTGGTGCTGTGAGGTCAGGCCTCCCCCCACACCCTCACTGTGGGTTTGCAGCACTCAGGATCTGGTAGGAAAGCGTCTCTCCCAGCTCTTCTTCAAAATGAATTGAATCACAATGTTGACTTTTTTCTTCCATATGAATTTTAGAATTTGTCGGGCATGGTAGCTCATGCCTATAATCCCAGCTTTTAGGAAGGCAGAGGTGGGAGGACAGCTTGAGCCTAGGAGTTTGAGACTTGCCTGGGCAATATAGCAAGACCCTGTTCACCAAAAAAAGAAAAAGAAAAGAAAAAGAAAAAGCTGGGTGCGGTGGCTCACTCCTGTAATCCCAGCAATTTGGGAGGCAGAGGCAGGTGGATCATGAGGTCAAGAGATCAAGACCATCCTGGCCAACATGGCGAAACCCTGTCTTTACTAAAAACACAGAAATTAGCTGGGCATAGTGGCACGTGCCTGTAGTCCCAGCTACTCAGGAGGCTGAGGCAGGAGAATCGCTTGAGCCGGGGAGGCAGAGTTTGCAGTGAGCAGAGATCGTGCCACTGCACTCCAGCCTGGCGACAGAGCGAGACTCTGTCTCAGAAAAAAAAGGAAAAAAAATTAAATTTTAGAATTTAATGTGTCTCAAAAAATCAAATCGTGGCTGGGTGCGGTGGCTCACCCCTGTAATTCCAGCATTTTGGGAGGCTGAGGTGGGCGGATCACCTGAGGTCAGGAGTTTGGGACCAGCCTGGCAACATGGCAAAACCCCATCTCTACTAAAAATACAAAAATCAGCTGGGTGTGGTGGCGGGTGCCTGTAATCCCAGCTACTAGGGAGGGTGAGGCAGGAGAATCGCTTGAACCCGGGAGGTGGTGGTTGCAGTGAGCCGAGATTGCGCCATTGCACTCTAGCCTGTGTGACAGAGACAGACTCCTTAAAAAAAAAAAAAAAAATCAAATGGCACTTTGACTAGGATTGTGCTGGATTTAGCATACCTTTCCTCATCACTTCCACATTTTTTGTATGTTTGTAAAAATGTCTGTTAAAGAACAGATGGCTGGGTATTAATTTGGGGCCTTTTAAAATTTTTTATTTGTTTTGAGACAGGGTCTCCCTCTGTCACCCAGGCTAGAGTGGGTACAATCATAGCTCACTGCAGCCTTGACCACATTGGACAGTAGGGTTCTAGAGTCCTGGTTCCTCAAGTAGACGGTTCTAGAGTCTAGAGTCCGGAGGCAGAAGGGACCTTGGTGACTACATGATGTGGCCCTCATTCTGCAGGAGGAGAAATCTGAGACCTTGGGAGGTGACGATGCCCTGGTAGCATTAAATCCAGACCTCAGGTGTCTGTCAATGTACATTTTATATTAAAAAAGCCAAAATAACAATGGGGTGAGAACAGGAGGCCACTATACAAGTGGCCAAGAGTTCAGATCCTTGGAGGCCGTCTTTGGAGAGGCTCAATGGGGCTCACATTCTGGCAGTAGCACAGCACCGCGTGGGACACGGGACACCCTCCCCACACCTGAGCTTTCACCCACAGGCAAGGGACGTGGCGAGAACTGATGGGCACACGTGAAAGCAGTCAGCCCTGCCCGGCGCTCTTTAAAGGGGAGCTCTAAGGAACACAAGCACACAGGGCTGAGTCAGCTTTTACCCATGTTTTTTTAACTTACCTAATTTTTTAAAAATTGAAAATGGCTGGTTTAAAAGACTAAAAAACCTCAGTTGTTGCAGGTCAGGACTGCCTGAACCCTGCACACCAGGACTAGGGCCAGCTAGGCCAGCCCCCGAATGCCACTCGGACAGCACGTGAATGCCTGTAAAGCACTCTCAGGCCCTGTGTTTCACATGACTCAGGTAGGGACTGTGACTGCCTTCTGAGAGAAGGAAACAGGAATTTCTAGTGAATGAACGCAATGTGTCTTATGTTCTCTCTGTGGCTACAATAACTGTCAACAATCACCCAGGAGGACTGTGTGGCAAGATTTAATTGCAATGGCATCTGAAAATGGTGCGTGGCATTGCACGCGCCAGCTATCGTCAGTGCCTTTATTGCCATTGGGTTTGTGACTGTTGATATAGTGGCGACCTCAGGAGCAACAGGTGGGTTAAAAAACCGTGGCTGGGCGCTCTTCCGAGGAGAGGGACCACATGAGGAGCAAGGAGGACTCAGAACCTGACGAACGTGGCGTCGATCTGCCGCACGGAGGGGAGGGCCAGCATGACCTTTCGCCGGTACTGGGGGTCCTTCTGCAGGGGGTTCCGCTCCAGGTACACTGTCTCCAGGCTCCTGGCTCCCTTCAGCTCATCGAGGTCGCTCCAGCTCTCAAGGAGATTGTCGTTCATCTGGGGACACACACAGGAGAAAAGCCTCTAGAACCAAAGAGCCCAGCCCTCGACTCTGGTGGGGTCCACTAGCCACCCTCCTCCTTCCCACTCAGAAGATGGGGAGCAGGTGTGGGTCTTCCCTGGCACCTCATGGGACCTTCCATGGCCTCTTGGTGCATCCTGGCCACCTTCAGCTGCAACCCAAGTACAAGTTACCTGTCCATAGCCAACCCTGGGCCAGTCACTATAACGGGGCCAAGTCCACATTCAGGTCAGCAGAGGAAAGACAAAGCAGTCCTGGCCACCTGCCGGCTATACTCGTCCATAGGCAAGTGTCAAAGCAGGGTGGGCTGCACTTTCTACAAACCAATTCTCAGCCATCATTCCCAAGGCTGCACTCTGCGCCATCACTGTGACACAGCAGACAGAGGCCGCTTTACTTAAAACTCTCAACTCTTCTGTAAGTTACCTCTATGGCTCTCTCCACAAGGAAGCCCCAGCTGCTGCTTTCACCCAATACCAGGTGCAGGGACACAAATCGTGAGCAGGTGGGATTCAGAAGTCTGAGTTGCAGGCTCAGTGCAGGCTAAATTTTACCATCTTGGCCCTGCCATGCCCAGCTGGAGGGACCTGCCTTTGGCAGGAAGAGTTCTCTTGCATTTTTTTTTTTTTTTTTGAGACAGAGTCTCGCTCTGTCGCCCAGGCTGGAGTGCAGTGGTGCCATCTCCAGAACAAGGGGAGCCAGTCCAGCTTCAAACCCTGTTGGTCTGACAGTCCCTTTCAAACACCCTGTGTGTAGAAATCACATGTTCAGAGCTGCCCGGCCTCAGGGCCTGCCAGGCAAACCGCAGTGGCAAGAGCAGGGGCGCTGCTCCCGAAGAGGCAGCTGGACTTGACTGTGAAACGACAATGGGCAGAGCCAGGGGCACTTGTTATAGGGTGACAGACTTCGACTCCTTTTACAGAGAAGTTAGGACGGGAAGTGTCCATGTGAAACGGAATGCAAGCGGGGCGTTCTACTCTGGGGCCCACACTGCCCTGCCCACAGCTGTGGTCCGACTGGGGGGTCCCTGCATGGACTTCTGGACCCCTGCGCTGCACAGCTCCCCTTCTGTCTGGGGCCCTGTCTTGCACACTCTAGCTGCCAGAGATGTTGATCTCTGCCTCTTCCACTCAGAAGTACTGTGTTCTGCTTGGGAAACATCCCTGGTAAGGAGTGGGGCGATCACGGGGCTCGCGCTGGAACTCCCTCCTCAGAGCCTGCAGGTGCGTGCTGCCTGCTGTCCACTGCCTGAATAGAGTTGTTTCGTATTTTTCTATCTGTCTGTGGCAGGAGGGCTAGTTTGGCACCAGGTCCACTGTCATAGCCAGGCTGTCTTTAGTAACTTACTGTGTGTCAGGGGCCTCCCAGAGAGGAACATAACGTGCATCTCACAGGTTCGCCTGTTTGAGGAACCCTATTTTCTTTTTTTTTGAGATGGAGTCTCGCTCTGTCGCCCAGGCTGGAGTGCAATGGGGCAATCTCTGCTCACTGCAACTTCCGCCTCCCGGGTTCAAGCGATTCTCCCACCTCAGACTCCCAGGTAGCTGGGATTTCAGGCACTCACCATCATGCTCGGCTAATTTTTGTATTTTTGTAGAGACGAGGTTTCACCATGTGGGCCAGCCTGGTCTTGAACTCCTGACCTCAAGTGATCCACCCGTCTCAGCCTCCCAAAGTGCTGGGATTACAGGCGTGAGCCTCTGTGCCTGGCCTGAGGGACCCTATTTTCACAGAACCTTTTGTGGGACTAGTGTGTACCAGCTTTGGGAAACCAAGATTTCCAAATCCTAGAGCTTAGCCCTTGAAGAGGGACTGAAACCTGCTGGGAAGAGCTGCACCACCAGGGCTGGTGCCCCGCTGCCATCCCGACTAGTGCCTCCATGTGGAAGGGATGTGAGCATACATTCTTAAATGCTGTTCTGTTGCTACACTCACACTACCCCGCTGGTTGTGTGGCCAGTGCAGAGCCGGCAACATCAGAATTACAGGGGAAGCCATCCACCTGCCAGGCCTGTGATTGGCCAGTCACTGGTCAGTTAACAGAAAGAGCCCCGAAAACGATGCACACACACGCCTTAAACCAAGCTTGTCCGACCCACGGCCTGCGGGCTGTAAATGGCCTAGGATGGCTTTGAATGAGGCCCAACGCAAATTTGTAAGCTTAAAAACATTTTGAGATTTTTCTGCGATTTTTTTCGCTTTTTTTTTTTTTTTTTTTTTTAGCTCATCAGCGATCGTTAGTGTATTTTATGTGTAGCCCAAGACAATTCTTCTTTTTTCCAATGTGGCCCAGGGAAGCCCAGAGACTGAACACCACTGCCTTAACCACTTCCACCACAAAACACACAAAAAGGACATTCATTTAATAAAAGTAGCAATATTACACTGTTTGAAAGAAATAAGATTTTCTTGTAACATAGTCTATTTAAAAAATGACTCAAAACACCACTGGCAGTTGATTCAGGCTTTCAGCTCTGGCATGGGAGGTCTTCAAGCTGTGTCACCACCTCCTTTATCGATATGTGATGTATTTGTGTTTGTCACACACCAGATGCTTCTTGTCTCACACATCACAGCATTTTCCAATGTCATTATTAGTCTAGATTGGCGGACCATCTTTATAAACTGCAGATTTTGTAATTTTCCATAGCACTGCCCATCTCAGAGCAATTTCCTCCAGGACTTAGTAAACCTAACACAGGGAATTTTACTCACCACCAGTGGTGCGTTGTAAATAATGTGTTTGATACTGGTAACTTTCAGAGATTCTTATCTTTGCATTTTTCCAAAATGGAACTAAAAACATTCACTTGTATGAGACTCTGTCTCATACATTCCATAGATCCCAGGATGGGGCAAAGATGTTACACTCATCATGGAAAAAAGATGACCTTATGTTTCTCTTGTAAAGTTCTGTACACCGGGGCTGTCAGGGAGCCTGGCTGGAGAGCGCGGGCACATTCCTTTCCCCCAGAGGGACCATTTCAATCTCTTCTAATCTTGAGCACCTCCCATGTCCTTCTCACACTTTTTTTTAAAAACTAAAATTGGCTTTTTGAAGAACTGTCTTGTAAAGTACCCCTCATTGTCATTTAGCTTGTTCCTCTAGCTCTTATACTTCCCATAAACTTGAAGTTAGGTATGAATGCTTGGTTAGATCAGACTAAACATTTTTGGTAGGTATACTGCATAGATGACTCACACTGGGGACACAGCACCTCAGGTGGTCCCACAATTAGGGATGCTAAGTTTTATCATGCAGATCAGCTGGTGACCCCAGATGACTCTGGGGACATGCTTTCCCTTTGCAATTAGCGAGTTCTCTGTGGCATGATCCTCGGGCCTGTGTGCAAACATCCCTTCTTCAACATCCTTCCCAGTTATCTCAGCAGTTGATCCCTTGCCCGAACCAACGGCTGGGATTCTGCTAGGGAACTTCTTCTCGGTTGATGTTTTCCTGGTAGACTCTTTTGGTTTTTGGAACCCAAACTTGCATTTTGTATTTATGGGGTTTTCTATGTGTGTATTTTGCATATACATACATAGGACACCTGTATTTCCCTTTACAATTTTTTTGGCTGATATTATAGAAAATTTACATTAATTACCCCAAACTCAGTAATGTTTTAAGCAAAAGATGGGTAGAATTCTTAAGATACATTTCATAAACAACTGGTAGAATGTACAAATCACTTATTTACTCCTTTAACAAAGGAGATGTGTGACACAGGCACGGCCGCATCGAGAGCTGTCTGTGGGGATGGTGAGCTACTCGGGAGGCTGAGGCAAGAGAATCCCTTGAACCCGGGAGGTGGAGGTTACAGTGAGCCGAGATTGCGCCACTACATTCCAGCCTGGTGACAGAGCGAGACTCCAGCTCAAAAAAAAAAAAAAAAAAAGAAATACATGCTTATTACAGAAAATTCAGAAGAACTATAGAGTATAAAGGAAAAAAGAAACCAACTACCCACAAGGGCTTCTCATTTTGGCATATTTCCTTCCAGTGTCTTTTCTTTATTTTATTTTTTTGAGATGGAGTCTTGCTCTGTCGCCCAGGCTGGAGTGCAGTGGCGCAATCTTGGCTCACTGCAACCTCCGCCTCCCAGGTTCACGCCATTCTCCTGCCTCAGCCTCCCAAGCGGCTGAGACTACAGGTGCCCGCCACCACGCCTGGCTAATATTTTTGCATTTTTAGTAGAGATTGTGTTCGCCAGGATGATCTTGATGTCCTGACCGCACCCGGCCGAGATCTACAGGCGCCCGCCACCAAGTCCGGCTAGTATTTTTGTATTTTTAGTAGAGATCATGTTAGCCAGGATGGTCTCAATCTCCTGACCCCTCTTAAACTCAGTGCATGTAGACACCAGAGAAAAGACTGGAAGGAGGCCAGGCGCGGTGGCTCACGCCTGTAATCCCAGCACTTTGGGAGGCAGAGGAGGCCGGATCACGAGGCCAGGAGATCGAGACCATCCTGGCTAACATGGTGAAACCCTGTCTCTACTAAAAATACAAAAAGCTAGCCGGGCATGGTGGCGGATGCCTGTAGTCCCAGCTACTTGGGAGGCTGAGGCAGGAGAATGGCGTGAACCCGGGATGCGGAGATTGCAGTGAGTGGAGATTGCGCCACTGCACTCCAGCCTGGGGGACAGAGCCAGACTCCACCTAAAAAAAGAAAAAATTAGCTGGGCGTGGTGGCAGGCGCCTGTAGTCCTAGCTACTCAGGAGGTGAGGCAGGAGAATGGTGTGAACCCAGGAGGCAGAGCTTGCAATGAGCCGAGATCACGCCACTGCACTCCAGCCTGGGAGACAGAGCGAGACGCCGTCTCAAAAAAAAAAAAAAAAAAAAAGAAAGCTGAAGACCAGTGACAAAGTAAAGTATCTGCAACACAGATGACATACTAAGGTTTAGTATCATTCATCGATAGAATCTCCATAAGTTAATAATAAAAGGGCAAATGCACTGGATTAAAGCTAGCAGAAAGTATCAAGAGCGAACAAAAGGAGAAAGTGGTTGAAAACAGGCGCCAGGGTTAGACTTATCTGTAATTAAAGGAATGCAACTGAAACCTAATGAAATGGCCATCACTAGACTGAAGGGGAGGAGAAAGTGGGCCCAAGCCAGGCACACATGCTGGGAGGGAGGCACATAGCCTCTCCCTGAGCAGCCCCTACCTGTGCCCCCCACTCCTTGCAGCTCACATCCAGACAGCCCTGGGCCAGGGGTGCCAAGCTGGCACAGGCTGCTTGTGCTGGGCACTGGCTACAGGAAAGCATTCCATCAAGAGGGCTGAGGAAGCACAGCTGTGGCATGGGGCAGGCCTGCAACGTAATCCAAATGGCATCACTTGGCTTAAATGAGCGGGCAGCATCTGCCAACAAAGCATCTGGGAGGGTCCTGGGGAGTCCTCTGTGCCAGCACGGCAGTGGGCAGATGGGTTCCATGCCGGCATCAGACACCGTGAGGGTGGAAACTTTCCTGCCAAATGTTTCTCCTCCCCTGGCTACTGCCTTTGGTCACTGTGATGCCACCTTTCCCCTGGATTACTGGGAAGAGGGTGGGGGCCTGAGCAGGGCAGTGCTAGCCCACCCTCCAGGCTCTGGATGTCAGCTTGAAACAAGTCCCGTATGGCAGGGGTGAGATGCATCATGTTGGTGAACTATCTATTGCTATCCTCCACCTATTTATCTATTGAATTGTTTTCTTTCACTTTAAAGAGCTTTTTGTATGTCATAGAAAATAACCTTAACCTTAACCTTTCAGGTGACCAACGGACTCTTTCATCATGCAAAATATATACGCTTTATAAAATTAGATGTATCTGGCCGGGCGCGGTGGCTCACGCTTGTAATCCCAGCACTTTGGGAGGCCGAGGCGGGCGGATCACGAGGTCAGGAGATCGAGACCATGGTGAAACCCTGTCTCTACTAAAAAATACAAAAAATTAGCCGGGCGCGGTGGCGGGCGCCTGTAGTCCCAGCTACTCGGAGGCTGAGGCAGGAGAATGGCGTGAACCCGGGAGGCGGAGCTTGCAGTGAGCCGAGATTGCGCCACTGCACTCCAGCCCGGGCGACAGAGCGAGACTCTGTCTCAAAAAAAAAAAAAAAAAAAAAAAAAAAAAAAAAAAAAAAAAAAAAATAAAATAAAATTAGATGTATCTATTCTTTCTTTTTTCACTTCTGATTTTTTAATCTTGGTTAGGAAGCTCTCTACGATACTTTTTCTTTTTCTTTTTTTTTTTTTTTAAGATGGAGTCTAGCTCTGTCACCAGGCTGGAGTGCAGTGGCACGATCTCAGCTCATTGCAACCTCTGCCTCCCAGGTTCAAGTGATTCCCCTGCCTCAGCCTCCCAACTAGCGGTGACTACAGGCGCGTGCCACCACACCCTGCTAAATTTTTGTATTTTAGTAGAGACAGGGTTTCACCATGTTGGCTAGGATGGTCTTGATCTCCTGACCTTGTGATCCACCTGCCTCGGCCTCCCAAAGTACTGGGATTATAGGCATGAGCCACTGCGCCCAGCCTTTTTTTCTTTTTTTGAGACAGCATCTCCCTCTGTCGCCCAGGCTGGAGTGCAGTGGCACGATCTTGGCTCACTGCAACCTCCGCCTCCTGGGTTCAAGCAATTCTCCTGTCTCAGCCTCTCCAGTAGCTGAGACTACAGGTGCATGCCGCCACGCCTGGCTCATTTTTGTATTTTTAGTACAGATGGGGTTTCACCATATTGGTCAGACTAGTCTCAAACTCCTGACCTTAGGTGATCCGCCCATCTCAGCCTCCCAAAGTGCTGGGATTACAGGTGTGAGCCACCGTGCCTGGCTGCATGTGGTATTTTTAAGGCTCTAAATGCCCTACAGAAAACTTGTATGAAACACAGCCATCTCGGTAGTCACGAGGTATGCCTGCTGCCATCACAGGCTGGTTGCAACTGCATTCTACAAGAGTCTTTGCCAACCTGACAGATAACACTGTATCTCAGTGTTTTAGTATATTTTAAAAAGTAATGAGTTATGGCCAGTTATGGTGGCTCACGCCTGTAATCCCAACACTTTGGGAAGCCGAGGCAGGCAGATCACTTGAGGCCAGGAGTTCAAGACCAGCCTGGCCAACATGGCGAAACCCCATCTCTACTAAAAATACAAAAATTAGCCAGGCATGGTGGTGGCAGGCACCTGTAATCCAAAATACTTGGGAGGCTGAGGCAGAATTGCTTGAACCTGGGAGGTGGAGGTTGCAGTGAGCTGAGATCATGCCTTTGCACTCCAGCCTGGACGACAAGAGCAAAGCTCCGTCTCAAAAAAAAAAAAAAAAAAGAAAAAGAAAAAAAATGAGATAGGAAATGCTTTATGTATTTACAAGCAACTGTTACTTCTTGCTCTGTGAACACCCCTAGTTTTCAAGTGATACCTGGGTGTGAGCTGTTTTTAATGTAAGGATGTTAGCCCTGCATCTGACACATGTGGATAACATATTTTCCAATGTTATCTGTAGCTGGCCTCCACCCAGTTGGCCAGCTTTTTCTACGTTCCTTCTGCTCATTCAAATATGTTTCAGGCACTGGCTGGGCATGGTGGCTCACACCTGTAATCCCAGCACTTTGGGAGGCCCAGGAAGGAGGATTGCTTGAGCTCAGGAGTGTGAGACCAGCCTGGACACCACAGTGAGACCTTGTCTCTACAAAAGATTTTAAAATGGTCCAGACGTGGTGGCTCACTCCTGTAATCCCAGCACTTTGGGAGGCCGAGGTGGGCGGATTACTTGAGGTCAGGAGTTTGAGACCATCCTGGCCAACATGGTGAAACCCCATCTCTGCTAAAAACACAAAAATTAGCCGGGCGTGGTGGCATTCACCTGTAATCCCAGCTACTCAGAGGCTGAGGCAGGAGAATCGTTTGAACCTGGGAAGCGGAGGTTGCAGTGAGATTGTACCATTGCATTCCAGCCTGGGTGACAAGAGCAAAACTCTGTCTCAAAAAAACAAAAAATGAATCGAAACAAAAAACCCACAAATGTAGCCAGGTCATTGGTGCACACCTGCAGTCCCAGCTACTCGGGAGGCTGAGGTGGGAGGATCACTTGAACTCAGGAGGTCAAGGCTTCAGTGAGCCACGATCGTGCTACTGCACTCCAGCCTGGGTGACAGAACGAGACTCTGTCTCAAAAAAAAAAAAAAAGTGTATCAGGCACTATTCCAGATGCTGGTGAGATAAGAGTGAACAAAACAATATCCATACAGCGGAAAATTATTTGGCCTTAAAAAGAAAGGCAATTCTGACACATGCTACAGAATGGGTGAATCTTCAGGTCAATATGCTGAGTGAAGTAAGCCAGTCACAAAAATAAATACTGCATGATTCCAGTGATATGAGGTCTGTAGTTAAATTTATAGAGACAGAAAGTAGAAGGGTCATTGTCAAGGTCTGGGAAGGGGAAAATAGGGAGTTATTGTTTAATGGGTACAGAGTTTCAGTTTTATAAGTTGAAAAGAGTCCTAGAGATGGATGGTGGTGATGGCTGTGCACCATTATGAATGTGCTGAATACCACTTACTGTACACTTAAACATGGTTAAGATGGTAAGTTTTATTTTATGCAAGTTTTACCACAATAAAGAAATTGGGAGGGAAAACAAAGTAAACCAAACACTAATTTCCCTGCCCTTATGAGGTTTATATTATACAGTGGGGGAGACAGACACAGAAGTAAAATAAATAAGTAGGACTTCTGTTTCAAGCCATGATAGAACAGCTGGTGCTGGGCTCCTGCCTTTGTCACAAGCTACTAGAAAATAGGATAGAATAGGCCGGGCGTGGTGGCTCACACCTGTAATCCCAGCACTTGGGGAGGCCGAGGCAGGCGGATCATGAGGTCAGGAGATGGAGACCGTCCTGGCTAACATGGTGAAACCCCGTCTCTACTAAAATACACAAAAAATTAGCAGGGCGTGGTGGCGGGCGCCTGTAGTCCCAGCTACTCAGGAGACTGAGGCAGGAGAATGGCGTGAACCCGGGAGGTGGAGCTTGCAGTGAGCCGAGATCACGCCACTGCACTCCAGCCTGGGGGACAGAGAGAGACTCTATCTCAAAAAAAAAAAAAAAGGGATAGAATACATGAAATAATTGTTTTTATACATTGGACAACAGGTAACACAGACAGTGATTCTTGAGACAGGAAACAAATGAGGTGGGCGGTGTGATCATCTGAGCCTTCTGCCTGGAGGAACTTTCCGGACCACAAGGAGGCGGAACCCAAGCAGAGCCTGGTGGCCACACAGAGTTGAGATGGTGATTGTAGTTTGGGGAGGCAAAGGGAGCTGGAATGTATAGATAGGAGTGAGCTATGTAGGGAAAAAGCCTCCAGAAATCCACATGGTATCCTCTTGAATCCTGGACTGAAGATGAAGCTGTGCTAGGCAGAGTGAAAAGCTAAAGGCTGGTCAAAGAACTACTAGGCAGCCCCGAGCTGCAGAATGCCCAGAGCTCACCCACAGTAGGTCCATGTTTGTGTTCCCACCAACCACCGTGGAGAGAACTTAAATACACAGGATATTCACCAGAGATCCCAGGAGGGCCACAGCTTCAAAACAGTGCTAGATCAATCTTACGGGGTAGACTATTTAGATGTACTCTAATAAAGCTTAAAAACAAGCCTCAAAAGGATCAAGCTGTAACTTAATTGCCTGTCAGATAAAGTCCAGTATGTTTTGAAGGAAAACGACATAAATTCCAGACATTCAACAATTGAACACCATAAAGCCCAGGATCTAATAAAAAATTACAAGACGTGAAGAAGGAAGGACTTAAAGGAAAACACGAATCTAATGAAGAGAGAAAAATAATCTACCAAAAAAAAAAAAGCCAAATGTTCTTTTAGAGTTGAGAAAAATACAATATCTGAAATAAAAAATTCATGACATGGGCTTAACAGCAGATAGGATACTACAGATGAAAAGATCATGATCTTGAAGATTTAACAACAGAAATTATACAAACAAGCACAGCAAGATGAAAGCCCGAGGGGTGGAACAGGGTGGAGGAAATGGCCTCAGGGGCCTTGCTAGTACCAGAGGAACATGCATAACTGGGTTTTCAGAGAGAAACCGGGGTGGGGGAGCAGTGGCAGAAACAGTTTTAGAGAAAATAATTTCCAGAAGCTTTCCACACTGGATGAAAACCATAAATTCACAGATCCAGTGGACCCTAACACATCAAAGAAAATAAACTACACCATGGCACATTATATTCAAGTTGCAGAAAACAAAACAAAATAAGAAACAACGATTAAAAGAACATTTAAATAGCAGCCAGAGGAAAAAGGACAAAAATGACTGCTGGCTTCTTATTAGAAATAATGCAAACCAGGGCCGTGTGTGGTGGCTCATACCTGTACTCCCAGCCCTTTGGGAGGCTGAGGCAGGAGGACTGTGTGAGCCCAGGAGTTCGAGACCAGCCTGGGCAACATGGCAAGATCCCATCCTATTTTTTTTTTTTTTTTGAGACAGAGTCTTGCTCTGTTGCCCAGGTTGGACTACAGTGGCACGATCTTGGCTCACTGCAACCTCTGCCTCCTGGATTCAAGCAATTCTCCTGTCTCAGCCTCCCCAGTAGCTGGGACTACAGGCACGTGCCACCACGCCCGGCTAATTTTTGAATTTTTAGTTGAGACAGGGTTTCGCCACGTTGGTCAGATTGGTCTCAAACTCCTGACCTAAGGTGATCCACCTTGGGATTACACGCGTGAGCTGCCGCGTCTGGCCCCGTCTCTATTTATTTTTAAAAAATATTTTTAAAATAATAAAAATTTTATAAAGGAGAAATAATGCAAACCAGAGGATGAACGAACAAAGTATTTAATGTGCTTAAAAAGGAAAAAAAAAACCCTGTCAAGCTAGAATTGTGTATCCATAATATTAAATTCCAAAAACGCAGGCAAATTAAATAGATTTTTCAAACAAATCAAAGTGAAGGATCGGTTTACTGCAGAATGCACAACGACAAAAAAACAGAATTCTTCAGGTGGAAGGGAAATACCAAGTGGAAACTCAGATCCACACAAAAGAATAAACAATGCCAGAAATGGTAAAATAAGTGAGTTTTCTTGTTTTTAAATTTCTTTTTTTTGAGACGGAGTTTTGCTTTTTTGCCCAGGCTGGAGTGCAGTGGTGCAATCTTGGTCCACTGCAATCTCCACTTCCCGGGTTCAAGTGATTGTCATGCCTTAGCCTCCTGAGTAGCTTGGACTACAGCATGTGCCACCATGCCCAGCTAAGTTTTGCATTTTTAGTAGAGACAGGGTTTCACCACATTGGCCAGGCTGGTCTCAAACTCCTGATCTCGGGTGATCCACCTGCCTTGGCCTCCCAAAGTGCTAGGATTACAGGCATGAGCCACTGCGCCTGGCCATTTTTAAATTTCTTTAAAAGATAAGGTATCATGGGGATCATAAGATATTTAAATGTAAAATATATAGATTGTGATAAATTAAAAATGCATTTTTAAATTCTAATCACTAAAACAATCCTCCCTCCAAACAATCCAACAACAAGAAAACACTAGTACAGAGGTATAGCAAATAAGCCAATAATAGAGTTAAAATAGACTGCAAAAAAAAAAAATCTCACTCCAAAAAGTAGGTAGGAAAGAGTAAACAAAGAATAGATGAGACAAATAAAAAAGAAATACTAAGATGATAGACTTAAACTCAACCATTACACAAAATGTAATTAAATGTAATTATATTAAATGTACGCAGTCTAAACACACCACTTAAAAGGCAGAGACTGTCAGACTGGAGAAGAAAGCACAAAAAACACATTTTAATTGTAAAGGTACAGGTTAAGAGTAAATGGATGGAGAAAGATTCCATGAGAGCGCTAATCATAAGACAGATGAAGTGGCTATGTTAATTACAGACAAGATACCCTTCCAGGACAAGGATAAAGAGGATAGCAAGAAAGAACAACATTTCATATGATAAATGGATCAATTCATCAAGAATTCCTCAATTCTAAATATGTATGCACCTGATAACAGAGTTTCAAAATACAAGAAACAAAAACTGATGGAACTGAAAGGAGAAATGGATCCACTGACAATTATAGTTGGAAGGTTTCAACATTCGCCTCTCAGTAATTGGAACAAATAGGCAGAAAAATCAACAAACATAGTATGTAGGTTATCAGAAACTTAAGACTGGTTCTCTATTTCTGCCTTAGAGACTAATGATGTGCATCTCAAATGTGATATGAGCGTGGAACTGAGTTTCAGAATTCCTGGTTTGCAGCTTTCCTTCCTGGAATGCAATTCTTTACCTGTAAAATGGGGTAATATGACCTTATCCACATGGTTGCTGTGAAAATTGGATCAGAATGGAAAGAGGTATGGACACTATAAAGTGCTGTGCAAATTCTGGCTATTTTTTACTATCTTTGGTGGCCTAAGGAACAGGATTCTTCTGTGTTACAGGGTCAGGCACTATCTGGCCCCTAGTGATTGATCACCAGCCTGCCTGCCTCCCTGCTAGCTGTGGTGCCCAGGTTGGCCCCTGCCTGTGGTCTCAGCACTCTGTGCCCCATGCTCTGTTCCTAGGCAGGGCATGCAGAAGGAATCATAAGCTTCACGAACATTGCTTCAGTATCAGCTCGTTTCCCAAACCTGCTCCCTAATTTTTTGCCAGGTGCCCTTTCCCTATTACCTGGTCCTCTGTCTCTGGACTCCTTATTCCTGTTGTTTGGTTTCTTTGTGTGGTTCCCTGGCTTCTTTGCCAACTCCTATGCACTAATCCAACCAGCCTACCACCAGCCACACCTTCTTTCAAGGGTGGGCTGCACATAGACCCATCTGGACTCATTGAGGCCCCCCCTGGCCTGGTACATATTTATCACCTGCCAAATTCTGGCTCTGATCTTCTCAGACATGCTCTGGTATCATATCATGACACTACTCAAGACCCAGTGCCACTAATAAGGGGCAAGGAACATTTGCAGCAGGCCACCAGTGTTCTAGGGAAACTTGGATGACCTTTTAAAATGGGGAAAGGAGAACGCACAGGACATAAGCAGGGTCAGCAGCACAGCTAGAGGACAGGCAAGGAAGAATGATGCCTTACACTCAGTATGAGTCCTGGATTAGACTGAATGTATCTGAGGACACTACTACATTCACAGCATCACAGGGTGACACCTGTGCTGCAATCTCTGCAGGGGCCACGTGCTATGGGAAAGGCAATAAGCTTTGGGAGAATTCTCTAAGGGAATCCTAACACTGAAGACTTCAACTCGGGGATCATTTCCCAACCCCTTTAGAGGAATTGCAAAAACTTCTTATATTCTGTTTCTCTTCCTGCTGACTCCACAACACTAGTCCTGAAACTATACCTGTGACAAGACAAATACAAGGCAAATTCCAAGATGACTAACTGCAGAAACCCATCCAACATTTCCTTCTGTTGTGCTGGAATATATCTGTAGGGAATGCGTCTGCCTCTCTGCTGAGGTTTGGAAACCATTTGGTCAAATGACAATTTTAAGTTCTACCCATACCTAGATCAGGGCTTCTCCAACCTCTGTGCATACTGCAATCACCTGGAGTCTTGTAAAGCAAAGATTTTGACTCAGTTTGCATCTGGGCTATGGTGGGGCCCAAGATTGTGCATTTCTAACAAGCTATGTCAATGCTGCTGATGTGTAGCTCATGCTGAGGAGCACAGACAACACCCAATACAAGTCTACAAGAGCGCCCACCCCAAATCTCATGACGTGCAGAGTCACTCAGCATGAAGGCTTACAGGAGATTCTTGTATTCATTCATATGACATTTTAATCAGTGAGACCAGTTTAGTCAAAGTGTCATCAACCCCAGCGTGTATTAAACTTACCCAGAACTCTTGCAGCTCTGTTAGATGGCTGATATTTTCAATCTTTTTGATTCTATTTGATGCAATGTCCAACATCGTGAGTTTGTTCTAAAAGAAGGAAATAAAATGTTTCCTGGATTACCTCTGATCAACAGTGATTTGCATGACCACGCAGGCAGTGTCAAGTGCTGACCTTAGGGCTGCAGGTGCACTGCCCTCTCTGCCCTCACAGGATAAGGGCATGCTATGGAGGGTGACAAGACCTGCTTGCCTCCTGCAGCCCTCCCTGGGACAGTGTTTCCATCAGAGCCTGCCCAGCTACCTCCTTGAGCTCTCCTGATCGCTGGGATTTGAGACTGTCAGACTCCAAGCCCAGTGCTCCCAGATCCCTGTCCATTGAGGCCCCTAGTGAGACTGATGGTCCCAGGAAGAACTGAGTAACCCCCTGATGCTCTGAAGAAAGGCTGACAATTGTAGTAACATTTACTTAGTGCTCATCACGAGGAAATGTACGACCAAGTAATCTTCAAAACAAAGTTCCTCTCTTCATTCAGGGATGAGGAACTTGGGGCTCGGTGGGGTTAAGAATCTGCCCAGGCGCATAGTAGCAGTGGGAGAGGCAGGACTCTCAGACCGCAGGCCTATACTCTTGTCTGGGAAGAGGGTGCCAGGAGCATGAGTGCAGAGAAAGGACCCATGCTGAGGACTGGGTGCTGGGCACTGGGTGCTGGGCCTGCTGAGCACCTGCTGCAGGGTGTGTGTCCCCACCAGGAGACAAGAGTGTGTTTTTAGGATCTTCTACTCTGAAAATGCACATCAGTTACTCACTTTCCAAAACACGTTAGCTAAGCCTGGGTAATAATTTTGCTTCTCATCAAAAGGAAAACATTTACAAGCTGTCTGAGAACGTCTGACAAAGTTCACTCCCTTCTCTGCCCTCACGCTCTGCTCCCTCCTGAGTCCCTTCCTTGGTTTTCTACTGCATTTTTGGTATTCCAATTCCAAAGCCTTCCAAGTTTTAAGGGAAAGTTAAAACATTTCTCAAAAGCAAACACTCCTCCCCCCATCTCCCCTGAAATGTACCCAGCCAGTAGCTTTCCTAAGTCGAAAGTGCTATGGCTGTGGCCTGGGAGCTCCTCTGGCTGTACCACCCTTGCTGCCTTGGCGCCCAGCGCCCCAGCTGGCACCAGCTGCGTGTGTCAAGTCTGACACCACTCTCCAGCAGGCTATGCGCGGCATGCTGCCTAGGAGGTGCCTTCAAACCACCCCATCTTGGTGCCCTGGTCGGGTCTGCTCACAGAGTTATCAGGCTCAACAGTGTGCGAGGGAGGAGCTCAGTGGGGCGGGTTCAGAGCAAAAAGGACTGCAGGAAAATGTTGCAGAAGACTGTGGGTAATCCAATGACACACCACCTGGCGGTGGGGCTGGAACAGGCCTCTCTAGCACGGACGGCAGCTCTCCCCCACACTCTGCACCATTCTGAGATGCTCATGGCCATCTGGTATGCAAGCCCAGAAACTGGCAAAATGAAAGTGGCCTGGAACACAGGCAGGATTTGAGCCTCGTGAGGTCCAAGCACCAAGGCTCAGCGTGAGGGGCAGAGCCGGTGGTGGGCTCTGGCTGTCAGAACCGGTCCCTCACCTCTGAGCTCAGGGATCCAGGTAGGCACTCAACAGCATTTCATATTTTTCTAGAGGAGTTGGACAATGTTGTGAAAACTCATCCAAAAACAAACTAGTAAGAACCGCTTAAGAAATAGAAAAAAAGAATGGAACAGGGTGAGGAGAGCAGGCACACCAAAGGGCATGACACAACGCCACAAAAACTACATCTGTCAGGGACCACTGCAAACATATTCTAGACCAACGGGAGAGCCCAGAGCTGGAGGAAACATGAACAAGACAGGAGTCGTGAGACACTGGGATGGGGGCGTCGTCTAAGTTCCCACCTGGGACAAAACTACATTTACTTTCCTATTTCCCACCATAAAAATAAATTCCAGATAAATTAAGAAACAAAACTTAGGAGAAAATATTTGTCTGATCTTTAGTTGAAAAAAATGGCAGAGGAGCCGGGCGTGGTGGCTCACGCTTGTAATCCCAGCACTTTGGGAGGCCGAGGCGGGCGGATCACGAGGTCAGGAGATTGAGACCACGGTGAAGCCCCGTCTCTACTAAAAATACAAAAAATTAGCTGGGCGTGGTGGTGGGCGCCTGTAGTCCCAGCTACTCGGAGAGGCTGAGGCAGGAGAATGGCGTGAACCCGGGAGGCGGAGCTTGTGGTGAGCCGAGATCAGGCCACTGCACTCCAGCCTGGGTGACAGAGCGAGACTCCGTCTCAAAAAAAAAAAAAAAAAAAAAAAAAAATGGCAGAGGAGAGACTGTCACATTTGATCATGATGAAGATTACAATAACATAATTACCTTTAATACAACAATTTTTTTTTTTTTTTCTGTTTTGTTTCAGAGGCCCAAGAATAGTCTGGTGTTTAACCAAGATCACAGTGTAGCACTTCTACTGGTAAAATTCTGAATTACACCTTCTTTCCAGTTTTCCTGGGACTGGCTGCTTATCTGAACTGTGCTGCAGATTGATTGTCTCCCGGTGGACGCCTGGTGGTGACTGCAGGGCCTTGGCTCAGTGAGGCCAGGGTGCAGGAGGGCACCAGAGCTCCCTTGAGCATGGGCTCCCTGCTGCGCAGCCCACCCGGCCCCAACCCCAGCCCCTGCCACAGTCCTCAGCGCCATATTCCACAGCAGGCGTGTCTCCACTTACCACTCTAAACTACACAGGGGAACACTTGGTTTGCATGCTAGTTTTATAAACTTTTAATTTCAATGCAAAGTCAAAGGAAGGTGACCAAACTTTCCACAGGCAAATTTGAATTTTTCCAAAATTTTATGCAGGTGTTGGTGAAATTTACTGATGCCAACTAGGCCCTGGGGTTGAGGCACAAAGGCCTTTAATGAGATTGAAACACTATGTTTATAGACCAATCTGGTTATATTTGCTGGCAATTTAACAAAACAGAATAAAACAAGTAAAATTGAATGAGAAAAAGTCTTTTATTTGTCTTGAACACTGCACTGGGGCAGAGCAGGTGAGCTGGAGGCAGCTGAGGAGGGTGGGGGCTCTGTGAGCACACTTCTCCTCAGTATGTGAGGCTGTCCTGCACCTGAGTGAGAAGGGCCGGGGAGGGTGGAAGGAGCATGGACAGGTGAGGACAGGTGTGGACAGCAGGCAGGGAGGAATGGGGAAGGAGGAAGCTGCTCATACTGTAAGAGGAGGAGGGGGCTGGGACTGAGAGCTGGTCCTGTGCTCCCTGTGGGCTGGGAAGTAGGGGCTGAGGCCAGTGGACCCATGGGCAGAAGGTCAGTGGCCTAAAGGGATGCCAGTCACCCTCATACAGGGCCCTTTACGAGTAGGTTGGGTTTGTTTTTTTCAAACCTTGCAAAATGCCTGCAGTGCACAGTGGGTGTGCAGTGGATGCTGCCCCATTGAGGGAGCCTACGGAAGCCTGTGCTGAAATTCCACATAAAGCGTCAGCCCTTCGAGGCACACTCAGGGCAGAGGGCCAACAGGCACACACAGCTCCTGCACTTTTCGGTATGAGGAGGGCGTCCCTTAGTTTTTAGGATGGGAAGGTCTTTCTGATAAACCTCCAGAGGCAGGGCATCTTCCTGACACTGGCCCGAGAGGCCAGTGTGTGCTGGCTGGCCAGGTGCCTGCTCGCCTGGTGCCCACCACCCACAGCCCCAGACAGACAGTGGGTGTCTTACATTGTTCTCCAGGCCCTCGATGACCTCGATGCCATTGTGGCTGAGGTACAGCTCCCGCAGGTTCACCAGGTTCTGCAGACCCTCGATCTTGGTCAGCCGGTTGCTCTGCAAGAGGGAAACGAGGTTTTGTGTTATCTTTTTTTTTTTTTTTTTTTGAGACGGAGCCTCGCTCTGTCGCCCAGGCTGGAGTGCAGTGGCGCAATCTCGGCTCACTGCAAGCTCCGCCTCCCGGGTTCATGCCATTCTCCTGCCTCAGCCTCTCCGAGTAGCTGGGACTACAGGCGCCCGTCACCACGCCCGGCTAATTTTTTTTGTATTTTTTAGTAGAGACGGGGTTTCACCGTGGTCTCGATCTCCTGACCTCGTGATCCGCCCGCCTCGGCCTCCTAAAGTGCTGGGATTACAAGCGTGAGCCACCACGCCCGGCCAAGTTTTGTGTTATCTTGAAGAATTCTAAGAATAGAGCATTTCACTTAAAACATGCTAGAATGTGGCTGGGCGCGGTGGCTCATGCCTGTAATCCCAGCACTTTGGGAAGCCAAAGGGGGCAGATCACGAGGTCAGGAGATCGAGACCATCCTGGCTAACATGGTGAAACTCCATCTCTACTAAAAATACAAAAAATTAGCCAGATGTGGTGATGGGCGCCTGTAGTCCCAGCTACTCGGGGGGCCGAGGCAGGAGAATGGCGTGAACCCGGGAAGCGGAGATTGCAGTGAGCCGAGATTGTGCCACTGCACTCCAGCCTGGGCGACAGAGCGAGACTCCATCTCAAAAAAAAAAAAAAGGGCTGGGCATGGTGGCTCACGCCTGTAATCCCAGCACTTTGTGGGGCTGAGGCGGGAGGATCGTGAGGTCATGAGATCAAGACTATCCTGGCTAACACGGTGAAACCCCGTCTCTACGAAAAAAATACAAAAAAAATTAGCCAGGCGTGGTGGTGGGCACCTGTAGTCCCAGCTACTCGGGAGGCTGAGGCAGGAGAATGGCATGAACCTGGGAGGTGGAGCTTGCAGTGAGCCGAGATTGCACCACTGCACTCCAGCCTGGGTGACAGAGCGAGACTCCGTCTCAAAAAAAAAAAAAAAACAAAAAAAAAACACATGCTAGAATGGGACTCATGTAGAGAGAAAAAGAGGATCAAAATTTTGAGCCTGACTGAGCTAAAATTCATGCATGGGAATTACATGTTTTTTATATAAAGAATTCATTGTTAGGCCAGGTGCAGTGGCTCTCACCTCTAATCCCAGCACTTTGGGAGGCCAAGGCAGGAGGATCACCTGAGGTCAGGAGTTTGAGACCAGCCTGGCCAACAGGGTGAAACCCGTCTCTACTAAAAATACAAAAAATTAGCCAGGCGTGGTGGTGCACACCTGTAATCCCAGCTCCTTGGGAGGCTGAGGCAGGAGAATCACTTGAACCCAGGAGGCTGAGGTTGCAGTGAGCCAAGATTGTACCACTGCACTCCAGCCTGGGCAACAAGAGTGAAACTCCATCTCAAAAAAAAAAAAAAACAAAACACCAAAAAAAAGAACTCACTGTTAAAAGATATACTTGGTGAAGCTTTACCTGATTTAATAATTTTAAAGTGTAAAAATTACCGAATATTTTAAAGTAAATTAATTATAATTTCTTTCTTTCTTTTTTTTATTTGAGATGGACTCTTGCTCCGTCACCCAGGCTGGAGTGCAGTGGTGCGATCTTGGCTTATTGCAACCTCTGCCTCCTGGGTTCAAGCGATTCTCCTGTCTCAGCCTCCTGAGTAGCTGGGATTATAGGTGCCCACCACCACACCCGACTAATATTTATTTTGGTATTTTTAGTAGAGATGGGGGTATCACCATGTTGGCCAGGCTGGTCTTGAACCTGCCTTAGCCTCCCAGAGTGCTGGGATTACAGGCATGAGCCACCATGCCCGGCCTCTAATTTCTTTTAGTACATATTACAACTCAAATTAAACTTTAATAACTTTTTTTTTTTTGAGATAGAGCCTCGCTTTGTCACCCAGGCTGGAGTGCAGTGGCACAACCTTGGCTCACTGCAATGTCCTCCTCCTGGATTCAAGCATTTCTCCTGCCTCATCCTCTTGAGTAGCTGGGATGACAGGCACCTGCCACCATGCCTGGCTAATTTTTGTATTTTCAATAGAGATGAGATTTCACCATGTTGGCCAGGCTGGTCTCAAACTCCTGACCTCAAATGAACCACCTGCCTTGGCCTCCCAAAGGGCTAGGATTACAGGCGTGAGCCACCACGCCTGGCCTAAGAACTTTTTTTTATATTTTTAATTTTTTTAGAGATGGGCTCTCGCTATGTTGCCCAGGCTGGTCTTGAACTCCTGGGCTCAAGCGATCTGACCACCTAGACCTCCCAAAGTGCTGGGGTTACAGGCATAAGCCACTGCACCAGGCCAAGAACTTTCTTAAAGCTTGACAAACTTCTGCTTCACCAAGGGTTAAGAGTGGTTTTCACATGCCCCTCAGTGTTAGTAGAGAGGATCAACTAACCACACCGGACCTTGTCCCCAGAGCACTCTGTTCCATCTCGCTTCAAGGGTCCAATTCTGCTAATTTGCTTCCAACACAAAAGGTAAACAGGAGCCTAGGCACACCCAAGTGCTTACCAACTCCCAAATGCAGAAGTCTAACAGGGTTGATATTCTCTGTGCAATGGAAGGAATTGCTTCTACCATTGAGCCAAACACTTTAGAATTTAGAATAAGCTCCACCTTCTGAAGAAGTCCCCTTTGACTAAAAACCATCTAGGACTGCTACTGGGGGGGAAGGTGGGGGTGGGTGGGTGGAAAAAGCCAAAAACATGGCACTTAAGAATGAAATTTTTTGGGAGGCCAAGGCAGGAGGTTTGCTCGAGTCCAGGAGTTCAAGACCACCCTGGGCAACATAGGGAAACCCCTTCTCTACATAAAATACAAAAATTAGCCAGGCATGGTGGTGTGCACCTGCAGTCCCAGCTACTTGGGAGGCTGAGGAGGGAGGATTGCTTGAGCCTAGGAGTGTGAGGCTATAGTGAGCTATGAATGCACTTGTCACGGCACTCCTGCCTGGATGACAGAGTGAGACCTTGTCTCTTAAAAAAAAAAGAAAGGCCAGGAGTGGTGGCTCATGCTTGCAAACCCAGCATTTTGGGTGGCCAAGGCAGGAAGATCACATGAGGTCAAGAGTTCAAGACCAGCCTAAGCAACACAGTGAGACCTCATCTCTTCCATGCCTCACCCCCTCGACAAAATATTAGCTGAACGTGGTGGTGCATGCCTGTAGTCCTACTGACTTGGTAGGCTGAGGTGGGAGGTTGGCTTGAGCCCAGGAGTTGGAGGCTGCAGTGAGCTATGATAGCACCACTGCACTGCAGCCTGAGTGACAGATAAAGACCCTGTCTCTAAAAAAGTAAAAAAAATAAATAAAAAATAAAAAAGAGAATCAAGTTTTTGCTTGGCACATGTGTGTATAAAGTCTATGGTATCTAATGTTTCAATTGCTTACTAATAGTGAAATGAAGTGCCAATTGTGAAGGCAGTGAAGGATAAAAACTAAGGTTGTGTCCAGCAGCATTGGCCCTGCCAGGGCTCGCGGGGAAGGGCAGCTCAGGAAGCTCCGTACCTGCATACTGAGGACTGTCAGGTTGGTGAGCGCATCCAGGTTCTGAAGTTTAGTAATTTTGTTTTTCCCCAAAAACAAACTCTCCAGGTTGGTTAAGGTGTCGATATTTTCGATTGCCTGTGGAAAGGACAGAACAGCAATGAGTACTGCAGTTGACGGGCTGTGCCAGGCAGCCGGCAGGTGCCTGGACTGGGGCAGAGCTGTCTGGGCTTCAGCTCTGTGACATGGGGCTAGTGACGTATCTGCTAAGACTTCCAGTGGAAATCCTACTTGAAGGTAGAATACAATAGTGGCGAGTCCAAGACTGTCTTGAGCTCACTCCCAACCCTCTGATTTCCTGGGGTGCTAAGGAACAGTCTCAGAACCCAAGGACCAGTAGATTCCCAAGTCCCTTCCAGTTCTAAATTTGTGAGCTGACCCATTAAAATGTCCTCCTGCCGGGCACGGAAATCCCAGCACTTTGGGAAGCTGAGGTGGGCGGATCACAAGGTCAGGAGATCGAGACCATCCTGGCTAACACAGTGAAACCTTGTCTCTACTAAAAATACAAAAAAATTGGCTGGGCGTGGCGGCGGGCGCCTGTAGTTCCAGCTACTCCGGAGGCTGAGGCAGGAGAATGGCGTGAACCCGGGAGGCGGAGCTTGCAGTGAGCCGAGATTGTGCCATTGCATTCCAGCCTGGGCAACAGCACAAGACTCCATCTCAGAAAAAAAAAAAAAAAAAAGTCCTCCCAAGAGCCTCAGTCTCTACAGAAGTGAGGCACTGTGACCTCAAGTCTTTGAAATCCTGGGACCCTCACTTAGGATTCCTGGGGGGCCCTCACACCACAGTACTCTTCCCCTCTTGCCCAGTTTCCACACCCTCCTACATCACTCTTCCTTGCTGTGATCAAGTGCTCCTCTATTCAACCATAAACCTCCAGAGGCAGTGACCACGCTGCCCTGTCTGGTCTCCCCATGGTGACTTGCCGACAGCAGGATGTTTAATGACTGTTTATTGATTTGACTTCAGTTTCCCTCCTCTGTCAGTTCACTCTCTCTCAGAACAAGTCATTCTTTAAATATTTCAGCAGACACAAAATAACCAGATGAGGTGCATGCTAACCACGAGGGGACTCCAGGAGGGAGGATGGTGTGCTAATCCACACGCCACCGCAGGACTTGGTGGGGGCGGGGGCATCCTCACATGCTGTAGCCTGCATTAATTTGTGATGAGCCACTGTTCCCCTAGAAAGTTCCATAGTGAGACACTTGGTAAAGTGCGGACATCTGGGCTGCTCTCTAGTTTTAAATGTGTTGCTTTGCTATTTGTGGCCATGAGATCTCTAACGATAACTGTCAAGAGACCCTTGCCAAAACCACCCTCCCTTGGTTTGTATCCTGTCCAAGCTCTCAAGGGCCCAGGACAGACATAACATGCTATAATACTTCCAGAAGCCAAACAGAGGGGCATTCTGAACATGGGCAGGGGCGGATGTGCTCAGAAACACCTGCCAAAGCCACTAAGCAAGGCCGGGGGAAGCACAGGCTCTGTGCCATGACCCTGATTAGGAGCCAGGCATGGGGCTCGAATGCTCTTTTGGCTGACAGAAGTCCTCCTCCCTGCCCACGGGAACCCTCCTTCCTCTGTGCACGGCAGATCCACCTCCAATGTCAGTCCTCCTGGGACACCCTCTCAAGTTCCCCTCCAGCACATGACGGTGGTTATGAGTCAGCTGGTGAAGACTTGATCCTGCTTCTGTGGAACACCAGATCACTTTTCAAAAGTCTTTTATTTCCATTCTGTCCCATGTTTTCAAGGTCAAATGGATCCTGGAGAACAGATGTAATCCTGCTGGGGACTGTGTCCCAGGAGTATAAAGCCGTCCAGGGAGGAAGGCCCAACTCAGCACTGCCTTTGGGAGTGTGTCAGCATCAAGAGACTTTCTAAAGCCGCTGGTACGTACATCAGTTCACTTCAAGTGCCCACTTTGCTGGGCTTGGGAAACTTTCATCTCAAAGAAGCATGCCAGAGAAGATTACTATGAGTAAGTTCAAGAGCAAGGCATTCAGGTCGGTTGGCTCATCTCAGGCAGAATGTAACTGGGAATGGTGTGATTCAGGGTCATGATTTGGATGAAGAGCAACTGAAATCTACATGCAGAAGAAAGGCTAGACCACTCAGGACTTACTGATACTGACTTCCAGTTAGCATTTTTTCTTAAAAAAACAATAATTTCCTTGTTCATGAAAAAAACCACAGCATCATAAGAAATGCATACTCACCATGCATTCTACATATACCCACTGAGTCCACACACAACCCGCTAGCTGCCTCTCCCTGAATATACTAGTCAGGGCTGTCTGCACCTACCCGGATGCGGTTAGATCCCAGCTCTAGCATCTGTAGTTGATGTAAGTTGCTTAAGTTCTCAATTTTACTGATTTTATTGTTGACCAAGAAGAGTTTTTTCAGTCGTGTCAACTTGTCAACCCCTTCGATGTTTCTCAGCAGATTAAAAGAAATATCTAGAATCCTGAGAACAACCAAAACAGTTTTTTAAAAAATTACATGAGCATAGGTTGCACAGAACTCACAATTTAACCGCTGAAGGTGGCATCCCCATCAGGGACTGCAGTCACTACGAGGCGGGCGAGGGTGGGGTGGTCTGACTGTGCCCCTGTTGCCGCCTGGCTCACACTGATGCTGTCATGAGGGGTTTGGAGGCTGCCCAGGAGCCTGGAGCAAGCCAAAGGCAGCCTACAGGCTCCTGACGCCCTGGCTCCCAGTACAGTATCTGAGACAGAAACTATGTTTCATTCACACCTGTGCCCATGACAGGACCTCACACCAGGCTCTGCACACAGAAGGGGCCTGAGAAGTATTGAATTAGAAATAGAAACAAAACAAGCACAAATGAATGAGCAACAAAGGGCAGAAATCCAGGTAAAGTTATAATTAGGACCTGGCTCCTTCTTTTTTAATTTTAATTTTTGTAGACAGGTCTTGTTATGTTGCCCAGGCTATTTCGAACTTCTAGGTTTAAGTGATCCTCCCAATTTGGCCTCCCAAAGCACTGAGATTACAGGTATGTACCACTGCACCTGGCCTAGGACCTAACTCCTTAAATTAGAAATGTCACTTTTTTTTTTTTTTTTGAGACGGAGTCTCGCTGTCACCCAGGCTGGAGTGCAGTGGCGCGATCTCGGCTCACTGCAGGCTCCGCCCCCTGGGGTTCACGCCATTCTCTTGCCTCAGCCTCCCGAGTAGCTGGGACTGCAGGTGCCCGCCACTTCGCCTGGCTAATTTTTTCTATTTTTAGTAGAGATGGGGTTTCACCGGGTTAGCCAGGATGGTCTCGATCTCCTGACCTCGTGATCCGCCCGCCTCGGCCTCCCAAAGTGCTGGGATTACAGGTGTGAGCCACCGCGCCCGGCTGTCACTTTTTTTTTTTTAATTTAAAAAAAGAGTATTCAAAAGGCAAGAGGAAATTCTGGATTAACTTTCCCCTCTACCGATTTCAGTATCATCCCTGAATGGAGGCTTTCCAGAAGTCCCCACTGCAGCCTTCCCATCAAAGATTTACTTTGGAAGCCAGGATTGTTCAGGAAGCCGAAGACATGCATGAAGCCAGTGAGGCCTCCTGGAGCCCTGAACACAGCAGGAAGAGACTTGGGATTCAGATGCAGGGCAGGACCATGTGGCAGAGGCAGCCTGTCAAGGGCTAAGAGCCAGCAGGAAGTTGGCTCTGGAGAGACTGGACACCCCCCACCCAGTGGCCTTCCCACCATGCTGTTCTCCTGTGGGTCTCATGACTCACTCCAGCTCTGTTAGCGCCTCCAGATTCTCAATCTTCTTGATCTGGTTGTCGTAAAGATCCAGCTCTCGAAGACTCTGTAGCTCCTCCAGATTCTCAATGCATTTAATTAAATTTTGGCGGAGGCAGAGAGTCTGGGGGATGGGAAAAGGACAATTGACACAGGCAAGGGGGAGGCCATGAGAAGGCCTCATCTGGTACTGGAGGACACAGGACAGGCCTTTCTGGTGGAAGGACATGTCTTCATTCTCCTGCTGTTTCCTAGAAAGGTGCGGACCTTTGAGAGGCAGGTGGGCAAGGGCACTAAGCTAGAATTCCTCAACACACCTGAGGATGGGCAGGAACCCAAAGGGAGGCAGGAGGCAGGCCCCCCGCACCAAGCAGGCCTAGCTGGGGAGGGAGGCGTTGGCCTGGGGTATGGGTGTTTGCCACTACCTGGCAGAACATAAGAACCTTTGGTGGGCTCAATTTTGACAAATTGAAGTGAGATGCAGGGAGGACCGTAAAATTCAGTGAGTGCCTAATTGAACACAGACACAGAACTGAGGCAGGCCAGAGTCACAGGTCACTGGCTGCCTGGCTCAGGAGAGCCAGCCCCAGGGCTGCGCCTCAAGTCCCTCGACTGCTATCTCACACCTGCTGTGCTCCCAGTAAAGAAAGGCCTGCTACAAGGTGGAGGCAGTCACGCCTCCCACAGGCTGGGACAAGGACCACAACTTAGGGCTGATTGCTCGATTCTGGACTTATCCACATCCTATGGGTGAGCGTCATAGTCCCCTCATGAGAGTCCCTCTCACCTTCACTTTCTTCAGTACCTCAAATCCTTCAATCTTCCCAATGCGATAATGATTCAAATCAACATCCTGAAACAAAGCAGAAATCTATACTCAGCTATAGCAAAGTGGCTGGAGACCTGTGTCGTCCTAGAAGAGGAGCTATCAGAGGAGGCCTGGAAGTGGGCAGCAGTGGGGTAGGCAGTGCCAGGTGGCTCGGCAGCACACAGATGTCAGTGACAAGGTGTGCTGCGGGGGCTCTTTGGCTTAGTGATGACTATGTAAAACTGGCCCTTAAAATGATTGGTACGTGACATCTTTTTCTCATTCCTTAGATCCTGTATGCACAAAACATAAGCTCAGGCTCTGAGGATATGCACCCCATCCCATCACCATCAGAGACACGCTGTGAGCTCAGGAGGCCCAGCGGCCAGTCATATACAGCCTGGGGCCGTTGGGACCCCCATGTACAATGTAATCATCAGACCCAGACAATGTTTGAGTCAAAGGCATCTCATCTGCCACACAATCCTCAAGGGTGGAACAGACATGGGGATACCAATCACTGGTAAGAAAAACATGAACACAGGACTCTGACTCAACCAAGGGAGGCTTGGGCCACCTCTCCAGGGAAATAACTTACTAATCTCATACAAGATAATCTGACAGCGTGGTCCATCACCACGCCCAAGGCTGGGCTGCACAGGCAGCATTACCTCTGCATCTCTGTCCAGGTTGATGGTTTCCATGTCCACAGGCAGCTCATGTTCTTCTGAAAAAATAGGAAAAAGAGGTTTGTTCAGAACCCCATTAACAGGAGGCATTGGTGAAGAGCTGCTTCTGGCTGAGGTCTGGGGCTGTTTGGTGCCCAGAGCCAGCTCAAACCCCGAGGAGGAACCAATGGGAAGGTTTGCTTCGGACCTGGAGAATGTGGCAGGGTTAGACCCTGCTCCAACAATAGTGATGTTTTAAGCATTCTGAATTTCCTGAATTCAGATATTGGCAAAGGTCTCCAAACATCCATCTGTGCCTTTGAACTTCCTGAGAAAGGAAATGTGTTTTGAAGCTGTTAGTGGGAAGGAGGGGAGGAAGCAGCTGAGTGCAGGTGAGCAGGGCAGCACTACTGCCTTTCCGTGACTCCCAGAGCTGCAGAACTGGCAGCAGCCTGCCTCCTATGTAGCTTTTCTCTTTTTGTTTGTGGCAATAAACCAGGCTATTAGAATCTAGACCATGCTGGGCACATCAGATGCTCTAGGATGGGCCTTTTATTGCTTTGGAAGGTGGCCCAGCATCTACCAACACTTCCCTCTGCAAAGAGCAAAACAAAACAAAACATAGTTCAACAGATAGGATCAAAGAGGCTCACTGAATAATTTAAACACACTTCTCAATGGGGAGACTGGTGAACTCACTCCAGTAGAGAAGCCCATTGGATTTCACGAGGACTCTCCACCCTGGGAGCCGGCCTCCTCTGTGCGGAGGAGGCAGAGAGCTGCTCTCCCTGCTGAGGCGACAGCCTCCCTGTTAAGCACTTCCTCATTTCATTTCATTGTAACCTACCTCAGCATATGTGCTGAAAAGGACTAAGACATACACAGATGCACACACACACGCATGCACAAAGACACACGCATGCACGACAGTGGTATACACAGACTCATGCAGACACACAAACACGCACACTCACCCCTCAAAACACTTAAAAAAAATTAACAGTAATTCCTCAACATCACCAAAGATTGTCAGTGTTCGTATTTCCTCAACTGTCTTAACATTTCTTCCCTTAGTTTACTTGCATTATGATCCAAATAAGGCTGTATATTGTGACTAGATGGTATTTCTCTTTTAAAAATTTTTTTAATTAGTTTTTTTTTTAAGAGACAGGGTCTCACTCTGCTGCTAAGGCTGGAGTATAGTGGTGTGATCATAGCTCACTGCAGCCTTGAACTTGTGGGCTCAGGCAATCTTTGTCTTAGGCTCCCAGGAAGCTGAGACTACAGGTGTCTGCCACCATGCCTGACTAATTTTTTAAAACCATGTTTTGCACAATCAGGGTCTCGCTATGTTGCCCAGGCTGGTCTGGAACTCCTAGCCTCAAGTGATCCTCCCACCTTGGCCTCCCAAAGTGCCAGGATTACAGGCACGAGCCACTGCACCCAGCCCAGCATTTTTCTTAAATTTCTTTTTTCCCCTTGCAGTTTTCTGTTGTAGGAAAACAAGCTGTTTGTCTTGTAGTGCTTCTCCCAGTCTGGATTCTGTGAATTATACCCATAGGATGCTCTTTCTCCTGTAAACGGATTGTCATTGTCACTACCTTACAGGGCTGTCAGCGCTCTTATTGTGGCTCTTCCTAGAGCAAACGTGCACTTGCTTCTGCAGGGGAGTGAGCTCACACAGCCCTGGACCACATGCCAAGGGCTGGCTCCTCCAGCCTGGCTCCTCACCTCACCTGGAGGCCTCTGAGAGGAGCACTTGACATCAGACCAGCTTAACAAAGTAATGATCCCACATGGCTGCATTCACTTCACTGTTTTTCCACTATGCCTTTTCTATAACCATCAACTGTGGTTGGTTAAAAAAAAAAATATATAGCTTATCCACAACTGTAAAGGATACCAACCTGAGAATTAAATAAAAGGAACTGGGCAAAACCAAGAGATAGATATAAATCACCTCAAAAGACAATGTCAAGTCACCGTTCATAAGCTCAGCAAGTTGCACTGGAAGAGGCGCTACAATTAAGGCAGGGCGCCCAGGTCGTGTAGTCCAAACCAGGACCCTTTGAGAGCAGAAGGGCACAGTTATGCTGGGCCAGCAGGCAGAAACGGGCTCCTCAGGACATATGGTCACATGGCTTTAAGGGGTCTTGTTTGTAATACATCCAGCATGGCTGGCCGCTCACCACTCAAAATGTCAGCTAACCTCTGAAACAAGGTTTCCAGCCTAGAATGCCCTTCTGAGTGTATTACATATTCATCATATTTTAAAAATAATTTAGGGAAAATAGGTAGAAGGTAACAGTTGACATGATTAAATTTGTTTTAATTGAATTTAAGACTCAAGTAAACACAGGAGAAAGTCTTGGCTCCTCTAAGGGCTAGAAATGCATATTCCCAGAAAATTCATAATCGGCTAATCATCTCGAAGAAAAAAACTTGGATTTTTCTAGGCCAGGCCAGCGGGTCTGCCTTGTAGCCATGTGCCCTTGGACAAGCGGCAGAGAGTCTCATTTTCCTCATCTATAACACATTACCACACTGTGTACTTACAGAACATGATGACAACATCATTAGCCTGTGCTAGTGAGCCAGGAAAAGAAAGCACACAGGGCTTGCTCTGCCAACTCTCAAGTCCTCCATAAACACCCAATGTCTCAGCAACACCCATCTGAGGATAGCGGGGGCTCCTACCGCTCCACTGTTGGTGACTAAGCCAGGCGATAACGGAAGCTTCCATCTATCACTCCCATGCACTTTATTCCACCCACATCACTTCCAGAACATCAGCCCCAAAGTTCCAAAGTGAATGTGACTGGTACTTTTGTGGTAATCTCCTTGTGCCTTAAAAGTAGGTTGCCATAGTTACCAATCATCTTTGCTGGCACAGAGAGCACAATGTTATTTTAAAAATTAGGTTTGTTTCTTTATAAATTTATTTTCATTTTTATAAGGGATGCATGATTATTCATACACTGTATACAAATCTAGAAAACACAAAATGTATAGATCCTTCTTAAACCTGCTGTTTGGAAAGACTCAGCCCGTCTGATGTGTTTTCTTTCCATAGCAGGTAAAGTACATATATGCATGCATACTGTTCAGAAACTTTTTTTTTTTTTGAGATGGAGTCTCACTCTGTTGCCCCGGCTGGAGTGCAGTGGTGTGATCTCAGCTCACTGCAACCTCTGCCTCCCTGGTTCAAGTGATTCTCCTGCCTCAGCCTCCCGAGTAGCTGGGACTACAGGTGCACACACCACCATGCCTGGCTAATTTTTCTTTTTTTCGTATTTTCAGTAGAGACGGGGTTTCACCATGTTGGCCAGGCTGGTCTCGAACTCCTGACCTCAAGTGATCCACCCGCCTTGGCCTCCCAAAGTGCTAGGATTACAGGCGTGAGCCATCACGCCCGGCCACATCTAAGCACTTTAGAAGTCAATCCTCAGGCCTATAAAAATGGTAAGGCAAGACTCAGAAATAATTTCTCTCAGAGACTAAAGGTTTCTATTGCTGTGGTAGGACATAGAAACATAGCAGTCAGCCATAACGTTTATTTCAAATCTCATTTCCTAAACATATGGTTAATAAAACAATGTTGCGGTTCTTTTTTTTTTCCTTTTTTTTTTTTTGAGATGGAGTATCCCTCTGTCACCCAGGCTGGAGTGCAGTGGTGCGTTCTTGGCTCACTGCAACCTCCACCTCCTGGGTTCAAGCGATTCTCCTGCCTCAGCCTCCCGAGTAACTGGGATTACAGGCACATGCTGCCATGCCCGGCTAATTTTTGTATTTTTTGTAGAGACAGGGTTTCACCATGTTGGCCAGGATGGGCTTGATCTCCTGACCTCATGATCCACCCGCCTTGGCCTTCCAAAGTGCTGGGATTACAGGCATGAGCCACCACGCCTGGCCAACGATGTCGTGGTTCTATCTCAGACGGCATACTAGTACCAATATTCGTGCTAGGATTTGCCTTCAGTGGAATTGGAAAAAACCACATCCTTTCTGCAAATGCCGTCAATGAGTCAACCTGCTGAGGGAGCACCTCGAAGAGCATATCCACCTGCCCTGGGCCACTGAGGGCCCCTAAGGAGCACGGCAGTCCTTCTCCAGACCGACACAGCACCCACGCCCAGGGCCAGACCATGTGCAGCACAGCCCACATCCCCCAACCAGCAGATGTCCCCAAGGGAGCTGCGCCTGGTACCTTCTGGGTCCTCCTCCCCCTGCTCCTCCCCATCCTTCAGGCTTTGTTCACTGAGGTCGGCCACGATGCCGCTGCTGTGTTTCTTCCCTTCTTCATCGCCGGATTCTTCGGACTCGACCCTCCTGTCAACTGAACCCACACATGTCAATGAGAATTCACATCTACTTTATGGGACTTTGAGGAACATATAATAAACACTCAGTTGTAAGTCAAGAGGATTTCATTTAAACATGTTTGTTGAATCCAGTTCAATGAACATTGAGTGTCTCCCATGTCCCAGCACCACTTGAGGCATACGGCCGCAGGGAGAATGGGGAGCAGAGTGTGGTGCCCACATGGACACTTAGGTGAGGTACACACTACTTCTGCCCTCAAGGAGCTTGTGAAGAATTGCCCAGTGTTCTGAAAGCCTTGGATCACCTGTGATTAAATCCACTAATGGAATCAGGTAGTGAAGCACCTCCTGAGTGCCTTTCACTTTTGGGCTGGGTGATCACCACTGTGACCCTTCTGCCACGTATCTCCATCCATGCTCTACTATTCATCTGGCTAAGAAAACCAGCCAAGTTCACAGGCCCACATTCTGAAAGAAATCAAGACTAACTCAAATCAGACTGTGGGCAGGGAGGATCACTAAGGAAAAGGAGAATACAGCCAATAGTGCTGACTGCCCACAGAAAGCTCACTGGTGTGAAATGAGCTTTCACACTGGACACTAGACAGAGTGTTAGCAACTTAAGGCTTTTAAAGGTTCATAAATATTTTTTGAATTAAAGAACAAGGCAATTCAATGTGTCTCAGGTAAAAATTCTTCGGTAAGGTTGTCAAATCATTTTTCTTTTTTATAACTTTACTCATGACCTCTTTTGGAAGTCTGTCTGGAAAACATGAGGCACTAACACATTACTTGGAATTATCAACCATACTGAAAATACTCTCTTTCCTGACTATGGTTTATCTACAAAGAGATGTGCTCTTTGAGGGAAAAAGTTCAATTTCATCTTTGTACTTTCTGCTTAGCCTAGCAAAGTAAAACCCAAGAAAGAATTGCTATATAAAAGAAGTCCTTATAAAACCCACCTCCAAAACCTCCAAATCCATCTCTTCTTCCCTACCCCCGCAATGACGGTGGCTCAGTTACTTATTAGCTGCAGCCTGGGCTCCGGCCCTGCCTCCTAACTCGTCTCTGTGACTTGTCTTGCCCTGTTTATTCTCCACTGCCAGAGAGTCTGATCTAATTCTAAAATCCAAATCTGATATTTGAGTCCAAAAGTATTTCTGGAATGCTCTTCCTGAGTTTGCATCTTGCTGCTAGAGCTGCAGCTTTGGCAAATCGTTTCCATTTGAAAGCCTCAATCTCCTAGTCTGTGGAAGGGAGCTAGTATAGAACCTATGCCTCAGCAAGTTGCTGTCACGGTTAAATTAGAAAAGGCACAAGAGCAGTTAGCACGTGCATGACATGCAGGAGATATTTAACAAATTAGTCACCACCAGGCACAGGTCACTTGATGGTCCAGGCTGAGGGAGAGAAAGTTCTACTGCATGACAATCTGGCGCAAAAACCCCAGTAAGAGGAGTGGTGTAGGTTAGGAAAGGCTTAGCTAATGAAGGTTGGCCAAAGGGCAGCAGAGAGGGTCTGGAACATGGGACAGTGGATCAGCATGTAAGAAAATGACTTTGGTGTACTGCGGATGATGGGCTGGTGAGCAAGGACAATCAATCTAGCCTAGAGATGACGAAGGTCTGAGTTAAGGTACTGGCAATGGGAATGGAGGACGTATCAGAGATTTGGAGATACTTTTAAAAGTAAAAGTCAGAGCTCCTTGACTAATAGGACATAGGTGGGAGTGGGACAGAGAGAAAAGCCGGGCTTTTATATTTGTCATTTACCAAGACATGGAAACAGCTGAAGAAGGAGTGGGAGGATATGAAGAGGCCCTTCTTACTTAAAAAGACTCAAAGGGTATGAAGTCCAAGACCCTTAACACTACCGCTCCCATCCCCACCACATATGATTTGGTCAAACTCTCCTCCACACCCTTTGACCGCAGTTTTCTTCGTCTTGAGTGATTCTTGCTCTTTTCCCTCACCCCATCCCCAACCTCGTTGCCTTCGAGTTATTCTTCAGGCTCCAGCTCAGAGCTGGCCCTGCTTCTGCAGCAGTCACCACTCCTAAACATGTCAGCCCTTCCTTCTGCACCCGCCCTCCTTCCCCAGCTCCACATTCCCCTTCCCTACCACTTTCACATGAGGCAGTGACTGCTCTTCTGGGAGGTCTGTACCCCTCACCAAACCATGGGACCCAAAAGCACTTAAGCACTTGATGACACAACTGATTCCCCAGATGCTAAGTGGGTGTGTGCACGCATGTTTATACACATACTGTACATGCACATATATGACTGTACCTACAAATATGTAGAAAATTATATATAAATACATGTGTACGTATAACATATACATATACGCATGTGGTTTTTTTTTTTCAACAAAGTGAATGAGGAGGAAGAAAGTTGAATTTAGACTTTTTGGAACTATGACAGCTTTGAAAACAGGTATCACCTTGTGTAACTCAATCTTCTGGTTCCTTGTTACCCCTTCGCAACAGTCCACTCGATTTCAAGAGAAGACCCTTCTCCACCCTCACCACGTGAACCAAGGAGCAGACTCTGGTAGATCCCAGCGCCCACAGCCTCAGTTTCCTCGTCAGCTGACCGAGGAGGCTCCCCCGCCTGTCAATCTCAGAGGCGCGGGGCGAGGCTCCAACTGGACTGAATGGAGCCACCGCGTCCCATTCAGCCCCACCCCCGGCCTGGCCTCGCGCCGCCGCTCTCCCCCTAGCTCTGGGTCCTTCCCGGCCGCTGCCGCCCCCGGGCCGGGGCTCCCCCGAGGTCCAGAGCCTCCCCCGCTCCCCCGGGTCCGGCTGTCAGCTGTCAGGGGGCCGCGCGGCGGCGGCCAGAGGCAGGACGTGGAGTTTCTCTCAGTCACGGAGCAGTTCCAGCCCGCAGCTCCCCCCGCCCGCTGGGCCCTTGGGCCGCCGCCCGCAGAGGCCGCTCACCCTCCATCATCTCCTGCGACTGTTGCTGCCCCGCGCCGCGTTCCGCCGCCATGTTGGCTGCTCTTCCCTTTTCCGGAATCTGTCGCCTCAGACCCCTCAGCCAATCAGGGCTCCCGCCTCAGAGCCGGCCCAGCCAATGGGATTCTGGCGCGGCGACTTCAGCTGCGGTGCGCCTGCGTGGGCCCAGCGCCTCATGGGAGTTGTAGTTCCGTCATGAGGCCGCGCGCCGCGCCTCCCCCGGGGCAGGTAATTTCAGGCAGCGGAGCCGGAACAGTCTGGAGGCGAGAAGCTGGGAAGGAAAGCAGAGGGAGTCGAAGCGGGACGCACAGAGCCGTAGCTGCAGGCAGACGGAGTGGACGTCTAGGCAGAGTGGAGAGACGCCCTGGGCTCGAGAGTTGACTTCTGTCACTGTCTCGACCTCGGAGGCGTGGAGGGGCCGCAGGCCAGGCGGATCTTTCCGTGGCTGCAAGGTGCGGGCCAGTCCTATGTGCATCCCTGACCTCTGCGAGCCTCGCTGGCTGCGTCTGTACAATGGGCCGAACGGCAAGAGCAACAACATTCTCCCGGCGTCCCCGCGCGGATTTTACCCATGCGAAATGCCGCCTTTTCTTGACGCTCAGAGCACGCGGGCAGGTGCGGGGCACTGGCGCTGGTGGGGCCGCCAGCCAGCTGGCTGGCTCCGAGGCGCCAGACGGGCTCCCCTTGCAAGCCGTTCCCAGCCCAGTGCGGACGCTGCAGCCTTCGTCTACCCTGCGGAGCCACCCGGCCCGTAAGCGAGCCGCCCCGCGTCCTCCGCCTTCAGAAAGAGGCCTCCAAGAGGCGAGCTCTGCGCTACTCACCCGTTTTGATCGCGAGTCGGGAGGAAACCGCATCTGCCCGGCCCGGGGGCGGAGGCGCCCATGATTCCTTTGGCTCCTCCGAAGCGCCGTAGGGGGTGTTTGGTGCGTCCCTAGCAACCGTTAGCGCGGGCTTCTGGACTCCGGCTAGCTTAGTCCCGCCCATACGCGCAAGTGGTTGGTCCGTTGAGCTTGTCAATCGGTGCGAGTCGCTGTGCGATTGGTCGGTGGGATAAAAGCGCGGAGGGCCTCGCTTCCGCGGTGTGTAGCCGGCTGGGACTGACCCTCGCCTGACTCAGGTGAGATACCTTCGCTGGGGAGAGCGGGCCGGGCTCCGCAATCTCCCGAAGGCCGCTGTGGGTCCTGCGCGGCTCCACGCTCCTGGCCCAGGAGGATCCGCCGCCCGGCCCTTAGACGAACCCGACCCCGGGTCTCCCCTCCCTGCGCCCTTCGCGCACCGCCGAGCCCGCGTCCTTTCCGTGCCCAGATCGCGGCGGGGTTGCGGCCGTTGGCCCCGGGCCCCGCGCCCCCATCGTCTTTGGGGTGCCCTTCAGTGTAGCCTGCCCGGCGGGCGCCAAGGCCCCGCGCCTCGGGTCGCCTCGGGACTGTGCGCTGTCTTCACTGCAGCCCGCCCTGCGGGGCGAGCTCCAGGAGAACCAGCTCGGATCCCGCCACGCTCCCGCGCTGGGCGTGTGGGTCCCTGCGGGCTCAGCCGGCGACGCGGGGTAGGGGGCGCGCGCCGTCCGCGCTCCTGGTTCCAGCAAAGACCTGGACTTGAGCCTTAATCTTTTCACGAGGTTTTCTTTCCCAGAGTACGGCAGGGGCCTGCGCTGCCGTCTTGAGGCCTTTCTCGTCCTTACCTTCCGCATCTCAGTACCATTCGATGACGATTTTTCTCTTAGGGGTTCCCTCTCTTCATCTTTCTGCTGCTACCTTAATTTAAGACTTTATAATTTCTTGCCTGGATTATTGTAGCCTTTCTCCTGCTTTCCAGCCTTGCCCTGACATGGTCCCTGGAGTCTTTGTAAGATGCATATCTGGCCATGTTACTCCTAAGCATTGAATCCTTAAAAGTTCATTTTGGGGATAAAATTAAGACTTTGGGCAGGCATAGGAGGCTCTGGGCTCATGCTTGGCCCCTCCAGGCCCACGTCCACCTACTCTTCTGGGTACTGAACTCCTCTCTGGGAGTCTTTGCCTTTGAAAGACTTCTTCACTCTGCTTGGAAGGGCTCGGCTCTGCAGGTGCCTCCTGCAGGATTGACATCCTTGCTGTCTTCTACTGCACTGTTCACCGTGTTGGCCTCATCCGGAAACTGGTTCTCATTTTTGTTGTACAGCTGTGCTGAGAGCAATGGGAGCTGTTTGCTTCTTAGCTTATGTTCTGGTGGGAGAGAGACAGTTGCTTCTAGAAGTTCACCGAGATGCTCCCTGCAAAGCTGTCCTTGCTTCTGTTTGGTCTGAGGTGGGGTCACTTGTGTCTTCTGGAATCAAAACTAGCACTGGGAATATGGTTACTCGGCGGCACCATTAGGTGCTGTCTGCTGCGTTTGGGTTCCCGTGTCTGCAGCTCACAGTGGATACAAAGGACAATTTTAAAAATCGGCCTGGACGTGCAGGCATTTCTGGTTAACATCTGAGTCAAAATTTAGTGATCTAAGGTCATGTGAAGCCAGGCTCTGTTCTTTCTTGAGGCCAGGCTGTGGCTGTGGAGTGCACGGGAGGCTCGAGGGGCCTATGCTGTTCAGTGACAAACTGGCCCACGTGGACCTCAGACGCCCAGGAGGCACAGAGGGAAAAAGGATGCATCTTTCCTGCTGTCCTCCCCGCTCCCGCAGAGGGTCCCATCAGTTTCCCTCCTGGATAGGCTTGTAACTCTCAGTAACCTAATTAAACTTCCACATCTTCATGTTTCAACTTTGGTTGGTATTTATTTACTTTCTCCCATGAAGGACAAAAAATTGCATGCCCTTACCCTCCCTTCGCTTTTTTTTCCCCTTTCTGTCTCATGTTAGTTACTTTTACAAAAAAAACTTCTGTAACATTTACAATATATTCTGAATAGTTATATTACTTTTTTATTATTTTATTTTTTGAGACAGGGTCTTGCTCTGTGGCCCAGGCTGGAGTGCAGTTGTGCTGTGTCCTCACTGCAGCCTCCACCTCCTGGGCTCAAGCGATTCTCCCACCTCAACCTCCCCAGCAGCGGGGACTACCAGCATGTGCCACCACACCTGGCTAATTTTTAATTTTTTTTTTTTTTTTGGTAGAGTTGGGGTCTCTCTATGTTGCCCAGGCTGATCTTGAACTCCTGGGCTCAAGCAATCTGCTTGGCCTCCCAAAGTACTGGGTATATTACTTTTTAAAATAGTTTTGTAACATTGACATTGCAGTCTGAAGAGTTATATTTTTTAGGAATTAAGGTTTTCTAACATAATGTATTCTGAAGAGTTATATTACTTTTTTTTTTTTTTTTTTTTTTGAGACGGAGTCTCGCTCTGTCGCCCAGGCTGGAGTGCAGTGGCGCAATCTCGGCTCACTGCAAGCTCCGCCTCCCGGGTTCACGCCATTCTCCTGCCTCAGCCTCTCCGAGTAGCTGGGACTACAGGCGCCCGCCACCGCGCCCGGCTAATTTTTTGTATTTTTTAGTAGAGACGGGGTTTCACCATGGTCTCGATCTCCTGACCTCGTGATCCGCCCGCCTTGGCCTCCCAAAGTGCTGGGATTACAAGCGTGAGCCACCGCGCCCGGCCGAGTTATATTACTTTTTTAAGAAAGTAAGGTTTTACAACATTTACAATGTATTCTGAAGCTATAATTAAGTGTCCTGAGCTTTGTCTATAGGTTGGTTCTAAAAGTAGAAGAAACTGCCTCACACTATAATCATGTCATTGTTATTTATTATAGCAATAATTAGTGCATTTGGATGCTTAGAGAAGGAGATGTAAACCTGTGACTAAAGGTCCCATTCATTGTTGCTGCTTGTAGGGAAGCTGCACACTCGAACCCCAAACCCCGTATGTAATTTTTTCCTACACATCTGCAGGTTTGCAGAGCCTTTGCCTTCTAGGGTCCTAGGCTGGGTTTGTGTGTGAATGTCTCTGAATTTTTTGGCCGTATCAGTTTATTCATACAAAAGAATAAAGGCAGTGTTAGTCATGAATTGTACCAGCAGAGTGGACGCATTTGAACCCATCACCCAAATTAGGAAATCAGGGGACCTGTGCCCTTGTGCCTCTTCCCCACTTTAGCATCTGCCTGACCCAGAGGGAACCACCTGCCTGAAGTGTAGGTTTACCAGTCTCTTATTTAGGAAGTAGTTTAATCACATGGGTGTGTTTCCCTGAACTACTTATTTAGATTATTTCATGACAAAGGAATCCTCCTGCTGATTGTCTTCTGTAATTTGATTTTTTCCACTCGTATATGGCTAAGATTCACCCTGTGTGTAGTTCATTTGTTTTCACTGCTGTAATTCATGTATGAATATTCCAGAATTTAAAATCTATCTTCTTGTTGAAGAGTGTTTGGGTTTCATTTCCTTTTTTCCTCTCTCTCTCCCTCACTCCCTCCCTTTTTTCCGTCCCTTTCTTCTGCCTGTCTTTGCCATTGAGACCCATACTGTCCCAAACATTCTGGTGTCTTCTTATCTGTGTGCAAGAATTTCTCTGGAATATAAATCTAAGTGGAAAGTGCTGTATCCATATAGACAAATGTTTGACTTGAATTGTTTTCTAAAGAGATTATATTAATGTATTAAGAGTTCCTGTTGATCCAAATCCTTTTTGACATTGGGCATTATTAGATTCTTAATTTCTGCTGACTTAGTAGGTATAACATTATCATGTTTAAGATTTCCTCTCCTGTAAAATGCTTGTTCCTGTTTCTTGACATTTTTCTATTGGGCCATGTGTCTTTTAAAAATGTTTAAATTTTAAATAGTTGATCTTTTAAAGCTATTCTGGATATGAATTTTCTGTTGGTTATGTATGTGGCAAATATCTTCTCCCAAATTGTGGCTTGTTCTTTCATTTTCTTTATGGTATTCTTTGTGAACCTGTGTTCTCAATTTTTTGTTTTTTTGGGGGACGGAGTCCTGCTGTGTCGCCAGGCTGGAGTGCAGTGGCGTCATCTCGGCTCATTGCAACCTCCACCTCTCAGGTTCAAGGGATTCTCCTGCCTCTGCCTCCCGAGTAGCTGAGATTACAGGCGCCCGCCACCATGCCTGGCTAATTTTTGTATTTTTAGTAAAGATGAGGTTTCACCATGTTGGTCAGGATGGTTTTGATCTCTTGACCTCGTGATCCGTCCGCCTCAGCCTCCCAAAGTGCTGGGATTACAGGGGCGATGTGTTCTCAATTTTAATGTTAAATTTATTTATTTATTTATTTATTTTTATTTTATTTATTTATTTATTTATTTATTTATTTTTTTGAGACGGAGTCTTTCTCTATCCCCCAGGCTGGAGTGCAGTGGCGCGATCTCGGCTCACCGCAACCTCCACCTCCTGGGTTCACGCCATTCTCCTGCCTCAGCCTCCCGCGTAGCTGGGAATACAGGCGCCCGCCAACACGCCCGGCTAATTTTTTGTGTTTTTGGTAGAGACGGGGTTTCACCGTGTTAGCCAGGATGGTCTCGATCTCCTGACCTCGTGATCCGCCCGCCTCGGCCTCCCAAAGTGCTGGGATTACAGGCTTGAGCCACCGCGCCCGGCTAATTTTAATGTTAAATTTATTAATATTATTTTATAACTAGAGTTTTCTGTGCCTTGTTTAAGAAAACTTTCCCTACCCCAAAGTCTTACAGATAGCCTCTTTTCTTCTAAAAACTTAGTGATTTTATTTTATGTTTTATTTGGTTTGACAGGTATCTCTTTGTTGCCTAGGCTGGCCTTCATCTCCCTGGGCTCAAGCAGTTCTCCTGCCTTAGCTTCTAGAGTGGCTCGGACTATAGGTGCAGGCCACGAGGCCTGCCTGGCTAAAACGTTTAGTGTTTTGACTTCCACAGATCAGATCTTTTATGCCCTGAGCACCACAGTGAGACCTCATCTCCTAGTTAAAAAGATGGCCATGTGAAGACACATACAAACAGGGAGAAGTCGGCCAGGCGCGGTGGCTTACGCCTGTAATCCCAGCACTTTGGGAGGCCGACGCGGGCGGATCACAAGGTCAGGAGATCCAGACCATCCTGGCTAACACAGTGAAACCCTGACTCTACTAAAAATACCAAAAATTAGCCAGGCGTGATGGTGGGCGCCTGTAGTCCCAGCTACTTGGGAGGCTGAGGCAGGAGAATGGTGTGAACCCGGGAGGCGGAGGTTGCAGTGAGCCGAGATCGCGTCACTGCGCTCCAGCCTGGGCGACAGTGAGACTCCGTCTCAAAACAAACAAACAAACAGGGAGAAGCTCTGTGACGTCGAAGGCAGAGACTGGAGTGACACAGCCACAGGTCAAGAACACCAAAGATGGCCAGTAGCCACCAGATGCTAGGGTAAGGCAAGGAGGGGGCACTCCTTGGAGTTCCATATTGGAAGAGGTGGTGTTGGGAGGGCCACCTCCCCTTTCCTCTCCACCCCAGGCCTGCCTTGTCTTGGAAGGGCCTCATGTGGGCATCCTGCCAGCTTGTCCAAGCTTGCTATTCCTGGAAGGCTGCTCCTCAGCCAGTTCACGGGTCTAGGTGTGCCGATGTGGGAAGACCTGGGTGGAAAGAGGCCTGTGTGTGTCTTAGAAGTGGGCACTGGACTCTTTGGTTGGGAACTCTGGGGTTCTGGATACCCAGAAAGTGGTCCAGAAGAGGGGATATGAGGTCTGAGTGGGCTTGCCTTGGCCCCAGGGTCTCCTCATTTCGTGGGGGAAACTCCGGCCATGGTTCCGGTATTGGCCACAGCCTCCTCTTGCCATTTATCTACAGCCTGGATGACCAGGTGGGGGCTTCCTTCCAGTAGAGGAGATCTTGCTTCAAGGGCTCTTTTGTGGAGTGTGGCCATGAGGACAGGGTGTTGGTAAATGTGTACTTGTGTTTCAAGTGCTTGCCAATATGCAGGATGGAACTCTTCAGTATCTCCACTCTGCAGGGTGGTCACATGAATGTATACATGTGACAAGACTGCATAGAACACACGCTCACGTGCACATGCGCATGCACACATGCATGGACACACGCACACACACACGTGCAGGTAAATTCCTTGAAATCTGGATGAGGCTGATGGATGTTATCAAGTCAGTTTCCTGGCTGTGACACTCTCCTGTAAGATGTCACCATGAGAGGGAACTCAGTGAAGAGTATGTGACATTTTCCTGTATTTCTACCCTGTATCAGCATTTGAATCATGTATAAGAGAAAAGCTAAAAATACAAATCTCTGGTGGCAGGCCTGTCTCTAGGAGACATGGCCTCTTGGCCATGGCCCCCGTGACCTCACTTGTTGGCAGCACCCAAGTGATTCTGTGCGCAGCTGGTCGGATGGTCAGGACTCACTTTAGGGGAAAGCTGGGGGCATGGGAGCTGTGCAGCCCCCACGCACTGAAGAGTGCGTCATGACCTGGGAGTATTTTCAGGTGGTGCCTGCAGCCGCTGCCTTCCCTCATGGGAGTATTTTCAGGTGGTGCCTGCAGCCGCTGCCTTCCCTCATGGGAGTATTTTCAGGTGGTGTGTACCTGCAGCCCCTGCCTTCCCTCATGGGAGTATTTTCAGGTGGTGTGTACCTGCAGCCCCTGCCTTCCCTCATGGGAGTATTTTCAGGTGGTGTGTACCTGCAGCCGCTGCCTTCCCTCATGGGAGTATTTTCAGGTGGTGTGTACCTGCAGCCCCTGCCTTCCCTCATGGGAGTATTTTCAGGTGGTGTGTACCTGCAGCCGCTGCCTTCCCTCATGGGAGTATTTTCAGGTGGTGTGTACCTGCAGCCCCTGCCTTCCCTCATGGGAGTATTTTCAGGTGGTGTGTACCTGCAGCCGCTGCCTTCCCTCATGGGAGTATTTTCAGGTGGTGTGTACCTGCAGCCCGCTGCCTTCCCTCATGGGAGTATTTTCAGGTGGTGTGTACCTGCAGCCGCTGCCTTCCCTCATGGGAGTATTTTCAGGTGGTGTGTACCTGCAGCCGCTGCCTTCCCTCATGGGAGTATTTTCAGGTGGTGTGTACCTGCAGCCCCTGCCTTCCCTCATGGGAGTATTTTCAGGTGGTGTGTACCTGCAGCCGCTGCCTTCCCTCATGGGAGTATTTTCAGGTGGTGTGTACCTGCAGCCCCTGCCATCCCTCATGGGAGTATTTTCAGGTGGTGTGTACCTGCAGCCCCTGCCTTCCCTCATGGGAGTATTTTCAGGTGGTGTGTACCTGCAGCCGCTGCCTTCCCTCATGGGAGTATTTTCAGGTGGTGTGTACCTGCAGCCCCTGCCTTCCCTCATGGGAGTATTTTCAGTTGGTGTGTACCTGCAGCCCCTGCCTTCCCTCATGGGAGTATTTTCAGGTGGTGTGTACCTGCAGCCCCTGCCTTCCCTCATGGGAGTATTTTCAGGTGGTGTGTACCTGCAGCCCCTGCCTTCCCTCATGGGAGTATTTTCAGGTGGTGTGTACCTGCAGCCGCTGCCTTCCCTCATGGGAGTATTTTCAGGTGGTGTGTACCTGCAGCCCCTGCCTTCCCTCATGGGAGTATTTTCAGTTGGTGTGTACCTGCAGCCCCTGCCTTCCCTCATGGGAGTATTTTCAGGTGGTGTGTACCTGCAGCCCCTGCCTTCCCTCATGGGAGTATTTTCAGGTGGTGTGTACCTGCAGCCCCTGCCTTCCCTCATGGGAGTATTTTCAGGTGGTGTGTACCTGCAGCCCCTGCCTTCCCTCATGGGAGTATTTTCAGTTGGTGTGTACCTGCAGCCCCTGCCTTCCCTCATGGGAGTATTTTCAGGTGGTGTGTACCTGCAGCCCCTGCCTTCCCTCATGGGAGTATTTTCAGGTGGTGTGTACCTGCAGCCCCTGCCTTCCCTCATGGGAGTATTTTCAGGTGGTGTGTACCTGCAGCCGCTGCCTTCCCTCATGGGAGTATTTTCAGGTGGTGTGTACCTGCAGCCCCTGCCTTCCCTCATGGGAGTATTTTCAGGTGGTGTGTACCTGCAGCCCCTGCCTTCCCTCATGGCTCCTTCCCACCCTGTTCTTTGTTTTCCTCTCTCTCTCCTTCCCTCTTTCCCATGTCTTCCTATCTATTTTTCTTGGAAAGAGCTTTTGTTTTTCTTTTTTTTGAGATGGGGTCTCTCTCTGTCACGCAGGCTGGAGTGCAGTGGTGTGATCTCGGCTCACTGCAAACTCCGCCTCCCGGGTTCACGCCATTCTCCTGCCTCAGCCTCCCGAGTAGCTGGGACTACAGGCGCCTGCCACCTCGCCTGGCTAATTTTTTGTATTTTTAGTGGAGACAGAGTTTCACAGTGTTAGTCAGGATGGTCTCGATCTCCTGACCTCGTGATCCGCCCTCCTCGGCCTCCCAAAGTGCTGGGATGACAGGCGTGAGCCACTGTGCCCGGCCTGGAAAGAGCTTCTTTTAGCACCACTTTGGGCGGACCGTTCTCCCGTCGCAGGTTCTGACCCGGGACGGCAGTTGGTGGTGTATGTCTTTTGGGGCCGAGCTGAACTCAGCATTATGAATTAGTTGGTTAAACTGTCTTTATGTTTTTGCATTGCAGATGTTAATCAGCTTCACGTTGTTTTCTAGTTGTTAGAGGTGGAAGCTTGGCAGTTGGCCTCCCTTCTTCCCATGGAGGACGGGGGCTTAACAGCCTTTGAAGAGGACCAGAGATGCCTTTCCCAGAGCCTCCCCTTGCCAGTGCCAGCAGAGGGCCCAGCTGCACAGACCACCGCCGAGCCCAGCAGGTCGTTTTCCTCAGCCCACAGACATCTGAGCAGAAGGAATGGGCTTTCCAGACTCTGCCAGAGCAGGACGGCACTCTCCGGTAATGACCTTCGACCGCTGCAGGCCTCAGCGCGTGGAAATACAAATGTGGGGTTGCTCTGTGTTGTCATGGAAACCCTCTCACCAGGGATTGAAGCCACTCTATTCCTGCAGAGAAAAGTTCGCAGTTTAGGCGCTCGGCTCGCGCTGGCAGGTGACTCTGGCAGGGCCTTTGCTGCTGCTTTTGCTCTGTTGTGATTCCCAGGCATCTGGCACTTCTTTTCAGGCAGCGGGTGGAACTCCCCTTCAATTTCAGGGTCAAGTTACAGCAAAATGTTATTTCTTACTTCAGAGTGTGTGAGAACGCTGTTCTAGGTTAGGCTGTTTTACTTAGGGAAATGCAGCTTTGCTCATGCATTTACTGAGCTAAATGAGGTTTAGCCGGTGGACCAAGAATCATGGGGCAGAAGTCTGTTGGTGCCTCCTATGTCCACAGTCTGTTGGTGCCTCTTATGTCCAGACACCCCAAAGGTCTGGGCAATGGTGAGGAAGAAAGCGTCACTTGCCTTTGAGGGGCTGTCTGATGGAGGCACTTGGGGAGACAGCAGGCTGTGTCCTTGAAGTTGGAGTAGACCTCGAAAATGGGGAAATGGGGCACAGAGCTGCGGGAAATGGTGGCTGGGGGTCTGGTCTCCAGGCCGAGGAGCACTTCGACACTGGAGTAGGAGGGTATTGGAGCTGAGCTTGTGCACTGGGGTGTCTGAGGGTGTAGAGTGGAGGGCCCTGTGGAGAGCACCCGGGATACTGCAGGGAGGGCCGGGCTGGGAGGCACACAGCACCCTTGGGAGTGGGCTTCACCCAGGCACTGATCAGGAATGTTCTCAGTGAGTATCGACAGGTGTGTTCCTTTTTTGGAGCATCATTCTGGTGGCTGCATGAGGAGCAGGGGTGGGAGCCGGAGGCACAGGGCCTTGAGACATGAGGAGGAGCTGTACTTGGTGACTGCTATCTGGGGAAGAGGAGGGGCGAGAGAGTGGCTGGATGGCCACGTGGTTTCCAGTCTCAGAGAATGGTCGGGGTCAGGCCACTCACTGAGAAAGTCAGGGGTCCTGGATGAAGGACATGGAGGGGAGGGGATGGGAGAGAAATGGAAGGGCCAGGTCTTGCGTGCTTGGTTTTGAGCACTGGAAGAATGCAGTTGGTGTCTCCAGAGATGGGGAAGAGGGCGAGTGGGCTGTGGGAGGTCCGGGCTGGAGGTGCGAGTGTGGGAGTCTTCAGTGCATTTTTAGTTAGATGTATTTAAAGCTACCGAGGAATGGGTGAGATGGAGCCGTGGTCACTGAGAGGTGAGAGGGTGGGAGGTGGGGGAGCCCAGGTGCCCGAAGAGGGTGGTGTGGGAGGAGGGTGAGGCCTGAGGAATGACTGGACTGAGTGTTTTGGGAGCCATTGGAGGCATTGCTGAGAGTGAGGACGCTGCACAAGGAGCTCTTGAATCGTAGGATGCTTCCAAGGAGTAAGTGACAGGGCAGCCGCTGGAGTGGCCATGGGGTCTTGGAATGACTGACAGAAGACAGAAGGTGGGAAGGAAGAAACCTTTGAGTGTAATTAAGCTTTTTTGTTTTTTGAGACAAGGTCTGACTCTTGCTCAGGCTGGAGTACAGTGGCGCAGTCATAGCTCACTGCAGTCTCAAACTCCTGGGCTCAGGCAATCCTCCTGCCTTAGCCTCCTGAGTAGATGGGACTGCAGGGGCACGCCACCATGCCCAACTGATTTTTAAAACTTTTATTTTTAGTAGGGATAGGGTCTCGCTGTGTTGTCCAGGCTGGTCTTGAACTCCTGAACTCAAGCAACCTTCCTGCCTCAGCCTCCCAAAGAGCTGGGATTATAGGCACGCCTGGCTTTGAGTGTAATTTAGACACAGAAGTGTTGATCTTGTGCTGTTCGTGCTTCTGAGTGGACCTGGTGGTTGCCTAAGTGGATTCTGGATACCACGTTCAGACACGTGATGAGAGTGGGCGTTAGCTGTGCAGACTGACTTAATCCTTAGATCTTTTTGCAGGAGTTGAGGGCAAGGGCTGTGTGCTTTGCCTGTTTCAGAAGGTGGACACTGCAGCTGTGTGAAGTCTAAAGCTTCGCTTCGCTTCTCTTTTCAGAAGACAGATGGAGCTCCTACTGTCTCTCATCACTGGCTGCCCAGAATATTTGTACAAGTCAACTGCACTGCCCTGCTGCCCCCGAGCACACGGACCCGTCCGGGCCCCGGGGCAGTGTGTCCTGCTGCTCCCTGCTGCGGGGACTGTCCTCAGGGTGGTCCTCACCCCTGCTTCCGGCCCCTGTGTGCAACCCTAACAAGGCCATCTTCACGGTGGATGCCAAGACCACAGAGGTATTTGCTTCTCTTTTAGATCTAGCTGTGTAGATGTGGTTTTGGGGTTTGTGCCTTAAACCTGGGATTTGGGTGTTTTAATGCAATTAGAAAAACATTTGGGCACTTTGGGAGGTGGGAAGTTTGCTTGAGCCCAGGAGTTCAAGACCAGCCTGGGCAACATAGCAAGATCCCATCTCTACAAAGAAATTAGCCAGGTGTGGTGGCACACACCTGTAGTCCCAGCTACCAGGGAGGCTGAGGCAGGAGGGTCACTTGAGCCCAGGAGTTCAAGGCTGCGGTGAGCTCTGATTGTGCCACTGCACTCCAGCCTGGGCAACAGAGTGAGACCCTGTCAGGAAAAGGCTGGCTTCTACATGGTCCTCCTGGGCTATTCTGGGCAGCTGGTGGAGCTGCTGGGGATGTCTGCATCCTTGCTCCTCTTTGTGATTCCTCAGATCCTGGTTGCTAACGACAAAGCTTGCAGGCTCCTGGGGTACAGCAGCCAGGACCTGATTGGCCAGAAGCTCATGCAGTTCTTTCTGAGGTCAGATTCTGATGTGGTGGAGGCCCTCAGCGAGGAGCACATGGAGGCTGACGGCCACGCTGCGGTGGTGTTCGGCACGGTGGTGAGTGGATGCGGGTGCAGCGCTCAGTCTGGCCTCAAGACCAGCAGCGTGTGGCAGGAACAGCTCGGTGTTCCCCACCAGGAGCTCTGCTGGGGGTTGGGTGGCACCAGGACATCTCAGCTTCTTCAGCTGAAAATGTCATCCCAGGTGCCGTTTCCCCGCTTCAGCTGCAGTGGGGGTGGGGGCCCTTCAAAAACACTCATCACAGGAACGGACGCTGTGGCTGCGGCTGGACTCCCGGGGGGTGTTGTGGGTGGCCCTTGCTTTGTCTGAGGGCTGTAGCTTCACTAGTGTTTTGCAGCCCTGCTGGGCACCACGTCAGACGCTCAAGAGTCATACGGTTTTATTGTCTATTGATTTTTACATTCTGTTTGGTGCTTGTGGGAGCGGGCAGGGGTGTGGGCCTGGAAGCGTTTCCCTAGACAGTGTTGATTCTCTCACCTGTGCCATGTGTCCAACCTGGACGTTGACAGTGAGCTGAGTTGGATGTGGAGGACTGAGCCCAAGGCATGGAAAAAGCCCAAGGCATGGCTGATTGTAGAGTTTCCCCTCAAAGCAGGACGGCCTCGTCAGCCGGTCGGGGACTGGGGGAGCAGCGTTGGAGGGCAGTGGAGGTTGGGGTATGATCTGAGGCTCTAGTAGTCACCCGAATCCTCCAGGTTGCCTGTTTCCTAGACACTGTGGCTTTCACACAGGGGACCCCATTGCTTGAACTGAACTGATGTCACAGGCTTAGGACCAATTGTGTCAGAAAATCACTGGTTCAAGAAACTGACTTAGTGACTACTAAGAAGAAAAAAACTAAGATATTCACCATGTGTTGGTGTCTGTTTCTCTAAGAAATAACAGATACTGCTTTTTTCACCCTGCAATATTACCATGAACTGAGAATGAAATCTACTCTCTTGATAAAACTTGCACTTGGAGATTTTAATGTTCAGCATCGGAAATCTTGTTTGTGCTTTGGTAAATTTCTGAAATGAAAGTCAGGTAAGCAGAAGTTGAGAACGTTGCAGTGCCTGGAGTTTGGGCCTCCTGGAGGCGGGTGCCCCACCCAGACTGGTCTTTTGGGTCCACGACATGCAGGTGTGAACCTGTTTCCACAGGTGGACATCATCAGCCGTAGTGGGGAGAAGATTCCAGTGTCTGTGTGGATGAAGAGGATGCGGCAGGAGCACCGCCTATGCTGCGTGGTGGTCCTGGAGCCCGTGGAGAGAGTCTCGACCTGGGTCGCTTTCCAGAGCGATGTGAGTGTGCAGCTTTGCCTCGTGTCTCATGGATGCTGGAGCCGGTGTCGTTCTCCTCTTCAGCAAGTGCTGGTCCCTGTCTCATTCCTTTGGGAAGAAAGAGGATGAGGAGCCTGGAGGGTCTGCCCAGTGGTGCCCTCGCTGATTGTGTGTGCTTGGGCAGGGAACGAACCTCCCATACTTCAGTTCCTCACCCATGAACTGGGGCATAATCATAACTCCTCATGAGATTGTTTCAACATTTAAATGAGATAATATATGCAAAACCCCCAGAATAGTAGCTGGCATTAGAGACAGCCCTCATGTGTGAACTGGGATGTTATTAATGAGCTGTGGTGTGGGCCAGGTTCCTGAAGAACAAGAAGGCCCACAATTTAGGTGCATCTCCGGTAGAAGGAGACAGATGATGATGCTCTTATCAAATTCATGGGTATATGTCTCTTGCACTTCCGATGGAGAAGTCATGTTGGGGTCTTGCTTTTAGCTTGAAAATATTGAAGCTTAGTTAAATTTACAGCTGGAGCGCAAGAAGCTTTTATGATAAGCACTGGGCTTTTCCTCCAGGGCACCATCACGTCATGCGACAGTCTCTTTGCTCATCTTCACGGGTACGTGTCTGGGGAGGACGTGGCTGGGCAGCACATCACAGACCTGATCCCTTCCGTGCAGCTCCCTGCTCCTGGTCAGCACATCCCAAAGGTGGGGCTCCTGACCTCTTGCACTGTGTGATGGGGTGGAGTTCTTAGCTCTGAATCCATAACTGGAGACACAGACCAAGGGTTTCTGAAGGCAAGGGTGGCCGTAGGGGTGGGACGTGCTCAGTTTTGAGCTTCCTGTGCGCCGAGGCCTTGACCAAGGCCCGGGGCCTGTGCGGTCTCCCAGCTGGCCACTCTTGTCCCCTGAGTCTTGTCTTCTCCCTAGAGCTGGGCCACCCATAGAGGTGGATGCTGGGACATTGCCCGAGGCTGAGAGGGGTGGGAGAACACATCCACAGATGCGCAGCTGGTGCAGTGCAGCCTGTGGGGCCAGTATCCTGGGGCCAGAGCAAGGATGGCACGGTTGCCAGTGGCGTGGCTGAGCCCTGAGCCTGAGCCCCACAGTCCTCCCTCCCTCCCTCCCTGCTGGTGCCCGGCCCCTCATTGGGGTGTCTCACTTGCCCTGGGTCGCTGTGCCTGGGGCGGCTCTGGACACTGAGTCCTCCCCATCCACAAAGGGCTCTTTCCTGGGCCAGGCGGGCCCGGGAGGAGAGGGAAGGCAGAGCAGTGTGAGTGTGAGATGTCCTGGGGACCTTCCCTGATGACATGTGGCGTAGAAGTTGGGTCGGACGCAGCACAGACTCAGTGCTCTGTCCACGTGAAACACGGCTTGAGCCAAACGACAAGCCTTTCTTTCAGAATCTCAAGATTCAGAGGTCTGTTGGAAGAGCCAGGGATGGCACCACCTTCCCTCTGAGCTTAAAGCTGAAATCCCAACCCAGCAGTGAGGAGGTGACCACCGGTGAGGCAGCCCCTGCGAGGGGCTACCGGGCATCCGTCTGGGTGTTCTGCACCATCAGCGGCCTCATCACCCTCCTGCCAGATGGGACCATCCATGGCATCAACCACAGCTTCGCGCTGACGCTGTTTGGTTACGGAAAGACCGAGCTCCTGGGCAAGGTGGGGCTGCCCTGGGCGCCTGGCTCCCCATCTCCTCGGAGGAAGCTGCTGTGCTCTGCAGTGCGGGCTTGCGTGTGGCACAGGCCTTGCGCCCGGCAAGCTCTCCAGCTCGCTCCTTTACCCAGGAGGGACCTCGGGTCCAGGGAGGGAGGTCCTTGCTCACGGCTGCCAAGCTCCTTCTCTCCACCCTTCCCCAGCAACCACCGTCAGAGGGAGGGAGAGGAGCGCTGTGCCTCAAAGCCCTGAGAGATCTGGTCTGACTGATGGACCAGGGTTTACGACACAACTGCAGGGGTTCATTGCTCACCCTAGTAGAAATACTAAAAAGTAGCTAAGCTGAATTGTAGTTAAGTTCAATTTAAGTTAGTTAAAAAGCAGCGTTCTTCCTGGATGAGGGGTTCCCACAGGAGCTGAGGGCGTTGAGACCTTGCAAGGATTTTGGGGGCACGGACGCTTGTGCCCTCTGTGAGGTTAGGGCGGGTTCCGGCATTACATTATGGGCAGTGTCTGGTGAGGGGGCCACACACAGGTTCAGAGGAAGCATCTGTCAGAGCAGCTCCTGGCCTGGGAGGAGCCCAGAGGGCCCTGCAGTCCTTCTGTCCTGGGTGCATGTCACTGTTCTGGCCACCAGTGAGCCGCGTGAGGTGAGGCTTGCAGACACAGGCTGCCAGATCCATCTAAACATGGGGCCAAAGGCCAGATGTCTGCTCCAAAGATGTGTCGATGTCAGTGTAACTTGCCGCAGAGTGTGTTTTTACCTTTTTCTTAAGAAAAGGGGAAAAATCATGAATTACATGTTGAACATCAGAGGGGCTTCAGGTGCATCAAAGGGCATTTGGCCCGAGGCCTCTCCTGACCTTGAGGGTGAACCCTCAGGGACTGGCTCTCCTTGTGTTTATTCCTCCCCCAGGGGGACAGTCCAGTGGGTCAGCGTGGATCCTCCAGGCTCTGAAATGTCCCCGCTTTGTTTTCTAGAATATCACTTTCCTGATTCCTGGTTTCTACAGCTACATGGACCTTGCGTATGACAGCTCGTTACAGCTCCCAGACCTGGCCAGCTGCCTGGACGTCGGCGATGAGAGTGGGTGTGGGGAGAGAACCTTGGACCCGTGGCAGGGCCAGGACCCCGCTGAGGGGGCCCAGGGTAAGACACAGCCTCCTCCTCCTGAATGCGCCTGCAGCTGCTGAGCCCCAGACAGCCCCGTGCCTCTGAGACAGGGCTGGGAGGAGCAGGAGCTACGGCCCCTCCAGAGGCTCAGGGGTGGTGGGGGGGTGGAGTAGGGGGTGACTGTTTTCTGGTTTGATGTTCCTCTCTGTCTCAGGGGCTGTGACATGTTATTCTTATAAACATACGAGCGTAGAGAAGAAGAATAGAAAACCCCCAAGACTGCATCACCTGTGCCCGTAATATCTGAGACACAGCATCCGAGACACAGCTAACTGACAGTCTTAGTATCCGAGACACAGCTAACTGACAGTCTTGTCTTTTCTAAGTAAACTTACATAGCTTCATGTAGTTTGAGTGAATCCATGTAGCATATCAGATTACCGCTGACCCTTGAACAACTGGGTTTGACATTGGAGGGTCCAGTTATACACGGATTCTTTTCAACCTCAGAAATCCAGTATTGGTGGGAGGTGAAGTTGGCGTATATGGAGGGCTGACCTTCCATGCACCTGCGTTTCACGGGTGGGCTGTGGGACGTGAGGGTGTTCGGATTTTGGCATTCTGGGGGTCCTGGAACCCATCCCCTGAGTGTACTGAGGGTTGACTGCAATTCCTAAATCGAATGTTCTACCAGTATTTCCTGGTTTAATTATGTTTATCCCACATAGTTTTAATTTAACGTTTTAAATTATTTCAACAAATACTCCGAGTCCCTTTCATATGCACAGTCTTAGGTGTGTGGCTTCTGTAGACAGGGTGAGCACACTGCCTCCTGTCCCGAGGGACCCACTCTGGCTGGGAGCAATGAGGGGCAGTGGAACCCGCTGATGTTCTGGCAGGGCCCACGCCTGAGCTCCTGGTAAGGAGCAGGCCCCTGGCTGCTTCCACAATGCTCACTCTTGTTGACAAGCATGGGGTGGGGGTGCGCCCTGTCCCTGGCTCTGCCCTGGTGAGGACCCCGGGACTCTGCCTCCAGGGGCTCTGCCCACCTGGAGCGTGGGCTCACTGGATGTGGTTCTGGAGTTCCTGGGGCAGGCTGGGGCCCAAGGGTCCAGGTGATGGTGTGGCAGGGGTGTCGGGTTGGGGGTCTCTGTTCTATGGAAGGACACAGTGGGCGTGAGATAGAGAGAGAGAGTGGCCAGTGCTGGCAGAAAGCACAGCCGCCTCGGGGCTCTGCATCGTGGTGGGTCCAGGCAGGTCGGCAGGTGCTGGCTTGCGAGGTTGTCCTGCATGCGGTCACTCGGGTATTGAATGAGTGTGAAAGTGGATTTAATACAGTCACTGAGGAAAACTACAGCTTCACGAGACTGACCGGCCTGGTGAGATAAACATTCACCATCAGACACTCTTTAGCTTTCTGGGCTTCCTGTGAGTTCTTTGGCAAATGTGCCCAGCCTCCTTCCCCACAGGGTCTCGCCTGGGTCATTAGAAGCTGGATTGTGACATTTGTTTTAAAAGATGCTTTGTTAGGCTGTTGGTTCTCCTGACAATCCCGGCTTTCCTTAGCGTGTGGTTCCCCTCATCCTATCTGGGGTTTTCTGTCTCAGTCTGTCCTTTATACAAGCTTTTTCCTCTGGCACTGATTATATTCCCCTTCCCCTTTTCCCGGAATTCCAAATTCTGACCTGTGCGTGCACGGCTGTGTGTTTAGTACATGCTCTTTATCAGATATTTGGTGGTGGGGGGAGGGGATCACAACATTTCTGTTACTCTTGCATTGTTTCCCTAGGATGAATTCTTAGAAGTGGAACTTCCAGATTCAGGGAATGAACACTTTTGCTAGTTACTGTCAAAAATGCCTCTTGGAGAAGTTATGCCAAACCACCCAACTGTCCTGGTGACAGAGCAGGCTTCCCTCGGCTTGGGGCTAGGGTTCTTCTCAGGGTCGTCCTTTTTTTTTTGAGACGGAGTTTCACTCTTGTTGCTGAGGCTGGAGTGCAGTGGCACCATCTCGTCTCACTGCAACCTCTGCCTCCTGGGTTCAAGTGATTCTCCTGTCCCAGCCTCCCTAGTAGCTGGGATTACAAGGATGTACCACCATGCCCGGCTAATTTTGTGTTTTTAGTAGAGACGGGGTTTCTCCATGTTGGTCAGGCTGGTCTCAAACTCCCAACCTCAGGTGATCTGCCCGCCTCGGCCTCCCAAAGTGCTGGGATTACAGGTGTGAGCCACTGTGCCTGGCCTTCCAGTGTCCTTCCTAATGTAGCCTGCTTTCTCTCATGTAACCAAGAGACATACATTCATCCCCTACCACGGGCCAGGCTGCACTGCGTGCAGACGCCCCTGCCCTCACGGGGACTGGAAGGAGCCAGGTGACATGTGGAGCCCAGGAAGTGGCCAGAGCTTGGGAGGAAGGCAAAGAGGGGAAGAGGGCATGCAGTCTTAGGCCTGGGGGCCCAGGAGGCCTAGGGAAGCCTTGTAGATAGCCAGGTACAGCATTTCTGGGATCAGGAGCCATGATCCCAGGGCCTCTAATACTTCAGGTATGGCAGGGAGGCCAAGATGGCTGGCCAGAGAGGGCCAGGTGGAGAGACCTGGAGGAGTGAGGCCACAGAGTTGGGGGGCCATGGCCGAGACTTTGGCTTCTGTCCAGAGTCAGATGGGAGCTGTTGGAGGGTTGTCAGCAGATGAGGGCCGTGCTCTGACTTGGGTGTTGATAGGATCATGGTAGCTGGCTGCAGGCGTCCTGGGCCAAGCAGCAGGGAGACAGGAGGCAGAGAAGAGGGCGCTGGTTTGGACCTGGGACGCTGGGGGTGGTGAGAGGTGGTCGATGCTGGTCATGCTGTGAAGGAGCCTCAGTGAGTTCCAGGCAAATGAGCAGATTCATTTTAGGGAGTGCCTGTGAAGAGCAAACACTCTTTTTCGGTGTTGCTGCCAGATCCAAGGATTAATGTCGTGCTTGCTGGTGGCCACACTGTGCCCCGAGATGAGACCCGGAAGCTGGTGGAAAGCCAAGACATCTTCACCGGGACTCAGACTGAGCTGGGAGCTGGAGGCCAGCTCCTTTCTCGCCTCTCACCTCAGCCTGCTCCAGGGTAAGTCCCTTGGTGGGAGGTTGCAGGTTTAGTAAAAGTCCAGGCAGATGGTAGGTGAATGAGGAACATGTCAGAGAGAAATGTTCAGCCTGTTATTCATAGTAATACTGAAAACGCACATGTGGTGAGCGCCTGCTCTGTTCCACACACAGTGACACCTGGATTTTCTGCGCTGCCTGGCTGAGTCCTTATCAGCCTGTATGGGAGGGCACCATGGTGTTACTATCTCACTGTAGGGATAAGGAAACAGGCTGTGCAGAGTTCCAGAATGTTTAGGTAGATTTCAGAGAACTGATAGAAACATAATTTTATCATTTTCTTTTTTTTTTTGGAGACAGAGTCTCGCTCTGTCGCCCAGGCTGGAGTGCAGTGGTGTGATCTCCGCTCACTGCAAGCTCTGCCTCCCAGGTTCACGCCATTCTCCTGCCTCAGCCTCCCAAGTAGCTGGGACTACATGCGCCCGCCACCACGCCCGGTTAATTTTTTGTATTTTTTTTAGTTTCACCATGTTGGCCAGGATGGTCTCGATTTCCTGACCTTGTGATCCGCCCACCTCAGCCTCCCAAAGTGCTGGGATTAATTTTATCATTTTCAAAGTCATATGAAGCCGTTCTCTTTGCACATTTTAAAATATTCTATTTAGAGTAAAGAAAGTTTATATTAGAGAATTAGGAACATTTAGAAAAGTTGAAATAAAAACTCGTTCTATTGTGATAGTCCTATTGTACATAGCACGTGTGTGTGTGTGTTTTTAACCCATTTTCTTCTTCAGAATCTTTTTTTTTTTGAGACAGAGTCTCACTCAGCTGCCCAGGCTAGAGTGCAGTGGCGTGATCTTGGTTCACTGTAACCTCTGCCCCCCGGTTCAAGTGATTCTCCTGCCTCAGCCTCCTGAGTAGCTGGGACTACAGGCACCTGCCACCATGCCCGGCTAATTTTTGTATTTTTACTAGAGAAGGGGTTTCACCATGTTGGCCAGACTGGTTTTGATCTCTTGACCTCATGACCCACCCGTCTTGGCCTCCCAAAGTGCTGGGATTACAGGTGTGAGCCACTGTGCCCGATCCTGTCCTCTTTCTGAGCCTCTGGTATACCTTTACTAGGTTGCTGATGTTAACCTGTGTGTCTGTCCCCGAGTGAGGTGGTGAGGTCACATTCTGTTCATCTGGTGCCCAGTGTCGGTCTGTCGTGTGGAGGCCACAGTGGCTGGGCTGACGGGAGGCCTGGGTCCCCTGGCTCTGTGATCATCCTGTCTGGACTGTGGCAGCCTCCTCGTGGGTCGCCATGTGCTGAATGCTGGAGGACATTGTATGCCACCTCTTAGGAGCTGCCCTCACCAGCCTCCTCTCTCTTTTTCGGCCCCTGTCCCCTTCTTTTTTGTTTTTGTTTGAGACGGAGTCTCACTCTGTCACCCATCGCACCAGTGAGCTGGTACAATCTCAGCTCACTGCAACCTCTGCCTCCCAGGCTCAAACGATTCTCCTGCCTCAGCCTCCAAGTAGCTGGGATTACAGATGCCTGCCACCACACCAGGCTAATTTTTGTATTATTAGTAGAGACAGGGCTTTGCCATGTTGGCCAGACTGGTCTCGAACTCCTGACCTCAAGTGATCCACCCACCTCGGCCTCCCAAAGTGCTGGGATTACAGGTGTGAGCCACCGCGCCTGGCCCCCTGGCCCCTGTCCCCTTCTGCGCGAGCCCCATCTGAGAGCCATTTCCCAAATCTGAGAGCCATTTCCCTCGTCGGCTGTGAAATCGGATGGTGTTTGTAGTCAATCAGTTGTGTTTTTACTGTTGTAGAGTTTACCAGGGACTCTCCAATCCCTCTCTCCATTCCTCTCACACCTCCTCAAGGCAGCAGCAGGGACCTCCCCTTGCAGGTGGGGCTGAGGCTGAGCTGCACGCCTGACGGGGGGTTTGGGGGCCCTGAGATGAAGTGGGAGTGCTGAGCAAAACATTGGCAAGTGCTCCTGTACTTTACTGTTGGGCTTGTGGTAGCATTCTCTGCTAAATCATTTCTAAACGTGGACTTAATTTGGAGAAATTTGAGACTAAGTGCTTTATTTTTTAACTTGGTCACAAAATTTGGTCTTTTTCTTGTTATAAATTGGTGGCATTAAATGCTTTGTACTTAGTTCTAATGGAGAATCGGTGCAGTCTCTCCTTTTGACTCATCTGTGGCCCTACACGATGGTCACCCATGTCATTATCCCCAGGGTGGACAGTGTCCCAGAAGGAAGCCTGCCAGTGCACGGTGAGCAGGTGCTGCCCGAGGACCAGCAAGTCACTGCCTTGGGGAGAGAGGAACCTGTGGCAATAGAGAGCCCCAGACAGGGTCTTCTGGGAGAAAGCAGGTCTGAACCAGTGGATGTGAAGCCATTTGCCTCTTGCGAAGAATCTGAAGCTCCAGTCCCAGCTGAGGATGGGGGCAGTGACGCTGGCATGTGTAGCCTGTGTCAGAAGGCCCAGCTAGAGCGGATGGGAGTCAGTGGTCCCAGCAGTTCAGACCTCTGGGCTGGGGCTGCCGTGGCCAAGCCCCAGGCCAAGGGTCAGCTGGCGGGGGGCAGCCTCCTGATGCACTGCCCTTGCTACGGGAGTGAATGGGGCTTGTGGCGAAGCCAGGACTTGGCCCCCAGCCCCTCTGGGATGGCAGGCCTCTCGTTTGGGACACCTACTCTAGATGAGCCGTGGCTGGGAGTGAAAAATGACCGAGAAGAGCTGCAGACCTGCTTGATTAAGGAGCAGCTGTCCCAGTTGAGCCTTGCGGGAGCCCTTGATGTCCCCCACGCCGAACTTGTTCCGACAGAGTGCCCGGCTGTCACCGCTCCTGTGTCGTCCTGCGATCTGGGAGGCAGAGACCTGTACAGTGGCTGCACGGGCAGCTCCTCAGCCTGCTATGCCTTGGCCACGGACCTCCCCGGGGGCCTGGAAGCAGTGGAGGCCCAGGAGGTTGATGTGAATTCGTTTTCCTGGAACCTCAAGGAACTCTTTTTCAGTGACCAGACAGACCAAACATCATCAAGTTGTTCCTGTGCTACGTCTGAACTCAGAGGGACACCCTCTTCCTTGGCAGTGGGCTCCCATCCAGATGTAGGCAGTCTCCAGGAACAGGGGTCATGTGTCCTGGATGACAGGGAGCTGTTACTACTGACCGGCACCCGTGTTGACCTTGGCCAAGGCCGACGGTTCCGGGATAGCTGCCTGGGACAGGATCCAACAGAACCACTTGAGGTTTGTTTGGTGTCCTCTGAGCATCATGCAGCAAGCGACAGAGAAAGCCCAGGACGCATTCCTTCCACGTTGGATGCTGGCCCTGAGGACACATGCCCATCAGCAGAGGAGCCAAGGCCGAACGTCCAGGTCACCTCCACACCCGTGATCGTGATGTGCGGGGCTGCTGGCCTGCAGCGGGAGATCCAGGAGGGTGCCTACTCCGGGAGCTGCTACCATCGAGATGGCTTACGGCTGAGTATGTCCTGGGCCCCATGGGAAGAAGCGTGGTGCCCCCAGAGCACAGCTCAGTGCGGGTGCAGGGCCTTGCTTGTTCTGGGGTCTGATGGGGTTTCACCCTGGAATAGTTTCAGCAGAAATCATGTTTTAAAGGAGAATGCATATCATCCACCTCTTGAAAATTAAGATTACAAATGTGTGTGCCTGCGGAGGGTGGTGCCCAAGGTCCCAGGCCACCTGCCCCATGCCCATCAGTTCCAGCTGTGCCTCCCGACTCAGGCCATACACTTCAGAGAGCCGCTCTGCTCAGCAGCTTGGGGAGATTCCGTCGGGGGCAGGAGAGGTGCAGGGGCGTCATGCTGGAGTCTGTCTCTCCACCTCCCACCAGCCCCCACCTCAGTGGTCACATGGAGAGGTCAAGAGAGATGTGAGCGTGGCGAGATGCTCACGTGTTCTTCTTCCGTGCTTTTGGTGTTTAGGCTGCTCTGATCTCTGAAAAACCTGCCCTTCTGTGAGGGTCATGGATCAGGCCCCTCTGCTTGCCCCTTTGAGGTTGATTCTGTTTTACTTTCTTTTTTATTTTCATTTCTTTTTTTTCTTTTTTTTTTTTGAGACAGAGTCTCGCTCTGTCGCCCAGGCTGGAGTGCAGTAGTGCGATCTCAGCTCACTGCAAGCTCCGCCTCCTGGGTTCATGCCATTCTCCTGCCTCAGCCTCCCAAGTAGCTGGGACTACAGGCGCCCGCCACCATGCCCGGCTAATTTTTTGTATTTTTAGTAGAGACGGGGTTTCACCGTGTTAACCAGGATGGTCTCGATCTCCTGACTTTGTGATCCGCCCGCCTTGGCCTCCCAAAATGCTGGGATTACAGGTGTGAGCCACCACGCCCGGCCTGTTTTTTTTATTTTTTGAGACAGAGTCTTACTCTGGCCACCGTAGCTGGAGTGCAATGGCATGGTCTCAGCTCACTGCAACCTCCGCTTCCTGGGTTCAAGCGATTCTCCTGCCTCAGCCTCCTGAGTAGCTGGGACTACAGGCGTGTGCCACTATACCCAGCTAATTTTTTTGTATTTTTAGTAGAGGCACGGTTTCACTATGATGGCCAGGCTGGTCTCGAACTCCTGACCTCATGATCCACCCGCCTTGACCTCCCAAAGTGCTGGGATTACAGGCATGAGCCACCGAGCCCGGCTAATTTTTTGTATTTTTAGTAGAGACGGGTTTCACCGTGTTAGCCAGGATGGTCTCGATCTCCTGACCTCGTGATCCACCTGCCTCAGCCTCCCAAAGTGCTGAGATTACAGGCGTGAGCCACTGCGCCTGGCTGTATTTTCCTCATTTCTTAATAGATCCACATTATTTTAGCCAGTTGTTTCCATATTGCTGATTTTGTAGTGTTGATAGCTAGGGTTCTTTTCTTATACTTAAAAGAATTTTGTAAATAATAAGTGTTATTTGTAGAAACATTAGAAATATAAACAAGAAGGAAATAAAATGGGCTGTAAACACCCACCACCAAAAAAAGCTAACCACACTTACGTTGGTGTATAGCTAGGAGGCTGTGGAAAATGCATATGTGCTTTCTCTATATAAGTGTGTATGGAGTTTAATATGACTATTAGTGACTAGAGTAGGTACGTGTGTACGTGGATTAATGTAAGCCATTCACATTCTTGTCACTGGAAGGCCAAAGACCCACTGTGTGTAGGGGCACGTTGAGTGCAGGTTCTCCCGGCTATTCTGAGTTGGAGGTTGTCTGCACCCTCAACTACAGGCCTCTCCGGAGGGCTTCCTTGGCCTCTGGCTGCCCTGAGTGAGGAGGTGTGATTGTTGCAGGCCTGCAGGCTATGCCCCGGGGGTGTTTCCCTGGCTGGCCCTGACAGCTTTCCTCCAGGCCTTGGTGCTGCCTGCCTCTGCCTAGGCTGCTCTCTGGTCTGTGTTCTGGGGATTGAACTTTCTAACTTAAAGCTGCTGGGGATTGGACTGTTGCATTCTAGGACTGGACTTTTCTAACCTAAAGCTGCTGTCTAGCCAGGTCAGCACAGGCCTGTGCATTCTTACCTTCTCACCCTTCAGGTATACAGTTTGAGGTGAGGCGGGTGGAGCTCCAGGGCCCCACACCTCTGTTCTGCTGCTGGCTGGTGAAAGACCTCCTCCACAGCCAACGCGACTCAGCCGCCAGGACCCGCCTCTTCCTTGCCAGCCTGCCCAGCTCCACCCACTCTACCGCTGCTGAGCTCACCGGACCCAGCCTGGTGGAAGTGGGTATTTGCAGTCAATGCCTGCCCTGGACTTGCCTTGTACTGTGTGGCAAATATCCTAGTTGGCACCTCTCTGTTTCCTCGGGGATGGGAATACGGTCTGTTTGTAACTTTTTTTTTTTTTTGGTGGGATGGAGTCTCGCTCTCGTTCCCCAGGCTGGAGTGCAATGGCGCGATCTCAGCTCACTGCAACCTCCGCTTCCTCCCTAGTAGTGGGAATTACAGAAACGCACCACCACGACCGGCTAATTTTGTATTTTTAGTAGAGACTGGGTTTCTCCATGTTGGCAAGGCTGGTCTTGAACTCCTGACCTCAGGTGATCCACCCGCTTCGGCCTCCCAAAGTGCTGGGATTACAGGTGTGAGCCACCGCGCCTGGCCCTGTTTGTAACTTTTCACACTGTCTTCTAATATCTGGTGTGACTATAAAGCCACTTTAAATCTGCATAGGCCCATGTGTATGATGGGGTGTAAACACGTTTTGACATGTGTGCCAGTTGAGATCAGTGTGCTGAGGCTGCTTGGGGTGCCCTGTGGAGATCGGCTTTCAGACCTGTCTGAGAGCACAGGAGGAGAGGGGACTGGAGTGCAGGGGACTGGAGTGCAGGGCACACCTGCCTTGGGTGGCTGCTGAAGACGCAGGGGGACCACTGTGGGTGCTGCACCTCTGCCAGGTGCAGTTGCATGTAACCCCACAGACCTTCCTCTGCATTGCAGGTGCTCAGAGCCAGACCCTGGTTTGAGGAGCCCCCCAAGGCTGTGGAACTGGAGGGGTTGACGGCCTGTGAGGGCGAGTACTCCCGAAAGTACAGTACCCTGAGCCCGCTGGGCAGTGGGGCCTTTGGCTTCGTGTGGACTGCCGTGGACAAGGAAAAAAACAAGGAGGTACCCTGGATGTGGGAGGGGAGTGGCGCGGGGCACCACTTCAAATGGCTCTTGACTTTTGGTCCCAGTTCTCTAAACCTGGGGTTTTTGGAGGAGTCCTTTACGTACGGCACCAAGCATACAACCTGGTATGTGGGCGGTTTCCGGATACAAGGAGGTTCTCTCAGCAGAACACATGTCCACATCCAGGGTTGCTGATCCCGTCAAGTTGTAGATTCAGACCTCAAACAGGCCAGGCTCAGGGCTTCGCCTCCTGCCCTTGTGTTAGATCCCACATCTGGACCTTTGTTCCCTCCTTTCTGAGCCTGGGGTTTGCACCATTCTCCTCCTCCCCACTGAGATGCTGATATCTCACAGGCACTGCACATGCATGCTTAAAACCAAATTTAGGACCGCCTCCACCCAGCTGGAAAAAAAACCCCAAGAAAGAGGCAAGCAAGCTAACCAGCAGAAGCTCTTGGTCTTCCCGGCTCCCTGGAATGACTGCTCTGTTTATAGCTCACGGCTGGAGCAGAGATTGGTGTGTGCTAGGCATTCCTCTAGGTGCACTGAGTACTGCCAGCTGCTTGTCCCCCCACCCCCTTCCTCCCCAGTTATCATGGCCATTCTTACATATTCTCCTTCCAAATAAGCTTTAGAACTTGCTGTCCCTCCCTCCCAAGTCCTGTTGGGATTTGTAGCTGCCTGGACATGTTGCGATGTGGGGGAATTGACATCAGGATGATGCCCACTTTCCTGTTCAGAAGCAGCATCTGCTGCTTGCTGTGAATCCCTGTTAGATTGTCCAGGTGTGTTTGTGCCTGGCTTGGCGGGTTCCTGGGAGGGTCATGGAATACTGCCCGCAGGATCCTTTGCTCCCTGCATTTTCTTGTCACTTGTGGCCGGAATACACCAAAAATCCGAGCTTGGATTGATCCATCATATGTGTATATCCAAGTCTTCCTAGTACTAATGCTCTTTCAGTGGATCCTTTGGATTTTCTAGATCAACAACCACTCCTCTGCAGTAATGACAGTGTTGTCTGTCCCCTCTGTGATTCGCCTGTCATCATCCTTTTATCCTTCCCTCCTGTCTCTCCTTAACTAGGACCTGTGGGGTGTGCTGCACAGCAGGCGTGCCGCTGCCTCTCCTGGGCTCTGCTGCTGCTCCAAGGTGGCTGTGGCTCCTTTCAGTGCCTGATGAGCACCTCTCATTGGAGGATCTTTCATTTTACTTCCAACCTGCTAAAATTTTATAAGAATGAGTGTTGAGTTCTATCGAATTCTGTCAAAAGATGTCTTTTCAGCATCTATTGAGATACTCATATCCTTGTTGCCTTTATTAATAAAATGAATAACATACGGTATCTGTCTTTCATTATATTATAACAGTCTCTTAATGCATTGCTGAATTTGATTTTTGATTTGCTATTTCTCTTTTTTTTTTTTTTTTTTTGAGACGGAGTCTTGCTTTGTTGCCAGGCTGGAGTGTAGTGGCACCATCTTAGCTCACCGCAACCTCCTCCTCCCGGGTTCAAGCGATTCCCCTGCTTCAGCCTCCCAAGTAGCTGGTATTACAGGCATGCGCCACCATGCCCATCTAATTTATTGTATTTCAGTAGAGACAGGGTTTCACCATGTTGGCCAAGAAGGTCTCGTTCTCCTGACCTTGTGATCCACCCACCTCGGCCTCCCAAAGTGCTGGGATTACAGGCTTGAACCACTGCGCCTGGCCTGATTTGCTATTTCTATTTGGGATTTTTTTTTCGTTTATATTCATACCTAAGTTTTGTTTCATTTCATTTTGTTTCTTTTCGTTTCTTTTCTTTTTTCTTTTTTTCCTCTTTTTCATTTTTCTTGCTCCCTCCCTCCCTCCTTCTTTCCTTCCTTCCTTCCTTCCCTCCCTCCTTCCTTCCCTCCTTCCTTTTTTTTTTTTTTTTTTTTTTTAATGTCAGAGTTATGAGGCTGGCCAAGTGGCAGTTGGATGGTGTGTCAATACCTGGAAGATGATGTTCCCTTGGCTGTCCTAATTCTTGTTTCGCTCTCTTTTTTTTTGCTACACTTGCCAAATAATTGTCTATTTTACTCATCAAGTATTTTTTGTTTTCTTTTAATTTCTTATACTTTCTATGATTTATTTTTGCTATTTTTCTTTAATTTTTTTTTTTTTTGAAACAGAGGCTCGCTCTGTTGCCCAGGCTGGGGTGCAGTGGTGCGATCTCGGCTCACTGCAACCTCTGCCTCCTGGGTTCATGCCATTCTTCTGCTTCAGCCTGCCTAGTAGCTGGGACTACAGGTGCCCGCCACCACACCTGGCTAATTTTTTTTATTTTTAGTAGAGACGGGGTTTCACTGTGTTAGCCAGGATGGTGTCAATCTCCTGACCTCGTGATCCTCCTGCCTCTGCCTCCCAAAGTGCTGGGATTACAGGCGTGAGCCACTGTGCCCGGCCTAATTTTTGGTATTTTTAGTAGAGATGGGGTTTCACTGTGTTAGCCAGGATGGTCTCAATCTCCTGACCTCATGATCCGCCCTCCTTGGCCTCCCAAAGTGCTGGGATTACAGGCGTGAGCCACCGCGCCCGGCCTAATTTTGCTAGGTTTCTAGATTATCGTATTGAATGTGTATTTTCAATGCTGTTAATAATAACTGTTTGGCCGGGCGTGGCAGCTCACACTTGTAATCCCAGCACTTTGGGAGGACGAGGCGGGCGGATCACGAGGTCAGGAGATTGAGACCACAGTGAAACCCTGTCTCTACTAAAAATACAAAAAATTAGCTGGACATGGTGGCAGGCGCCTGTAGTCCCAGCTACTCGGAGAGGCTGAGGCAGGAGACTGGCGTGAACCCGGGAGGCGGAGCTTGTAGTGAGCCGAGACTGCACCACTGCACTCCAGCCTGGGTGACAGAGCGAGACTCCGTCTCAAAAAATAATAATAATAATAATAACTGTTTACAGTTTGAAGCTTTTGGAATACACTTTGGCCATATCCTAGAGGTTTTACTCTACAGTGCTTTGGTTGTCATGTGTTTCTAAACACTTTGAATTTTTTTTTTTTTTTTTTTTTTAGACAAGGTCTCACTCCTTCATCCAGGCTGAAGTGCCGTGGTACGATCTCAGCTCAGTGCAACCTCTGCTGCCTGGGTTCAAGTGATCCTTCCACCTCAGCTTCCTGAGTAGCTGGGACTACAGGCATGCACCATCACATCCGGCTAATTTTTTTGTACTTTCTTTTTTGGGGGGGTAGAGACAGAATTTTGCCATGTTATTCAGGCTGGTCTCAAACTTCTGGGCTTAAGCGATCTATCTGCCTTGTCCTCTCAAAGTTCTGGGATTACGGATGTGAGCCACCATGCCCAGCCAACGGTTTGATTTTTAAGTTTCTGTTTTCATCTGTAATTTATCTGAGCAGATCTTCTCATTCTTGGTTTGCATCAGGAACCCGATGGACTCTAGGGGTTTCTTTAAACCTTTATACCTTAAGGCAGAAGAAAGATGCCCCAGCATCTTTCTCTTGCTGTAAAAAGAAACCACATGAGTAGTTTTTGCCTTTTAAAAAACAGATGGCAATTTAAATGTTATTATAAGGCCAACAAATTATTGAGTAAAGGAACCAGTCAGAAAATAGACTCTTAAGGGTCGTTATGGTTCACAGAACAGAGTGCAGTTCCCACATCTTAAGAATCTCCTTTGTACCAAGAACCCTCCCAGGCCTGGTTACCTGGTGACAGAGAGCAGAGATGGGCATACATCCCCTGCTGTCACTGTGCTGGGCAGGATGGGAGAAGCCAGAGTGTTGGGAGGTTGATCCTGTGCAGTTTATTAGAACTAGCTTTATGGGTGGGATGCAGTGGCTCACTCTTGTAATCCTAGCACTTCAGGAGGCCGAGGCCAGAGGATTACTTGACCCAGCCTGGGAAACACTATAGTAAGACCTCGTCTCTACAAAAAGTTAAAAAATTAGGCTGATGTGGAAGAATCACTTCAGCCCAGGAGGTCGAGGCTGCAGTGAGCCAAGATCATGCTATGCACTTCAGCCTGGGCAACAGAGCAAGACCGTCTCCAAGAAAAACCCAAAAACAACAATAAAAAACTAGCTTTATGGTGAATAAAAGTGGCTTTCATTTTTCTTCCCAGCTGTGGAGGAAAAGAGAATTTTTAAAAATCTTTCTGAGTTTTTTTCCCCAGCGTTTAGGATGACCTGCTATTTCAGGGTTAAGCATTAGTATCCCAGTAGTTATCATTAAGAGAAACAGAGCAGGCCTGAAACACATACAGTGTGTGACATGGGGGAGAAAATGGCAGAAGAGCACTTGAATATGTGGAATGTGAGACCCTTGTTGCTTTCCAGCTATATGCCCTGAGAGTTATTTAGGCAAATACTTAAATGCAGGATGCACAAATCATGAGTGTACATTGTTAGGGACTTTCAACAACTGGACACACACACCACCAGCACTCAGATCAAGATGCAGAATTTCCCCAGCATCTCAGGAGCCCTTCTGGGCACAGACCCCAGGGTACCCACTGTCTTGGCTTTTAACATAATCAGGCTTGCCTATTTCTGGACATTCTATTTATATAATGCTCTAATGATGTGAGCTCTAATGATGTTGAGTATCTTTTTGTGTGTTTGTTCGCTATCTGCATATTTTCTTTGATGAAATCTTTTCAAACCTTTGCCAGCTTTTAAAAATTGGGTTTTTGAGGCCAGGTGCGGTGGTTCACGCCTGTAATCCCAGCACTTTGGGAGGGTCATGAGCTCAGGAGTTCGAGACCAGCGTGGCCAACATAGTGAAGCCCTGTCTCTACTAAAGATACAAAAAATTAGCTGGATGTGGTGGCACACACCTGTAATCCCAGCTACTCAGGAGGCTGAGGCAGGAGAATCCCTTGAACCTGGGAGGTGGGAGTTGCAGTAAGTCGAGATTGCGCCATTGCGCTCCAGCCTGGGCAACAGGGCGAGACTTCGTCTCAAAAAAAAAAAAAAAAAAAAAAAAAAAAAAAAAAAAAAATTGGGGTTTGTAAACAATACTGTATTTTAAGAGTTCTTTATAATTTCTAGTTACCATTCCTTTATCTAGTAAGGGAATTTCACCCAGTCTGTGGCTTGTCTTTTCATTCTCTTAGCAGTGCCTTTTGGAAAGCAGAGGTTTTTAATTTCGATGAAGTCCAGTTTATCAATTTTTCTGTTATGGATAATGCTTTTGGTATCCTATATAACCCAAGGTCACAAAGATTTTCTGTTTCCTCCTACAAGTTTTATAGTCCTCGGTTGTACACTGAGGTCTGTGAGGCAGTGGGAGTTGATTTGGTGTGTGGTGCAGGCCATGGCTGAGGCTTACCTTATACACGTGGATTTCTACTAGTTTGGCACCAGTTGTTGAAAAGAATCCTTTCTCCATTAGATGATCTTGGTAGCCTTGGCAGAAATCAATTGACCATATATGTGTGGGTCTGTTCAGTCCACTGGTCTACATGTCGACGCACTTGCCAGTGACTGCAGCTTCATAGTGAATCTTGAAACTGTCGGTTTTCAAGTCCGCTTTGAATATCCTAGGTCCTTTGCTTGTCCACGTAAATTTTAGAATCAGCTTGTTGATTTAATTAATTAGTTTTGGGGAAGGCAGGGCCTTGAACCCTGTCGCCCAGGCTGGAGTGCAGTGGCGCGATCATGGCTCACTGCAACCTCCACCACCTGGGCTCAAGCGATCCTCCCTTCTCCAGCCTCCCAAGTAGCTGGCACCACAGGTCTACACCACCACGCCCAGCTAATTTCTTAATGTTTGTAGAGATGAGGTCTTGCTCTGTTGCTCAGGCTGGTCTTGAACTCCTGGCCTCAAATGATCCTTTCACCTTTGTCTTTCAAAGTGATGGGATTACAGGTGTCAACCATGGTCGATTTTATTAATAATGCCTGCTGGGATTTTATTTGGATTTGTATTGTCCATAGAGCTATTTGAGGAGAAGTCACACATTGATTGAGTCTTCTCTGTCATTTACCTCTGTCTTGTTTGAATTCTATCATCAATGTGCTGCAGTTTTCAGCATATGAATCCAACATATTTTGTTAGGTTTATCCCTGAGTATGTCATGTTTTGGATGCTGTTGGAAGTGGTATTGATTCTTAATTTTAATTTCCAGTTCGTCATTGCAAGTATATAAAAATACGATCTATTTTTCTCTGTTGACTTTGTGTCCTGCAAACTTGCCAAACTTTTTTGGTAGATTCTTTGGGATTTTCTATATAGACAGTTGTATCATTTATCACCTCCTTTCTAATCTCTATGCCATTGATTGATTGGTTGATTGATTGATTGCCTTATTGCACTGGCCAAGACTTCCAGTAAAATATAAGATAGGAGTGGTGAGAATGGACAACCTAGCTTTGTTGCCAATCTTAGAAAAAAAGCCTTTAGCCTTTCACTATTAATGATGAGGCTAACAGTGGGTTTTCTGTAGATGCCCTCTATCAGCTGAGGAAGCTCTCTTCTCTTCCTTGTTTGCTGAGAGTATTTATTAGGAATGGAGGCCGGGCGCGGTGGCTCAAGCCTGTAATCCCAGCACTTTGGGAGGCCGAGGCGGGCGGATCACGAGGTCAGGAGATCGAGACCATCCTGGCTAACACAGTGAAACCTCGTCTCTACTAAAAATACAAAAAATTAGCCGGGCGTGTTGGCGGGTGCCTGTAGTCCCAGCTACTTGGGAGGCTGAGGCAGGAGAATGGCGTGAACCCGGGAGGCGGAGCTTGCAGTGAGCCGAGATCGCGCCACTGCACTCCAGCCTAGGGGACAGAGAAAGACTCCGTCTCAAAAAAAAAAAAAAAAAAAGGAATGGATGTTGGCTTTTGTCAAGTGTTTTTTTCTGTATCTGTTGAGATGATGTATTTTTTATTTATGTGGACATGATGCATTATAATGATTGAGTGATGAATGTTGACTCAACCTTGCATTCTTGGGATTGCTCGTAATGTATTACTGCCCTTTTTATATATTGTGTCTTCAGTTTGCTAATACTTATTGAGCATTTTTGCATCTACATTTATGAGGAATATTGGTGTGTAGTTTTCTAGTAATGTCTTTGTCTAATTTTAATATAAGCATAATACTGGCCTCATAAAAATGAATTTGAGGCCAGGAATGGTGGCTCATGCCCGCAATCCCAATACTTTGGGAGGCTGCAGTGGGAGAATCGCTTGAGCCCTGGAGTTCAAGACTAGCCTGTGCAACAGAGTGAGACCTCACCTCTACAAACTAATTTAAAAGTCAGCTGGGCGTGGTGGTGCATGCCTGTAGTCCCAGCTAAACTTGAGAGGCTGAGGAAGGGAGATCGCTTGAGTCCGAGAGGTCAAGGCTGCAGTGAGCTGTGATCACGCAACTGCACTCCAGCCTGGGCAACACAGCAAGACCCTGTCTTAAAAAAAGATTTGGAAGTAGTCCTCCTCTTCTGTTTTGTGAAGAGTTTGTATAGAATTGGTATTATTTTTTCCTTAAATGTTTTGTAGAAATTGGCTGGTAAAATCCTCTGGGACTGGAGTGTTCTTTGAGGGAAGAATTTTAACTGCAAATTAAACTTTTAAAATATAAATGGGATTATTTCTCTGTTTCTTTTGAAGCTTCGGTGGGTTGGATCTTTCAAGAAGTTTGTCCATTTCATCTAAGTTATCAAATTTATTGCCATAATAGTCTCTTACAAACTTTTAATGTCTGTAGGGGCTATAATTTTATCACTATTTTCATTCTTGGTAGTAGTAATTTGTGTCTTTTCTCTTTTTTTTTTAACTGATCAGTCTGGTTAGAGGCTTATCAATTTTATTAATCTTTTCAAATAACCAGCTTTGGGTTTCATTAATTTTTCTTATTTATAATCGATTTTCAATCTTGTGATTTTTCTCTTATTATTAAAAATTTTTTCATTATTTTTTCTTACTTGGGATTTAGTTTTCTTTTCTTCTTCTATTTTCCTAAGGTGGAATCTTAGATCATTTATTTGAGCTATGCTTTTTTCTAATATAATCATTTAATGTTCTAAATTTTTCTCCAAACCCAGCTTTATCTGTGTATCACAGATTTTCATGTTGTGCTTTCACATTCATTCATTTACAAATATTTTGTTACTTTGTGTTATATAGAAGTGTGTTGTTTAATTGCCACATATTTGGTGATTGTTCAGATATCTTTCTGTTTTTAATTTCTTTATAGAGAACATACTTTGTATAATTTCAGTTTCTTTAAATCTGTTGATGCTTGTATTATGTTTTGAAGTCTCTACCTACACTTGTGGATTTGCTTATTTCCCTTTGTAATCCTCCCAGATTTTACTTCATATATTTGGAAGCTCTGTTGTTATAGGAATACCCATTTATTATCATAGCATCTTCTTCATGAACTACTTCCTTATTTGATATGCCTTGTTCTGAAGTCTACTTTGATACTAATATGACTACTCCAGCTTTCATTTGATTTGTGTTCACATAGTAAACTTTTCTCATTCTTTTACTTTTAGTCATTTATGTCTATATTTAAAATGGTCTTCTGTAGGCAGCATACACTTGGGTCTTGCTTTTTAAATTCAATATGAAAGTCTCTATCTTTAATTGAGGTGTTTAGACCGTTGATGTTTAATGAAATTATTGATATGGCTGGATTTAAATCTACAATCTAAATCTAGATGTTTTCTATTGTTTCTGGATATTTCTGTGCTTTGTTCTTTTCTCCTCTGTTTTTCCTGCTTTCTGTTGAGTATATTCTATTATGTCATGTTTTTGTTGTTTGTTTTTAATATTTCATCATGATTTTTGACATCTGTGTTGAGGTATAATTCACATACCATATAATTCACCCATTTAGAGTGAACAGTTCAGTAGATTTCAGTATATACAGAATTGTGCAACCATCACTACAAACGAAGAATATTTCATGACCTCAGAAAGAAACCTCATACCCATCAGTAGTCAGTCCCATAACCCCCATCCTGCTGGAATTTCCTCCATCCCAGTCCTGGGCAACCACTAATCTACTTTCTGTCTGAATAGATTTGCCTATTCTGGACACCTCATATAAATGGAATCATGCACAGTGTGCTCTTTTGTGACTGGATTCTTTCATCTAACATAATGTTTTCAAGGTTCATCCATATTGCAGCGTGTATAAGTACTTCATTCTTTTTTATGACCGAGTAATATTCCATTATATGAACACCATATTTTGTTTATCTGTTTATCAGCTGATGGACATTTGTGTTGTTTCCATTTTTTGGCCATTAGGAATAATGCTTCTATGAACAATTGTATATAAGATTTGTGTGAACATATGTTTTCAGTTCTTTTGGGCATATACTCAGGAGTGCAATTCGTGGGTCATGTCGTAACTCTGAGTCTAATGTTTTGAGGAACTGCTAAACAGTTTTCTGAAAAGGTTGTACTGTTTTTACATTCCCATCAGCAGTGTACAAGGGTTCGTAGTCTACATATCCTTGCCAACACTTACTATTGTCTTTTCCTTTCTAGCCATTCTAGGGGGTGTGAAGGGGTAGCTCATTGTGGTTATGATTTGCATTTCCCTGATGACTAACGATGTCAAGTGTCTTTTCATGATCTTATTGGCTGTTTATAAATCTTCTTTGGAGAAAAGTCTATTCTGATCCTTTGCGCATGTTTTTCTTTTTCATTTTTTTTTTTTTTGAGACAGAGTCTTGCTCTGTCACCCAGGCTGGAGTGCAGTGGCGCGATCTCGGCTCCCTGCAATCTCCGCCTCCTGGGTTCAAGGGATTCTCCTGCCTCAGCCTCCCGAGTAGCTGGGATCACAGGTACACACCACCAGGCCCAGCTGATTTTTATATTTTTAGTAGAGATGGGGTTTTACCATGTTGGCCAGGCTGTTCTCGAACTCCTGACCTCATGGTCCACCTGCCTTAGCCTCCCAAAGTGCTGGGATTACAGGTGTGAGTCACTGTGCCTGGCCCTGCCCCTTTGCCTACTTTTAAATTGGGTTATTTGTCTTTTTATTATTAAATTACATGAGTTCTGTATTCTAGATACAATTTCTTGATCAGATATATGATTTGCAAATATTTTCTCCCATTAAATGTGTTATCTTTTCACTTTCTTGATGTTTCATTTGAAGCACAAACATTTTAAATGGATGAGTTCAGTTGGTCTTTTTTACCATTTGTCACTTGTGTTTTGGTGGTGATCTAAGAAGACTCTGCCAAGCCCAAGGTCATAAAGATTTACTCCCATGTTTTCTCTAAGAGTTTTATGGTTTTAGATTTTACATGTAAGTCTTTGATCTATTTTTGAGGTTAATTTTTGTGTGTGGTGTGAGACTGGGGTCGGACTTCACTCTTTTGTATGTGGATATCTAGTTGTCCTAGCACCACTTGTAGAAGACTATCCTCTCCCCATTGAGTGGTTTTTGGCACCCTTGTCAAAAATCAGTTGACCGTAGATGCATGGGTTTGTTTCTGGACTCTGAATTCTATTCCATTGATCTATAGTCTATCTTTCTATCTTAAGTCTATCCTTAAGCCAGTCTTGATTACTGTCTTGATTACTGTCTTGAGCTTTCTTTGTAGTAAGTTACGAAACTGGAAAATGCTAGTCTTCCAACTTTGTGTTTTTTCAAGCTTGTTTTGGCTGTTTGGAGATTGTTTTGGCTATTTTGCATTTCCATAAGGATTTTAGGGTCAACTTGCCAGTTCTGCAGAAAAGCCAGCTGAGATTCTCATAGGAGTCACACTGAATCACTGAATCTGTAGCTCACCATGGGGGGTATTGTCATCTTAACAATATCAAGTCTCTGATCTGTGAACGTTGAAAGTTTTCTGTCCATTTAGACCTTTGATTTCTTTTAAAGTGTTTTGTAATTTCAGTGTACAAGTCTTGTTATTCTTTTGTTAAATCTCCATTATTTTTACGTCCAGTTTATTCTTTTTCTTAGGTTTATTTTTCACTTGGTAGAATATATTCATTGCTGATTTTTCCAGGAAGGAGTCATGGGTATTATACTTTCAGTCCTTGTATGTATTAAATTGTGTTTATTTTTCTCTCATATTTTAGTGGTGATATGCCTTTTTCCTCTCAGAACTTTTTAGACCAGTATCTGTTGTAATCTAGCATTATTTTGAAGTGAATTTTGCTGACAGCAACCTGATTTATTTTTCTTTCTAGATTTAAAATCTTTGTCTTTCAAAGTTTTCATGAGGATGTCTTTAGGGGTGTATGTTTGTGTGTGTTTTCTTTATTCTTGCTTGATACTTGGTAAGACTTTGATCTGAATATTTAAAGCTTCCTTTATTTTAAGAGGATTCTGTTCTTTGTTTCTATTAATTCTTTCCTTCTCCCTCCTCCTGACACTCATTTTAGGTGTGCATGGGCACCCCTGGAGGAGCCCGCCCTCTTGTCTCCTTGGCCCTGCAGCTGAACAGGCCACAGGCCTCTTCACTTAGAGTGTCCGGGCTCCAGCCCTCCCAGAGGTTCCTGGAGCTCTGCCGCATCTCAGCAGGCCCTTCTTTTGCTGCTCAGGACCACAGCCTGCTTCCCCTCATCTTCTTGCTTTCCCTCAGTCTCACCTCTGGCCTTTTGGGCCATGGTGACCCTCCTGTCAAAGGGTCTTCAGAATTTGTCTCCTTTCACCTCTCACAGGCTGGCATCCAAGCTGCCCCCTTCTCTCCTGATTACTGTGAGAGGCCTGGATGTTGCCCAGGCTTCGATGGTTCTTCCTGCTCCCGCCCTGGCCCCGATGCCCTCCCGATGCCCCCCCGATGCCCCCCCGATGCCCCCTTACGCTGCCTGCCCAGCCCCCCGCCCCTCTCACACCTCCTTGCACAGCTCAGGGCGCTCTGCCGCAGTCCTGTGCTCCCGCTGCCCTCTGCCTGGAGGGCCTTCCCTGAGGTGCTCAGAAGCTGCCTTCCCGGACTCGCTCCCTGTCCCACCCACCTCACAGGGGCCGCACCCCCGCGGCACTTCCTGCCCCATCTTTTTTTCCTTATTGCCACTCGTCGTTCCCTGGTGCGTGATCTTGCTCAGCATCTCTTGCTGACACCTTGCTGAATAGGCCCATCATGTGGTCGGCACCCACTGGGTTGCCCGTCGCTCCTTCAGCTGCGTGCCGACACCCACGTAGCAGCAGGTGTTGGGTGACAAGATTTTCAGTGACTTGCAGTGTTTCTTTCTTTTATGAATGGTATCTTTTTCTGTTACACTTTGACTATCATTGACTGTTGTAGCACTGTCTTTCTTATATATGCCTTATGTCTGTCAGTCTTACTAAACTCTGATTAATCTCAGTCAGTGTTGAAAACATATCTAAGAGTGATAGCCTTTCTTTATATTTTCTAGTTTTCAGGCTTCTTAGCTCATTCTCTTCGCCAGGGCTCCCTGTCCTTGGTTGAGAAGTCGGGGTGATGTGGATGTTCTCCGGGGCACATGCCCTGAGGCGTCTGGGGCCCTCTCTCCAGCCCAGGTTATGGCTCCTTCAGCTCCACCTGGATTCTCCATCACACCTGTCTATCCACCTTACAGAATGGGCAGTAATGACGCTGTGTTTCTGGTCAGCTGCTGACCACCTTCTCTGCTTCCTTGTGCTGCAGGCGTTTACCACTGTGTTTCTTCTTTCATGTCCCTGGGACTTAGGGGAGGTAAATGCAGGGGATGCATTTGCCACATGGACTGATGGTGGCCCTGGTGTAATGGGAGCCTTGAGGACCAGGTGGCCCCTGGTGTAATGGGAGGCTTGAGGACCAGGTGGCCCCTGGTGTAATGGGATGCTTGAGGACTGAGTAGCCCCTGGTGTAATGGGATGCTTGAGGACTGATGGTGGCCCTCGTGTAACGGGATGCTTGAGGACTGATGGTGGCCCCTGGTGTAACGGGATGCTTGAGGACTGGGTGGCCCCTGGTGTAATGGGATGCTTGAGGACCGGGTGGCCCCTGGTGTAATGGGATGCTTGAGGACCGGGTGGCCCCTGGTGTAATGGGAGGCTTGAGGACCAGGTGGCCCCTGGTGTAATGGGAGGCTTGAGGACCAGGTGGCCCCTGGTGTAATGGGAGGCTTGAGGACCAGGTGGCCCCTGGTGTAACGGGAGGCTTGAGGACCGATGGTGGCCCCTGGTGTAATGGGAGGCTTGAGGACCAGGTGGCCCCTGGTGTAATGGGATGCTTGAGGACCGATGGTGGCCCTGGTGTAAGGGGATGCTTGAGGACCAGGTGGCCCTGGTGTAACGGGATGCTTGAGGACCGATGGTGGCCCTGGTGTAATGGGATGTTTGAGGACCGGGTGGCCCTGGTGTAATGGATGTTTGAGGACCGATGGTGGCCCTGGTGTAATGGGATGCTTGAGGACCGGGTGGCCCTGGTGTAATGGGATGTTTGAGGACCGGGTGGCCCCTGGTGTAATGGGAGGCTTGAGGACCAGGTGGCCCCTGGTGTAATGGGAGGCTTGAGGACCAGGTGGCCCCTGGTGTAACGGGAGGCTTGAGGACCGATGGTGGCCCCTGGTGTAATGGGAGGCTTGAGGACCAGGTGGCCCCTGGTGTAATGGGATGCTTGAGGACCGATGGTGGTTCCTGGTGTAATGGGATGCTTGAGGACCGATGGTGGCCCTGGTGTAATGGGATGCTTGAGGACCGATGGTGGCCCTGGTGTAAGGGGATGCTTGAGGACCAGGTGGCCCTGGTGTAACGGGATGCTTGAGGACCGATGGTGGCCCTGGTGTAATGGGATGTTTGAGGACCGGGTGGCCCTGGTGTAATGGATGTTTGAGGACCGATGGTGGCCCTGGTGTAATGGGATGCTTGAGGACCGGGTGGCCCTGGTGTAATGGGATGTTTGAGGACCGGGTGGCCCTGGTGTAATGGGATGCTTGAGGACCGATGGTGGCCCTGGTGTAATGGGATGCTTGAGGACCAATGGTGGCCCTGGTGTAATGGGATGCTTGAGGACCGGGTGGCCCTGGTGTAATGGGATGCTTGAGGACCGATGGTGGCCCTGGTGTAACGGGATGCTTGAGGACCGGGTGGCCCTGGTGTAACGGGAGGCTTGAGGACTGGCTCCAGCTATTTCCACTCTCTGTCTTCCTCACAGGTGGTGGTGAAGTTTATTAAGAAGGAGAAGGTCTTGGAGGATTGTTGGATTGAGGATCCCAAACTTGGGAAAGTTACTTTAGAGATTGCAATTCTATCCAGGGTGGAGCACGCCAATATCATCAAGGTAGGTGACGATTTCCTCTTTAGAGATACCCTAACTTGGCTCATGTCAAATATCTTAAATTTGTTGACTTGAAGATGTTTTGGCAGAGTTGGACTTGGCTTTGTCTCTTCCTAGGTATTGGATGTATTTGAAAACCAAGGGTTCTTCCAGCTCGTGATGGAGAAGCACGGCTCCGGCCTAGACCTCTTCGCTTTCATCGACCGCCACCCCAGGCTGGATGAGCCCCTGGCGAGCTACATCTTCCGACAAGTGAGAGCAGGCCAGAGCCGGCTGGGTGAACGCAAGCCTGGGTGCCTGGGTCCGGTGGCTGCAAAGATCAGTGATCCATACTCTGTTCTCTCGCTGAGCTGGATCTAGCCTTGTGTGTGGGGATTTCATGGAGTAGGTTATATATTTTGAGAAGAAAATTCTATGATTGAAGTAGAGAAAGTGCGGTTGAGAAGGAAGGATGAGGCCAGATACAGTCCTGGAATGATGGGAAAGTATGTTTAATGATTAAGGTTTATTTACATATATAAAATATCCACAACAATCATAAAAATTAATCAATAAGGGTTAGGATGCAGTCAGAGAGTGTCTCAAAGGCATGTGTGTGGCACAGCGGCCTGCAGGCTGTAAGTGCTAAGTAAATGGTGGTTGTTCAGTTAATTAACCAGCAAAATTGAGATCCTGACATTCTCATTTTACGGTAAGTATTTGTCTTGATCTGTTTTGTGTCTAATTACGTATTGAACTTTGGCCATTATTTTATTGGAATGGGAGAGTGATGATCAAAATAGGAAGGCATCCTAGCAGAGGGACAGGAGGAAGAAACGGTAACTCGTGTTGGGTTTTAAGGAGAAGATGGTGGTTCCATCCTGTGCTGCTCCCAGCTCCCCCGAAAGAATTGGAGAAATACCAGCAAAGCGCTGTGTAGACAACTCACATTTGCTCTTGGATTGTTTGCTGGGGACGACTCGATTTCTAATGACAGCTTCCGTGAATCAACATTTCTTCCTTAAAGCTACACGCTCTCAGGGGTTGCTGGGTTTCCAAAGTTTAGTTTCTCAGGCTCCTACTTGTAAGTTTCAGATATTATGGTTCTGCCAAAAAAGGGTCACCTCTCTCCCTCTTCCTATGTTGGAAGATGACGTCCTCCCTTTAGTTTGTGGCAAACACTTGTTTCTGAAACTTTTTACAGCAAATAGAGTATCTGTGTGAGGTTATGTTGAGGGTCACTTGTTAAAAGCTGCTGCCTGGCAGCTGTTAATTCTGGGGCTAGTGAGACACATAATTATGGTGTTTAGACTCTAAAATTTTTGCCAAAAGAATCTCTACCCCTTTTTTTAAATATATAGACATAAATGTTATTCTATATAAATACAGATTCACAATTTTATAAGGTACATGATCGCACATCAATGTATGTAGGAATCATGCCCATTCTCAGGGCATTGCCTGTCAGCTCCAGATTCATCAGGACCTGCTTAGCAGCGGGGTGGGGGAGCTGGGCCTGGGAACAGCCCTGGCTTGGTTCAGGCAGCTCCAGGGCAGCATGGCCGGTCCAGGGCACAGAAGCATCTGCAGGAAGAGCAGCTTTCTTCAAGCCAGTCTTTATCCCTTTGTGGTTAATCTCTCAGTACTAGTTAATAAATCTTAATGAAACTTTCCATGTTCAAGTTCATGTGTGGTTTCTGTCTCCTGACTGGATCCTGACTGATTTGTATATATCTACATATATTTGTAAGTATGTATTCATGCATGCTTGTATATGTGTATTTATGTGTGTACCTGTGTACAAGTATATGTTGTGTGTATAGGTATGCACACGTATATATGCAGGTGTGTATATATGTGCACATGTATGTATCTAAATGTGTATGTATACATAAATATGCAGGTATGTATATATAAATATGCATGTATGTATATGTTTGTATATATGTATATAAATATGCGTATATTTATTAAATATAAGTTAATTGGGCTTAGCTAACCTGTGATTATTGCTTCTGATTTGAAAGATACTCATTTGTAAATATAAAATTGTCTCAAAAGATCAACATGATACATCCATGAAATCACTAAGTTGATTGGGACAATGGGTGCCCAGATTGTGACAGTCAGACGTTTAATTCATCCTAGTTGAGCTAAACTGAAAGGCCGATGTTGCTGGCCTCCATTATTGGAGAGGCAGAGTGGGCAGGCAGTGGAGCACTGCAGCGGCACCTCCGCGGGAACGAAGCCCATTTCCAGCGTAACCGCTGTAAGTCTGCATCACTGAGCAGCCACACATTTGGGGAAAGGATGGCTGACACGTCATGCTTCTCTCTCAGATGCCACTGAGGCTGTGCTCCTAGCTCTGCCCCAAATTGCTGCCTCAACTCTGGGCAAGTCACTTTCCCTCCCTAAGAGCTGAGGTTGTCGACTTGGTGCTTTCTCTCGGGCACTTCCCACTTAACACCAAACCTGCACCCATTCACTTGCCCACCATGAGTGTCTTTGAACTGTGGCTTTGTGGCCTGTCTTTCCTCCTGAAATAGGCATGGTGTGTGTTGCGGGGGCAAGTGTCTGCTGGGAAGGTTTTCTCAGCAGCAAACAGAACTCACGAGTCTCATATTGATGTTGCTACCTTGCCGGCTAATGTGGCCATGCCCGGTGAGCACACGCCCTGAAGGGCTTTGTCTCCTGTTTGCTTCCAATCATATCTTCAGCATTGAAAAGTCTTTCCTGTCCCCAGTTCATTATGAGTCGGAGGTTTATTTTTATTTTTATTTTTTATTTTTTTATTTTTTTTGGTTCCAGTTTATTTTAAAGGCATATTTTAGTTGAATTGCTTTTTTAAAAAAGCCCCCTCTGGCCTCCTTTTTCCAGCTAGTGTCAGCAGTGGGATACCTGCGCTTGAAGGACATCATCCACCGTGACATCAAGGATGAGAACATTGTAATCGCCGAGGACTTCACAATCAAGCTGATAGACTTTGGCTCGGCCGCCTACTTGGAAAGGGGAAAATTATTTTATACTTTTTGTGGAACCATCGAGTACTGTGCACCGGAAGTTCTCATGGGGAATCCGTACGTATGCTGCTGCGGTGCAGCCCGTCCTCCTGTCCTCTGTCAGGACCCTGAGGGTGGCTTGATTTTGGGTGGGAAAATGGCTTCCTTCGTGCCTCTTTGTGATGAGAGTGTTGAGTGATCAGGGTGATGTGCTGAAAAATAAGTGGGCAGGCAGGCAAGGTCATATTGGGCAAAGGCACTGGGTGATGGATATAGGAGTTAATAATTTTATTTTCTCAGCTCTTATTTGTTTGGAGTTTCATATAATAAAAAGCCAAGAAAAATATTGAAGAGTCCCCCAAAATGGCACTCTTCAAATAAGTGAAGAGCATTCTTTTTAGTTAGGTTTATTTATTTTGATGACAGGAATAATATCTATTTCAGTAAAATACTGTGGGGCTGACCATACAAGAAATCAAGCACTAGAGAAAGTCCCGAGGCAGAGGACTCGTGCTGAAGGCGGAGCCCTTGGCTGCAGGGGCTGTCGCTGACCACCAGACTCCGTGTCCCTGGAGTGGGCAAGCTGAGCCTCTGCTCTGTTGTGGGGAGAAGCGGCGTCTTGGGGTGTGTGGCTTAGTTTGCATCTCTGCAGTCAGGGGAGCCTGTGAGTTGGGGGCCGGCCTGGGCAGGGCCTCCTCTCGGGGAACTTAAGAGAGGAAAGCAAAACGGAAAGGAAGATTGTTGTTCATTTGTAGGGCCTGAGTGGAGACTGTCTGCTGACGGTGTTTTCTGCTGCACACGCCCGATCACTGTCTCATCTGCACGTAAACCAAATGTGTCTTTATGTGTATGAAATAGACTTTATTAAGTCAGTAACAGATAACGGGTGTTTTCCACTAACACCTACATGTATTTTAGAGAGGTGTGGCTGGAATGCATCTCTAGGTGAGTTCATGGTTAGAGTCGGATGATCACAGCACTGCTTGGACCCTCCCGGCCTGCTGCTGCAGCGCCCGTATCTGCTCCATGTGGTTCTCTAGGAGGGAAGCTGATGCTGCCCCCACGGGACAGGCACACGGGGTCCCTCACAGACCTGCTTGGAGCTGCACCTGACCTGGCGGCCTGAGGCCAGAGCATTTGCGTGCAGTCACGCGCGAGCTCCATGCTGTGCCTCGGGCTCTCAGGAGGGCCTCAGCCTCGGGGAGAGGAGTGGCCCGGGCCCTGGATCCCGGTGTCTGCTTAGGCCATATTTCATCAGTCAGGAGGTGCAGGTTCCAGGCTGCGCACCCTGAGTCCTCAGAGCCCAGCAGCCTCGGCCTGCACCAGCCTCTCCATGCCAGGCAGAGTTGAGCTCTTCTGGGCCTGGATGCCCTGTGTACAGAGTGTGGAGGAAGTGAAAATGGGCTCTTCCCTGCTAGAACCTCCATGCATCTTCAGAGCCACCAAACAGCATTGACATATTGAAGGGGGTTGGTCTAAGAAGGGCCGTGGAGTTTCCCTTCAGATCTAGTTTGGTTGCCCTAGAGCCTGGTGGGCGCTGGTGGGCTCTGCCTGCCCTGCAGTGGTTGTCGTGCCCTCCGTGCTGGAGGGAACTGCCTGTCCCCTGTCCACTGACCCGTGATGCCTGCTGCATGGCTTGTCACTCCTTCCTGCACCCAGGCCGCGAAGCCTGGGGAGGGTGCGGGGGGTATCCAACCTGGGCGAGAGCTCAGTGCTGCTTGGCCACCTTGCCCCTGCCTCCCAGAGCTGTGGCTCCTACCCTCTCCCTGAGCGCCTGCCCTGCCAGGGCTCTGCCCTGCCTTCTGGCCTCTCATTTCTGGCTGTGAGTGGTGTGCTGCTCCTGGGCCTGCTGGGCTGCAGGCCTCCTCTCAGGAGCTCCTTCCTCCCTCCTGCGTCCTCTCCCCATCTCCCTGGCCGAAAGGGTTTCTGAGTTCTTATTCTCAATCCCATCCTCAGGGCCCTGGCGTCTGTCTTGTCATCTTCATCTCCGTCTACTCCAGGGTCGGCAGACTGTGGCCTTAGGTCCCTATTCCCCTTCCTCAGGCCCTGGCAGCCGCCATTCGGCTTTCTTCTCTATGAATCTGACTACTCTAGGGACCTCCTATATGTGGAATCGTACAGCATTTGCCTTTTGGTGACTGGCTTATTTCACTTAGCATAAAGTCCTCAAGGTCCATCCATGTTGTGGCCTGTGCCAGCATCCTCCTTTTCAAGGCTGAATTTGATTGCATTTTCTGGATATGCTGTACTTATTCATCTGTCAGTGGACATTTGTGTTGCTTCTACCTTTTGCTTCCATCTTTATGTTGTTCGTGATGCCGCTACAAACGTGTGTGCAAACATCCCCTGCCTCTTGTTTCTATAAATAAAGTTTTATTGGAATGGAGCTATGCTCATTTGCTTACGTGTTGTCTGTAGCTGCCTTTGTCCTGCATGACAGAGTTGAGTTGCAATGGGGACCATGTGGCCCAAAACATGAAATATTTACTATTTGACCCTTTACAGGAAAAGTTTGCCAACCTCTGTTCTATTCTATTGGATATTTCTCTTCAGCTTCTAAAAGTCTTGAAATCTCTCTAAAAAACAGAAAGAACACAAAAACGAAAACTGCCGAATCTGATTTTCTTGCTGTAGCCCCTACAGCTCTCATCCGTCCCCTCAGCTTCCCTGCGGTCTGTGCTAGCGACCCCACCACCCCGCTGACTTAACCTGGGGGCCTTTCACCCACGCTGCTGCTCTGGCCTCTGTGACCTGCCCTCTTGAGCCCTCCCCTCCCCTCCCCTCCCCTCCCAGCCCCTCTTCTCTGAGTCCAGCCCGGGGCTCTGTCCGTGCCACTCTTCTCACTGCTGTGGTTTCTCTTGGCTCCCTTGTCTAATTCCGGTTCTGGGAAGAGGCTGCTGCTTCCCAGACCTCTTCTGGGGACAGACCACCAGCTGCGGACCTGGAGACGCATGGCCTTGGCCAGTGCAGGGGCAGGGCTGTGGGTGCGGGTGACCTGGCTCTGGTGCGTGCTTGGCAGCAACTTCACTTCACCAAGCCTTGCTCTTCTTCTGTGCAAAATGAAACTAATATTTATCTTGCTAGGTTGTTGTGAGGATTTGGGCTAAGCCATGTAAAATGCTGGTACAGCGTTGGCACCTCTAGGTACCCAATAGATGGTAGCGTGGATGAGGATGTTTACGGTGACAGGAAATAAATGGTAGCGTGGATGAGGATGTTTACGGCGACAGGAAATAAATGGTAGCGTGGATGAGGATGTTTACGGTGACAGGAAATAAATGGTAGCGTGGATGAGGATGTTTATGGCGACAGGAAATAAATGGTAGCGTGGATGAGGATGTTTATGGCGACAGGAAGTCCTCTGGGTGTCTTCTCCCTGAAGCTTGCTCCTCCATTTGGCCCACTGTGTGAACACCCACCTTCACCACATCCTTCTTGTTTGCTTTCATCCTTCAGTATTTTTACCTGTTCAGTCTCGTCCTGCAGCGCCCTTCACATCGTCGCCACAGTGATCATCCTAAAGGGCATGCATGTCCATGGTCACACCAAGCTGAACATGCCCGATCACGTCTGAAGGGCACGTGACCCTGTTCTGAAGTGGCCTGTGGCTCCCATGGCCCTCAGCAAAGCCAATGGACGTGTACTCTGCTTCCTCCAGGAAGCCCTCCCCCCTCCCTGCTCTGGTGGACACATCTTGTGGTTGGTGTCCACAAGGAAGTTCCTGATTAGCCTTGGAGCTGCCCGAGGGCCTCTCCACTCCTGGCACACGGCCTGGTGGCTGGCCTGGGGCAGAAGTGTGTGGAAATGGAGGGCGTGTTTGAGGGGTGGAGTGACCCTCTTGGGAAACCACAGCCTGGCCTGTGTGCTGGTCGGGAAGGGCCACGGTGCTTCCCATGGGCGGGCCTGGCAAGCCTGCGCTGAGCGCCGTGGCATCCTGATGCCTCCTCCTCCTCACAGCTACAGAGGGCCCGAGCTGGAGATGTGGTCTCTGGGAGTCACTCTGTACACGCTGGTCTTTGAGGAGAACCCCTTCTGTGAGCTGGAGGAGACTGTGGAAGCTGCCATACACCCGCCATACCTGGTGTCCAAAGGTGAGCGTGAGCTGCAAGTGGTAGACAGACGACACATCCTTAGAGACCAGCCACTTTTTTTTCCCATTTCCTCATTCCTCAGTGTATCTCTGTCCATATCAACAGTCTCATTTGTTTCCTTTCTATTCATCACATAATTTGCATATGACTGTAAAACATCTTGCTAATTTGATTTTTGTTAATGTTCCTCTTTGGATCTTAGAGGCCCTCTTGTGAGAAACACACTTGCAGTCAGGACAGTGAGGCTCCTCCAGGTTGCTCTGTTGAGTTGGTGCCTACATGGTTAAAGGAACTGGGGCCCGAATCCAGATGCAAGGCTGGGGGCTCCGCTCAGCTTGTGCTGGCATCCCCTCACCTGTCATGTTAACCCTGCGTTATTCACAGCTCTGCATAGCCAGAGCGCCTGAGAACAGACCAGTTAGGAACCTCTGCACCACCTGGATTTTGCTTGAGTGAGATGGCATCTTGAACTCCAAGCTTTCATTTCAGAGGCAATGGGTGTTTCCGGCAGCTTCTGTCCAAGCACAGCTGGGCCCTGCACTAGAGGTTCCTGGGCCGCCTCCTGCCCAGTCAGAGGCTCTGTGGGGGGTGGTGGGCACCCAGGAATCTGAGATGTGCTCCACTTCATTCCAATCTGGGCCTACCGTCTGTGTTCTTTGTGTCCCCAGAACTCATGAGCCTTGTGTCCGGGCTGCTGCAGCCAGTCCCTGAGAAGCGCACCACCTTGGAGAAGCTGGTGACAGACCCGTGGGTAACACAGCCTGTGAATCTTGCTGACTACACATGGGAAGAGGTGTGTCGAGTCAACAAGCCAGGTGAGGCTTCTCAGCATCCCTCCACCCCATGTGACTTCACTTGGAATAACCAGGTCCCCAGGCTGCCTTCCTAGGTCAAAAGGAGGAAAAGGAGGCTCTCTCCCCCATGCTGTCTTGGACACAAATGTCAGGGCCTATAGCTGACCTGTCACCTGTGAGAGAGGGTTTGATTCTGTCCAGAGGCCTCTGGACACCACTGGGGTTCAGGGTATGGCTTTGGGCCTTGGAGGGTAGGCAAGTGCCATGGGAGCTCCTGGCAGAAGGGGTCAGAACCCTCAAAGATGGTTTGAGGAATGCAGCTGGTGATGGTCTGACTGGGCCGGAGGGGAGGATATGGCCACAGATGCTGAGTGTGATTCTCTAGCAGCCTGCAGGGCCCAGGGCTCTTCAGACAAGGCTCTGGCCACAGAGCCAAAACGACTGCTCAGAGCATTTGGACCAAGCTGCGGTTGATGGCCCTGGGCTTAGATCCCCACCTTGGCAGGATCTGTACTTCTGGGACATTGCCAGTTGGATTTCCGAGGGCCTCGTCTGTAGGCTTTTGTTCTAGGACTTCTTCAAGTGAGAAGCAAAGTATTTTAGAGCCTTGAGTTGTTAGCACGTGATACAGTTACCTTCTCCTTTCTTCAGAAAGCGGAGTTCTGTCCACTGCGAGCCTGGAGATGGGGAACAGGAGCCTGAGTGAAGTGGCCCAGGCTCAGGAGCTTTGTGGGGGCTCCGTTCCAGGCGAGGCTCCTAACGGCCAAGGCTGTTTGCATCCTGGGGATCCCTGTCTGCTGACCAGCTAAACACCAGTTTCTTCCTGCTTTTCTCCACTTGGTTTGGAAAATCACACAGTTTTCAGGCTCCATCTGTTTGGAGAAAATACATTCTCAAGCATCCCCAATTCACCTTCTAAAAACTCATGTGCAGGTTTGATAAACACCAGAACAGAAGACAGTGATGCTGTATTATTTTAGGTTTATTACATAGATTTGGAATTCACTTTTTTCATGACCTAGAAAAAAACATTCCAGTGTTCAACTGTTTTATATTATTAAAGGGCTTTTAATTTGTGAACTTCTGAAGGCATGAGTGTTTTCTCTTTCTACTTTTGTATATGTGCATGTTTTGTTTCCTCTGACTTGGTATATGCTCATCTGAGCAATGGGTAGAACTGGTTAGTCAAATGGCCAGACTATTTCATTAATTGATTTCCTCAAATGCTTTTTAAATTAAAGCACCTTTGTTAGTAAACAGTTATCCTGACTTGGATGTTGTGAACTGTTCCCGTGTGCTAAGTGTGAGAAATACCTGGTTTCCTCATTTTTCCATGTGTGTACCCCACTTGCCACAGTTGGGAAGAAGTCTAGCCTTGGCCATTCTGGGGTTCCTTTTACAAGCAGGCCCTGCCAGGGGTGGGCCCAGGGCTCTGAAGCTTACTGCATCTGGTGAGACTGGGGAGGGTGGCGTTCTCAGGGACCTCCCTTCTGTCTGAGCTCTGTAGCAAGACTCTGCTGTCAACATGTGGCTGGCTCACTGCCAGCAGTCCCCAGACATTCCATGGCTAGCCAGCTCCCACCTCTGTTCACGTGAGGAGCTTCCTGGCCCAGCCCCCACCTCTGGCCTGTGTGAGGGGCTCCAGCCCTGTATTCCTCCGGGCTGCTCAGGCCCCAGGGTGTTTCTCAGATACTCAACTGGCTGCTTCCCTCCCTTAGACTCCAGTCCATCCCCCTCAGACAGACTTGGCTAGGTCAAGTACTTAGAATTGTTTTATTTCATGTCTGTGTTAGAGAGGAGGGAATAGCTAGAGGTGAGAGCAGAACCTTTCGTTTTTTCCCCCTGCTGAGACAGCAGGAAAAAAACCAAAACCTAAACCCCTACCCTTTTCCCACATGTCATCACTTGCAGACAGTTCTTCCACATTCTGAGACTCCTGCCCAGAACCTTCTGGAGGCTGCCTGGGAGCCAGGCTGCCTCCAGCGTGGTTCTGAGCTATTTCTAGTGGTTATTTAGGAGGCACTCAACTGTTTCGGGATGACAGAGTTAATTTTAGTCCCATCTGGTAGGATATGGGATATTGCCAACCCTTTCTTCAGAAAGTGCTGCCTGAGCCTTGCTGCCACCACAAGTGACTGATGGAGTTGGTGGGGGAGGACCCTCCTCTATCAGGGACATTCAAGGTATAAGAGTTTTACATGTGTGTATTAAAGTCAGTGATGTTTACTCTTAAGAATTCAAACGAGTTTTCTGATGTTTTAAGAGCCCTTACCTTGTAGTGTTTATGATGCTTATAACACAGAGAATGTTATAGAATGATGTTTGTATTTATTTATTTTATTTAGAGACAGAGTCTCATACTGTCACCTGGGCTGGAGTGCAATGGTGAGCTCTCGGCTCACTGCAACCTCCGCCTCCCAGGTTCAAGCAATTCTGCCTCAGCCTCCCGAGTAGCTGGGATTACAGGTGCCCACCACCACACCTGGCTAATTTTTTGTATTTCTAGTAGAGACGAGGTTTCACTATGTTGGCCAGGATGGTCTCGAACTCCTGACCTCGTGATCCGCCCTCCTTCGCCTCCCAAAGTGCTGGGATTACAGGCGTGAGCCACTGTGTTCTGCCACAATGGTGTTTGCAGACAGGTGTTTAATGGGTTGAGAATGCAAAGTCCTAGCTTTCTAAGAACTGTTACTTCTTTATGAGAAAAAATAATTAAAGCTCATCTGACTTGATGGCAGTGGGAGGTCTGGTATTTTGCAAACGTTCTTTGCAGAAAGAACCCAGAGAGGAAAGTTCTGAGGCTGAGGCTGACAATTTTTCCACTCCTTTTTTTTTTTTTTTTTTAAGATGGAATCTTGCTCTGTCACCCAGGCTGGAGTGCAATGGCGCAATCTCGGCTCACTGCAACCTCTATTCCCTGGGTTCAAGCAATTCTCCTGCCTCAGCCTCCAGAGTAGCTGGGATTACAAGTGTGTGTTACCACATTACCCGGCTAATTTTTGTATTTTTAGTAGAGGCAGGGTTTCACTATATTGGCCAGGCTGGTGTCAAACTCCTGACCTCAGGTGATCCACCCATCTCAGCCTCTCAAAGCGCTGGGATTACAAGCATGAGCCACCGTGCCCAACCCACTGCATATTTTTAAAGTATGGTTCGAGAGAGCAAAGTTTTCACACAAGACTGAAGGTGATGTCAGTTTTTTTTTTTGAGACGTACTTTCGCTCGTTGCCCAGGCTGCAGTACAATGGCGTGATCTTGGCTCACTGCAACCTCCACCTCCCAGGTTCAAGTGATTCTCCTGCCTCAGCCTCCTGAGTAGCTGGGACTACAGGTGCCCACCACCATGCCTGGCTAATTTTTGTATTTTTAGTGGAGATGGAGTTTCACCATGTTTTCCAGGCTGGTCTCAAACCCCTGACCTCAGGTGATCCGCCCACCTCGGCCTCCCAAAGTGCTGGGATTACAGGCGTCAGCCACCACACCTGGCCTCATGTCAATTTTTCATAGTAATCCCCATGTCCCAGCTGTCATTTTATTTCTAGAGCTAGACAACCTGTTCAGGTTCCTTTATTCTTTCCAGGGAGTTGGGGTGGCTCATGGAATTTTCTTAGGCCTTTGGTGTAGCATTAACACAAGTTATTGTGAGATGTTGACAGTTGAGTATTTTGAGAAGAAAATTACATTATAAAAAACAACAAAGGCAACCAATTTCTTTTTTCCTTTTGTTTTTTGAGACAAGGTCTTGCTCTCTTACGCAGGCTGGAGTGCAGTGGTGCAATCACGGCTCACTGCAGCCTCAACCTCCTGGACTCAACTGATCCTCCCACTTCAGGCTCCGGAGTAGCTGGGACTACAGGTGCACGCCACTACTCCCGGCTAATTTTTTATTTTTTGTAGAGACAGGGTTTTCCTGTGTTGCTCAGGTTGGTCTTGAACTCCTGGGCCCAGGCAATCTCCCCACCTCAGCCTCTCAAAGTGCTGGGATTACAGGCGTGGGCCACTGCACTCTGCCAAAGCAACCAATTCTTTAGTTCTACACAGATGAGAACCTTCCTTTGATATAATCCTTTTGTCAAAAGACAGTTTTACATAAACAATTTAGCACCCCACTCCATGCCTGGCGCAAAGCAGATATGTAAATGTGTATCCATGCAAGAATCAAATCCTTTATGTCAGTCCAGAATGAAGTAGATAAAACAAGAAATGCTTATAAATTAAGGCTTTGGTGGCAAGATTTAGGCAGCTGAGAAAGCACACCTTTTTATTCCTCACAAGCATCACCTTTTGAAAGATGCCTATGCTCTTAAAACAGGTCGAGAGAGGAAATTTAAGAATGAATACACATTGGGCTAAAACTTTACTATATTTCTTCCTAAGAGGGAACCAGACCTCTAAGTTGGGACGGCTCTTGCTTATGAAGGGAAATGTGCCATAATTCCTGTCATTTTACTTGGGTCTTTTAAAAACCGCAAATTCTCATCTTCCACTGGCTGAGAGTAAAAAGAAATAAAAGCAGTAAAGACTTCTTTTTGTGCGTAGGTGGCCCCGGTGTTCATGCTGAATACAGATTTTTACACGATAAAATCTTAAATATCTCTATATGGAACGGAATCCATTTTTCCTGCCTCGGGAAGGATTTCTGCGCTCTCGGGTGAAGTTCCTGAAGCAAGGAACCAGTTCCCCTCCACCTGTACTCTTGAGAGGAATTCTCAGGTCACCTGAAACACGAGTTTCAGGACGACCCATTCGTTCAGCGACCCATTCTTTCACCCAGCCCAGAGCTCTGCGAAGCGGGACACGGGCAGTGCAACGGAAACAACCGGACACCGAGGCCCCCGAGGGCTGAGGCCGCGGCAGAGGCGGCGGCGCGGTGACGGGCGTGACTCCGGCCTTCCGGCTTTGCTGAGGGGCGGCCCCGGGACACCTGAGCCCCGCGGGGCCGTGAGCGCTCAGCACAGCTCCGGGCCGGAATCACGATCCACCAGCACCGCGCTGGCGCTGGGAACGGCGGCGGTGACGGACCGGGGACCGGAAGTGAAGGACCGCGGAGGACAGCTGCTTCCGGCGCCGTAACTGCTGCCATCTTCTCCGCGCTATGGCTGCGTTCAGCCGTCAGGTAAGGTCGAGCTGGGCGCGCGGGCTTCTCCGGGTCGCAGGCGGGCGGGCAGCGACGCAGAGGAACCGCGGCCGCCGGGTGTTTCACGGCCAGGTCGTGGAGCCCTCCCGGAGGTCCGTGCACGCTGACCTGGTTTTGGCATCCTGGACCCGTGGCTCTGCTCAATTATTGTGGGATGTAGAGTTGACATTTTTTTTTTTTTTGAGACAAAGTCTCGCTGTGTCGCCAGGCTGGAGTGCAATGGCGCGATCTGGGCCCACTGCACCCTCCGCCTCCCGGGTTCAAGCAATTCTCCTGCTTCAGCCTTCCGAGTAGCTGGGATTACAGGCGCCCGCCACCATGCCTGGCTAATTTTTGTATTTTTAGTAGAGACGGGGTTTCACCTGTTGGCCAGGCTGGTCTCTAACTTCTGGCCTCAGGTGATCCACCCGCCTCGAACTCCCAAAGTGCTAGGATTACAGGCGTGAGCCTGTAAACAAGAGTTTCAACTTCACAAGAAGATAACATGTATTTATTTTTCATTAAGAGGAAGCGGAATCCAGCATAAAGGTCTTTAGGCTTGAGCCCAGTTTCCCGGGCCGCGCCCGCTGACCCCAGCGACTGCCCGGTGTTCCTGGCGGAGGGAGCATCTGGACAGGGGAGCCTGGAGAGCAGCCAGAGCTTGGGATTGGCAGGCTGGCCCCAGGGCGACAATCGATGACGCTGGAGAAGGGGTTGGGACCGATGTGAAGGGTTTAGAGCAGGGGTTCCCCAACCCCCAGTACCGTCGCTTGTCTATTAGGAACCAGGCTGCACAGCAGGAGGTGAGCGGCAAGTGAGCCAGCCAGACTTCGTCTGCATTTACAGCCGCTCCCTTCGCTGGCATTACCGCCTGAGCTCCGCCTCCTGTCAGAGCAGCCGCGTTAGATTCTCACTGGAGCGCGAATCCTATTGTGAACTGCGCCTTTGAGGGATCTAGGTTGCACGCTCCTTTTGAGAATCTGATGCCCAGTGATCTGTCACTGTTTCCCATCACCCCCAGATGGGACCTCCTGGTTGCAGGAAAACAAGCTCAGGGCTCCCAGTGATTCTACATTATGGTGAGTTGTATAATTATTTCATCTTATATTACAACGTGAAAATAATAAAAATAAAGTGCACAACAAATGTAATATGCTTGAATCATCCTGAAACCCCTCACCAGTCTGTGGAAAAATTGTCTTCCGTGAAGCCAGTCCCTGGTGCCAAAAATGTTGAAGACTGCTGGCTTAGAGTGCCTGGATGATTTGTGCATAGTTTGTTAAGCGCCAGCCTGAACCACTGAAGACTTTTGAGTTCGACTAGAATTGTGTATGCAAGTTGACTAATTACTGTGACCCTTGAACAACAGGGGTTAGGGGCACCAGACCGCCCCCACACCAGTTGAAAATCAGTGTATAACGTTTGACTCCTCCAAAACTCAACTACTAATAGCCTACTCATGACTGGAAGCCTTACCGACAACATAAACGGTTAACACATATCTTGTATATATATATATTGCATTCTGTATTCTTAAAGTAAGCTAGAGAAAAGAAAACGTTATTAAGAAAACCATAAGGGCAAAACCCCATCTCTACAAAAAATACAAAAATTAGCAGGGTGTAGTGTGCACCTGTAGTCCCAGCTACTCAGAAGGCTTAGGTGGGAGGATTACCTCAGCCTGGGGAAGTCAAGGCTGCAGTGAGCCATGACTGCATCAGTGCACTCCAGCCTGGGCAACAGAGTGAGACCCCGTCTCAAAAAAAACAAAAAGAAAATCCTAAGAGAAAATGTATTTACTATTCATTAAGAGGAAGTAGATCCTCATAACGTCTTTAGGCTGAAGAGGAGGTGGAGGAGAGTTTGGTCTTGGTGTCTCAAGGGTGGCAGAGGTGGAAGAAAATCCACATATAAGTGGATCCAAGCAGTTCAAACCCTTGTTGTTCAAGGGCCAACTCTGTATCCCACAAGATTCTTCTTGTGGAATGAATTTAAGAACATGAATCTGGAAAGTAGTCTGAATTCCAGACTTTTCTGGCACACATGACCAGGTGGCCTAGAAATAGTTTTTCCCTCTTCCTCCATGTCCCCGCTCCCATCTTAAAGCTGCAAAAGCTAACAATATTGTACCTGCTTGACTCCCATCTCTGTGACCTTGAAATGCCCTGTTCTATGTGAGCTTCCTTCTCTGTAGGCTTAAGTTCAGATAGGATTTTGCAGATTGCTTATAAAAACTGTATGTTTGTGTGGAACCAAGGCAGTAAGTACCCTGGCTCAAAAGTCTTATGGTGTCCATTACACTGGAATAGTGAGGAATTAATTGTCTTTTGGTCCTGTGTCTTATAGGTCCTTGATTGGCACCGCCTGATCCCCCTCACCTGGGCCTGTATGGCTAGGCAGACTCCTCATCTTGGAGAACAGAGAAGGACGACAGCTTCTTTGTTGCGCAAACTAACTACAGCCTCCAATGGAGGGGTCATTGAGGAGTTATCTTGTGTTAGATCCAATAACTACGTGCAGGAACCAGAGTGCAGGAGGAATCTTGTTCAGTGCCTCCTTGAGAAGCAGGAGACTCCTGTGGAACAAGGGTCCTTGGAGCTAGAGAGGGTCATCAGTTCCCTCCTGGACATGGGTTTCAGCAGTGCCCATGTTAATGAATTGCTCAGTGTACAGCGAGGTGCCAGTCCTCAACAGTTGCTGGACATCATTTCTGAATTTATTCTCTTGGGTCTGAATCCAGAGCCTGTGTGTGTGGTCTTGAAGAAAAGTCCCCAGTTATTGAAACTGCCCATTATGCAAATGAGGAAGCGCTCCAGTTACCTGCGAAAGCTTGGGCTTGGAGAAGGTACAAGAAGTTGCAGATTTTGGCTGGGTGCGGTGGCTCATGCCTGTAATCCCAGCTCTTTGGGAGGCCAGGGCAGGCAGATCACTTGAGGTCAGGGGTTCAAGATCAGCCTGGCCAACATGGTGAAACCCTGATTCAACTAAAAATACAAAAATTAGCCGGGCGTGGTGGCACGCGCCTGTAATTCCAGCTACTTGGGAGGCTGAGGCATGAGAATCGGTTGAACCCAGGAGGTGGAGGTTGCGGTGAGCTGAGATGGCGCCACTGCACTCCAGCCTAGGTGACAGCAAGGCTCTCTGTCTCAAAAACAAAAAAACAAACAAACAAAAAAACCAAACATTTTATATAGTGTGAGAGGAGCCAGAGTTGGGGAAAGAACAGCCTAAGGTGAGATGGATTAGGGAAGGTTTCTGAGTGTGTCAGTGTTCCTGGAGAGGACTGTATAATTCGGCTTGGAGGTGAGGAATAGGAGTGGCCTTCTGTGCAGAATACATTTCGAGAGGGAAGGGGGAGGAGTTAAGACTAGAAGAAAAAATTGAGTGCCAGGGCAGAGACTCTTGTCTGCCTTGTTCACCGTGGGGTCTTTAGCACCTAGTGGGTGGGCATGTGGTATGTGCTCAGTGGGTTGATGCTGATATGTGATGTTGATAAATATGTGTACATATAACATTTGATGTTTAAATCAACATGAAATGGTCTTAGTGCTCTATCTCTGATGTGATGTCGAACCAACATATCTTGTGAAGACTTAGATTCTAGCCGAGTGTTTAGATTTACTGTGGAACATGAGAGATCTTGCCAGGTTCCTGGGAAACTCGTGGAGTGGCCTTCCCTTCTATTTATCCCCCACTCCTGCCCCCAACAATATTCACATCTCAAGGATTCTCAAAGTTCCTTGAATCTCTTTAAGGGCCTTCTGGAGGAGTTGGGGGTCTCCAAGGACCCTTACCCAGTTTGACCAGGGGAGTCCCACTATTATTTCTTTGCATTATTGACTCTTCCTGGTAAGATTTTTTTTGAGGCAGGGGCGGAAGGTTTAGGATCCACCATTTCACAGCATCTCTACAGGCCTCCTTCTCTAGAAGATAAGAAAAAGGTAGCCTTGTATATTTTTCTTAACAGATTCTTACAGTGTAATCTAAAAGTCTAAATATATTATGTGTGGTGGTGATTAATTAGCAAACTCAGCACAGCCTTAAGAGATGAAGCTAAACCTAAACTCCTGAAATTCCTCACATATTAAGATAATCACTAACTCAAATGTTAGGAAAATTTTAATTAACAGTTTAAATAGTTGACTTTAAGTTTCCAATTACTGAATTTTGCTCAGCTATCCCTAGGAAGGCCTGGAATAGTCCCAGTTTACACCAGTTAGTGTGGTTTTAATAGGGCCTCTTTCACTCAAGGTGCCCTGGCTTGGAGTATATGGTGACCCTGATAACCAGGACGTCAGCACTGGTAGTGTGTGTCCTCATGGTTACTATTATTGTTAATGTTACGATGACGATGATGATGGAACTCCCTTTCATTGAGTTCAGCTTGAGAATGTTAGTTGTGAATGCTTCGATGACTATTTTATTATAGAAGGAAACATCAACCCAAACCCGCAATATGGAGGAAACTACTCTCCCATATTACTCTCTGATCTTTCCAGTAAATGCCTGGGAAATTCTTTTCCAAGTGAGGAGGGCAAGAGGAGACCCAACATACAAAGTTGGCACCTTTCAGGTGGGAGGCCAGAATAAAGCAGGAATATAGGGAGGAAGGATGGTGAGTCTGAGGGTGTCAGGAAGTCAGTGGGGAGATGTATCATTTCCATGGTGCTTCTGAGAAGATAGATCTGAAATTGCCACTTGCTCTGCGGAAGGAGAGGATCCTCGTTTGTTTTTAAATGTGGACTTAAATTGGGTGCAGCTAGCTCCTTGAGTTTCTGGAGTGTCCTGAAATTATGTGCTTGCCTTTTTTGAATGTTCTGCAGGGAAATTAAAGAGGGTGCTTTACTGTTGCCCTGAAATTTTCACCATGCGTCAGCAGGACATTAATGACACTGTCAGGCTTCTCAAGGAGAAGTGCCTTTTCACGGTACAGCAAGTCACCAAGATTTTGCACAGTTGCCCCTCTGTTCTTCGAGAGGACCTGGATCAACTGGAATACAAGTTTCAGGTGAGAATGACTGATGGCGTGATTAGTGTAGTTTCAGGTGAGAATGACTGATACTGTGATTAGTGTAGTTTCAGCAAGTTTCTCAGGTTTTTCAAATGTAGTAAAGGTTAGTTATATGGATAAGAAGCCTCAGACACCTCATATTTGAGTGGAGGAAGTGAAAGCCTAGATGCTCTGCATACATCAGCCAAAGAGAATTTGGTTCTGGTTCTTTTAATTTCTTTACTACAGATCAAACCTATTCTTCAACTTTTCTGCCATTAATAATGAATGATCCAGTCCTATTCTTAGAGTCTAGGTGGGGACTCTGAAATAGCAATTTTAAAATAGCTGAAACCTTCCTGTCCTCAGAATCTATTTTGCATGTTGATTTTGAAAATGTAATTTTAACAGTTGTCCAATTTTTTACTAATAATTATGACAACTTAGGTCGAATTTCTAGATGTCTTCTGAATGTTTTGCCTATTCTTTCCATATTCATCCTTTTCCTTCCCCATTTAAAGAAAAATACCACCTCTTCCTTCTGCCCCCTCTCCCTCCTGCCCCTTTTCCCTCCGGCCCCTTCTCCCTCCCGCCCCTTCTCCCTCCTGCCCCTTTTCCCTCCTGCCCCTTTATTTCCTGCTCTCTGTTTCTCAGGATGAATTTGAAAGTGTTTTGAAACTGCCGGCTGTCACACAAATGTCAGTGTCCCAGACTGGGTATTCGCTGTTGTCAGTTAGGCAATTCTTTTTGAATCCTTTTGTACAACGTAAGTTTTTATGTTTATAGAATGGTAGGTTTCAAGACTCTGTATCTGGGACTCCTAAGTGTGTCTGTGTCTTCCAGTATGCGTACTTCAGGATGGGAATTAAGCATCCAGACATTGTAAAGACTGAGTACTTGCAGTATTCACTAACCAAGATTAAGCAGAGACACATTTACCTGGAGCGCCTGGGACGGTACCAAACCCCTGATAAGAAGGGGCAGACACAGATCCCTAACCCATTGCTCAAGGACATCCTCAGAGTTTCAGAAGCCGAGTTTTTGGCCAGGACAGCCTGTACTTCTGTTGAGGAGTTTGAAGTTTTTAAGAAGCTCCTGGCTCGGGAGGAGGAGGAGTCTGAGAGCAGCACATCTGATGACAAAAGGGCAAGTCTGGATGAGGATGCGGAGGACGATGATGAGGATGAGGAGGATGACGAGGCGGAGGACAGTGATGAGGATGAGGACGACGAGGAGGAGGAATAGCTGTGATGGAAGGACTAGAGCCAAAGGGCCCAGAGATATCAAGGAAGCTTTTCATTCTCTTAAAGCTTTTGGGTCCTTGAATCTTCTCAAGTTATTTTTTATTCTAAAACTGGTCTCTTGATGAAAAAAATTATAAGTCCCCTGAGAGACAGATCAAACCAAACAGGAAACAGGAAATGCATGTTTGATCTGTTGTCAGGTGTCTGTGGGGAGGGCCCTGTCCCATCCTGAATAAAATACTTATGTTGAGCTATTCAAATCGAGGGGACTCAATACATCAACATTTGGTTTTATTTTTTTCTCTTTTGAATGTGTTGGTGATAATTCCGTGACAGTTGGAAGATGGGGTTCGTTCTTCCGGTTCAGGAATCACTTTGTATTTCCTTCTAGTGATAAAAATAAAATTACGAGAAGGCAATGTGAGGTTTTAGTACATCATAGCACTTTATTTTATGAAAACATGTAGCAGATTTTCCACAAAAATACTTATTTTTAATCCAAAAGTATATTGCTTCATAATGGTATTCAGTTGTACAGCAGAGTAAAAGGAAGTTGATTCGTGACGTATTGGTTAATTTTGCATGGCTTCTTAAGGCCAGCAAAATACTGGCAGTTTTCTTTATCTTTGTGAAGAACAGGCCCTTCCTGTTTGGGGAAGTTGGCTTTTATGTCAGCTGTTGGCCAGCGGTCACTTCCAGGCCTGGTGTCTCCGGCCCTGTAGTCTGTAGTGCCAGACTGTGCTGGCCTGGAGAGTGCTGGGGCAGGTGGAGGCCAGGGAATGGTCCCATACAGTTATCTCCCCTGCCCTGGTTTCAGACAGCTTCGAGAACCAGAGGAGAAGAGCATAGGGTCATGGAGCAGGTGGGCTGAAGCCAGGGCCACAGGGAGCTCTCCATGACCCCCCATGGTGGGTGTGGGGGGGGCGTGTCACCTTAGGGAACTCAGTGAGTCTGAAGAACAATTTGAAATGTTGGGAAAAGAAAAGAGGAATTTGATGTAAGCCAGGGGTGATCCCTGAGGTAGAGGCCTGTCTCTGATGGCATGAGCTGTAAGGGTCCTGGAGGATTGGTACATTCCAGTTAGCCCTCTTTAGGGGAAACTGGCATAGGATTGATGCAGAAGGCATTTTTGATGATGGGACCAAAATTCAAGTCTCCTTGGTAGCAATCTAGGATCGACTAGATTCTAGGATCTGGTAGATTCTAGGATTCTAGTGGGTAGAGGCCAGGGATGCTGTAAAACATCCTGCAGTGCACAGGATGGTCCCACAAGAGAGGATGATCTGGCCCAAAATGTCAGTGCTGAGCCTGAGAAACTCATCTAAGGCCTGGTCCACTAAAGTAATGTGACTGTTCACTCGTGACAACTTCAGATGGTAAATGGACTTAGGATCGTATTATTTTATTTAAAAGAAAAATAAGGAGCTGGTTTTTCAGCCGGGTTCCTTTCCCCTATGCACTGGAATACCCCGGTAGGTGTGAGCTGCATGCTACTGTGGGGATTCAGCACTGAAGTCTAGGTGCTTTTGTTTTCTCCAGCAGCCTTGTCTTAGAGTGTGACTGCAAAGAAAAAGACTTTTGTTTTGCAAAAGAAAAGCAGCTCGGCGACTCCCTCCACATCGCCACAGTTGAGTCAGACGGCAGTGGCAGTTGTTTGCCAGCGGAAGGAGTTCCTGCTAAGGGGAGGTGCAGGAGGTGAGCTGATACCTGAGTGGGGCCCCTGCCTGTTGGGTTCTCCACTGGAGGACAGTGGGCACAGCAAAGACTCCCTTACTTGTACCTGGCAGCCCACATGCAATGGGGAAAAGGGAGAGTTTGTCTTTATTGCCTTGCTTGGCCTTAGGCAAAACTGTTTGGAAATGAGACATTTCACTGTGCCAGTGTTTTCATTTTCTCTTCCATTGTGGCATCCCGGTCACTGCCATTCTCCCTAGAACCTAGGCTGTTGTTCTTGTGCCGAATCAGAGGACTAAGTAGAATCCTCAGTCTGCTTAGCCATCCCAGTTTCATTAGCAAAGGGGTAATTCAGCAACTCATGATTGCTTCTTGCATTTTGATACAGAAATAAATCTTTATGCTCCTGACAGTTTTCTGATTCTATTATTACTGATTTCCTTGGGTGGACTTTATTTTCAAGGAAGCCATTCGAGTTTTTAAAAGAAGCCACATGGGAAAAGCTGTGGTGGCCTCCTTGGAATGTTTCAAGAATGAACTGTAATTCCTGAGCACCAGGAAGTCTTTTTACTAGATATTTAATGTGGAAAACATCCCAGTGGGCGAGTCCTGGGACAGCACTTGGGACTCAGGAGCCAGTTCTTGTTGACACAAGGCTTCTGAGCTAACACTGCAGCATATTAGCATTTGCTGTGTGGCTGAGGGGCTTGAGGTCCTAGTAGGGAGTAGCAAGTTTCCTAGTAGAAAGATTGACCTACTCTTCCAGTGGTATCACTCGATCTTAGCATCTGCTAGTAATGCTGTAGCTTACATGGACAGACAGTGACAGGTCCCAGGGCTGCAGGAAGTCCGCAGTACGTGTTTGTGAACGTGGCTTTCTCAGTTCACCCAGTGACCCTTCGCTGAGCTCGAGACCCTTCATTGAGCTCCACCTTCTGCTCTCAAGTGGGTCTGGAGCCTGGGGAACAGTTCGGGAGTACAGGTGAAACTTCTCGAATTGCCTGTTCCTTCTTTCTGAAAATGACAAATTGCAGAATACACAGACACATGCACATGAAATTTTAATAAAGATAAAAAGCCTAAAATATACTCTAACTCTTCAAAAAACATTTTTATAAAAGATGAAAGGAAGGAGGCCCTCTTTGTGGCTGGAATGCTGGCTCTGAGCAGAGTCAGGGCGACGCGGCAGGGCACTGGCTTTCCAGCTGGGTCAGCCATCATGAGGCTCAACACGAGAGGAGGTGGGATGGCTGCTCTGGTTGTAACATTAGCAGGGGGAAGACAGCTGCTTAGAAGCACGGTGGGAAGCAGATGTGGTGAGGTGCCGTACTGTTCTGCTTACGAAGATGGGGATGTCTAAGACTGTGTTTACTACCTGATAGCCTAAAACAGCATTACTTGAGTCATGGACTAAAAGGAACCTTAAACATTGCCCAGCCCAGCCCAGGTGTCCATCTGTCGCACTGAGACTTGTAAGGTGTCCTTGCTGCTTTGTGGCAGTGTGCCTTAGCTTTCCAAGCAGGGGTCTGGATAGCTTTTTCCATGAAAATTCAGGGGTCTTTCTTTGATACCCTTGTGACTTGTCATTCAGGGGATGGCTTCCATTGTTTAAGGCTGAAGCCTAGGTGATCTCATAGAACAGGGTTCACCAAATAAGGCCAATTTGGCCACCACCTGTTATTGTAAATAAGTTTTTATTGGAACATAGCCACAGCCATTCAATTACATGCCTGCGGCTGTGTCTGCGCTACTGTAGCCACGGGGACCTCTCGTCTGCAAAGCTGAAAATGTTTACTATCTGACCCTTTATAGAGAAAGGCTGCCAGTCGCGCTGTTGTCTAAAAGAGTCTGAACTCCACCTGGTGTTAACTCTTCCAAATTGTACTAGTCCGTAGGATGGCTCGTCAACCTGCACGAGCGTCATAAACTTGCTGGGGGACCACAGCAGGGGCGGCGGTGTCTGCAACCCGGCTTTCCTTCTGGTATCACCTGGTCTCTGCCCTTCAGCCCCTGCCCCGTCTCTGTTTTGGAAGTGGTCCATCACAGTTCCTTCTCAATTTGTTAGGCCTCGAAGGGAGAATCCTTTCTCTGGCTCTGGAGTCTAACAACAGGTTTCTGCATACTGCAGAAGGGTGGCTGACTGACAGCCTCACTAATCTTGGGGAATGGTGAGCTGTCATCTCATCCGCAGAGGCACAGACCACACCTTCAGGAACTGCAGCCTGGGTGAGGGCACAGGCTGCTTAAATGCATCGCAGGACTCGTAGGTGGTTGGTCCCAGAGGGGTCTCTCAGGGTGGGCTGGTGTGTGCACAGGCCTGGCCATCTGTCCTCTAGAGGCCTGAGGAGAGAGGTCACAGAGGGGACTGACTCCAGCTAGGACCTTTTCTCTCACGGTGTCCTTTTTCATCCAGTTTTTAGACCTCATCTTCCTGGGTGTTAGAAACTCGTGAGGTTGGTGGAGTGTAACAAGAACGTCTTAAATCCTTTGAAGAAAAAACAAAGTGAAGCATGAGGAGAATGACAGGCATTCCCACTCCTCTTTAAACGGGCTGCTTCCTGTTTCTCTTAGTGGCCCTCAGGGCCTCTGTCACCCAGAGGACCCCACGTTCTTAGAGCACCAGGATTCTACCATATGGCTGTGCACATGGGGAGGACCCCCGCATTCTTAGAGCACCAGGATTCTACTATATGGCAGTGCACACGGGGAGGACCCCGCGTTCTTAGAGCACCAGGATTCTACCATATGGCCTGCACATGAGGAGGACCCCGCATTCTTAGAGTAGCAAGATTCTACCATATGGCAGTGTACGGGGGGAGGACCCCGCGTTCTTAGAGCACCAGGATTCTACCATATGGCAGTGCACATGGGGAGGACCCCATGTTCTTAGAGCACCCAGGATTCTACCATATGGCCCCATATGGCCGTGCACATGGGGAGGACCCCACGTTCTTAGAGCACCCAGGATTCTACCATATGGCTGTGCACATGGGGAGGACCCCCGCATTCTTAGAGCACCGGGATTCTACCATATGGTAGTGCACACGGGGAGGACCCCGCGTTCTTAGAACACCAGGATTCTACCATATGGCAGTGCACACGGGGAGGACCCCGCGTTCTTAGACCACCAGGATTCTACCATATGGCAGTGCACATGGGGAGGACCCCGCGTTCTTAAAGCACCGGGATTCTACCATATGGCAGTGCACATGGGGAGGACCCCACGTTCTTAAAGCACCAGGATTCTACCATATGGCAGTGTACAGGGGGAGGACCCCATGTTCTTAGAGCACCCAGGATTCTACCATATGGTCCCATATGGCCGTGCACATGGGGAGGACCCCACGTTCTTAGAGCACCCAGGATTCTACCATATGGCCGTGCACATGGGGAGGACCCCGCGTTCTTAGAACACCGGGATTCTACCACATGGCAGTGCACATGGGGAGGACCCCGCGTTCTTAGAGCACCGGGATTCTACCACATGGCAGTGCACATGGGGAGGACCCCGCGTTCTTAGAACACCGGGATTCTACCATATGGCAGTGCACATGGGGAGGACCCCGCGTTCTTAGAACACCGGGATTCTACCACATGGCAGTGCACATGGGGAGGACCCCGCGTTCTTAGAACACCAGGATTCTACCATATGGGGGTGCACACGGGGAGGACCCCGCGTTCTTAGAGCACCAGGATTCTACCATATGGCAGTGCACACGGGGAGGACCCCGCATTCTTAGAGCACCAGGATTCTACCATGTGGCGGTGCACACGGGGAGGACCCTGCATTCTTAAGAGTACCAGGATTCTACTATATGGCAGTGCACACGGGGAGGACCCTGCGTTCTTAGAACACCAGGATTCTACCATATGGCAGTGCACACGGGGAGGACCCCCGCATTCTTAGAACACCGGGATTCTACCATATGGCAGTGCACACGGGGAGGACCCCGCGTTCTTAGAACACCAGGATTCTACCATATGGCAGTGCACATGGGGAGGACCCCGTGTTCTTAGAGCACCGGGATTCTACCATATGGCAGTGCACATGGGGAGGACCCCGCGTTCTTAGAGCACCAGGATTCTACCATATGGCAGTGTACAGAGGGAGGACCCCATGTTCTTAGAGCACCCAGGATTCTACCATATGGCCCCATATGGCCGTGCACATGGGGAGGACCCCACGTTCTTAGAGCACCCAGGATTCTACCATATGGCCGTGCACATGGGGAGGACCCCACGTTCTTAGAACACCGGGATTCTACCACATGGCAGTGCACATGGGGAGGACCCCGCGTTCTTAGAGCACCGGGATTCTACCACATGGCAGTGCACATGGGGAGGACCCCGCGTTCTTAGAACACCGGGATTCTACCATATGGCAGTGCACATGGGGAGGACCCCGCGTTCTTAGAACACCGGGATTCTACCACATGGCAGTGCACATGGGGAGGACCCCGCGTTCTTAGAACACCAGGATTCTACCATATGGGGGTGCACACGGGGAGGACCCCGCGTTCTTAGAGCACCAGGATTCTACCATATGGCAGTGCACACGGGGAGGACCCCGCATTCTTAGAGCACCAGGATTCTACCATGTGGCGGTGCACACGGGGAGGACCCTGCATTCTTAAGAGTACCAGGATTCTACTATATGGCAGTGCACACGGGGAGGACCCTGCGTTCTTAGAACACCAGGATTCTACCATATGGCAGTGCACACGGGGAGGACCCCGCATTCTTAGAACACCAGGATTCTACCATATGGCAGTGCACACGGGGAGGACCCCCGCATTCTTAGAACACCAGGATTCTACCATATGGCAGTGCACATGGGGAGGACCCCGCGTTCTTAGAGCACCGGGATTCTACCATATGGCAGTGCACATGGGGAGGACCCCGCGTTCTTAGAGCACCAGGATTCTACCACATGGCAGTGTACAGGGGGAGGACCCCGCGTTCTTAGAGCACCAGGATTCTACCATATGGCAGTGCACATGGGGAGGACCCCGCGTTCTTAGAGCACCGGGATTCTACCATATGGCAGTGCACGTGGGGAGGACCCTGCGTTCTTAGAGCACCAGGATTCTACTATATGACCGTGCACACGGGGAGGACCCTGCGTTCTTAGAACACCGGGATTCTACCATATGGCAGTGCACATGGGGAGGACCCCGCGTTCTTAGAGCACCAGGATTCTACCATATGGCAGTGTACAGGGGGAGGACCCTGCGTTCTTAGAACACCAGGATTCTACCACATGGCAGTGCACATGGGGAGGACCCCGCGTTCTTAGAGCACCAGGATTCTACCATATGGCAGTGCACATGGGGAGGGGCAGCCTCCACCGACTACATCCCCATCTTTAGGAACATGTGGGCTCAGTATTGCAACTTTTAAATGTGAAATCACAGGCTGTTCCTCTTCCCTGCCCTCCTCCTTCCAGTAACGACTCTGGTTCTTTTCTCCAAGGGCACGGCCGTGTCAGGTTGCTCTGGGTTGAAATGAATTCTTGTGTTGTTCTTGGATGGGTGTCTGGGTGCGTGTGTTTCTGTTTCTTGCTTTTTTGTGTGTTGTCTCCATTATTTCAAGAATAGGTGTTCTATAAGCCAGTATTTGATAATTAGTTGGGGGTTTCTGATTTGTTTTTATGGAGTGGATGTGCTAGGCAAGCTTTTAAAAAGATATATTAATATTTCAGGTGACTTACCACCATATAAATATCTCAAATCCAAATTATGTTTGTGGATTCTTAATCCTAGTACAGTTAGGCACTGCACGATGAAGGGCCATGTGTATGACAGTGGTCCCGTGAGATTACAATGGAGCTGAGGTCACAGCCATCGTACAGAATTCTTTTTTCTTTTTTCTGAGACAGAGGGTCTTGCTCAGTTGCCCGGGCTGTAGTATAGTGGCACAATCTCAGCCCACTGCAACCTCTGCCTTCCAAGTTCAAGTGATTTTCCTGACTCAGCCTCTTGAGTAGCTGAGATTACAGGTGCCCACCACCATGCCTGATGAATTTTTGCATTTTTAGTAGAGACAGGGTTTCACCATGTTGGCCAGGCTGGTCTCGAACTCCTGGCCTCAAGTGATCCTCCAGCCTCGGCCTCCCCAAGTGCTAGAATAATTCTTTATGTGTTTGTGGTGATGCTGGTGTATACAAACCTACTGCACTGCCCTGTGTATAGAAGTCTGACACATACAATTATGTACAGTACATAATACTTGATGATAATTTGTGGTTACTGATTTACATATTTACTATACTCTTCATCATTATTTTAGAGTGTACTCCTTCTACCTATAAAAAAAGTTAACTGTAAAATGGCCTCAGGCAGGTCCTTCAGGAGGTATCCAGAAGAAGGCATCATTGTCACAGGAGATGGCAGCTCCATGTGTGTTACTGGGGCACGATGTGGAAGTGGAAGAAGGTGACATGGATGATCCTGCCCTTGTGTGTAGGCCTAAGCCAATGTGTGTGTTTGTGTCTTAGTTTTTAACCAAAGTTAAAAAGTAAAAAACAATTAAAAATTTTAAAAACAGAAAAAAGCACTTAGAATAAGGACAGAAAATAATTTTGAACATTTGTGCAGTGTGTTTGTATTTTAAGCTGTTATTACAAAGAGTTAAAAAGTAAAAATTAAAAATGTATAAAGTAAAAAAGTTACAGTAAGCTAAGGTTAATTTCTTATTGCAGAACTAATTTATTATTGTGCAATGGCCGGTCCTGCATATTCCAATTATGGTAAGTGCCCTGCACAGGTGAACCATTTTTTATCTTTTATACCGTATTTTTGCTGTAGGTTTTCTGTTTAGATACACACACACTTGGCACTGTGTTACAACTGCCTACAGTATTCAGTAACACGCTGTGGTGTGTAGCCTGGGAGCACAGGCTCTGCCATACAGCCTAGGTGTGCAGTATGCGGTGCCATCTAGGTTTGTTCTAAGTACGCGCTATGATGTTCGCCCAGATGAAATCGCCTCACAAAGCATTTCTCAGAATGCATCTCCACTGTTAGGCGACGCTCGGCTGTAGGAAATTGCTTACAAGCCTGGAGTGTGCTTAGTGTATGTGTCTTTGGAGGGAGAGGTGGGAGTGGGAAGTGATTCCCTTGAGTCAACAGGAAGCGAATGCTGCCAGCTTCTCTCTTACGGAGAGACTTTCACATCCGAAGAGGCAGATGCGTGCACTCTGTCATGGCCAACTCAGAGCTCAAGTTCCTGCCATGTGCGGAGCTCCGGCCCAGGCCTGTCCCCCGAGGTGGTGTGCACACTCTTCCTTTGGTGTGTGTGAACCTATACCTGAAAAGCTCTTTTGCTTCTGTTTGTTTTTAAAGGTTCCCGAATGACATTTCTCCTTTACTTTTTTAGGCATATAACAAAACATAGACCTGTTTTGAAGTGGCTTGTTACCCAAGGGTGCCTCACTGTCATCTGTACCACCAGGAAGATGAACTGTGAAGGCTCCTTTAAGGGGCAGGAGTAGCAAAGCTGTCCTAGGCCAACCAGAAATTCATCTTTCATGCACAGTGACATGTTGATAAGAAATTATAGTCAGTATGAAACTGATAACAGGTTGTAGATGGCTTTCTATGGTATATCCCAGTCTCTTGCAAACGATTGTGAAGAATACCAGTGTTGAAGATTCAGCAGTTTGTGTGGGGAGGCGGGGGCAGGATGGGGGTTTCGTTGCCAAAAGAGTTTGGGAAATGCTAGCTTAAACAAAAAAGAGAGAAAGTTTCTTTCATGTCAGGATTTATGAATGCCTGTGAGTCCAGTGTCAGTGATGACTTTCTAGTGACAGTCTTCGAGACTTTCTAAATATTAAGTGATCAAGGCCCCTGCCCTGCCCCACTTCTAGTTCCAATAGAATGCCATTCACAAGATCTGGGAGACACTCTCTTAGCCCTCTCCTGGAACCCCCAGAATTTCTCAGCAGCCCAGGCCCTCCCGCTGCCTGTGGCCCCTCCTCCCAGGTGCCAGGTGGTCTTCCAGCCTCTCCAAGTGCCCACCCTCCTGCCTCTTCCTCCCACTGCAGCTGATCTAGGGGTTTCTTGGCCACATTTCCCTTGAGAGAGAGTGGGATTTGCCCCTGTCCACAGAGAGCCTCATTTCTACCTGAAGATGTATTTGTCAGTGGCTAGACCAGGTTCATGTCTGTTTCCCCTTGGGGAATTCTGAAACCTTCCTGCCCGGGAGTCTGTAACACAGCAGCACAGGACCGAGCTTCCTTTAGCAGTGCTGAGTAAGTAGGCAGCGGCACTCTGAGAGCCCAGGGCTGGGCAGTCGCCCCCGACTTCCCAGCAGCTCTGTGGTAGTGGGGCGGGAGCAGCAGGGACGTACCTTAAGATTTCTCCAGTGTCTGACTCTTACTTTGTTTCCTGAAATAATTAGAGAAAAATTGTTTAATGAAAAAGAGACCGTGTAGCTTGAATCCTACAGCTACCTCAGTCCAGGCTGCCTGCTGAGATCCTGCCTTTAGCTCACATACATTCCATGGTGGGGGACACCATTAGTCCAGACACTGCTGTGGAGATTAGCATTTTAGTTTGTGTGCGCCCGCCTGGCTTGAGGCGGCAGTTTGGGAATAACAAGGCTAGAAACCTGGCTGGCTGTGAGTCAGAGAGAGAGAGAGAGGACGGACGTGGGAGAAAGCAAGCAACAGCTACCCTAGGGAAGAGCCGGTGATGTGCACAGGCCGAGCAGCACGGCTGGTGAGCTGCAGGCTGTGGCCTCGCCCTGACACTTGGTAATGCCAAACAAGTATGTGTGGCTACTCATTGGTCTATGAGGGCGATGACAGGCTTCGACTCTGTGGTTTCTAAATCATATAATATTCTCAGGTACTTCTTAGCAGCAAACCCCAAACAGTAGTAATTCTTGTAACTACCTTGAACCCTTTGTGGAAAGAACCTGGGTGTGAGTGAATGAAAAGTAAACAGCGATGCGCTATATCGGCCATTAAATACTCGGGGCTGTCAGTAACACCCCGTACTTCCCCATTGTAGCACCATGTTCTTTGTGAATATGCATAACCAGAGTGACCCCCCAGCACCCACCTATGACCTCCCCCCAGCACCCAGCATGCCCGGCTGTGCCCCTCTGGGTATGCTCACATGCACATATATGGACAGACAGTTTCGTAGCAGAACGTGGCTGCCCAGGGGCTGCCTATCTGGGCGAGTAGACTGCCTGGCTCAGCCCACAGGCCTGCAGCATCCCACAGCACTGCCGCCCTTGCCCCATCACCCTGTGGGTTACATGCAGGACACGGCATGGGCCTGCTCCCCAGAGGCACCTGTTTGGGGTCTTCTTGAGGCTTGTGCTTTCACAGCTCTCTTTGAAGCAGATGTCTTGGTGAACTCTGTAGACTCTTTTATACCTGTTGTCACAAGAAAGCTTTGTAAAACCAGACAATGAAGCACAATGTTGCCAACTGCTTAACCTAGGCTATGTGAACCCACAGGTAAACCTGAAGGTGCTTGAGGGAAAAGCTGCTATTTCCTGAATGAAACGTTACCTCCTATTGATGTATTAAAATGTCTAACATAAAGGTCATGTGATTTGTAACAAATTTATTGAGGTACAATAATATGCATAAAATAAACCCATTTTAATGTGCATTCTGATGAGCACTGACAAAGGATATGGTACTAAAAATAAAATGTGAAATTTCAAAGACATGTCAATGCTAGAGGCAGGCCACTTGGCCTGAGGCCTGGGGAAGGTATGACCTCACTTTCTGTTTTTCTGGGTACTTCACAGAGAAGTTTGAGAAGTGTTGGGGATTCAGGATTTGGATGTAGGCATTGTAGAACAGGAGACCCGATTTCATCTCCTGCCTCTTCCATTTATTAATCAGGCTACTTCGAGCAAGTCTCTTGAAGTTTTAAGCCTCAGTTGCAGGTAAAATGGGACCTGCTCATACCATCTCTCTTACAAGTTTGTAGATAATGATGGATGGGAAGGCGTTTTGTCTTTTGTTAAAGTTCTCAAATGTCAGCGCTGTTTAAAAGGGAAATCCAAGGAGTTCAGCAGGCAAAGCTCCAACTCATATGCTAAGTCTCACAGAACCTTTAGGATCTAAAACCTGTGGTAAGACTTCCATTTCTGTGCATGAAAGAGTAACAGAATCTGGAATTAACCTCCCAATGTGAACAACCAGAGAACTGGACAAAATATAGTAACTAACTGTACGTCAGATGTAGAAAACAGACAACACAAGACTGTAATCCCCGAGGGAAGAGAAACAGATGAGATGAGTCCTGTGGTCAGCCTGGAACTCAGCCTAGAGAAGTTTTTGGAGGCATCACAGAGAAAGGGGATCCAAGCGGTGGTCACACTGAGTTGAGGAAACAGAGACTGAAGTTGGGGAGGCAGAGGCAGCTGGAATTTGTGGGCAGAGTACTGAAGAGGAGGGAACTATGCACAGGAGGAACTCCAGAAATCTGTGTAGCGTCCCCTTGGGCCTGTGGTTGGAAATAAAGCTGTGCATGCATAGGGTGAATCTCCACAAGGCAAAGAAGAACTACTGAGGAGTTGAACGATTCCCAGAGACAGAGTAGAGAGATCTTGTTTATTAATAGGCCATCCACAGAAACCCCAGAGAGGGCCAGGTGCGGTGGCTTGCTCCTGTAATCCCAGGACTTTGGGAGGCCGAAGCGGGTCCATCACTTGAGGTTGCGAGTTTGAGGCCAGCCTGGCCAACATGGTGAAACCCTGTCTCTACTAAAATACAAAAATTAGCTGGGCGTGGTGGTGTGCGCCTGTAATCCCAGCTACTTGGGAGTCTGAGGCAGGAGAATCGCTTGAAACCAGGAGGGCAGAGGTTACAGTGAGCTGAGATCGCTCTACTGCACTCCAGCCTGGGCGACAGAGCAAGACTCCATCTCAAAAAAAAAAGAAAAAAAAGAAACCCCAGAAAGGTCATGCCATAGAAGTAGGGCAAAAGGCTACTCCAAAGCCACCCTAAAACAAGCCTCAGAAGGATCAAACTATACTCAGATAATGCCTTGCAGAGAAAAAACATTCTTGAAAAGAAAACAACAACAAAAAAATCCAGCATTCAGTAACATAAAACTTACAATGCCCAGTATCCAATAAAAAACTTTATAAGACATTCAAGAATCATTTGACTAATCAAAAAAGTGACCCATAACCTAGAGAAAAATAATCAAATAGAATAAGGCTCAGACATGAGAATGATGACAGAAATAACAGACAAGGACCTTAAAATATACATTATAAATTCGTTCCACATGTTCAGTGATCTAAAGGAAAATATCAAGATAATGACGGAAATTGGAGCATCTGAGAAACAACTAAATGAAACTTCTGGAGATGATAAAACCCAGTATTAATAAAACTTTTGTTGAACAGGATTAATGGTAGCTTAGATGCTGCAGAAGAAAAGATCAATGACCTTAAGTGAATAGCAACAGAATCTGTCCAAAATGAAAAGACTGAAAAAGTTGAGAAGAGCTGCAGTGACCTGTGGGACAATATCAGTCTAATACACGCATAACTGGAGTCCCAGAAGTAGAAGAAATGGAGGGACAGGAAAAATATATGAAGAAATAATGGCAAAAATTTTACAAATTTGACAAAACTAAAACCCCAGAAACACAAGAAGCTTAAACTCCACAGAATCAAAACGTAGCCATACCGAAGCACATCATAATTAAATAGTCCAAAAACCGTAATAAAGGGAAAACATAAAAGGGGCAGGAAGACACATTCCATACAGTGTAACACAGGTAAGAATGACTGCAGTCTTCTTGTCTGGAACTATGCAAGCCAGAAGACAAAGGCATGACAACTTTAAAGTCATGAAAGAAAAAATATAACTGTCAATCAAGAAGTCCATACTCAGCAAATATATTCTTCAAAAATGAAGGTGAAATAAAAATCTTTTCAGACAAACAAAAGCAGAGAGAATTCATCCCCTGCAGACCTGTGCTATAAGAGATGTTAGAGTTAAGTTCTTATGGCAAAGAGAAATGATACCAGACAGAATCCTAGATCTACAAAAAGGAATGAAGAGTGCTGGAGTTGGCAGGCAGATGTGCAAGTAAATACAAAATACTTTACTTTCAATATCTAAAACAAGATAATTTTTGAGTGCAAAAATAACATATTGTGCAGTTCACAGTGTATGTGGAAGGAAAAAGTCTCGTGATAATTCAAAGGATGGGAGGGAAGTGGAAGCTTGATGTCAGCCGCTGCCATGGACAGTGAAGTTGTCTAGTAGTGATTAAAGGTATGCGGCATGAAGTTGAAGATGTTATGGTAAATCCTAGACACTGCCAGCCAGGCACGGTGGCTCACGCCTGTAATCCCAGCACTTTGGGAGGGCGAGGTGGGTGGATCACCTGAGGTCAGGAGTTTGAGACCAGCCTGGCCAACATGGTGAAACCCTGTCTCTACATAAACTTCGTCTCTATTAAAAATACAAAAATTAACAGGGTGTGGTGACAGGTGCCTGTAATCTCAGCTACTCGGGGCTGAGGCAGGAGAGTTGCTTGAACCCAGGAGGCGGAGGTTGCCGTGAGCCGAGATCGCACCATCGCACTCCAGCCTGGGGGACAAGAGCGAGACTTCATCTCAAAAAAAAAAAAAAAAAAAAAAATCCTAGATGCTGCCATCATGTTGAACTCATATAATAGTAATTAAAGATACATTGTGTTAAGGTGAAGATGTGTATGGCAAATCCCAGAGCAACCTCTAAACAATAAACTTAAGAAGTATAACCAGTAAGCCCATAGTGGAGGCAAAATGGAATCCTAAAAAGCAATCCAAAATTAGGCAGGAACAAAGAAAAAAGGAACAAAAAGCAGGTGGGAAAAATAGAAAACAAATAGTAATATGGCAGTTTAAATCCAACCACATCAGTCATTATGTGGAAGGTAATGTAAATGGTCTAAATACTCCAATAAAAACCAGACTCTCAGACTAGATATAAAGCAAGACCCACCTCTATGTTAAATACAAGGAAGTCACTTGAAATATGCAGAGAGGTTAAAAGTGAAAGGATAGAATGCTTTCAGGAAGTGAAGGGTCTTCTTGTTGGATACTTGGTGGTCACCAGCAGGCACTGGTGTAACTAAGCACAGCGGGAAGATGGTAGATACTGTGGATTCGGACTCTCACTGCACAGAATCCAAATTCAGTAGGTTGTCAACACGGCTTCCCAAATCCCAACACAGATTAGTATCTCATATGTGTTTCCTGCTACATATTAGGCCTGGCTTCATGTCCAAGCTCCAACGAAGCTTCTACCCTTGCCCATCTACATCCCATTCTCCACAGAGCATCCAAAGTAGTGTAATGGAACATGTCACTCTTCTGCTCAGAACCCTTTGGTAGCTCCCCATTTCATGACGGACAAACACCAGAGTCCTTCTGTGGGTCTCCATGGCCCCGAGGGTTCCCTGTCCCTCACCTCTCACCACTCTCCACTTCTCCCCCAACATGCCGGGGACACTCCTGACTTGGGGCCCTGGTAACTGGTCCTCTGGCTGTCTGGAACGTCCTTCCCTCAGATGTCCATCCCTCCTCCATGTCTGTTCAGCATCACCCTCTCCAGGAGGCTTGTCCTCTTGTCTCCAGGAGGGTGAACACCCTCTTGCTGCACCAGCCCCTGCCCATCCCCAGCAGGCTCTCCTAGTCTCATCCTGTCATCTCGTCCTTTTTCCCTGTGCACTCACCACCTGCCACACCACACACCACACACTCACTGCTGTCTATTGTCTGTCCCCTCATCTGCAATGAACAGGTCCTGAAGGCAGGGCTTTGGTCTGCTCTGTTCCTGATGTGTGCTGAGTATCTAGAACAGTGCCCAGCACACAGCAGGTGCTCAGTAAGTCATCATCTGTTGACTAAATTGACTGTGTGACCAACAGAGTCCTAAAGTGTTAGCAAGAAAGGACCTAAGAGATGGGCTGGGCAGCTCTCCCTCCACAGCCCATTTTGGAGATGGGGGACCTGAGGCCACATCATGAGTTAATGGCAGAACTGGGGCCGGTGTTCTCATGAGCTGTTTGTTTTTCCAGGGGACTCTGAGGAAGAGAAGAGAGGAAGGTCACATAGATTGGCTCTGCCATCCAGTGGGGACTGGGTTGATGTGTGGGAAGGAAGGCCTGGGGGCTCGGGGGCTCAGGGGCCAGGGGCGTGGGTAGGCTGATATGTGGGAAGGAAGGCCTGGGGGCCAGGGGCCTGGGTGGCTGACGTGTGGGAAGGAAGGCCTGGGGGCCTGGGGCCTGGGTGGCTGATATGTGGGAAGGAAGGCCTGGGGGCTGGGGGCCGGGGGCCTGGGTGGCTGATGTGTGGGAAGGAAGGCCTGGGTGGCTGATGTGTGGGAAGGAAGGCCTGGGTGGGCTGATATGTGGGAAGGAAGGCCTGGGGGCCGGGGGCCTGGGTAGCTGATGTGTGGGAAGGAAGGCCTAGGGGCCTGGGGGCCTGGGTGGCTGATGTGTGGGAAGGAAGGCCTAGGGGCCTGGGGGCTTGGGTGGCTGATGTGTGGGAAGGAAGGCCTGGGGGCCGGGGGCCTGGGTGGCTGATGTGTGGGAAGGAAGGCCTGGGGGCCGGGGGCTTGGGTGGCTGATGTGTGGGAAGGAAGGCCTGGGGGCCGGGGGCCTGGGTGGCTGATGTGTGGGAAGGAAGGCCTGGGGGCCAGGGGCTTGGGTGGCTGATGTGTGGGAAGGAAGGCCTGGGGGCCTGGGGCCTGGGTGGCTGATGTGTGGGAAGGAAGGCCTGGGGGCCGGGGGCCTGGGTGGCTGATGTGTGGGAAGGAAGGCCTGGGGGCCGGGGGCCTGGGTTCTTCTCAGCCCCTGCTCCGGAGCTGCATGGACTTGGGGCAGTTACTCGGTTTTTCTGCCTCAGCTGCCTCATTTGTGACATGGAGGGAATCGGTGGTCAAAGCAAGTCCCTCCTGTGACTGCAGCCATCATCCCTCCTCAGGGCTAGCTGGGAAGCTTTGAGACAGCACTTTGAGGAGTCAAGAACACACTGCAAATGCGGTGAGGCAGAGGACAGAAAGCAACTTACACGTGGTGACAGACGCCTCCCTCCCAGACTGGAAAGGACTTTGTCTCGGAGAACAGCCTTGTGCAGGGGCGGGACACCTTTACACAGGCTGCGACAAAGAGGGGCCGCGGCTCACCAGGTGCTCCTGACGCTCCTCCTGCCCCTCCCGAGAGGCCTTGCCTAAGGGAGAGGGCCCGGGGGTCTGCAGCTGGCTTCCTCTAAGGCTGGGAGAGGGTGCAGGGGTCTGCAGGCTGGCTGCCTCTAAGGTCAGGGAGAGGGTGTGGGGGTCTGCAGCTGGCTTCCTCTAAGGTCAGGGAGAGGGCTCGGGGGTCTGCAGCTGGCTTCCTCTAAGGCTGGGAGAGGGCCTGGGGGTCTGCAGGCTGGCTTCCTCTAAGGTCAGGGAAGAGGGCTCGGGGGTCTGCAGCTGGCTTCCTCTAAGGCCGGGGTGGGTCAGTATTGTGGAGGTGGGGAGTCCCTTCTCCCGACACCGCTCTGGCTGGGTCAGGGAGCCCTCCGCAGCTGTGCCTCGCATGCTGTGGCTGTTCTGACCCCTGTGACGGGCAGCACCTCTCATCCTGGTGCTTGGGGCAGCAGCGCAGCCCCTGGGGGCTCAGGGGTCAGCCCCGTGCACCAGGCTCCCTGTCTGGCACCTCATGGTTTGGAGGCTCCCGTGGCAAACCCAGCTGTGGCCCAGCAGTCCTAGGCCGAGGCACAGGCTGTGTTGTAAGGGGCGCCCTGAGGCCAAACCCGACTTACCGAGCTCGCAGCTTCTGCCTTTGAACCCTGGCCCGCAGTCACAGCGGTGGGTGTCTGCGCCTGGCACACAGGTGCCTCCGTTCTGACAGGGGTTTTCTGAACAGTTGCCAGGGACATCTGGAAACAGAGGTCACGAGAGGTTAGTCACTGGGACCCCAGGACAGGCCTGCCTCATGGACATGTTGCTGCCCCTTCCTCGATGACCTGACCTGATGCAGGGTGGCCGTGCACTCCTCTGTGGCGTGCTGTGGTGGCCTCCCAAACGCCTCTGGGCCCTAGAGCGTGGTCCCAGTTCAGGTGTTGAGAGAGCAGAGGTGAGGAGACAGGCCGCAGCGTGCTCGGCCCTGACCTCATTACTGGAAGGAAGGAAGATGAACGAGGAGGAGGAGGAGGGAGAGGGAGGGAGGAGCGGGACCTTCAGTGCTTAGCCCCCACTGGCCTGCGGCCCCTCCCCACCCCTGACCCTTGCTGGCTTTGCCCCTGAACACGGTTTCTGCTGCTTGGATGCTGAGGCCCCTCCTGGTGCTCTAATGGGACCCTCTGTGCAGAGCTGCTGTCCGTCCCCGGCAGCGGCCTCGCCACACTGGCCACAAGAGCTGGGCAGTCAGCAGTGACGCAGGAAGGGGTCAGCCTGGCCTTTCTCCCTTAGTGATCACTCTGTCCTTATTTTTTTCCTTATGATTATTATTTTTTAGCTTTGTCAAGATTCCTGTTTTAATTTTTAACTCAACATTGAAAAACACAAAAGAGTAAGAATTGTGCCCACCCCACCATGTCTAATAGTGAGGCCCGGCCTCCCCTGACCATCCAATCCAGCACCCCCACCCTGTCTGACGCTCCTCATCTACTTCACAGAGCCTCCCCGTGTGCCCGTCCCACGCATGCGGCCAGCCCAGGCCTTGCTGCTCCCGCCGGTCCCGAGCCCTGGGTTTCTCCCCTTGGCTGCTCCTCCTTCCTTGCTGGGTTCACTTTGGGTTTTCTCCCTTCTCTGCCCCTGTCCTCTGGGATATCCTTGTCTTTTTGCTATTTTTTTTTTTTTTTTTTGAGATGGAGTCTCGCTCTGTCACCCACACTGGAGTGCAATGGCGCGATCTCGGCTCATTGCAACCTCTGCCTCCTGGGTTCAAGCAATTCTCCTGTCTCAGACTCCCGAGTGGCTGGGATTACAGGTGTGCGCCACCCTGCCCGGCTAATTTTTGTATTTTTAGTAGAGACAGGGTTTCAGCATGTTGGCCGAGCTGGTCTCGAACTCCTGACCTCGGGTGATCCACCTGCCTTGGCCTCCCAAAGTGCTGGGATTACAGGCGTGAGCCACCACGCCTGGCCGTCTTTTTGCCTTTCTTGATATGCTTAAAATGAGTTTTGGGCTTTCAAAAAAACCCTTTATTATGAAAATGTTCAAACCCACAACATGTAAGCATGAAGAGCACCATGCACTCAGCTTCAACACTGATCAAAACTGGCCAGTCCTGCTTCATCTGTTTTTATCTGTCTGTCGCCCCCTTTCTCTTGAAGAATTTCAAAGCGGCTCACAGATATCATTTCTCCTGTGAACATGTCAGCAGTATCTAATACTAATTATTATTATTATTAGAAATTAGCAGTCATTCCTCAATATCATAGGAAATCCCAGGTCATGTTCGAATTTTCCTGGTCGTCTTAAGAATGTCATAATTTCAGATCTAAACTGATGAGGGCTCTTGGGGCCTGCACACTGCCTTTGTGTGATGCACCTGAAGTCTCCTTCAACCTCCCGCTTTATTCGTGGAAAAAACAAGGTCATCTGTCCTGTAGAGTTCCCTGCCTGAATGTGACTTACTGTTCACTTGTTCCCACCCCTGTATTTCCTGTAAACTCTAATTAGAGAGAGGTGCTTGATAGGACTTAGGTTCAGATGGTCTTTGCAGGGCTGCTTCTCAGGGATGCGTGTACACCCCCAGCCAGCCCAGGTGGCCTGTGATGTGTCCAAGTCCCGCTGGAGTGACACGAGGACTGGTCACTGGTCCAGTGTTGGCAGCTTGACCAACCCAGAATAAAGTCCCCACAGGTCTTGCACCTGATGGCTTGAGCAAGACATCGAGATCCCTGATCCAAGGGCTGTCCTCTCACAGGCCTGTGTCTGACCCTGTCGCTCCTGCCCTCACCAGCTGGAGAGTGGTCTGTGAAGACAGGCTTTCCCTCACCTACCCCGTGGTCACCCTGGACTGGTCCACACAGGCACAGCAGCGTGAAGGCTCCATCCTACTCCTTTGTGTGCCTGCAGACCGAGTCGGTCCTCAGCAAGCTCCAAAGTTGCCCACTAGGTTGCTTTTTCTTTCTGAGCATCGTGATGAACACAGAGATATTGGTATATTTCATGGGCTTCCGTCCATTGCTGTCAGTTGTTTTCCTGATGCTCAATTAATTCTGTCTTTGGACAGCGCGAGCCCTTCAGGTTGGCCTCCCCGCCCTCAGGACGCAGTCTGCTGTTTTGAAAGCTTGCTTGCTTTTTACACAACATGTCCTGGCTTACTTTGTCCACATCCTGCTTCAGGCTTGGAATCCCCCATTTCTCCAAAGATCACTGGTTTCTTGGTGAGAACGAGATCCAGAGCCCACAGCCTGGCACTCACACTGCTCCCTGTTAAGGGATGTCACAGCTTCAGGCCTTTCAATGAATAGAACTAGAAAATTAGGTTTCTTTAAAAAATAAACGCATTATGAGTTCATACTAATATTTCCATTTCGAATTAACAGAATCAAAAGACAAACAAGATTTTATTTATTTATTTTGAGATGGAGTCTTGCTCTGTTGCCCAGGCTGGAGTGCAGTGGCAGGATCTTGGCTCACTGCAACCTCCAGCTCCTGGGTTCAAGTGATTCCCCCACCTCAGCCTCCCGAGTAGCTGGTATTACAGGTGCACACCACCACGCCTAGCTAATTTTTGTATTTTAGTAGAGACGGGGTTTCACCATGTTGTCCAGGCTGGATTCAAACTCCTGACTTCAAGTCATCTGCCCGTTTCGGCCTCCCAAAGTGCTGGGATTACAGGTGTGAGCCACCGCGCCCGGCCAAAACAAACAAGATTTTTAACTTCTTTCATTTTATATTTTTAATTCTTTACACTGAAAATCTTGGTGGTGTTAACAATTATTTTCTTTATCCTACCATATACATGTAATCATTTCAAAATAACAATACAAGTATTACTACTAACATTAAGATCACTGAGTATAGCCTAAAATTTCTTGGCAATGCTTTTTATCCTTAGACCATATTCCACCAGGGGTGAACAGACTACTCTTATTAAAATCGCTTGCAATGACATTTTTTTCCTGTGTGGTTATGCCATCCACATGATAACTAGGTTTACTTATTTCAGTATGTTTTCAATTTTTAGGTGTTGCCTTTTCTTTTTATTGTTTTTAAAAACTTTTTTTTTGGTTCTAAAGTCAAAACTGTAAAACAAGGTTCATTCAGAGAAGCCTAGCCAATCTCCAGTCCCATTATGCGGCTCTTTCCCTCCTCATTTAGTGAACCATCTTATTAGTTTCATTTCTTTATAAAAATGAGGACAAAATTTGTATTTCCCTTCTCCATTTTTCCTACACAAAAGATAACATACCGAAAACACTGTTCTGCACATTTTTTTTTTTTTTTTTGAGACAGAGTCTCGCTCTGTTGCCCAGGCTGGAGTGCAGTGGCGTGATCTCGGCTCACTGCAAGCTCCGCCTCCCGGGTTCACGCCATTTTCCTGCCTCAGCCTCCTGAGTAGCTGGGACTACAGGCACCTGCCACCGTGCCTGGCTAATTTTTTGTATTTTTAGTAGAGATGGGGTTTCACCGTGTTAGCCAGGAAGGTCTCAATCTCCTGACCTCGTGATCCACCTGCCTCAGCCTCCCAAAGTGCTGGGATTACAGGCGTGAGCCACCGTGCCCGGCCTTTTTTTTTTTGGAGATAGAGTCTTACCCTGTCACCCAGGCTGGAGTGCAATGGTGCAATCTCGGCTCACTGCAGCCTCTGCCTCCTGGGTTCAAGCAATTCTTCTGCCTCAGCCTCCTGAGTAGCTGGGATTATAGGCATGTGCCACCACGCCTGGCTAATTTTTGTATTTTTAGTAGAGACAGGGTTTCCCTGTGTTGGCCAGGCTGGTCTCGAACTCCTGACCTCAAGTGATCCACCTGCCTCAGCCTCCCAAAGTGCTGGGATTATAGCTGTGAGCCACCGTGCCTGGCCTGCACATAACTTTTTTTAAGCCAGCTTTATTGAGATAATTCATATAACATAAAATTCACCCAAAGTGTACAATTTATTGGTTTTAAGCATATTCACAGATACAGGCATCCATCAGCACAATTTTAGAACATTTTCGTGACCTCAGAAAGAAACCTTGTACCCTTTGGCTGTTACTGCCTTCCCCATCCCCTCCACCCTCCAGTCCTAAGCAACCACTAATGTACTTTCTGTCACTAGAGAGCTCCCTGTGCTGGACTTTCATATGAATGGAATCATAGTACATAGAGTCTTTTGTGTCTGGCTTCTTCCACTTAGCATAATGTTTTCAAGATTCATCCGTGTTGTAGCATGCAGCATAGTTCCTTGTTTTATGGTTGAATCATGTTCCACTGAGTGGATATACCACGTTTTGCTTATCCTTTCTTTTCTTTCTTTTTTTTGAGATGGAGTCTAGTTCTGTCTCCCAGGCTGGAGCGCAGTGGCGCAATCTCGGCTCACTGCAAGCTCCGCCTCCCGGGTTCAAGCGATTCCCCTGCCTCAGCCTTCCGAGTAGCTGGGACTACAGGCGGTCGCCACCACGCCCAGCTAATTTTTGTATTTTTAGTAGAGACAGGGTTTCACTGTGTTGGCCAGGCTAGTCTCCAACTCCTGACCTGGTGATCTGCCCACCTCGGCCTCCCAAAGTGCTGGGATTACAGGCGTGAGCCACCGTGCCCGGCCTCTTACCCTTTCATTAGTTGATTGACACTTTGGTGGTTTCCACTTTCTGGCTTTTGTGCTGTGCTGCTATGAATATTTGTGTACAGGACCTCGTATGGACATAGGTTTTCATTTCTCTGGGGTATATACCTAGGAGTGGAATTACTGGGTCATATGATAACTATTGGTTTAATCCTTTAAGGAATTGTCAGACTGTTTTTTTCTTCCCCAGAGCAGCTGCACCACTTTACAGTCCCACCAGCAGTGTAGAGGGTTCTGATCTCTCTGCATCCTCACCGATGCTTATTATTATCTGACTTTTTAACTCCCGCCATCCTAGTGGTTTTGATGTGCATTTCCCTGCTGACTAATGATGTCAAGGATCTTTTCAGTGCGATTACTGGCCATCTGCATATTTTCCTTGCAGAAATGTCTGTTTAGGTCCTTTGCCCATGTCCGAATTGGGTTGTCTTTTTACTGTTCAGTTGTCAGAGCTCTTTATTTAGATAAGGGTCTCTGATCAGGTGTGATTTGCCCATGTGTGAATTGGGTTGTCTTTTTATTGTTCAGTTGTCAGAGCTCTTTATTTAGATATGAGTCTCTGATCAGGTGTGATTTGCCCATGTGTGAATTGGGTTGTCTTTTTATTGTTCAGTTGTCAGAGCTCTTTATTTAGATAAGGGTCTCTGATCAGGTGTGATTTGCCCATGTGTGAATTGGGTTGTCTTTTTATTGTTCAGTTGTCAGAGCTCTTTATTTAGATAAGGGTCTCTGATCAGGTGTGATTTGCCCATGTGTGAATTGGGTTGTCTTTTTATTGTTCAGTTGTCAGAGCTCTTTATTTAGATATGAGTCTCTGATCAGGTGTGATTTGCCCATGTGTGAATTGGGTTGTCTTTTTATTGTTCAGTTGTCAAAGCTCTTTATTTAGGTAAGGGTCTCTGATCAGGTGTGATTTGCCCATGTGTGAATTGGGTTGTCTTTTTATTGTTCAGTTGTCAGAGCTCTTTATTTAGATAAGGGTCTCTGATCAGGTGTGATTTGCCCATGTGTGAATTGGGTTGTCTTTTTATCGTTCAGTTGTCAGAGCTCTTTATTTAGATATGAGTCTCTGATCAGGTGTGATTTGCCCATGTGTGAATTGGGTTGTGTTTTTATTGTTCAGTTGTCAGAGCTCTTTATTTCGATATGAGTCTCTGATCAGGTGTGATTTGCATGTTTCCTCCACTCCACAGGTTGTCATGTCACTTCCTTGATGGCATCCTTTGAGGCACAGAAGTTTTAAGTTTTGATGAAGAGCAGTTTACATATAGATTTTTGTTGTTGCTCACTTTTATTGTTGAGCCAAAGGGCCCTCATGATCCAAGGTCATGAAGATTTACTCCTATGTTTTCTTCTAAGAGTTTTGGTTTTAGCTCCTAACATTTAGGTTGTTGGTCAATTTGTGTTAATTTGTGTTATGAGGTATATGGTACGAGGGGTCCGGCCTCATTCTTTTTGCACGTGGATATCCAGCTGTCCCAGCACCATTTGCTGAGAAGACTATTCCTTCCACATTGAATGGTCTTGGCCCCCTTGTTGAAGTCAGTTGGCCATTGATGTGTGGTTTATTTCCGGACTCTCAATTCTTTTTTTTTTTTTTAGATGGAGTCTCGCTCTGTCGCCCAGGCTGGAGTGCAGTGGCACGCTCTTGGCTCACTGCAAGCTCTGCCTCCCGGGTTCACGCCATTCTCCTGCCTCAGCCTCCCGAGTAGCTGGGACTCCAGGTGCCCGCCACCGCACCCGGCTAATTTTTTGTATTTTTAGTAGAGACGGGGTTTCACCGTGGTCTCCATCTCCTGACCTGGTGATCCACCCACCTCGGCCTCCCAAAGCGCTGGGATTACAGGCGTGAGCACCGTGCCCGGCTGTGGACTCTCAGTTCATTTCCACGGATCTAAATGCCTATCCTTAATCCATTACCACACTGACTCCATTACCATTGCTTTGTAGCAACTTCCGACATTAGGAGGTGTGAATCCTCCTACTTTTTTCCTCTTTTTCAGAATTGTTTTATTTTTCTGGGTCCCTTGCAATTCTACATGAATTTTAGACATGGTACACAACTGTCCAGAGACATCTTAACAGCAGCCCTACAGAATATGGCTACGTGCAGGGGTGTTTAGAATCCATGAGCTACTATCATCAGTGCTTACCTGCCGTGTGTGGGACAGTTGTGGCTACAGAGACTGTGACAGACACTTGCACCGTTCTTGGGCTGCTGGGCTCTACGCCTGCGGCTCATGCAGCCACAGGATGGGAGGTCACCAGAGAGCTGCCCACCACAGCCTTGTCCTGTGTAGACATCAACACTAAATCCTGGGTTTATGGTCGCACACTCACACATAAATAAAAACAGAAGGCTGCTTTGAATGGGTTGGGGAACAGGGATGTGGCTGCAGGCTGAGGATAAATTACAGAGCACAGCGGCTTACATTCTGCCCTTGCCTGGTATTATATAGGGAAGGCAACTGCCTGTCTTTCTCAGTGGCGGCCACCCAAACCACTGGTGCAGCTATCTAGGGGGATAAAACCAAGCTAGTCCAGGAGCCCTGCTGGGGCGAGACGCTGGGGAAAACAGGAATAATCTGACTAGTTTCAGCACGCACTCCTTTGCTTCTGCCCCTCCAAACCTCTAGGATGACCAGCTACAATCTCGAGAACCTGCCTCCTCTCCATGAGATTCTCCCTTGGGCTTGAGGTGCAGTCCTGACTTGGATAGTTGCTTGGGGAGGAAACACCAGTCAGGAGTGTTAACTGTGCTTTGGGGGGTACATGGGACTCTCTGGGGATCCTCCTTTTCTTGAGAAAAATAAAGTCTAACAGCTTCCAGGGAGAATGAGATTATCCTACCAGGAAATAATAGTTAACAATTGTGGCAGCGATACTGGACACAGATGACAATGGACTAATATTTGAAGAAGTGAACAAGCAGGGGACTTCGCACCTAGAAGTTTATATCCATCCAAACTGTCCTTCAGATGTGAGGGCTAATAAGAATTTTTACAGGCACACAGGGCCTCAGAGGTTTGGCCATTTAAAGTCCCAGCAAGTACTTTGTGGAACTTCACAAGCTGATCCTAAACTTTCATAAGCAAGCAAAGGACTAAGAACAGGTGAGACACGCTTGACGGTCAAGTTGGGAGGACTCCGGGCCCCACAGCACAGCAAGTAGCACCAAAGCTGCCATCATTAAAGTAGTTGCTATTGGCTCAAAGAAGGTAAAACCACAAAACAGAGGAGTGAACCCAGAAATGGACCCATGCATGTGTGAACACCAGATTGACAGCACAGTTGGCACTGCAGTGCTGTGTGGAGGTAATGAGCATGCATAAGAAAAAGAACTAGCTGCTACTTTATACAAAAATCAGGTGAGCTGTAGGTCTGGGTTTTAATTTATTTGTTATGTTTGAGACAGGGTCTTCTTCTGCCACCCAGGCTAGAGTGCAGTGGCGTGATCGCAGCTCACTGAAACCTCTGCCTCCCAGGTTCAAGCAATTCTTATGCCTCAAGCTCCCGAGTAGCTGGATTACAGGCGAGCTCCACCATGCCCGGCTACTTTTTGTATTTTTAGTAGAAACAGGTTTTGCCATGTTGGCCAGGCTCGTCTCAAACTCTTCCCTGGCCTCAAGTGATTCGCCTGCCCAGGCCTCCCGAAGTGCTGGGATCACAGGTGTGAGCAGGTCTGACTTTTAAACGGCAAACGATTAACCTTTAAAAGGATATAATTTTATATAGAAAACCCCAAAGAATGTAGGACAAGAATAGGAGATTTGGCAAGATGGCTGGCTATTAGGTCAGTATGCAAAAGTCAAATAAATATCTATACTCCAGTAATAAATAATCAGGAAAAGTAATGTTTTAAAGTATATACTAGTATCAAGCTATATAATAGTATCAAACTATAAAATACCTAGGAATAAATCGGAATTCCATATAAAACTTTGCTGAAAGACATTAAATAAGTCATAATGTCATATATGGAGAGATATCCCATGTCCATGGATATAGACTTACTATCCTAAAGATGTCGGTTTTCACAAAAATGGTCAATGGATTCAATGCACACCCAGTCATTATCTCAAAGGCCATTTCCATTGAGTGTGACTAGAAGATTTGAAGGTGTATATGTGGCAGAAAAAAGGCCAAGGGTAGCAATGATACTTCTGAAGATGAAGAGTGAAGGAAACGAATTTTGATGCTGACAGTGGGGGAAAAAGGGACTTTTTAGCATGAAGAGATGAAAAATCCAGTTTACCCATATGCATAAAAAATGAAATTGCAGCCCAATTTCCCACACACACAGTCTACTTCAGATAGATTAATGACTTACATGTCAAAAGCAAAACTTTAAATCTTTGAGAAAAAAATATACATGAATAACTTTCTAACTTTCGTGTGGGGAAGGATATTTTTTAAAGAAGGCCCCCAAGTTGTTAACCACTAATGCTCGATAAATTTGATTATGAACTTTTCTCTATTAGGAAGTACCACCAAGAATAGGGAAAGACAAGCCAGAGGCTGGAAGAAGATACCTGCAGAACACAGACCTGACAAATGATCAGTATCAAAACATATAAGAATTTTGACAAATGAATGAGAAGAGTACAAATAACCCAGCAAAAAGTCAAAAGGCATGATCAGGCATTTCACAGAAGCAAACACCTTTGGTGGATGCCCATGAAGAGAGGCTCAGTCACATCAGTGCTCAGGAGACGCAAACCCAGATCCCAGGGGTGTGCATCCCACCCATTCTGCCTGCAGGATCTGCAAACCCGGCTAAACCTAGTTCTAGAGACTGGATTCACTGCATGTCTTCATCACTGCTGGAGGCAGCGCACTGCTATCTTAGAAAATGACTTAGTTCTCGTGTAATTTGGGCATTCACACATCCTCATCCTAGATCCAGCTTTTCCACTCTCGCACACGTACTGGAAAACCTGTGCAGGAACATCTGCTGCAGCACTGCTCATACCAAACACAACCTACATGTTCTCTGCACAGAGAGGGGAGAGCTGGTCAGTTCACTCAGTGGACTCTGTGCTCAATAGTGGGTGTGAATAAGCCGCAGCCGCCCAGACCGCATGGGCCAACCTCCGTCTGAGAAAGCAGAGTGAAAACACAGGTCTAACGATCACACACGGCAAGATAATTATCTTGCAAAGAAAACTCACGTATTGTTCTGCCATACATATATGCACAATAAAATCACTCTCCCCACCTTCCACTCCGAAAAAAACAAAGGAATTCTAGGCACAAAGTTCCGGATCATGGTTAACTGAGGGCAGAGAGCAGCGGACGGCAAGGGAGAAGGTATTGTTCACATTCAAGTTTATAGGTTGGGTTCTTGACTTAAAGTCATTATTCAAAGGCTAACAACTAAATAAAAGGTAGCTAGCGTGAGCGTGCAACTTGAACCAAAGATCACGACAAGCTTTGCGCGCTGAGGGGCCATTAAAGCGTCTACTTTTCATGTTATCACTTAAAATCATTTTGCACCCACCAGGGCATGAGCATCTCATGCTGGCAAACACCACGTGACTGTAGTGACCTCGGGGCCAGCCTGGGGGTCATCTTGAATCTCTCCTGCGGAAGAGACCCAGGAGAGTAACACATGCCCCTCCAATTTCTGAGTTCTAGGAAATGAACACCTGGTATTTAAAGGGGCTGACATAATGCAAACCATCTGATGAAATGTTTGTTTTAGTTCACTTAAAGATCAAGACACACGAGTCTTCACTCTGAATGGGCCACACCTTAATTAAGAGAATACTTCACTCACTGCGTCGGATGCACAAACCAGTCCTCCTGGTGCTCACGGGGGCTAGCAGCAAGTCCAGACCTCATATGGTGAGGGGGGAATGTGAACTTAGGGTTCAGCGAAACCGCCACTTACAAACGCACCCTCTGGCACCGCAGGTGCCCTTGATGTGTACAGATGTCCTTGACAAGCTGGGGGCATGGCTTGCGGGTGAGACCACGCTCAGCGGCTCACACCTTTACCAAGTACTAGGCCTTCTTTGGGGTTGGGTTGAGGGGTGATCCCAATCTGAGTCTGTGGTGGGACTCAGGGGAGAACAGGTCACCGGGTGCTAGGAGAGCTGTCCATAGAGGACACAGCCCCAAAGGATTAGAACCAGGAGAAAGGCAGAGTCTGACTCAGGGTGAGGAACACACAAGCACTGATGCTGCCCGAAGGGGAACTGCCTCGCGAGCATCTGGGAACTCTTCCTGCAGGTGCTCAGCAGATGCTTGGTGCCCGCAGGGCCATGCTGGCCTCGATTCTCATGAGGCAGAGCCCCGGACTAGGAGACAGTTCAGGTCCTGCATAACCTGAGTGTCCGCAGGGCCCAGCTGATCCTCAAGCTGGGGCTCACCCAGTGGCTGCTCCCTCTGCTTCCCCCATCCTGACTCTGCCCGAATCCTGATGCTTCCCCCATCCTTCTCCTCTTTGGAGACGAGAGGGGCGAGGGGCCCAGAGGCAGGGGCTGGGGTGGGCTCTGTTGCATGTGGAAGCGAAGGAGGGGAGGGGAGGGGAGGGGAGGGGAGGGGAGGGGAGGGGAGGGGAGGCAGCGGCAAAGCCAGTCTCTCTAGCTCAGACTCTGGGTGGTTTGGGTGGGTCCTGCCCCCTGGCCTGTTCCCGTCTGTGGGGTCCCACTGTTTGGGTGGTGTAGCTTCCCCCCATCTTCCCACACCGGGGTGCCTGGCGCGCGGCCTCCCCTCAGGTAGGCTCTGTGCCTCCTGGTTCCTCACCGTGGGTGGTCCCTCCTGCCTGCAGCCTCTAAGGTCCCTGAGAGCAGTCAGTCCCAAAGTCCCCACCAGCGCTGCTGACTTACTTCCGATGTCCTTGTTGCCGTGTTCAGGGAGCTGGAGGGTCAGGCTGACCTGCTTGGGAGCTTCCTCCGTGTTCTCGAGCTGCACCGAGGCTGTGGGTTCTAGGAGAAGCCAGGCGGTGACCACATGGCGCAGCTGCTTTGCACCTGGGATGGTCCTGGGGTCACCATTTTGAGTGCTTCTATACCTCAGGGAGCACGGATGTCCTGGTGGGGACCAGGCTCCCTGCGTGGCCCCAGCACCTGTCGGCCCCAGCGCTGCCTCCCCTGAAGGGCTGGCCCTCACGCTCCTGCTGACCCTCTGTTGGGGCTGAGCCTTCCACTTGCAGGGCCCCTCAGAGCTGCTTCAGGGACGGCCACCAGTGATCATGCTGAGAGGCCCCATCCTCACGGCTGATGCGGTTGCTTTCTTCTTAGGGTCAAATTCTGCATTCCTCTCCCTCCACCCCTGCTTCTTGGAGCCTGCGGCACCCCCTGCTCTCTCTGAGCTGTCCTCAGTCTGTACTGACCTTCCTCATGCCCTCACCCCCAACTGCATCACTCTATGCAGGGATCTCAACCGCACCCTTGGGCACTTGACATCTGCTTCCATAGCTGCAAGTACAACGGGCCCCCTCTGTACTCCAGATCTCACCTGCCCACCACTGGGCATCCCGGGCAGCTGCCTGCCCTCTCCCCAGACACCTTGCTGGGGGCTCTCTCCCCTGCTCACCACGCAGCAGCAACCCCAGGGCTCTGGTCCCTCCTTGTCACTCTCCTTGCTGCATTTCCCTCCCTCCCCTGCCTGAGGAGTTTTTGCGCAGAATATGTTCATTAAACTGGTGACTAGGCTCTGTTGGGGAATTCCATGAGGATGAGCACCTGGACTTCCAGGTGAGAGGCAAGGGCCAGAGAGGTCCCCTCTGGGGCAGGGTCGCGCCTGCCTCACTCCTGCCAACATGTCTCAGGGCTTCTGTGTCAGAATCATAGGCAGATTCCCAGAGCGGCACTCACCCAGTAAAGCCGGTGGGAAGGGGCCAAGGCACCTGGGTCCATTGGCCTTGCTGCCACCGGGAAGATCTTGCTAGGACAGTGGCGGAGGATTTGCTGGACCACACTCAGAGTGGTGGGTTAGACCCTCACGGCCTCCTGCCCATGGCTTACTAAAACAAAGCTCAGAGCCCTACTTTGGCGAATAAAGCTGTTGTAATGTCTCAGACCTGCTTCTAAAATGTTTATCTTCTCTTGCATGCCCTACCAGCAGCATGTGCCTCCAGCCCACACACTGACGTGAGGCCCTCATGAGCTGCCCCTCCCGCCATGGAGGTGCATGCTGCCGGCACCCCACGGGCCCCGCGCCTTGCGCACAGTCAGGGTGGGGGTCCCTGGCTGGAGACTGCACTGGGCGGTGGGGGTGGGCTCATCATGTAGGGGACAGGGCCTGGTGAGAGTGGCAGTGAGGACGAGGGTTGGCCACCGAGGTGGGTAGGGAGGCCCGGCACTCACGTGATCTCATGGTGGCTGCTTTGCTGGGTGAGCCGCCGAACCTGGCGCTCACTCTTCCTCTGCCGTCCACAAGCTCCGAGAACCTGCAGAGAGGGTGGAAGGGTCACCACAGTCCAAGAGCCGCCTTGGGCGATGGGGCCAACGAGTGGGGCATGTACCTGGGGGGCTGGGTGGGGGTCTCGGGGGCGCCGTGGTCATTGAGCAGGCGCAGCTCCGGCAGGCGCGCCGGGGGCGGTCTGTTCCTGAGCACTCGAGGGTGGTGTCCTCCCTGGTGCCAGCGTCTGTCGGCGCCATCCCTGGGGGCTGCAGAGCAGGCGGGAGGAAGGGGCTGGTCTGGGGCTGCCCTCTGCTCCTGTCCCTGCCCCTGTGGCATGGGAGGTGCCCCTCACACTCAGCCATGCTTGGAGAAGGGAAGGGGGGGCGTGTGCATGGGCCGTGGTCATCCAAGGTGCTTGTGGCTTCCTCAGATGCCCCGGGTTCCCTTCCAGCCCACCGGTTGCATCCCTTCTGAGGAGGAGCCATGTGCAGCCATGACACAGGCATGCACGGGCCTGAGAATTGTGAGGCAGGGCTGAGTCTAGGCCCCTGCCCGTCACTCAAGTTCTCAAGGGGCTGGGCACTCGGGCTCGGACTCAGGTCCCAGGCTGCCCTGGAGGCACAGTGGTTCTCCCAGTGGCCTCCTGATGGGACGCTTCAGCTGGGAGTCCCCACCGCAGCATATGCCCGGAGAGTGAGGGCGCATCTGTCACCCTAACAGCGTCCTTCAGCCTCCCACGCTGGGCCCTCCTTCCCCGTGAGCCCCCCTTCCCTCTCACTCTGACGCCGGCTCACAGAGGTCCCAGCCTGCCCCTTCTGCCTGGCTGGTGCACTTGGCCCCAAGCTGGTGGGGGTGGCAGGGTTGAGTCTGAGAACTTGCCAAGCTCATGCACTTCATGTCCCCAGCACAGCCTCACGGGTTAGGGAGGAGCCTGGGGTTGGAGCCCTCTCCTCCCCGGAGAGCCGCCCCCTGCGCTGCCCTGTCTGGCCGTGGCCTCTCCTCCCTGCTTGTCTCCGTCTCTTTCTTCTCTCCCTGTTCCGCTCCTGCATTTTCCCACAGCTCCTTCGGTGAACTTGGAAGACGTAAGTGGGGCGTTCGGGACACTGGTGGAGCCTGGAAGGGCCACCTCTGCACTTGGGAGCAGACCTGAGCCCTTCGGAGCCTCTGTCCCCACTCCGAGTGGCTTCTGCCCTGTGCCTCTGTGCCCCAGCATTCCTGCCTGCCTTGCAGGCCCCCGCCTGTGGCCTCCTGGCCGTTTGTCTGTCTGTGTCCAGTGGCTCTTCATGGGTCAGGCCTGGACTGCAAGGCCACTTCCGGGGGCTTCCTCCTCGCTGCCACCCTCGGCACCTGTTTTCAGGTGGTGCTCGGCCCGTCTGGGATCTATGGGAGGGTCTGGAACAAGCTGAGGCTCCATGTGCTTATTAAGTTGTTGGTGCCACCTGCCCATGAGTCCTTCCTTTCCTCGTGGGTTTGAAAAGCCTCCACTTTCATACACAGACTCCTCCCCTGCTAACACGGTCCTGTTTCTAGGCTGTCTGCCTGGCATCCCAGGCCCTTGCAGGGCCAGGTCAGTCCTGGACAGGGTGGAGGGCTGGCAAACACCGCCCCCGCCCACGCGCAGGGCCCGCGGCACTCACAGGTGATGATGTAGAGGTGGGCGGGCTCGCTGTGCAGCGGCCCCAGCTCCGTGCTCTGCACTGCTGTCACGGAGAGCTGGTACCGCCGTCCCGGCAGCAGGTCGCGCACGGTGTAGGACACCAGCTTTCCGTTGGGGACATAGCGGCTCTTGGTGCTCTGGCTGGTGGTCACATTGATGACATAAGCCTCCAGCAAGCTGCCTGGAGTCGGGGCATCCCAGACCACGTGGGCAGAGGTGGCAGTGACTCGGGCGGCGGTCAGGTTTGCTGGAGGCAGGGGCCCTGGATGAGGCAGGGGCAGGGAGAGGTGAGGGGGTGCCCACAGGGTCTTCTGGTAAGAACACAGTTTGAGAACCCGACATGGGCTGCTGCAGCCTTGCTGGAAGCCAGATTCTTTATTATGGAGAATGGTACAGTGCCGAGGCGGGGTGTGGGCTAGCACGTACAGCAGAATCTCCCAACCGAGAGGCCTGCAGGCCCCCGGTTGCCACCCACCCCTCGGGTTAGGATCCACGCTGTGAAGCCCCCAGGCCCTGGCCTGTCAGCTGGCGCCCTCCCTGCGGCACTGTCGGTTCCCCTGAGCCTGGCTGCGTGGAGCCCTGTGCAGACTCCTCTGCCCCACTAGCCTTTCCCGTGCCTTCCCAGGCGGGCAGCATCCGAGTGCACAGGTGGGCAGGGGCCTGCTCAAGCCTCTGTTCCTCACAGAGGGAGCTGCAGCCTCCCCTCTGCCCAGTTCACCCGTCCCTCCCCTGCGCGCTGACTGTCTATGCTGTCGCCCCTCCCATTCACTGGGGAGGGGGTGTGGGCCTAGTGACACCAGGAGCTTAGGGAGCTTAGCTAGAGGGGGCTGGTTGCAAGGTACAAGGGCCCTGGACAGCGTGGGTATCCCTGGCCCAGGGAGTTCCTCTGGCCCTCTGGTCGGTGTCCAGTAGGAACTCCATGCTGAGGAGCTACCAGGAGCCTTTACAGATGGAGACTGCCCTGGACAGCTGTCCCAGCACAAGGCCCGGCCCAGCCCAGCGGCTCCTGCCCAGTGGTCCCTGCTCAGTGGCCCCAGCGGAAGAGACGTCTGGGAGGCTAGGGGCTGGGTTTCTGCTGTTGTGGACGCTTTGGAGAGGACTAGGGGAGGCTGGAAGGAAGCCAGAGCTTCTAGAAGATGGCCTTTCGTGTGCCGGGGGCCGCACTGCTCTACTCACGGGTCCACACGTGCGTCGGCGCAGTGGCCAGGCTCTCCGTGGGGTGCTCCTCTCCCCTTAGCCCACTGAGGGTGGTCAGCTGGATGGTGTACCTCCTCCCAGGCAGCAGGGCCCTGTGGGCAGGAGGTGACAGAGAACAGGGACGTCTGGGACCTGTGTGTGACTCTGCTGCCAGACCGCAGCTCCCCCAGGCAGGAGGTGACCGGGGGGAGGTCGTCCTGCTGCTGGTGGCCCAGACGACCTCCACGAGGGGCAGACTCACGGCCCTCAGAGCCGTGTGCTCCTAGGGTGGGAAGCCAACCCATGGTCTGGGAAGTGGAGGAGGATCGGGTGCACTTGGGGCTGCTACAGTATGGTCAGAGGGTCGGTGTTCAGATGGGAGAGGCCAGAGAAGGGGGAAGTGGTCGCTGTGCAGGGATGGGGGACGGGCCCTCAGCACAGGTGAGTTGATGTAAATTCTCAGGAAACCACGGAGCAACGTGAGGCCGATGCCAGCCCCAGCCCCAGGAAGCTGCTGGCTGGAGTCTTCCTTCCCACTCGCTCTCCGGTCTTTCCTGGCACCCCTGCCTGTGCTGAGCATGAATCAGAAGCTTTCTGGTTGGCGACCAAATCACAGGGGTCCACTGTGGGACTGAGCTTGGGGCTGTTACCATCTACCCTTGCTGGCCGCTGCTCTCTGAGGGGCCAAGTCACTCTCGTGATCTGTGTGGAAAGTGTGCCCCCAGGTTTTCAGAGCTTTTCCTGCTCTTTTTGGACACTTTAAAACACTATCAAGGTGTATCCTCCCTTGGCAGCCCTGATGAGGTGAGGCGGGAGTGAAGCCTCCAGGGTCTGAGGCTGGCTCACCTGAGACCTTTGCCTCCGCTCGGGTGAGGAGTGGCAGGTGCACAGTCCACACACAGAGAATGTGCCCGAGACCCGGGCCCCGTGTCCCCGAGCCCCCACCCCTGCCCTCACCCCAGCCCCATGCTCTGGGTGTCCCTTCTTACCCAAAGGTGAACCTGTCCACACTCCTGTCCACATCGGTGGCCTGGTCCCTGAGGGCCTCAGGGTGGCGGATGGACACGCGGACCCCACTGACGGTGGCATGGTGGATCCTGTGCAGGACCCACTGCACTGAGATGGTGCTAGCCGTCACATTGGTGACCTCGAAGCCTTCCACAGGGCGGGGTCCTAGGGGGAATGGGCTGCTCAGCAGGTGCTGGCCCCTCCTTGCTCCTGGGGGAGTGAAGGGTCTCAAGATGAGACCAGGCCTGGGAGGGTACTGGGGGCCACAGAGAGGTACTGGAGAGGGTGTCCCATCAACTGCTCAGGGGACTCGAGCTGAGTGGGATGCCCAGGCTCTGGCCTCCAGGGCTGACAGCTGCAGAACCCGCTGTGGGCCAGCCTGCCTTACCAGAGGCAGGGGTCTTAGTCTCCATTTAGATGTGGCAGTGACATGGCAGGGGATGGGCCGGAGTCCCTCTGAACATGAGTAACCCAGACCTCCCCTCTTGTCTGTGCCAGTTGACTATTTTGGTCTAAGAGCACACATCTGGGCCTGGTCTGGGCAATGCTGTCCTAGGAGGACGGACACACAGAGCTCCCAGCGACTGCAGGGAAGGGCCCACTTGTGAGCTCCGCTTCCCGCCCAGCCAGTCTACTCCAAAGCTCGAGTGCCACTGCTGATGTGCCAGGCAGAGCCCAGAGGGCAGCGCTCAGCTCCTGGCAACTCAGCACCCCGGTCTGTGGACAGCAGTCCCTTCCACCCACCATGGCTGGCTGGAGCCCCCACTCTGCAGCAGGCAGGGTGGGCTCTGTCTTCACTCCAGATACCTTCCGAGGGCAGATCTCACATGCGGCAGCCTCGCAGGTGCTTCTTCCTAAAACAGCCCAGGCGAGCCACCCCCACTCGGCCCCTGGCAGCTCCTGCTGACATCTGCTCAGTGCCACCCTCACGTGTGCCCAGGCTCCCCACTGGCTAAGGTGTGCTGTGTGTCCTTGCTGTGTTGGAACTCCAGCCCCTTGGTGGTCAACTCCTGCGGGACAGGCCCTTGTGGGCCTCTGGGTGGGCTCAAGCTGCCCTGAATGCCTTCTCCTGTCCCTCAATGCCCTTGGCACTGGCATCAAGCTGGGGCCCAGGTGTGGCCAGGAGGCCTTCCTCCCGTGAGAGCCGTCAAGCTCCTCTCCGCCTACCCGCCATGCTACGCATAGGTTTCACCAAACTCACGTGGCCACCCCGCGGGGCCCTGCCAGGTGCTCGGGCCTCCCTGAATTCCTGGCCACCCACCCATCCATCCATCACGCCACTTCACAGCAGTCCATGCTCTCAGCACCTTTTCCTCTTTCCTCCAGCGTCTAGCACCCCTTCCCCATTCTTGCTCCTGTGTCTGGAGGCCACAGGCATGTTGGGTGAGAGTCCCATGGCCCCATGGCCCCGCACCCCACTTGGTTCCTGCCCAGCCTGTTCCGAGATCCCCTGTGCTCTAGCTGATGCGGCCAGGCTCCGTGGAAGGCCAGCCCTCTGCTTTCTACCGGCCCTGGCCCTGTCTGTCCACCGCCGTGTTCTAGGGCTCCTTTCTCCTCCCCGGAATCCCTCCCAGCAGCAAACAAGCCCACTAAGCCCTGACACCTTCCCTAGAGCACTCAGCATCTTCTGCTCCCCGACACGGCAACAACCCCACAGGCTGTGCACAACCCGGGCCTCCCCTGCTCTCTTGGCGGCTCAGGCTCTGAGGAGGCTCCTCCTAGGACCCCTCCTCAGGGGTCACATCTGGTCACAGCTTTCAGTGCCAGCTCCAGTGGAGGCTCTGGGTCTGTCATTCCATCTAAGGCCTGCCCCACGGCTCTTCCCGATTGAGCCACGGATGCCTCCTCTTAGCACATCCGAGCGCCTACATAGCCCTGTGAGCAGGTGCCTCTTTCAAACTCTCCCCAGGCCTTCAGAGCACCCCAGAGTCCCAGCCCCTCCAAGCCCACCCCCGCGGCCCTTGTCTCCCACACTGGCTCCTTCTAGGGACCTTTTGGGAAGCCCCCGTTCCTCCCCAGTCCCACTTCCTAGCTCCATGCTTGGGGGGTTGTGCTGCTCCCACTCTTGGCTCTATTCTATGCGCCCCAATCCCACGCCTGTATCTTGTGGACCCGAGGCCACTCCCGCACAGCCGTCTCCCGGCGCTCTTGTCTGCAGCAGGGTGCTGCCTCCAACCCCCAGCTCAGCTGTCTGTCTTGCTGCTGGGAGAACTAGGGAGGTGGACAGCATGACAGCCACCCTGCAGGTGCCGGGGCCAGCGCTGCCCTTGAGGGACAGGGGCTGGGCAGGCACGGCCAGGCTCGGGGACACTCACGCGTGCGGGCCAGCAGCATGGCAGGCCTGCTGATGTCATTCTTGTTGTTACTGTTGCGCTTCACCGAGAAGACGGAGATGTTGTAGGCCCTGCCAGCCGCCAGAGCCCGGAGCTGGTGCGAGGAGCGGGTCCTGTCCACAAAGTCCGTGCGGCGGTAGGAGCCGTCGGAGGAGACGTAGGTGACCGCGTAGCCATCAAGCATCTGCCTGGCGGCTGGGCCGTCGGGCGGGTTCCAGGAGATGGAGAACCCGGCCTCCTCCACTCTCTCCATCTTGAGAGCCGTCGGTGGGAAGAGCTCTTCAGGGTTTGGGTCAAAACAAGGGGAGGGGACTGGTCAGCTGTCAGCCATGCACGCCCGGCTCCCGTCGGCAGCTCAGTCGGGTCTGGCTCTTGGGTCTGACACAGCCATCGCTGGCAGAGCCCTTCTTTGTCCCTGGCCACGGACCTCCAGGACAGTCATACTTTTGAACGTGTGACAGTGTCTCAAGCGCACTGGAGGGTTTTATCCAGGGAGGGGCCTGGGCAAGCAGCGGCCAGATGCTCTGCCCTTGGGGACCGTTGGGCCCTCTGGGGAGAGGGGACCCCCCACAGTTCCCTCACCGGAGGTGCCCTCGCCACCCACCTTTGGCGCAGTCCTTGCCCGTGTAGCCCACTTTGCAGGTGCAGCTGTGGGAGCCGTTGCTGGCCAGGCAGTAGCCACGGCCCCCACAGGGGCTGGAGAAGCAGGGGTCACTCACTGAGGGGAGAAAAAGTGGCAGTGTGTGTTGGGGCATGGCCAGGGGCCCCCGCTCCAGGCGGACCCTTGCTCCTGGGGCACTGGGTCCCTCCTGCGTGGGTGTGGAGGGGCGGGGGGCACAGGACAGCTACTGCCTCCCTTCGCTTCTGCCACCTCCACTGCCCTGCGGGGCCCAACCCAGCAGCTCCTCCACCCTCCACAGCTGAGTGCCACCAGCTGGACTGGCTGAGGGGAGGAGACACTGGACCAGGACAGGACAGGCCACCACCCCAGTGACAGTCCTGCTTGAGGAGGGGAGGTCAGTGGTCAGGGAGGCCTTATCAGGAGGTATCCCACTGGGGGCTGATTAGGGAGAATGTTCCAGATAGAAGGACAGTGAAGGGCCAGACCTGGGTGTGCAAGAAACTTGGCCTGTCCGAGGGCAGCAGGGCCTGTGTGTGGACGTGAGGCCCCACCCCTGGGTGTGTCCTTGGGTGAAGAGGGGTGTCCGGGGGGTGAGCGCAGGAGATAGGGATGTTTAGAAGGCACCATTGTGGGACCAAGGGAGACAGGCGGAGGGCCACTGGCCTGCAGCCTGAGAAGGGGCCTTCCGAGGCAGCGGGCAGAGCGCGGGGAGCAGATGGGCTTGCCGCCCTACCTGTCTCGCAGTGGTAGCCGAAGAAGCTCTCTGGGCAGACGCACAGGTAGGCCCCGCCGCCGCTCTCACACCGGCCTCCGTGCTGGCAGGGGCTGGAGTCGCAGGCGTCCACCTCTGGAGAACACCCAGAGAGTGGGCCCAAGCCGCAAGAGGGGAGTCTGGGGGAGGGAGGAGAGGACAGCGGGAAGAAGGGAAAGGAGGAGTCTAGGGGCAGAGGCCAGGAGAGAGGGGCAGTGGGCAGGTCCCACCCCTCAGCCCTCCCCAGCACCCTCACCTCCACCCCTCCCTCCCAAGGTGGCCACAGCCCTGGGGGTCCCTCTCCCCAGGTGGCCTGCCCAGCAGGGAATGTGGGGATGCCCCACCTCCTCTCTGATCTTCCAGAGGCCCAGGCTCTGCATGTGGGGCCCACTGGAGGGAGCGCCTACCTGTCTCACAGTGGACTCCGACGAAGCCTGCAGGGCACCGGCAGACATAGGCCCCCGGTAGGTTCCTGCAGGAGCCTCCATTTCTGCAGGGGTGAGCTCGGCACTCATCCCTCTCTGCACAGAGAAGCGGTGTCAAGGGTGTTGCTGGCTCAGGTCCGAGGCGCCTACATGCCCCCAGGATTCGGTGCATTCCCTGGGGCTTCAGTTACCCCTTTCCCAGCTGGGAGTAACTGCTCAGGACGTGTGCTTTTCCTTCCATCAGCCCCACATCCACCCCTCCTCGGGAAGCATGCTACCTCCACTGCCTGCTGGCAAAGCAACACCTCCAGGCCATGCCTTCCTCCAGGCCACCCCACAATGGGAGGCTCCCCAGGGCCATGACTGGGCACGGCTCCCTGGGCCTTGCCCTCCCTGGAGCCTGCGTTTCTTTCTCAGGCTTAGAGCCCTAGCGAGGTACAAGGGTGTGCAAGGCTCATGGGGCAGGCCTCCCCTCCCTCCACTGGCTGGCAGCACCGACCAGGTGTCAGAGACGGTGACCTGCCCTCTCCGACGCCCACCTTCTCTGCACCCTGAGGCCAGGCCAGCATTTCTCAGCTGGGCTCTCAGTCTCCCCTGGGGAGGTGCAGGAAGGGATATTTGTAAAATCTTTGTCTTGGGTGTCAGAGCTGGCAGGGGCCCGAGAGAGCATGCAGTGGCCACCCTGGCCATCCAGACAGAGACCTGTCCAGGGATCCAGACACAGAACGGTCTGGGGGACCCAGTGCCTCAGGCACATGGCCAGTGTGCTGGAGCTGTCACCCCAGCGGGGCCAGGGCCCCTCTTACCCAGCTCACAGTGGGCGCCCTCATAGCCTGTGCTGCAGAGGCACAGGTACCCAGCGACACGGTCCTGACAAGAGCCCCCATGCAGGCACGGCTGAGACCGGCACTCATCGATTTCTGAGAGGAGAGAGCCCAAGAATAAAGCAATGTGGCCACGATTAAGCCAAATTAAGATGCACATAAACTAGTTCTGAGGGGCCAGACAGAATTCGATGATATGTCATCAGTGCTTGGAAAGGCCAGAGACCAGGGCTGAATATCCTTGGAGTCGGGGCAGGGCAGCGGGCCTGGGGCTCAGTGCCTGGCTGTGCCTGTGAAGCGACAGGGCAGGCTCAAAACCACCCCCAGGGCTCACAGAAGACGCTATGGGACTTACTTCCAATGGTTCAGGCCGACAGGACAAAGGCCTCAGGGGTTTGACAGAAAATGTCTCATGTCCTATCTTGCCATTTCAATGTGTAATAGTCACCTATGAAACCAGTACATCTGGGACAAATCTTAGTTTTAAAAGATTCACCACAGGTTTCTTTTAAAGCGGGAGTTGTGCTCCTGAATTTAAATGTTTATTTTTTTAAAGTTTAATTTTATGCTTAAAAAGTAAATAAATGGTAATGACTTAGTGACGTCTGGGACTAGCACCCCCCCCGGCAGCCAGAATAGTGAATGTGCTCGTCCGACCGTGCACCCTTCTCTTCCCTTGTGATAAGAATCTCTGGGTTTATCATTTCCTTGTCTTTTAAAAATTAGGTTTTCTGGCAGTAAAATAAGTAATTAAAATTAGCTTAAAATTTTATAAATTGCCTAAACAATAATGAATTTGTTTGTGTTGTCTATGAACTTTATTCGTAGTACATCATGATATATATTGTCTTCTCTCAGCATTATAACAAGAAGAGAACTCCACACCATAGGTCAGTGTGGTTCATAGATTTTCACTGCTGAATAACATTACATAGTGTGGTTATATCATACTTCACCCATTTTCATTGGCTAGGTCTTTGGGTTGGTTCTAGACTTTTTCCTTTTTTTTGTTTTCTTTTTTTTTTTTTTTTGAGATGGAGTTTTGCTCTTGTTGCCCAGGCTGGAGTGCAGTGGCATGATCTTGGCTCACCGCAACCTCTGCCTCCCGGGTTCAAGCGATTCTCCTGTCTCAGCCTCCCGAGTAGCTGGGACTACAGGCGCCCACCACCATGCCCAGCTAATTTTTGTATTTTTAGTAGAGATGGGGTTTCACTACGTTGGCCAAGCTGGTCTCGAACTCCTGACTTCGTGATCCACCTGCCTCAGCCTACCAAAGTGCTGGGATTACAGGCATGAGTCTATGCCCAGCCTAGACTTTTTGCTTTTACAAAAAATGTTGCTGTGTATATTCTTTCCCATCTCCTGGTGCAGACATGGAAGTTTTTCTTAGGTTTGTACCCAGAAGTGCAATTGCTGGGACACAGTTGATGCAGGCAGACTGCCGCATTGTTTCCAAAGTGCTTCTAGCGATTTACACTCTTGCCAGCAATGCATAAGAAATCTTGTTGGTCCACATTCTCACCAGTATAGGCTTTTCAGACTTCTGAACATGTGCCAGCTGAATATATCTCATTGCACTTTTGATTTGCATTTCCCTGATTACTAATGAAATAGAATATTTCTATGTTTGTTGGCCTTTTGTATCTCTTCTTCCATGAAATGCCTATGCATGTTTTTTTTCTGTTTTCCTATTAGGTTGTTTTCTCATTGATTTATCAGAGTTCTCCATGTAGTCTTGAGACTATTTATCTCTTCTCCCACTTTGTAGTTTATATTTCACTTTCTTAAGGTTTATGGATTTAGGTTCCTAATTTTCATATAAAGTATGTTCATTACTTCTTTTTAAATTATTTTTGTGGCTTAAGGAGTCTTCCACTACCCCAAAGTCAAAAGTATATTTACCTATATTTTCCACACAAAATTATATCTTTTTTGTTGTTGTTGTCGTTGTTTTTTTGAGACAGGGTCTCATCCTGTCACCCAGGCTGGAATGCAGTGGTGCAATCACAGTTCACTGCAGCTTTGAACTCTGGTTTCAAGTGATCCTCCCACCCCAGCCTCCTGAGTAGCTGGGACTACAGGTGCACGCCACTACGCCTGGTTAATTTTTGTTTATTTTTGTAGAGTTGGGTGTCTCTCTGTGTTGCACAGGCTGGTCTCAAACTCCTGGGCTCAAACAATCCTCCTGCCTTGGCCTCCCAAAGTGCTGGGATTATAGGCATGAGCCATGTGCCTGGCCCTGTAGTTTTTTTTTTTTTTTTTAAAGAAACATTCAAGTCTTTAATCCACCTGGATTTAATTCCTGTGTATGAGAAATAGAGAACCAATATAATATTTTTCCAAGTACAAAACCACTTTATTGCAGCTCTCATAAATATTTTCTCATACACTTTTGTATTTCTTTCTTTTAGAAGTTTATAGTTAGGGATGGGCGCGGTGGCTCACGCCTGTAATCCAGCACTTTGGGAGCCCAAGGCGGGTGGATCACCAGAGGTCAGGAGTTCCAGACCAGCCTGGCCAACATGGTGAAACCCTATCTCTATTAAGAATACAAAAATTAGCTGGGCATGGTGGTGAGTGCCTGTAATCCCAGCTACTCAGGAGACTGAGGCAGGAGAATCGCTTGAACCAAGGAGGTGGAGGTTACTGTGAGCCGAGATTGTGCCACTGCACTCCAGCCTGGGTGAGAATGAGATTCTGTCTCAAAAAAAAAAAAAAAAAAGTTTATAGTTTTAGCTTTTACATTTATGTTTATAGTTCCTTTTATGCATTTAAAAATTTATCATGTTTTTGATGCTATTAAAGTAACACTTTCATTTCAAAGTGTTCACTGCTACAACAGGTTCTGTATACTGACCTCGTATCCTGTGATCTAGTTGAACTCACTTGTTAGTTCTATAGCTTCTTTCGTAGAATTTCCTTAGGATTTTCTATGTATACAATCATGTTATCTCTAATTCTTCCTTTCCTTCCTTTTATTTCCTTTTCTTGTCATCTGGCACTGTCTAGGGCCTCCAGGACAACGCTGGGAATACGCACTGAACGGACACCTTGCCTTGTGCGGATTCCAGGTGGAGTCTCACCACTGAGTACGCTGGGAGCTGAGGTTTTTCATGGATGTCCTTTATCACGTTGAGGAAATTATCTTCTACTCTTAGTTTACTAAGAATTTTAAATCACAGTTGAATTTGTCAAATAACTTCCTGCATCTATTGAGATATATAGTTTTCTCTTTCATCTCCTAATATGATGAAGTACATTGATTGACATTAGATGTTAGACCAACCTGTGTCCTTGAGAAAAGTCCCACTTGGTCATGGCTGTATTATCCTGTTATGTAGTACCGAGCTTGACTTAGTGATATTTTGTTTGAATTGTTGCGTCTATGTTCTTGAGAGATGCTAGTCTGTAACTTCAAATTTTGTAGTGTCTACGTCTGGTTTTGGTATCAAGGTGAGTTGAGAAGTTATCAAATGAGCTGGGTATCAATTGAGTTTGGTATCAAATGATAAGTGTTCTTCCCTCCTACATTTTCTAAAAAAAATGTAGCTCTTTCTAAAAGAGGTTGTACAAAGTTGGTATCATTCCTTTCTTAAACATTTATTTGGTAGAATTCATCCGTGACGCAATCTGACACAGCTGTTCTGAGGAAGGTTTTTAATTACAAATTAAATGTAACAGATATAAGGCTGTATATGTTTTCTATTATTCTCGTGTCAGTTCTGGTAATTTGTCTTTCAGGGTGTCCGTTTCCTTTGAATTGTCAGATACATTGGCCTAGAATTGCTCATCGTGTTCTCTTGTCCTTGAAGTACCGGTAGGATCTTTAATGTTTAAAGGACCCCACTTTAAACAGGAGGTAGGATCTCCTTTTTCATTCTGATCTTGCTAGATTTCTCTTCTTTTCTTGATCAGTCTAGCTAGGGTTTATCAATGTTAATGATTTTTTTTTTTTTTTTTTTTTTTTGAGACAGAGTCTTGCTGTGTCGCCCAGGCTGGAGTGCAGTGACGTGATCTCGGCTCACTGCAAGCTCTGCCTCCTGGGTTCACATCATTCTCCTGCCTCAGCCTCCCGAGTAGCTGGGACTACAGGCGCCCGCCACCTTGCCCGGCTAATTTTTTGTATTTTTAGTAGAGACGGGGTTTCACCGTGTTAGCCAGGATGGTCTCGATCTCCTGACCTTGTGATCCGCCCACCTCAGCCTCCCAAAGTGCTGGGATTACAGGTGTGAGCCACTGTGCCCGGCCCAATTTTAATTATCTTTTCAAGGAAACAGCTTTTGGCTTCATTTATCTTTCTCTGTATCTGTTTTATAATTACATTTTCTAATTGCTGGTTGCTGATACGTAAGCACATAATTAATTTTGTTGTAATCTATATCCACTAAACATGTTACATTTTATTAGGCTTTTCAAAGAACTAATTTTGGTTTGTCCTTTCTTTTGTATCTTGGATCTCTACTTTATTAATTATGGCTTTTACCTTTATTCCTCTTTCCTTCTACTTTTTTCAGCATCTTTTGGTATTTTTTTTCCTAACTTCTGAAGTCAGATATTTAATTAATCAAGTTTGAAATTTTCTTCTTTTCTAACATTGGTATTAACGTCAGTTTCTTAATTTTTGCTTTATATATATTGACATTATTGTATTAGATGCTTGAATATTTATAATAATTGTATCTTCTTCATGAATGGAACCAATTATCATTGAGAGACATCCTCTCATTCTTAATGCTTTTTGTCTTATAATTTTTTTTGATCGTAATATAGTTAATACGCCAGCTTTATTTTGATTTGTATACACCTATTTTTTCCCTTCACTTTCATTCTTTGTATAGTCTTATGTTTTAGGAATGTCTCTTATAAGAGTGCTAGCTTGTTTTATACCACATCTGGCAATCTCTCACCTGAAGAGTTAGTCCATTCATATTTGTATTTTTTCTATCATAATTCTTTCCAATCTTAATATTTGCCATGTTTTTCTGATTACTTTTTTCTCCTTTTTGGATAGTGACACACGTTACCATGAAATCTGATAACTCTCCCTTCTCTTAACTGGGTTTATCTTATTATCTTACTTCTTTCAGAAAAGGACACTTTTTTTGCTAAGTCTCTGAAGCTGTGTTTGAGAATATATTTTTTATGGTATCACATTTGAATAACGATTTGACTGGATAAAGATTTTTAGGTATTAAGTTTATTTCTTAATTTTTAATTTTTTAGAGACAGGGTCTCGCTGTCCCCCAGGCTGGAGGGCAGTGGCATGATCATAGCTCACTACAGCCTCCAATTCCTGGGCTCAAGTGACCCTCTCACCTCAGCCTCTTGAGTAGCTGGGACTACAGAAGCATGCACCATGCCTGGCTCATTTTTAAAGTTTTTTGTAGAGTTGGGGTCTTGCTATGTTGCCCAGACTGGTCTTGAACTCCTGGCCTCAAATGATCGTTTTACCTTGGCCTCCCAAAGTGCTGGGATTATAGGTGTGAGCCACTGCGTATGGCCTATTTTTATATATATATATTTTGAGATGGAGTTTTGCTTGTCGCCCAGGCTGGAGTGCAATGGCGCAATCTTGGCTCATTGCAACCTCCGCCTCCCAGGTTCAAGCAATTCTCCTGCTTCAGCCTCCTGAGTAGCTGAGATTACAGGTGTCTGCCACCATGCCCAGCTAATTTTTGTATTTTTAATAGAGATAGGGTTTCACCATGTTGGCCAGGCTGGTCTCAAACTCCTGACCTCAAGTGATCCTCCCACCTTAGCCTCCCAAAGTGCTAGAATTACAGGTGTGAGCCACCGCACCCAACCTATTTCAATATTACTGTTTGGGATTTGCTGAGCTTTTTGAATTTGTGGGTTGATGTATTTCTTTGTTTTTAGAAAATATCCAATTATTATCTCTTCAAATATTCTTTTGCCCATTCTGTCTTCTATTTCTGGGACTTCAATTATGTGCTTGTTTGCCTGTTTGATATTGTCCCACAGATCTCCGATGCTGTTTTTTTAAAAAATTCACATATTCGGCCAGGCGTGGTGGCTCACGCCTGTAATCCCAGCACTGTGGGAGGCCGAGGCAGGCGGATCACGAGGTCAGGAGATCGAGCCCATCCTGGCTAACACGGTGAAACCCTGTCTCTACTAAAAATACAAAAAAATTAGCCGGGCGCGGTGGCAGGCGCCTGTAGTCCCAGCTACTCGGGAGGCTGAGGCAGGAGAATGGCGTGAACCCAGGAGGCGGAGCTTGCAGTGAGCTGAGATTACGCCACTGCACTCCAGCCTGGAAGACAGAGCGAGACTCTGTCTCAAAAAAATAAAATAAAATAAAAATTCACTTATTCAGAATTCCTAATTCATTTTTAAATTATTTTTTCTCTCTGATCTGCGGTTCAGATAACTTTGTTGTCCTGTCTTTGAGTTCTATGGTTTTTTTTCTTCCATTGTATCCATTTTGTTGTATCCATTTTGTTAAGCCTATCCAATTTATTCATTTCAGCTGGGCACAGTGGTTCACGCCTGTAATCCCAGCAGCTTGGGAGGCAGAGGCAGGAGGATCTCTTGAGCTCAGGAGTTCAAGACCAACCTGAGCAACACCATGAGATCCTGTTTCTACAAAAATAAATAACAAATAAAACAATTTATTCATTTCGGATATATTTTCAGTTCTAGATTCTCTATTTTGTTACTTTTTTTCTCTGCTCAAATTCTCTATTCTCTCAATCATTCTGCCTCTCTTTTCCTTTTTAACATAAAGAAAATTTTAATGGAATTTTAAAGTCTTTGTCTAAATTCCAACACTTGGGTGATCCGTAAGGTCTTTTTCTATTGATTGTTTTTTCTTTAGATTATGTGTCATAATTTCTTGCTTCTTAGACATAGTGTGTATAAGAACAGTGGAAATCAAAGTAGAAAATTTCACACTAGGATGAACATACTGTATTCTCTACTAGGTAGCAAGGTTGAGTAGCTGACCTGTGGTATCATTAGGAGTTGAGCTGGGTTGGGGCTAGAGCAGTTTTAAGTAGTTTCAGCTCAAGATTGGTTTTAAACGCTTGAGGATTTGAACAGGCCTCTCCCTCCAGGTAGACTTGGAATCTAATCCTTGTGAGACTATCAAATCTTCTGCTTTACAGACCAGCCCCTGGCTTCTCATGCATTTGTAATGATCCTGTGGGTGAGACCTGGGAGGTGCTGAGAACTTGCTCTCTGTATTTGTGGCTTCTCTTGATTTCAATGCATTGTGCTTGCCCCTGCAGCATGACAAGTTTGGCTGGAGGATGAAAGCAGCCAACAGCCTCAACTTCTCTGCATCCTCAACTCTTTGATAGGTTAAAAGATAGGATTTCATAGGCTTCATGGTGTTCCTTTAACATTACAGTGACAGTGGTGGTATTTTGTGACTGTCTACATCCTAACCAAATGGATCTCTTCAGTATTTAACAAAATTCACTATCTTATGTCTGATATTGCTGTTGAGAAGTTTGATGTCAAGCTGAGTCTTGTTCCTTTGTACATGACCTGTTTTTCTCTCTGGAAGTTAAAACTTTTTCTGTTTCTCGTATTTTACTATGATGTGTCTGGTGTTTGTTTCCCCTTTGCTCCTGTTTGACGTTCTGTGGCCCTTTTAATCTGCTGTTCATCTGGAACTCTGGGAATTTAACTCCCTAGCCACTTACACTTTACAGTTTTGTTTTCTCTTCTTCTTGGGCTCTGATTATCTCAGCTTTAGCACACCTTCTACCCTCTATAGCACCAATATTTTCTTTTTTTTTTTTGAGACAGAGTCTTACTCTATCACCCAGGCAGGAGTTCAGTGGCATGATCTCGCCTCACTGCAACCTCTGCCTCCCAGGCTGAAGCGATTCTCCTGCCTCAGCCTCCCGAGTAGCTGGGATTACAGGCATGCGCCACTACACGCAGCTAGTTTTTGTATTTTTAGTAGGGACGGAGTGTCACTATGTTGGCCAGGCTGGTCTCGAACTCCTGACTTCAGGTGATCCACCTGCCTCGGCCTCTCAAAGTGTTGGGATACAGGTGTGAGCCACAGCGCCTGGCCCCAACATTTTCTTTTTTATTTATCTTTCCCTGCTTCTTTCTGGAAAAGTTCTTCAAGCTGATCTTTCAACTCACTTACTCTTCATCTGCATCCATTTATAAATTATGTCTGTTATTTCAACTATTATAGTTTTTAATCTGCTTATTCCCACTTTGTTTTTAAAATAATTTATCGATCCTGTTTTGGATGGCCAATGCCATGTTTACTTTGTAAATTTGTCACAGTTGTTTTATACCGTTAATCCATTTTCTTTTTTTGTATGAGATGGGGTCTTGCTCTGCCACCCAGGCTGGAGTACAGTGGCAGGCTCATGGCTCACTGCAGCCTTGACCTCCCAGGCTCAAGTGATCTCCTGCCTCAGCCTCCGGAGTAGCTGGGACTACAGGCATGTGCCACCACGCCCGGCTAATTTTAAAATTTTTTTGTAGAGATGAGGTCTCCCTATGTTGTCCTTGCTGGTCTTGAACTCCTGTGTTAGTCTGTCTTCTGCACTTCTGCTTCCATTGTACATATTTTCTGGACTTTTATTATTGTTTTCTGAGGCAATCGTACTTTTCAGGTGTCTCAATATCCTGGCTGGTTGCTCATATTCTCTGAGGATATCGGCTTCTTATCTGGCAACATATGGGGGGGAAGTAGCACTGGGAGCGGGGGTCGTCTCCAAGACAGTCAGGAGCTCACCCTGGGGCTTGAAATCCCAGAAGGAAAGGAGGGATGCTTGAAGCCAGGTGTTCCCAGAACCCTTCGCCTGAGGCCACGCAGGTTGGCCTTGGCTTTGCGGGACATGTGGGGGACAGCGATGGGCTTATGTGCCCCACTCAAATCTGGGTGCTGTCACCCACTGTTCCTAAGCTTGTTTTAAAATCCTTGCTTCGTAAAAACTAGCTCACATCATGCAGACTTTCTGATGGACAGTTTGGACTCCTCTGGCGTAATGCGATGCACCTGCAGGGTGTTAATGTCCCTACTTCTCCAGGGGCTTCGGTCAGAGGGGGCCATGTCTCTAGGCTGTGCACCCCCAGCTCCCAAGCCAGACAGGGGTGGGACCTCGGTGGCAATGCTCTCTGGAGCAGCACTCCTCAAATGGCTGCAGGGGGAAGGGGGATCTTGTTCTGATTCTACAAGTCTTCAAGGGGCCAGGAGTAAGAGGTGGGTCCTGAACCCATATCTGGCTCTTTAGGACTCTGCCCCTGGGCTACCTCTTGGCCTCAGCTACTGTACCTGCAGAGTGGGTATTTGGCTGTTTGATCCCCTGCTCTGGGCTGCTCTGAGGACGAGGAAGCCTTTAGTGAATGGCCCAGAGCAAAGCTGACTGATCATCACCACTGTCACCCCAAAGTCTACATTCACAGACAGGAGACTGAGGGGAAGAGGGGCAGGACCAGGTCAGAGCTGGGCATCCAGGCTTGGGCCTGCAGCCCCTGTGCTCCTCCACATGGCCAGGGTGAGGAGGGTGTGGGCCCCACCTGCCCCACCCCAAGGGCCCACAGAATCACCGAGGCACTGGGGAGGCTCGCTCCAGACACCATGTGGCTGGCAGACCCGGACACGGCTGGGGACGCTCAGGCTGTAGCCGCGGTCACATGCATACAGGGCCACTGCGCCCAGCCGCGTGCCGTTGAAGCGCAGTGTGGCGTGCTTCACCTCCTCTGGGGGGCCGCAGTCCACCTCTGCAAGGCACAGCAGCCTGTCTCGCAGGGTCCTGTGCCTTCCTGGTCCCTCCCCACCGCTCTGCCTCTGCCCGACCCGGCTGCAGGGCCCAGGGATGTCCTGCTCCCACACTGCCCTTCGCCGGGGAAAGGTGCCTCGACTTCTGGGGCCTGGTTGCCGTGATACGTGTTTCCTTCTTCCCATTCCTGCCTTGCCCAGCTCTGCAGGGATTAGCAAGAAATCCCCACTTGACCCCCCCTGGCCATCTCACCTGCCTGGCACTGGCGTCCCATGTACCCTGCTTGGCCCCCCTGGCCCTCTCACCTGCCTGGCCCTCTCACCTGCCTGGCACCAGCATCCCATGTACCCTGCTTGGCCCCTCCGGCCCTCTCACCTGCCTGGCACTGGTGTCCCATGTACCCTGCTTGGCCCCCCCGGCCCTCTCACCTGCCTGGCACCGGCGTCCCATGTACCCTGCTTGGCAGTGGCAGAAGAAATCCGTGCCTCGGTCCTCGCAGGTGCCCCCATTCACACACGGGCTCCGGAAGCAGGGGGAGGGGGCTGCCAGAATGCAGGAGGGTCCTGGCCACTGTGTCTTCCCTGAAGGCTCTCGACTGCATGGGGCATCCCGCCTCCTGCACCCAACTCCACCTCCTGTGCCTCCAGGGCCTGGACCAGCTCTGCCCACGTGCCTGTTTTCACATCTGCAGAGAGGGTTCACCCCTGGCCACCCTAGCCTGGCCTCCCACCCACCTTACCTATCTCGCAGTGCCTCCCGGAGAAGCCTGGGGGACAGTCACATTTGTATTTGCCAATGTAGTGGAAGCAGGTGCCGCCGTTGTGACAGGGGCCAGAGGCACACGAGTCTGGCTTCCCTGGAAACAGAAGCCAGGTCAAGGGTCACAGCCCACTGCCCTTCCCAGGTTCCCCAACATCCCAGAGCTGGGGCCTCTTCATGAGAAGCAGACCCACAGCTGGCAGGGAGGGTGCATCAGGGCTGGCCCATCGTTCCTGCCCTCCCCCCTGCCCCTGGGGGCCGCACCGATCTCACAGTGCCTCCCAGTGAAGCGGTAGGGGCAGCTGCAGTGGTACTCGCTGCCCGCCTCCTTGCACGTGCCCCCGTTCCGGCAGGGCCCTGAGCTGCACAGGTGTGGCCGGGCTGTGTGGAAGGACAGAGAGGCAGATGAATGGGGCCAGGCTGCTGGCCCCACAGAGCCACTATACCCTCCTGGCATCTCCTCAGTCCTCTGGTGCTGGTGGGGCCTTCTCGACTAAGCCCTGGGGCCCGGCCGCAGCGGGGGCCAAGCAGGTCCGCACACATAGTGGGGGCTGGGGTGGGGCTCGCAGGCCGGAGACCCCAACTCAGTCACAGGTGGGCCCTTCCTGTGGAGAACTGGCGCCAACACTGCAGCAGGCGCAGCAGTCCCTCCCTCCTGCACACGGGCATTCCCCATCTGACAGGAAGCGGCTGAGTCTCATCTGCCATGACATCAGGGTCCCCAGCAGTCAATCTGGATTTCTGTGTGTTCTGTACCTGCATTGGCATTGCCACATTTTCCCTGAGTCCTAACAGTTCCTGGGCCCCCGAGGAGCTCAGATGGCTGGGCCTGTGCTTGAGGCAAGCACATATTTAAAGGTGTCTGCTAAACCAAGCACATCTATCCTGCCACCTTGACAATCACACTGTCAAAGGTCCAGTGAGGAGCACCAAATCCTTGGACCCCTGGGTGTTCTGAGTGGCGGGAGGGGCCTGCCCTACTGGGCTCACTCCTCTCCTGCCAGCCCTCCCACACTGCATGTCCAAGCTCTGGCTGCCCCATCCCTGAGGACAGCCATCTTTGTCCCTTCTGTACTCCCTTTAGGGTCAGAGGTGTCCACATTGGTGGCCCATGTGCTCACGGAAGCTGGGATGCTAGGGGAGGGCTGTGCAGTTCTGGGGCAGGCACAGAACCTTTAGGGCAGGGACACTGGGTACTGGCAGTCTGGCCTAGTGAGATGTGGGTGCTGGTAGGACCCCCCTTGGGTGCAGTGGACTTCATACCACTGGCAGGTGTGAGCTGGAGGAGGGCCAGAGTCAGCTCTGGGCAGGGCCCATGAGGGGCCTCAGGGTGGTCCTAGGAGTGTGTTGAGAGAAAAAGACCTCGTCAGAGCTTGCAAAGAACCAAGCAGTTGGGGTCTTCTCTTTGGAAACCTGCTCTACCTCTGCTGCAGGGGTTGGGGTAGCTATGGGGTACAGGGCTCAGACTTCAGGGTCTTTCCCTCAGGGACAAGGAACAGAGCAGGGGAGGGGCCATGGAAGGCTCCACACCAGTCCAGGCTGTGGGGGTGCCTGGGGCTGAGCCCCTGGAGAGGTGCCAGGCCACTCTGCGGTCAGGCAGCCCCCTCTGGGCACTGGCCACTGAGATGCCAAACAGGTCTGGGGGTCACTGATGGGAGTCCCAACTGTTGCTTCAAACTGCACGAAGGGACGGTCCTGGGTGGGGCCTGGGGGGGACAGCTAAGCCTGCAATGTGCTTACAGAAGGACACTTCTATTCTCAAGCGACTAAATGTAATAAAATTCGACATTTTCCATGCTGAATTAGATTGCAAAATCCTAGGAAATTTTTAAAATAAAATTTGATATAATGATTCTAAAATCTATTTGGAAAAATGCTGAGCAGGCAATGAAGCCTATTTTCAGAAGAGCAAGGTAATGACCAGCAGGCCTGGCACTGGTGCAGATCGGAACCGTCCAAACAGTGAGGTGCTCACCTCTAAACACACAGAACAGAGCAGTACATCAGGCAAGGCTCTAGACGAGGTCAGCAATTCGCGAAACAAAGAGAGACTAGCAGAGAAGCAGGACCGCGGCCTGCGGGCGCTCTCCAGGGTGCTGACGCCGGCCCGGACGCCCCTGCCCGCCATACCTTTCTCGCAGTGCTTGCCGTGGAACCCGCGCGGGCACTCGCAGGTGTAGGAGTCGTCATGGGCATCGCAGGAGCCTCCGTTGAAGCAGGGGTCTGAGTCGCAGGGTGATGGCACGGCTGGGGGCAGGGGGCAGAGGGTGGTCCTGGAGCCTATGCCGCATCCGTGCGGGCGGCAAGAGGCTGGCGGGCACCTTGCCTGCCAGGGTTACCCTGACATCCTGTCTGGAATCAAGGCCACTTAGAATACACTCTGTGGGCATCTTGATTCCTCAGAGTGGGCTCTAAGGCCCCTCCCTGGAATTTCTCTTTTTCTCGATTTTAGCAGAACTCACCCTTCCTTCTACGAGGTAGGACTGAGCTGTGATACAGAAATGCCTTCCTGTCATCACTGCCAGCATCACGTCATTATTCTGTATAATTATACATGATGCAAGTGATTAACCATCTATACACTAACAAACGTATAGTAGTGATACATATAATTACACATGCCTAATTATGTATGCATTCAGTATTTTAATAGCTTGCGCTGGGGCTTAGGGAAGATACCACATGGTGTTTGTATACTTGCAGAAGTGCTTTTCCACCTGTGAGCTTACTCCACTGGGGAAGAGGGGATGTCCAGCCCCATATTACAGGAAGGCTATTGAGAGAGGCTTTCCCAGGTGCCAGCTCTCCTGATAGTCAGAAGGGAAGAAGGGACTCTGGCCTCTGCCTGCCTCACCCACCACTTTCCCCCTGGCTTCTGTCCAGGCCCCCAGCCCAGCAGGCTCGTCCCCGAGCTACTCACAGTGGCTGGCATTGTGGTCAGTGTGGCAGACGCAGAGGTAGCTCCCGCCGTGCTCCATGCAGTAGCCCCCGTCTGGGCACTGTGTGTTCATGTTGCAGGGCATGGCTGTGATTTCTGGAGAGAAAGGAGGAAGCCCCAGCCCATATTCCAATATCTTCCAGCAGACCTCGAGTCCTTGTCCAGGATGGGGCTTCCCAAGACCCAGTGGCCCCAACAGGTTCAGGCACTCTTGTGGCCAGGCCCTTCTGGAGGGGGGTAGAACCAATGGTGGACAGTCTGGACCTGTGGACACCAGCCCAAGCCACCATTCATTTCCCGGTTATGAGGATGCTCAGGGACAGGGCAGGAAGGGTGCCCTGGGCACCTACCAAATTCACAGAGAAGCCCAAAGAATCCCGGGGGGCACTGGCAGAGGGTGGTGTTGGTGCCCAGGCATCTGCCTCCGTTGCGGCACTCACAGTCATTGGGGACTCCTGCCACGAAGAGAGGGAGGAGCCTCCCATGTGGGGGCGCAGAAAGATGGCACCCTCGCTCCAGACCCTGCCCTGCTCCTGGCCAACTTCCCATACAAATTGCAGTGGATGCGCACTCACACGTTTCTTCTCAGGGCGTTTCCTGCATGCACCCACAGGAAGGCCCTCCCTGGGTCTCCTGCCCCAGCCCTAAAACGGCAGCCCTTGCAGCCCAGACGCACTCTCCCTGCAGTCCAGGCCCATGAAGCCTTCGGGGCACTCGCACACATAGCCCTGGTCTGCTTCCACACAGGTGCCCCCATTATGGCAAGGGGCCGAGAGGCAGGCGTCTCCTGCAAGAAAGACAGCAGTCACCAGCGGCCACACAGGGAGTGTGGGGAGAGTGGTCTCCCCGCCCAGCTCCAATGGCACCTTTGGGTTTTCACCTCTGTTCTCATTCCCAAGTGGGATTTAAGCCAGAAGCTTATTTCTGGAAATGGATTTGTAGCTGCGCTGCACCCCATGGAGCTCAGCATCTCCCAGCTCCTCCCTTGGACAGAACAAGAAGCACCAGAGAAACCACCCGGCATTGGACAGAACAAGAAGCAGCAGAGAAGCCACTCGGGATTGGACAGAACAAGAAGCACTGGAGAAGCCACCCGGGATTGGACAGAACAAGAAGCACCGGAGAAGCCACTCGGGATTGGACAGAACAAGAAGCACCGGAGAAGCCACCCGGGATTGGACAGAACAAGAAGCACCAGAGAAGCCACCCGGGATTAGACAGAAGAAGCAGCACCGGAGAGACCACCCGGGATTAGACAGAAGAAGAAGCACCGGAGAAGCCACCCGGGATTGGACAGAACAAGAAGCACCAGAGAAGCCACCCAGGATTGGACAGAACAAGAAGCACCGGAGAAGCCACCCAGGATTGGACAGAACAAGAAGCACTGGAGAAGCCACCCAGGATTGGACAGAACAAGAAGCACTGGAGAAGCCACCCAGGGGCCAGAGGCCTCCAAACGTTTCTGGTCAGGCATCCCTATCAGCGAAGTATTTGGGATTTTCCAGGTATCTTTCTGCTGATCTCTAGTTTAATTTTGCTACGGTCAGAAAACAGAACCCTTTTCAATGTATTGGGTCTTACTTATGGCCCACAATGTGGCCTATGATGGCCACGAGCACTTGAGAAAAATGTGAGCACTCTGTAAATGCCAAGTAGGCCAAGCCCAAGTCTTCTCTAGCTTTACTGATTCCCTGTGTACATGTTCTATGAACTGCTGAGAGGGGAGTGTCGAAATCTCCATCAGTAATTATGGACCTATTTCTCCTTGCAGTTCAGTCAGCTTTTGCTTCATGTGAATAGGTGTTAATAGGTACAAGCATATCTAGAGTTATGTCTTCTGGATGAATTGACCCCTTTATCATTGTAAGAGGTCCCTCCTAATTCCCAGCAGTATTCCCTAAAGTTTATTTGATATTAATATAGCCACTGCAGCATTATCTTGATTAGTGTTTACCTAATCTTACTTTTTTTTTTTTTTTGACAGTCTTGCTCTCTTGCCAGGCTGGAGTGCAGTGGCGTGATCTCGGCTCACTGCAACCTCCAACTCCCTGGTTCAAGCGACTCTCCTGCCTCAGCCTCCTGAGTAGCTGGGATTACAAGCACGCGCTACCACGCCCAGCTAATTTTTGTATTTTTAGCAGAGATGGGGTTTCGCTGTGTTGGCCAGGATGGTCTTGATCTCCTGACCTCGTGATCCGCCCGCCTTGGCCTCCCAAAGTGCTGGGATTACAGGGGTGAGCCACCACGCCAGCTACTTTTTGGTTTTTAAAGATGTTCAATTTCTTCATGTGCTTTCAAAATGTGTCTTTGTAAATTAGTATACAGTAAAATTGACTTTTGTTCACATCTCTATGAATTTTAACACATATATAGATTTGTTTAACCCCCACCACAATCAGGATACACAACATTCCATCTCCCTAAAAGACTTCTTTGGTCTCTCTCTTCAGTGTCACAGAGCTCCTGTTACCCCTCAGTCCCTGACAACTACTGATTTGTTCATTACTATAGTTTTGTTTTACGAAGAATGCCATTTAGTGGAACCATAGAGGATATAATCTTTAAGACCGGCTTCTTTCACTCAGCTTAATACCTCTGAGATCCATCTAAGTTGTCATATGTATCTATAATTGGTCCTTTTTATGACTGAGTAGTATTCCACCATACAGAGGTTCCACAATTTGTCCATCCATTCACCCAGTGAAGGGTATTTGGGTTTTGGAGTTTGGTGATTAGAAATAATATAAACATTTGTATATGGATTTGTGTGTAAACATACGTTTTCATCTCTTTAGAGTTAATACCAAGGAGTGGGATTGCTGGGTCATATTATAAGCATATACTTAACCTTATGAAAAACCTGCCAAACTGTTTTCAGAGTGGCTGAACCATTTTGCATTTCCACTAAAAATGTGTGAGAGTTTCAGTTGCTCTGTATCTACACCAGGTCAGTATTATTTTTTTTAGACATTCTAATGAGCTTGTTGTGATTTCTTGTAGTGGCTTTTATTTGCATTTCACTAATGGCTGACATTAATGACAAGAATATTTTTCCATCTGTTTATTCACCTCCATATATATATCTTTTGTGGCCAAGTGTCCGTTCAAGTCTTTTGTCCGTTTTTAAAATTGGGTTGTTTGTTTTCTCACAGTTGAGATTTGAGAATTCTTGGTGTATTCTGATCACAAGTCCTTTGTTGGGTATGAGTTTTGCAAACATTTTCTCCTGGTCTGTAGCTTGTCTTTTTATTCTTTTAACCATGTCTTTCACAAAGCAAAAGTTTTAAATTTTGATGAAGTCTAATTTATCTTTTTTTTTTTAATGAATCATGCTTTTGCTGCTAAGAACACTTTGCTTAAGACCAGGTCATAAATATTTTTTTTTTTTTTTTTGGCCTATGTTTTCTTCTAAAAATCTTATAGTTTATGTTTTTCCATTTAGGTTTATGATCCATTTAGAGTTAATCTTTGTATAAGGTGTGAGGTTTAAGTTGAGGGTTTTTTTTTATACATATAAGGATATCTAATTGTTTCAACCCCATTTGTTGAAAAGATTATCCTTTCTCCATTGGATTAACATCATTTTCGAAAATTAATTGGCCATATTTGTTTGGGTTTAATTCTCAATTTCCACTCCTGTTTCATTGATCCATGTGTCAGTCCCTTTGCCAATATCACACTGAATTGATCACTGTGGCTTTACTGTAAATCTTAATACTCAGTAGTGTGATTCCTCAAAATTTATTCTTCATCAAAATTGTTTTGGTTTTCTAAATTCTTTTTCTTGCCATATAAATTTTAGAAGCAGTTTGTCTACATTTACAAAAGATTCTGCTGAGACCTCTGTTGGAATCATGTTAAATCTATAGATCAATTTAGAGAGCACTGCCATATTTACTATGTTGAGTCTTCTAATCCATGAACATGGTATGTCTGTCCATTTACTTGATCGTGATTTCTTTCATCAGCACTTTGTAGTTTTTCAGCATACAAATTCTCTCATGTTTTAGTAGATTTATACTAAAGTCTTTCAACTTTAGAGGAGCTATTACAAGGTATTGTCAATACAACTTAGATCAGATTACACAGATTCCTCCAACTTGGGGGAGCTCAGGAGTTCATAAATAACTTTATGGAGTTGCTGTCCCGAGATTCACCCTCCAGTTTCCCCAGTACTTTCCAGTTTTCTGGGGCTACCTTTTTCAGTCCTCTGGCAAAAACGCTGCGGCTTTTATTTCCCTACCTTGCCACTTTTATTGCCACCTGATTAGACTTTTATAACAATAGCATTCATGGCTGGGACCAAGTAATGGGACGACAGACACAGGGAAAAACAACAGGAAAGGGAAAAACAATACCCAACCCCTTTGAAACCACAGCACCCTCAACTGGAGAGGGAGGTTTCTTCCCTCGCAGTTTAAGACACTTGAGGATTCCCCAGCTTCTGCACCGTCAGCCCTGCTTCTTAAGCCGGACTAGAGGGCTTCTCCTGGAGCACTCTTTCTGTCCATGTGGATGCTCACTTCTGGTTTTGAGGTGGTGCTGAGTCCTGGCTGGGGGGATACCAAAGTAAAAAACAAAAAATGGTAAACTCACCACTGGTTTGGTGGCACTTTGAAGCCTGGTCTTCTTCCCCAATCCACCTGCTACTATCTACTTTTCAGAGTCCTCTGATAGCTACTCCATGCATTCTGTCCAGGATTGTAGCTGTATTCAGTGGGGGAGAGACAGGGGTAGACTGTGCTTACTCTATCTTTCTCAGAACCAGAAACCCATTCTATTACTTTACAATTATCTGTGTCTTTATACTTAGAGTGGGTTCTTGTGATAGCATATAGTTGGGTATTGCTTTTCAGTTCAATTTGACAATCTTTGCCTTTTAATTTGTATGTTTAATCATTTTACATTTTAATGTAACTACCAATAGGCCTAGACTGAACCTATCATCTTGCTATCGGCTTTTATTTGTCCCACTTCTTTCTTTTTTTCCTCTCTTCCTGCCTTCTGGATTGAGTATTTTTAGGATTCAATTTCTATCTCCACAATTGGTTTATTAGCTATAATTCTTTATTATTATTTTTCACTTGTTTGGGGTTTACAATGTATATCTTTTACTTACACAGCCTACCTTCAAACAATATTATACCACTTTATATAATATAGGGACCTTACAATATTATACTTTTATTTCTGCCTATCTTTTACATTGGAGTTGGTAAACTATAACCCACAGACCAAATCTTGCCTGCCATCAATTTTTAAAAGCACAGTTTTATTGGAACACAGCCATACCTATTCATTTATGTATTGTCTATGGCTGGCTGCTTTCACATTACAATGGTGGAGTTGAATTGTGATAGAGACGATATGGCTCACAAAGCCAAAAGTATTTACTTTCTGGCCCTTTACAGAAAAAGTTTACACAGCTTGGTTTATGTTATTGGAGTCATCTATTTTATTTCTGCATATAAGTTTTATTATTTTATTTTAAAAATTATCTTTAAAGGGATTAAAAAGTCTTCAACCCACATATTTATCATTTTTAACACTCTTCATTCTTTTGCGTAGATCCAGATTTTCCCTTGGTACCAGTTTTTTTTTTTTGCTTTTGACTAAATAATTTCCTTTAACATTTTTTTGTAATGCAGGTATGCTGATGATGAATGCTCTTCATTTTTGTTTGTGTAAAAAAGTCTTTATTTCAACTTAACTTTTGAAATGTAGTTTTGCTGGTAATACCGTACACTAGGTTGTACTGTATTACCACCAACACTAGGTTGATGGTTTTTTCTTTCAGTACTTTGAAGGTGTTACTCCAGTGTCTCCTGGCTTGCATTGTTTTTGATGAGAAGTCTGTGTCATTCTTGTTTCTCTGTATGTAATGTGGCTTTTTCCTCTGGCTGTTTTTGAGGTTTTTTATCATTAGTTTTCAGCAATTTGATTATGGTATGGCCTTGCGTGGTTTTCTTCATGCTTTTCTTGGAAATGTGGGTTTTAGTTTTCATCAAATTTGGAAAATGTTTGGGTATTATTTCTTCACATACTTTTCCTATAACACTCCTTTCCACACCCATCTCCATCCTCCTTCGCAGACTCCAGATACGCGGATCCTATTACCCTAATATTGTTCTCCATCCTCCTTCGCAGACTCCAGATACGCAGATCCTAGGCTGTTTGATACTGTTCTCCATCCTCCTCCGCAGACTCCACATATGTGGATCCTAGGCTGTTTGATACTGTTCTCCACCCTCCTCCGCAGACTCCAGATACGCGGATCCTAGGCTGTTTGATACTGTTCTCCATCCTGCTTTGCAGACTCCAGATACGCGGATCCTATTACCCTAATATTGTTCTCCATCCTCCTTCGCAGACTCCAGATACGCGGATCCTAGGCTGTTTGATACTGTTCTCCATCCTCCTCTGCAGACTCCACATACGCGGATCCTATTACCCTAATATTGTTCTCCATCCTCCTCTGCAGACTCCACATACGTGGACCCTATTACCCTAGTATTGTTCTGCAGGTTGCTGAAGATCTCTCCTTTTTCTTTTAGTCTTATTCTCTCTGTGATGCATGTTGAATTGTTTCTGTTTCACTCTTCAGGTTCATTGATCTTTCCTTCTGCAATATCTAACCTGCTGTATATATTATTCAGTGTATTTTAAAAACTCAGATATATTTTTCATCTCTAGAAGTTTTTAAAAATACCTTCTACTTCTCACTAGGTTTTTTCCCCTCAACAATCTTGATTATAGGAGCATATTCATAATAGATAAACATTTGTATCTGCTAATTCTGTCATTTCTGGTGCCTGTTTCTATTGATCTATTTTTCTCCTGGCTGTGAGTTATATGTTACTTCTTTGTAGACCTGATAATTTCTGACTGGGTATTTTGGAGTTCTGGATTCTGTTATATTACTGACATACTCCTGTTGAGGAGTATAGGATTTTATTCTGGCACATGGCTCAATGACTTAGGATCAGTTTGATCCTTTTAAGCTTTCTTTAAGATTTGTTAGGGCAGGTCGACATTAGTCTTTAGTTCAGCACTACTAAAGTGACGCCCCGCTGAGGACTCTATGCAATAGATTCCCAGCCCTGTTTGAGCTCCAGGAAGTGTCTGACTTACTGCTTTCTAGTGGTTCTTTCCCCAGCCTTGCCGATTTCATCCTGAGCCCAATAATAAGAAGCTAAAATTCAGTGAGGTCTCCTCTTGATCTCATGCTGCCTCCTGCCTCAGGAGCACCATCCTGTAGCCACTGAACTCGGATCTTTGTCTCCTCAATTCAGAGGGACTGCTGGACTCTCAGTTCCTTCTCCCAGCACAGTGGCGTGGAAACTGCCCCAGGCAGAATCTGGGGCAATTGTAGGGCTCACCTCATTTGATTTCCTTTACTCCGGGGTGACAGGCTTGTGCTGTCTGTTGTCCAATGGCTGAAAAAGGGGTTTCACAGATTTTGTCTGTTTTTCTAGGTGTTGACGGTGAGAGGGAAATTCCAAGAGCAGTTAATTCTTGTTGGCCAGAAGCAGAAGACTAGATTCTCTTTTTTGTAGTGTCCAATTTGTGGCCAACTTCCTGTCAGATCTGATTAGACTGTCAGCATCTGCGCCTTGTAATAGTCAGTCGGTCCTTATGTTAGCACCAGCGTCACTCTATTGTTTCTTTCTTCTTCTTTTTTTGTTTTTTTTTTTTAGACAGAGTCTCACTCATTCTGTTACCCAGGCTGGAGTGCAGTGGTGCGATCTCAGCTCACTGCAACCTCTGCCTCCCGGGTTCAAGCAATTCTCCAGCCTCAACCTCCCGAGTAGCTGAGATTACAGGCGTGCACCACCATGTCTGCCTAACTTTTGTATTTTTAGTACAGATGGGGTTTCACCATGTTGGCCAGGCTGGTCTCGAACTCCTGACCTCAAGTGATCCGCCCACCTCAGCCTCCCAAAGTGCTGGGATTACAGGCATGAGCCACCACACCCAGCCAGTCTGTTTCTTATTATTCACTCTACTTGCATCATTATTCTGTACAAAACACGGTTTATTTGCAAAAATCTTTTGAAACCACTTATCTGTTTCCTGACATGAATTTAGTGAAATACACTGATATTTAGATAACAATCTGGGCAAAGTGAGCTGTGACACGGGAGTGACTTTAAAGCAGCCAAATAGGTGAGGCTGCCTCCTCCCGCTCCTGCCCTGCAGAGCACCTCCCTCCCCTCAGGACGCACCCTGGCCTCCCATGCACTCGGCAAAGACTGATGGAGGGCCCATGACCCTCTGTGTCTTATGGGTAAAACAGAATTTCCTCCTTAATTTTGTAAACTAAGAATAACCTGAATGGTTTGTCTTTAGCATCTCCCTGGAGAGAAGCAGCACCTGCTGCGTCCATAGAGGTCAGCACAGTGGGTGAGCCTGTGGAGGCAGGTGCAACAATCAGACTCAAAAGCCATTTTTATACCTTGGGCTGCAACCTCCAGTTGGCCTTTTAATTCCTCTAACAAGTCACAACTAGCAGTTAAACAACAGAAAATAGAATAGAAAATAGTGAAAGCTCAGTTTTCTTTCTGATTCCCATTACTTTCCCTTGTGTGCTGAGGGTTCTAGAGTAGGAAAGGAAGATGTTAAAAAAGTCAAGAGTCACTCAGGCTAGAAGAGGAGCCTTGGGAACTTTGTCATCCCTCCTGGCATTTCACAGATGGAAACCAAGGCCCAGAGAGGGGAAGGGGTTGCTCAGCCTCACACAGCACCCTAGAGGCAGCATCCATCTTCTGCTTCCTATTTTCCCTGCAGTTGGTGGCTTAGGATCCAGGCTGAGCGGGAAGCGCTGGGGAGTGGGAAGCGGGCAGAGGCATCCCCCCACCCCAGAGACAGGTGTGAGGTGAGTCAGATGGCGAGGCAGGAAGGGGAAAGCGGCTATGGTGGTGTTCACGGCACAAAGCCACTATCAGCCATGGCGACCTGCAGGCACTTGGCCAGTTACCTGTCTCACAGCGAAGTCCCTTGAAGGGCTCTGCACACAAGCAGGTGTAATTCCCCACTAGGTCAACACAAGAACCTCCATTCAGGCAGGGGTCAGGGCTGCAGTCGTCCACATCTGAGGGGCAGCAGAGGTGGGGGCTTGGCTTGAGCCAGGCCACAACCACCCTGTGCCCAGCACCTGGCCACAGGCAGGAGCCCCTCTCCAATCCGAAGCCAGGCCACTCACCTGTCTCGCAGGCTGCTCCGGTGTATCCAGCCTGGCACACACACACCGCAGAGCCGTTCTCCACCTGGCACTGGCCACCATGTTGACACTCTTTGGTGTCACAGGGGGATTGGGCTAGAGTGAAGAGGTGTAGACAGGACAATGGACTCCCAGCTATGGTTACCTGAGGGGACAGAAACCCCTGGGACGTACACTGAGCCCCACCCCCAACTGGCTTACAGGGCAGGGGGGCCTGGCAGGCAGGTTTCTGAGCGGGCAACAGGCAAGAAAGAGGCCTGGCCAGGCAGTCCTGACTGGCCACCTGAAGCTCCGTCTGAACTGGGTCTAATTCAGCAAACCTGGGATGGAGGGATGGGTGTGTATGCTGGGCAGGGGCAAATGGGGGTGCACGGAACTCCCACTCTTGGGGGACGGTCCCTCCCTAGGTGGCTCTTATTCCAAGTGGACTGTGACAAGAGCTGTTGTCAAGGATGCAGGCTGTGACTGAGCCTGGAAGGGTGTGCAGCATCCAGGGTGTAGGAGTGGTCCCTGGGGTGAGAGGCTGGGTGGGGCAGGCAATGAATGGCCTGTGCAGGAATGGCCAGGGCAAAGGGACTCCTACCCCCAGTTACTGAGTGGGAGTGAGCTAGGGGAGCCCACCCTCTGCTCTGCCTCCTCACCGGATGCTGGCCCTCCTTGAGCCCAGAGCACCTGGCCCACACATCCCAGGTCTCTCCTTTCCCCCGGCCAGCAGAGCCAGAAGCAGAGGGGAACCAAATCCCCTGTCTTACTGACAGCTCATACCCAGAACAAACTCAGAAACAAGAGCAATAGCCAAAGTGTGTGTCCCTCCCTGGAGTCATGGGGGAAAGGTGGGGCCCTCTCCTTGGCATAGGAAGGAGACGGGAGGGCCTGACTACTCCCCCAGGAGGTGTGACAGCCCTTTGGTGGCTGATGGGACACGGTGATCCCTGTCTCCCTGACCCCAGCTCCACTAGGTGGAGGAGCACGCACACCCTTGCCTTTAGTTGTGGGCGCCCCTGCTGTTATGAGCTCTGGGGGCCAAGGTGGCTTCCAAGATCAGGGAGCCCCTGTGGGGGGTTGAGGGGGTAAGGCTTGTACCCAAGGCTTGTGCCACAGCTGCACTGAGAAAGTGAAGGCTCACGGCCCAAGGCCACACATACAACTGACATGCTGCAGACCCAAGACCTGAACCAGCCTCCTGGCACCAAGCCCCAAGTCCTCTTAGGGGACGTTACCAGGCTGTACGTCACAGAGGGACTCCTGGAGCCTGGGAGCAGCCCGTTCCTGGGAAGGAGCAGCCCGTTCCTGGGAAGGAGCAGCCCATTCCTGGGAAGGAGCAGCCCATTCCTGGGAAGCTCTGCCCAGTCACCCTTGGGGAGCCTCATTATAGGCCTGGGTCCTCCCGCAGCCAGGCCCCTGGCCAGCACCGCACAGGGAGAGCACTGAGCAAGAGGAAGGAGATCCTGCCAGCCTCCCTGGCCTTTACCAAGGGACAGAAGCCTGCAGGGCTGAGTCGGCCGTGGCACCAACGCCACAGAAGCCTGACTCCCACCCGTCTCACGTTGAGAACACATGGGCAAGCAGGGCAGGAGTTTCTGGATGAAGAAAGTCTCCTTTGCATGGAGCTTGCTCCGACACTGGCTGTGGGAAGACAGTGGCAGGGGTCGGGGAGCAAGGGATAACTGGGGTCACTGTGCTGTCCCCTATGTGTGATCTGTAAAGACACCGACCGGCAAGCGCATCTCACCAGGTGGGAATTGTGCTTCACTCCTTTGGACCTTGAAGTCACATTTCCATTGCATTCCTGCAGAATTTCATTCTAATGGACTTTTCGGTGCAAAAGTCCCTTACTGCCACTCAAGTATAGTTCTCTCCAATACAAATATGTGTAAACACTGGGATGAAGTACTTTAAAAACTCTCCCATGACCGTAAATATCTGATAAGAATTGTTTTTTCTAGATTGAGATATTGATATAGTCACTATTTGAACACATTGATCTAAACAATCTATTACATGTTTATATAAGTGAGTGTCACACAGGACATGCACACCTGGCTGAGCCGGGTGGGGAGCAGCAGGTCACAGTGCTTTGATTTTAGGGGCTCCCTTTGCAAAGCTCCCTGAGCAGAGCCCTATGGTGAGATGGAGAGCAGGAATGGGGGGGTCCACCTTTCTTTACCAGGTGGGTGAAGGGCATGGGTGAGGGGCCTAAAGAGGTGCTGGTGGAAGGGCAGTAAGTAGAGGCCGACTCTGATGACAACTGCTTCAAAAGAGCTGGGTTCTGAACTGGGAGGGCAAGCTGAGGTTTGGAAGCAGCAGTGAGTATGGAGAGGGACTCCAAGGCCCCACCTAGGCTGTGAGAACCCCTTTCCCTGAAGGCAGGGGCAGGAGAGAAACAGCGTCCAGGAACAGCTGGAGGGAGCAGCAGGGACCGTGTGGCTGTGCCCTTCCTGCCCCACGGCCAGCCCATCTGACCCAAGAAGCACTTCACGTTCCCCTCAACCTGGTCCTGGGCTGAGAGGGGGTCTGACGACCCTACCACATCCCCAGTGGGCTCTCATCCGGGCTCTGGTGCCTGTCTGGCCCTGATCCTGGCCTGGTTTGGGACCTGGGCACTGGCCTGTTCTGACGCCCCATCCCTGGTCTGAATGCCATGGCCTAGGAAGCCTGTGTGACTGGTCATGGCTCCTGCCCCCTACCCAGATATGGGCCTTTCCCTGGGCATCCGGGCTCCTCCACTCCTCGAGGGTGGCCTCTCTGGGCTGTCTACCTGGCAGCATGCACAGCTGCCGGACCTTCCTAGACCTCAGCCTTGTCCAGCTGTGTCTCCCACTATCCTGTACCCGGCAGGGCCCCGGGGGCCCCGGTGGGTTCCTCTTACCTGTCTCACAGGTGGATCCCCCAAAGCCGGCCGGGCACTGGCAGCGGAAACTGTTGATGCCGTGAGTACAGGTCCCGCCATTCTGACAGGGCTGGGAGGCACATTCGTTCACGTCTGAAACATGGGGCAGGCTGAGGCCTCATTGGCAGGAACCCGGTTGAGGAGTTTCCTCCAAGGCCTCGGGTTGGGCCGGGGAGGGAGGAGCAAGCCCAAGATTGGCTCAGAGAGGGCAGCAGCTGCACCCGCCCATGGTGCTCACTCCAGGGGGCTATGGCCTTTGGTCCCCAGTGGTCCCCTAAACAAGTCACCCACACCCTGGGGACAGAGACCCCTGACCTGCGCCCCTGGGGGCCCAGGGCCACTGATGGAGCCTACAGTGCTCCTCCTGAGCCCAGCGCAGCCAGCGGCTGGTCCCGCCCTAGGCCAGTCACTCACCCAGGTGGCACCTCCGCCCCGTGAAGCCCGAGAGGCAGGAGCAGGTGTAGGAGGGGTTGCCCGTGACGCAGTCGTCGATGCACTTGCCGCCGTTGAGGCAGGGGCGCAGGGCCAGGCACACGGAGGCTGCAGACATAGGGAGGGGCTGGAGCCTCAGCCGCCGCCTCCGGACTCGGCAGGAGAGCCACTCCCATACGCAACTCCCTTCCCTCCCCTGACCCAAAAGGTCGGCCTCTGGGTGGGGTGACCGCAGCAAAGCAGCCAGGTTTCAGGTTTCACTGCAGGTCGGAGCGGGGGAGCAGGGGCGGTGCTGTTGGCGCGGCCTCCGGGGATGTGGCTTCGCGTGGGATGGACTCCCCGGAGTGACTCACACCAGCACCCCCTGTCCCCTCCATCCCTCTCAGCGCTGCCGCGGGCAGTTCTAAAAACTGGCACACTCCGCCTCCCCTCCCGGGTTCCTGGCGTAGAAAACCCGAGGCTGGCACTCAGCCGTCATGTCGGCGTTTCTGGGACAAGGCAGGCCATGCAGGGGGCGCGGCCGGGGGCTGCAGGAGGGCTGTGTCCCTCGGATGCTGGGCGGCCGCTCTGGGGCGGGGGGCGGCAGCTCCTGGGCTCCCCGCCCCTTGAGCCCGAACTCCCTAAGCTCAGATGCAAGCGGGGACCTGTTCGCGCCCCAGTGTGTGGGTAGCTCGGGCTCCTCGGGTCTCCTTCGTCGCGGCGCCACCTGTAGCCCTTAGATGGGTCTTTCCGCCCCGCGACTGCATCTTTCCTCTTCCCATGATGCGCGCGGTGCTCTCCCCAACCCGTGGCGCGCCTCTACTCCCCACCCCCCACCCCGTGATGCGCCTCCACCTCCCAACCCCGTGGCAGGCCTCCACCCCCACCCCCCACCCTGTGACACGCCTCTACTCCCCCATCCCCCACCCTGTGACGCGCCTTCACCCCCCACCCCGTAACGCGCCTCTACTCCACCCCCCACCCTGTGATGCACCTCCACCCCCCCACCCCCCACCCCGTGACGCACCTCTACTCCCCCACCCTCCACCCCGTGACGCACCTCTACTCCATCACCCCCCACCTCGTGACGTGCCTCCACACCCCCAGTGGTCCCCTAAGCAAGTCACCCGCACCCTGGGGACAGAGTGTCATCCCCCTCTCCGTGACGTGCCTCCGCCCCCCACCCCTACTACGCCCCACCTCCAACCCCGTGGCACACCTGCACCCCCTGCCCCCCCACCCCGTGGCGCGCCTGTACCCCCCACCCCGTGGCACGCCCCCACCTCCCACACCCTCTACCCCTCACTCCCAACCCTGTGGTGTGCCTGCATCCGCCATCCCCACACCATCTACCCCTCACCCCCAACCCTGCACACCCCACCCCCCACCCCCACACTCTCTACCCCCATCCCCCACCCCGTGGCGCGCCTGCACCCCACCTCTGTCCCAACAGTTGTGTGTGCGCATCTGCTACCCCTGTCGTGTTCTCTGGGGACTCAGTGTTGCGGAGAAGCGGCCCCTCTCCCCTCTCAGTAGCCTAGATGCTGGCGGCTGGGAGGTGAGTCTGAGGCAGGTCCCAGCGCGAGCCTCACTGCGGCCCCAGGCTTGGCCGGGCTTGTGATGCGCAGCCCTCGGTAGAGCGGATCAGTCGCTTGCCCTCGCCCCACGTGTAAGCAGTGATTTCTGAAGGCTCCTTGGCTCCCAAGGCCGCACGGCAGCAGGGCTGGGGCTACGATCCACGGCTCTGCTGCCGCCCTGGCTAGTCCCACAAACCACGTGCCCACTCCTGGGAGGGACACCCACCCCGTCCGTTTGTGCACTCTGGGCTGGAAGGACCCCTGGAACTCCCCTGTAGACGTGATGCTTGGGTTTGTCAAGCAGACACCAAATCCCACCAAGCAGCAAGCCTGCTGGCAGAAATGAGGACCTGGGCGGTAAGAGGACCTGCCTCGTGGGTGGCTCTGAGGGTCAGAGACCACATGCTGCTCCTCCCCCAGCCCAGGCAGGAGGCTGGGTGGGAATGAGGGGAGAGTAGGGACCTCATGGTCCCAGGGAGAGACATCCCTGGGCTCCTCCTCCCCTGAGGACCCAGAACTCTTTACCCCTGAAACCCGCAGTCTCCAGACGGTTCCCTCCAACCCAGAGCAGTGTGTGTGGGGGGTCTTCTCTAGGGGAAGCTGAGGCTCCCGGACCAGCCAGGCCTTCCTTAGTTTCACATGCCTGAGGTGGGCTGGGCTGGAGACCCAAGGGCCCCCACTCTTGCGGTCAGCATCCAGCCCCCTTCCTCTCCACCTCTCCTTTGCCATCAACCCCCTTCCTCGGCCCGCTCCCACCCCAAGCTGCTCCTCTGTCCTCTTACTTGTATGGCCGCAGCCCCCCACGCGCACCTGGGCATCATCGATTCTGAACGCCCAGCGCCCGGGCACACCCACGTTGGTGGTGGCCTCCACCTCGGCCATGTCTGCTGTGCGCGAGCCGGGGACACTGAAGTAACGCCGTCCATCGCCTGCGTTGAAGCCAGCCTGGGGGTGGGGTGGGGGCAGAGTGAGGGAGGCCAGTTCCCCAGGTCTACAGAGGTGGGGGTTACCCTGCCCCTACCATGCTCCTGCCAGGGTCAGCAACCTCCCAGCCAGGTCCTGACCTCAGCCAACCGTTCCTGGGAGCCAAGGAGAGGGTTGGCCCTGGCTCCCCAGCCCAATCCTCGGGCAGCTCACCTCTGGGCTCTTGGGCCTCCCCTGGGGCCAGGGGCAAGTATGACCCCAAGAGAAAGCATGTGGCCAGGAAGTGAGCAGGGGTGTGCACAGCCCAAAGGCACTCTCAGGCCTGGGGAGCACTGACCCTGTGGCCATTGTCCTGTTTCATTCCCTCCACACCTGGGGTTTCCTGCTGGCTGTGGTCCCTTGGGTCACTGGCTAGGCCAGACTGCAAGGCATAAGGAGCAGAGGACATCTCTGTTGCTGCTGCAGCTGTTAAAGGGGACTGCAGGGGCAGGGCGGGGCAGGTCAGGGGGACAAAGGTGCCTTGGGCCTGAGGATGTTTGTTTTCGGGCAGTGAGAGGCCTCAGGGATGGTTGTGGATGCCTCTCGTTCGCCTCTGCACGGTACAGGGGGATCTGCCTATGGTGAGCCCCTGCCTACCTAATCAGCTCATGACAGTCCTGGCTGTGGGGAGCAGGGGTTCTGAACACAGAGCACCCACTGCACTCGCCTACCTGGGCTGCGATGCCCCCGAGGCCAGTGGCGTTGCCCCCGCTGCTGGCGTGTGTGCCTGTGGTCCACACGATGGACTCATAGTTGAAGATGGTGAAGGAGAGCTTGCCGTCTGTGATGAGCACAGTCTGGAATGTGTTGACCTGCTGGGGAGAGGGGGCTGAACAGGGCCCTGCACTCCCCTTGGCCCAGGGAAGCCCTGCCCTGTCCACCATCCTGGCACACAGTCATTGTCCACTGGGCCCCTGGCTTGCTCAATGTCCGTGTCTTCCAGCTGGACGGGCAGCCAAGGCAGGACCCTGGTGGCCTCATCCTCTGCTGTCTCCCAGCGCCTGCCACTCAGCAGAGGCCGTCCGCAACCCACAACTGTTGCTGGGGTGAGTGAAGCACCTGGGGCGGGTGCGGGGCCCACAGATGGGAACAGACACTGTCCCCTGCCCTTAGCCAGATCCACAAAATCTCCTGTGTGAAATGAGCAAAATTGTAAAAAGGAAAAGAGGGAAGGTAAAAAGAACCAAGGAAGAGCTGTGCTGCAGCGTTTAACAGTCAGGTCTTATGGTTTTCACAGAATTCTACTGCATGGAAATATTGGCAGGCAGTGTACAGATAAGGAGCAAAGGATCGGAACTGTTTAAGAAATGATCTTGGGACAAACAGGAAACCCCTGAAAAAGAATCAGATCAGAGTCCTGCCTTTCACCACACACACAAAGAAATCCCAAATCAAATAAGGTTTTAAAGTGAAAGAAGTCCTAGAAGAAAACACAGGTGAATGTGTATAACTCAGGAAAGGGAAAGGACTTTTAAGTGTGATGTTTGTTCACAGCAAAAACCAAAAGGGAGAATTAAACATTTGACTGCAAAGGGCTTCTGAATACTTAAAAAAATCTGTAAGATCAAATTGAATAGCAAACAGCAATGTGAAAAACGTATTTATAATGCATACAGCAGATAAAACTATCGAGACTCTTAATTCAAGAACTACAGATCAATAAGAAAAAGACCAAAAGTATTACAGAAAAAATGTCAGAGGGTATGAACAGACACATCACAGTAGAATACTACTGTTCCATTAATATTAGAACAAATTCAGCACCACTAGAAATTAAAGATATGTAAGTTAAAAAGTAGCACTCATTGTTTTGTCTACAGAGTTGGCAAAGTTGGAAAATGACAGCTGGGGTGCAAGGAAACCAGCACTTCTTTTTTTATTATTTACTTTTTATTATACTTTAAGTTCTAGGGTACATGTGCACAACGTGCAGGTTTGTTACATATGTATACATGTGCCATGTTGGTGTGCTGCACCCATTAACCAGTCATTTACATTAGGTGTATCTCCTAATGCTATCCCTGCCCCCTCCCCCCACCCCACAACATTCCCCAGAGTGTGATGTTCCCCTCCCTGTGTCCAAGTGTTCTCACTCATAGGTGGGAACTGAACAACGGAAACCGGCACTTCTAAATGTGGCTCCTCTGAGTATGAATGTGTAGATTTTTTTTTTTTTTTTTGAGATGGAATCTCCCTGTCACCCAGGCCGGAGTGCAGTGGTGTGATCTCGGCTCACTGCAACCTCTGCCTCCCAGGTTCAAGCAATTCTGCCTCAGCCTCCCGAGTAGCTGGGATTACAGGCACCTGCCACCACACTCGGCTGATTTTGGTATTTTTAGGAGAGGGGAGTTGGCCATGTTGGCCAGGCTGGTCTCAAACTCCTGACCTCAGGTGATCCGTCTGACTTGGCCTTCCAAAGTGCTGGGATTACAGGCGTGAGCCACCGCACCCTGCCTGAATATGTAGATTTTTGAGAGGAAAACTGGAATTCTGCAGGTGGCAATCTCCCTTCTAAACATGTGTACCAGGACGGGATCATGCACAAGGTGACTTGGGCTATGCTGTGCCCGCCTCAGGCCCCTGGTGTTGCAGCTGTCCAGTCATGGGGTGCAGGTGAAACAAATTCCCGTGCCACCTGGTGCTGGGCTAGTTTGTAGTCACTGAGAAAGATGGGTGATCATACAGTGTACATTCCACTTATGTAAAAGTCCACATTAGAGAAACTACGTGCTCTGCTTCAGGAAGGCGAACGTAAGTGCTAACACTCGGAAAACAAACGAAGACGTGAGGGCCGTAGAATTGGGGTGGTGGCACCGTCTAGGGGACAGGGCGGACTAGAGCCAGTAAGGGCCCATGGTGGGGCTCTGGGAGCCGGAGAGGCGCAATGAGGAGATGCATGAAGCTGCTCCTGGAAGTGCCCCTGGCTGGGTTATGCTTCTGAGCACTTCCTGATGCCTGGCTAGAGTGACCCCATGGGGCAGATGCGTCCTGTCTGCTTCGTCCAGGGTTGTCTGTCCAGTGCCTAGAACACTTGCCTGTCACTTGGAAGGTGCCCTTAAAAAGTGTTTATTAGGAGGCCGAGGTGGGCAGATCACCTGAGGTCCGGAGTTCGAGACCAGCCTGGCCAATATGCGGAAACCCCCTCTCTACTAAAAATACAAAAATAAGCTGGGCGTGGTGATGCATGCCTGTAATCCTAGCTACTCAGGAGGCTGAGGCAGGAGAATCACTTGGAACCTGGGAGGTGGAGGTTGCAGTGAGCTGAGATCATGCTATTGCACTCCAGCCTGGGCGACAGAGCAAGACCCCATCTCAAAAAAAAAAAAAAAAAAGTGTTTATTAAATGCATGAACAAACAGCTCTGAAAATGGTGGTTCTGCACCCAGCGCCTCTTTTCTAGGGAGTCACTGTCTTGCACAGTCATGACCCAGTGCCCAGTGCAGGCCTGGCCACAGTAGGTGCTGAGTAAATACATCTGCCACTGGAGTGGGCAGCTGTCCTCGTTAGGGAGTGTCAGCCCACCAGAACTCATCGAGCCTGCAAAGTGGCTGATATTCTTCAGTCAATGTTTCTGTCATGTTTGGCATTATTGAGGAAGAGTATAAAACAGAATAACCTTCCAGTCTAACCTTTTGAGTACTGGGCCATTCCAAATGGAAATCCTTCTAACACCTGCCAACCCACATGCCTCTCTCGGACATGTGAGCTGCTGCTTTGGGGAATTTGGTGTTTCCTGGAGGCAAGTGGCTTCCAGGAGCACTGGGGAAGGTTGGGGCCGTGTCCTCTTCTGCTCTGGCTCTGTGGTTTTGACCACATGTTCCCCTCTTGGGTATGGACCAGTGACTGCACCACACCCACATCAGCAAGAGGGGTCCCTGGTGTGGGGAGACCCTGGGCCCTAGCCACACATCCCCCCTCCCCAGGACAAGTGCCTGGACTCACAGGGGATGAGGAACTGCCTCCAAAGAAGGTCACTCGGTACCAGGTGGCAACAAAAACCCAGGTGGCGCTGAAGTCCAGGAGCTCGGGGAAGTAGCGCCTGACATCCTCCGTGGCTCGGCGCAGCGTGGCTGGGTCGGTGGCCTCCCGGTAGTACACGTCACCTGCACGCCGGTTGTCCACATCTGCCCAGAAGGCTGCCACCACGCAGCGGTCCTTGGCAATGGGGAAGGCCACTGGGGTGAACTGAGAAACCTCCTTCAGGAAAGAGATGATGCCGTTGTTGTTCACCTGGGAGGCAGAAAGCCAGAGCGGGGATTGACTGGGGGCTGTGGGCAGGCGGGCGGGCCCAGCGGCCTCCCCAGCCCCGGCTACCAGGCATCCTCTGAGGGGAAGCCAGTCCTGGGCAGGGCATCCCCAGCGTGGCCTGATGGCCCCTGTCCCTGAGATGGACCCAGCATGACCTGCTTTACCCCCTCCTGTCACGCTGTGTGCTCAGGGCACAGGTTCTGGCCTGTGTGTAGTACCCAATGCCCTGTGGAGTACCCAGCCCTGGTTGGCTGCTGTGGGGGGTAGGAAAGCCCCCTTTCGGGCCCTGGCCTCAGTCAGTGGGGCACTTGGGCCTGCCCAGCAGCTACTGCTCCTCAGCTGTGCTCCAGTTGGGGCCTCAGGGGCGAGGTGGAGCCCCAGTATCTGAGCTAAGCCTGAAAGGATGAGCAGGGGTCCCACAAGGTGGGCTTAAGGGAGGGGTGCCCCCACTAGAGCGGAGGTGGGGATGGCCAGGGGCCAGCATGGCCGGGGAGGCTGCGGGGGCTGCAGTGGCCAAGTAGGGGAGCCTGTGCTCAGCCTCCAGGCAGGGGGAGCCTCAAAAGGTTTCTGAGCAGCACCTCTGCAGTGAGATGCACACGCTTCAATCCTGGCCCCACACTCCATGCCACTGGCTGTGCATCCGTCAGTGACACAGTTCAGCTGCTGACCTCTCTGTGCTCTGGTTTTCTTACTTATAAGAAGGGGCTATGGCTGGAATGTTTGTGTCCCCCCAAATTCCTACGTTGAGATCCTAACTCCCAAAGAGATGGTGCTAGCAGGTGGGGCCTTTGGGAGGTGATTAGGCAATAAAGGTAGAGCCCTGGTGAATGGGATTAGTGCCCTAAGAAAAGAAGCCCCAGAGAGCTGCCTTCTGCCATGGGAGGATACACAAGAAGACGCCATCTATGGCCCAGGAAGTGGGCCCTCACCAGTCACTGAGGCTGACTGACAGTGCCTTGATCTTGGACTTCCCAGCCTTGAGAGCTGTACAAAATATATTTCTGTTGCTCATGAGCCACTCAACCTAAGGCATTTTACTATAGCAGCTCGAGCTGACTAGGGCACTGGCTGTGACCTCACAGGGTGCTGGGCCCAGGTGAGTGAGTTGCTGATCACAGTGGTCAGCTCTACGCTGTCACTATTTGCTACTGGGAAGAATGTGACCAGAACCGTGCTTTTAGAAAAGACCCTCTGGACTTCCCCTTTGGGTGAAGCCTGGAATGGGCACTAAGGGGTCTCAGACTGGTAGCACCCCTGCCTTCTACACAGAGGCAAAGGAAAACCCTCTCTGGAGAAAGATGGCATCATCTTAGGCCTCAAGTTATTCCTGCAAATAATTTTACAAATACACAGTCCAGGACACAGCCAAAGATAATCAGGCACCCAAGGAAGCATGATACCACCAAGAGGAATAGACAGAAATGAGAGAAACAGCAGGTACTGGAATTATGAGACTCAGAACATAAAATAACTAGGTTCAAAGAGATCAATGCAAACTTTAGAATTTTATCAGAATAGTCAAAACAATCTTGGAAAGGATGTACAATATTGGAGGACTTACACTTCCAGATTTCAAAACTTACTACAAATCTCCAGTAATCAGTGTGGTACTGGCATAAAGACAGATATACAGACTGAGGGAATAAAACAGAACCCAGAAATAAGCCTTCGATATATAATCAAGCGATTTTCACAAGGGTGCCAAGACCATTCAGTGAGGAAAGGACAGTCTTTTTAACAAATGGTGCTGGCAAAACTGGACATCTACATATAAAAAGGATGAAGTTGGGCCCTTACCTAACACCATATACAAAAATTAACTCAATATAGAGCCAAAACCTAAACATAAGAGCTAAGACTGTAAAACTCTTAGAACAAACAACAGGGCAAAAGCTTCATGACGCTGGATTTGGAAATGATTTCTTGGATATTACACCAAAGGCACAGGTAACAAAAGAAAAAGCAGACAAATCAGACTTCATGAAAATTAAAAAATTTGTGCATCAAAATACACTATTAACAGGTAAAAAGGCAACCTGAAAACAAAATAACAGAAAATATTTGCAAATCATATATCTGATAAAGGATTAATACCCTGAATATAGAGAGAACTTCTAAAACTCAACAACAAAAATCCCTTGTTTCAAAAATGAGAAAGGACTTGAACAGACATTTCTCCAAAGAAGGTACACAAATGACCAGTGAGCACCTGGAAACATGTTCAACACATCACTGCTATTAAAAAAACAAACCTGGCCGGGCGCGGTGGCTCATGCCTGTAATCCCAGCACTTTGGGAGGCCAAGGTGGGTGGATCATGAGGTCAGGAGATCAAGACCATCCTGGCTAACACGGTGAAACCCTGTCTCTACTAAAAATACAAAAAATTAGCCGGGCATGGTGGCATGTGCCTGTAGTCCCAGCTACTTGGGAGGCTGAGGCAGGAGAATGGCATGAACCCGGGAGGCAGGGCTTGCAGTGAGCCGAGATTGGGCCACTGCACTGCAGCCTGGGCAACAGAGCGAGACTCCGTCTCAAAAAAAAAAAAAACCCAAGAAAGTAACAAGTGTTGGTGAAGATGTGGAGAAATTGGAACCCTTGTGCACTGTTGGTGAGAATGGAAAATGGTACAACTGCTGTGAAAAACAATATGGTGGTTCCTCAAAACTAAAAACAGAATTACCGTGACCCAGAAATTTTACTTCTGGGTCTATAATCAAAAGAGTCGAAAGCAGGGTCTTGAAGAGATTTGTATTTGTACACACACGTCATAGCATTATTATTCACAATAGCTAACAGCTGGCAGGAACCTGAGTATCCATTGAGGATGAATGGGTAAACAAAATGTAGCACATCCATACAATGGAATATTATTTAGCCTTAAAAAGTACGGAAATCCTGGCCAGGCACAGTGGCTCACGCCTGTAATCCCAACACTTTTGGAGGCTGAGGCAGGTGGATCACCTGAGGTCAGGAGTTCAAGACCAGCCTAGCCAACATGGCAAAACTCCATCTCTACTAAAAATACAAAAATTAGCTGGGCATGGTGGCACATACCTGTAATCCCAGCTACTCAGGAGGCTGAAGCACAAGAATAACTTGAACCTGGGAGGTGGAGGTCACAGTGAGCTGAGATCATGCCACTGCACTCCAGACTGCGTGACAGAGTGAGACCCTGTCTTTAAAAAAAAAAAAAGTAAGGAAATCTGTCATAGGCTACAACATAGTTGAACCTTAAAGATACTATGCTAAGTAAAATAAGCCATACAAATACTGTATGATTCCACCTATATGAGGTACCTAGAAGAGTCAAATTCATAGAGACAGAAAGTAGAAAGATGGTTTCCAGGTGTTGAAGGAAGAGGGGAATGGGGACTTATTATTTAATGGGATTAGAGTTTCAATTTTGAAAGATGAAAATAATTCTGTGGGTGGATGGTGGTAATGATTACACAATAATGTGAATGTACTTTAATCATTGAACCATACATTTAAAAATGGCTATGATATTAAATTTTATGTTATGTGTTTTACCCCAATGAAAAAATTGAGAGAAAAACACTAGGATAAAAAAATTAATCAGGAATGTAAATTATTTAATCAAAAGACATTTTAAAGAACCAAATGAATAGGATATAAGTAACTAAATAACAGAAATTAAGAACTGGATAGATTGAAGAGTGGACTTGATGCATTAAGAAAGAATTATGAACTGGAACTAAAAGGTCAGAAGAAACTATCCAGAATGTTAAAGGAGACAAAAAGAGGGAGAATACAGAAGAAAGGATGAGACATAATGGAAAACAGTAAGATGACCAAACAAATGCACGACTTGGAGCACCAGAAGGAAAGGAGACACAAAGACAATGGTGAGAATTTTCCAGACTGATGAAAGACATGAAGCCATATGCTCAACTATTCCAGTGATTCACTAGCTAGAAAAATAAAAACAGGCCGGGCATGGTGGCTCATGCCTATAATCCCAGCACTTTGGGAGGCCGAGGCGGGTGGATCATGAGGTCAGGGATTCAAGACAAGCCTGACCAACATGATGAAACCCTGTCTCTACTAAAAATACAAAAAACTTAGCTGGGCATGGTGGCATGCGCCTGTAATCCTAGCTACTCAGGAGGCTGAGGCAGGAGAACTGCTTGAACCCGGGAGGCGGAGGTTGCAGTGAGCCAAGATCGCGCCACTGCACTCCAGCCTGGGTGACAGAGCAAGACTCTGTCTCAAAAAAAAAAAAAAGAAAAAGAAAAAAAGAAAAATAAAAACAAAGCCACATCAACAAATGTCAGAAATGCACAAGGTCAATGAAAAGGAGAAAATCTTCATTTTTTTTTTTCTTTTTCTATTGCTGCTGCACAAATTATTCACAAGGAGACAATCTTCAAAAGAAAAAAACAGATTACCAGTAGGGGCACTGCAAGTAGACTGACAGCTGACTTCTCATATACAACAATGAAAGCCAGAAAACAGTGGAATCATATTTTCAACATGCTAAAAGAAAACAACTGCCAACATAAAGTCTTATATCCAGATAAAATGCTCTTTACTATGGAAGACAAAATAAAGATAATTCAGGTAAATAAATAATAAATAGCAGACCCACACTAAAAGAGATGCTAACGGATCAACTTCAAGTCAGAGGGAAACGTAAGATCAGAGATGCAAGAAGGAAAGAAGGGCAAATAAAATATAAAGAAATAATATATACTGCCTTATGAAATGGTGTAAAAAATCTATAGCATTAAAACTCATTACAATAATATACATTGAGAGAGGATAAATCATGCTGAAGTGTTCCAAGGTCATTGCATTTCCCAGGAGGAGGGTAAACATATAAATGAACTTGGTAGTGAATATTAATAAGTTAAAAGTGTATATTGTACTGTCTAGGGCAGTGGTCCCCAACCTTTTTGGTAGCAGGGACCAGTTTCATAGAAGACAATTTTTCCATGGACTGGGGTAGGGGTGCAGGGATGGTTTGCAGATGAAACTGTTCCACTTCTGATCATCAGGTATTAGTCCCATAAGGAACACACAACCTAGATCCCTCGCATGCAGAGTTCACGATAGGGTTTGTGCTCCTATTAGAATCAAATGCTGCCACTGATCTTACAGGAGGCAGAGCTCAGGTGGTGCTCACTCTCCTGCTGCTTGCTGCCTGCTGTGAGGCCACAGCCCAGTATGGGCTGCAGCCCCAGGGACTGGGGACCCCTGGTCTAGGGTAATCACCAAAAGAATAGAAACAGTGTCCATATTCTATACTGATAGAGGGGATAATATGGTATGATTGGCCAGGCATGGTGGCTCATGCCTGTAATCCCAACACTTTGGGAGGCTGAAGCAGATGGATCACCTGAGGTCAGGAGTTTGAGACCAGTCTGGCCAACATGATGAAACCCAGTCTCTACTAAAAATACAAAAAAATTTAGCCAGGCATGGTGGCGGGCACCAGTAATCCCAGTTACTTGGGAGGCTGAGGCAGGAGAATTGCTTGAACCCAGGAGGCAGAGTTTGCAGTAAGCCAAGATCACACCATTGCACTCCAGCCTGGGCAACAGAGCGAGACTCTGTCTCAAAAATAAATAAAATAAAATAAAATAAAATAAAATAAAATAAAATAAAATAAAACAAAATAAGATAAAATAAAATAAGGCATGATTAAAATACTCAACATAAAACATGGCAAGAAAGGAGAGAGAAAAATATATAAAACAGGTGGAAAAATTTTGCACAAAAAAGGTAGGAGAGTGGCTGGGTGCAGTGGCTTACACCTGTAATCCCAGCATTTTGGAGATCGAGGCGGGTGGATCACAAGGTCAGGAGTTCAAGACCAGCCTGGCCAACATAGTGAAACCTCGTTTCTACTAAAAATGCAAAAAATTAGCTGGGTGTGGTGGGACATGCCCGTAGTCTCAGCTACTTAGGAGGCTGAGGCAAGAGAACTGCTTGAACCTGGGGGGTGGAGGCTGCAGCAGAGATTCCGTCACTGCACTCCAGCCTGGGCCACAGAGCAAGTCTCTGTCTCAAAAAAAAAAAAAAAAAAAAAAAAAAAAAAGAAAACAAGAGAAAATAAATTAAATGTTCCAGTTTAAAGATATACTATCCAAATGCTAATCAAAAGCACGAGCTGGTATAATCATATTATTATCAGATTAAGAAGGCCATAAGGCAAAAAGCATTGCTAGAGGTAAAGAGGATCACTTCATCATGATAAAGATATAAGAGCTCTGCATTTGTATATACCCAATAGCAAGGCCTCAGCACATATAAATGAAAAATTGACAAAAGGAAATAGTTCAACTCACAATCATGGTGGGATACTCAATGTGTCTTCTCTAGTAAAAGACCAGGCACAGACAAAGACCATATGTCAGAATAAAGAAAATCTGAACAATGCAAATAATAAATGACCTAATAGATATCACAAATGGAACTTTTTTTTTTACTGCATATTGGGCCATAAAGTAATTGCCAACAAATTTCAAATGACTGCAAAACTTACAGAGCTTGTTCTTTATCCACAGTGTAATTATACCAGAAATAATAACTTAAAAAGTAGAGGTTAAGAAATATAAATTCTCATCACCAGGAAATGGAGGCAAAAATAAAACAGAAATATAAATAACTGTATAAAGAAATATAACAAAAATGCTATTTAGCAAAAACTTGTGAGGATGTGGAGAAAGCAGAACGTCACTGGAAATTTATAGTATTGCATGCATATTTTGGTATCTATATATAGTATATACACATAAAATTTAGTAAACAAACTCATATATAGTAAGTAAACATACTAAACAAAGTTTAGTAAATAAAATCATATATAATAAACTCCTATGGGAGAGAAGAAAAAAATAGAGCAGAAGTTAATAAAATAGAAAACAAATACTGAATAGAATCATCAACAAGGCCAAAACTTGTTTAAACTAATAAAATAGATAAATCTCTGGTGAGAGTGATCAAGTAAGAAAGAGAAGGCACAAATTGCTTAGGACTCAAAAAGAGGCTACCATTTCAGCCCCTGATGCTATCAGAGAAGGTAATCAGAGGATTTTATAAACATCTTTATAATAATACTTTCAAAAATTTTAGGTAAAATAGAAAATTTTCTTGAAAAATGCAACTTACCAAAACTGGCTTAAGAAGAAACAATGGAGGGGAGAATGTTAGCATGACAGAATAATGACTTCCTGGAAGAGGAAGGACAAAGGCCACCATAACTCATGTTAGGAGAAATGAGAAGTCTTCCAGGATCCTAGTGGAGAATGCTCTCCACAAGTGGTAAGTGTTTGCAGTGGTGTGGGGTGGGGAGAGTGAGGTTCCTCTATATCCTACCTGTTGATGAAGTTGAGTAGTGAGAGGTAGGCTGGAAACAAGGCCACCTGGTTTGTCATGGCTGTTGTCATGACAAGGGTGCCAAGGCTATTCAGTGGGGGAAAGAATAGTATCTTCAACAAATGGTGCTGGTAAAACTGGATATCCCTATGAAAAGTATAAAGCTAGACCCCTACCTCACACCATATACAAAAATTAACTCAAGATGGATCAAAGACCTAATGTAAGAGCTAAAATTATAAAACTCTTAGAATAAAACAGAGGTGTAAATTTTTGTGACCTTGGATTATCCCATGGTTTCTTGGATACGACACCAAAAGCACAGGCAACAAAAGAAAACATAGATGAACTGAATATTATCAGAATTAAAAACATTTGTGCTTCAAAGGACACCTTTAGGAAATGAAAAGACAACCCACAGGATGGGAGAAAGTACCTGCAAATCATAATCGGATAAGGGATATATATCTAGAAGATATAAAGTACTATTACAACTCAATAATAAAAACTTCAATAGGCATTACTCTAGAGCAGATTCAGAAGGAGCCAATAACATACAAAAAGACGCTTGACAGCATTAACCATTAGGGAGATGCAGATTGAAAACACAAGATACCACTTTTCACCTGGCAGGATGGCTATAATGAAAAAAGCAAATAATAACCAGTGTTGATGAGAAATTGGAACCCTCATACATTGCTAGTGGAATATAAAATGGTACAGCTGCTTTGGAAATAGTCTGGCATTTCCTCAAATAATTAAACAAAGAATTAATATACACACCAGCAATTCCACTTATACTACCATATATACTCAAGAAAATGGAAACATGTCCACACAAAAATGTTTATGTAAATATTCACAGCAGCTTTATTCATAATAGCCAAAAAAGTAGAACCAATCCCAGTGTCTGTCAACTAATGAATGGATACATGAAAACAAATAAAATATTATTTGGCAATAAAAAGAAATGAAGTACTGATCCATGCTACAACATGCATAAACTTTGAAAACACTATGTTAAATGAAAGAAGCCAGTCCCAAAAGACTATGACTCTATTGGTATGAAATATCCAGAACAGACAAATCCAGGGGAGACAGAACATAGATTGTGACTGTCTGGAGCTGCAGTGGATGGGGGGCTGGGGGTGTGAGGGCTAAAGGGCATGGAGTTTCTATTCAGGGTAAGGAAAAATGTTCCAAAATGGATTGTGGTGATGGATATACAACGCTGTAAATATATGAAAAGCCACTAATTTGTATACTTCAAAAGAGTGAACTGCATGATGTGTGAATAAACAGGGAGGGAAGGACAAAGCAAGGGAGGGGCCTCTGAGCCTGGACTCTGTCTGGATGTGGGAAGTGCAGTGGTGGGGAAGAGGAATGGGCACTGACAAGGAGCTAACAGCTGGAGGGGGCAAGCGACACTCTCTACTCGTGGTCCCGGACAGCTGTGCTGAGCCCCCAATTCCTATGCATGCTAAACCCCTCAGAGGTGTTCCCATAGGGAAGAAGGCACTAGAATTAAAGCAAGGGAGTTGCAGTGGGGATGCTTAAGTGAGCTTGAGGATGGAACTTGGGTGTGCACAGCTTTCACATCTGAAGGTAGAATTGCTGTTGACGTGGTGTTTCCTGCCTGTGTGTCCCCGTCTTGTGGTGTCAGGGGACTTTCAGGGACTGTGACACGCAGAGGTAAGAGGGGGCCCGTAGATGGCCTCTCCCTGCCTCTCTGTCCCTTCTGCAGAAACAGTGTGGAGTCCAAGAGATGGGAAGCCCGCTGGAGTCGAGAGGCCATTTCCCAGTCCAGCAGCAGCCCCTGCCCAGGGCAGGACCCCACTGCACCCCCTTTAAGGCAGGGTAGCTACTGGCCTGCAGCGAGCACTTGTAGAAGCAGAGCGTGACCCTTGAGGGCTTTGTGACTCACTGACCTGACACCCCCATTTTGGGGGTTTTAAACTTGATCACATAAGGGCAGCGCCCAACAGGTCCTGGTGGCCTAAAGGAAATGGTATGTTCAAGGGTACCAAAGCCAAGAGCCATCTTGGATTTACAAGAAAAAATGGCAGCTACCCCTTTGGGGAAGCTCACCTTCTGGTCCAGTGCCTGAAGTGAGCCACTGACTCTGTGGGGTGCTCAAGTTACGGGGCTCCCGATGCCTGGGCCTGATTCAAGGATTGTCCGGCTAAGCTGGAGCCCAATGGCGTCCCCTGGGCAGCGGCTGTCCAGCCCCAGTGCCAACTCTGGGAGACAGCAGAAGACCAGTGAGTATTGGGGCTGGGCTGGAAGCTGCCACCCTGGCCTTAGGACTCTTAAGGACCAGAAACATTGAAGTTTTACTGAATTTTGGTTGTTACAAATGGTGTGGTCTGCCCAAGGGCCAGCAGACTTTCTGGGAAGGGCCAGATCGCAAATGTTTCTGGCCCTGTGGACCACACGTGGTCTCTGTTGCATATTCTTTTTTGTTCTTTTTGTTTTTGCAGCCCTTTAAAAGTATTAAGAACATTCTTAGTTCACAGGTCATACACAAACAGGCCTTGGGTCGGATGTGGCCATCCATCCTTTGTGGGCCCCGGCCTGGTTTCAGAAACAGGGTTTGTGGGAGCACGGCTGAGCACACTCATTTACTTATTGTCTATGGCTGCTTTTTCGTGACAACAGCAGAGACCCTATGGCCTGAAAAGCTGAAAATAGTCACTACCTGGCCCTCTACAGAAAAAGCCTGCTGCCCCAGTCCATGGTCTGGTCTGCCACTTGCAAGACCACAGCCTGAGACACTAACACCCTCACATTTGGGGCCCGCTGGTGTGCAAACAAATCCTGGCCACTGATTTGACAGCCTGGGCCGTTCATGTAGGTGCCCACAGTAAGGGTGCTCTCTGATCGGACCGCGCTGCCTCTTGGATCCCTCTTGGGACAGAAGTGGCCATGCAGCCATCATCGTGGACGAGGCGATGACAGGGACCCCGTGTTGCCTGTGTGAGCTGGCGTGCATGAGGTGGCAAAAGCACCTTCCACATACCAGGCTAAAGTCTCCTGACAGAAGCTGGCCTGCCCCTGCCCCCAGGACCACCAGTGGCGTCTCCACTCTCCAGGTTATTGTGTTGCTGTTCCAGTCCAATAAGCCTGCCCTGGCCACACCACTGAGTGCTTTTGACTTTCTAGACAATTTGCATCTGACAGTGATGCTCCCTTTGTCTCAGGTCACTCAGCCATGGGTCACTAATCACGTATTGATGGATATTCCAGGATCCCTCCCATCCGCAGCCTCCCGGTATTTTCAAGCCCTAGACCAGCCTCCTCAAAAATCAACTCCAAAGGACTCCAGCCTCTGCCTCCCTGCCTGCTTCTGGGCCACACGCCATGGGCATCTGCCCCTGGTCTACACACCATGGGCGGACAGTCTGATCCTCAACATGCTCATCCCATCCTCCAAAAGGGTTCTTTTCCGCTTGGCCGCCCTTTGGGTAATGACAGGACAAAAGGTGGGGCTTCTGCGGGGCGACACAGACCTACCTGGAAGCCTTGGGGTTTGGCTCTGACCATTTCCGGGCCTGCTAAGGCTCTTTCCCTGACAGCGGCCCCAGCCTGCCTGGTTGGTTTGCTCTCCAGGCAGCAGCCCGGCCAAAAAGGGGCCTCAGGAATTCACTCAGCTCTGGTTCAGCCACCTGGGTTCTCCTGTGGGGCTGACACAGTCCTGAGTCATGAACACGTGGGTGGCTTGGTTGACGGCACCGCTAGCTGGGTTCATCTGCGGTGGTCCGCGGGTGCCAGCCTGGGAGCAGGGCTTCTCTGTGGCTCTCACACCAGTGCTCCTGCTGGCCTTGTGCCTGCACTGCCCTGTGACAGGTCTGGGTGTGAGTTGGGGACAAACTGGGGAAAGGTGAGTGAAAGTTCCTGGGATGTGCATTCTGGCTTCCTGGTTGAGAAGGGAGAGCACCAGTCTCGGCTCCTGACCAGGGACCACCTTAGATCCCGGGAGGTGCAGGGGGCTGAGTGAACAATGAATGTTCTTTGCTCCTTAAATCCAGCACCTGGCAAGGTGCCTCATGGCCCGCCTGAATCAGGCTGCTGAGCTGGCAACCTGACCTGCGCTGGGTTCCCCATCTCCGTCCTGTGGATCCAGCTGGTATCTGCACCCAAACGTGCCCCCATGTAAGTGCATGTGTGGGCACAACCTTGCTTCCGTCTTGCTGACTTGAATTCATAGCTTCCCCGTCATCTGAGCGCCTGTGGGTTACATCGTGTATGGTGATCAAAGCTGCAAATGCGCGGTGACGTGGCAAAAAGACTTAACCCAATCAGCACAGCAGGCACCACGGCAAGGTGAATGGCGGTTCTCAGACAGAGCGACTCGGGTTGCGTGTTACCTGGGTGGGAGTGAGCCTTGGAATGCCTCTCCAGTCGGGAAAGGGATCAAGGTACCCACCACCTTGGTTTGCCTGGGACTGAGGGGGTCCCCGGCACACGAGACTTTCAATTCCGGATAAACCAGGACGAGTTGGTTATTGCAGCGGGAGTCGCTTTTTTGGCTCACTCATTGCCTCTGTAATTATTGACGGCGGCGTCAACAGCGCCGTCAAACTCCTTGCATGGGCCACGAGGATAACAGCCAGGCCTCAGACTGCATCCTGGCTCTCTCAAATTAGACCTACGGGGCTCTGCAGGACTCTTCGCAGCTGGCTGCGCCTGGGCCCCTGAGGGTCATGGTTGAGGTCCCGCTGTGGGATTCCTGTGGACAGCAGCCTTCACCCACTTGCCGTGGGAGGAGATCAGGAGGATTTGGTTCTGGCTGCTGGCGTGGCATATACTGGTATGAACGTTTGAGTTTGGCCAAGAATGTGTGGGGCTGAGGAGGTGGCTTGGTAGGAGAGGCACTCTGCTGTGGCTCTGCACTTTTTTGCCAACTACAAGAGAATACAAGGCCCTGTCCACTCTTTGCCTGGGTCATTTCTTAGGGTTGTGTTTGCAGAGATCCACCTTGAGGGATGAACTGTCACCTTGGGGGCGAAAAACAGGCTTGCTATGGAACAGCCGCACTCCCCAGGCTCCATGTTTCTTGGCTGTGATGTAAACCCACTGTGCATAGCGTCTCCTTGGTCCCCTCCACGCCATGCTGGCAGGACTTGGACAGTAACAGAACCCAACACAAACCACTCTTGCTACTTGCTGGGCCATGAGGCTCTAACGTGAGAGTTTCATGCTTTCTGCCGGCACCCATGAACCAGTAACAGGGCAACTTGTTAGTCTGTAAGAAGGGTACAATCTTGACATTTTATATAAAATGAAAAATTTTCTAGAAAAATGCAACTTGGCTGGGTGCGGTGGCTCACACCTGGAATTCCAGCACTTTGGGAGGCCAAGGTGGGTGGATCACCTGAGGTTGGGAGTTCGAGACCAGCCTGACCAACATGGAGAAACCCCGTCCCTACTAAAAATACAAAATTAGCCAGACATGGAGGTGCATGCCTGTAATCCCAGCTACTCGGGAGGCTGGGGCAGGAGAATTGCTTGAACCCGGGAGGCAGAGGTTGCAATGAGCCAAGATTGTGCCATTGAACTCCAGCCTGGGCAACAAGAGCAAAACCTCCGTCTCAAAAAAAAAAAAAAAAAAAAAAAGAAAGAAAAATGCAACTTATCAAATGTAAGTGGAAACAGAAAATGCAACTTTTTATATAATCATTAAATTGAATGAATATTCAAAATTTTCCCAGCAAGAAACTCTAGGTCCATATAGCATCACCAGTGAGTTACACCAAACATTCAAGAAATAATTCCAGAGACACATAGACTCTTCTAGATAGACGAATCCATTTTATGAGGCCACCATAACCTGGATACTAAAATTTAACAAAGACAGTACATGAACGGACAACTCCAGGCCAATTTCACATAAAGTTGCTAAAACCTTACATGAATTATTAGCAAACTGATTCAGCAATATACAAAGAGGATAAATAATCCACCATGGGCCGGGCGCGGTGGCTCACGCCTGTAATCCCAGCACTTTGGGAGGCCGAGGCAGGAGGATCATGAGGTCAGATCGAGACCATCCTGACTAACACGGTGAAACCCTGTCTCTACTAAAAAAATACAAAAAGAATTAGCTGGGCGAGGTGGCAGGTGCCTGTGGTCCCAGCTACTCGGGAGGCTGAGGCAGGAGAATAGCATGAACCCGGGAGGTGGAGCTTGCAGTGAGCTGAGATCGTGCCACTCACTCCAGCCTGGGCGACAGAGCGAGACTCCATCTCAAACAAAAAAAAAAAAAAAAAAAAAAATCCACCGTGACAGAGTTGGGCTTTTGTTAGGAACACAGCTATGCTTTACATCAGAAAACCAATTAATTTGCCATTAAATTAACTTTATTAATTTAATTTGCCATTAATTTAACTTTATTAATTTAATTTGCCATTAAGTTAACTTTATTAATTTAATTTGCCATTAAATTAACTTTATTAATTTAATTTGCCATTAATTTAACTTTATTAATTTAATTTGCCATTAATTTAATTTAAATGACCAATTTAACAGATTAAAGGAGAAAATCATATTATCATTTGAAGAGGTACAGAGAAGGCATGGAATAAAAGTCAACGTCCATTTGTGATTAAAAACGCTGGGAATACGAGGAGTAGAAGGCAGCCGGCAATCTGAAGAAGGCTTCAGACACACAAGCGCACACATCGTATTCAATGCTGAACCTGGAACACTTGCTTTTTGAGACTAGGAACAAGTCAAGGGTTCTACCAACACCACTGCTATGAGACGATTCATGGGGGGCCTCAGCCAGCACAGGCACCAACACCACTGCTATGAGACGATTCATGGGGGGCCTCAGCCAGCACAGGCACCAACACCACTGCTATGAGACGATTCATGGGGGGCCTCAGCCAGCACAGGCACCAACACCACTGCTATGAGACGATTCATGGGGGGCCTCAGCCAGCGCAGGAAGACACAAAAATGTGTCACAAAGTAAAATGAGTAGAAAGGAGCCCCACTGCTGCCGTGACTGAATGTGGATGTAGAAACCCCATGGACTCTGCACATAGATGATTTATCAAGATTCATAAGGGATTTTGTCAGGCAGTTGGATATAAAGTTAGAAAATGTAAAAAATCAATTATAGTTCTATGTGCCAGCAATAACCAGAAAATGAGATTAAAGAAAAGACGCTATTTACGACAGTGTGAAAAAATCAAGTACCTAAGAGTAAATCTAACAAAAGGTGTGCAAGACTTCTCTGCACTCGATTCTGAAACCTTGCTGAAAATGTGACAGTCAACCTAAGCAAATACGGAAATATGCCAGGTTCCTAGACTGCACGACTCAATATGGTACAGGTATCAGTTTTCCTCACATTGATCTGTATAGTCAACGCAATCCCAATAAATATCACAACAGGTGTGTGTATACGTGTGTGTAACTTGATAAGCCTATTCTACATTTTACATGAAAATGCAAAGTCCAAAATAACCAAGACTGTCTTGTGAAAAGCAAGGTGGAAGGGCTTGCTCTGGGAGACGCCAGCCTTTCTAGTCAGGCCACAGTAGCCGCAGGCTCCTGGCTTAGGGACAGAGAAGCAGGACGGAGAGCCCGGGAACAGCCACAACGGCGCTGGGGGTGTGTGGGGACAGGCGGATTTTCAACAAGGGTGCTGGCTCTGCTTTCCTTTCCTCCAAAAAGGAACCCACGTGACTACCTCGGGCCCCACGAGAAGATCACCTCCAGGTGTATTAGAGACCTGAGTGTGAAGGACAAAATGAAACAGCGGCAAGACTGTTGGAAAGCAATATGGAGAATTTACTACAGTAAAATTAACACCTTCTATCCACCCAAGGACGCCAGTAGAGAGGATGAAACAAGTGCAGAATGAGAAAAGATGTTTGTAACACTTATGACCTGGTGTTACCAAGAACCCCCACAAATCGGCGAGAAAGAAGATAGCTCCGTAGAAAAGAGGGAAAACACTTGAACGGTCACTCCACAAAAGATGAAATCCAGTGGTAAGTGAACATATGAGACTGGCTCAGCCTCATTCATAGAAAAGAAAAGGAGACCACAGTGACCTCCCACCATGCAGCTGCTCCATTTGCAGAAGCGTCGGCCAGGGTGTGGCCCTGGGGAGCATCCACACACAGCACATCCCACGGCTCAGAAATCCCACTCCTGGGTGTGGACTTGACACAAATGTGGACTTGTGTGCACTGGGACATGCCTTCAAGAGTTTTCACAAACAGCATTGTTAAGAGTAGTCTAGGCCTGGCGTGGTGGCTCACACCTTTGAGAGGCTGAGGCGGGCAGATCACCTGAGGCCAGGAGTTCGAGACCAGCCTGGCCAACATGGTGAAACCCCGTCTCTCCTAAAAATACAAAATTTAGCCAGGTGTGGTGGCACGCACTCCTAGCTACTTGGGAGGCTGAGGCACAAGAATCGCTTGAACCTGGGAGGCAGAGGTTGCAGTGAGCTGAGATCACACCACTGCACTCCAGCCTGGATAAGACAGCGAGACTCCATCTCAAAAAAAAAAAAAAAAGAAAAAGAAAAGAAAAGAAAAAAGAGTAGTCTAAAGCTAGGAACAGCCCCACCTAAAAAATTAAAAATAGAACTGACATATGGCCTAGCAATCCCACTTCTGAGTATTACCCAATGAAATGAAACCAGTATCTCATAGAATAGCTGCACTCTCATAAGCAAGATATAGGCTCAACCTAAGTGTTTGCTGACGGATGAATGGATAAGCAAAATGTGGTGTATATATACAGACATATGTACACATAAGGGAATATTATTCAGCCATGACAAAGAGAGGGATCCTGCCATCTGCAACAACGTGGACGAAACTGAAGGACATTATGCTCTGTGAAATAAACCAGACACAGAAAGACACTTATATGCGGAATCTAAAATAGCTGAACTCAGCCACGTGTGGTGGCTCACGCCTATAACCCCCAGCACTTTGGGAGGCTGAGGCAGGAGGATCTCTTGAGGCCAGGAGTTCAAGACCAGCCTGGACAATATAGCAGACCCTATCTCTACAAAAAAATAAAAATAAAAAAAAAAATAGCTGGAGGTGGTGGTGCATGCCTATAATCCCAGCTACTAGGGGCAGGGGGGTGGGGTGGAGTGGGGTGTGGCTGAAGTGGGAGGATCACTGGAGCCCATGAGTTCGAGGTTACAGTGAGCTAGGCTCAGGCCACTGCACTCCAGCCTGGTGACAGAGCGAGACCCTGTCTAAAATAAAACAAATAAAATGAAAATTAAGTTGAGTTCATAGAAGCAGAGAGTAGAAGGATGGTTGCCAGGGGCTGAGGTGGGAAATGGGGAAATGTTGACTGGAGGGTGCAAACCTTCAGTCAGACAGGATGAGTAAGTTCTGGGGTCTCCATGTAACTCATGGCGACTGTAGTTAACAGTACTGCTCGTGGCCGGGTGCGGTGGCTCACGCCTGTAATCCCATCACTTTGGGAGGCCGAGATGGGCGGATCATGAGGTCAGGAGATCGAGACCATCCTGGCTAACACGGTGAAACCATGTCTCTACTGAAAATACAAAAAATTAGCCGGGTGTGGTGGCGGGCACCTGTAGTCCCAGCTACTTGGGAGGCTGAGGCAGGAGGATGGCGTGAACCCAGGAGGCAGAGCTTGCAGTGAGCTGAGATCACGCCACTGCACTCCAGCCTGGGCAAAAGAGCGAGACTCTGTCTCAAAAACAACAAAAACAACAACAACAAAAAAACCAAAAAGCAAAAAAAAAAAACAACACAGTACTGCCTCGTTTAATTGAAATTTGCTAAGAGAGTAATCTTAAGTGTTCTTGTCACACACATGCACACACACGGTAACTGTGGTGATGGATGTGCAGATTCATGCAATTGTGGTCGTCATTTCACAATGTGTAGGTATATTAAATCACACGATTTTCACTGTCAATTTTGTCTCAATAGGCTGGAAAAATTCAATTACAACAACAACAATAGCAGCCCCAAATGTGTACCACTGTAAGACAAATAACCTGTGGTCTATTCACACAACCATACAGAGGTGATAATGAAGTAACAGCACCACCAGAGATGTGGACAAGCCACCCTAAAAACACCAGGGAGGGAAAAAGGCAGGTGTGAGAAGGCGCTTTCACAGGCCGGAGGGGCTGCCTTGGGGTGGCAGCGCAGGGTGGGGCAGTGGCAGCGTCTGCTCTCGGCCTGGCGGTGAGGCCACCAGGGTTTGCGTTACGTTTGCTCTTTTTTTTGCACATTTATGTTTTGTACCCTTTTTGGCATGTGTTTTGGAAAAAAGAGCTAAGGGTTAGAAATGACAAGTGGTACCTCTGGGTTGGGGGAGAAGCATCTGGGGGCAGGAGGCCGCTGTGGCTGAGGTCCCTGGGGCTGGGCCACCTGCCTGGTGTGGGGGACCTCCCTGCTCTGCCCCTCGCCGCACCCTCCACGCTCTTCCTTAGCTGGCCCCACTCCCTGCTTGGCTCCTGAGCTGCTGCCCTGAGTTTTCTGTTGGCCTTTGAAGTGGGAGCCCAGCTTGCAGGTGTGTGGTGTGCAGGGGCCTCGGGCCCACCCGCCGCCTGTCCCACTCCAGCTTTCCTCTCTGCCCACCCCAGACAGCTGCTGCCCTCCCCGCTGGGAGCTGAGCCAGGGAGGAGGCAGAACAAGCCGGCCCTGTCCCCTGCCAGGACAGGGCAGCCAGGACAGGGCAGTGCCAGCACCGCAGTGCAGGGCAGGGGCCCGCGGGACTTCCTTTCTCCAGATGTGGACGTCCCAACGTCCGGTGGAAAGGGGGTAGTGGGCAAGGCCCAGGCCAGAGGGCCCAGGAGCTAGAAGCGGGGCAGGGAGCCATGCGGCAACCCCTCTCTCCCCAGCACTGGGGTCCCTCTCATTCTTCAGGGCTGGGAAAACGCTACTTCCCAAAAAGTGGCAATTTTATTATTGTTATTTGCCTACTTGCAATAGCACCTTGTAAAACACGCCATAGAGACGTGGAAAATGAGGAGAAAGGATTAGCCCATCTCCCAGCCGACACCCCCATTCATGGCTAGGTGTGGACCTGAGCACTCATAGAGGGACAGTGTGGGTTTAGTCCCTCGTCTTGACTTTGGGGGCGGGAATGCCAGCAGGCTGCCCAGCGCTGGCATCTCAGACACCTGCTGAGGGCCAGTGTTTGTCTGCTGGGGTCTGGGGCCTGAGGCCAGCCTGGCAGGCCTGCTCAGCGCCACTGGGACACTTGCAGAAATGTAACCACTCCATGTGCAAGGAGACCCAGGGGACCTGCCAGCCCCAGGCAGGGAGGGAGGGAGGGCAATGTGCTTGTTCCGGGTCTGCAGGGTAGAGACGCTGCAGCAGGCCCTGGCTGCGTCCCCCAGCACCCCAGCCCCTCCCTGCAGATCCCATCATGCAGGGCCTCCCCGAGGCCACCCTCTGGTCTCCTTTAGGGTCACGGCTCTGCCTGCAGCCTGGAGCCCAGGCCCTGGATCACTGCTGGCATTGCTCTCCTCCCAGCCAAGCACTGGCTGCTGAGAAAAACAAGACTACCACCTGGACATCACAGTCCCAGGTGGGTGACAAAGGTCCTGGGAGGGGCTCACACACAGGCCGCCTGGAAAAAGCTCTGCGTTGGACACAGCTGAGCACGGTGGGCACCCTGGTGAGTGCCCCACGCCCCGCCCTCACCCTCCTCTCTCAGGCTGTGGTCAAGGCCAGCCAGCCTCACAGTGGCCTTGCCATGGAGGGGACGCTCTGATCCCTCTGAGCAGGCTGACATTCTTGGGCTGCTGGTCAGCTGCTAACTGGGGAGGCCCCAGGCCACATGGAACCTGGAGCTGCAGTGACTTGGGGACTTGGAGGAGGCTCCTTGCCCTCCTCTATCGGGGGCGGGGCTGGCCACTGGCACTCAGGGCTCTCCTGCCCTCGGGCACCCATGCCTTTCCTGCAGGACGGGGCCGACCCTCGGCTGCCTCAGGAGGAAGCACAGAGACGTGCTCCAGTGGCATTTCCGACTTGGATGAAAGCAGGAAAGAGCTGAAGCGTCTGGGGAGCCTCCAGGAGGTGACCTCGGGCTGAAAGTGCCGATTTGCAACAGCCTGCTCCCCCGGACCTGAGCCAAGGGGCTGCTCTGAGCAGGACAGGGTGGGCCTGGAGGGGAGCCAGGGACCCAAGAGACTTCCGAGGGCCCAGGAGCCAGGAAGCGGCACCCTGACTCTGCAAACGTTAGATCACAAAGGGCGGCGCTGCGGTTCCCTGCTTTGACTCCTCTGCCAAGAGTGAAACAGCACAGCCTCGAGGTGTTTTAGAAGCTTGTTTTGAAAAATGTAGGCATGTCTTTTATTTCCTGGCAGCTTTCTGGGCAATTAGGATTCCTCCCACAGGCACAGTGGGGGCTGGCGTCCTGGGCCGGCGGGATGGGCAGGGCCTCTGGGGCTGAAGGGGATGGTCTCCTGCTGAGCGGCCTCACGCCAGCCCTGAAGGGAAGGAGGCTGGCCCCTGGCCCAGCTACCGAGGGCAATACTGGGCTGGGCCTCCGGGGACACACACATGGGACAGAAGGGGGTGTTCCAGTGGGAGGGAAGAGAGTTACCACCAGGGGCAGCCAGGGTGACTTCCTGGAGGAGGGGACCTCTGAGCTGCATTCAGTGCCCGGACAGGGGAGGGGTAAGGGAGGGGTTCCCAGGAGAGTGTTGATGCCATGTCCTCTCTCTCCTGCAGACTGAGGTCCTGGGTCTCCCTGTGGCTTCCCTGTCCCCATGGGGCCATGCCCTCAGCCCCCGTGCCCCTTCTCATGCCCTGTCCCTCTTGCTGTCCTCACAGCCTCTCCCTCTCCACCAGCCCCTCTGCTTCCTTGTGTTGACAGCAGCTCCTGCCTCCCGCTCCTTGCCTCACTTGCTTCCCACCTTGGCCAGGTGCTCCGCCAGTCCCTGTGGTCAGCAGGGCCACAGCCCAATCCCCCAGAGGCCCCAGGGCATGCCTGGCCTGGGGGCAGTGGCCCCACACTGTCTGGGTGTCCACACCTGCCCTTTCCATCCATCGCCAGCCTGGGCCGCTGCCTTCAGCCTGTCCACACCTCAGAGGGAGGGGCCTCCTCGCAGTCACCCTGCATCTCTGCAGTGGCCACTGGGCCACTGTCACCTCCAGCCACCACCATCAGAGATGCAATCTCGAGATGCATGCCTGGTCTGTCCCCCACTCCCCACATACCTGAGATTCTTACTCATGGGGACCCCCGTCACTCCTCCAGGACCCCAGCCCTGTCCCCACGTCCTGCCCCAGTGAGCCTCCAGGGCTGCCTTGCCTGCTCCACTTTGCCGCCTCCAACCTACTCCAGAGCTGATGGCAGGAAATGTTTGCTGAAAGATGGGCTCAAGGGCCCAAGAGGCCGTGCTTGACCCTTGACAAGCTCCTGGACAAGCTCAGAGGACAGTGTGATGTGTGATCCTGGGCTGCCCTCCTGTGTGGAGGCACTGGGGTCAGGGTCCTGGGCTGGCCACAGTCCTGCTCCCACTTGGTGTTCCCTGACCAGCCCGCAGAGCCCAGAGGCGACTTCAGCATGTGCTGAGCCCTGGGCACCACGGGAGAAGGGCAGGGGCTGCACACAGCGGTGTCTAATAACTGACACCTGCTGGCTGAATGAATGACTTGCCCTGCTTTGCAAAGAACCAGGGAATGGATGCCAAGGCACCTGGGTGTTGAGGCTGGTCCCCGTACAGAATGAATGGGGTGAAGCCAAGCTGGGGCTCCCACCTGCCTGGTCGCAGACATGCAGCAGTGTGACCAGGTCCTGACCCTTCCAGCCTGTCCTGCCCCAGTTTTCCCCCATTTATATGTTTCATCATTTATTTACTTATATCAGTGTGAAGCCATGGATTTCTCCTTTGTTTAATAGATTAGAATCTGTTACTATCATTATTTGTTTTAATGCTCCAATTGTCCCAAACACTGCCACTGGGAGCCCTTCTGGAGGGCCTCTGTGTCCTTTGGATCCATCTCCATCCTTCTCCTAGTGCTTCCTTCCTTTATGGCACAACAAGATGTTCCAGGCTCATCTTGCACTTCTCTTGCCACGAGCCTAGGATCTCCACGGCATCCTGGTTCTTTTTAGTGGAGACTGGTGTTTAGCAGCCAAGATCTGAGCATGGAAGTGCCCTTTGCTATTGAGGTATTATTGCTTCCATTTCTCTCAGTGGACAGAGCTAGGAACTGTGTATGTAGGTAGACACACAGATGTATATACCTGTGTCTACACCCATCTGTCATAATACATACACGGAAATATGTGCTATGAGGTTATACGGATATGCTGAAGTCAAATCTAATACAAAGCCAGAGGTTTCACTTGATGTTTCCTCCTTTCCGTATCTGCAACTCCTATCTTCAAGAGAAGCTCACACCATTCTCAATCTATTTACTCATTTGTTCAACAGCCTCAACATTTCTGACCCATACCACTGTGGAAAACAATGCTACACTTGGAGTTTCATAATTGTTCACCATTCTTTTCACTTTTGTTCACAGATACATAGTCAAAGTATTGTATTAAAAAGTACATGCTGAAATTAGTAGACAGTAATTTTAAAGCAATTATTATAAAGATGAAAAATATGCTCTAGATAGAAAAGGAAATGTCAACATGATGAGGGGAGAAATGAAAAATGCAGAAAAGATCCAAATACAACTTATATGAGTAAAAAGTGAAACAGATGAAACAAACATACTCTGAATGGGATGAATAGGTTAGACTGTGTAGAAAAAAAAATCAGTTAATTTGAAAACATAACAATAGAAATATTCAAAATGAAGGACAAAGAAAAAAGACTTAAAAATAACAAAGCCTCATTCTCATTGTCAGTGAGCTCTGGGACAACAATAAGAAGTTTAATGTACATACAATTTGAGTCTCCAAAAGAGAGGAGAGAAAGGACAGAAAAAATATTTGATGAAGGCTGAGATTTTTTTCAAATTTCATGGAAACTATACACTCACAAATCATGAATCTTAATGAAACCAAGCAGAAGAAATATTTTTAAAAGCCTACAACAATACACCTAATAACCAAATTGCTGAAAAGCAGTGATAAAAAGAATACCTTAAAAGCAATCAGAGAAAAAAGATGCATATGCAGAGGAACAAAGAAGGGAATGACGGCAGACTTCTCATCAGAAACTATGCCAATCAGAAGACAACAGAGCAGCATCTTCAAAAAATTTAAAACACAAACAAAATCCAAAGTCAATCTGGAATTCTACACCCACCCAGCAGAGCTTTCTTTCAAAAAATGAAGATAAAGAGATTTTCAGATTTTAAAAAACCAGAGATAATCTATGCCAGCAGGTCTACACTATAATATTAGAGGAAGTCCTTCAAGCAGAAGGAAAATGATATAAAAATGGAAATCTGGGCCAGGCATGGTGGCTAAGGTCTGTAATCCTAGCACTTTGGGAGGCTGAGGTGGGCAGGTCACTTGAGGCCAGGAATTCAGCCTAACCAACATGGTGAAACCTCGTCTCTACTAAAAATACAAAAATTAGCTGGGTGTAGTGGTGGGCACCTGTAGTCCCAAGTACTCAGGAGGCTGACGCAGGAGAATCATTTGAACCCGGGAGGCGGAGGTTGCAGTGAGCCGAGATCGTGCCACTGCACTCTAGCCTGGACGACAGAGTAAGTAAGAATCCGTCTCAAAACAAAAACAAAAACTAAACTAAACTAAAATTTAAAAAATAAAATTTTTTTAAAAAAGAAATCTGGACCTACATGAAGAAATGAAGAAGACTGGAAACAGTAAATATGTGGGTAAATATAAAAGACTTTCTAATTTTTAATCTCTTTAAATGATAATTGACTGTTTTAAAGAAAAAAAAAAACATCGGCCAGGTATGGTGGCCTATGTCTGTAATCCCAGCACTTTGGGAGGCTGACGTGGGTAGATCACGAGATCAGGAGTTCAAGACCAGCCTGGCCAAGATGGTGAAACCCCGTCTCTACTAAAAATAAAAAACTAGCTGGGTGTGGTGGTGGGTGCCTGTAATCTCAGCTATTCAGGGGGCTGAGGCAGAGAATTGCTTGAACCTGGGAGGCGGAGGTTGCAGTGAGCCAAGATCACGCCACTGCACTCCAACCTGGTGACAGAGTGAGACTCCATCTCAAAAAAACAAACAAAAAGTTAACAGTGCATTATTGGGTTTATAACATGTGTAAAGTAATATATATGACAACAATAGCATGAGGGCCAGAAGGGAAATGGATGTATGCTGTTATAAGGTTATTATATCATACTTGAAAGAGTATAATATTATTTGAAGGTAAACTATGTTAAGTTAAAAATGTGTTTTAAATCTAGAATAATCACAAAAAAATAAATCAGAGGTGTAACTAATAAGCCAGTAGTAGAGATAATATGAAATCATTTTTAAAAATGCAAAAGAAGAAACTACAGAGAACAGATGTAACAAATAGGAAGATGATAAGTTAAAATTCAACCATATTGATAATTACATTAAATGTAAATGGTCTAAAACACTCTAATTAAAAGAAAAAGATTTGTCAGGCTGGATTAAAAAAATCAATACTACACTTCTTTTTTTTTTTTTTTTTTAGCATTTACAAGAAAAAGAATCAAGGCCACAGTCATTAAGGTGTGGTAAGGGTTTTGCTGAAGATTTCACAGGAAGCCAGAACAAGAAGCCACAACAAATGCTCAGACTGCAGTTTTATCAGTGTTGTGCCCACTGCCTACACACATCTCCTTTCTTCATGGCTCCCCTAGTGGGATGTGAGGATCATTTTGTGCCTCAAGCAGAGGCCAGCCTCACCCCCTGGCTCATCCCCACTCCAGGATCTTCTCCTCCATACATGCGTCAGCCTCTCTCCTTCCTCACATAGGACAGCCTGGCCCTGTCCAGCCCAGGGGCTTCCAGCCCTATTCCAGCTCACTCAGCCAAGAAAGGGCTCATCAGAAACCACAGATGTTAGAAGGCAGAGGGCAGTATAAACGATAACCAACGTTTTTATGGCCACCTTTACAAATTGCTGCTCCCGTGTGCAGCCTTATGGCTTCCCATGGCCCATCACACACAGAAGTGTCACAGACAACACTTCATGCCAGTATCACACAAACTGACCTGCCTTCCCTGTGAGCCTCTTCTCTAAGCAGGTCACGTGCAGAGATGGGGCAGTGCAGACAGAGACTTTCCTTATGGGGCCCAGCATGCAGCCAGGACCCCCTATCACACTACCATGTTCCAACAGCTGTGCCTGTGCCAGGGGTCAGGCCAGTCCTGGGAGGGAGCTGGCCATGGGCTGAGGCTGAAGTGTGCAGGTCCCGCATCTCTGTGTGGAAAAGCTGACTCCCAGGCTAAGACCCTGTCAGGGAAGGTGGGACTGCTTCTGCTTTGGGGAACACATGGTGCAGAAATGTGCTGGTGGCCACCACCATGAGCCCACCATGTGGATGGGGCACAGGAGGACTCACTGCTCAGGGCGCCGGCATCTTGCTGCATGCATCCTCTGGCCTCAGCAGGGGTGGAAGAGAGAGTCCTTCACCGGGGCACCACCACCACTGCAGCCCCAGGCTGTCGTCTGAGGCCTATTCTGAGCCCACCACCAGAATGGTGGCATGAGGATGGATGTGGTCCCTGCCTTCATGGGGTGCACATTCCAAACAAGAAAACCAAGGAGCAACCCAGGTGAGGTCAGAACCAACAAGTTGCAGTGAGCACAGAGGGCGGGGCTGGGGAAGTGTCTGAGCGGGGCGGGGGGCGGGAGGGCAGAGGGGATCAAGGAAGTGTAGCAGGGATTCTGGCGAGGAGAGACAGGATCCCACTGATGTTTTGTACGGCTCCCTTGGCCACTCTGCACAGTGGAGGGCAGGCTGGAGGGAGAGGCCAGGAGCTGGAGGTCAGCAAGGGGGTGCCACAGGTGTCCAGGCAAGTGGGGATGGAGCTTGCGTCCAGAAGGTGACAGCTGGGAAATGGTCCAAGTAGAGATGTAGGCGGAGCTGCTGCTGACGTGGACGGTGAGGGAGAGGAGGGAGGCACTGGGGAGGCTCTCAGGGGTTCATTCACGGAGATGGGTGGGGGCCAGGGAGCTGCTGCTGACGTGGAGGGTGAGGGAGAGGAGCAAGGCATTGGGGAGGCTCTCAGGGGTTCATTCATGGAGATGGGTGGGGGCCAGGGAGGAAACAGGACTTCTGTTTGGGTCCCACTGAGTTTGGGGTGGCACAGTAAGAGGCAGCTGTACACAGGAGTCTGAAGGCCCCTGAATCTGCATTCTGAGCCTCAGTTTCCTCATGTGCACTGGGCATGACTGTCCTGCTCCATCCTCTCAGGCGCTGCCTGTGAGGTCCAGGCAGATCGCAGGTGTCCTGGGCTTATGGCCTTCACCTGGAGTCACCAGGCTCTCTCGCCCCAGCATCCTCCTTGACTCCAGCCCCATTCCACTTCCCCAGGATCCCCTTCCATCTGCTTCCGCCACACCCAGGCAGCAGCAAGAAGCGGGTGCTGAGGGGGTGGGCCAGCCCTGGAACCTCACTGAATAGGGTGGCCAAGGGGTAGCCCAGGACCGTCCTCCCAGCCAAGGGGCTCCTGCATTTCCTGGTGTGTTTCATGAGCTCAGAAAAGAGCAGAGATGGCAGTGATTTCTCCCCATGTCTGCTCCCAGATTCGCACATGCGCAGGCCTCGGTCCCACTGAGACAGTCCCTGTGGGTCAGGGTAGATTTTCCAGATGGCTTGGAGCTGGTGACCACACAATCGTGACAGTGATGGGGTGTGTCACAGGTATGACCTGATGGGGGAGCTTCACCACACAGATGGGGAGACAGAGGCTCAGGGAGGAAATGACCAGACAAAGGTCACAGGCTGCATGTGAACTCCCACACCAGAGCAGCTGCCCTGAGCTCCCTGTTCCGGGAGGGGTAGGGCTGGGACTGTGCCCGGATGGTAATGTGCAGTGCCAGAGCCAGCAGACTTGGGGTGTGGCACCAAGCCTCAGGGCACAGAGTAGGGGTTCGGCCAGCAGCAGCGAGGGTCAGTCTGACTGTCCGCATTCCTCCTTCTCGCCTGTGGGGCTCTGCAGGGCACCACCCACTCTCGGCCCTCAAATCCTCCCTGCCTCTGCTCAGGGCTCTGTCGGGGGTCCTGATGCCAAAGAAACTGAGATCCTACCGTGGCCCAAAGACCATGCTGTGGATGGGGGCAGTGCTTGGAGCCAGGGGCTTCAGTGTAGGAGGCACCAGGAAGATTTCCTCTCTCATTCCCTGCACCTGCCCCCAGGAAACCACTCCACCTGCACAGACCCCACAGACCGCGGCAAGCTCCGTCTTAATGCACACTGGCAGTTCCTGCATGGCAGGATAGCGGCAGCGTGCCACACTCCTCAGCACGCCACACTCCTTGGCTGCATATCTTTGTCTGTGTGTAGAACCTTAGCAATAAAATGCACTTTCAACACTTTTCAGAGCCTTACGACTTATCACACACATACAGCTACTATGACATGGGAAAGAAGCAAAACGATGGGTCCCTTCTGGAAAGTGGGCCACTCCATGTGTGGCAGAGCTGTCTTGCTAGGGCCGTAATCCATGTGCTATTTCTGATGAAGACAGAAGAAGCACCCACCTCATGCAAGAGCACTTCTAATTTCTACCTGTGACTTGCAGGCAGTGTCAAAGGGAGGCACATTCATTCATTCAGACAACAAGCCTACTCTTGGTCAAGCGACGGGCTGGGGGTGGAGGAGCGCAGAGGTCACTGCAGTGGGATGGGGGCTGGAAGGTCCTGGCTGGGCCTGACATGGGAGTCTGAGTCCAGGGCCAGCAGACACCAGGCCCCTACTGACTGGAGCTGGACAAGGGCCAGAGCCAGGGGCCTCAGAAGAGGGTCCGCTCGGCCTGGGTGGGCGTGGGAGGCCCCAGGCAGGTCCACTTCCTTCAGAACAAATGCCTCCCTTCTTTCCACCTGGCTTCAGCCCTAACCTGCTGCCAACCACCCCTTTCTCTCTCCCTCCTTGACCACAGAGCCCTCACAGTTACTTCAGGCAAGGTGTCCTGGGCAACACACCCTCAAGAATCCTGCTAAGCAAACAGAAAGGTGAAGTGCACTGCAGGCACTGTGTCCACATCGGCAAATGTTTTTCAAATAATATCTTTGTTTCAGGAAAAAGCTCTGATGGAGATAAATGTTTTGTTAGCAACCAAAAGGTTCATTTCTGACGAAACCCTTGTTTTCCTAGCAGATCTTCCCACGTTAGAGCTGTTTCCCCCAGTTGCTCTGGCAAGGGCAGATGTTTTCGGTGAGGCTGTTAAGTGGGTTAACCATTTTAATAATATTTTCACCTGTGACTGTAAGTGGGAACGCTGAGCCTGGCCCAAATGCTTAAGGAGCCTCTTGAGTTCTGTTCGGATGTTGCCAATGTGAGTGTCCCATACCTCAAGTAGACAGGCCTCCTCCAGCTCGGGCCAACGCTGAGCACCATTCTGTCCTACCCACTTTGTACTTCCAGGAGTCAGTCCCGTTCCTCTGCCCAAGTCCTGGTCCAGAGGGACTTTCAGGGGGTAGCACCGACAGCATGGCTGCCCCTCCCACCACGGTCAGGTCACCCAGTGCTGCCACCGAGGCGGGGAGGCCTTCCTGAGAAGGTGGGGAAAACGCAGTGGGTGCTGTGGATGGTGTTGGCAGTTGCGGGGTGGGAGGCGTACTAGAGGGCATGTGGTGGAGGAGGCCCTATGGATGGAGGTGGGGACGGATGATGACAACCAGGCAGAGGATGTGGATGGTGACGACGGGAAGCTGGGGACCATGGGGAAGGTGGTGGTGGCGGCAGTGCTGCTGGTGGTGGGGTTGAAGGTAGTGGTGTTGATGGTGGAGTTGGCAGTACAGGTGGTGTTACTCCGGGCAGCACAGATGGCAGAGGCGACGTGGCTGGCAGTGGGTTGAGGCTGGAGGTGGGCGAGGGTGTGGGAGGGCTGATGGTGGAGGTGGCAGTGGTGATGGAGCTGGAGGGGACTCTACTTGAGGCTGGCTCAGCAGTTTTCTAGATATGATCTGGGGTGTTTCAGGGAACCACCTGGTACCAGTGCACCATGGCCTACTCAGGGCGAGTGCTCTATGCAGTTACCAGGTGCATTTCATTCCCTGGGCTGCCATAAGGGCTTGGCCTAGGGTCACACTCTGGGAGCCATGGAGACAGAACTGGCACTCGGGCCTGTTCCTTCAGCTGAGCTGAGCCTGCTGTCATGAGTCCCTGGCCCCAAGAGTCCCACTGGGAGTCCTGTTTGGAGAGTCTGAGCCTGAGCGGCCAGCCCCCAGACTGCGGAGAGGAGCGCAGGGAGGGGCAAGCCTGTTGCTAGCCTGCCTAGGAGGGTCTGCGAAGAAGCAGGCCCTGCCCTGAGCGCCTGGACAAGGGGTCCAGCCTCCTGGCTCTGGGCGGCACTGGCGTCCACGGGGGGCGGAGCTGAAATGGCCCAAGGAGGGGCTTCAACCTTCGCAGGCCAGGCGCCCCACTTGGGAAACTGAGGCCCGGGAAGCCCGTGCCCACGGCCACATTGCCATGTGCGAAAACCAGGGCAGTACCAGGGCCCCCTGCTCTCCTCTGGGAATCAGGCGCCGGGAAGACGCGCTCGGCAGGTCTGGCAGGGGCCGGGGCGCCGCGCTCCACTCGCCCCCGCCTCGGTGCCCGGCGGCTGCCGCCCCCGCCCCGCCCGCGCGCCTCTCCCGCGGGCCGCTGTCCGGCCTTGGCCGCCGAGGAGGAAGCGCTGTCCTCATTCCACCTCGGGCCGCCCCGGTGCCAAGTGGCTGGCGGCGGCGGCGGGAGTCCGGGCCCGGCGGGCAGCGGCCGGGGCGCAGCGCCCTCCCCTCCCGGGCGCCCCGCGAGCCCGGGGGTTACTCACGTAGAGTCCGGAGTGCTCGGCACCGAAGAACGGGAAGGGCACCGAGAGCGGCCGCAGCCCCGAGCCGCCGTCGTCCTGCTTGGGGGTGACGGCGTCGCCGCGCTCGGCGCCAAACGGGTAGAAGTCGGCGAGGGCCACCGCGCCGCGCACCCCGCGCGCCCCAAGCCCCAGGGCCGCGGCCACCAGCAGCGCCCAGGCGACGCCGTGCCGCATCGCGGGGTTGTGCGGGCGGGACGGGGCGCGGGCGGAGCAGGGCGCTGGGGGACTAGGCTGCGCGCGCGGGTGGCCGGCAGGGCCAGGCGGGGTGCGGGGAGCGCGGGCGCGCCCGCTCTCCGCGCCGTCGGGGGCTCCGCGTCCCGCGCCCGTTCGGCCGGGCGACGCTCTCGCCGCAGCTCCGCAAAGGAAAGCGCCGGGCGGGACCGCGTTCGGGGCCAGCCCCGCCCCTGGGGCCACGATTTAAATATCCAGACCGGCGGTCACTCGGGGGGGCGGGGCCATGCAAATCGAGCGTCTCTTAAAGCGCCAGGCCCCGTGGGAGGACGCGGGCGCGCGGGGAGCTCAGTCTCCTGGCCTGGGCACAGGCAAGGTGAGGGCTCTGTGGGCGCGCGCCCTGTGGTGGGGCCATGCTCTGCCCCGGGTTCCTACCCTAGTGGGGGCGCCTGGGTCCTCAGAGCGGTCCTGGGACAGACCTGTGTCCCTAAGGCCTGAGACGCTGGGCCCGCCCTGAAGGTGTGTCATCACGCGGGGGGGGCGGGAGGGGCACCCTGGCCGGGCAGTGCCTGGATGAACCCGTTCCATGCTGCCCCCTTCCCAGCCCTGAGCATGGGGACGCCAGGCTTCCAGCCACTGGAGCAGGCTACCCCCGGAGCCCACTCCCTGCCTGGGTCTGTGTGAGGAAGAGCCCGGGCCGGAGACTTGGAGGCACGGAACAAAGTGTTTGCATCTGCGTGGCCACATCAGGAGAAATTCTTGGCAGGCTCAGGATCTCGGGGGCGACCCCTGGGTAAAGCAAACCCTCCGTGGGGGAAGACTGACCCACTCAGGCCCTGGGGGCAAGCGCGCCCATGACACCGTCCTTGGCAGGTGGGGGCAGGACTCTGAGTCCTAGTATTTGAATTCAAGGTCCCCACCCTGTGGCCTGCCAGCCCTCCCCCCTGTCTCTTGGGCTGCTGGCCTGGGCATTGCTCTGCACCTGTCTGTCCTTCCTCAGGGGCTCAGCCGGGACCACCTTTATGTCCCCAGGCCCATGGCAGGGTCTGATTCCTGGAACTCACCCGGCCCACCGTGGTCTCTTCTCTTAGATCCTGGTGTTGGGTGATGTTGGCTGCGTGCCACACTGGGGCCCCCAAAGATAAGAGTGCACCCCTTGAAGACAAGCAGGAAAGCCCCGGCTGATGGTAACTGCACCTACCACTGAGGTGCTGGGTGGTTTTTTGTTTGTCTTCGCGTTTGTATCTTCTGAAATGTCTCAAGTGAGCACGTGTTGTTTTTCAGTGAGAGCCAGGCACAGTCAATGTTATTTTTAAGAAGCAGCGGAGGGTTCTCTGCGTGTGACTGGGTGTTGCTGGTTCTCACGGATCCTGCCCTTGGTGTTTTCACTCAGAGGTTCACGACCCTTTAGACTTGGCGTCAGGGCCAGGTGCAGAATTGTTAAGGAGGGAGCTGACCCTGCACTGGCACGCCCCTGAGAGTGAGCACCTCCTGAAAGCTTGCCCCTGGCGCCTCTCCCACGCTGCATGGGGTGGCAATTCTGTTTGCAGAGAGGCAAACTGAGCCTGGGAGGGGAAGGGCTCTGTCCCACAGTTAGCCCTTAGGTCACAGTCCCAGCTTTCAGAGCTCCAAGACAGCAGCACAGCCATGGTTCCAGGGCCAGGAAGGTCAAGGCCTCCTGTCTTTGGAGGGAGGCACCAGAGAGGGCGTGGAACTGTAGAGTCCCTACTTGAGGCTGGCTCTCAGTGAGAGCCTGGTGAGGAGAGACATGTCTCCACGCACATGCACACACGTCCACGCACACATGCATACTTATTCACACGCACGGAGGCAGCGTACGCACATACACGGGGCCTCAAGAACACACTTTAACCCTTTCCTCAGCCCAGCCCTGGCCTCCCTGGGCAGGGAGGGCTGCTCCCACCTCTCACTGGCACAGGCCATGGGGTCAGGACAAGGCCCCATGTAGCAGCCTCGGGAACAGAGCTGCCAGGCGTCACCGTGGCGGGAATCAGGGAGAACGCTTTTCTATTTGTCTTTTTTCTAGAAAAACCTGGCAGCCCTCTATCCTCTTTTCAGTGCATTTAGGGCCTGGCTGAACGGCCCTTCCTGTGAGTTTGCGAAGGTGGGAGGTGGCAGTGCCAACCCCAGGGCAGGATTTCTTCGCTGAAGAGGTGTTGTCATGGGGATGTGAGGCTTTGACCCCCACTAGGGCTGGCCCACCTCCTGCCCTGTCCCCACTACCCATCCACTCCCCACCACATGCTCCTGCTCTGCTCTCAGAACCCAGCCGGGGGTGCTGCCTCCCAGCCAGCTGCCCAGGCCAGGCACCCTTATCGCCACTGCTGACCTTCTCTTGAGCACACAAGACAGGGGGGCCTGGGTAACAACCCATTTCTGGGCTGGGTTTGGGTCAACTTGGGGGCAGGGCTGCCCAGGGCCCAGGGCACCTTGGGGCACACAGTGGCACTCAGTGGCTGCACCGAGTGGAGGCCTGTTTCTTCAGGTGGGTGGGCTGGTGGGCCTCACGGGGGTCGCTGAGCAGCGTTGGAAATGCTCAGGCCCGTCCTTGTCCCAGAGAATCAGAGCTCATGGGCCTGGGGAGCGGCTGGCAGTGGGCCAGACCCTGGTCATGGCCCAGAGAGGCCACACTTCCTCGGGCCTGTACCCTGCTGACCAGCCTCGGCCTGCGCCCTGTGCAGATTTTCAGCCGGGCCCAGGGAGCTGGGGGTTAACACAAGGCCCCGCTGCTGCTGGGCATTACATTTCATTAAAAACAAAACAAAACAAACAAAAAAAAATAAAAAAAAACAACACAACTCTGCAGGCAAAAAAGAGAAAAAAATGTTTTTTTCAGGTGCTAAAAATATTATCAGGAAATACTTTTCAGCAATGTGCTGTTTTAGGCTCCCCTCTGGACTCAAGGGCGCCTTTGTCTCTGCCACAGAAAATCCACATTTATCAAAACCAAAATTGTTTTATCAAGCAGGCTCATGTTCTGTGGCCAGGAAACCCGAGCCTCCCCAACCGGCCTGTGACATTTTAATTTAGGGCCTGAGTGTGTGTGCAATTTAGATGGGGTGCCCCAGGAGCTGCCCTCAGGATGCCCCAGGACTTGGGGCTCCACGCAGGCCAAGGTGGGGGTGCCCTCCCCAACCTGCACCTGGTCGGCTGGGCCTATTTGGTCCTCACAGGGTAGGGGTGGGAGATCCTGGGGGTTCAGGCCTGAGCTGCCGGGGCAGGGGCTGGCTGGCTGTAGCCCACCCTAACTTTCTCTCCTCCTCTCCCAGAAGTGGCAGGTGGAGTTCAGGTCCCCTGCCCCAGAAGCCCCGATCCCAAGTAAACCTCCACATGCTCTGGAATGAGGCCAGGAGGCCACAGGGACCAAGGGCCGCTTCACCTGCTCACTTGGTCACTGTCCTGTGTGGCTGGTTGGGGTCTTGGTGCAGTTGGCCCCTGAGGGAGTGTGGGGGCCACGCAGCCTGCCCTGTACCTCCTCTTCTCATGCACATGGAGCCGCACACACATTGACTCCCATGACGGGACTTCTGTGGTTGATCTTAGGGAAATGATGGGACCGGGGTTCAGCACTTCCTTCCCAGGATGTTCACTGCTGCGTGGGCTCAGGCATCAGCTCTCCCTGTCCTGGGAGCCTTGTCCATCTCCTGAGTGCCCAAGACAGGACACAGCCCCATTCTCTGTGGGCTCCAGGATGGCAGGGACAGCCAGCAGCGGAGGGACAGTCAGGCCCAGGGTCCTCCAATGCCCCAGAGCTTCTGCAGCAACAAAGCCATGCTCTGAGACGTTTTTAGTGATTTGGGAAAACTCTAATGGTATTGTGTCAAGCAAAGGTTTTAAAAAATCGTACTCTGAGTAGCATCCATGCTATGGCCTCAACCATCCTAAGCACACGTGTGCTAGAAAAAGGGAGAGGTGGGTGTCGCCTCGGGGCTCTGCATGCAGGTCACAAATTATGATGGTGGTTACATTCTCCTTTCTATGTTTCCCTGCTAACATTTTTTGCAATTAATTTGAAAAGTATGAATGTTTTAGAAGCCCAGATAAACAATGCCCTTGGTTCCAGCTGGCCGGCTTCCTGCCCCGGCGTCAGCCAACCAAAGCTTGTGCTTCCCTCAACCTGGGGTGCTTCAGAGGACTGGCCTGTTGTTGGGTGCCGCCGTCTGTGTTCAACGTGGCCCCTCCTCCAGTGCCCCCTCCCCAGGGGGCCTTCCTCTCCCATTTGTCCCCTCCCTGTGTTGGTCTGCAACCCCATCCTTGGATGCCTGCAAAGGGTGCTGCCCCCGGACCCAGGCACCTGAGGGCCTGTCAGAGCATCAGAACTTCCTGGCCAGAGGCCGGATGGGACCCTCCAACAGCCCCTGCGTGCCCCACATTCCTCGGCGAGCCTCAAGGGTGGCAGGAATCCGAAGGGATTTTGTGTTCTGTCTCAGACAGGAGCTGGGCCCCTGCCTGCATCCCTGCCTTGTGTGGGGGAGGGTCTCCTGGCTTTCAGAAACCCCAGGCACATTTATCCCCTCTGCCTGCCGGAGAGGGCAGGCAGAGGAAGAGCCAGACTGTGGAGGCCTCCGAGGCTGCAAGTGTATGTGTGGTTCTAGCTCCATGAGGTGGTTCTAGGGGGTCCATCCCCTGCAGGGACAAGCCTGAGGGCCACCTCTGAGTTTTCACTGACACCCAGACTCTCTGTGGGTTCTAGAGGCAGACCTTGAGAGTCACCCTCCTCTTGGGAGCACCACGGATCTGCGCTGCCTCCACCAGGCTGGCCTCAGGGGGTGCTCCCTCGAGCACCCTGGCCCTGCTGGACCATGGCTGGGGATGGCAGCAGGGAGATGGACGTGGCACTCTCAGAGCCATGGCTGCTGCAGGTGACAGTGCCTCCACCGTTAGCTGAGTGCTTCTGGCCTCAGCCTGGGCGATACTTCATGTAGGACACACCATGGCCCTCTGGGGCTGGGGTCACCCCACTTTATAGACAGGGAAACCAAAACCTAAAGAATCTGTCCAGGGTTGGGTTGCACAGCTGGTGGGGGCACAGCTGGGACCCCCGTCCAGGCAGGCCTGGGCTGGAGGCTGGCTTCAGGCCACGCATGGTCTTTTCCCCTTGACTCTGGGGAGGGCGTGGGCAGGGGTCCAGCCCCCTCTTCCCTTGGCCTTGCCTCCACGAAGGGGCAGGGCGACCCCAGCATCTGGGGCATGTCCTCTGGTTAACACGGCTCTGCCTGCCCCCTCACTGGGCAGATGGGTCTGGGGCGAGGCCAGTGGAGGGGGAGCCTTGGCCTGGGCTGTCGGGTCCCTGGGCCTGACCCCCTCCTGTCGACCTGGTGCAGACTTGTCCCAAAGCAAGGCTTCGTCCTCATCTGCAAACCAGGTGCTCAAAGGGCTGCTGTGAGAACAGAGGGAGAGCTCTCCAAACCCCAGCACGGTTCTCAGTCATCATGAGACCGGAACACAGAGGCCCACGCACGACCGCTGGACATGTTTAAGAAAATGCCAATGTATTTCCACTAGAAAAATCCTCTTTTCCGAAATACATGTCTTTATGTTGAATAAGTTAAAATAGCATCTCCTATGCTGATTTAACTATTTGTTAAAATTCAAAATTCTGAGGCCCCCACATGCATTTCAAATGTTCCCCATGAGCAGCCAGGGCAAGGGGGTTCCTGAAACTGCCGAGAGCGAGCTGTCTAATCACAGGTGCCTTTCATTGCGATGCTAAGAAATCACCTGGGCCCCTCCCACCTGCGGTGTGTTCCCTTCCCGAGCTGGGCCCCTCCCACCTGCCCTGCGTTCCCTTCCTCTAAAGATGCACTGGGTGCCTCCCCTGTGCTAGGAGCTTCGGTCCCTTTGGGCGCTGCAGGGATGCAAAGAGGGAGGCGTGGACACCGCAGTCCCAGGGACACATGGGGGCTCCCGCTGCCGGGGGCTGGAGGGACCGATGCTGAGTCTCCTGCCCACAACTGGGAACCTTGAGCTTCTGTTCCTCCCTCCCACCCTGGCCATCCCTCAGGTCCTTCTGCTGGGCTGCGGAGTGGGAGGCCCCCTCAGTGAGGAGACTGCGGATGGGGAGGGAAGGCAGGGAAGGGACGTGCCTACTAAGTGCCAGGCCCTGAGCACCAGATGCTGCCTCTCAGTGACCCCCTCCACCCGCCATCTGGCAGAACGCTCTCCAGCAGTGGGGGCAGGCCTGCCTGCTGTCCTCCACCCCGACTGGCCACGGCAGGGGGTGCCTATCGGATCACCTGTGCCACCACTGACTCCTCCTTTGCCCAGAGTAACATCCGCTCATGGGTCACCAAGCTCTTCCCCTCAGAGCCCAGGCTGAACCTCAGAATCCTTCTCAACACAGCCACCAACAATCAGGCAGAGGTGACAGGAAGGAGCCTATATGCCCACCTCTCTTTAGCTATTGATTTTGCACGATTTACAGCGTATGGTAACTCCATTACCAAATCCACCAGAAAACCAGGTGTGCCAGGACAGAGTGTTTTAAGTCCCAGAGTGATCTTGAAATAGACACTGTTTCACATTCAGCCAAGGCTCACAGTAACTGTGATGGGGTGGGGGCCGGGAGCCTCTGGCCTTGCACCCTTAGGCCAGAGTCCTTTCGACCGGGACGGGAGGCCCCCGTGGCACATGCAGGGATTCACTGGGCTGGCTGGTGCCCCACAGATATCACAAATGACCACCTATAAAGCATGCGGCCCTTTGGAGAGGAGAACAAGTCACTCTGAGCAGTGGTGATGGAGACGAGGAGTGCAGATGAACACAGGTGGCCCACGCCACAGGCCCAAGATGGCCGCCTGCGTCTCCATAGCAACCCGGCCGGAGTCCCGCAGGACCCTTCCCAGCGTTTCCAGGCCGGGAACATGGGAGGCCCTGTAACAGCTTTAAGTGTTACACTCCCCTGGCGGCCAGTGAGTCACGGGGACTTGAATCTGAGTCACTTCCAGCCACCTGCCACCGTGACGGCCGCAGTTCCTGGATGCGGAGGCTCGCAGCCGCTGGGCGTGGGGATGTGGTGGCTGGCCTCGCAGGACATTCTGTTTTTGGCTCCGGTTGGTGGAAATGTTTCCCACGTGTTTTCCCGTGTTTACAGAGCCGAGGGCACGGAATGAAGCCGGGGAAGCCAGCCTGACAGGGCCTGGCCCCGGGGGTCTGGCCAGAGCAGCCACTCCAAAGCGGAAATGGAGTGCCAGGCGGGGGCAGGCTGTGAGGACGCCAGGCGGGGGCAGGCTGTGAGGACGCCCAAGCCCCCGCTCTCTGCCGGAGGGGAAGGGGCTGTCAGAGACGAGCGACCCGCAGCGTGGTCCAGCACCAGCTGTAGGCCGAGTCTCCAGGGGCGGGAGGAGCTCTGCGGTCAGCGGGCTCAGAGTGCGCCGCTGCCTGAGGACCCTGAAGAGTGAGTGGTGGCCCGGGCGGTGCTGCCTGCACCCTGTGCTTTCTGCTGTCATCGTGCCCACCCCATCTGAACTTTGTCCCTCTTGTGCAGAGCACAAGGCATTGGTTTTCCTAACAGTGGTTCCCCCAGCAGCCTAGGGCCTCCAGCACCTTCCCCAGGGCCGCCTGCCACTGTCCAGTCAGGGATGAAGGCAGCTAGGCTGCTGGGTGGTATGCAGCAGGGCTCACTGTCTTGTCTGGAAGGCTTGGCCGAGGTGGGCCTGTTGCTGCCGCTGCACTTCCTGGTCCAGTTGGTCCTTCAGGCTGGCCACCTGGGGACAGGACAGTGGCTCAGGTCAGGTGGGCAGGCTGCACGGCCAGGGCCCCAGGGTATAGAGGCATGGAGGGCTCTGTGACAGGAAAGGCTGGAGGCCATGGTCCACAGCTCCCGAGGGGAGGTGGCATGCATGGGACAGAAACATCAGGCAGATGTCAGACTGACTCCCTTGCTGCCAGAGAGGGATGCGCAGTTCCGCCTCTCACCACGGATCCCCACTCTGCCCACCTGTGGAGGCCACTGCGCACCCTTGGTGGATGGGCCCGCTTCTATTCAGGCCGTGAAGGCACTCAGAATGAGGCCAGGTGCAGTGGCTCACACCTGTAATCCCAGCACTTTGGGTGGCCGAGGCGGGCCTTGGGCATCAGGATCACCTGAGGTCAGGAGTTCGAGACCAGCCTGGCCAACATGGTAAAACCCCATCTCTACTAACAGTACAAAAAATTAGCCAGGCGTGGTGGCAGGTGCCTGCAATCCCAGCCACTCTGGAGGCTGAGGCAGGAGAATCGCTTGAACCCAGCAGGTGGAGGTTGCAGTGAGCTGAGATCTCACCACTGCTCACCAACCCAGGGAACAGAGTGAGACTCTATCTCAAAAAAAAAAAAAAGCACTCAGAATGATAAGGAAATAAATAAATGTCCTTTTGCTAATAAATTTAGCAAAAGTGCCTTGGTGGTCAGGGACCGTAACTTGGGGATGACACTGGGCAGTCAGGTCACCTCCTGGGCCTCAGTTTCCTCATCTGTAAAATGAACAGACAGCTCTAAGGTCCTGATAGCTCTGAGCTCCAAGGCTCAGTGGTTCAGCCCAGCAGGTCTGTCACATGTACGTATGCATGTGTGGGTGTGCAGTGCACACACATGCCCAAGGCTTGGCTATGCTTCCTTATCCACCTCACTGTGCCCACCTCATCCTCACATGTGCCACGTGTGCCATTGTTTTCCCTTTGTGACTCTGAAGGACAGGTGCAGGGGCTGCCTCTGGTGACCTGCCCCAGAATCCATGCTCCACCTCCCAGTCGGATAAACCTTGTGCGCTCAAGAGCAAAGAAGTGCAGGCAGTGCCCGGAGTAGGTCTGGAGCCCACTGGGTGGCAGTGGAGAGCCCCTGTTGCTAGAGGACTTCAAGAAGTCACGCCTACTGGGTGACTGCGGGGATGCCAGTCCTCCGTCCCTGCCTCTGCCCTCACCCAGGGGGCTGGGGTCCCCACCTTACCTGCTCTTCCAGCACCTTCACCCGCTGCTGGTGGGTCCATTCTTGGGACTCCAGGGCCTGCGTGGCCTGCTGCTGGGCCCCATGCAGACGCTCTGCCTCTGTGGCCAGGTCCCGCTGGTGCTGCGCCGTCAGGTCCCGGAGCCGCTGGGTGTGGGCCTGCTCCATCTCCGCCATCTGGGCCTGGAGCGAGAACTCGGGCATCTCACTGCTGTCTCTCACTGAGGGCCGCACAGAATCCCAGGGCAGGAGTGCCACAGGGTGCTCCACCTGTCTTTTGGGCCCCACTGCCCTCTGCCAGTGTTGACCCTGGCCAGGACTGCCCAGCAGACCTGGGGTTGGGTGCACACGTTCAGCCCACGGGCCTTGGGTTTGGCTTTGGCTGGGCTGGAGACTAAGCCACAGCCTCCAGGGTGGGCCTAAAATCTGTTTTAATGGCACCCCAGGTTCCTTTTGGCTGGGCTGGGTGTCCAGAGGGCATCGAAGTTTGATTCTTGCCCATCCTGCCCCCATCCCCTGCTGGTTTCTGAGGATGGGGGTATGTCCAATGTGGACAGGGAGAATGAAGCCTCTGAGGCCCCTTCTGTGGGTGTCAGGCCCCTAGGCCTCAGGGGATTCCCCTGCCCCAACACAAGCAGGTAGCAGCCTCTGGCCATGCCCCACAGGCCTCTCTGACCTCCCTCGTCTGGCCCTTGTGCTGCTCTACAGAGCCCAGGCCTGGCTCCCACGGGGAGGTCAATGTCTCAAGAAGGGCAGGAGCCTTGGGTCCTCATTCTAGCTCTGCCTGGGGCCTTGGTCTGAGTCTGTATCCATCACATGCAGAAGCTGGTCCAGCCACCCTCCCCATGTGTGCACGTGTGAGATGGAGGTACACCAGCCACCCCTCTGGAACTGACAACCTCCTGGATCCCACCCCAGGTCTGCCCTCAAGTCTGGGGTACACAGAACTCTGCTGGCCCAGTTGACCTGCAGCTGCTGATTTTGCCTCAGGGCTCCTTCCACCTCCTGGTGCAGGCTGTTCAGAGACTGGTCCAGCTGCTCCTTCTCAGCCCCCAGCCTGAGAACATCCTCCTCCCTCTTCAGTGTCTCTTGCTCCATCTGCAGAGAGCCCAGGAGGCAGAACTTGTGGCCTCCTGGCAGGGAGTGAGGTCAGGCCAGCCCTCCTCTGGGAGCATAGGGATGCCTCTGGGAAGGACTCTGAATTCCCCTAAGAGCTGGCAGGGTCAGGAAGGGCACTGCCCTGGGCCAGGACCCCCGGCCTCATCCACGTCTATCTGATATCTGCAGCCAGAGTGACAGCTTAAGGAGGAGCATAGGGCCAAGTCCCCATCCAGCTACAGAGCAGCAGATGTCCCCATCAACATCCTCAATGGGGGACTCTCTACATCTTTTAAGGTGACATCCCAGGAGCTACCCCGCAAACCTCTTCTCAGTGTTCCTCCAGGTCTCATGAGCCCCTGCACTCTCTGGCACTTGCCTTCTGCTGTTGGCACTCAGGATCTGCTGAGCTCGTACAGGCACAGGCCCTGAGAGCCTGGTACACTTGCTGTCTCAATCCCAACAAGCCTGTGGCATTGGCATCACTATCCCCACCGTCTGTCCTCCTTGTAGGCTGCAGGCTGCCCCAATATGCTCCCTCCTTAGTCACCCACTCCCCGCCCCATGGGCACAGGTCAGGAGGGATAAGCTGCAGGTTAAAAATCCGGGAAGGTTACCCAGGAAACAGACATTTTCTATGGGAAAGTTGGCAAGGACCTTTTGTTCCCTTGCGAATGGGCCCTCTGGAGGAAAGGATTGAATCTAAGAGTTCTCTCTCACAGAGAACAGCACTAGGAGAGGAACACCGTCCACCAGCCCCAGACAGCCTGCTTCCAGCGCCCCCAGATGGCCTGGGGCATGCCTCATGGGTGGTTGGTGTGGATGGGATCCCATGATGTCACAGGCTCATTGGGCCAGGCAGGCGCTGAGGCAGGCTTGGAACCCAGGCCCTGCTCTCCAAACCAGGCTGCCTCCAGGCTCTGCCATGCCCAGCCCTGAGGGTCCTGCCTGCTGGGGCTGTGTCCACAGGGGCAAAAGCCTTGGGCTGGAGTGCCAGGTCAGTCCTCTGTTGGCCCCAATGCCCTCTGTCGGGTGCTGGCCCTGGCCCAGGATTGGGCAGCAGACCTGGGGCTCAGTGCACACACTTGGCACACCACAAACCTGCCCTCTTAGCTTCAGGGCTTGAGCAGGCCTGGTTTCGGGCCCTAAGACAGAGGGGATAATTTGCGTGGGTAAAGTTCGTAACAGGGTCAGTGGTTGGAACTTTACAAAAAATAAGGGTTCCTTTCTTCTTCAGGACTGAGAAAAACAGAGTCCCCCTACACTGAAAAAGGATGTCCTGTTTCTTTAAAAATCCAGTTACACTCCTGGAAGTGCATGTTATGAAGAGAAGAGAAAAGTGAAATCCAAAATAAATAAACGGCCACATCCGGGTTTCCCCTCCTGAGACACCAATAAAGGGTTTATGGGTTTGTGGGCCCCTCACAGCTGACCTCCTGGAACTCATTAGCTGTTCCTTCCCTCCCCCTCCTCAGGCTCCAGGGACTCACGGCGGGCACTGTGCCCACAGCTGGCTCTGCGTCCCCAGGCAGTGCTGTCGCAACCAGGGCTGATGCAAGCCCCCTGCTCCTCCACCCCCAGCAGCGTCCACGGGAGGCGCCAACACCCTGGCTCCATGGCCCAGGGCTGGGCCCCCTTCAGGAACAGCAGCAGGGGCTGGTGACTAGACCCCATTGGCTGGCCCTACTCTGGAGGGCAGGTGGTCCTTTGTGGACAAGCTGGCTGGTGGCTTTCATGACTGTCCTGGCCTGCTGGCCCCTGTCCCCTGGGCAGGCTGGGCTGCGGGGCCTTCTGCAGGTGGCAGTGAGTCCTTGGGAAGGGCCACCCTGCTCTGGGGTTCACCCCTGAGGCCTCAGCACCTGCCTTCCCCACTTCATAGATAGGGGCACTGACCCTGCAGGGGCCAGCTCAGCAGATGCCATCATCCCCTCCCCTGTCCTGAGTGCCCATCATTCTTCCAGCTGCCTCCTCTGGAGCCCCGTCCCACTCTGGGGCCCCCTGCCTACTCCCGGAGGGGGGCTGTGAGGGCATCAGAACCCTGGGCCCACAGCTGGTGCAGCCCGCTCTGCAGGGCCAGCCTGGGTGGCTGTGTGGGCACCTTCCCTGTTCCTGCAGGGCCTCGGCAGCACACAGCAGAGGGACAAGGGGCTGTCCCCCAGGCTCCATGGATGGAAGGCCAAAGACACCTGCCCTTCCCGCCCCTCCCCCTGCGCCATCCGGCCTGGGATGGTGAACAAACTTCCCAAGGAGAACAAGCTCGAGCCCCCCAGGACGCTGGAGGTGGGAGCTTGTGGATGGGTCGTGGTGCCGGCAACAGCGGCTTGGCTTTCCGGGCCTGTCCCTCCAGCTGGGTGACCCACAGGTCACCTTGACCTCTGGCTGTCTTTGATCTCGGCGGCCACTCTGCGGCTGCATGGGCAAGGGTGGCAGGAGAGTAGCTGGGAGGGGGTGGGTGTGGGGCTCTGGGGTCAAGGGGCCATGAGGAGACCTGGGTAGTGGGCAACAGGGCCAGTGATGCCGAGCTGGAGGCAGCCCCTCCAAAAGCATCCGGTCCAGAGGGAAGTGGGCACAGCTTCCTCGGGGACTCTGGCCTCAGGCCACCAGGACTACCCCACCCTGCACCTTGGACCCACGGGGTGGGTGGGAGCTGTGCCCATGTGCCCATGTGATGCACCACCCTCTCCACTTAGCCCTGTTTGTGAGCCAGTTGCCGTGCAGGACCCTGACGGTGCCCTGGAGTCATTTAAACAACCCATGCTGTAAAAAGGGCAGTGTCCAGCCATGCAGTCCTGGACAGCCACCATGTCCCCATCAGGGAGGAGCCCAACTGTGCAGACAGCTCACATCAGACAGCTCTCTGGCATCAAGGAGAGGAGGATGAACAGAAAGAGGGATCGGTGTGAGGCCGCCCCGTGGGCTGGGGCCATGTGCCCACTCTGCCCTCACCTGCCAGGTGGGGGCCCTGCATGCACCCAGACCCCACTGTGGGGGGCAGCGAGACCCCCAATGTGAGTGCCTGGGTGTGTGTGGAGTGGGTGCCTGGGTGTGTGTGGAGTGAGTGCCTGGGTGAGTGTGGAGTGAGTGCCTGGATGTGTGTGGAGTGAGTGCCTGGGTGAGTGTGGAGTGAGTGCCTGGGTGTGAGTGTGGAGTGAGTGCCTGGGTGTGTGTGTGGAGTGAGTGTCTGGGTGAGTGTGGAGTGAGTGCCTGGGTGTGTGTGTGGAGTGAGTGTCTGGGTGAGTGTGGAGTGAGTGCCTGGATGTGTGTGGAGTGAGTGCCTGGGTGAGTGTGGAGTGAGTGCCTGGGTGTGAGTGTGGAGTGAGTGCCTGGGTGAGTGTGGAGTGAGTGCCTGGGTGAGTGTGGAGTGAGTGCCTGGATGTGTGTGGAGTGAGTGCCTGGGTGAGTGTGGAGTGAGTGCCTGGGTGTGAGTGTGGAGTGAGTGCCTGGGTGTGTGTGTGGAGTGAGTGTCTGGGTGAGTGTGGAGTGAGTGTCTGGGTGTGTGTGGGGTGCTCACAGAGGACAAGAGAGCTGCCTCTCAGGTGATGGGGAGGGGGTGCTGTACATTGCAGGCACCCCCTCAGTGGGCCCAAAGAGTGATGGCTGGGGTGTGGGCTCCGAGAAGCTCTGCCTGCTTCCTGGAATGCCATTTCCTCTTTCTTGGGCTGTTTCCCTATCAGTCGACCTGGCAGCTGTGCGCCCCTCATCTCCCCGCGAATGGTTCTGCTCCGTCTGGTTTCATGCGTGGGAGCCGGGTCCACATGCAGCAAGGGGCCGAGCTCAGTGGCCAGGATCACTGGATCACTCACCTGCCACCAGGGTGCCTCCACCTGGCCTCACCTCTGCGGCCCACCCCAGGACACAGTGGTCTACGTTTGTCTGACCTTTGGGCTTGGAAACTCTGTCTTGCACCGGGGAGGCCGGGGAATGACAGGACTGAGTGATGACCGTCACTTCACCCCTTGACCACTGAGCTCTTCCTGGTCTCTCACCCTGTCTGCCCGGGCCCTACCGGGAGCTCAGGGGCCACTATCCTTGTGAGCGTTGAGAGGGGAGGTTGTGGGGCACCTGCACAGGCTGGCCCACCTGTTTCTCCAGCTGCAGGGCACACCCCAGGGGAGGGGCTATCTCCACCATGAGCAGGGGCCTCTGGGGCTCTGGGGTTTGTGGTGTGTCAGGCCACTCGGTTTCCAGCAAAGCTGGGCTCAGACACTGGAGACAAAGCCAGGGATTTGCCCCCACCCACGGTGCCTCCCCAGGGAGAGCCAAGGCAGGGCGCACACGACACCACTGGCAGGGCTGTGGCCACCTGCGGGCGTCCTGACCCTGAGCTTAGTGCCACCCCGCCGGCAGGTGAGGACACAGAAGCATGCGCGGGCCAGCGCCTCGCCCAGCCGCGCCCCTGCGCACCCCAGCCAGGAGCTCCTCCCTCCTCTTTAAGGACCACCGCTGCCGCCTACCTGTGCGAGCTGAGCGCGCAGCGCCGCGGGCTCCCCCTGCAGACGCGCCCGCTCGGTGCGCAGCGCCGCCGTCTGCTCCTGCAGGACGCGCCTGTCCGCCTGCGCCTCCGCCGCCTCCTGCCCGCCGCTGAGCTTCTGCGGCCGACGGAGCACCTGGGCCAGAGACGCTGGGCGTGGGCCAGGGATTGGGAAGGCCCGAGTTTCTGAGAGCGGGGTCGTTCCATCTAAGGCTGGCTCTGGCCTCAACTTATTTTCTCCTAAACGGCGTGTCCACAGCTGACTCCTCTGTTGCAGGAGTGCTTACTGTACGGCAAGAAATCCAGCCCCCTGACTCCCTGTGGGCCCTTGCAGCCTCAGTTTCCCCATCTGTCAGCGGGGGACTGGATGGTGCCTGGGTCTCTGCAGGCCTGCTCACCTGCCTCCAGCATCTCTCTAGGCCTCCTTTCATGTTGAGGGACTGATTCTGCAAAGGACCACAGGGCCTCTTCCCTGTAGGCCTGTTCACTGCCTCCTGGTGACAGCGTACCCTGCCCTCCTGGGCACCCTCACCTGTCTCAGGGGCTCCAGCGATCCCTCAGCCTTCTGGCACCTGTGCTCCAAGTTGGTGAGCTGTTCTTCCAGCAGCTTCCCCTGCTTGGCCAGGCCTTGGCTGTGCCTCCTGCTCTCGTCAAGGGCCTGGCGCAGTGTTTCCATTTGCTCCTGGGGGGAGGGAGACACAGGGCCCACCTGGAGACACTGGGGGTGGGAGGCCCTGCAGGGAAACTCTCACCTCAGGGCATCTGCCTAGACCGTCGGGCAGGACCGTATCGCTGGGATGAAAACAGCAAGAACATGGTTAAGGACAACCTGAAGTGCGTTGATCAGGTGGTTGTATTTGCAATGTAACCTCAAAGGTGCGGACCCCCAGGAAGCCTGAGACGAAAGTCCTGGAGGTCTGGTCCAGCGTGGGCAAAGGCTTGGGCTTGGCAGGTTCTCTGCTGCAGCCAGCGGTCTTAGAGGGCACATCGGTGGCATCCCTGCCCTGCCTCCAGCCTTGGTGGCTCCTATTGCCCTTGGGATAAAGACTGAGGTGACCCTCCCCAAGGCTCCTGGAGCCTGTTCGGCTCAGGCCCTGCTTGCCCCTTCTGCCATCACACTGCATGTTTTCCTGCTTCAGCTCCCACCTGGGGACATGGCTAGTCCCAAACTGAGCTCAGGAGCTCCAGAGCCCGTGAAGCTGGGATGGCCCATGATCCCCGCTGTGTCCCTCACCCCTGCGCCCTCTTCTCAGCCCCTCTGCCTTCAGCCTGTCCAAACTGCCATCATCCACTTGGGACCAGTGACAGCCCTTCAATTTCCTCACTGTCCCCAGGTGCTACCCCATGACGGCTGAGGGTGCATTTCACTTGAATATCATCGGCCATGCCACTGCCTTGCTCTGGGCCTGTGGTGCTCCCAGCTGCCCCCCAGGACACTTCCCCGGGGAACTCGCCATCACTTCGATCACGTGCACCTGCTGCCCTCTGTGAACAGCCTCCCCACTGGCGCCCCCACCCTACCCTGCCGCCTTCTCCTCCTGCTTGCAGGAATCCTGCCTCCCTGTCATCCCAGGAGGGAGGATGGCACCCGTGGTGTCCCCTGAGCCCGAGAGCTGGCAGCTGTTGGGCCTTGAGAGGCCCCCAGACGTGTGAAGGAGCTTGCAAGGCATCCGTCATTGGAAGCTTGTTGGCTGCAAGTTGGCCTGGTCAGGTCTTGATGAGCCCCCAGCCCTTGCACCTTCCTGAGGGTTTTGTGGGAGAAATGGCCAGCTCCTTCTGGGGTGGCTGGATTCTGAAAACACTTTTTTTTTTTGGTCCGACACTTTGTTACTTTAAAAAAGGAAAAGAAGGAAGACAATCCTTGTACCTCAGACTGTGATGTTTCACCCTTTGTGCAATTCTGAAAATTATAATTTTCTATATAATTTTCCAGTAGAAAAGCAGAAGTTTTCTGCAAATACGGCTTAAATATTTCATGGCAGTTTTAAGAGGTCCCAAACCTCTTGTAATGACTCAGCTTTTATGGAATTTGAATGAACCGTAATAATTGAGTAGTTCTCCTTTAATGCGCAGCCCCACCGGCCCCAGCGAGTTGCTCTCATCTCTTGTGTCCCTTTGGCTCTAAATCCTGATGCTGTGTGCAGGCTGGCAAAACAAACCTTGAAAAGGTGGATTCAGTCTGAGGGCTTCAATAGCTACAGGAAAGAACCCCAGCCCTTCTCTCCCAGAGCTGAGTGCTCAGGGATGAGCCTGGGCTCCAGAGGCTCCTACCCCGGAGTCCCAGCAGGGATGAGCCTGGGCTTGGAGCCAGCGTGCGGGGCTCCAGGGTCAGTTTCCCCATCTGGGGCATGGGTATGATGCAGTCTCACAGGGGTCTTGTTGAGACCGAAAGAAGGCTGGGGCCAGGCGCTGTGGCTCATGCCTGTAATCCCAGCACTTTGGGAGGCTGAGATGGGCAGATTTTCTGAGGTCAGGAGTTCGAGACCAGCCTGGACAACACGATGAAGCCCCGTTCCTACTAAAAATACAAAAAAATTAGCCAGCCATGGTGGCGGGTGCCTATAATCTCAGCTACTTGGGAGGCTGAGGCGGGAGAATCACTTGAACCTGGGAGGCAGAGGTTGCAGTGAACCAAGACCGTGCCACTGCACTCCAGCCTGGGCAACAAGAGCAAAACTCTGTCTCAAAAAAAAAAAAAAAAGAAGGCTGGTCGGATGCTGGACTCTGAGATGCCCCCAGGGAAGCTGTTACAAATGAAGGGCTTGCATGGGAGGCTGGGAGTGAAGGCTGGGGAATATCTGAACAGGAGCAGAAGGGACAAAGGCCTCGTTAAGTGTCCTGCTGGCTGCACAGAGAAGGACAGGGCAGGCCACAAACACTCGCCAAATCCATCCTTCGGGCCCTGGAATTGGGGTCCTCAGCCTGATACCCATTTATCCATTGGGCGACGATGGGCCAATTCGATTGCCCACTGGCAGGTATCCCCTGGTCTCCCTGCACTGGTGAGCTGCCCCATCTTGCCCTCAGGCCAGTCACAGGACAGAGTTAGCTCTGGACAGTCCTCAGATACAAGGGGGTCGGAGCCCTTCACTCCACACAGTGGGACTCTGGAGCCAGACAGAGGGCAGGGTCTGGTGCCAGTTCACGGCGGCAGGGCCTCCTCTGGACTCTGGCCTGCCCTGCTGCCTCTGTATCTATTCTACCAGCCTCTACTGCTTTGACCATACTAGCATTATAGCCTGTTGTACTATTCACTTTCAAAATTTTCTTGGAAAATCTCAAACATCTATTCTTTCCTGTAAACTTTGCAATCAGTTTGTCCAGTATTCTCTAAACACATCACAAACAAATAGACAAAACCAAACCAAAAAAGCAAACGACCAATAAACAACTGACAAAGCAGGAGCATAAACAAAGACCCACCCAGACGCTGATCAAAAGAAAACCGTCATCCCTGCCCAAAGCCACAGCCTCTCCAGGAAGATGACGTAAGCAACAAAAAGTGGCACAAACACGCACTCATGCTTTCAAGTAACCCCCAAATTTAAGAAGAAATAAAATGGAAACTTCTAGAAAACTGGTAAAAAGGAAAAGAACTCACATCAAAAACTGATGGGACACATACCAAACCACAATTAGGGAAAATGGGATCACATTAAATGCTCTTACTATTAAAGAGAAAGCCCAAGCATAAACAAATTACTTATTCCTTTCAAGAAGTAAGAAAAATTACAACAAAAAGAGAGTGTTGGCTGGGTGTGGTGGCTCATGCCTGTAATCCCAGCACTTTGGGAGGCCGAGGTGGGTGGATCACTTGAGCTCAGGAGTTCGAGACCAGCCTAGGCAACATGGTTTAACACTATCTCTACAAAAAAAAAAAAAAAAATACAAAAGTTAGCCAGGTGTAGTGGCATGTGCCTGTAGTCCCAGCTACTCAAGAGGCTGAAGTGGTAGGATCACTTGAGCCCAGGAGGTAGAGACTGCAGTGAGCCAAAATCATGCCACTGCACTCTAGCCTGCGTGACAGAGCGAGACCCTCAAAAAAATAAAAATAAAAGTAAACTAAAAATAAAAATAGAGTGTTCATAGAAATAAAAGCTGAAATCAATAAACTAGACAAAAATAAGAGATAAATTTATTCTTTGAAAAGAGGAATAAAACATGAACTGTTGGAAAATCAGATTAAGGGAAAGAAACACATCTCCAACATGAAGAACAGAAACAGATAAAACTCCACATGTAAATAAGGCACAACTACACACATAAAGCAGGTGTAACTGCTGACAAGACCGTGTATATAACGAAGATGATGCTAAGCAGACGTATGTGCAGGTCTTTGGCAACGTACTGAACGTGTAAGATGAGTTACATTCCCACAGGGCAAAACTGACCCGAGAAGAAATGGAAAACTAAAACAGACCCTTGACAGAAAAGGGATTGGAAAGGGAATTAAAGTGTATTCTTTACGATGACAGGAGCTGCGGAATATGTACAGGGAAGTTCAATGAACCTTTCAAGAAAAGTTATTTTGAGTGTTCCAGGTGATGGAAAAAGTGGAAAGCCCACCAACTCATTCTATAAAATAATACAATTTTCTTAACACAAATAAATCTGAAAAATATGTCACCATAAAGGAATTACAGATGCAAAAATTCTTGACAAAACACTGAGAGTAATCAAGTCCGACTGTGGCTCAGTGTCCACCTTGTGGGCCCCGCCGGCCCCAAGCTGCTCGGCTAGCTTTGGGCATATGTGGACCCGGGAAACTTTTAGAACCTGTGACTGAGGCTGAGTTGAGCCCCCACAGGCGGGTGAACTGCAGGGCTGGCACTGGGGATGTGGGGAGCTGGAGGGGGTGGGTGTGGCACGTGGGCACAGTGAGGGAAGGAGGCCTGGGCAAGAGTCCAAGAACGCCGTGAGCTTCCCTGAGCCACGGAGGCTGTGACCGGGCGCCAGTCCAAGGGTGGCATGGGGGGCCTTTCTGAATGGGCATGAGACTGTGGGTGATGCTGAGTGAGTGCCAGGCCTCCCGCCTGCTCAGAGACCTGGCCAGCTACTTGGGCACTGCTGCTGCGTTCCGTGCGTGTCCTGACGCCACGGGCTGGCCCTGCACGGCTGTTCTATCGAATTCCCAGGGTAGCCTTGGAAACGGGGAGGGATTTGCTCTCAAACAAGAATCTTACTGTTTGCATAGCACAGCCTACCATTTAATTAGAAAAATATGTTTTTAATTAACTTTCTCTTGACAAACACATTGGCTTATGTGAAACGGGAAAAACCAACCCATGAAAGTGAAAGAAGTTGTGTCAAATGCAGAGCTGGCTCTAGACTGTGCCAGGAGCCTGGCAGAGCCAGGAGAGGCGCCAGGCCTGCCCTACTGGACCCTAGCACCCCCCGGCTCAGCAAGGGGCACGGGGCAGCAGGGAGCATGGCTGTGTTCCCAGCCCCCTGGCTGGCTAGAAAATTTCAACCCTGAGCTCTCTGCCTGGGTTTGCTGTGTGTCAAAAGTGGGGGCCTCTGGTGACTTAGGTGTGTCTGAATCCAGAAACCCATCACAATGACCAATAGATTACAAAACGTTGGGAAAAACTTTCCTGAGAGCTGGAGACCAGGGACTTGGAGGACTCTTGAGGGCAGATGAAACCAACTTGGCCTAAAAATGGGTGAAACAGTAATTGCCAGAATTATAAGAAAACATTGACACAACCATGATAGATTTTAGCACAGTTCACCAAAAAAGTTGAGCAAATTCTACACCAAGCAGAAAAATGCATACAAAGTTCTGATCAATGTCAGAGGTGTCCTCTGCACTCATGTGTGGAGACCCAAAGTTGGACCCCCCATGCCCCCTACCCTGACTCAGAAGGGAGAGGGCTGGAGGGAACTGCAGGGGTGTTGGGGAGGCAACTCTATCCCACCAGGACCTCAGAGAAGAGGGTTGCTGTGGCTGGGGGACCCGGGGAGCCCTCCATCCCTGTGAGGCAAGCAGCTGGGGCGGTGGAGGACCACACCGTGTCTGTGCACCAGAGAGAGCCGCTCCCCCCTGCCCACTTCAGGAACAGAACAACTCTGGGAGGGCCCGAACTCCACCACTGGCTCCCCACATTCCCCATGGCTCCCTGTGGCTGCGGGATCTTGGAACCCTTCTCTCTGCCTTCCTTTTGAGCCTGAAATATTGGGATGGGGACACATAAAGTCCCTGATGGGTTCCTCTCCACTCCCAACTTCAAACAAGGCCAGAACTCCTTTCTTTAAAGACACCCAAAGGAAAAAAAAAATCACAAAACTAGTATCCACTGGAGTTTCAGAAAATAAAGTCGATCTGAGGAATCAGATCTGAGAGTCTCTAATTAAACAGAGAAGTGAGCTACTGACACACATCAGAAGATGGTAACTGGTGTTCTCAAGGTGAGGACAGGACAGGGGTCTTGAGGTGGACAATCCACAATGAAAACTCAGGCCGAATGAGGCCACCGTGGGGGCAGAAGCAGCAGATGAGACGCAGCAGATCCTGAGATTAGCTGAGTAGGAGTAAGACCTGAAATTCTCCTGGGACCTTGGGGAAAACTGAGATGACAAGGAGAAATTCAAGACTGAAGCCAGGAGGACAGGTCCAGGGGGTCAGTATTGGGACACTCAGAATTCCGGGACAAAAGAACAGAGAAGAGAGAGAAGGAGAAGAGATGTTTTTTTACAGTGGAAGGAACCTCTGTAAACAGAAGGTAGATTTGATTCTGCAAGTCGGGAGGGCTTGCCAGAGTAGGTAAAATAATGAAAGGGGCCGACCCGCCCACATTTTGGCGACACTTTTGAATTTCAAAGACAAGGAGGCCTCTGGCTGCCCCTCTGGAAAGAGCACTGACAAGAAAAACACAAAGAACCCAGGGAATCCGCACATTTCTTGAACCCATCTGAACTCAAGTTCAGAGGCAAACAAGGAGCCTGGAATCGAATGAAAACCAGGCCCCTCCAGGAGAGATGCCATGAGCGGCCCCACCCATCATACCAGCCGCAGGGAGTTCACCAAAGCTGGTAACACATTGCTCGGACCCATGTGGCAGGCAGAGCCCTCAGAGGGCCCCATGAGCTCTGGCCCTGACATTATCTTGTGATTACATTGGATTCACGGCCAGGGGACTTTGTGGATGCGAGTAGTTGACTCTGAGTTAAGCAAAGGGTGACCACCCAGGCGGGTCTCAACCACTCACGCACACCCTCGGGTGTCGGCAGAAGGGAACCCTGAGGTGTGAGCCACATGGAGATGGGGGGCGTGGGGTGCAGGTGCTGCTGCCACACTGTGGCTCAGCCAAGGAAGCCCCTGGCTAGGGGTGGGGAGCCCTTGGCTGACCGCCCAGAAATGAGGCTCAGCCCGACAACGCAAAGAGCTGGACTCGCCACACTGGGATGAGCCCGGATGCCCCCAGAAGCACCTGGATGAGCCCAGAGGAGGACTCTTCCCCGGGGCCTTGGGTGGCCCAGCTCACCCCACGACTGTGAGACCCAGAGGGGAGATGCCAGTCACACCATGCCAGGCTTCTCATCTATGGGACTGGGGGCTCAAAAGTGGGGTTAAGTCATCAGTAATTTGTTGCAAAAAGTAGTGCACCAGGTGTGGGCTGCTGTGGGTACAGAGCCCGGGGGTCCACAGACACCAAGAGAAGTTCAACCTACAGGCAGGAGAGCCCAGAGCCCTTCTGGGGGGCAGGTTTGGAAGAGGGGAGTGTCCAGAGCAGGAAGTTCTAAGGAACAAAAGTCTTGGCTCCTAGGGCACAGGTGGAAGCAGTGCAGCTGGGAAGGGAAGGGATGAGACCCTCGGCCCCTGGAGGGGGCAGGGCGCTGTCCTGGCCCAACCATAAGATGCCCTGGATGCAAATGCCAAGGGAAAAGAGGATGAATAAATCATCCCTGCCATGCAAGACAGGACAGGCAGGAAAGACACACAGAGAGGAGAAAGTGTGCTATGAGCAACCTAAGGAAAAACAGAGCATGGGTTATCACAAAACTTCTACGTGGGACAAAGTCCCCCAGAAGAGGCAGAGACTCTAAGGTGGGATTGAAACCAAAGCCAGGCCAATGAAATGAAGGCTGAAAACACAAACACCAAAAAAGCAGGGGCCAAGAGGAAGACAAACAGCAGTCACAGGACATGCAGGCCACGCAGGAAAAGTTAACCAAGAAACTTCAAATTCGAAGAGTCAAGAAATCTAGAAGTCAAATACCCTTGGAAATAAAAGGAGACATTGACAAAAAGAATTGTAGTGGGAAAATTCAACACATCATCCTTAGCTTTGATAAATTCAGGAACTGGATCATATGTGGCCTATTTGAATAATGCATTTGTAAAGGTTGATTTAAAAGGTCTATTTCAGAACTGGGCATGGTGGCTCACGCCTGTAATCCCAGCACTTTGGGAGGCCGAGGTGGGCAGATCATTTAAGGTCAGGAGTTTAAGACCAGCCTGGCCAACATGGTGTGAAACCTGTCTCTACTAAAAATACAAAAAATTAGGTGTGGTGGCAGGTGCCTGTAATCCTAGCTACTTGGGAAGCTGAGGCAGGAGAATCACTTGAACCTGGGAGGCGGAGGTTGCAGTGAGCCAAGATGGTGCCACTGCACTCCAGCCTGGGTGACAGAATGAGACTCCATCCCAAAAAATAAAATAGAAGGTCTATTTCAAAATGTGTAACCTGTGAACAGAGAACATTATTTTTGCATGCACGTGGGAGACATACATGTGACTCTACATATAAAATGAAACTTGGCCCAGCTCAGCCCACTCCAGGTCCCCTAACTTCTCAGGTGCCCCCATCTCCTGGGCATCTCACAAGTCCTGACCCCATCCCTGGCCAGGCCGCCTGGGTCTTTCCACAGATGTCTCTAGTCTTATTGCCCCAGCAGCTGCCACCAGAGGGGTCTTTCCAGAACAGAAATTTCCAGACTCCTGGCTAATGAGGAACTTGCTCTCTCTGCAGCCTGGCCTCTGCTCTCTGCCCCCTCCTCTCTCCCCTGCAGAAGCCACCTCCTCAGAGGCTCAAGGCCTACTGAGGACTCAGTGCCTGCCTGCTAGTCTGAGGGCTGACAGCCCTCTGGTGGCCTCTGAGGGCCACCAGGCTCCGGGGCTGAGCCCCTCGTGGAGCAGCGCAGGCCTGGCCGGCTGCCCTTGGGGCCCTTCTGCCAACCTGCAAGGCTGTCCCTCCTGATAGCTCACCCAGGCCTCCCTCATTGGAGGGACACTTGGAGAGGAGTGGCTCCCCGGTCTCTGTGCCCTGTCCCCTCTGCACTGTGCTGGCTCCCTCTCTCCAGAATGGGTTGAGGGATGCCTGGGGACAGTTGCCCTGGGGAGCCTCAGCCAGGCACCTGTTCTCTGGCCGCTGGGGCCTGCAAGGCAGCTCTCTGGAGCGGAACAGTTGTCCCCTGGCCCAGTCTTGACAAGAGGATCTCAGGACACCCCGAGGGCTGCTTGGACCTGTGGGGCTGGGCTGGGCCTGGGGCTCCCCATCAGCACTGAGGACCAAGGCCTGGGCCTCCATCCCCCACGGCCTGGCCGTTCCATTTCCAGGGCCAGGCTCCTCACCTGAAAACCTCAGACCCAGTGGGCGCCTCCCCAGCACAAAACCTGGCGTGTAGGGACACTGACTTCAGCCTTCCTGAGAGGCCCCTTCTGTGTCTGAGTCACACGGAATGAAAAGTGGTCTTACAGCAGGACAGTGTGACCCTATAAAGAGCCCCACGGCTGGGCCAGGGCCGCCCCATGCCTGCCAGTGTGGCCTCAGCAAGAAGAAAGGGCCTAGACTTGGGGCTCTGCCCCCCACTCACTGTGCCCCCAGGGCCAAGTCCTCAGTTTCCCCAATCTGTAAAACAAGGGCTAGAACCACCTTAAAGACAGCTCTGCTAAGGACGACCCCAGTCCTGATGACCCCAAAGCCGCCTGCCACAGCCCAGCCTGCACCTCTGCCCCAGGGCCCCGCTGGGCTGGCCCACTGGCTCCAGCCCTGAACACCCACAGAAGCGCTTGCAGACCCTCTCTCCCACCTCCCGGCCCTGTGGCCTCCCTGCAGGGTGTGAGGGTGACCGAGAGGCCTTGTTCTTGTGCCCCACCTGGGACCCACCCTGCCGCCTGCCCCACCTGCAGCCGCCGCTTCTCCTGGCCTGCCGCACGCACGCTCGCCAGGTGCTCCATCTCCAGCCTGCGGAGCGCCTCCTTCTGCAGGGCACGTGCTGCCCGGGCGCTGCTCAGCGCGCCCTCCACCCGGCGCCGGCCTGTGGGGCAAGCAGGGTGGCTTGAGGGGCTCCCATGCCCCTCCTAGGTCACAGGCAGGCATTGCAGGGCTCCTGGACTTGAGTGACCGGTTCCCACGTGGGAGTGGGAGTCCATCCTCACTGCTCAGGAGTCCTGGGGCTACCCCAGGGTCCTGGCTTCCTGCCCGTCCTTCCCTCCTGCCTCTTTCCTTTAATTGAGGGGCAATAAGCAGATAAACTCGTGTGTATGAGGCAGTGGGGGGCACAAGGGGCCTCTCTGAGGGGGGTGACAAGGGGCAGGGCCTGCCCGGGGAGAGCCATGTGGCTGTCTGGGGGACAGGGTGGCAGGCAGAGGGCACAGCCAGGGCAAAGGCCCCCAGTGGGAACTGCAGGAGGCCAGGGTGGGGCAGGGGGGCAGAGGATGCTGGGAGCCAGATTGGGAGGGCCCTGATGGGCCTGTGGGCGTCACTCCTCTGTGCTGGGGAAGTCACTGCTGAGAACTCTGATGCCAAGCACTGACCCAGCCTTGCCAGGCCTGGTGGTTTGGGTGTTGCCCCTAGGCTCCCTTCCCACCAAGCTGCCCCAGGGGCCGAAAGCTTATAGCCGGCAGCGGTGGGGACATGGTGGTGCCACTCTCACAGCCACTCCCAGGGTGGGCGGGGCAGGGCAACGGAGGTCACCTTCTTCCGCCTCAGCCAGGGCTTTCTGCAGCTGCCCCACGCGGCTCTGGGCCCGGGCACACCTGCACTCTGCCTCGCTCAGTCGGCTGCTCAAGGTCGCCATCTGGACACGGGAGTCATCCTGGGCAGAAGGACTGAGGTCAGCAGGGGCAGTCCAGCGGGCAGGTGGAGGGCCAAGGTGTCTGCTAGAGGGTCGGGGCCAGCTGGGGCTGCTCACGGTCTAGCCTGCAGGTGTGCAGGGCAGGGCAGTGGGTGGGGTGGGCCGTGGGCTCGGGGAAGGTGGTCACACTGGGAAGCTGAGCTGACCTGCAGGCCTGGGGAGGTGGAGGTGCTCAGTGAGACTCGGCCTAAAGGGTCCAGGTTTCAAGCACAGGTGTGGTGTGGGAGAGCTGGCAGGTGGCGGCCCACAGCCTGTGGTCAGGGGGACCGGCAGGGGCTGCCCCTGGCAGGACTTGGGGCTGAGTGCAGACGGGACCCTGCCCCCTGGGACTGGCAGCAGTGAGAGGGTGGGGCTGAAGGGAAGGAGTGTGAACGGAGGACCCCGGCCAGGGCTCAGGGTCTGCCTGTCTTTCTCACAGTCCTGCCCACTGGAGTCACCCAGCGAGGTGGGAGGGGGTCGCTCATGGGTGGTTCTGTGGGAGCCCTGAAGCCAGGAGCAGCCACTGGGGAGCTTGGCCCCACCGGAGGGGTCTTTGGGAGCACTGAGGGGAGCTTGCTGGCTCTGTCCTGCAGTTGCCCAGCCCCGGCAGCTCTTCAGGGGTGGCATGAGTTGCAGAATGCCCTGCTCTGGGCCCTGGTGGGTGTCACAGTAGGGCCTGGCTCCAGGGGCTTTTCAGCCTGGTGTGAGGAAGGGGGCGGCCTCCAGCCACCCGAGGCTCCTGGGCTTGGGGGCCACGGTGGTGCTGGTGTTTATCACAGCAAACAGGACAGCCTGGACACTGACCCTCAGCCCCAGGGACGTGCGGATGGATGGACAGCAGGTGTTCTTCCCAGTGACCCCTGGGGGTGCCGGGAGGACCCCAGCCCCATTACCCTCTCCCGCTGGGCTTCCCGGAGCTTCTGCACAAAGTCCCGCAGGATGTCCTGCACGGCGGCCACATCCATGAGCGCTGAGCCGTGGCCTCCATGTGTGGGCGAGGGCCATCGGAGGGGCGAGTGGGGCCTGGCTGGGGGGCTGGCACCCTGTTGCCCAGGGAGAGCCTGGGAGCCGTCGGAGCCTGCGGGAGGTGACAGCGGAGGGGTCGTGGACAGGAACACAGTGACAGATACACGCCCTTTCCCCTTCCTCTCTGCTGCCCCAGCCATGGAGCTTGGGGAGCCGGCCACAGGTTCCTACAATTGCCTTTCCGAGTCCCTCACTGTGCGAGTTGTGAAACCTGAAAGAGAGGTGCCAGGCCAGGGACTGAGCTGCGACAGGGGCCTGCCTGCCTCCACTGAGGACTCTGACCTTTGGTGGGGGAACCAGGCTGCTCTGGGGAGGCCCACGGGCTGTGTCTCTGGAGCCCCAGGCCACAGCGGAGTGTGGAGCACAGCCGGCCCAGCTGGGCCTCCGCGTCCCGTCTTGCACCCTCGGCCTGGGCCAGCTCCTGCTCCAGGCTGTGGATTCGGTGACAGGCCTGGTCTAGGCGAGCCTGGAGAGCATCAGCCACACCGCTGGCTTCCTGCAGCTTCCTGGTGACACTGTGCAGCTCTGCTCGGAGGGTCTGCTCAGCCCCCCGGCTTTCACGGAGGTGCTCCTGGAGCTGCTGTCCATGGGCCTCCCCTGTGGCCTCCACCTCTGCCAACTTCCTCTGCAGTCCCAGGACCTGTAGGAGGGATGTTGGGGTGCGCCCGTGGGAGACAGTGAGGAAGTGGGGTGGGCCTCCTCCCTCTGCTCCCCAATGCCCAGCTCCTTCCCTTCTGAGCACAGGCAGCCCTCCCACCTCCTTCTGGGCACCCTCGTGCTTGGCCTCCGCCTTGGCTGCCTGCCTCCGCAGCTCCAGCACCTCCTGCGAGCACTGTGCCTGCAGCTCACGGGCATCTCCACTCCTCCTCCGGTTCTCGGCCTTCAGCGTCCTCACCTGGGAGCGTGGGGCCGCACGGACAGGGTCACTGGTCTCTGTGCTGGAACCCAGGCAGCCTCCCTGCCTCCTGCCTCTGCTCACATGTCCCTTGAGGGCAGCTGGCCACACTCAGGGAGGCTTGGGCTAAGGTGCCCCCAAAAGACCTTGTCCTGGGAGTTGTCACCCTCAGCCACTCTGCAGACACCTACCTGGGACCTCCTCGGAACCTCCTCGGAGGACCTGGGACAAGGAGGAGGCTCAGGTGGGGCGGGGTGGGCACTGATTAGGGAGTGTGGGCAGTGGCTGGGGTGCACTGGAGCCAACTGCCCTGAGGTCGCCATGATGGGAGGGAGCCAGGCCTCGGGGGGACCCGGCTTGCCAGCACCCTGCTCTGCAGAGGCCAGGCCTCGCCTCTAGCCTGCCTGAGCTCCCGAGTGCCACCGGAAGGTGTTGCATGTAGGATACCTCTGTGTGCTGCTGTGCATGGCTCCCTTCCTCCTCGCTAAAGCATTCCCGGTTTTGCCCTCTCCAGTCTTGTCATCTGCGCCCCATGGGGACAGACCCAACCAGGGACCCTGTGAGCCTGAGCAGGGCATGGCCCGAAGTCTGGGGACAGAGCGGTTCAAAGGCGGCAGCAAGGCCGGGGCTGGGGGCTCCCCTGGGAGGAGCCGGGACCCACCAGGCGGGAGGGTGCCTGGTTGGATGTTGACCTACCTGTCTGTGGAGTTCCCGGAGCTCCTGACGGGCGTCCTCCCGCGTCTGCTCCAGCTCCCACAGGCGGGCCCGCAGTGCACTGGCCTCCTGCTGCAACGCCGCCTGGGCCTCCTCCAGCACGAGCAACTTCTGCTCCTTCTCCTCCTTGGACCGCTTAAAACTGACGAGGGTGCCACAGGCTGGGGCCCCCGCACCTCCTGGGGGGGCCAGCACAGCTGCCCAGCAGGTCTCTGCCTCCCCTAGTGAGGCACTGGCCCCAGTCTTGACTCTGCACAGTGTTCTCAAACTCAGCCTCTGCAGGGCTCCCTGTCACCTTACAGACATATGTCCACCCAGGTCCCAGTGCCTGGCCGCATGGTCCCTGCCCACTATCCACCTCTTCAGCCCCTCCTCACCTCATCCCTCCCTGTCTCCCCCTCTCCCTCACACTCCCGGACGCTCAACATCCAGCGCAGCCTGGCACCTCTGCCACCTGCTGTGAGGGCTGTGCCGTCCAGCCCAGCTGCCCCACAGGGGCCTTTTTAGAGCCCCAGCCAGGCCCTTGGCCTCCCTCTGCTCCCCAGCTCTGCACCACCTCCTGGAGGCCACCTGTGACCTATCTTGCCTGCTGGATGGGAACTCCCTGTGGACAGGGACAGGTGTGTCCGTGTCCTCAGCCATCCCTCACACTGGCCAGCATTGCACACCTCTTGGACTGGGCAGCGGGAGGCCTGCTTGGCATGTCTACCCCATCATCGATGGGGCTCAAGTCAACAGGACGCCCCTGCCTAGCCCCCTTGCCCCGTCCTCCCTACGGCCTGGGTGGGCAGCAGGCTGCAGGGCACCCCCAGCTGCTCCTGGGTAGCCGCCATACCTGGCCTTCTCCTGCTCGGCCCTGCAGATGGTGGCCCGCAGCTCGCTGTTGAAAAGCAACAGTACGTCCTTCTCGCGGGCCTCGTCGCTCAGCGCCCGGCGGGCCTCCTGAGCCTCCCTGTGCAACCCCTCCCGGCTCTCCTCGACGCCCTGCAGCTCCTGGCGCAGTGCGGCCAGTCCCTCCTGGGCCACGGTCAGCTGTGCCTGCAGCCTCTCAGCCTGGGGAGGAGCGTTCAGCTCTAGAGGCCAGCTGGGGATTGCTGCTCCAGGGATAGCCACAGGGGCCTGTGGCCTCTGATGTGGTGTGGCAGGCACAGGTACCCTGCCCAATTTGGTCCCCATGCGCTTTGCTCACCCCATGGAGCCACCAATCCCTACTGCTGCGGAGGCTGCAGGGTGGCTTCCACGGGCTGAGGAAGGGCCACCCTAAGAGCCCAGAAGACCCCACCTTGATCCCCTGGGCCTGGCCCCACCCTGCGGCCTCCCTGGACCCCCAGGACGCTGACCACTGGTAAGCAAGGCCTACCTGGGATGCGGCTCAGCACACGCGTCTGCACTGTCACTGCCCGGGGCCCTTCCCACCTCCCGCCCCCAGCGTCTAGTCCTCTCCTTAGGTGACAGTGTGGTGCCCAGGCTGCTGCCTGTCCTAGTGTGGGCAGCAGCCTCAGCAGGCAGGCTGGGCCTGACCCTGGCACAGTGACCCCGGCCCAGTGACCCTGGCACAGTGACCCCGGCCCAGTGACCCTGGCACAGTGGGGGCTCACCCACTCCCTTGGCCCTCCTTCCCCCGTTGGCATGGGAGGCAGTGGGAGGAGGATCTCTGGTGATGGGGGGGCAGTGGGAGGAGGGTCTTGGTTCCCCGCTCCGGACACCAGGCATCTCACAGTGCCCGGGAGAACCCAGGGGTGGGGTCTGGAGGACAGTTGCAGCCTGGCAGGAAGGCCCTCCCCAGCACCTACGCTCTGGGGGTGGGGACTTGCTGGGGCTCGGCCCTGGCGTCCAGTCTCCTGCCTCCCAGGTCTGAGCTCTGGGCCTGACCAGAAACCCTGGAGAAGGCTCCGTTCCGGCTCTCGTGTGTCCCAGAGGAGGAGGTGGAGGTAGCCAGTGGGGCATGCCCAGAGATGGAAGCCACAAAGAGTCCGCAATGTCAAGTCGCTGGCTTGCCAAAAGCAAACCCCTCTTTCTGGCTGTTTTCATGGGATATTGTCCAGGCCCCCGGCCGGCCTGGCTCCCGAGGCTGCCGCTGTTATTGTTGTTCTGTTTTTGGGAAGGGCCAGAGCCTCCCCTCCGCTCCCCTCCACCCCCACACGTGGGAGCCATGACCGTGCTGAGCATTTTCCGCCGAGCTCAGCAGAAACCCGCCCAGAAGGTCAAGGACCAGCAAAAGGGCCCATGCATCATAAAAGAAACTGTTTTCATTTCCCAGCGCAGAGGAGATGAAAACAAGCAAAACAAATGCAGGGGAGGGCCTGCCCCCACTCCCGCCCCCACCCCACCCGCTCCCTCTGCCTCATGAGAACAGCCGTCCCTTTTACAGGAATTTTACAGCCAAATCACTTAATGTGATTATAATAATTATTTCTTTGCTAGAAATTGTATAAACAGCCTCTTTTAAAAATCTCCTGCAGGGAGGCAGCTCCAGAGCTCTGTAGGGAGGAGGGCTGTGGAGGGAAAGCAGGGGAGGGTGAGTGTGAGTGAGTGTGTGTGTGAGTGTGTGTGTGTGAGTGTGTGCGTGTGAGTGTGCGTGTATGTGTGTGTGAGTGTGGGTGATGTGTGTGTGAGCTGGTGCAAGTGTTCACTGTACGTGGTGTGCATACGTGTGTGTGCATGCATGTGTGTGCACATCTGTATGCCTGTGTATGCACTATGTGTGTGTGCATATATGTGATGAGTGTGTGATGAGTGTGAGTGCATGTGTGTGTGATGAGTGTGTGTGTGTATGTGTGAGTGCATGTGTGTGTGATGAGTGTGTGTGTGTGTGTGAACCAGTGCAGGTGTCCACTCTGTATGTGGTGTGCATACATGTGTGTGCATGCATGTGTGTGCACATCTGTATGCCTGTGCGTGCACTACGTATGTGCATGTGTGTGCACACATGCGTGTGTGTGCTTGGTGCACGTTTCTGTGCACGCCTGTGTGCACTGTGTGTTGTCCATATGTGATTCCAGCATGAGTGTGTGAGTGTGAGTGCGTGAGGCTTGTGTGTCTGCATTCAGCATGCACGCACCACTCTGAGTGTTGAGTGTACACAGGTGTGTGTGGTCTCACTGTGTGGATGATGTGTATGCATGTGTGTGCACACGTGTGGACCTCAGGCAGGGTCTGAGAGCCTGGAAGTTCCTCCAGTTTAAAGGTTGTGAAAAATGTTATGGTTTCCATGGTGACCCTGGGCCAGCCTGGCGCCTGGAAGGGCTCTGCCTGCTTTTCCCTGTGATTGTTCCTCTTGTCCCCCTCAACCATCCTCACCTTTTAGCCCTACTCCCTTTCTGGGCACTCTGCTCTGTTCTGGGAGCCCCTGCTCCCTTCCGGGGGCTGCTCCTCTGAGAGCCTGACCTTCCCATGAGGCCTGCGCTCCCTTCCTTGAGGCCAGCAGAACCAATGCACCCCCACCCTCTCCACACCTCCCCCCCCCCGCCCCCTGCTGCCCCCAGTTTTGCAATCTCGTTTTGCTTCCCCGTGTGGTCGCTGACCGGGCCTGACTTTGAAATCTGTTGAAAGGAGACCTTTCTCCTTGGGGCCAATGTAAACAGCCGGTCATGTTAAATCATGTTCTCTTCCTCTCTCAGCCTGCCTCTCGGGGGTGCTTGGGGTGGGCTGAGCCCCTCTCCTCACTCTCCCCTGCTGGCCGGCCCAGCCTCTGGGGCGTGGTGTGCGCCAGCCGCTCGCTCCAGCACCAGGTCAGCTGCGCAGCCCCCAGCCTTGGCGAGCAGCCCAGGGAGTGTGCGAGGCCGCCCCGTCCCCGTGGGCCCCGCTGGGGCTCCAGCTGACCCTCCCCTCCTCCAGAGCAGATCCGTGTGCCCTCCTGCCCTCGCCACACACAGGCGTCCCCCCGTCCTGCCAACCCACCTCAGAAACGCCTCTCCAATCTGCCTGCCCACTGAGCCCAGGCCAGCCTAGCCCTGGCCACTCTTGCCCCCTGCCCACGACTGTCCCCCACCCCACGTCACCATCACGTGGCTCCTGGGGGCCTCCATGTCAACCTCAGGCCCTTGGCCAGGCCCAGGCCCACCCCGAAATCTCCACTAACCCACTTCTTTTCTTGCCCGCTGCCCCAAATCCAGCCTCCCCCACCCTAGTGTCTAGCCCAATGAAGTCCATGCCTCCTGCTGTGTGGGCAGAGCCCAGCTTTTCTAGGGCCTCCCCACGCCTCCGTGGATGGCGCGATGGGTCTCTTGGCCAAGGGTCTGAATTCCCCTTTGCTCCAGGTCATGCCTGTCTCTCGGGAGGGCTTTGGGAGGCGACAGCTGCCCCAGTGCCTCCAGAGTCAGGACCTTCCTGACTCCACTTTCTTAACTGTGTGGAACGAGGGGGCTGGCTGGACTCCCGGAGCCTTTGGCTGTGTGGCTCTGGCCACCCTTTCACATGCCGGCCCTCCCAGCGGCAGGTGTGCCCCGCCAGTGCCCTGGGAGCTGGCAGGTGTGCTGTGCACCTTCCCAGGACAAGCAGGGCAGCAGGAGCCGCGTCGGGACCCATGGCAGCCTGCAGAGAGCTCCCCTCCCACTCAGCTGGCACCCTGACTCAGCCAAGTCCACCTGACTCAGCCAAGCCCACTTTCACCCCGAAGTCAAACTCACCCCTTCAGGAGGCTTAGAAATGTTGCCTTCTTTTCCCTGAAAACTGGTGTCAGCTTCCCTTAGCCAATGGCCTGGGCCAGGCACCATTTCATCTGCTCTGAGAGCCTGGGCTTGGCTTAGTGCGTGGTGTGAGGGTCCCTTGCCCCACGGCCCCTGTGGCTGTTTGCCTCTTCCTAGTCCCAGGGACTACTCTTCCATTCTCCGTGGTACAGCCTCTCTTTCCTACTGGCACCCCCACTCTCTCCTCTCTTGGTACCTGCCCTGCTTTCTCCTCTCCTCTGGCATCCCCAGGAGCCCCCAGCCCTGCCCCTCACCTCTCTCTCCACATCGCCCCGCTCGGCTGCTAGGTCCTGGAGGCTCTCGTGTAGGGCCGTGGTCTCCCTCTGATGGGCCGTGATAGCGTCCTCAAACTGGGCCTGGAGGGCCTTCAGCTCCTCAGTCGTGGCACTGATGGTGGCCTGCAGGGAGAAGGGAGCCCATAGTGGCATCAGGGAGCTGGGCCCAGCAGTGGAGGGTGAGGTAAGGCCAGGACCCTGGAGCAGGAGGCGTTGCAGTGGCCGAAGAGGGGGAGCTGGGTCCTGCTGATCATGCAAGCCCCAGGGTAACTGGCCTTTGATTTCCTAAACTGTCAAACAGGCTGCTGGGATGAGGAGTCGTCCACGGCCCCTGACAGCTGTGATGTGTGAGTGCCCATGGACACAGCAGGAGGCAGCCCCTCAGCTCAGCCTGTGCCCTGGGGCAGGGCCCATCCCTTCAGGGACCACCACACACTGGGCAGCTCTACCCTCCATCTGGGACTGAGCTCAGCTGGAGTTGGCTCCCTGTCGCCCACACCACCCGAGGTGTCCTCTCAGGCCTTGGGGCAGTGTGGCCAGCAGGGATCCTTGGGCCAGGAGGCCCCAGGTTCGGCCCATGGCCCCTTGTTCATGGACAAATGCCACCTACTTCACCCCAAGCCCCAGGCCCCTCGGGACACCGCTCTGCTTCCTCTCAAGGCACTCCCCACTGCACCCCTGCCCAGGTTGCGGCTGCAGGGCAGATGGGGCTCAGGGGGGTCTCAGCTTCCTGGGCCTCAGTGTCCTCAACATGAAGGGTCAGAGCCCTGCCCTGCTCAGGCTCCACATCCCTGGGCTCAGGGCACTGGACCAAGCCTCCGGGCAACAGCAGGCGGCTGGCAGGGGGCGGCTGGTGTGGGATGGCTCCCTCCAGAGCGGGCTTTGTGTTCCCGGGGGCACAGGTGCCCACACGGCTGCCCCTGTGCCAGATCTTGGGAGCCCCTCCTGTCCACCTGGATTCTGCTAGGGTTGGGGCTCCTGCAGCCTGTGCCCCCTGCTTTTGGGAAAGGAGCCATGCTGCTGCCTCCTGTCCTCATTCTCCACAACCCCCTCTGGTCTCTCTGGACTGACAAGGGCCATCTTGGGTGACCAGGCCATGGCTCTGTGCCTCAGCATGCCCCAGCACTGTCAGTGATGGGTGCTCCTGAGGCCTGGCTGCAGGATACCCCTGTGAGGGCCTCGGGGACACGGCATCGGCTGGGAGCCCGGCGGCAGTGGTGACTCAGCCTGGGGGCGCACGCTCTCCTGTCATCTGGCGCCTGGTGCCCTTTGGCTGGCATTCCTCTCCTCTCGCTCCTCTCAACAGTTTTAATTTCCATTTTTTGAGCTGAGGTGGCAAAGGAACCCTTAACGAGCTCCCCAGGGAGGCCGGCTGGCTGGCAGGCCTGGTCCCGAGTCCGGGGGAGACTCAGGGCCAGCTCAGGAGAAGGCTCCAGAAGCCAGCACTGGCTCCAGAGAAGGCCCCTCTGTGAGCCAGAGGCGTCAGCTCCCAGGGCCCCAGGAGGGCTTTCCTGGGTCCCTGCCCACGGGGTGGAGCCGAGGGAGCTGCTGGGCCAGTGGTCGGGAGGAGGGAGGGGCACGGTCACAGGCCCGATGCCAAGCTTGGTCGTCCTGGGCCCCGTGGAACCCTCCAGGCCTCAGGGGCAGGAACAGAGCAGGGTGGGGCTTCGTGGAGTGAGGGGCAAGACTCCTCTGGGCAGCCCTGCTTGGAGGGACTAGGAATCCAGGTTGTGGCGTCAGGCAGGAGGAGGCGAAACGACACTCCAGAAGCCGCCTCCTCATTGCAGCGCCCTCTCCCGCTGCATAGTGCCCTGGGGATGGGGCACAAGCCCTCCATCCTGGCTCCGAGTCACCGAGCATCCCCCAAGGCCCTGCTACCTGGACGCCCCGGCCCCCCACCAGGTGGCCTGCACATGCCTCTGTGCAGTCAGTGAGAAGGGCTCCCATTCAGAATGGGCACAGAAGGGGCCTGCCTCCTGCGCCTGGCACCATGGCCTGTGTTCTGTTCACTGCACACTGAGCCATATATTCAACGCCAGTCAGGTAGGTGTCCAACCCTGCGTCCTTGCCAGGCACAGGGAGGAAAAGGCTCACCCGAATTTAAAATAAGCCAAGTACGGGAATGAACGGCCTCGTCACTGAACATGCTGGGAGCTGGAAGGACAGAGGCAGGAGGCAGGTGTGGGCCGAGCTAATGGGGTGTGTGCAGCCAGAGAGGGCAGAGAGCTGGGGGTTGGCGATCAGCCTCGCCCTCAATCCTACCTGTTCCTGGCAAGGAGAGGAGCGGCGTCCAGTGCCTTGAGCCCATTCCCTCCCTGCCCAGGGCACCCTCGCACCTGTGTCTGTTCAGGGCCAGCCCCTGCCACCAGGACAGCAGCCCCGACCTCAACACAAACAGCCCCTCCTCAGGCCCCCTGGGCCCTTGGAGATCCTGCTGTAGCTCCTGCATCTATGTCCTATTGCTGGGCTCTGGCCACACCCCGCTGTGAGCCAGGCCCCCATCTATGTCCTATTGCTGGGCTCTGGCCACTCCCTATGAACCCTGCCCAGTCTCTTCATCTCCGATGCAGGACCTGGTGCCATGCAACAGATGGGCTGAAGCCTTGGCATTCTGCAAGCAATAACAGTGGGTGCCCAACCTTGTCCACGAGCTGGAGGCACAGGCCTCAGAGTCCTCCTCCCCAGAGCCCTCCTCCTCAAAGCCCTGCTCTCCTGAGCCCTCCTCCCCAGTGCCCTATTTGCTGCTGCCTGCCCAGCCCCCTGGACTTGTGCTCCAGGGGAGGACTCAGGGGTCCCAAGTGACCCCCGCTGGCAGCCTGCAGCAGCCTTTGTGCATGGGAGGGCCTCTGTTCACTGGGTGAGGGTGGGCGGCTGTTTCCTGGGGGGCTGTCCTAGCCCCTCCGCGGACGCCTCTCTCCTGGCTCTGCTCAGGACTCAATGTGGGTGTCCTTTCCTGCCGAGAGTTTCCTCTGGTGCAGGGCCAGCCGCCTCGGGTTCAGTTTCTCCTTTGGAAGGATCTCTCTGGTGAGTGAATTCCACGAGGCTGGTGCCCATGTCCCCAGCTGTGCTTTTCTACAAGCAGCTCCAGTGCACATACAGGCTCAGCCACTCGCTGCTGCTGGCTCATGGGAGGCCCCCAGCTGGGCCAGGCCTCCCCTCTCTGGCCCCTGCCAGCCCCGAAGCTAAGGGAGACCTGAGCCAGGTAAAGTCGTGATGCCCACTGCTTTGGCTCACTCGGACCTTTCCTGCCCATTGAGTGCCCCTCCCACCGGAAGCCCTGGAGGCACCTGGGGGAAACTGAGGCTCAGGAAGGGAGGGGATGGAGACGGTCATGCCACTGGGACCAGGCCCCCTGGGGTCTGCCAGCACCTGCTTGGCTGTGCATGTGGCTGGGCTGCATGGGGCTGGGGCTCACCTGCGCTCGCTCCTGCTGGCTCTGTGCCTCCTGCCGCACCCGCTCCAGCGCCCTCCTGGCCCTGGAGAGCTCCTCGCTCAGAAGGCTGCGCTCTGTTTCTTTCAGGGACAGGGCCTGGACAGGACAGGGTATGCTTGTGAGAGCGTTGGGGGGTCTCGGGGGAGGGATGAGGCCTCCTCTAAGGAGAGGCTGTGGCAGAATGCCGAGTGCAGAGCCTCTCCTGGACATAGCATGTTCACGTTCCTGTCTGCACATCCCTGCCACTGGAGAGGAGAGGCAGCTCCCACAGAGGCAGCCCTGGGCCCTGGGCCCTTTCACCCTCTGAGCACCTGCCCTCTGTCCGACATCGTCCCACCTCTGTGTCTGCGCTTAGGCACGTCCCTGGGGTATCCTCCCCTTCCTCTGCCTGTCCAAAGTCCTGCCCTTTCCCATGCAGTTTGGGGGTCTTCATGAGCCACCCCCATCCCTCTAGGCAACACTTGCTGCAGTGCAGAGAAGGAAGCTTAAAAGCCCGAAAATGCTCCATCTCCCTGATGGTGTGGGAGAGACACCCTCAGCTCCGAGGGCGGCATATGCTGCTCCGTGGACCAGGCTGAGGAAGCAATGCCTGTCAAATCCACACGTGTATATTCTCTCTATTCCCAGGCCCATTTGGGGGAGGGCAGCCCAGAGACATGCGTGCACCTGTGTGGGCTGACCTATGCACAGTGTCACCAATGTGTCACCAATGTCTGTGACACTGCTGTAATGGCAACAAAGCTGGAGGCAACCCAGACACCCGTGGAAGGAAGAACAGCCAGCCACAGGAAGACCCAGTCCTGGCAGCTCAGCACGCAGCCCAGAAACAGAAGAACAAAGCTGCAGATACACAGCTGGGAAAGGCCATCGAGATGCTTTGATAATTGAGAAGAGGAAAGCCCAGGAGCTAGCGTGGACTTTTCATTCCCTTTGTATTAAAAATGCAGTGCTGGGGAGGTAACGCTGTATATTTCTGTTTGCAAGCAATCTTTGGAGGGTGTTGCATAACAGAAGATGTATCAGGTCTTTGTCCTGGGTCCTTGGAGGAAGCTTCTAAACCCTGGGGGTTTCTCAAAAGTGTGGAGTGTCTGCATTATTCCTGGCGGGCCTCTGGGACCACACCTGAGTTTATGCTAATGAGGTGACTCAGGGTGGGCTCCTACTGAATTTCAGGATGGGGACTGTCTGCTGAAAGACCATTATTAGAGGGTTGGGGCTTTTAGCCACGGGATGTCAGCCCAGCCTCCCAGCAGTCAGAGAAGTGGGCTTCAATCACATAACCAGTCACTCCACCGATCACGTTACACAGTGAAACCCCAATAAAACTCTGGACACCAAAGTGCAGTGGAGCCTCCTGGCTGCTGAGCACACTGGGGTGCAGGAGGGTGCTGGGCTGGCTCCACGGGGAGGGCGCTGGGCTGGCTCCACGGGGAGGGCGCTGGGCTGGCTCCACGGGGAGGGCGCAGCAGCCCCTGTCTGTGACGTGCCCACCTTGCCCGCGTGTCTCCTCTTCTGGCTGGTCTCGAATTCCATATTTGATAATGAAACTCTAAGAGTAACAAGAGGCTTTCCTGAGTTCTGTGAGTCATTCTAGTGAAGGGCTGAACCTGAGAGGATCATGGGAACCCCCAAACTTGTAGTCAGGTGGTCAGAAGTGTGGGTGGCCTGGAGACCCCCGGGCTTGTGGATGGTGTCTGAGAGACGGCGTCCTGTTGAGGACCATGCCCTGTGGGGTCTGTGCTCTCTGGGTCAGAATGGCATGGGCCGATTACAGAGGAATCAAAGAGAAAGGACAACTGTTCCCTGAGTAGCCTAGTGAAGGGGAGGGGCAGGAGTGGGGGACTTTTCATTGAATGGCTTTCTATATTCTAAACAATTTTAAAAATCATTGCTCCCCTTCCTCCCTCCCTTGAGGCCCTGCTTATTTTGCTCAGCTGGAGGCCGGTTGGCTATTTATGAATCTGCCCTTGCTGGACTGTAAGGTCTGCAAGGGTGGGGGCCCTGTCTCTCCCTCCTGTGCCCCTCATTACTGGACACAGCAAGGGAGTGTTTATTAGAATTTTAGGCAAAACTTCATCAAATACAGAAGTGTGGCATTCTCTCGGGTGAGGGCTTCGCTTTGCAAACAGGCGTGGGCAAGCCGCCATTCAGACACAGTGGGCCAGAGAATGGAGGGTTCCGGTGGAGACAGCCCCTCCTGGGTCAGCGGCTCCGGGTCTTTGGCTCTTGCTCCACATATAATTCCTCTTCTTTGTTACAGAAATAGATCCCCAAAGACTGTTTTGTGACTGGGTCATCACAGGTTCCTCAGGGAAGTGTGGGGAAGTTTCCTGCTAGACCCCGCAGCCCCACTTCTCCGCTCAATTTCTCCACACAGGCCGCCTAGAATAAAGGGCAGCTGGCCTAGCAGAGGTCCCCGGAAAGCTCACTTGCTGCACCGGCAAGGGCTCCCCACAGGCCAGCCCGTCTGTGCTGTGCCCCTGGGGTGCCCCTTATCATGGTTCTGCTGTGGGTCCAGGGGAGGGAGGGCACTAGCGCATGGTGTCTGTCTGTCCTCTTAGCCTGCGCTCCTGTTTTTTTTTTTTTTTTTTTTTTTTTTTTGAGATGGAGTCTCGCTCTGTCACCCCAGGCTGGAATGCAGTGGCGTGCTCTCTGCTCACTGCAATCTCAGTGAGAATCTCCTGGGTTCAAGCAATTATCCTGCCTCAGCCTCCTGAGTAGCGGGGATTACAGGCACCCACCACCACAACCAGCTAATTTTTGTATTTTTTTTTTTTTAGTAGAGACAGGGCTTCACCATGTTGGCCAGGCTGGTCTTGAACTCCTGACCTCAGATGATCCGCTGGCTTCAGCCTCCCAAAGTGCTGGGATCATAGGCATGAGCCACCAAGCCTGCACTCCTGTTTGACAGAGGTCCCCTCTCTTGGAGGCTGTGTGTGCCACTGGGAAGCTGGGATTAAATAATCACATGAGAACAGGCCACGTTGCCCAGTGGTTGGTCTCGGATGGGAATGAAGGGCTGCATGGGGGCCTTGACGGGCCACCCACTCCCCAGATGTGTTGCTTCCCCTGGAGCCTCTTTTCTCATATATCCAATGGGAATAATATCACCACCTCCCAAGGAGCTTTGAACTTAGCTTTCTCCTCCTTTGCCTGGCTCTCAGCCCCTCTTGCGTGGACCTTGCCTCAGCCTCTCCCCAGTCTCCTGGCCCCAGACTCTTTTCTGCCCAACTCCTATCATATCACCCCTGCTCAAGAACATCCACTGGCTCCCTATCACCTGATGCTGGCGCCCAAGGCCCGTCCCGGCTCCACTGCACACCTCTCTCACTGCTTCCACTCACGTGCAGCCTGGCAGCTGTGCAGAACTTCATGCAATCCCCAGACATCCTGCCAATGTCCACGTCCTCTCCACTCAACACTACTATTCCTCCTGTAAGGCCTTCCCTTCCGCTATCTAAGGATGCAGAGTAGTGGGGCAGTTAAGAGCACAGACCTCGGTGCCCAGCAGGTGCACTGCACAACCCTGTGCAAGGCATTCAACATTTGTGGACCTTAGTTTTCTCACCAGTAATATAGGGATAATTACAGCATGTGCCTCAGAGTGTTGCAAGAATCAAATATTAAATGCAGAGAGTCTGACAAAAAATCTTGGCTATTTTGGCTACTGTAACTCCTCCTGCAGTTTGTCATTTTTTTTTTTTTTTTGAGAAGGAGTCTCTGGATCTCGGCTCACTGCAACCTCTCCTCCTGAGTTCAAGTTATTCTCTTGCCTCAGCCTCCCAAATAGCTGGGATTACAGGTCCCCACCACCATGCCCGGCTAATTTTTTTGTAGTTTTAGTAGAGACTGGGTTTCACTATGTTGGCCAGGCTAGTTTTGAACTCCTGACCTCAAGTGATCCACCCACCTCAGCCTCCCAAAGTGCTGAGATTACAGGTGTGAGCCACAGCACCCGGCCTGTAATTTGTACCAACATCTTATAGTCCTTATCACCCCATGTGACACAATGTGGACGTGTTCATGTGTCCATTCCTTTCACTCAACAGTGAATTCTTCAGGGTAGCATGATATACTGGAACAGCCTAGACTCAGGGTAGCTTTTATAGGGCTAGTGGCTGAGTCTCAACTGCTGGTGGGATGGAAGGATGGCCAGATGTGTGGCTGGTAGTTGTGTGCTTGGCTTGGTGTTTGAGTTGGATACACTGATGGATGATTGGATGACCGGCTGGTTGGCAGATCCAGGTAGATGGATGAATAGACACATGGATGGATGGTTGGATATGTGGCTCGACAGCTGAGTTTGTGAACAGATGAAAGGATGTTAAGTGGATGGATGGATGGATGGTCAGATGGGTTGTGGATAGCTGTGTGGATGGAAGGTTGGGTGCATGGATGGTTGGATGGATAGTCAAATGAACTGATGAATGATTGCATGGATGGTGAGGTGTGTGGATGCACAGCTAGGAATGTGGATGCATGGCCATATATCTGGGTGGATAGAAAAATGTGTGGAAAGAAGAATGGATATTCAAGTGAGTGGGTGGATGATGACAAGTGCGTGGAGGGACATTCAAGTGCATGGATGGATGGGCAGATAGATAGATGAATGGACAGATGGATGGATGGATGGGTAGGTGGGTGGATGAGTGTATGGATGGATGGATGGGCAGGTGGATGGGAGGATGAAAGGATGAACAGGTGGATGGGTGGATGGATGGATGAGCAAGTGGATGAGTGGATGGATGGGTGGATGGATGGATGGATAAATGGATGGATGGGTGAATGAATGGACAGATGGATGGATGAATGGGTAGGTGTGTGGATGAGTGTATGGATGGATGGATGGGCAGGTGGATGGGAGGATGGATGGATGAACAGGTGGATGGGTGGATGGATGGATGAGGAGGTGAATGGGTGGGTGGATGGATGAGTAGGTGGATGGGTGGATGGATGGATGAGGAGGTGAATGGGTAGATGGATGGATGAGCGGGTGGATGGGTGGATGGATGGATGGATAAATGGATGGATGGGTGAATGGATGGAGAGATGGATGGATGAATGGGTAGGTGGGTGGATGGGTGGATGGATGGATGGATGGGTAGGTGGGTGGATGAATGGACAGATGGAGGGATGGATGGAGAGATGGATGAATGGATGGGTAGGTGGGTGGAAGGATGGATGGATGGGCAAGTGGATGGGCAGATGGATGGGTGAATGAATGGACAGATGGCTGGATGAACAGATAGGTGGGTGGGTGAGTGGATGGATGGATGGATGGGTGACTGTCCATCGTGACTGCTGTGGAAGAACAAAGCTGCAATAGCAGTGACCTGGAAAGGCTGCACCTGCCCGAGGTGTGGCCACATGCAGCCCTTGTGCTGGGCCAGAGGTGACAGGTGCAGTGGGTGTGAGCAACCCTGCCCCCAGGCCCCACCATCACCTGTTGCATCTTGTGCTCCAGTTGGAGAAGGCTCTCATCCCGCTCCTGCTTCAGGCTCTGAATTTCTCCCTTCAGAGCCTCTCTCTCGGCTGCACTTTTTGTCACCAGCTCCTTCTCCTGCTCCAGCTGGCATCTGGCTACCTCCTTCTCCTCTGCCAGGGTCAGGCTCAGGGTCTCCTGGGCCAAGGTAAAGAGATGGGCTGTGAGGTCCGGCAGGTGAGGCCAGCAGTTGTCTGTGGTCCTGAGTGAGACCTGGCCCATGGGATGCCAGGGCTGATGGGCCCCAGGGGCTGTCCACTCCAGCCAGCTGCACACCCCCCATGTCTTCCCCTCAGGGTCACCAGAGCAGGGAGGGCCTTTCTGGGTCTCAGCACCTGTCATCCCATATTGATCTATCAGTTTGTAAACCATTCCTGAGTCTCTGCAGTGCATCTGCCATGGAGGGGTGTAAAGATATGTCAAACCAGGCCTCCAGAAGCCTGTGACTTGCGGGACAGCTCTAATGAGGGTGGGGCCCCCTCCAGCCCTTGTCCTTCAGACTGCACCAGACCAGCCAACAGCCTGTCCAGCCTCTTCCATGAGGGAGGCCCGCCCCAAATACAAACCCAAGCCCAATGTGAGGGCTCCACGGGGAAGGCCCTGGATGCCCACGTGAACTATAAAGAGTGAGCCGGTCCTTGCCCAGCCTTCCCTGGCCAGGCGCCTATGTCGCTGAGCTCGGTCTTTCAGGGCCCCCTCCTCCCAAGGGCCTGCCATTCCCTGGGACCTGGTAGCCTTCTAGGAAGCTACTGGTGGGCTCCTGGGAAGCAGACCTTCTCCCTCTGGAGCTGTGCCAGGGCCTCGCGGTGGGCCGACGCCTGGCTCTCCAGGGCCCGCTGGGCCTCCCGCTCCTGCTGTGCCACCTGTCGCTGGAGCCGCCCCGTGTCCTGCCGCAGCTTCATCTCCTGGACCTCCCAGTCACTTTGTAGCTGCTCCATTTCCACTGTGGGTTGATGGGTAAGGTGCACTAGGGCCTGGCATGTGGACCCCTGAACCCTTTGGGACTTCCTAGACAGTGACAGCCTTGGGGGCGACCACTATCCACTCCAGGCTCCGGGAGTGGGTGGCCAGCACATGGCAGGGTGGGTGAAGCAGGGTCAAGCGTACAGGGCTGCAGCTGGAGGCTACACGCTGACCCTGTGGCCAGAGCCCAGTTCTGAGCCTCAGGCCGGCACCAGGTGCAGCCTCGGCGGGGTGTTGCTGGTCCTCATGGGCGAGGGTGGCCCAACTCGCTCAGTCACATGAGCTCCAGGCTCACGTTTGTGCCCCTGTGGGCTCCAGAGAGGGGGTGCAGCACGTGTGGGCACTGAGCTCCATTCCAGGGGCCCCTACATGGCTGACTTTCCGGGAAAGAGCTGAGGGAGCGCCCTTGGAGCACCTTGCAAGGCCTGCCGAGCGAGTCCTGCACTCCGGGCCTCCTCCTCCAGCTGCTCCTGCAGCTTCGTGGCCAGCTGTTGGGCCTCAAGGAGGCTGCTCTCCAGGGAGTCCCTCTCTGCCCTGCAAAGGTGCAGCAAACAACGGGAAAGTCATCCCCAAGATCCTGGGTATAAAATGTTCTCTATAGCTTTACACGGGTGTTAATGAGACTCAGCTGAAATGCAAATAAGTGGAAGAATGTTTTAGAAATTATGGTGCATCTCTGGAGCACCATGTGCTGTTAACAAGGATGAGGAAACTATTTTCTATTCTCATGCCATGAAAAGAGTCTGCCCAAAAAGCCACGCACCCAACTGGACCCCCACATGCGGCGCGATTCCATCATGTGAAAAGCCTGCTTGGTGCATTTGTGCATGGAGATGCCGCTGCTCAGAAGACACCCGGAGCACACACCAACACACAGCAGGGCCCATTCCTGGGAGGGCGGGTGATGAAAGACCTCACATTTCTAACAGTTAATTCATCAATGGTCCAACCATCAATGGCAAGTTTCATTCTTGCTGTTCACTTCCCTGTGCTGGGTGTTTATCCGTGAACAAAGCAAGGCATCAAACAACACGTACAAACACACCACAAAGACTCAAACACAGACACCCATATGAACACACAAATGGTAGGTGCACAACCCCAAACAGATGAGGTCAGGGTGGGCCATGGGCCACGGGGACCCTGGCAGCTGCTGATCAGGCCCTGCCTCCATTTCTCTTCCATCTTTCTGGCCACCACTACCCCCTTCATCAGGGGTGGAGCACATCCCAGCCTTCTGGGGCTCGCCAGGGCTTGCAGAGGGAAGTCCTCTGGGCTCAGGTCAGAACCCCCAGAAACCTCACTCTGCTGCATGCTACTCTGCTCGCCCTCCAGTCCCTCCTCCCGTAAGTGTCCTCATGGCCCCCATCCCACACTCCCAGGCTTGAGTGCTCTCTTCACGGGGCAGCTCTTCCCGCTTCCGCGTGTAGGAAACCCTCCCTTCAAGTCAGCGTGGAAACCCCTCCTCCTAGAGGCCCGCCTGGTCTCCTGTAAGGGATGTGGGCTCTGCTGCTCAGATATCGGACGTCTTTGCCTGAAGCTTGGGTACCTGAGCATGTGCCCAGCCTCTCTCTCCATGGGGGCCCAGGAGCAACTCCAGGGGCTCCGCCATTGAGCCCCTGGACTGGAGGCCTGGCCCCCCACAGGGTGCTCCGAGCAGGGCAGGGCTGCTTGGGGTGTGGGCCGGCGGGGACCTTGGTCCATCTTGCTAGCTGACAAGCGGGCCAGGACTCCATGAAGGGAGGGAGCAGGTCCCCACTGCTGAAGCCTTGTCAGGGCCTGAGGATCCGAGAGTGGAGCCCTTTGTAAAGCAGACCCGTGGGGAGGCCTCATCAGAAGCGAGGAGCTGCAGCAGGATTTCCCGCACTTGATGGTCCTGAATGTTACCTGCGAGCTCATCAAAATGGCAGCGTCCACGCTCTCCGGCCCCACTGGGCCAGTCAGATAAACACACAGAGTGTGTCTGGGCAGATGTGGCTTCAGGTCAAGCCCCTCTGTCACCAGAGGCTCAATGGGCCATCAGGACGCCCTGTTCAGTGGCCTGTGATGCTGGGGCCTGCAGGGCTGCCATGTGCAGGGGACCCGGGTGAGTGGCAGGGCTGAGGGAAGGGCAGCTGTCAGGGCAGCACCCAGGCTGCTGAGGGCTCTGGCTAGGGCCTGTGTTCTGGGCAGCAGACCCTGCCGGCAGGAAAGGGACCTCCAACCCGGTCCTTGGAGCCCCCAGGGCCCAGGAAGGAGCATGGGCAGGAGCCCAACCTGCAGCAGCCTCCCTCAGGTTTTCCTTCCCGATTGCTGTGCAAGCTTTCATTTGGAGAAGAGGTTTGTCTGTGAAGAAGCTCAAAGATCTCAGACTCCAAGGCTTCTCATGCCTCCCAGATTCTAGAATTCCAGGAGGAAATCTTTTCAACAAAAATACTTAGCAGTGCCTGAGCAGGGCCCTGAGCAGGGCCTATAAGGCACAGAAGACATCAGCTGTTGGGTTTCGGCAGAGGCTGCAGGACCCATTCGGATCACCAGGCAACAGCCTACACACATCCTGTTCTTGCCTGTGAGTGCCCGACCCAACTTCTGGGAGTTGCCCTGAGGGCCTTTGGGCTCACCCGCCCATACTCTCCACCTCGTGTGTCCCTGGGCTGACCCTGCTCCTGGCTCCAGGGATGGGTGTGCAGCCCAAGCCTGGGATCAGGCCCTGTGACTCCCGGCAACTAGGATTGGTACAGGGATGTCACACAGCTCAAGATGGCCCATGGCAGCCACTCTCGGGCCTTGTAGGGAGAAGGGTGCTCTGTGTCTGCTGGAAGGGGGACCCTGGGGTGGCTGCTGGCCATCTTGCCACCTCTCAGAGTGAGCCTGCCTGGGAATAAGATCTCAGAGTCAAGCTGTGCTGAGGGAGGGAGAAGCAGGATTCTGAGGGCACTGTGGGAGTGCCTGAATCCAGCCATACCTGAAGCTGGTTTCACCCTGAACTCCTCAGCTCCATGAGCAAGACATTCCACATCTGCCTTCCACTGGTCTGAGCTGTGTTTCTGCACTTGCCACCACCTCTTTCAGGAAGGTGACCCCAGCGCTTTCACTGGGTTGACCTCTTCTAGATGCCCTCCCCCAGCCCAAAGGCACTGTGCTTGCCTCACTCACAGCCCATTTCATGTGCACACACTCCCTCCCAGTCCTTTGTCATGGTGTGAGTGTCCCCATACCCTGCCACACTGCAGACTCTCTGCAGGCAAGGACACGTGGGACATGCCCTGACTGGCAGGCCTTTGCATACCTGAGATCAGCTGCCTCTTCAGCTGCGAGCCGGCCCTGCCTCTCCAAGGCCTCCTGCTTGGCCAGCAGCTGGGCCCGCTCCTCAGACAGAGCATCCTTTCCTTGCAGGGCTTGCTGCAGAGTGTCCATCTGGGCCTCCTGGTCCTGCAGGCTCTGAGCCAGCTGCTCCTCCAGGGCCCGTTTCTGGCATGTGACCTAGGGGAGGTGGGGAGGGGACAGTCGGGAGAGAAAGAGAGTAAGTGGGTGGGTGAGCATGGGCCTCTTGAGGGGAAGAAAGGACTTCAGAAGAAGTGATTTTATGCAGAATGGCACGGAGGTGAAAGTGGAAGAAGTGGGTGGACCTCAGAAACACATGTATGTTTTTACAATAGAGGGGGAATCCACTCAGGTACCCTTGGCCTCCCAAAGTGCTGGGATTATAGGCGTGAGCCGCCTCACCTGGCCAGAATTTACTTTTGACCCTGGCAGGCAGTGAAGGTAGAAGGTCACTGTAATCCAGTCGGTGACTGGGATGACTCACACCTGAGCTTCAGCGTCTATGAAGGATGGTCTATTTCTGATTCACCACTACTACTAGGGTCAAGCCCTGCTGTGAATACAACTTGATGTCTTGTGATATTTATCAGAGCCTCTCTGTTTTGGTGGCTCTTAACCCTAATTTTTGTCCCCCTCAGGCCATGGTACTGCCAGTTCTTCTTGGCATCTCAATTTTTCAGCCCAAACTCTTAAATGAGCAAATGCCTTGAGGAAGAGGAGGTACCACTCAGGTACCCTGAGTGGATGGGGATGGTATTGAACTGGGCACTCCTAGGTAGGAGCCAACTGTCAATCTAAATGGTACCATTTGTTTGTCCTCCAGTGTCCAGGGTTCAGGAAATACTGCATATAAATGGCAATAGAAGGTAACAGAAAACTAGATTGCTGCAGACCAACACTTCCACCAAGAACATCATAAAAATCTAGAGAGAATATATCACAAGAATATGCAAGAGACCTCAGACAGCTGAAAAGACAGCTGGGACTGAAGGAGTGAAGATCTTGGAGAGAAGGGAGACACAGAGGAGTGAGCCCAGCATTTGGTGTCTCCTCTTCCTCAAGGCATTTGCTCATTTAAGAGTTTGGGCTGAAAAATTGAGATGCCAAGAAGAACTGGCAGTACCATGGCCTGAGGGGGACAAAAATTAGGGTTAAGAGCCACCAAAACAGAGAGGCTCTGATAAATATCACAAGACATCAAGTTGTATTCACAGCAGGGCTTGACCCTAGTAGTAGTGGTGAATCAGAAATAGACCATCCTTCATAGACGCTGAAGCTCAGGTGTGAGTCATCCCAGTCACTGACTGGATTACAGTGACCTTCTACCTTCACTGCCTGCCAGGGTCAAAAGTAAATTCTGGCCAGGTGAGGCGGCTCACGCCTATAATCCCAGCACTTTGGGAGGCCAAGGCAGGCAGATCACTTGAGGTCAGGAGTTCAAGACCAGCCTGGCAACATGGTGAAACCCTGTCTTTACTAAAAATACAAAAATTAGCCAGGCATGATGGCACACACCTGTAATCCCAGTTATTCAGGAGGCTGAGGCAGGAGAATCGCTTGAACCCAGGAGGCAGAGGTTATGGTGAGCCAAGATCATGCCACTGCACTCCTGCCTGGGTGACAGAGTGAGACCCTCTCTCAAAAACAAACACACAAACAACAACAAGAACAAAAACCCTTTCTAGAAGAAGAATCGCATCGTCAAGATCCTCAAATTATTTCTATAATTTATTATATATAAGATTGACTAATCAAGATCTGGCCTATCAGGAGACAGGACCACATGACAAAAAACACAAATAAGAACAGAAAATAGATATAGATCCTCCCACCCTTGTTATCTAGATATTGGAGTTATCAGACACAAACTTTTAAATAGCTGATTAATATGTTCAAGAAGATGGTTAGCAAGATGTAAAGTTTAACAATAGAACTGGATACTAAATATAAAAAAGACAATTTAAAATACAATAACCAAAAGTTAAAAAAAAACTAGTAGACAATGACAGATTAGACAGAATAAAAGAAAGGACTAATAACCTGGAAGAGAGACAAAAGAATGTGTTCAGACTGAATCATAAAGAGAAAGAAGGATGGATAGAAAATACACAAGAGTGTTATCAACATATAGGACAAGCTAAAAATGCCCATCATATGTGTAATTACAGCCTCAGAAGGAGATGAGAGGGCATATTTGAACAGATACAGGCCAAGAATTTTCCAAATCTAATAAAATACATCTAGCCCTAGACTTAAAATGAGCTGTAACCCCCAAAAGGATAAATTAAAAGAAAATGTCACATATATACAACTTAGTAAAGTTTCTGAATACTAAAGATAAAGAAAAATGTTTCTTAAAAAACAAAGGGAAAAAGACACATAGCTGTGAAATGAACAAGACTGACGCTTTCCACACCACGGTGAAAGCCAGAAGACGATGGAATGACTTCATTCAATTTCTGAAAGAAAATAATGGCTATTTTAGTATTCTATACCCAGTGAAAACATTCTTCAAAAGTAAAAACCAGGACTTTCTGCTTCTGATAATGGTGAGGTGGGTTGTTGAAGACCAGCCCTCCCACCTAAAGCAACTAGAAAAGCGATACAATACACAATCCAATAATCTGTTTAAAAGTGTTAGAGAGATACTAAGGCACTCAGGTCCCAGGTGTTCAGGCTACAGAGAGACATATATTAAAGTGAGTCTGAAATTTTATGAATACAACAGATTTCCCCTTTAAGGTATCTGCCAAGTCCTAAGTGACAACGGTGTGTAGAGCCTCAGTATCCAAGAATAAAGCTTTAGGCCGGGCTTGGTGGCTTATGCCTGTAATCCCAGCACTTAGGGAGGCCACTGTGGGCAGATCACCCGAGCTCGGGAGTTTGAGAACAGCCTGGCCAACATGGTGAAACCTCATCTCTACTAAAAATACAAAAATTAGCTGGGCATATGCCTGTAATCCCAGCTACTCAGGAGGCTGAGGCAGGAGAATTGCTTGAACCCAGGAGGCGGAGGTTGCAGTGAGCCGAGATCGCCCCATTGCACTCCATCCTGGGCGACAGAGCAAGACTCTGCTTAAAAAAAAAAAAAAAAAAAAAAGCTTTAGCTAAAAGACTGGGAACATGGCCTAAGATTGCAGCAGGCTTATGAGATTGAAGAGGTATAACTTAGAGTTCAGATATACCAAAGCAGCCAGGGAATGAAAACAACAGCAGATATCAGAGAGCAAGGAAATGCCTTGAGGTGAGCCTGAGATTCTATATTGCGATTTTTAAAAAATGGTACTGCTGGCTGAGTGCATAATCCCAGCTCTTTGGGAGACTGAGGCAGGTGGATCACTTGAACCCAGGAGTTTGAGACCAGCCTGGGCAACATGGCAAAACCCCATTTCTACAAAAAACGCAAAAATTAGCTGGGCGTGGTCATGTGTGCCTGTAGTCCCAGCCACTCAGGAGGCTGATGTGGGAGGATCGCTTGAGCCCAGAAGGTCGAGGCTGAAGTGAGCCACGGTAATGCTACTGCACTTCAGCCTGGGCAGCAAAGACCCTGTCTCAGAAAATAAAATGAATGGTACTGCTTTGAAAAAGTATGTATTTTTTATAATTCAGAAGTAGTAAAGGGCCAGACTGAGAATCCGAACAAAAAAATAGCAGCTGAGAGTCTGGGAAGTCAGATAGGACTTTTGGAAGTCCTGTCTGAAATAAAGATAATAAATAAAGAGAAAATAAAACCTGGAGTTTAGGGCTAACTAAAGAGGAGGAACCCTGGTAAACACCTGAGATTTCCAATTAGGAGCACAGGAGAGTTATACCCTGGGATAAGCCAGAAATAGATGACTCCTCACAAAAGACTGAAGTACAGTTACAAAGCAGCTAAATCCTGGACTGGATAAAGGGGATTTATCCCTATTCTGATTTCCCAAAGTCAAAAGCAAATTCCCTCTAGAAGAAGCTTATATCATTCAAAGCCTTAAATTATCTCTATGAATTATATCTACAAAAACACAGTCTGTCATTCAATCAAAAATTATTAAGCATAATAAAAAAGAAAACAAAAAATATTAAGCATACTAGGAGACAAGGCCAAACTACTGAAAATACATAAATAAAAGACAATAGAAATAGCTCATTAGGGGATCTAGATGTTAGAGTTATCAGACAAAGACACAAAAAAGTATTGTAATTAATACGTTTAAAAACATACTCAAGAAGGTAAAGAATGTTACCAAATAACTGAAATGTTTGTGAAAAGATGAGTGTGTCTGTGTGTGAATGGTTAAAAATAATCATTTAAAAGTAAAAAATATTAATAAAGTAATGCACAGTTTATAACAACATGCACAGAAATAAAATATAGAACAACAAGAGCAAAAAGGATGGAAGAGATGTCTTAGTAAATTGTGCTGCTACAACAAAGTACCTGAGACTGGGTAATTTGTACAGAAGAGAAATTTATTAATTTATCTTCTCACAGTTCTAGAGACTGGGAAGTCCAAAATCAAGGTGCTGGCAGGTTCAGCTGTCTATCAAGGACTACTCTCTGCTTCCAAGGCTGTGCCTTGATGCTGCATTTTCCGGATGGGAAGAATGCTGCCTCTTCACGTGGTGGAAGGCATAAGGGAAAGTGAGACACAAATGATGCAGGAAGCCCCTTTCGTAAAGGCTTTAATCTCACTGATGAGGGTGGAACCCTTATGGCCTAAATCACCTCTTAAAGGTCCCACCTCTTAATACTATCACAATTAGTCATTAAGTTTCAACACCTACATTTTGGAGGGGACACATTTGAAACATAGCAAGGGATAAATGGAATATATTGCTGGAAGGGTCTTACGTTGTTTGTGAAGTAATACAATATATGGATATAGACTGTGCATATCATAATTTTAGGGTAATCACTAAAACTAACAAAAAGAAACACAACTAAAAACAATCAATGGAGAACATAAAATGAAATACTAAATAAACATGCAGCTAACCCAAAAGAAGGCCAGAAAGGAAGAATGTAAACATATTTTTAAAATATGAGACAAACAGATGGCAAATACCAAGATGTAAATAAAGCATATTAATAGTTACATTAAATGTAAGTGTCTAATAAATACTCTAATTAAAGATAGAAGTTGTCAGAGTAAATATAAAGGCAAGACCCAACTATGCCTTTGACACATGCTTTATTTGTTAATTTTAAGTTTTTTTATTTCAATAGGTTTTTGGGTAGCACGTGGTGTTTGGTTACATGAATACGTTCTTTAGTGGTGGCTTCTGAGATTTTGGTGCACCCATCACCTGAGCAGTGTACACCGTACACAATGTGTAGTCTTTTATCCCTCACCACCCCCAACTCTTTCCCAAGTCCCCAAAATCCAATGTATCATTCTTACACCTTTGCATCCTCAGAGCTTAGCTTCCACATGTGAGTGAGAACATATGATGTTTGGTTTTCCATTCCTGAGTTACATCATTTAGAATAATAGTCTCCAATTCCATCCAGGTTGATGTGAGTGCCATTTTTTGTTCCTTTTTATGGCTGTGTAGTATTCCATGGTGTGTGTGTATATACATATATATATCACATTTTTAAAATCCATTCATTGATTGTTGGGCATTTGGGCTGGTTCCATATTTTTGCAATTGCAAATTGTGCTGCTATAAGCATGTATGTGCAAGTATCTTTTTTGTATAATGACTTATTTTCCTCTGGGTACATACCTAGTAGTGGGACTGCTGGATCAAACAACAGATCTACTTTTAGTTCTTTAAGGAATCTCCACTGTTTTCCATAGTGGTTGTACTAGTTTACATTCCCACCAGCAGTGTAAAAGTGTTCCTTTCACTGCATCCATGCCAATATCTATTATTTTTTGATTTTTTGATTATGGCCATTCTTGCAGGAGTGAGGTGCTATTACATTGTGGTTTTGATTTGCATTTCTCTGATAATTAGTGATGTTGAGCATTTTTCCATATGCTTGTTGGCCATTTGTATATCTTCTTTTGAGACTTGTCTATTCATGTCTTTAGTCCACTTTTTTGATGGGATTGTTTGTTTGTTTTTCTTACTGATTTGAGTTCTTTGTAGATTCTGGATATTAGTTCTTTGTCAGATGTATAGATTGTGAAGATTTTCTCCCTCTGTGGGTTGTCTGTTAACTCTGCTGACTTTTTTTTTTTTTTTTTTTTTGCTGTGCAGAAGCTTTTTAGTTTAATTAAGTCCCATCTATTTGTCTTTGCTTTTGTTGCATTTGCTTTTGGGTTCTTGATTATGAAGTCTTTGCCTAAGCCAGTGTCTAGAAGGATTTTTCCGATATTATCTTCTAGATTTTTTTTTTTTTTTGAGACAGAGTCTTGCTCTGTCAGCCAGGCTGGAGTGCAATGGCATGATCTTGGCTCACTGCAACCTCCGCTTCCCGAGTTCAAGCAATTCTCCTGCCTCGGCCTCCCGAGTAGCTGGGATTACAGGTATGTGCCACCACACCCGGCTAATTTTTGTATTTTTAGTAGAGACGGGGTTCCACCATGTTGTCCAGGCTGGTCTCAAACTCCTGACCTTGTGATCCGCCCACCTTGGCCTCCCAAAGTGCTGCGATTATAGGTGTGAGCCACTGCGCCTGGCCTAGCTTCTAGAATCTTTATGGTTTCAGGTCTTAGATTTAAGTCTTTGATCCATCTTGAGTTGATTTTTGTATAAGGTGAGAGATGAGGATCCAGTTTCACTCTTCTACATGTGGCTTGACAATTATCCCAGCACCATTTGTTGAATAGAGTGTCCTTTCCTTACTTTATGTTTTTGATTGTTTTGTCAAACATCAGTTGACTGTAAGTATTTGGGTTTATTTCTGGGTTCTCTATTTTGTTTCATTGGCCGATGTGCCTATTTTTATACCAGTACCATGCTGTTTTGGTAACTGTTACTTTATAGTATAGTTTGAAGTTGGGTAATGTGATGCCTCCAGATTTGCTTTTTGCTTATTCCTGCTTTGGCTCTGTGGGCTCTATTTTGGTTCCATATGAAATTTAGGATTTTTTTCTAGTTCTGTGAAGAATGGTGATGATATTCTGATGGGAATTGCATTGAATTTGTGGATTGATTTTGGCAGTATGGCCATTTCCACAACATTGATTCTACCCATCCATGAACATAGGATGTGTTTCCATTTGTTTGTGTCATCTATGATTTCTTTCAGCAGTGTTTTGTAGTTTTCCTTGTAGAAGTCTTTCACATCCTTGGTTAGGCATATTCCTAAGTATTTTTTTTTTGCATCTGTTGTGAAAGGGGTTGAATTCTTGATTTGATTCTCAGCTTAGTCACTGTTGGTGTACAGCAGAGCTACTGATTTGTGTACACTAATTTTGTATCCCGGAACTTTGATGAATTCATTTACCAGATCTAGGAGCTTTTGGGAGGAGTCTTCAGGGTTTTTTAGGTATATGATTATATCATTGGAAAACAGTGAGAGTTTGACTTCCTCTTTACTGATTTGGATGCCTTTTATTTCTTTCTCTTGTCTGATTGCTCCAGCTAAGAATTCCAGTACTGTGTTGAATAGAAGTGGTGAGAGTGGGCATCCTTGTCTTGTTCCAGTTCTCAGGGGGAATGCTTTCAACTTTTCCCCATTCACTATAATGTTGGCTATGGGTTTGTCAGAGATGGCTTTTATTACCTTAAGGTATGTCCCTTCAATGCCGACTTTCATGAGGGTTTTAATCATAAAGCGATGCTGGATTTTGTCAAATGCTTCTTCTGCGTCTATTGAGATGATCATGTGATTTTTGTTTTTAATTCTGTTTATGTGGTATATCATATTTATTGACTTATGTATGTTAAACCATCCCTGCATCCCTGGTATGAAACCCACCTGATCACGGTGACACACACTTTAAATAAGCAGACACAGACAAGTTGAAAGTAAATATATGAAAAGGATATATCACGGAAACACTAAGCATAAGAAAATGGAAGTGACTATATCAATATCAAAAAAGTAGATATCAAAAAAGAGTATTGCTAGAGATAAGAGGGGATGTTTTATAATGATAAAAAACCAATTCCTCATGAAGAAATAAAATATTAAATACATATACACCTAATAATAGAAATTCAAAACACATGAAGCAAAAATTGACTATGGAAGAAACTAAGGGGAGATCTAGGGGAAGAAACAGACAATTCCATTATCACAGACAGAGATTTTAATGCCCTTCTGTCACTAACTGATGCAGCAAGTAGACAAAAACAACCAATCAAAGAAATAAATCAACACACAAAAAACCCCAGTAAGGACTTAGAAGATTTAAACAACACTACTAAGCAACTTGATTTAATTTATATTTATAGAACAATGCACTCAGCAATAGCATAATACACATTCTTTTGACATGTTCAAGATAGACAATAGACTGGGACATAATACATTTAAATCGATTCAAATAATATGGAGTATGTCCTCTGATCATGATGGAATTATATTAGAAATTGATAACAATTAGACTTTTAGAAAACCCTATTTGGAAGTTAGGCCATATATGT